>NC_136431.1:22487500-23945000 GCF_052849685.1 Lactuca virosa | reverse complement strand
TGAATCATAAAATTTGGAATCAAATAATTTTTGAATCATATAAATTTGGATCAATAATATATTCAATTAAATATACTTTTTATTCAAAAAAAGTATGGATCATTATATATTTTGAATGATTTAATTTTGAATCATAAAAAATATAATTGAAGATTATAAAATATTTGAGTCTAAATATTTTTAGATCATAACAAATTAAGGACCATAAACAAGTTAAATCAAAAGTTTTTTTTGAATTATAAATATTTTGAATCATCATATTTTGTATCATATTATGTTCAACATTTTTTTTGTTAATAAACTAATATATCTTGAAATAAATGATAAATACTTCAAAAACATTTATTGAAAAATTCTTTTACAGAGTCACTAGTATAATGAGTAGAAGTATCCGTTAAATTTTCATGATTTTTGGAGAATTTTTTTCTGGTGTTTTTTTATAAGAAAAAGTAAAAAAAAAATTATCAAATTTTCATGATTATGCTCATTTTGTAGAGAAATTAATTTTAAAAACTTTGATTTTTTCAGATTTTTTTCAAAGAAAATAAAAAGTTATTGCAAAAAACTAAATAAAAAAATTAAAAATATAACCCTCATTGGTGTATGGTACCTCCAAATTCGTTTCACATGTAGGAATGAAACAAATATTGCATTACAAATTTTTGGGGTGTGTATGGAGCGGTTTGGTTCGGTTATTGATCAAAACCGAACCATAACCATTATGATTGGTTAATGCATTTTGGTAGCCATTGGGTATGGTTAATATTGATTATGGTTAATGGTTTTTGTCGGTTAACGATTTTGGTTAATGGTTAATATTTGTTAACCCTAATGTTCAAAATAATATAAATGGTGAAAGTATATTGTCATAAAAAATAGAATACAAAAAAGTCCTCGGCGCCAATTTTTATAACCTAAGTTGTAGTAATAGAATAAAATGTGTACCTTTCATACTCAGAGTGAGATAACACATAGTCACATTCAAAATCAAAAACATTTAATAAAAATATAAACGATTAAACAAAATTGACATTAATAATTTCATATATTGATAATTGATATTAACATTAAAAAAAGTCAAACATTCATACACGTTCAATGCGATTAAATCAAAAACTATAAAATAAAATAGCCAAATATTCATATTATGTGTTATCTGGATAAAATAATCTAATCACTCATATACATAAGTCAAAAACAGTAAACTAAAAAAGCCAAAAAAATATATACATTCTTAATGTATCACAAAGTCAAGAAGAACCAAAAACTTAACTTACCTAGAAGTTTTGATTATACAGTCAAAAAATCCTTCCAACAGAACTATAAAGTCAAAACAATCTCAGATTTGGATTGATGGTGTGAGAAGCCTCCGATTAGGATTATGAATGTGAAGATAAAACTAATTGTGAATAATGTTTACAAATTGTAGAATTAGTCGATTATGAATTACTACATTAATCAATAATCTAACTCAATACATGATTGGAAGATTGTGTGCGTCTACGTGATCAACCTTTGATGGTTTGATTGCTTGTACGTCTTCTGATAAGTGAGAATTAATGAATTATATTTTGAAAATCTAATGGGTCTTAAATAAGTTTGACTATATTATTTTATATATAATCTATAATTTTTATATATTAAAATATAAAGTTAGCGGTTCGGTTAATAATGGTTCGGTTACCCTATAAAACCATAACCGAACCATTAGTTATCGGTTAACAAAAATTAGAAACCGAACCAACGGTTTTTAAAATGGTTTGGTTATATCGATTAATTTGGTTTTGGTTTGGTTTTTCGGTTATTATGTTCACCACTAACAAATTTAACCCTCATATTTTATTGGTACCTGCACCTTTTACATTATTTTCATAATTACCCCTTCAGCTTTTAACACTTGATTATTTTTTCACAAGGAATCTTAACCTTTAATTTTTTTCAAACTAACGTTACAGATTTGTCCTCGTAGTTCTCACCATTTTTTGAGTTTTCTCCCGATCATATATATATATATATACACACACACAGTGGCGGACGCATAATGTTTTAGTAGAGGTGTCCCTCGTAGTTTAAGCCAGTGCACCTAATAGAAAAAACAAAATAAATAAATAAATAAATAAATTTTACACTACGCGTCGGAAATTGAGCAGTGGCCCGGGACCCCCCAGGCTCCACTAAGGTCCGCCCCTGTGTGTATGTGTATATATATATATATATATATATATATATATATATATATATATATATATATATATATATATATAGAGAGAGAGAGAGAGAGAGAGAGAGAGAAAAAAAAAGTTCAATAGAGAACCATTATTAATCAAGAAACCAAAGAACCAATCCAAAGCGTAAGAATTTAAAGCGATCAACGTCAAAATGAAGAGTTGTAAACTTTTATAATGGATGCATATGTACCGGATTATAACAAAACCCACTTCGTTTTTTTCATTTAAAATTTTTTTTAGGCCAAGTTTTTTATCAAAAAAAAACCGAATATACCGTTGTTCACGATTTTTCGTCCTCTTTCCATAGAGATCCATGATGATATATATAAAAAACGAACTTTTTTTTTCGAAAAAAACCTACTTACTTTTCTTAGTTTTTTCAATATTTAAGTTTATTTTTATAAAAAAAAACTAATTATACCAAAAATATTAATTTTTTATACTCTATTAATAAACATCAACACCGATTTTAAAAAAAAAAACCTCGAAGAGTGTAGATTCACACTGTGAATCTAAATTGTAAATATTTCAATTTTTAACATTCACAATATGAAAAATGTCGAACAGTTCAGAGTCACATTGTGAATCTGAATTACTATTATGCACACTGTGAATCCGAGAAAGTTTACAGAAAAAAAAAACATCGATCAGTGTAGATTCACACTGTGAATCTAAACTGTAAATATTTCAAATTTTAACATTCACAATGTGAAAAAGCTCCGATCAGTTCAGATTCACACTGTGAATCTGACTTATTATTATGCACACTGTGAATCTGAGGAAGTTCACAATGTAAATATGAACAGGTTCACAATATGAATCTGAACAGGTTCACAATGTGAATCTGAACTGAAATATCGTTTTTTTTTAACATGAATATGAATCTATGTTTAAAAAGTACAACAAATATGAATTTTGATATATTTATTAATTTTTTTTCTATAAAAAACTAGACCTTAACTTTTTTCATCAAAGAAAATAAAGTGAGTTTTTTTCGAAAAAACAAAGTTTGTTTTTTATATATCATCATGGATTTTCATGGAAAGATGATGAAAAATCGTGAACAACGGTATATTCAGTTTTTTTTTTTTGATAAAAAAGATGGCCTAAAAAAATTTTAAATGAAAAAAAGTGGTGGGTTTTTTTTGTAAAGGGTGAATTTTTTGGTATAATCCGGTGTGTGTGCGTCAAATGTAAAAGTGTACATCTATTTCCTTGGCCGTTGATCGTTATGATTTCCGACGCTCACGATTGGTTCCTTGGTTAATTATGGTTCTCTATTGAAACTCACCACACACACACACACACACACACACACACATATATATATATATATATATATATATATATATATATATATATATATATATATATATATATATATATATATATATATATATATGGTGAGGTTCAATGGAGAACCATAATTAACCAAGGAACCATGAAACCAATCTTTTTTTCAACTTTTAGAACTTATTTTTTATCAAAAAGATAAAACTAAAAATACAGAAATTCATAACTTTTTATCATTTTTCCAATGATATCAAATTCGATTTTTTTTTATGTCAAATTCACAATGTGAATCTTTGAAAATTCACAATGTGAATCCGGATTCACACGGTGAATCCGAAAAATATTTTTCACATTCACAATGTTAATATATGAATTTAGATATTTTTAGATTTTTTTTTCGATAAAGAATAAGGTCTAGAAATTGAAAAAAAGATTTGGTTCCTTGAAGAACCAATAATTATGGTTTGCTATTGAATTTTTCCATATATATATATATATATATATATATATATATATATATATATATATATATATATATATATATATATATATATAGTCGAGTGAAAATATTTGGTCTGTAGCTCAAGGAGATGCTTCTTCCAGTATAACGAATAAGCAAAAAGACGCAACAACAATGGGATTGTTGGATGGAAACGGAGAGTTCACGCTAGTCTACGAGGATAATGAAGGAGATAGAATTCTTGTTGGCGATGTTCCTTGGGAGTAAGAATAGTTGTTTTTTTTTTTGGCTTTCATTTAACTTTTTAATGTGACTCGCGGCCTAGAAATGATTTACTAATACGATCAATAAACGTTTTTGTGCAGCATGTTTTTATGTTCGGTAAAGAGGCTTCGTGTGTTGAAAACATGTGAATTGTCTGTTTTCCATCTATAAAAGGATAGATCACAAGTAACATCAATCCATTAATATATTATTCAGTTTTGTCAGATTAAAAAATTGTTACAAAATGGTTTATGTAGTAAAAGTTCTCATTTTTGTTGAAAAATTGAAACAAAATAGTGCTAGTTAATGCATTAATGTGTATTTGAGTTGTTGATATTTGCCTAATAAGTTGCATGTAAATGGGAGGGCAGATCAAGTCTTTAAATGGAAATTTTTTAGTTCAAACTTATTGTTCTTATCATCGCGAGCCACTTTAGCTTGAGAAATTTCCGAAAATAATAAAAAACAAACTCAAGATTCAAAACGTCCAAAAAAATCGGATTTTCAAAAATCTAAATTACGTGAATTGTTCTTATGGTTTGGGGTAATTTACGCTTTTGGTTCCTATTTTTTTTTTGGTTAAGTGGGACGGTTCCTAAGATGTAATTTTGTTGTGCGTTTGGTCCCTACCATATCTAAAAAGACTCTATTGCCTTTTTATATCTTTTTCATTTGTTAATTATTTATTTCTTATTTATTCATTAAAAATATTATTAAAAACAAAAGGGTCTCACCCCTTACTCATTCCCGATTACCATCATCCATTTTACCTATTCTCTCTCTCTCTAAACCATTAATGAAGACTCTATTGTCACCACTCACCACTCACTGGACCTCCGTTAATCACTGCTTCGTCTTCCATTGACCGACGTCGACGACTCTTACACACCACTTTCTCTGATTGACCCCAAACCACAATCTAAACTCTAAAGCTAACTTAACGGGGGATTTAAAATACACCCGAAAAAAAGTCAAAACGACTTATTAAAAACCTTTAATAGTAAACTTAATTAAAATAATATTAAAAATGTAATGATGGAATATATACGAATGACAGATTAACGGTCAGTGATTTCAAAATTATTTTAATGTTTTTTTAGAGTAAATTACAGAAATGGTCCTTATACTTTGGTTTGATTTTCAGTTTTATTCACTAATTTAAAAATTAATAGATTGTATCCCTATAGTTTATGAATATTACACTTTTAGTCCTTATTTCATATAAAAACACTAACTTATTCTTCCTTTTTCTTTTTTTCTTTTAACAGTTTATTATTATTATTATTATTATTATTATATAACAATTTTATTTGTTCTTTATTTTAATAGAGTTTGTATAGATTTCATATAATTTTTTTTTTCAAATTAATTATATATATATATATATATATATATATATATATATATATATATATATATATATATATATATATCAAAATTACAAAAATGGTCCTTATGGTTTACTAAAAGTCACAAAGCCAGTTCCTGATATTTTTTTTTACGAATATGGTTTCTGTGGTTTCCAAAACTTGCATGAATGACCCTTTTTGGTAACGTCGTATTATACATAATTTTATTTTTATTAATAATTTTCATTCGTTAACTTAAAAAAAACTATTTTTACGTGTTTATTTTTATATATTTTTCGGTATAATTCAAGGTGGTTAACCTTTCTTTTGTTATTATTTTTTTTTAAATTACATGGTTTTTTTTATAAACTTTTCGGTTTAAATTCGAGTTTGTTTACGTTTCGAACAATAAAAAATAACGATCACAAACAATTAAACGAACAATAAAAAATATAATATGATATTTTTTTTACTACTATAACAAATAAAATTATCATTTTCAATTACCACCGTTTCGTCAAACAATGTCATATTTTAATTTTATTAATTATCAGGGACATTAACTACATGAATATTACAATTATTATGTGGTGCATTCGATGGAATATATGCATTAAGTCGAGCATTATACAGTATTTCCCATCCAGCGGCACGTTCTGATCTGTGGTGACGCCAAAGTGACAAAATTGTAGGCATTGGATGTAATTCTTGTAAATCAACTTTTACGTAATGACCATTATAAACGAAGGCGATAACAATAGATCTATGATGTGAAATATCTTGCGGACCATGCCAAAGTGGAAAACAGGTCGACGAACCTTGTTTGACTAAAAATTAGACAATTACGCCATACTTATTAGCGATGAGGAATCCAGTATCCGACATAATTAACCAATATTCACTTTGTGCAGAACCAAATCCAGTTAAACTCAACGAGTGTCGTACGTTGTTTATATCATCCTGAAAAATCATTGCATATCGTCCCCAATTTTCTAACAACTCGTTGTATAAGTCTGAGCGGATTTGACGCCAATAATTTTGACAATACCCGAGGGAGACAGCTATTGCCCGAAATCCACAATTTCCATCTCCCTCCACATCTTCAATGTTTGTAACAAATGGATGAAATTCATTTGGAATTTCACTCATAAGTGAATTTGAATAAAATGTTGAAGGTTCTTGAAACGAAAATGTATTGTGCCTCTCTGGTTCCTGGTTTAAATCAAACTGATTAGACCCATTATAATCTGACATAGACATCGCAAAACTATGTCTACGAGGATATTGAGTCGTTGGATCTTGAGTAGGCGGAACAGTAGGTCTTGTTTGTGTACTCAACCGCGGACGTCCATGTTAACTGTAGCACCTGGTTCCTGGTATGTATTTTATTTAAGTATTTTGCATTTTTGGCCTGGGACTCGGCGAGTTGAAGGACCAACTCGTCGAGTAGAAACGGATTTGATAGGGGATTTAAATGACGGACTCGTCGAGTCGGCTTCCAGACTCGACGAGTAGACTCTGACTGGACAAAACCCTAATCTAAGGGTTTGCACCCTATTTAAACATCTCATTCAGCCACCCTTCATCCCTATTGCTTCCAGAAAACCCCCATAGCAAACCCTAGTCGTTTGTATAAAGAGCTAAGGCATTTGTGGTGCTTTTTGGTGATTTTGAACTCAAAGGAGAAGGAAAAGCCTAGAGGAATCAAGAGGAGACCAAGGGAGTTCAAGTTTGTGCACCATTTGCAGTTCACAGAAGGTATAAAGTCGATACCTTGCTTGTTGTTTTGCTATATCCCTTTTTGGGGAGATTTAGGGCTTTTATAAGCCATTCTTGGTAACCAACCATGATTGCAAGCATAGTTGGGGGTTGAGGCTTCGGATCTAGGTCCAGGGAGGAATTACGAGGCAGAAAGGGGCTGCTTTTGCACCCATGGAAGCCCCCATGCAACCCAAGAGTCTCTTTTAGAGCCTTTTAGACTCAAAGTCCGATGCATGCACGTAAAGTTCGTAACTTTACGTGCTAGATCGAGTTTAGGGACCTAGATCTATCATTTGGACAAGAGTTATACACCAGAAATCGAAGAAATAAGACTTGGACTGTATCGACTCGGCGAGTCGTTCTTGGGACTCGACGAGTCCGAGGTTAGACTTCCCTTTTCTGTTATGGGTCAAGGAGACCCAGTGGAGTGCTGGAAAGGTTTTAGAGGGTCCGGAGGAGTGACCCAACGTATTGGGATAAGCCATAGTCCTGGAGTTCATAGGACTCGGTGAGTACATGAACAGACTCGGCGAGTCCAAGGCAATCTCCCAACTCTTGAGGATGAACTCGACGAGTTGTTCATACAACTCGGCGAGTCGAGGACATGACTTGTTTATAGGAAGGAGATGAACTCGACGAGTTGTTCATACAACTCGGCGAGTCGGATGAAGGTTCATCCAGGGTTGTTCTAGAAGGAGAACTCGTCGAGTCGTTGCCAAACTCGACGAGTAGAGGCGTGAAGAAGGTCAGATGAAAGGATAGGGACTCGACGAGTTGGCGGCCCAACTCGGCGAGTCGGGTCAACTGGAAGTTGACTTTGACTTTGTCTTGGACTTGGTCAGGGATAAAATGGTCATTTTACCCTAAGAATAGATATCATACTCTGACTAAGTGTTTTTGTGGGGATTATAGCCGGAGGATTTCCGGAGCAGCAGCAGACAGAGATTTTCCCCGCGCAGATTATCAGCAGCTTCGTTCAAGGTGAGTTACCTTCCAGTAGCGGTGGGTCTACGGCCAGAATGCCGGCCCACTAGTAGGAGTTGTATGTTAGATGATTGTCTTTGTGATATTCATCTAAGTTTGCTACTACCTGATGTGTTATGTGCTAGTATGATATGATGTTATATGCTAGTAGCAGTAGGGGAGATAGTCCCCAAGATTTCCGGTCGATAGGGCCGAAGGGGGTAGTCATACCCAGTCATGCTATATAGAATATGATTATGTGTTATATGTTATGTGGTAGTAGTAGAGGGGTGAAATAGTCCCCAATATCCGGTCGAGAGGACCGAAGGGGAGGCCAACACCCAGATATGCTAGGCAGTATCCGTTCGAGAGGACCGAAGGGGAGGCCAGCACCCAGATATGCTAGGCAGTATCCGGTCGAGAGGACCGAAGGGGAGGCCAGCACCCAGATATGCTAGGCATTATCCGGTCGAGAGGACCGAAGGGGTAGGTCGGGCACCCAGATATGCCTGACAGTATATGTATGTTATGTGATTGTATGGTATGCGGTACGATGGGGGAACTCACTAAGCTTCGTGCTTACAGTTTACAGTTTTGGTTTCAGGTACCTCTTCATCAAAGGGGAAGGAGCTGGCGCGGTAGCAGCACATTACACACACACATTGATTTTCCACACTTGAGATATTCTGGGATTGTACTCTGACATGTTGCTACTTTATGATTTGGGTTTCCAGACATGTTATATTGATTTACGAAACGATATATTTTCACGTAGTTTTCTCATGAATGTTTTATACTTAGTTAATTAAAATGAAATTTTTGGACTCGAAATTTGGGATGTTACAAGTTGGTATCAGAGCCTTGGTTTGAGGGATTCGGACACACCCTCGGGGGTGTCTGGACTCAAACCGAGGAATTAAAAGGTTTTTACAAAGAAAATGGTTTTCTAAAAGCTAAGTTAAAAGTGTTAAGAAAGAACAAGGTGTGTGATGTGCGCGACCGGCCGATCTCAAGTTAGTTTTTCCCCAAAGTACCCATACAAGTTTATGTTATGATTATCAGTTCAGTAGAACAGCATGCTAGATTAGGACTAAGGATCTAGGAGGATGCCTTATGTGCCTGTTATATGTGTATGAGCCTTATGAATGGCATGCTAGTATAGATTCCTGAGTAGAGGATAGAGCATTATATTTGGATTATGTGGTTAGGTTTCCTTTCGTCGAAATGCTACTTGCTTTGTGCTTTGTGGGACTCTGAGTGATGGGAGTTAGCCATTAGGTGAATACGTTAAGTCACATGTGATCAGGGTTGAATAATCTCAGAGTGCTAGAATTGGCCCTATTGCGCAGCTCTCGTTTGAGTCTAACCGTTGTAGGGACGTATCCCTTACCCGAAGGATTATCCGAGCCTCGTCGCATGTGATGGTGTTCAGGTAGCGGCTAATTGGCATCATGAGAATACCTTCAGTAGCTGAGGACTGAGTTTGGATTGGTGATTACCCTAGGGCAAGCCTAGGAAGAGAATAGCAGCTATTAGTGCCAGTAGAAGGGACTTGGTGGAGTCAAGGCAGTTCTTGAGGAAAGTACGGATAGATGTGGAAGGTAGTATGGGCCCGTACTACCGGAAGCAGAGGATCCGTACTTGAATCGAGGAAGGCTGAGGCAAGACCAGGGAACTTGTGATGGATGTGATCCCTCTAGATGTATCAGTATCACTGTCGGTTGTCATTATGTATTGCAGAATGTGTTGGGTTTTGAGCATTCTAACACTCCTATTGTGTACATGCAACCCTATAAACCTTGGATCTATGTTTTCTCTATTATACATGCAAATATTAACTATTCCAAGGTTTCATCCTAACTAGCATATTATGAAGCACCTATACTACAAAGTTCTAGTTAGATAACATACCTTTTGATGTAGCTTGATGTCTTCAAGCTTTAAGAGCTTAGCCCCAATAGTGTGGAAGCCTCAAATGGAATCACAAATCACCAAAACACCTTGGAAGAACTTGAGAGAATATATATGCACACTAAAATCGGCCCACTCTTATTTTCACACACTTGTGCCAATTTTGTGAGCCAAGGACCCCTTTATATATTATGGAGGATTAGGGTTACATCCATGTAAACCCTAATACCCATGACCTTTCATTTACATAGGATCCATGGGTTAAAAGCTCCATGGACCATCCATGAAAGCTTAGCCCAACCTAAATGAACTTGGCCCATTCCATATATATAAGAGTCCATATTTAATTAGTTCTTTTTGATCACTTAATTAATTCTAAATTAATTCTTGATCAATACTAATTAAATAATATGATTCCATATTAATATATTAGAACTTATAATATATTAATATAAATCATAAATATACTATTCTCAAAAGACTATCCATATAAATTGTGCCGGTGAAGTGCAACCCAAATGGACCATGCCGGGTCGGGTCAAGTACATACCAAATATAGTTATGGACTTAGACATTAATCCAACAATCTCCCATTTGGATAAGTCTAAAACTATTATTGAGTATGACTTCAAAACCTAACTGGCAATCGTAGCTCTTAAAGCCGCTGTCGAACTCTGACCTTGTCAATGACTTGTCCATTAGATAAGGGATCATATATTCCTCCATTCTAGATATCATATGGACTGAGACATGGATTATAATCATTCTCTCTGTCCATTTGTTGTTTCCTAATTTTCGATTTATGATGACTGACTGATTGAACAAATCAAATCAGTCCTGGCTTGGCCAAGCACTCACATGTGTCATCGCTAAATCATCGAGGGGCCCACAGATATCGCTTTTATCCCGAAGGTAAAAGGAATGGATAAACTTCGACTCATATGGCTTGTTCTACTACTTGTTGAATCATACACAAAGGCACGTTTTATAACATCGAGTTACCAAATGCGTTTTCGTGCAATCAATGTATAACCAACTCATAGTAACAACTCATATCTCTAGGTTTGAAGAATATAAGATATTATCGTCTCATGATCACTCGTGATAAAATCCATGAAGTGATTCAAATGAGCGCGGGTTGAATCCAATACTCAGAACTTATGAGCACTCATGAGTGTTGTAGCACCACTTTGTCCACCAACTTGGACCTCTACAAACCAACCCATGACAGTCTTGATTCATATCTACTTCCAACATATGACCGACTGTGGATGGTTTGAATAACTTAATCATTCAGGAAGAGCGACTTAGTTATTCTGGAAGTCAAAACATGCAAAGTGAAACACAAGAATAAATGAATCAAATATGGTATCAAACCCTATGAATATAAATAAACACTTTTATTTATCACCATACTAATTACTCATTATTCATTGTTTCGGTTTTATCAACTTTATACTTGAATTAAAAACACTAGTTGTCCCATGCTCCAAGCATGTACACTATGTTTTTCTTAAACAATAGCTTTGCCATACACCAAGTATGCACTCTATGTTTGTCTATGATCCTTACTTTGTGAAATAAACCAATTGAACATAATTTCAATGATTCTAATTTCACTCTCCCAAATCCTTATCGAAAAATGTGAGAATTTCAAATTCCTATCATTTATCGAAATCTGTTTAGATTTTAAACTTATATGCACTGACCCTCCTGTAACGAATATGTACAAAGTCACAAAGACTTGTCAACAGTCATTATAAGGTATTCCAATGGAGATCAACTCCATGGAAACTAAGTCTCATATTCAAAGTACATTGCTTTGGACATGCTTCTTGCATTAAGTTTTCTAATCTTACACAGATAACTTCCACCTATGGAGACAACTCCATACTCTAATTTTGACTATCACTTATGAATAAGAGATGCCACTTTTCAGAATATGTCAATATGGTCCTTCCAAAATTAGCACTATACTTCCAACTGTCCCTGAGCAACCAATCTTTGGTAAACCTCAGATTGTCCTCGACAATTTCTTAATCATTTTAGTCATATCCAATTCTAGACCTTTTCCCTTCTTAATGCCTCTGGGCATTTGGAAAAATTTAGAAATGAAAAATATTATAGCACATGCAATCGATCCTGCACCCAAAGCAAATGGTACACGATTCATGATGTCTCACATAAAGACATGATTCTAGACCAGTCTTTTGCTACAATATTTTTATTTGCCATGTTTTCAAAATTTGACTATGAAGAGGGATGCCGTAATCATAATTGAATTTTGAGAACACAATATATAGAATTTCCTTAAGTTGAACCAATCCAACATGAAATTCATATATATATATATATATATTCTTGACTAAAGATGATTAAGGTCTCAATATAAGCCTTTAGAACTGAAATGAAGTATATCCTCTCCCTTAATTATAGCAAAACAACTTTTTCAATCCCTGCAGCCTCACGAATTGAAACTTTTGTTTTCTATAATTAACATTGCTAACTTGCAACACTAACAATAATTATCATGCTCCCACTAACATGATGATTATTAGCATAACACTTATGCTCCCACTAGGTTTGACATGTACTCAGAAATCAGCTGGACTTCTAGAAATCAATACTTTATTGACTTTCTTACCAAAGTTCAGATTTCTGATACGAGATGCTTTGATAAAACTTTATCAAAATCATACACCTTTCCTTAGATATCATGCATGTGTGTCTAAACAATTTCAGAACTATGAAAAAGGATGCCGTAATCATAGTCTCAATTGTTTAGACCTTTTGCCATCTGCTTCAAATCTACTTGGTGGAAGTGTTTCCTCACCATCATTTTCATGAATCGGAGAGAAACCTTATGACCATTAGATTTTATGGTGTATGTGTTCTTATCCATGTGAATCGTCAAAACCATAGTCATAAGACAAGGATAATGACAAATCCAAACTCATATGGACTGAACTTATGCAATCTTAACTTCTTGCCACCTGGCAGTACAGTGCCTGCCATTGCTTCCAAGTTGTTATGCAACCAATTGAGAACTTTCAGAACTCCTATGCAAAGCCAACTTTAACTGGAATGGGCACAGAATATGTCAACACGATAGGTTATAAACCTCAAGTCGTGTGCTAGTGAAGAACCTCAGGTTTTATTCTTTATTAGTTCTTGAAATTCTTTTTAGGATCTTTAAGACTCCCACTATCCTCTTGACATATAAGACTATCTTGCAAAATATTCAAGAGATAGTGCGGATTCTTTATCAAGACAAACACTTCACACAATTGGCCTTAGTTGGTCTTTGTTTTATCCAAAACATCACAACTTACCAATTTCAAATGTACAAGAGTAGGACACTTTTACTCTTACATTTGACAAGTGTTTTAAACCTTTCTTTAAGATATGTCACTCAAGTTACAATCTTGGAGTATGACTCTAAGAATTGTTTTGGAACGAAGTATGACTCATCTTCCTGATCTAACCATTTCAACAATTCATGACTCCTCTTCTTAGTCATAAGAATGCACTAAGATGACCTTTAGAGGACTAATTGTGATATGATTTCTAAATCATTAAGATGATCACAAACATGATACTAAAGTACTCTCCCACCTTTTCAGATTTGAGAAACTTTTATCTTTCTGCCTAATTTGATTCTTCCCATTCGTACTGCCATACATTGAGACTTTTCCAATGTTTCAGAATTATACTTAAACTTGTAAGTATAACCATATTTACTAAACTTTAGTAAATCAAATAGTCTTAACGAGCTTTGTGGTGGACATGACCAGTGCACAAGAATGTGTACTCGATCCCTTTAGTCCTTCACTTGACTCACACATCCATGTGAACAAGTAATTAGTCTTGATTTTCCAATGCTTGAAAGTTCTCATTCATTATACTATTCAACTTGCATGATTCCAAGTTTCGGTCCAATTGAAACTTGGGTGATGAGGAACTTTCCTGATTTGGTAAATTTAGACACTACCACAAATGAAAGAATCAAATCCATTTTCCAATATTGCTGTCAGTGGAATCATATAAGCAACAATTTTCCACAAATGCCATTGTAAGGATACTTCAAATAAATAAAATTAAACAATTTTCTTTTATTTTAAAACTTTGCGGAAAAACTTATCCTTACAATCCACATGGAAAATTGTTGTTATCTATTCCTTAGCAATATATCATAACTTCTTAAGCAACTGCTCAAAATTCTGATGCGATCGAAATCCACCTTCGTGATCAGAATCAGCATATACTTCCTTTAAGATTTCTCTCTATTCTTTGATTCTTAAAACATCAACATGTGACCCAGTCACATCATGTAATGAGGATCTCAGAATAGAACTTAACAGAGTTAGATAATGGGCTATACCTGATGTAGAGTCAAACTTATTGACTTTAACATCCTTAGGTAAATTTTCCTTTGGCAAAATAAACATATGGACCCTTTGGTAATGGGACTATCTCAGACTTAGCCTTTCTCTTTACCATTTGGTCAACCGGGTTGACTATGGCCAATCCCTTTCCATTGGGAAGAGAATGCTTTTTCTGGATTTCCAGTGTCACCATTGTCACTGTCCATAAAGTTTTTGGGAAGTTGATCTTCTAATCAAATTTGCTTCACTATCGTTCCAAATCATTGCTGATTCAGCAGCACCAAGCAAATAGATATGATCATTAAGGTTCATGTCATAGTCTGTATCATAGTAGTCCCAAAGGAACTCACTATGTGACTTAGAAAGTGATTGAACATCCAACTTTCTCAAGACTTTGAAACCCAACTCTCCCGGCTTGTCAATATGTGACTTCATCTCTAAGATGTGATCACACATAGACCTTGCTTGCCATTAGGGCTTGAGTGACCTTGAACTTGTGGGTTAGGGAGAATAATTGGAGGAGGTGGAGGAAGAGAAGTATGACTTCCATGAGCCAAACTCGGGAAGTCATATTCATTAGGAAAGCTTGGTTTGGGAAGATCATTGTTGTCTAAACCAGACATCAACAATGGGAGAAATTCACGTAAAGTTGATTTAAGTCCTTAATATAACACCCAATATGATATATTAAGGCTAGGACCCAACAAACTATTTTATAACTTGGAAGATGGATGCCGTAATCCAAGCTATAAAATATTTGAAGGTAGGTGAATGACGATTCACCAATTTCCACCAAGATAAACGAAATGTATTATTAGGTTTTAATTGGTTTTGAAACTCCTAGATTCTTTTGAGATTCATTGAACTTTTCAATAGCATGTTTCAATCTCGAGTGTGCCCTTCAGGTTTTGTGACTGGGATGCCGAGGATCACAAAACAAGGTGTGAAGTAACCATGCAAATATACTTGGTACCCTTAATATTTACCCCTCAATCGATGTGCCGGTTAACCACAAACGCTCCAACGATACTATGATAAACATTAAGTTACCCTTTGCCTACCTTGTTAAGTCCAGGTTAGTGTGCCGGTTAACCACACACGCTCCACTAACAGCTTAAACAAAGTGCAAAGTGTAATTTCATGGATTAGCACCTTATTCACATTTTCCTAAGTAACTAAGATTGAGAATTTATAAGTGTTTAGTTACTTAGTATTTATCATTATACTTATAATGAAGGGAGAATTATAGTCCTTGTCTTACCTGTTCGGCTAACGACCCTCCACCGGTCAAGGAAGCGGTGAGTGAGAGTGGACACCCATTAAACTGCCATTTTATAGGCAGTAACCTTATACCCCCCTTATAGACCGGCTTCGTGAATGATGCCTACTAATGGTAAGACGACTTGCTCTTATACATATAATATATTAAACTTTTAATATTATAATAGTATAAGGGTGTATTTTAGACATTTAAAATACTTGGTGGTTTAATCTATTAATTAAACTAGACTTCTAATTTAATTAAACTCAAACCATATATTTAGAGATTTAATAATACTCTTTTAATTAAACGCTTTAATTAACTATTAATAAAATCCATAAAAGTTAATTTGAACTATTCAACAAAACATCATAATTCCAATTATTAAACTCAAAATTAAAACCATTTAATTAATTGTTTAAGTTATGAACCCAAGAGTTTTAGAATTCAATTCTTTTTTTCATAAAAAACTTTTCTCAAATTCCAAAACTTGAGGGCAAGTTTTGTAATTCTTGAAAACCTTTGGATTCCATAACTTATGGAATTAATGATGTTTTATGATGAAACTTTCCATGTTCCATAACTTAAGAACAAGTTATGGAATTCTTTAAAACATTAACACCAAATTTTGTAACTCCATAAAAACTTTGAATCAAATTTTTTTTTTTAAAAAAAACTTTCATATCCATAACTTATGGAAGTTTCAAAAACCCTTAAGATCACAACTTTAAAAAAACTTTTGAGCTCCAAAATTTTATGACAAAATATGTAACTCCTTAAAACATTTAGATCAAACTTTTAAAACTAATAAAATAATCATATCATTTTATCTTTTACTAAATTTGACCTAATTCAACTCATATAGTAAAGTGACTCAAATTTTAAAAATAATTAGTTTTTCATAAAATCAAGTAATTATCTTAAAATATGACAAACTTCATGTTTTTTCCTTTTTTTTCCTTCAACTTGAAAAAAAAATACATTTGCATCAAATATAATAGAAAACAACCCATTGCTCTGATACCACTGTTGGGTTTTGAGCATTCTAACACTCCTATGGTGTACATGCAACCCTATAAACCTTGGATCTATGTTTTCTCTATTATACATGCAAATATTAACTATTCCAAGGTTTCATCCTAACTAGCATATTATGAAGCACCTATACTACAAAGTTCTAGTTAGATGGCATACCTTTTGATGTAGCTTGATGTCTTCAAGCTTTAAGAGCTTAACCCCAATAGTGTGGAAGCCTCAAATGGAACCACAAATCACCAAAACACCTTGGAAGAACTTGAGAGAATATGTATGCACACTAAAATCGGCCCACTCTTATTTTCACACACTTGTGCCAATTTTGTGAGCCAAGGACCCCTTTATATATTATGGAGGATTAAGGTTACATCCATGTAAACCCTAATACCCATGACCTTTAATTTACATAGGAATCATGGGTTAAAAGCTCCATGGACCATCCATGAAAGCTTAGCCCAACCTAAATGAACTTGGCCCATTCCATATATATAAGAGTCCATATTTAATTAGTTCTTTTTGATCACTTAATTAATTCTAAATTAATTCTTGATCAATACTAATTAAATAATATGATTCCATATTAATATATTAGAACTTATAATATATTAATATAAATCATAAATATATATTCTCAAAAGACTATCCATATAAATTATGCCGGTGAAGTGCAACCCAAATGGACCATGCCGGGTCGGGTCAAGTACATACCAAATATAGTTATGGACTTAGACATTAATCCAACACAATGGTGGTACTACGTCCGAGGCCAGCAGTTGGCAGCTCAGGAGAGGGATCGGGTTCGGGCTCAGGTTCCGAACCAGTGGATGAGAGGCTACGCGAGTTCATCGTGTCCGAGATCACTAGAGGCATCCTTGATGCGACCCCGGTCATCTTTGGGTCGATCAAGGAGGGGATCATCGAGCTGATGGAGGATCGCCTCAGGGCGTTTAGGAGCGACATGGCGAACAGCCAGTCAGGATCATGCACACTGTCCTTTAAGGACTTCAGGGGCCGTGGTGCGCCGGATTTCCATGGGGCGAAGGACCCCATTGTGGCCAGGCGATGGATTGCAGACATTGAGTCTGCACAGTTGACTAGCTTCTGCCCCGAGGGGTCGAAGGTGAGATATGCAGCAGGGTGTTTGAGAGACAGGGCCAGAGATTGGTGGGAGTCGGTTGGTGACTCTCTGGGAGCCTCGGCTGTTGAGGCTATGACATGGCCGGATTTTGTGACACGATTCAGGGCTGAGTTCGCACCTGCAGTGGAGCTTCAGTAGTTGGCCAGGGAGTTCCTGGATATGAGATAGACGACTGAGACAGTGGCGGAGATCACCGCCAAGTTCCGGGAGAGGGCGTTATTGGTGCCCCAGTATGCGGGAAATGAGGACATGAGGAGGACCCGCTACCATGACATGTTACGAGCTGACATTCGGGAGCATGTTAGTTTTTCAGCTTGCCCTACCCTAGATTCTATGTTTGCCAGGGCAAGGGAGAGGGAGATTGATCTGGAGCATATCCGGAAGAGGAAGGTAGAGGAGGGGCAGACGACTGGGGCTTCGGGGAAGAAGCCCAAGGGATCAGACGCTAGGCCGAAAGGCCAGCAGGACCGAGGCCGCTGCAGGAAATGAGGCAAGTCACATGAGGGAGCGTGCAGGTTGGGATCGTCGGGCTGCTATAAGTGCGACAAGTTGGGGCACTTCAGCAAGGATTGTACCGCCCCTACACCCACTATTCAGACATCCGAGTTGCTGTGTTTCCACTGCAACCAGAGGGGCCACAAGAAGGCCAATTGCCCCCAGTTGATAGCAGCAGCGCCAGTGAAGGCGCCAGTCCCAGCGACCTTGCGGATTACGGATGGCCAGCAGGGCAAGACCGAGGCTCCAGTGGTGAGGAGGCGGGCCTTCCAGTTGACTGCCGATGAGGCACGCGCCGCACCCGATGTGGTGACGGGTATGATTTCTTCTCCCTAGCTTTATTTTATGTTGCTTATGATATTGATGTGCCATATGATATGTTTCGTTAGGATCGTTCCATGTGAACGGTATCCCACTTCATGTGTTGTTTGATTCGGGCGCTACCCGATCGGTGTGAGCATAGGCACATCAATATGTTTCGTTAGGATACCGTTCCATGTGATCGTTCCATATGATATGTTTCGTTAGGATCGTTCCATGTGCCATATGATATGTTTCGTTAGGATCGTTCCATATGATATGTTTCGTTAGGATCGTTCCATGAAATCCATGTGTTGTTTCTCTTGCGCTTAGCAAGAAGTTTCCTGAGTCCTCGGGTATGTTGGATTGCCCACTAGAGGTTGAGATTGCGGACGACCGATCGGTGTGAGCATCGACAGTTTTCAGAGATTGTGTTCTGAGGCTATTCGAGGAGCGCTACCTGGTGGACTTGGTTCCCATTCCGTTGCGTGGGAACAAGGTGATTATAGGCATGGATTGGTTGAGCCCTAATGGGGCGGTGATAGATTGCGCACAACAGTTAGTGCGAGTCAGGACCCTAAGTGGGGGAGAGTTGGTGATCCACGGCGAGAGGCCATAGCGTGGACCCACATTATGTTCAGCAGCGAGGGCTAGGTGCTACCTTCAGCAGGGCTATGCTGGGTATGTCGCCTATGTTATGGATACCCGGGGGCGGCTAAGGCGACGGTGAGCGATGTTCCAGTGGTGCGAGACTACGCATATGTGTTCCCAGAGGAGCTTCCTGGGATACCTCCGGAGCGGCAGGTGGAGTTTAGGGTCGACCTAGTCCCTGGTGCGGCTCCGATAGCCAGGGCACCGTATCGGTTGGCTCCTCCCGAGATGCAAGAGTTGTCTATGCAGCTGCAGGAGCTGTTAGACAAGGGGTTCATTAGAACGAGCAGTTCACCCTGGGGAGCCCCGATTCTGTTCGTGAAAAAGAAGGACGGGTCGCATCGGATGTGTATAGATTATAGGGAGCTGAATAAGGTAACGGTGAAGAACCGTTACCCACTCCCGAGGATTGATGACCTCTTTGACCAGCTACAGGGAGCATCTTGGTTCTCCAAGATTGATTTGCGTTCAGGGTATCATCAGATCAGGGTCAAAGAGGAGGATGTGCAGAAGACTGCGTTTCGGACGCGTTATAGCCACTATGAGTTTGTGGTGATGCCTTTCGGGCTCACCAACGCTCCTGTCGCGTTCATGGACCTCATGAACCGCGTGTGTAGACCGATGCTGGATCGGTCCGTGATAGTTTTCATTGATGACATCTTGGTCTATTCCAAGACCCAGGAGCAACATGAGGAGCATCTGCGAGAGGTTTTGGATACTTTGAGGAGAGAGAGCTTGTACGCCAAGTTCTCCAAGTGTAAGTTTTGGTTGCGCGAGGTGCAGTTTCTTGGGCACCTTGTCAACCAGAATGGTATTCTGGTCGACCCGGCCAAGGTGGTGGCTGTGATGAGATGGGAGGTTCCGAAGTCTCCATCTGAGATTCGGAGTTTCCTGGGATTAGCCGGCTATTATCGGAGATTCATCTAGGATTTCTCCAAGATAGCCATACCCTTGACGCGGCTGACAAAGAAGACCGTAGTCTTTCGTTGGGGACCTGAGCAGCATGCAGCGTTTGAGACACTGAGACAGAGATTGTGCGAGTAGCCCTGCTAGAGGGCGTACAAGATTTTGTTGTGTACTTGGACGCGTCTATTTCGGGTTTGGGCGCGGTATTGATGCAGAGAGGGCATGTCATCGCCTACGCTTTGAGGCAGTTGAAGCCTCACGAGGCGAACTATCCGACGCATGATTTGGAGTTGGGGGCTGTTGTGTTCGCCCTCAAGATTTGGCGTCATTACCTGTATGGGGTCCGTTGTACCATTTACACGGACCACAAGAGTTTGAGATACCTCATGGATCAGCCGAATCTGAACATGAGGCAGCGCCGGTGGCTAGATGTCGTGAAGGATTACGACTGCGAGATCCTTTACCACCCAGGGAAGGCCAATGTGGTGGCCGATGCGCTTAGCCGTATGGCAGCGCCGATCAGAGATATTTGCATGCGGATGACAGTAGTGACTCCATTGTTGGAACAGATTCGGGAGGCCCAGCAGGAGGCTATGAAGGAGGAACATCGGAAGAGTGAGCGTATAGTGGGACAGGTTTCCTCCTTCGACTATGATAGCCGAGGGTTATTGACTCTTCATCGTAGGGTGTGGGTCCCCTATCATGGAGGCGTGCGCCAGACATTGATGGAGGAGGCGCACAAATCTAGGTTTTATATCCATCCCGGAGCGACGAAGATGTATAGAGATCTTCGTCTTGACTATTGGTGGCCCTGCATGAAGCGGGATGTAGCATGGTATGTGGAGCGGTGCTTGTCCTGCAGGAAGGTCAAGTCCGAGCACCAGAGGCCACACGACAAGATGCAACCGTTGGATATTCCCCTGTGGAAGTGGGAAGATATTACCATGGATTTCATTACCAAACTTCCCAGGACCGCGCGAGGCGTAGATTCGATTTGGGTCATCGTCGATCGATTGGCCAAGAGCGCCCATTTTATTCCGATTCAGGAGAGTATTTCGGCCGAAAGGTTGGCTGATATCTACATCAAGGAGGTGGTGGCGAGGCACGGGGTGCCAGTTTCGGTGATTTCAGACAGGGATGTGCGGTTCACTTCCAGGTTTTGGAAGAAGTTTCATGACGAGCTGGGTACTCGTTTGCACTTTAGCACTGTATTTCATCCGCAGACAGATGGTCACAGCGAGCGGACCATCCAGACTCTGGAGCGGGCGTGTGTGTTAGATTTCGGTGGTAGTTGGGATGCTTAACTCCCATTGGCTGAGTTCTCGTACAACAACAGCTACCACGCGAGTATTGACCATCCTCCCTTCGAGATGTTATACGGGAGGAAGTGCAGAACCCCGATATGTTGGGGTGAGGTTGGCCAGAGGGTCATGGGGAGCACCGAAGTGGTGCTCAAGACGACAGAGAGGATTCAACAGGTTTGGAGTAGACTTCAGACTGCTCAGAGTCGGCAGAAAAGTTATGCTGACAAGCGCCGATCAGACCTGGAGTTTCAGGTTGGGGATATGGTTCTCCTGAAGGTGTCGCCATGGAAGGGCGTCATCCGATTCAGGAAGCGGGGCAAGTTGGGTCCCAGGTATATTGGACCCTTCAGGGTTATAGCCCGGGTGGGCAAGGTGGCGTATAGGCTGGACCTGCCAGCCGAACTCAGTCCGATTCATAGCACCTTTCACGTCTCCCAATTACGGAAATGTTTGGTGGACGATTCGGCAGTGGTACCATTAGAGGATATTGAAAGGACCCACACTTTCATATATATATATATATATATATATATATATATATATATATATATATATATATATATATATATAACAATTGTTACTCCGAAACATGCTACATGCATATTCATAAAACAATATTTTATATTGATAAAGTGGTTACAAACTATTGGATACAAACCCACTATTTCATAGTGTTTTATATTACATAACTTCCCAGGATTCTATAGATTTATACATATGGGAGTGCAAAATACAATAGTCTCAAACTATTCGAAAATCTTCTATCAAAACAATAGTTTCAAACTATTCAAAAATCTTCCATCAGTAGATATAACTATACTGGAAGCTTATCTCCTGCAATTTAGTTAAACATTGAGAGGGGTAAGCGGTGACGCTTAGTGAGTTCAATAATAGATACAATATAACGTTATGCCATATATATACTTCACTATGGCAGAGGCAAGGAGGATCAAGGAACAACAAAGGCATATGAGAATCATGTGACAAACTTTCCATATCAATCATTGATTTGATTCAAAAATATACAATCAGTGAGACGTAACAATTACCATACTTGATATACATCAATAAAGCTTTGGCCCAATTGGCACAGAAGACATACAACTTTGGTTTAACCTTTTGGTAGATTTCAGGTTTTCACGCCCTGTCTAACCATCTGCCAATACCATAGAATAGAAATCATTCTCTTACGGAGACATGTTCTACATGGCCAGAGGCTACGTACCAGTACCAATATGAATCTAAGTCCTTTCACTGATCACATGGTCAAAGGTATTACTTTGCTATTAAACATAGCGAATAAAATTAACACCGGAAAATAAACTAGAATAATAACACTGAAAAGCACATAGCACATATAACACATAACATACAATTGTTCCTATATATTAAACTCACTGAGAAATAACCGGGGGTCAAAATAGTAATTCGGGCAACACTTCGGCTCTAAATATGACTTTCTTCGTTGAAAACCGGGAGTTTTCTTGAAAACCGGGCTCTGCGAAGGTAGAGCTTCTAACATTAGCCAGGAGGGTTCGCACCCTCCTATTTATAGGAGGCGAAGGTCTTCGGCCGAAGGGAGGAGGGGCAGCTGGCAGCTCACGAGAGGACTAGACGACGCGCATGCGAGGGCTCCAGGTGGCTCGGTTCGGACGCGACAGGTGTCTTCGGATGCGAGAAGTCACCGGGTGACTAAGCTGCTTCGGACGACTCATCGCGACATGCGTCAGATCTAGGAAAGGGTGAGTCACGACGTCGGAAACGAGGCGGACACGGCATCGGACCAATCAGAGGGTGCCACGCGAGGCTGCGGTCCAATAAGAAGATGCCACGTGGATCAACACTATTCATGCGAAAATTAAATGAAAATGTGCCCAATCTTGTAAAATCAATAACTTTCTCATACGGGCTCTGTTTTTGACGTTCTTTATATGCACGCGTAGAGAAAATTATGCTCTACAACTTTTGTTTAGACTTCGTCGGAAAATTTTGAATTTATTTTTATATTATTATTTTTAACAGACCGGGACTGGTAAATCCGTTAAAAATTCATAACTTTTTCATCCGACGTCCGTTTTCGTCAGACTTTTTACCGTTGTACTGCTAATGAAGAGACCTTCGATTCTCGTTTAGGTTGTGTCGGCTAAAAATCACTCGATCTAAAATTCGAGTTTTTAGCTGTCTACTGCTAAGCTGAAACTTGTAAAAATCATAACTTCCTCATACGAAGTCAGATTTTGACGTTCTTTTTATCGAACTTCTCGGTTTAACGAATACTACGACTTTCATTTAGATCACTAAGGCCAAAAAGTAGTTTATCAAAAACTCACTTTTTACGTCATTCGGCACCGTGCCGGTTTTATCGCGGATCTTCGATTGGTCATAACTTCTTTGTTATAACTCGGATTTCGACGAGGTTTTCGCCTACGTGTTTCTAACGAGATTATCTACAACTTTCAACAATAAAATTTTACTTATTTCAATTTTTATATTTTCGCTAAATTTCACTATTTAGCTTTTAATTGGAATCTCATAAGACTTCCAATAATTTATGAGTGATTCTAAACATAGTTTTACTTTATTTCTAGTAAAAACTATCTGTTAGAACTCAATATTCAATATCACATAATATTTCATAATATTATTTATATAAAACACGATCTCAAAACGTGTATGTTACAAATACCTCCTCCTTTTGAGAATTTCGTCCCCGAAATTACATCGATTAAAATAAATGGGGATATTTCGCTCTTATCTCATTCTTATTCTCCCAAGTATAGTTCGGGCCTCGATGGTGTTTCCACTTGACAAGCACCAACTCTACTTCTTTATTACGTAGCTTAGTCGTTCTTTCGTTTACAATCTCTTCAGGCTCTTCTACATAAGTTAACTTATTATCCAGTTTCACCTCAGATAATGGAACTGCTTCATCATAGATGCTCAAGCATTTGCGCAGATAACTCACATGGAAGACATCATGAATACCTGCCAAATCTTCAGGCAATTCCAAGCGGTATGCTTGTTTACCAATCCTCTGGAGGATTTTGAAAGGACCAACAAATCTAGGACTTAGTTTTCCTTTCTTTCCAAATCGCATAAGACCTTTCCATGGGGATACCTTCAACATTACGAAATCCCCCACCTGGAATTCTAATGGTCGCCTCTTCTTTTCCGTATAGGACTTTTGTCGATCCTGGGCGGCTTTCATTCTTTCTCGTACAATTTGAATCTTGTCGGTGGTGTCTTGAATCATTTCAGGGCCTCCAAGGATTTTCTGTCCTATTTCACGCCAACATAATGGAGTACGACACTTGCGAACATATAATGCCTCATATGGTGGCATTTTAATTGAAGCGTGGTAACTGTTATTATACGAGAATTCGATAAGAGGTAAGTATTTATCCCAGTTACCACCAAACTCCAAGACACATGCACGAAGCATATCTTCTACAGTTTGGATTGTTCTCTCCGTCTGACCATCTGTCTGGGGATGATAGGCTGTGCTGAGAGCAACTCGAGATCCCAATTCACGTTGCATACTCGCCCAAAAGTGAGAAGTGAAGCGAGTATCATGATCGGAAACGATCTTTAGTGGCACACCATGTCTTGCAACAATTTCATCCAAGTATACTTGTGCGTATTTCTCCATTGGAGCCGTTTCACGCATGGCAAGAAAATGAGCGCTTTTAGTCAGGCGGTCGACGATTACCCAAATGCTATCATGTTGTCTAGCAGTCTTTGGCAAATTGGTAATAAAATCCATGGACAGTTCTTCCCATTTCCATACAGGTACACTAAGACTTTCTGGGGTTCCGTAAGGCTTTTGGTGCTCTGTTTTGACTTGTAAGCATACCAAGAATTCCTGTATATATCTTCCAATGTCTCTCTTTAATCCAGGCCACCAATAATCAGCTCTTACATCTTAGTACATTTTACTTGTACCAGGATGTATTGACAGTTTAGACTTATGGGCTTCATCTAAAATCTTCTTTCTTAATCCACCAATCTTCGGAATCCACAGCCGATTCTTGAATACCTTCAGTCCTTGGGGATCATCAAGTAAAACATCGGTGTAATGTACCATCCCTTCTTTCTTCACATTTTTTGGCTTTAGGGCTTCTACTTGCCATTTCTCTAGTTCATCTAGGATAGTGAACTTTACTGTGGTGTGAGTAATAGCATAACACATACTATTACGATAAACCTTTCTGCTAAGTGCATCGGCAACTACATTAGCCTTTCCAGGATGATATAGGATTTCACAGTCATAGTCTTTGATCAGCTCCATGGCTCGTTGTTGTCTCATATTCAGAGTTTGCTGACTGAATATATACTTGAGACTCTTGTGGTCGGTATACAATTGACATTTTGTACCAAAGAGGTAATGTCTCCAAAGTTTTAGGGCAAATACCACTGCAGCGAGTTCGAGATCATGAGTGGGATAATTCTTTTCATAATCTTTCAGTTTTCTTGAGGCATAGGCTATCACTTTACCACGTTGCATCAACACACAACCGAGTCCTAATCTTGAAGCATCGCTATATACAGAGAAATCATCATCGCCTTCTGGAAGTGATAAGATTGGAGCATGAGTCAAAAGATCTTTTAAAGTCGAGAAAGCTTTTTCTTGGGCTTCACCCCATTCGAACTTCACTTCCTTTCGTGTAAGACTCGTGAGAGGTACGACTATACGAGAAAAGTCTTTAATAAATCTCCGGTAATATCCCGCGAGACCCAAGAAACTACGAATTTCGGAAGCATTACGAGGCACTTCCCAATTTTGAATAGCTTCAACTTTAGTAGGATCTACGGATACACCGTCACCAGAAATAACATGGCCGAGAAATTTAACTTGGCGAAGCCAAAATTCACATTTCGAGAATTTAGCATAAAGCTTCTCCTTTCGAAGAAGTTCTAACACCGCACGAATATGAATGACATGATCAGCTTCAGACTTGGAATAGATTAGAATATCGTCTATGAATACGATGTCAGATTTATCGAGCATTGGGCGGCATACCGATTCATCATATCCATGAATACAGCAGGAGCATTCGTTAAACCAAACGGCATAACAAGGAATTCGTAATGCCCATATCGAGTACGAAAAGCAGTCTTCGGTACATCCTGCTCGTGAACTTTCAACTGATGATAGCCAGATCTTAGATAAATCTTGGAGAAATAGCTAACACCCTGAAGTTGATCAAATAAATCGTCAATGCGAGGTAGTGGGTATTTGTTCCTGATAGTCACCTTATTCAGCTCACGATAATCAATGCACATCCGCATCGATCCGTCCTTCTTCTTGACAAACAATACTGGAGCACCCCAGGGAGAGGTACTTGGTCGGATAAAGCCTTTGTCAAGTAATTCCTGCAGTTGGATCATCATTTCTTTCATCTCAGCTGGCGCAAGACGATAAGGAGTCTTAGCAATCGGAGCAGCACCAGGCATAAGGTCAGTTCGGAATTCTACTTGCCTGTCCGGAGGAAGTCCAGGCAATTCTTCGGGAAAAACATCTGGATATTCCTTATCAATGGGAACATCATTCACCGTTTTCTTATCTTCTTTCGAGACATCGACTGTGTAGGCCAGATAGATAGAATACCCTTTCGATATGAATTTACGGGCTTTAAGGAAAGATATTATTTTTAAGGTTCCTTGTTCACCATAGACATAGATAGGATTCTCCCCTTCAATGGGAATACGTACTATCTTTTCATAACACAAGAGGTCTGCGTGGTTCTTTGACAACCAATCCATGCCAAGAATAATGTCAAAGTTGGGCAAGGAGATAGGAATTAGATTAGCAAGAAAAGTGTAGCCTTCAATTTCTATAACACAATTCCTATAGACTTTATCGGCAAGTAATGATATACTTCCATCAGTCTCTATGTGAAAGGGTTGCGCGAGTGCATAGCAAGCAATTTGGAAAGAATGCGCAAATTCATTAGACACAAAAGAATCTGAGGCACCAGAATCAAATAAGATGTGAGCAGGTCTAGAGTTAACAAGAAATGTACCCGTCACAACATTCGAGTCCTCGCGTGCCTCTTCTGTGGTGATCTGGAATGCACGACCCTTAGCTTTTGGAACCTCCTCCTTTTTAGTTGGAGTACCCCTTGATTGTTGAACAGGAGCTCGACTTTTCGCCTGTTGTTGAACAGAAGCTTGACTTCCCGTCATCTGACTAGTAAGAGTGGGGCAAAATTGCTTCTTGTAGCCAGTAATACCACATGCAAAACAAGTAACATCCTTTCTTGGGCAAGCTGGCTTAATATGACCCTTT
The DNA here is from genome assembly GCF_052849685.1 of Lactuca virosa. Classification (NCBI taxonomy): domain Eukaryota; kingdom Viridiplantae; phylum Streptophyta; class Magnoliopsida; order Asterales; family Asteraceae; genus Lactuca; species Lactuca virosa. The sequence goes on along the minus strand of NC_136431.1, from coordinate 23,917,007 downwards.
TCTCCACATCCAAAACAGACAATAGATTCCTTGTCTATTTTGCATGGGCCCGAATGATTCCTACCACAAACACGACATGAAGGCGATTGAATAGAAAAAGATTGTGATCTACTGCGTCCACAGGAGGCATTTTGAGTTTGCACTTGATTACCAGGCTCAGTCCGAACGGTTTGAGCTGGTAGAAAAGAAGGAACAGGAACAGTTCTTTCAGTACGTGGATGCTTCGGAGCAGTAAGAGTGGCACCACGTATCTCTAAGTCATGCTCACGCTTTCGAGCATACTCAACAACTTTATCAAACGACAGTACTTCCCGATTGGCAACGAAATCGTGAATTTCGTGCCGTAGTCCCTCCATGAACAACTGAATTTTCTCATCTTCAGTTGGGATATACTTTGTAGCAAACCTTGCTCTTTGATTAAACTGAGTTTCATACTCATTCACAGTCATCCCTCCTTGTTTAAGCCCGAGGAATTCCTTCTCCAATCTCCTCCTCATATCTAGAGGACAATACTTCTCTAACACACGAGTTTTGAACATTTCCCAGGCTAAATTCTCCTGGTCAAACCCGTTTAGAGCTTCATATGTTGCTTCCCACCAGACCAATGCTTCTCCAATGAGCATTGCAGAAGCATAGTTAGCTTTGTCTTCATTATCCACATGAGAGATACGAAACACTTTCTCTGTGTTCTGGATCCAGGTAAGAACAACAATTGGATTAAGAACACCAGAAAACTCTGTAGCACCGCTACTTTTGAAATCCTTGAACGAGGGACGCTTCACCTCTCCTTTTGAAGATTCTCCAGTGGCTTTCTCTTTTCCTTTATCACCATTCTTTTTGTGTTCTTCGAGAGTCTGTCGAATAACACCAGTAAGTCTACCCAAGAGTCGCTCCTCACGAGGAGATACTGGAGTGTTCACTTCCTCAGGTTGAGGACCTCCATCGACCTCGGGGGTATGGCTACTAACCTGTTCAGCCATTGCTCTGCAATAGGGAGTAATATTGTAATTTTAAAATATTAGGGTTTACTATTACCTAATACTTTTATATATATATTTCCTATGGTTTGTATCCCTATACCTACAATGATTAAGTTCATATATTGAACTTCCAATAGTTTAAGTCTAAATACCAATCCGTGGAATTTCGTTCACTTAAACCACTGCTCTGATACCATGATTGAAAGGACCCACACTTTCATATATATATAACAATTGTTACTCCGAAACATGCTACATACATATTCATAAAACAATATTTTATATTGATAAAGTGGTTACAAACTATTGGATACAAACCCACTATTTCATAGTGTTTTATATTACATAACTTCCCAGGATTCTATAGATTTATACATATGGGAGTGCAAAATACAATAGTCTCAAACTATTCGAAAATCTTCTATCAAAACAATAGTTTCAAACTATTCAAAAATCTTCCATCAGTATATATAACTATACTGGAAGCTTATCTCCTGCAATTTAGTTAAACATTGAGAGGGGTAAGCGGTGACGCTTAGTGAGTTCAATAATAGATACAATATAACGTTATGCCATATATATACTTCACTATGGCAGAGGCAAGGAGGATCAAGGAACAACAAAGGCATATGAGAATCATGTGACAAACTTTCCATATCAATCATTGATTTGATTCAAAAATATACAATCAATGAGACGTAACAATTACCATACTTGATATACATCAATAAAGCTTTGGCCCAATCGGCACAGAAGACATACAACTTTGGTTTAACCTTTTGGTAGATTTCAGGTTTTCACGCCCTGTCTAACCATCTGCCAATACCATAGAATAGAAATCATTCTCTTACGGAGACATGTTCTACATGGCCAGAGGCTACGTACCAGTACCAATATGAATCTAAGTCCTTTCACTGATCACATGGTCAAAGGTATTACTTTGCTATTAAACATAGCGAATAAAATTAACATGGGAAAATAAACCAGAATAATAACACTGAAAAGCACATAGCACATATAACACATAACACACAATTGTTCCTATATATTAAACTCACTGAGAAATAACCGGGGGTCAAAATAGTAATTCGGGCAGCACTTCGGCTCTAAATATGACCTTCTTCGTTGAAAACCGGGAGTTTTCTTGAAAACCGGGCTCTGCGAAGGTAGAGCTTCGAAACCGAAAAGATAAATTTGGGCACCTTGTCAACCAGAATGGTATTCTGGTCGACCCGGCCAAGGTGGTGGCCGTGATGAGATGGGAGGTTCCGAAGTCTCTATCTGAGATTCGGAGTTTCCTGGGATTAGCCGGCTACTATCGGAGATTCATCCAGGATTTCTCCAAGATAGCCATACCCTTGACGTGGCTGACAAAGAAGACCGTAGTCTTTCGTTGGGGACCTGAGCAGCAGGCAGCGTTTGAGACACTGAGACAGAGATTGTGCGAGTAGCCCTGCCAGAGGGCGTAGAGGATTTTGTTGTGTACTGCGACGCGTCTATTTCGGGTTTGGGCGCGGTATTGATGCAGAGAGGGCATGTCATCGCCTACGCTTCGAGGCAGTTGAAGCCTCACGAGGCGAAATATCCGACGCATGATTTGGAGTTGGGGGCTGTTGTGTTCGCCCTCAAGATTTGGGGTCATTACCTGTATGGGGTTCGTTGTACCATTTACACGGACCACAAGAGTTTGAGATACCTCATGGATCAGCCGAATCTGAACATGAGGCAGCGTCGGTGGCTAGATGTGGTGAAGGATTACGACTGTGAGATCCTTTACCACCCAGGGAAGGCCAATGTGGTGGCCGACACGCTTAGCCGTATGGCAGCGCCGATCAGAGATATTTGCATGCGGATGACAGTAGTAACTCCATTGTTGGAACAGATCCGGGAGGCCCAGCAGGAGGCTATGAAGGAGGAACATCGTAAGAGTGAGCGTATAGTGGGACATGTTTCCTCCTTCGACTATGATAGCCGAGGGTTATTGAATCTTCACCGTAGGGTGTGGGTCCCCTATCATGGAGGCGTGCGCCAGACATTGATGGAGGAGGCGCACAAATCTAGGTTTTCTATCCATCCCGGAGCGACGAAGATGTATAGAGATCTTCGTCTTGACTATTGGTGGCCCTGCATGAAGCGGGATGTAGCATGGTATGTGGAGCGGTGCTTGTCCTGCAGGACGGTCAAGGCTGAGCACCAGAGGCCACACGGCAAGATGCAGCCGTTGGATATTCCCCTGTGGAAGTGGGAAGATATTACCATGGATTTCATCACCAAACTTCCCAGGACCGCGCGAGGCGTAGATTCGATTTGGGTCATCGTCGATCGATTGACCAAGAGCGCCCATTTTATTCCGATTCAGGAGAGTATTTCGGCCGAAAGGTTGGCTGATATCTACATCAGGGAGGTGGTGGCGAGGCATGGGGTGCCAGTTTCGGTGATTTCAGACAGGGATGTGCGGTTCACTTCCAGGTTTTGGAAGAAGTTTCATGACGAGCTGGGTACTCGTCTGCACTTTAGCACTGCATTTCATTCGCAGACAGATGGTCAGAGCGAGCGGACCGTCCAGACTCTGGAGCGGGCGTGTGTGTTAGATTTCGGTGGTAGTTGGGATGCTTAACTCCCATTGGCTGAGTTCTCGTACAACAACAGCTACCACGCGAGTATTGACCGTCCTCCCTTCGAGATGTTATACGGGAGGAAGTGCAGAACCCCGATATGTTGGGGTGAGGTTGGCCAGAGGGTCATGGGGAGCACCAAAGTGGTGCTCAAGATGACAGAGAGGATTCAGCAGGTTCGGAGTAGACTTCAAACTGCTCAGAGTCGGCAGAAAAGTGATGCCGACAAGCGCCGATCAGACCTGCAGTTTCAGGTCGGGGATATGGTTCTCCTGAAGGTGTCGCCATGGAAGGGCGTCATCCGATTCAGGAAGCGGGGCAAGTTGGGTCCCAGGTATATTGGACCCTTCAGGGTTATAGCCCGGGTGGGCAAGGTGGCGTATAGGCTGGACCTGCCAGCCGAACTCAGTCCGATTCATAGCACGTTTCACGTCTCCCAGTTACGGAAATGTTTGGTGGACGATTCGGCAGTGGTACCATTAGAGGATATTGAAAGGACCCACACTTTCATATATATATATATATATATATATATATATATATATATATATATATATATATATATATATATATATATATATAAAACAATTGTTACTCCGAAACATGCTACATGCATATTCATAAAACAATATTTTATATTGATAAAGTGGTTACAAACTATTGGATACAAACCCACTATTTCATAGTGTTTTATATTACATAACTTCCCAGGATTCTATAGATTTATACATATGGGAGTGCAAAATACAATAGTCTCAAACTATTCGAAAATCTTCTATCAAAACAATAGTTTCAAACTATTCAAAAATCTTCCATCAGTATATATAACTATACTGGAAGCTTATCTCCTGCAATTTAGTTAAACATTGAGAGGGGTAAGCGGTGATGCTTAGTGAGTTCAATAATAGATACAATATAACGTTATGCCATATATATACTTCACTATGGCAGAGGCAAGGAGGATCAAGGAACAACAAAGGCATATGAGAATCATGTGACAAACTTTCCATATCAATCATTGATTTGATTCAAAAATATACAATCAATGAGACGTAACAATTACCATACTTGATATACATCAATAAAGCTTTGGCCCAATCGGCACAGAAGACATACAACTTTGGTTTAACCTTTTGGTAGATTTCAGGTTTTCACGCCCTGTCTAACCATCTGCCAATACCATAGAATAGAAATCATTCTCTTACGGAGACATGTTCTACATGGCCAGAGGCTACGTACCAGTACCAATATGAATCTAAGTCCTTTCACTGATCACATGGTCAAAGGTATTACTTTGCTATTAAACATAACGAATAAAATTAACACGGGAAAATAAACCAGAATAATAACACTGAAAAGCACATAGCACATATAACACATAACATACAATTGTTCCTATATATTAAACTCACTGAGAAATAACCGGGGGTCAAAATAGTAATTCGGGCAGCACTTCGGCTCTAAATATGACTTTATTCGTTGAAAACCGGGAGTTTTCTTGAAAACCGGGCTCTGCGAAGGTAGAGCTTCGAAACCGAAAAGATAAATTTTTCGGGCTTCTCGGGAATCTCCGGGCTCGTTTCGGGCTTTGGAATAAGTACCGAGGCTTCGGAGGAAGTCGGAAGGTAAGAAAATGTTGAAAAGGGTGAAAAAGTGTGAAATTTCTAACATTAGCCGGGAGGGTTCGCACCCTCCTATTTATAGGAGGCGAAGGTCTTCGGCCGAAGGGAGGAGGGGCAGCTGGCAGCTAGCGAGAGGACCAGACAACGCGCATGCGAGGGCTCCAGGTGGCTCGGTTCGGACACGACAGGCGTCTTCGGATGCGAGGAGTCACCGGGTGACTAAGCTGCTTCGGACGACTCATCGCGACATGCGTCGGATTTGGGCAAGGGTGAGTCACGACGTCGGAAACGAGGCGGACACGGCATCGGACCAATCAGAGGGTGCCACGCGAGGCTGCGGTCCAATAAGAAGATGCCACGTGGATCAACACTATTCATGCGAAAATTAAATGAAAATGTGCCCAATCTTGTAAAATCAATAACTTTCTCATACGGGCTCCGTTTTTGACGTTCTTTATATGCACGCTTAGAGAAAATTATGCTCTACAACTTTTGTTTAGACTTCGTCGGAAAATTTTGACCTTATTTTTATATTATTATTTTTAACAGACCGGGACTGGTAAATCCGTTAAAAATTCATAACTTTTTCATCCGACGTCCGTTTTCGTCAGACTTTTTACCGTTGTACTGCTAATGACGAGACCTTCGATTCTCGTTTAGGTTGTGTCGGCTAAAAATCACTCGATCTAACATTCGAGTTTTTAGCTGTCTACTGCTAAGCTGAAACTTGTAAAAATCATAACTTCCTCATACGAAGTCAGATTTTGACGTTCTTTTTATCGGACTTCTCGGTTTAACGAATACTACGACTTTCATTTAGATCACTAAGGCCAAAAAGTAGTTTATCAAAAACTCACTTTTTACGTCATTCGGCACCGTGCCGGTTTTATCGCGGATCTTCGATTGGTCATAACTTCTTTGTTATAACTCGGATTTCGACGAGGTTTTCGCCTACGTGTTTCTAACGAGATTATCTACAACTTTCAACAATAAAATTTTACTTATTTCAATTTTTATATTTTCGCTAAATTTCACTATTTAGCTTTTAATTGGAATCTCATAAGACTTCCAGTAATTTATGAGTGATTCTAAACATAGTTTTACTTTATTTCTAGTAAAAACTATCTGTTAGAACTCAATACTCAATATCACATAATATTTCATAATATTATTTATATAAAACACGATCTCAAAACGTGTATGTTACAGATATTCAGGTCGATGACAGCCTGAATTACATCGAGTGGCCTGTAGCGATCCTCGACCGGATGTCGAAGGATCTGAGGAACAAGAGGGCCGAGCTGGTAAAGGTGCAATGGCAACACCAGAAGGGCTCAGAATGGACTTTGGAGCCGGTCGATGAGATGATGGAGCATTACGCAGATCTTTTCCAGGAACGAGCTGCAGACTTCGAGGACGAAGTCTAAAATAAGTGGGGGAGATTTGTAGCACCTGGTTCCTGGTATGTATTTTATTTAAGTATTTTGCATTTTTGGCTTGGGACTCGGCGAGTTGAAGGACCAACTCGTCGAGTAGAAACAGATTTGATCCGGGATTTAAATGATGGACTCGTCGAGTCGGCTTCCAGACTCGACGAGTAGACTCTGACTGGACAAAACCCTAATATAAGGGTTTGCACCCTATTTAAACATCTCATTCAGCCACCCTTCGTCCCTATTGCTTCCAGAAAACCCCCATAGCAAACCCTAGCCGTTTGTATAAAGAGCTAAGGAATTTGTGGTGCTTTTTGGTGATTTTGAACTCAAAGGAGAAGGAAAAGCCTAGAGGAATCAATAGGAGACCAAGGGAGTTCAAGTTTGTACACCATTTGCAGTTCACATAAGGTATAAAGTCGATACCTTGCTTGTTCTTTTGCTAGATCCCTTTTTGGGGAGATTTAGGGCTTTTATAAGCCATTCTTGGTAACCAACCATGATTGCAAGCATGGTTGGGGGTTGAGGCTTCGGATCTAGGTCCAGGGAGGAATTACAAGGCAGAAAGGGGCTGCTTTTGCACCCATGGAAGCCCCCATGCAACCCAAGAGTCTCTTTTAGAGCCTTTTAGGCTCAAAGTCCCATGCATGCACGTAAAGTTCGTAACTTTATGTGCTAGATCGAGTTTAGGGACCTAGATCTATCATTTGGACAAGAGTTGTACACCAGAAATCGAAGAAATAAGACTTGGACTGTATCGACTCGGCGAGTCGTTCTTGGGACTCGATGAGTCCGAGGTTAGACTTCCCTTTTCTGTTATGGGTCAAGGAGACCCAGTGGAGTGCTGGAAAGGTTTTAGAGGGTCCGTAACGTATTGGGATAAGCCATAGTCCTGGAGTTCATAGGACTCGGCGAGTACATGAACAGACTTGGCAAGTCCAATGCAATCTCCCAACTCTTGAGGATGAACTCGATGAGTTGTTCATACAACTCGGCGAGTCGAGGACATGATTTGTTTATAGGAAGGAGATGAACTCGACGAGTTGTTCATACAACTCGGCGAGTCGGATGAAGGTTCATCCGGGGTTGTTCTAGAAGGAGAACTCGTCGAGTCGTTGCCAAACTCGACGAGTAGAGGCGTGAAGAAGGTCAGATGAAAGGATAGGGACTCGACGAGTTGGCGGCCCAACTCGGTGAGTCGGGTCAACTTGAAGTTGACTTTGACTTTGTCTTGGACTTGGTCAGGGGTAAAATGGTCATTTTACCCTAAGAATAGATATCATACTCTGACTAAGTGTTTTTCTGGGGATTATAGCCAGAGGATTTCCGGAGCAGCAGCAGACAGAGATTTTCCCCACGCAGATTATCAGCAGCTTCGTTCAAGGTGAGTTACCTTCCAGTAGCGGTGGGTCTACGGCCACAATGCCGGCCCACTAGTAGGAGTTGTATGTTAGATGATTTTCTTTGTGATATTCATCTAAGTTTACTACTACCTGATGTGTTATGTGCTAGTATGATATGATTTTATATGCTAGTAGCAGTAGGGGAGATAGTCCCCAAAATTTCCGGTCGATAGGGCCGAAGGGGATAGTCATACCCAGTCATGCTATATAGAATATGATTATGTGTTATATGTTATGTGGTAGTAGTAGAGGGGTGAAATAGTCCCCAGTATCCGGTCGAGAGGACCGAAGGGGAGGCCAGCACCCAGATATGCTAGGCAGTATTCGGTCTAGAGGACCGAAGGGGAGGCCAACACCCAGATATGCTAGGCAGTATCCAGTCGAGAGGACCGAAGGGGAGGCCAGCACCCAGATATGCTAGGCAGTATCCGGTCGAGAGGACCGAAGGGGTAGGTCGGGCACCCAGATATGCCTGACAGTATATGTATGTTATGTGATTGTATGGTATGCGGTATGATGGGGGAGCTCACTAAGCTTCATGCTTACAGTTTACAGTTTTGGTTTCAGGTACCTCTTCATCAAAGGGGAAGGAGCTGGCGTGGTAGCAGCACATTATACACACTTGCATTGATTTTCCGCACTTGAGATATTCTGGGATTGTACTCTGACATGTTGCTACTTTATGATTTGGGTTTCCAGACATGTTATATTGATTTACGAAACGATATATTTTCACGTAGTTTTCTCATGAATGTTTTATACTTAGTTAATTAAAATGAAATTTTTGGACTCGAAATTTGGGATGTTACATTAACACGCTGTCGCACACGTATTAAACAAATAAATTTATCACTGCTGGTTGCACTAAAAATATAGCACAGGGAAGCAGGGTCGAATCCTCAGGGACACAGCCTAAAAGTCAATGCCTTTTTGCATCAGGCACATCTAGTCAAGAAACAGAATATAAAAAGGGGGGGTTTTTGATTAAAACTAATAACTAGAAATGCAGTGATAATAAAGTAAACAAAAATCAATAATAAAAAAGGTTTCAGCTCTGATGTGACTTTCCTAATCATGCAATCAACATTGACCTGGTTATTTGAGATGCGTTCTATCTAAGCTGGTACTGAGAAAAACTAACAAGCTCTAGTAATTTCTCTTTTACTTTATTTAGTTAACCAAAACAAGCTCTTCAATTAACCCTAACTTTTTACTGTCTAATCAAACAAGCTCTTAATTAAGATCAGAAAAGTTGCATTAAGTTCTTTGTAAAATCCCATCAATACCCAATACTTCTCACAAGCTCGGAAGCGTAAAGATATGATTTTTCAAGTTTATAATAAAGTCAAATCCCAAACACGGAACCGATTTATTACTTGTTACTTATTACCAATTAATTGGAACAATTACGGATTCTATTAACTGATTAACTGGAATAATAAAACCCTAGCTAGGTGATCAGACTAACAAGAATTCAAATCAAACATTCATTAAGCTCAAAACTGAAGAATCTAGATAGAAACACAAAACAAAAACTAGATCTAATGATCAATCACATGAAAAGTACTTATCTTTGCAGAACTGAAAACTAAGGTTTAGCCAGACATGGCTAAAATCTGATCTAAAACAATAAAAAGAAACATTAAACTACTAAATCTTACTAATCTAAACGTAGGAGATGATCTACAGTCTTCAGATCTTCAGAAATCGCTAAAATCAGAGAAGAAACGCCTCCAAAATCGTATTTTCGTCGTCTGGAACCTATGGAATCGCCAACTTAGGTTACTGGAAGGTTATGAGGCTATATTTATACGTCTAGCTGTCAAAACGACGTACCTGCGATCGCAAAGGGCATACCTGCGATCGCAGGTTTTGAAGTAAACGCGTCTCGTGCCTTTTTAATGAAGTAAGATGCTATTCTGGAACTTTTTGGCCAAACTGTGACCGCATGTACACAACCTGCGATCGCAGGTTGTCATTTTTCACTTCCGGATGAATTTTTGGCACAAAAGAACCTCGAAGACAACTTGCGACCTAACCTGCGATCGTAAAAGGGCCCCATGCCATCGCATGAAGGCAAACTGCGATCACAGGTTGTGCCTAAGATGTCCGAAATTTCGTCTACTTTTCAGATCATTTTGAATCGCATCAATCGGAGTTACGGTTCTCGAGATATGATCAAAATACTGACAGGGGGTCAAAGCTGCCAGCAACATCCTTTAACTTTAGATTGTAGATTCTTCCTTCATGTGATCAATTCGATCGAATGTTTCTTGACCAAAGCATCTTGCAAGCATTCCTCAACATACTCCATAAGTCCCAAGCTCCATTTTAAGCTCCGAACGCACACCCAACTGCTCCCAAAGCACTGCTCCACTCAAACTATCTGAAATTGACATAAAAACATGAGCAGTAAGGGAATTCTAACGAAAGACATGAGCTGAACATTATTTAAATAAATGACATGCAAATGTACAAAATATGATACTAAATAATAATGAAAACTACCCTAAAAGATGCATAAAATGACATCTAACAGTCCACTTGGTACTTTGTTTTTGTGAGAAGTAGGTTCCCGAAGCGAAGTTGTTGATGGTAAGTTAAAGGACCATAAATGTAAGTATAGTTATATTATTATGATTTGGTTGTAGTGGTATTCAATTACACCGCACTAAAATAAAGATAGGGTATTTATTGTAAATTTAAGGTAAGTTAAAGGACCATAAATGTAAATATAGTTATATTATTTTGATTTGATCGATTGATATTCATTTACACCGCACTAAAATAAAGATAGGGCATTTATTGTAAATGTACAGCAAGTTAAAGGACCATAAATGTAAGTGTAGTTATATTATTATGATTTGATTGTAGTGGTATTCATTTACACCGCACTAAAATAAAGATAGGGTATTTATTGTAAATGTAAGGTAAGTTAAAGGACCATAAATGTAAATATAGTTATATTATTTTGATTTGATCTATTGGTATTCATTTACACGCATTAAAATAAAGATAAGGTATTTATTGTAAATGTATGGTAAGTTAAAGGACCATAAATGTAAGTATAGTTATATTATTTTGATTTGATTGTAGTGGTATTCATTTACACCGCACTAAAATAAAGATAGAATATTTATTGTAAATGTAGGGTAAGTTAAAGGATCATAAATGTGAATATAGTTATTAGTTTTGGCTAATACGAAATGGAAGGATGGGGTCAATTTCACAGTGAAGAAGATAAATGGAAGGGGTGGGGAGTGTTATTATCTTTTAATTTTATAAATAATTTGTAAATAAAAAATAATTAAAATAGTTAATAAGGGCATAACAGTCTTTTTAGGTCAGAGTAACCGCGCAACAAAAAGATGTAATAGGGAGGGTCCGAGTTAAGAAAAAAAGTTAGTGACCAAACTCGTAAATTACCACAAAACACAAGGACCATTCGTGTGTATATGTGTGCGTGAAAAAGTTGAAATATCAATATATTAATAATATATTAATAAGGATTGAAAGTAATTTTTTTAAAATAGAGAAGGGTATAAATTGAAAATATTTTTTAACTATAATGGGTAAAAGTGTTAAAATTATAAAATAAAAGATGTAAACAATGTCGATAAAATATGGGATTAAGAAAGAAAATAAAAAATATAAAAAATGAAGTCTTGTCGATTTGGGTTTAAAAGATTTAATGGTGGTTTTGACTTTAGATAATTAGGCGGTTTTGACTAATTTTTAGGTGTCTTTAGCAACACCCTTACTTAACACACCGATCTGATTCAATTGTGTAAGGATCAAGGTTCGAAAGGAAGAAAGAGGGGTGGATTGGGTGGTCATCATCCATCGATTTCATCCACCCATCGTTTGCAACTAGTCTTGTCAGATTTGCATTCCACCCGCCAATAAAACGCATAGAGCTAGGGTTTGGTGTACAGGAGCGACCTTCCCCTTCCCGATCTCGCCGACCTTGGTCTGTAGTGACAAAGACGTCTTAATCTCACCTCCCTTGTTCCAATTCCATGTCTCCACAACTCGTTTGTGCTAACCTTGGGTTATCCGGAAATACACATAATCAGGTAGAAAGGAAAAGAGGCTAATCTTGGTTGTCAGACGTTTGTCTTTAACTGTCGTCTACAGAAAATCACATTCTCTTATTCTGATTTTCTCTCCTCCTTCACCACAAGATTAGAATTTAACTAAGCAAAAAGAACACCATCTAATATTTATAGTAGAGTTTTAGGTTTGATTTTGGTTTCAGGCGAGATTTCAGGATATGATTTTGGTTGTAGATTTTGATATGGTTCTATTTGTAGGATTGGATTTGTTTTGGTTGTAGTTTTTGTTTACAAGGTTTGATTTGGTTTTGGTTTCATATTATTTGGTTGCCAGAATGTATGTGCTTTCCAGAATGAACTGATTGTGGTGGTCGGAATGGAATGTTGGTGACGACAAGAGTGGACTGATGGTGGTTACCAGAGATGATAGTGATACATGGTATATAAGCATAGAGAGAAAAAGACTAGCATTTTGTTTTTAATAAATAAATAAGAAAAAAATTAAAAAATTAGAAAAGAAATAAAAAAGGAAATATAATCTTTTTGGGTCTGGTAGGGACCAAATGCGCAACAAAATTACATTTTAGGGACCGTCCGAGTTAAGAAAAAAAATTAGGGACCAAGCAGAGTACCCAAAACCACGGGACCATTCGTGTAATTTACTCATCATCTATTTTGTAGAGGGACTTCTACAGATTGGGCATACCCTCTACGTACTTTCCTATTACTTTTGCGAACTAATCAAATACATAAACCTTCAAATTTTCATTTCCTTTTTCTCTCTTTTATTGCGTATTTTAAAAAGACGCTTGAAACATCCCATTTTTACAACCAAAATTTTTCATCTTTAATTAAGGTAAAACTGCTCATTTTCAGAATACAAGTTAATAAAACCCATTTGTCCCAGAGCACATTGTTGAAAATTAGAGTACTATACTAAATACTGAATCTTCGTTGTTGCTGATGAATGTGTACAGTCGCACCTTTTCCTTTCCACGTTCACTGATGACATCTGAAAACATTAATAGGTAGGTAAACATGGAGCTTAGTGAGTTTCCTCAAAATACCCTATACAACAAATACATATATACAACATGCATACTGGGTGTGTTGGCCTGCTGCCTCGACCCCAACCGCTCTCCTGGTTTGTTGACCTGCTGCCTCAACCCAACTACTCCCCGGGTTTATTGGCTTGCTGTCTCAACTCAACTGCTACAATATGTTGGCATATAAATAATCAACAAATCAAGTAGGCACATAAATACATGCAACTACCAATCATACAGCTTACAACCGCCTACTAGACCCTTCACAACACACTACTCTGCTACCAACAAATCTCCATGAAAAACATAGCCATAAGTAACTAGCCTACTGGTACTCTAACTAGCATCCTACTACTGTTGCATCCTAACACATAAAGATGTAAATATATCTCACAGCTCACTACAATGGTACAATATACTAAACACAACGATACATAACCAAATCTAATGGGCCAGCATTGGTGCTTTCGACCCACGGGTACAATGAAGAAAACTCAATTGAATCGAAGAACCTAGAAACACTGTGATGTGCCTCCTTTTCTGGACTGCTTGCTCCCACGAACCTTCTAGCACCAAAACATGTTAGAATCTTAGTCAACAGCCCGAATCCTTCAATTTTGTTTCAAAGTCAAACTGGTCAAAAAGTCAACGGTCAACGATCAACAAAAGTCAGCAGCCAACAGGTCAACTGCACCTCACGACATGACAAGCATAGTCTTATGTCGTGAGCCACTAAAAGACAAAATAATCGAGACTCTTTGATCCTCACGACGTGACAAGCATAGTCTCACGTCGTGAGATCTATCTGAATGGCATTTTGATGAAGAAACTCCTTAATCCATTAAGCCACTAATCCATCTTCTCCAGAAGGATTCTTAACATGCCAAAGACCATAAAAATCAATGCTTTAAGGTATTTCATGTCCAATTCAAGACTTGAGCTTAAATTAAGGCATTCATGAAGAAAAAGGAGGTCAAAACTGAAGCATGAACTCAAGCATCATCCAAACTTCAGATCCAATGCATATAATCACCAAGGGACTCTAAGGACCCATAAAGTTGCTAACTTTATGGAGTCCCAACACTCTAACTCATCTAACCATGGATAATCATGCATAAAACCTTAGATCTAGCAACAAGAAATCACAATGCTTGAATCTTGGTTACTCATAAAGGTCCAGAGATGTTGCTAGCAGATGCAAATGAAGCTTCCAAGTTGGATATATGCTCCAAAGGTGATCCTTTCTTCTTCAAGCCACCAAAATACCACAAAAACCTCAAAAATTACAAGGATATGCTAGGGTCAAATTTTTTCTGTGTTTGAGGATGAAGGAGGCTGTAAATGAACCCTAAAATGAAGTTTATGAGGTTTAAATATGAAGGAAACCCTAAAAGATCATGGGTTTGGGCTGCAACGCATCTCACGTCGTGAGCACTAGTGTATCACGTCGTGAGCTCAGTTAAATCAACATTTTCATTTAATCACTTGTCACTATGTGACACCTGGTTTTACCCAAAAACCATTCCTTTGACACCTTGAAGCCCTAAACCGATTTGTTCTGGAAACTAGGTGTTACAATTCTCCCACACTTTAATTTGATTTTGTCCTCGAAATCATTTCTCACTTCCAATCTTGAAGTAACCCCTTGGTCCAAAAACCCTGCATCAAGCCATTGAGATAGTCAAACAGAACAACAACAGTTTAATTCATTCCAAACCATAATCAGATATAATGATTGGGGTCCTCAATTGCAAACCCGACTTATTGACAAGTCACAACTAACCAATTACTCCCACCTGCACCGCCCGCCTCCTGGTATTCCCAACCAATGTACTACCACTCCTATGGTAATCTAAACGGATGCGTTATCAACAACCCTAGGTATATTACTAGTCCTGAGGACTATCAGCAGTCCTAGAGTTATCAACAACTCTAAGAATACTCATACATCCACCAGTTACTAAGACTCAGCTAGTCTAGTATGCACACCACCATGACATAGGCAATATAGTGAGTAGACTCACATGAAACCTCATTATAATACGAACACAACCCACTAATAAGAATCCCAATAATGAGCTGCTAATATACCGACATGACTTCTCCCCCAATCCAATGCCCTACAACTGCCCGACGCTACTTACTGGTCACTGAGCCACCATCGACAACACTATACTGCACAATGCCCGTTGATGTGTTATTTTAATGCACTAGTTTTTTATTTATAATTCCTAGTTTATCGCATCTAAACCACACCTTACAGACAGTGAAACCGATTGAGTATAGTATAGTTTTGATAAGCAAGGGTGTCGAACTCAAGGGGAACGATAGTGAATTAATATTAGAGTATTTTATTATAGGTTATTCCAAATAAAACACTAATTAGAAACGAATCACTTTAGGTACTCAAGTTTAGTTTGCATTACTTCTCAAAATCATGGTTAACTTTGTTAATAGTGCAATGGATCTATTAGTTGGTTACCGAATTCTAATTTGACTAGTTATCTTGATCGAATTTCCTAGTACAGATAATTAATGAACGACTAACACAATTATCATGCAATTAGTGAACACATAATCAATTTAATATATTCGAATTATGAATGATATGGTCTGGTGATTTCTCATCAATGGTCATGACAATCAAATGAAACATAACATGGATATCTAAGCTATCTAACACAGCCAAACTCATAGATTAACATTATCTAACCCTAGGATTTGATCAATCTTTAGTCCTAACAGTTTAATGATCATAAAGTAATTAAGATTCAAGTTAATGTAATTAGATTGGTCCTCTTAAATACACATAACTCAGCAATCGGTAATAAAAATCATAACTTTAACATGATAGATGATGATCAATCAAACACAATTAATAACCAAACTAATAAAATCCAAAATCATTGAAATCAACACATAAAATCGAGTTTTATCTACTCCAAACAAAAGCAACATGTTTTAACACCTGAATTCACAAAATATAAACAGTAGGAACACAATTGGAATACTAATCGTGATCAGAAAAGCAAACTGAATGATTCCCGACATGAATCCGCTCTCTAATCTGTCAGGTCTTCGCTCCATATATATATATATATATATATATATATATATATATATATATATATATATATATATATATATATCAATTTAACTGCCCTCCGACTGCCTTCTAGACCCTAAAAAACGGCTTCTCTGAGGTTTATTTTCGTAGGGAACGAATTAGGATGGAAGATATATGATTAGGGGTAATTTTCGGCTCTATGTATAGCTTTTAACATTTCCACGGCGTGGTGAAAGGATTACCACGCCGTGGTAGATTGTTTCTTCCCGTCCACGGAATTTTTCTGATGCACCACGACGTGGTGATAGCGTTGCCACGCCGTGGTGATTGGGAATCAGCATTTTCTGAAAACATGAAAGTTGTCCAAACTTTTGTCTAGTTTTCAGAATATTTTTAACGTCATTCGGAGTTACGAGTCATGAGATATGACCAAAACACTAACGAGGGGCCAAGTTGTCCAGCAACATCCTTTTTGCGTCTTTGTAGCTCCTTTCTCCTCCTTTTGCATTCCAGTTCCTATTTTAACTGTAAATGAACATTTCAAAGTATATTAAGTATCATATATCTTGAAATATAACATTTTTACTCAAATACATTAGGATAATGGCATAAAATATATAGTTAATTATGGCCATATCAAAATACCACACACTATTCTTTTGCTTGTTCCCAAACAAAACTAATTTTATTATTATCATAACATCACATCAAAACCCTAGTCACAAATATCACACAAGACAATCCATTTTAAACTTCTCCATTACATCAAGACCGCAATACATGTATTTATGTCTAATTCCTATAAACTTCCACAATCCTAAATAGTCACAATCCTCATAAACACTCCCCCGCTTATTTTGAACAACATTCATTTTACGCATCCCTCTGAATATATCCTCAGAAATCTTTCTTAAGCTCATGGTAATTTTTGATTAAGCTCCTAAGCATACATATAGAAAAATAACCTAGAAAGAAAAATTACAATAAAATAAAATACTCAATTGACTTTTAGCAATTTCGCTTCCTTCAATATCTTCAGTCTTCAGACTTTGTAAGCTTTTATTCACTCAACATTTCTTTTTTTTTTCTCTCTCTTTTTTTTGAAACTCACTTTTTTCACACAAAACTAAAAACCTAAGAAAAATATATGATTAAACAAGGAAACTTAAAGTTTAACCCTTATTGGTTAAAGACATTAGTCTAGAGTGCAATGACTACTTAAGCTCTCCTGGATAAATTTCTGGTACACGATGTTCAACGTATTATGTCCCTCAAACTAAGCAAGTTCATTTTTTTGTCCCATGATTTCACTAGGACAGGGAAGCCACAAATACACTAGAAAATATGGTGGCTCAAATAAACATCGAAGCTTGCATCGGATCATCCCTCACAACACTAGCAACCTAGGTCTCAACACAACAATATAACAATTTTTAACTAGATTTAATTTTTAGACCATTATTTCAAGTCTTTATATAACAACATTTTTAAATCCTAGTCATTTTTAATTTTTTTTTTTCTCTTTTCAGTATGCTTGTTGTCCTTTTTTGATCCCCTACCCCACACTTAAATTATACAATGCCCTCATTGTATATAAAAACAACAAAAACATATAAAATAAAAGAGGGAGAAAAGGAACGAACTCGCCTTGGGTATATAGTTGCGAGAACAAAATCGACTGTAGTGGGTTGCTTCGAAATGTGAGCTAGAATTATGATGCTTCGGATTTTTCCGGAAACTAAAAACTGAAACTAATTTACTTTTCTGCTCATGTCGAGACTTGGTGTGCGAAAAACTTGGTGCGCGAAAAGATTGGCGAAGACATCGTATAACAGATCAATGTGTTAAATCTGGGAATTAGTTCTCGGGAAGTTTCTTCGCGCAAGAGATGACACCACATCGTGGTTATGCATGGACCATGGCGTGGTAGCTGAACAGTGGATTTTTCACGACAAAAAAAATGAACGTGAGTTGTGTCGGCCAAACACTCGTCTTGTCTCTCGTATATGCTCTTCCATCTAGTAGTGGACTTTAATAAAAGCCTCGATCCCTCTCTCATGTGGGTAAGTGACCCCATACTTGTGTGATGTAATGTCTCTCGTGACAAAATCACACTCAATCCAAATTGCTGAAATTACTGAATGCATCCGAAGGGAATTTTTTTTGCAAAGATCTGAAACATCAAGAGTATCAACATGGAAGACTAAATTTAAACAAACTAAAAATAAAATCACACTAAAATAAATAAATAGGATATCATGATCACTCGTATTTATCGCAATCATGCTACAATTGTTGATTGAATCCCTTGCATGCAAGAAGTGGTTTGTGAAAACAAAAAGTTTTGGGACCCGTATGCTATTTCCCTTTCTTTATTTGCACAATTAACTAATAAGTAGAATAAAAATTGACCCAACTAGTCAAGAGTAGCAAGAGTTAGGTCTTCCACCTAACCACCTCGGTACGTCTTGCTATACTACGCCTCGTGGATTGAGTTGGACAAATTACCAAAGTAGTAGACTAAAGAAGTCAAGAATTACCTAATAGCTTGCAATCTTGAAACCCATGCAAAAAGAAAAACCAAGCAATGTGTATGATCATGAATTCCTGCAAATAACAACAAAAACCTTCCCGACAAGTGACATGTTATCAAAGAAAATAAACAAAAAACTAAAAAGCAAAAACAAATAACAAATAACCAAATAAACTAAATTAATTGTGATGAGTCTATAACTCTTTAAGATCGATAAGATTCTTAACAAACAACACAAGAACACAAGATGAATCAAACTGATGTCGAATGATTAATAAGCCACAACCTCAGAAGAACTCTATTAAGAATTGCTACTGTAGAGGTGTGGTAGGGTTACAATGAAAATCAACGACTAACTTATACATGGTGCATGCATGCACTATATATAGACACTATAACCCTAATAAATGACGGCTGGACAGGCCCAAACCGTATACAAAATGGACTAAAGTAAAAAGCCCAATGACGCAATCTGCTATACCTAACAATCTCCCCATTTGCGTCAATTGAGGCGAGAGAAATCTACTGATGTGCTTGTTTTGTCTTCTTCACTGTCTTGAACAGCTTCGGTATGATAGCCAGTAGAGTATGGCGAAAAAGAATATACCAGCGAAGCATGTCATTAAAATTCTTTTTAGCAGCATCGTCATTTTCTTTGCACCTGTTTATAATATTCAAGATGTGCTCCAAACAAACAGTGGAGAACATATGTTTGTCAGGTAAGGCGAACAGGCACTTTTGATTTTCTCCACGAGTGAAAATCACTGTGAGATATTTCGTGTCTATTTTGCTCAATTGCATTTTGTTCACATCTCTTGCTTTACCAATAGGTTTGACAGTTGGCTTCTTTCTCAAAGCAGAGGCGATCTCCTGATCCAGCTTCGCTACTTCATGTATGTATGAGACCAACATTCACTTTAAGCGAGCAAGGATAGGGTCATACTTATGTTCTTCGGTTAGCTAGAAGTTTGTGAGCAGGATCCAATTGTGGGGGTTAAGGTTCGGTAGATCAGCAAGAGAGATCTCGTGAACTGAGTTTTCAGAACCTCGAGTCACCCGAAACCTCACATTAATAAAGCTTCCTACAGCGACTGGCTTTAGAACCTTGACCGATGTAATCTTCTGTGCACTCCAGGTCAAGTATTGAGGTTGAGAAAAAGCAAGATAGTACTCAATTAAAGAACGATCAGTTTTCGCGTCAGGATAGGGAATTGATGCTGTTGGCTCGACGCTGTGAAAAACAAATGCCCTTCTGGTGATTGGCATATCAAACTGTGAGTCTTTAGAATTCTCCAAGTCAAAAGAAATGACTGGCTCAAGCCAATGAGTGCTTGGAGATTCGATTGCTTCTTTCAGTAACTTTTCCAATGTCCACAATGGAAAGAGAATTTTTCTACTTTCCAACATGTCATGGACTTCTTTCTCTTTTCTTTCCCTCTCTTCGGCTTCCCGTGCAATTCGGAGATATTCATCTAGAGTTCGATCACGTTGCTTTCGCTTTAACGACTCTTCTTCAGTTTCTTCTTCTTCTTCACTTTCACCGATGATTTTCTTTCCTTTGGAACTCGAAGTTGCATTACCCTTCGGTTCATTGGTGACTTTCGGTTTTGGTGGAGTCTGCGTTGTTTTGGTTGGTAGAGGTTGAGTAGGAGGTTCTTGATTTACTTCTCCCCCTTGTTTCGGAGAAGCACCCGCCTCGGAAACACCCTCAAGGCGATGCAGGATCTCAAGTGTTGGACGGAGTTTTTCTGCTAAGTGTTGGCGGACACTGATGGTAAGGATTGAGTCATGAGCATCAAGCAGATTGGAGAGTAGGAGACTGACATCACCCACACACGTCTTCATGATTGTCTTTTCTGACTAGAGTTCATCAATATCCTTGTTCGCTTGTTTGAGCCTTAGAGTCTGAGTTTTGAGCTGAGTAGTGCGAAGAGCCAGTTCGTCCATAATTTTGTTTTCCACGACTAACTCAGTCTGGAGTTGATCAAGACGAGATTTGACTGAAGATACGAACTCTGTATTATCAGCTTTAATCCCTGTACGAATTTTCTCAAAATTCTCCTTCTCAGCCTGGAGCGAAGTGGTGAGTTTCTTAATAGTAGCGTTCACTGTATTAGCATTCTTTTTAGCAGCCGCTTGGAGAGAGTCCAAAAATAAACGGGCATCTGAGATTAGTTTTTCGACATTTTCGGTTGCCTGCTGACAAGAAGTGGTAGAAGCTTTCACAACTTTGTTGGCCTTATCAATTGATTCCTGATGCTCTTTGACCAGTGCAGAGAACAGTGCCTTGACCGCTACTTCGGAGTATTCAATGGTAGAAGAGGAAGATGCAGAGGCAAGCAAAGTATCGAGCTTCTCATTCATGGCTTTAAGATGTCCTTTAGTGACTGAGGCATCATCATCACTGTCACTTTGAACAGTAAAGGGGCTATAGTGGAATGTGTCAAACTCTACATCGTTTCCACCAAGAATGGTGTCAGACTTGTCAGAGTGAAGTGGGGAAAGTGGTTTAGAAGTAACAGGGATTTCAAAACCAGAAGTTTATGTCCCCGCATCAGATGCATTGACATTAACAGGTGGTTCAGTCGTAGTGGTAGTGGTGGTGGTAGTTGTTTCGGTGAAGATGGGTGGTGGTAGTGGTGTAGAAGTGGGTGGTAGAGATGAAACAGGAGGTGGGCAAGGAGCTATCGAAATAGGAATTGATTGAATGGTTTCAGAAACATATACCTCACGATTTGGTGAAGGTGGAGGCGAATCACCTCGATGCGAACCCTCAGACAGATGATCTTCGTTGTCGCCTGACTCTGCTACTGGGTGATCCGAAGGTATATAATCTGAATCGCTTGAAGAAGAAACTTTCGGCTTAATAGTCATCTTTCGCAGCTTTCGCTTCTTAGGAGCCGAAGGTTCAGTGGTTTGACCATTTCGCTTCTTAGGCGTGATAGGTTTAGAAGAGGGTGCCTCTTGAACTTCCTTCTTTTTGTCCCCTTTCTTACCTCCTTTCTTTGACTTGTCAGCCTCATCGAGGGAACGTTGCATCTGAGGAGTGAAAACCCTTGGTACTGAAAAAGATTGTTTCTTGTATTCATAAATAATTTTACTTTCCCCGGAAACACACCTGTACATCGTCTCAGGGACTGGGCCGATGAATGGAAACTTGGAAGAGTCTGCCACGATGATCTTTGTGGTGTGGAAAGTATCAATTGTAGACTTTAAAGAATCCGCCACGACTGGGACTTGAAATTTCTCCATAGCCCTTTTGGTAATGATGGTCTAGAATCGCCCACATGAAATCTCAGTGTGACGAGAGGATGAATTCAAACTTTGAACCAATTGAGTCTAGAGAATAGACCCATAATCGAGGTTGATGCCATGGTAGAGACCATAGATGATGGTCATGAAAGCTTTGCTAGCACCATCGGATCCAGCTACCCGTTCATAAAAACCCTTAAAGAGAAAGGTAAACAACCCATTCCATTGAGGAGGTAGGCAGGATTTCTTGACTTTTGTGATGGTGGAGAGAAGATTAGTGTAGCCCATGTTGTAGAACATCTCGAAGATCTGTGCAGTCGTAATCGAGTCAGGATTCACCATTGAGTCCACATAAGTTAGCCCTAAAAGAGAGCAAAACCTAATTTTGGAGACAAAAGTTTTCTTATCGAAAATCTCGAACATAATACGCTCCTCAGCCTTGACGTACTTCGCTGAAGAGTAAACTTGAGATAGGAGAGACATTGGCACAGATTCAACTTTGGAAAGATCATGTACCAGTGGTGAGTACTTGAGGCATTCAACGATCTGTAGCATAAAAGCATCGTAATGGAATGGATCCAAGTCGATGATCAGGTT
Organism: Lactuca virosa; assembly: GCF_052849685.1. Lineage (NCBI taxonomy): Eukaryota > Viridiplantae > Streptophyta > Magnoliopsida > Asterales > Asteraceae > Lactuca > Lactuca virosa. The sequence goes on along the minus strand of NC_136431.1, from coordinate 23,894,404 downwards.
TTGATTAGGCTTGATCGTGAGAAGAGTAGATTGAGCGGTGTGTTCGTGAACTAAAGATGATTCTGCCATTGCTGAAGCTTGGTGAGGAAGATGAACAGTAGAGAGAGTATTTGCGTTTTAAATGCTCGAGAGATTTTGTAAGTGGTAAAGGAGAAAAGAATTATGAGAAATCCCTTTATACGATTACCAGGAGAGAGAAAATCCTTAATGATCGCGTAAGCGTTATTTTCTGAAACGACGCCTGATTAGACGTGATTTGACAACTGTTACCCTCAAAAGCGTGTCAGGCGGCGTGATCACTTGGTGACGTTTCAAATTCATGTGCCTTTAATTTGAAATCTTATCCATTCCCTGCCTCTTCATATTATCCTTTAAGCGTCTCAACTTCCTGTCAAAAAAAAATCCTTCTCCGACTTCATAGCCCAAATAAATAGACCTAGCTTCTTTTGCTTCATAACATATACGACCACCATTAAATTAAAAGTGAAACTGCAGAACTGAAAATTACCATTAGTGCCACGGACAAGACTTTTGGAAAATCATAAAGATCTTCGTGCAAGGGTATGCCAAAGAAAAAGAAATAAATCAAGTTATATTTATGGGATTTAAGTGATGTAATTAGAGACATGAAACTGAGGATCCTGGGCACGAATCTCTTCTTTCAAAGTCAATAGAGACTTAGAAATGTCTGTGTGGTTTCCCGTTGAAGTACGATCAAATGTTTGTTAAGAAACACTGAAATGCATCTTTTAATTTCGGTTTCAAGGGTGACATTCGCTTCAACCAAACTATGAACTTGATATACGAACGAAAGTGGAATGAAGTACTTGTGTAGCCAATGTAGCTTTAAACACTAAGTAGGTTTGATAATTTTGTAGTGACTTGGTAAAAGTTTAGAAATCTCAAAAACAAAATTAAAACAGGATCTTTTGGGAAGAAATGTCTTAGTTTTAGACAATTTCATAAAGATCTCAAAAATAAAAGAGATTTCTCGGTACACACCATATGAGTGGTTTCGTTAATACATGGATGAAAAACTAGAACAATCAATTGTTCACCGTCAATTCATGTAAGGTATTGGATTGTGGGTTTCACTTAGATCGTGGTGTACGATACTAGAATCATGAACACAGATGTTGTGCAACCATAAACCTCAGTGCTAATATCTGAGAGTCTCAAGGGTTACAAGTATGAATGCGAAAGTAATGAAGAAAAATGGTGAGGTGGTTAAAGAACCGAAAGTACCTTTGCTATATGAAAGTGACCAAGCAGATAACTCTTTACTCAATGTGAGAAGAGAAAGGTAGCTTGTAACACCCTATTTGAAGTACTCGGTTGGGGTCTCGGAAACCAAAGGGTAGGGGCGATTCGGTCTTTTATGGGTCCCAGGTTTTATCCGAGAGGTTTTAGGCTTGGAGGTGTCGAGGGGAGCGTAGGGCTTCCCGCCACCTTTTCGTGAATATAAAGTTCTTCGGAAACGGACTTAGAATGAAGGATTTATGACTCTTTGAAGTTATTGGCAAAAATGGACCCTAATGGAAATGAATGACAATGAAGGACCATGCATGCAAAGTGGAAGGCGTGTGGGTACGCCCAACGTAAGCTGGGTTACGCCCAGCGTATAAAAGGAAATGGTCGCGGGTGTTGTTGGCGTACGCCCAACGTACAGGATGTACGCCCAGCGTACGTCCAGTGTCCAGAAACCATAATTTTAGGGCCAACCTCTATATAAAGAACTTAATGGCTCAAACCCTAGCCTCATTATCTGTCCCCAACCTCAGAAACAACCTAGAACACCTCATCCCCTTATTCTTGTGTGGTTTTAACCTTAAGAAGCTCATTTTGGTGGTGTAAGCTTGGAAGAGGAAAAGAAGAAGTTGGCAAGGAAGAACTTGGGAAGTTGGAGCTCATAGATCTGGGATAGCATCATCCTTTGGGACTCTTTGGAGGTATAAAGTTAATAACTTTACCTACGAATGCTTAGATCTAGTCTAGTTTGGTTTTGGAGTCATTTTGGTCCCAAGAATGGACCTTTATGGTGAAAACTCGTTTGTGAGCTTAGGGTTGCCACCCTCATAGCTAAAAGGGTCTCATAAGCAGTAAAGTCTCCATCTTGAATGTCTTAATGGGTTCATGCATGATATCTAGCCCTTTTCATGGAAGTAGAACATCATTTTTAGAGTTTGGGCTTGTTTGGGCCAAGTAAAGTCACCAAGTCAGTGACTTTATAGATTAAGATGTGGAAAAGGACCAGGATCTGAGATTATAGCTTCTGAAATGAAGTATTAAGCACTTAATAAGAAATGGACTTAACAGGAGGTTTACGCTGAGCGTACGTGAAGGTACGCCTAGCATTCGCACCACTCAGTCAGTATGCTTAGCGTATGTGGATGTACGCCCCGCGTACTCTGTCAGTTGGGCCTTGTGCTTTGGGTCTTTGGGCCTTAATAGGCCATTAGAAGTCAAATAATTTAGGCCAAGAATATGTTTGGGCTTAAAGTAAGGCCCATTAGAGGGATTGGGTCCAATTGAGCAAATTTTTGGATCATACTGGGCCAGGGGTAAAATGGTCATTTGACCCCATGCATGGTTTAAGAATTATGGTATGGGGCCCAGTTGCTAATTGGGTATATTGATCGGTAATGATGGATCAGGAAGTGGGTGGGGCAACAGCTAAGGATTTCTTCAGGAAGCTTCTGCATTCGAGGTGAGTTTTCTCACCATACCAATGGGTCTAAGGAACCAAGGCTGGCACATTTTACGATAGTTGGTATACCTATTGTGTAGAGGTGTGTGGCTTTGTTATGCATTGATATGTGGTAGATATATCTTTTACAGCTAGTGGTAGAGATACCCTTCAGTGCAAATGGTAGAGATGGCCTTCAGGGCTAGTGTTAGAGATAGCCTTCAGGGCTAATGGTAGAGATAGCCTTTATGGCTAAGGGTAGAGATAGCCTTTGTGGCTGATGGTCGAGATAGCTTTAGAGCTAATTGATATGAATTAGGTGGTAGAGGTAGCTTTATATCTATTTGATATGTGTTATGTGGTAGAGGTAGCTTTCATAGCTAACATGTTATGTGGTTTGTGTGTGGGGTATGCTCTGGGGAACTCACTAAGCTTTGTGCTTACATGTTTGTTTATGGTTTCAGGTACTTCAGATTCCAAGGGGAAGGGCAAGGCATGATGGCACGGCGTGCACTCTCTCGCAGACACTTTATGGCACTCTGAAATTTGGAATAAAAGTTGTATTGACTTATGTTTTGAAACAATTATAACTGGATTTCCTAATGTGTGAGAAAATGTTTACTTATTCTAAAATGAAAAAATTACTTTGAAAATTGGTTCGTTACAAGTTGGTATCAGATCCTTGGTTTGAGGGATTCGGGCACACCCTCGGGTGTGTCAGAACTCAAACTAAGGAAATTGTAAAAATTGTTTTCAAAAATGACATAAAAAGCTTTTGAAAGAAAGGAAAAGATGAGAGTGCAAGGCGCGTGATCAGCCGAGCCAAGTAAGTAGTTCCACACTGTGCTAGCCATGATATTCTGATATTTGAGCTTTGATGATCGTATGGAACTTGCTATGTGTATGCTTTTAAAATTATATACGGTTAGGAGCTTATAGCCTTAGAATGATTGAGTTGGCCTTATTTCCTGTTCCTTGTCTGGTTGTGGTCCTAGGGTAGAATCTTTTATTCAAAAGTCTATTTGATCATTTTCTGTGTATAATTTGCAGGCACAAAGGCAACTTGTTATGATTGGTCTGATTGATATGAGTAGAGCAAATCATAGGACAGCCTGAGATTGATGTATGCGGTCGTTTGTGGAATATGGTTTGGTTTTGGGACGAATTGGGGTTATCAGGTAGAGCATTGGGGAAAGGTACAGGTAGGTGTGGAAGGTAGTATTGGGCCCGTACTACTGAAAGCACAGGACCTGTACCCGAACCAATCTTAGATCTGACGAATTCAAGGGGGACCGGTGTGGGGAGATCCCTTTATGGAAATCCTGATCGTTATGATATATGACATTTCAGTTCAGCATGGTGATGACACGATTTAGGGCAGGGGGATCAGGATCGGGATCTGGATCCGGGGCAGGATCAGGCGATACTACCGATGTGGTTGATGAGAGGCTGAGCGAGCTTATTGCAGACGAGGTTACCAGGGGCATCCTTGACGCTACCCTAGTCATTTTTGGGACGATCAAGGAGGGCATTATGGAGATCATGCAGGAGAGACTCAGATCATTCAGAGCTAAGATTGTTGCGGGCCAAATTGGGGCCCGAACTCCCTCGTTCCAGGAGTTTAAGGCATGTGGGGCACCAGAGTTTTTCAGGGCCAGGGATCCCATTGTTAGTCAACGCTTGGTAGCGGATATCGAAAACGCCCAGCGCACGAGTTCTTGCCCGGATGCGGCAAAGGTGGGATTTACTTCTTGTATGCTGAGAGACAGGGCCTGGGATTGGTGGGGCGAGGTTACGAGTCAGGTGGGAGCAGCCGGTGTGGCTGAGATGACTTGGGTCGAGTTTGTTCGGCGATTCGACTTGGAGTTTTCACCAGCCATTGAGGTGCAACGGCTTGTGAGGGAGTTTCATGACCTTCAGCAGACCAACGAGACTGTGGCGGAGATCACCGCCGAGTTTCAGGAACGAGCTTTGTTGATCCCGCAGTATGCTACCGATGAGGAGATGCGGAGGACGAGGTATCATTCCATGCTGAGGGATGATATCTGGGAGTTTGTGAGCTTTACAGGGTGCAAAACCCTGAATGAGATGGTAAAGAAGGCCTAGGAACGGGAGATGGAGTTGGACTTCCGCACCAAGAGGAAGCCGGAGCAGACGCATGCAGCGGGGGGTCATGCTAAGAAGCCTAAGACCTCGGATACTTCCAGCAGGGGTCATCAGGGTCAGGACCGGTGTGCCAAGTACAGTAGGGTGCACGGGGGAGCTTGTCGTATCACAGGCACGGGATGCTATGCATGTGGCCAGCAGGGCCACTTGAGTAGGGACTGCCCCATAAAGGGCTTGATTTGTTTTCACTGCAACCAGACTGGCCATAAGCGGGTCAACTGTCCAAGGTTGCAAGGAGGAGGAGGAGCGGTGGCGGCGTCTGCGCCCGCCACGTTGAGGATTACCGATAGCCGCCTTCCAAAGGCGGATACTCCAGCGGTGAAGAGCCGTGCATTTCAGATGACCATTGAGGAGGCTCAGACAGCGCTAAACATTGTGGCTGGTACGTGCCTATTATTCTCTGCTCTTTATTATTAATATGTCTGATGTGTACGTTATGCTGGTATAAGGACCTTTTGGTCAATGGTATGTCGGTGTATGTTTTGTTTGATCCGGGTGTTACCCGATCGTTCGTGTCTTTTGCGCTTAGCAAGAAGTTCCGGGATGCGTCGGAAACCTTGGTTTCCCGCTCGAGGTAGAGATTGCCGAGGACCGCACGGCGAGTGCCGCGAGAGTGGTGTTAGGTTGAGCAGCTAGAGTCAGTGGCATTGTTAGGATTCGAGAAGTGCTAGCTGGTTTTCAGGAGTCATGTTCTTTGGAAGGGTTATTCGTGGTACCCTAGCTCTGGTAGGCACCGGCCGTTAGCAGACTGTCAATTGGACGGGAGAGGGTTTGTGGAATCCTTCAATTCTCATGTGCCGAGCGGATCTAGTTGAATTTGAGTGGGGGAGAATCATTCAGTTATCCAGGATGGAAGCGAGTGTGAGACGAGGATGCGTTTCACATCCCCATTAGGGGAGGAAAGGTGGCCTTAGGGGCCGAATGAATGCAGGATATCGAGGGATGGGAGTTCGGGAAACTCTCCCACGTTGGAATCGCGTCTTCTTGACGCCATATAGCAGGATTTAGAGGAGAAACCGGGTAGAGTTCCAGTCAGTATTTGTTTTCAGCTGGGAGGATAGACCGCATGGGCGCTCAACGCAGAGATGCGTTCGGATTCGTTCAGATGGCTTAGACCAGTTCGCAAGGTCATAGGGAATCCACAACTTAGGTGGAATCAGAGTTGGAGATGATGATTCGATTGGATATCTGTGGGCGAGCCCGGATGGTTATGGGAATTCAGAATGGAATTGGTAAAGACTGTTGTTGCAAGGGTTGGGACCTCCAGTTGCAGGATCTTGTGGATAAGCGGTACGTGACGTAGGAGGGCTATGGCTGGGTGGTCCTGATATTTGATCTTTTGGGAACCTGGCGGTTGGACCGGGTGCAAGACTGGTAATCTCGAGGATCGGCTAAGGGTATCTATTTACCGTTTAGGTAAGGGTAATCCGATGTTATGATGCATAATGGATCTCGAGGTTGTGGCGGAGTATCGACCCGTTTCGGAGAGGACTTCGAATCGGGGTTCGCGCAGATTCAGTACAGGATTTTGATTCCGTGAGATGGTATAAAGGAGCATAATGATGCCAAGGGCATCACATGCAGTATACCAGGAAAAGACGGGTCAAAAGAGGTCGGATATCATGTAAGATTATAGTTGTGCTGGTAGCATTCATCTTGCGTTGGGTTCTGTGGCGACGGGTTGTCAGCCTATCATGATCAGATGGATCAAGGATAGAAGGGGTCGAGAGAAGAGGTATCATTGGGACAGTTATTGTCAGACGGGGTGTCCTTCGGAGGTCGGATGGGATTGTTGAGCGTGTGTCTCTGGCTCAGCAATCGGGAAGGTGCCCGGTGTATCAGATAATTGACAGACGAGTTGGGACCAGGAGGGTCCCGACTGTTCTTCAAGAAAGCAACCATGTGGCAGGAAGGGGAGTAGGAGCTACTTCAGTGATTTGGAATCTATGTGCGGAATTGCGGGTTAATTGGTAGTCGCAGTTGATCGGTGACTTTTGTTCTTTAAGAAGCCTCAAGTTATTACGAGTGGGAAGTATTCTATCTAGGTCGATCTCTTGTGGGACCAGTTCAAGGATGATCCGATGTGGGCAGTCTATCAGGGATACAAACCATCCCGAGGCTTGAGGTTACAGATGGAGCGAATGTGATCAGGTTACAAGGAAATCGTTCATCTTCGGATTCTAGAACCCTGCGAGGGTTGGTTTTGATTGCCTTGAGAAGACGAGGATATTCCCGGGTTGTGGCCTTGGCGCCTAGGTAGTCTGGTATGTCAGAAATGGCGATGCATGACTTCGAGGACGAAGTCTAGTTTAAGTGGGGGAGAGTTGTAACACCCTGTTTGAAGTACTCGGTTGGGGTCTCAGAAACCAAAGGGTAGGGGCGATTCGGTCTTTTATGGGTCCTGGGTTTTATCCAGGAGGTTTTAGGCTTGGAGGTGTCGAGGAGAGCGTAGGGCTTCCCGCCACCTTTTCGTGAATATAAAGTTCATTGGAAACGGACTTAAAATGAAGGATTTATGACTCTTTGAACTTATTGGCGAAAATGGCCCCTAATGGAAATGAATGACAAGGAAGGACCATGCATGCAAAGTGGAAGGCGTGTGGGTACGCCTAGCGTAAGCTGGGTTACGCCCAGCGTATAAAAGGAAATGGTCGCGGGTGTTGTTGGCGTACGCCCAGCGTACGTCCAGTGTCCAGAAACCCTAATTTTAGGGCCAACCTCTATATAAAGAACTTAATGGCTCAAACCCTAGCCTCCTTATCTGTCCCCCAACCTCAGAGACAACCTAGAACGCCTCATCCCCTTATTCTTGTGTGGTTTTAACCTTAAGAAGCTCATTTTGGTGGTGTAAGCTTGGAAGAGGAAAAGAAGAAGTTGGCAAGGATAGCATCATCCTTTGGGACTCTTTGGAGGTATAAAGTTCATAACTTTACCTAAGAATGCTTAGATCTAGTGTAGTTTGGTTTTGGAGTCATTTTGGTCCCAAGAATGGACCTTTATGGTGAAAACTCGTTTGTGAGCTTAGGGTTGCCACCCTCAGAGCTAAAAGGGTCCCATATGCAGTAAAGTCTCCATCTTGAATGTCTTAATATGTTCATGCACGAGATCTAGCTCTTTTCATGGAAGTAGAACATCATTTTTGGAGTTTAGGCTTGTTTCAGCCAAGTAAAGTCACCAAGTCAGTGACTTTATGGATTAAGACGTGGAAAAGGACCCGGATATGTGATTGTAGCTTCTGAAATGAAGTATTAAGCACTTAATGAGAAATGGACTTAACAGGAGGTTTACGCTGAGCGTACGTGAAGGTACGCCCAACGTACGCACCACTCAGTCAGTACGCTTAGCGTACGTGGACGTAGGCCCCGCGTACTCTGTCAGTTGGGCCTTGTGCTTTTGGGCCATGCTTTGGGTCTTTGGGCCTTAATAGGCCATCAGAAGTAAGATAATTTAGGCCAAGAATATGTTTGGGCTTAAAGTAAGGCCTATTAGAGGGATTGGGCCCAACTGAGCAAATTAGGCCATTAGTGGGCCACTAGTGGACTTAGAAAGCCTACCTAGTGTTTGTTTTTGTTTTGAGATTTGGGCCTTAGTTTTGAATCATACTGGGCCAGGGGTAAAATGGTCATTTTACCCCCATGCATGGTTTAAGGATTATGGTATGGGGCCTAGTTGCTAATTGGGTATATTGATCGGTATTGATGGATCAGGAAGTGGGCGGGGCAGCAACTAAGGATTTCTTCAGGAAGCTTCTGCATTCGAGGTGAGTTTTCTCACCATACCAATGGGTCTAAGGCACCAAGGCCGGCCCATTTTACGATAGTTGGTATACCTATTATGTAGAGGTGTGTGGCTTTGTTATGCATTGATATATGGTAGAGATAGCTTTTAGAGCTAGTGGTAGAGATAGCCTTCAGGGAAAATGGTAGAGATGGCCTTTAGGGCTAGTGGTAGAGATAGCCTTCAGGGCTAATGGTAGAGATAACCTTTATGGCTAAGGGTATAGATAGCCTTTGTGGCTGATGGTCGAGATAGCTTTATGGCTAATTGATATGCATTAGGTGGTAGAGGTAGCTTTATAGCTATTTGATATGTGTTATGTGGTAGAGGTAGCTTTCATAGCTAACATGTTATGTGGTTTGTTTGTGGGGTATGCTCTGGGGAACTCACTAAGCTTCGTTCTTACAGGTTTGTTTATGGTTTCAGGTACTTCAGATTCCAAGGGCAAGGGAAAGGCGTGATGGTGCGGCGTGCACTCTCTCGCAGACACTTTATGGGACACTCTGACGTTTGGAATAAAAGTTGTATTGACTTATGTTTTGAAAACAATTATAACTGGATTTCCTAATGTATGAGAATATGTTTGCTTATTCTAAAATGAAAAATTTAGTTTTAAAATTGGGTCATTACATAGCTCATGACTTAAGTGAATTTAACAGCCTGATTGGGAAGAAACGATTTGTATTTATCGAATCAGTAAGGCTTCACTATATAGTCGTTGAGGCATTGGACAACATGCAGCAGCATGCTTCTAGGGACACTTAGCTAGTATATAGATTAAGAGTTGATACCTTCCCCATGATTCAATGTTAAGACAAGCAGCAAATGTGTTAGAATCTAGATTAAACAAATAAAAGAAAATATTTTTTCATTTTTGATATTTCTGAAAAGAAAGGAAAAATATTTTTGTATTTTAGATTTGTTTGAAAAAGAAATAAAACTAGAAAGGAAAAATGTTTTTGTGTTTTAGATTTTTCTGAAAAAGAAATAAAAACAGAAAGAAAAATGTACAAAAGGTATACATAATGTGCCCACCGAACGTTCGCCTTTTGATGGATGAAGCGAAACATACCGAGCGTTCGGTACAATTCGGTACCCGAAAAAATCGGAACCGAAATAGACCCAGCGTTGGCTCTATTTCGCTTGTTAAAATTTTAATGAGGCGAAAGGGGTTTCGGTACAAATTCGGCTTTCATCATTCCTAAGCCTTGGAGTATTTTGTTGAAGTTTGCTTCAGGAAAGGCTTTCGTGAATACGTCAGCCAATTGATCAGTGGAGCGCACGAAATGAATTTCAACGTTTCCATCTTCCATATGATCCTTGATAAAGTGGTACCTCAGTGCTATGTGTTTCGTCTTTGAGTGTTGCACTGGGTTGTGACAAATTCGGATTGCGCTTTCAGAGTCACAATAGAGTGGGATTCGCTTCATGTTTAGGCCATAGTCTCTTAACTGACTTTGAATCCAAATGACCTGCGAAGCACAAGATGCAGCGGCTATATATTCAGCCTAGGCTATGGACAATGATACACACGTTTGTTTCTTGGACTGCTAGCTGACAAGTTTGCCATCCAGAGATTGACAAACGCCTGTAGTGCTTTTCCTATCTAGACCACATCCTCCTAGATCGGCATCAAAGAATGCTTGAACGAAGAATCCTGGTTTTGTTGCGTACCATATGCCGAGAGATGAGGTTCGCTTCAGGTATCGAAAGATGTTCTTGACTGTCACCATGTGAGGTTCACGTGGATTGGATTGAAACCTGGCACAGTAACAAACAGAAAACATAATATCTGGTCTACTAGCTGTAAGATACATTAGATACCCTATCATTTGGCGATAGAGCGTCATATCGGCAACCGGCTTTTCCAGAGATGGTGTTAGCTTCGTCCCGAAAGCCATTGGAACCTTCACTCTTGAGTCTCCCATCATGCCTAACTTCGCCTGTAAAGTCTTTGTGTAAGCCTCCTGATTGATAAAAATGCCTTCTGGTCCCTGTCTTATGTTCAAACCAAGGAAAAAATTAATTGGACCCATTGAACTCATCTCAAATTTAGTCTCCATCAACTTCCGGAATTCAGCTGTTAGGCTTGGGTTTGTGGAACCGAAGATGATGTCATCGACGTAGATTTGGACGATCATTAAATGGTCACCCTCTTTCTTGCGAAAGAAGGTTGGGTCAACCGAACCTTGTTTAAACTTGTACATTTTAAGAAAACGAGTTAAAGTTTCATACCAGGCTCTAGGAGCTTGTTTCAGACCATATACGGCTTTGTCCAAAATATAGCAATGGTTAGGATACTTTTCATTCACGAAACCTGGTGGTTGCTCAACGTATACGGTTTCTTCCAGTTCTCCGTTCAGGAAAGCACACTTGACGTCCATATGAAATACTTCGAAATTTTTATGTGATGCGTATGCCAAGAAGATTCGAACTGATTCTAACCTTGCTACAGGAGCGAAAGTCTGTTCATAGTCAATCCCTTCTTCCTGACAATATCCTTTCACCACAAGTCTCACTTTGTTCCTTATGACGTTGCCTTCTTTATCCATCTTGTTTCGAAACACCCATTTTAGACCGACCACAGATACATCAGGTGGCGTGGGAATCAATCTCCAAACCTTGTTTCGTTCAAACTCATTGAGTTCGTCTTGCATAGCTTGAACCCAATCAAAGTGATCGAGTGCAGTATAATCTGTTTTCGGTTCAACTTTGGAGACGAATGAATTAAACATGCAATATTCCACTTGAGAGAATAAAGCAGTTTGCTTCGCTTTCAGTTGAGAGCGTGTAAGAACTCCCTCAGATGATTCACCAATAAGTTGAGTTTTCAGATGATCTCTTGTTCATTTTGTGAGTGGAGGGTAGGATGGACCATTAGCAGGATCTAGTTCAGCATTCACTTCCTCTTCGAATTCTGATTGAAAATCCGAATCATCATTTGTATTTTGATTCTCCCCCTCGAATGATGAGACGGTTTCAACATCAGGTTCAGAATTCTCCCCCTCGAAAGGACTTGCATGGGTCATAGTTGGAGATGGGTTCTCCCCCTGGAAAGGCGAATTTGATTTATTTGCCGTAGACGAACCCTCCCCCTGCAATGGAGTGCTTTCTTTGGAAGGTTCTCTTGAGATTGGAGGTTCACTTTCCATTTCTTTTGTGGCATCATCGATTATCTTCTTTATTTCATCGACTTTATTATCTGCTGCTTTTTCTTCAGAGTGAATAGCCTTTTTTGGCTCATCAAAAAGCAGGGTGTATTCCTCATAAAGGTCAGCTATTGGAATTGTGACCGAACTTGGTGTTGGAAAGATATCTCTCATTTGACTTTCGCTTGATTGTTTCTTCTTCAGGTAGTTGTCGTCAATGTGACATAATAAGTTTCTTCCATTTTCTTGGATCGTTTGTTGAGAACCCTATATGCCTTAGAGGTCAGCTAATAACCCAGAAAGATACCTTCGTCTGCTTTCACATCGAACTTGTTTCGGTTTTCTTCGGAATTAAAGATGAAACACCTGAAACCGAAGACATGGAAAAACTTGACGTTAGGTTTGCGATTATTTAAGATTTCATATGGAGTGAGGGTAAATCGCTTATTCAAGAAGGATCTATTTTGAGTGTAGCAAGCTGTGGCGATTGCATCAGCCTAGAAATACAGAGGTAAACAAGCGAAACTAAGCATGGTTCAGGCTGCTTCACATAGGGAACGGTTTCTTCTTTCAACTACACCATTCTGCTGTGGAGTATAGGGAGCAGAAAAGTTGTGAGTTACTCCCTTTTCAACTAAGAATTCTTCAAACTCTTTGTTTTTAAATTCCAGCCATTGTCGCTTCTGATGTTACGAACCAGCTTTCGCAACTGAACTTCCACTTGCTTTATAAAGTTCTTCACCTGTGGAGTAGCCTCTGATTTCTGTTTAAGAAAATATACCCACGTGAAACGGGAAAAATCGTCAATAATAACAAGTATATACTTACTACCACCGACACTTTCGATTGCAGATGGTCCACAAAGATCAATATGAAGAAGCTCAAGAGGCTCAATGATCTTTGTGTTTACAAGAGTTGGATGACTCTTCCTACTTTGCTTCCCCATCGCATGCTGCACACATGTGATCTTTATTAAACTCTAAGAGAGGAAGACCTCGCACGTGATCACCAAGAACTAGCTTGTTGATGTCTTTGAAGGTAAGGTGCGAAAGCCTTCGGTGCCATAAATAACTTTCATCAACGTGAACCTTCGTTAGCAGACATATAACAGGCTTCCCTCTTATGGGATTTAAGTTTAAGGGATACATCTCCCCTTTTCGCAGTGACTTCAACATAACTGCTTTCGTCTTTTTCTCTATAATTTATGATCCTTCATCATCAAAGGATACTTTCAGGCCAGTTCCCACAACTAATTGTGAAACACTAATTAGATTGTGTTACAATCCTTCCAAATAAGCCACCTTTCGTATTGAAAAATCTCCATTTGTGATCATCCCGTAGCCTTTTATTTTTCCAAAGGAATTGTTACCATACTTTACACATCCACCATCTTTGAGAGAACGAAACTCTCTCAGCTCTTCCTTTCTTCCTGTCATGTGACGCGAGCAGCCACTATCAATATACCATTCATCGTCAAACTGCTCATCACGTATGACCTGCAAAAGTTAAGCGGATTTAGGAACCCAAAGTTGCTTGGGTCCTGGTGAGCCTTTTACAGAACAAGGAAAATCATTAGAAAGATCAAGCATATACATTCGTTTTATTAAAGTGGATTCGTCTTTCCTTTTAATGGTGAAAACCTTGATTTTGTTATTCGTTTTTTGAATCAGTTTGTTTTTTTTATGTTGATTCTTAACAAATCTCTCTTATCCTTCCTAGGGTTATTGATCGTATTCTTTGTTTGAACTTCAGAATCTGAGACGAGCTTTCCCTTCCCTTTAACATCCTTGATAGGAGTTTTCTTTGGTAGAGAGTGAGGAGGATTGGGTTTCTCAAAAAACCTTTTTGGAACTGATGACTTATGAGCGAAACTACCATTTTGTTTCTGTGAAGCGCAGGAATGACAGTGTGAACACTGTTTGGGTTTCGCCTGTGGATGTACTTTCGTCTTTTGGTTGGAAGCTCTTTCATTATGTACATAGTTGGAGTTCTGGGATTGCTAAAACTGCTTCCTTTCATTGAGATTTTTCTGATATCTCCTATTTCGTTGACGTTTCTGCTCTGCAAGTTGCTGGGAAGATTTGTGAATGTTCACATTCAGTTTCGCTTTCTTGGCATGAGGTTCGGTTCTTACTGATTGAGGTTCTCTTGAACCTTTTGAAGGTTTACTTTGAACATCCTTGGTGCCACTTGTACTAGATTTATCGAACCTTGATGGTTAATTTAGTGGTTCAACTACGTATCTGCTTTTCACTCTCCATGAGGTTCGTTCCGACAAACCTTTCGTTTCATCAGCATTGTCGATTGGGGCTGACCAAAAATACTCATCACAACCATCAGCGTTATCTTCATCTACTATGTTTGTTAGCTCAACTGTATGATCCTTAGTAAATCCAGTGGTAGTGTACACTTGATTTGGTACAGTTTGTACCTTTTGGTATACCACAACCTCTTCTTTCAGGATTTTGACCTTGTCCTTAGACAATCGAGCGAACTCAACAGAATTTCCGGATATAAGGACTTTTGTTGGTTCTGTTTTAATAAATTCAGAACAGTCAACCTCATCCTCTACAGATATTTCACTCATGTCACTGTCCTCATCAAATTCAGATGTATTTTCAGCATTGATCCTTTTATCTGAACTTAACTTAGAACTCGACGAGTCAAATTTTTGTACAGTTTCGGTCTTTATTTTCAATATGTCATTTTCATCCAGTAAGTTTTTGAGCATGTCCTTATGGTCTTTGGACATAATAAATGACTCAATTTTGTCCAGACCAATTATGTAGGCTTCAGAAGTTTCTTCTGATGAGACAATTGATTCACATTTATAGCAATCAGGATCTATTTCATCTTCCTTTAATTCAAGGAAAGGCAAAATCATTTTGTGAATTTTATCGCCAATCTCACAATTTAAAAACAACCGAGTAATATTGGAATAAAGACGTTTAGCAATTAAGCAAAAAATATTCCTTTGTTTCAAAAACTTTAAATTGTCACACTGTAAATAAATCAATTCATCTCTTGCCCTAACCAACTCTAATTCCTTCTTCTCTATCCACATCCTTCGCTCCCCACTCTTGGAAGACACCCTGCGAATTTGATCAGTTAGGTTAGAATTTGTGAGGCGAGTTTGCTCTAGGCTACCACTTAAACTAGAGAAGGTGAATTTTAAGTCATTTAATTCTTTTTCATAGTTAGATACGGGTATTTTAAGAGATTTAAGGATGGAATTTACCTTTTTGATCAACTGATCACACTCATTGATCTGCTCTCGTACTAGTTTTGCGGTAAAGCATTTATCTTCCCTCTCCTTCGCTTCTTCACACCCTCCATCTGTTGTGTAGCCTCTTATTTGTGACACACCAATTGTTACCATCAAACATCTGCTAGTAACCTCAGATCCTTCTTCCTTCGCAACAAATGCCCTGCCATGTGTGGGCTTGCGAACTTCTTCATCTTCCGAGCCAGTAGACCAAACTTCTACTCCACCGAACTCGTTCTTTGCGACATCTTCCTGCACAACCAAAGCAGACATAGATTTATCATTAGTTTTCTTCTTCTTGATTTCCTCCAGCTTACGCTTGAAATAAGCTTCATCATCTTCTCCCTCTTTCTTCTCATTCAACTTTCGTAACATGCAATCCTTTGCCAAATGATTTTGCTCGTGACAGTAATGGTAATCAAACCCTGAATCACCAACTAGCTTTCCTTCTTTCTTCTCTTCTTCCTTCTAAGGAGTATTTCTGTTCTCCTCCTTTGCCTTCTCGGAACTATAACTCCCTTTCCAGTTTCAGTTCTTAGCAGAAGGAAATTTCTTCCTTGCGAACCGCATTGTGTTAGACACCATTAGAGCATACTCCTCACTAGTAAGATCACATTCTGAGAGATCAGTCTCAGGTTCTTCATCATCCACAGATTTACCTTTAGCCACGAGTGCCAAAGAGCCCAAACTAGAAACGACTTTCAATTCTTTTGTCACAACACTTTCATGTGACTTGAGAATCCCTACGAGCTTCGCCAATGAGTAAGTCTTGAACTGTTCATGTGCTTTAACAGTTAAAACCACCGCCATCCATTCGTGTGTTAGGCCATTCATGAAAGTGACCTTCTGCTCGATCACCTCTCTGCCAATACCGTGCTTAATCATCTTACTAATAATATGGTTATAGCGATTGAATGTTTGAATAAGATTTTCCTCAGGCTTTTGCTTGAAGTCACCAAACTCCGAAAGTAGAAGAGTTTGGATGGAATGCTTGAGATCCTCATCGGTGGAATATAACTCCTTAAGCATTACCCATATTTCATTTGTAGTAGTACACACACTCACCAGACGAAAGGTATCAGATTGTAAAGAGAATATGATCATCCTCATTGATTTTATATTGCTAATGAGTTTGTCCTTCTCATCTTAAGGGACTTCTTTCACATCTACCATTAGCTGATTGTACTCTTTCTGTGTCTTGATGGTTCTGTTGTTCCTGAGTGAACAAAAGGACCCATAGTAATAGCTTCCCAGATCAAGTATCCATTATCCTCAGATCCGAAAACATAGTCTTCAAAATGAAGACCCCATACCTCATATTCATGAGTGTATAGGATCAAAATCCTTGTGGTCGAGCCAATGCTGTTAGAGATGTTAATGGGATTGTTTTGAGATTCGTCGAGAGACATGATGATTTGATCTGTGTACCTGTCAAGAATCATACTTGTAAAGATTGAGTTAGGTTAATATCGAGATCTAGGAACAGCGTCAATAAAGTGATGACGGCTCCAATGGATTCGATAAAAGCGGAAACCCTAAAGATTTTCTTCTTACAGAAGAGTTGCGTATTATTTACACAGCCTCCTGCTCTGATACCAATTGATGAGTCTATAACTTTTTAAGATCGATAAGATTCTTAACAAACAACACAACAACACAAAGTAAATAAGAACACAAGATGAATCAAACTCATGTCGAATGATTAATAAGCCACAACCTCAGAAGAACTCAATTAAGAATTGCTACTGTAGAGGTATGGTAGGGTTACAATGAAATTCAAGGACTAACTTATACACGGTGCATGCATGCACTATATATAGATACTATAACCCTAATAAATGACAGCTGGACAGGCCCACGCCGTATACAAAATGGACTAAAGTAAAAAGTCCAATGACGCAATCTTCTATACCCAACAAATTGAAAACCGTTCCACGACAACGGCACTAAAAATTTGATGTTTTATATTTAATGCACTAGTTTTTTATTTATAATTCCTAGTTTATCGCATCTAAACCACACCTTACAGGCAGTCAAACCGATCGAGTATAGTATAGTTTTGATAAGCAAGGGTGTCGAAATCAAGGGGAATGGTAGTGAATTGATATTAGAGTATTTGATCATAGGTTATTCCAAATAAAAGGAAATAGTAAAAAGGGGGGTTTTATTTATAAATCTCGACTAAATTAAACTAACTAAATAATCTGATTAGATACGAATCACTTTAGGTACTCAAGTTTAGATTGGATTACTTTTCAAAATCATGGTTAACTTCGTTAATAGTGCAATGGATCTATTAGTTGGTTATCGAAATCTAATTTGACTAGTTATCTTGATCGGATTTCCTAGTACTGATAATTAATGAACAACTAACACAATTATCATGCAGTTAGTGAACACATAATTAATTTAATATATTCGGATTATGAATGATATGATCCGGTAATTTCTCATCAACGGTCATGACAATCAATTGAAGCATAGCATCGATATCTAAGCTCTCTAACACAGCCAATGTCCCAGATTAACATTACCTAAGCCTATGATTTGATCAATCTCTAGTCCTAATAGTTTAATGATCATAAACTAATTAAGATTCAAGTTATGTAATTAGATTGGTCCTCTTAAATACACATAACTCATCAATAGACAATAAAAATCATAACTTTAACATGATAGGTGATGATCAATCATACACAATTAATAACGAAACTAATAAAATCCAAAATCATTAAAATCAACACATAAAATCGAGTTTTATCTACTCCAAACAAAAGCAACAGGTTTTAACACCTGAATTCAGAAAGTAAAAGCATTAGGAAAACAACTGGAATACTAATCGTGATCAGAAAAGCAAACTGAATGACTCCTGACATGAATCCGCTCTTGAATCCTTTAGATCTTTGCCCCATATCAGTTTAACGGCTCTCCAGCCGCCTTCTGGACCCTCACCTGTCCATACCATACAAATAATAAACCAACACATAAGTCTATGCTACACAACCGACAGCCCCACTCACACAAGTGAAATCCATGATGGCTCACGACACGCCGTGACGCCATCCAGTCATTGGCTTAGAGAAGCTCACGGCTCCTGATCGTCCCTGCCATCACCCAACCACAATCATCAGGACTCCCAACCAACATCTGACAGTCTAAAAACACATGTTATCATCCCACTGACCGGTAAGGACCTAGTCAACATCCCACTCAGCACTATCAAAATTCAGGAGTCATACCATTCTGAAACACACACTCTTCCACAGTCCAACTTCCTCTGACACTACGTTAGATGAAACCTGACCACACACAATCAGGAAACAAAATAGATGGTTGAACATCTACTCCATCTTGAAAACACAACATAACACACTTCCCAGGAGAAAACTCAATGCTCCTAATGCCAACTATGTTTCTTCTTAAACGTGACCTTACCCCCAAGGTGACGTACCAGCAAATCGAACGAAAGGACAAATCCCCAACCGCTATTAGACACATCCTTCTATCGAACACATTCAAGATCCCATACCTTGACGAACTAAACATATCCCACCAATACGCAAATGATCAATAAAACCTTCAACTTCGGGAAGGATTACAAAGTTGGTCAGAAATGCTGCCAAAATCCTGCTCGAAACAATCCCAATACCAATACAACATATGCGATCTACTGAAACGAAATCTTTCTCAACCACGATCATTCCTAAAAACTGAGCATCGTTGATCCGATATCCGATCTTCCAATAACTAAGACCAACTATCATCTCAAATCACAACAATCAGCAGTTTCACAAACAAAAAAATCGAGATGTCACCCACACCGACGCCAAAACATGAATTTTCTAGACTTGACTAAGGGTCGGTTTATCAGTCATACCCTTAGTTGATTCAGATTGAATCCTTCAAATAACCTCATCTACTACTGATAACTGACCAACCAACGATTGAAAATGGACCGGGGACCAAAACCGATGAACCCACACATACCGAACAAGATACCCACGAGAATACTCTTGGCAAACTCAGAAACTGTCCGACACATTAAGGATGACTGCCCATTCTTGGCCAGGAAAGACCGACCCATACCGCGAGCTAACCATGTTTCCTATAATTGATACACAAATGAGCGGTTCAACTCTCCTCCATCCAGATCCATGGTGATACCCAAAAAGGAGCTACTGGCCACAACAAGTTCCTTACCCATCAACTTTCTACAGTGAGAACAACTCATGTGTTCTCAAAGACTTGCACCTAACGACAACTTGCTCTGCACCCACGATATGTCAAAACCTTATATTATCTGCACCCATGGAGGGTTCCAACAGATCCTCACAACGAGAAACTTCTAAATCATGAGCACTTCGATGGTAACCCACTTTCTTATCCCCCCATGCGGCCATAAACCCAAACCAAAATTTAGCTCACATGAACTGCAGATTCCTCCGACCCCTCGCGATGAAACCATGAAGCATAATACCAAGTTCTCCCCTACTTAGGGTTTGAACCATCATTGACTAACGTCTGCAAAACCAAAACCTCAGACCGGCTTAACCGTGATCATACTCGATGAATAAGAGTAAAGTCCTTTTTGGGTTGCCCTCATAACCAAGAAATTATCTACATTGATTTTAGAGAGAGATAAATGTTTTATTAATATATTATATGACTAATATATTAATTAGAAATAGTTATAGTTAGTTTATAATTAATTAGAATTATTTGGAATTAATTCTGGGTTAATTAGAATTAATTAAAATGTGAAGGACTATAGTTGCAATTGTTCAAAAGTTGAGTAAAGGACAAGTTGTAGAACCATCGTGTGTGGGACAATTTGGAGGCTCTTTTAGAGTCTTTTGGAAGCCTTCATAAAGATAATTAAGGAACTAGATAATTACTTTATTTGAAATAAAATTATTTTATGTTCAAATTAGGGTTTCTAGGTGTTTTCCTAATCATCTATAAATAGAGCCTTATGGCTTGGAATTTTCGGCCAATGAAATTAGACATACCATAGCCAAAAACTGCCTATCTCTCCCCTCTCTTCTAAATCTTCTAGGGTTCTTGTGTTGTGGATGTGAAGCATGAGAGGCTTGCATACAATTGAAGCTAGTTTTCAAGAGACTATTGGATTGATCATAAGGTTTGCTCACAACAACAAATCATGTGTATGTTATTATCCTTGTGAATTTCGATTTCAATTAGGGTTAGAATTTTGTTGTTCAATAGTATGTTGCTTCAATAGAGTTATGACATATATCCAATTAGGTTGCATGTACCCGTAAGACTTTATGCTATTTTCTGCATTATTATATGAAAAACTCATTAGTGGCATCAGAGCATTTGGTTGTCTAACAATTGAATGTGCATAAATCGAACTTGAAAAAAATAAAGGAAAACAGAATCGTCACTCTGTTTCGTCGCCACGTTGTGGGCTATTCTGCCACGCCGTGGCCAATGTCTGATCCGCATATTTTTTTCTTCTGCCACGAGGTGGAGCTTATATGCCATGTCGTGGGGGACCTCCTGTTCAGAGAAATTTTTGAGATTATTAAGATTTTGATTAGGATATTTACATTTATAGATATTGTTTTAATTTGATAAAATTTGAATATTTAAATTGGTAATATGATCTCCTAATATCTAGAATCTTTGAATTATCCTCATGATTTAATTAAATTTAATTATTTCATTAATCAAAAAGATTAATTTTGAAATCATTAATATAAATTTCTGAACTTTATTTTAAATGTTTTAAATACACCCTTATACTTATATATATTAGAAGTTTAATAATATTTGTATAAAATAAGTTAGTTGAATCGCTAGTATGTCTCATTCACAAAGTCATGCTATAAATTGGGTTAAGGGAAGCGACCTATAAAATGGCCGTTGAATGGGTGTCTATTCTCCCCCACCGCTCTCTTGTGTGGTGGAGGGTCGTTAGCATAACGGGTTCAATATGACATAACCTTATTAAAAGTATAATGCTATAAAGTAATAGAACCCTTATAAAATTTTCCACTGTAGTTACATTAAGGAAAAATTTGAAAGTGTATGCTAATCCATGAAAACGCACATCAATATTTATGATTCGTTAGTGGAGCATGTGTGGTTAACCAACACACTAATTAGGGACTATAAAGTTGAAATGATGGCACAACTCAAAAGTTATCATTAATTAATGGAGCGTGAGTGGTTTACCGACACGTTAATTTGAGTTGATAAAAGACATTGAGGTTGTCAAGTGGGTTTGCATGGTTATTCATATCTTATTTGTGATCTTCAGCATCCCAATCATAAATTGAAGTGCATAATCGAGATTAAACATGCTATTGATAAGATTCAATGAATCTCAAATGATCTAGGAATTTCATATAGATTGAAATTGGTAAAATGCATTACCTACCTTAAATGAATTCGTGATTAGATTACGACATCCCTTTTCTTAATTTTGAATTGCATTATTATTTCCTAGCCTTGAATATCAATTTGGGTTAAAATATCAAGGATTAAATCAACTAACTAAAACATTGTCTTTATTTCACATAAATATCTTCAAATAGTGAACTTCCTCCTCCTGTTCCTCCTCAATGAAGCCACAACTGCACTCTACTATCGGTCCTTGCTAAGGACAAGCTTGTCGGTCTAAACTACATGGACTGGATGAGAAATATCAAGATGATGCTTCGCTACGAGAACAAAGAGTATGTTCTCACTACTCCAATTCCAAAAATCAACAAAGAAACTTCCACTCCTGAGGAGATTGCTGACTATGATCGGCATGTGGATGATGCCATAAAGGTCTCTTGCATTATGATTGCAACTATGATACTTGAGCTCCAAAAAACTTATGAGCATTACTAGCCATATGAACTTAACACGAACTTGTCTCAAATGTTCCACAAAAAAGCAAGACAGGAGCGTTATGAAGTGGTCAAGTCCTCAATGGCGTGCAAATTGAAAGAAGGGGAATTTGTGTGCGCTCATGTGCAGAAAATGCAGAGTCATGTGGAAAGATTGGAAAAGCTTAATGTGAACTTTGATAAGGACCTTGCCATTGACATGGTACTCAACTCTTTGCCCAGTAGTTATGATTAGTTCATATTGACCTGTCATTTGAACAATACAGATACCATATTGATTGAGCTTCTCAATCTGTTGCAAACGGTTGAAGTAAGAATGAAGATGTCTCATTCGAATAGTTATGCAAGTGCCCATGTCATGGCTATCTAACAAAGCAAACGGAAAGAAGAGAAATTTCCCTACCCCATCCAAATGGAAAAGGAAGGTCCATCGTGGAGATCCCAGTGAAAAAAAAAGCAAAGCCCAGCTTCGACACCCTTCCTGTTGCTAATCCAAAGGAAGTTGTGTGCTTTCATTGTGGCCAAAATGGCCATTGGAGAAGAAGCTTTCCCAAGTACTTGCAAGAAGTTAAAGATGCCAATGCTTGAGCCATCCTATGCAGTTCGGCATCGGGGATGCAAGTACCAAATAACCTAGATTTGTGAAAATTTACCTTGAGTCCTGAAGATATTTGAAAGCATTTAAGAATGCGGGAGAGGTTATTGATGCTGCATTGATCCTAATTTCCCATAAAAAGAGCATCATCAGCAAAAAAAGATGGGAAATCTTGGGACCGTTGTGGGGGAGTAGGATTCCACAGATAATTTTTTTTCTTGAGCACCTTTGAGAGAAACATGGAGACCTTCCATAACTATAATGAAGAGGAATGGTGTAACATCCCAAAATCCAAGATCAAAAATTTCATTTTTGATTTAACAATTCATAAAACAGATTATTGATAACATCATCGAGTTATCTCATTTCATAAAAACCATAGGTCATATGTCTCAAAATCATGTCATAAGATAATAATAATGTTAGAGTACAAATCCCAAGAACATCATAGTGCAGAAAATTGTGGTGTGATGCGCTGCAGTCATGCCGACTCCTTTGCCTTCAAAGAAGAAGTACCTGAAACCAAAACTGAAAACCGTAAGCACAAAGCTTAGTAAGTTCCCCCATCATACCACATACCAAATAATCACATAACGCCTAGAATATCTGGGTGCTGGCATCCCCTTCGGTCTCTTTCAACTGGTAACTGCCTAGCATATCTGGGTGTTGGCCTCCCCTTCGGTCTCTTTCAACTGGTAACTGCCTAGCATATCTGGGTGCTGGCCTACCCCTTCTGTCTCTTTCAACCGGTAATCGGGGACTATTTCACCCCTACCACTACCACATAATACCTTAGCACATATATATAAATCATATACTGCCTAGCATATCTAGGTGTTGGCCTCCCCTTCGGTCTCTTTCAACCGGTAACAGGGGACTATTTCACCCCTACCACTATCACATAATAACATAACATACTAGCACATAAAGCATATAGTGGCATACCAGACGATTATCACAAAGACAATCATCTCAACTACAATCAATACTAGTGGGCAGGCATTGGTGCCTTCGACCCACTCCTACTGGAAGGTAGCTCACCTCGATAACTGTGAATAGCTACAAAAACTCATGCTCTGAAATCAACCCCTCTCAGACTCCTACACATAAACATTTCCTTTAATTACCGTTTTCATACTCATACCCCCCCCCCCCCCCCTTAAGGTCAACTTTGGTCAAAGTCATAGTCAAAATCAACATTCTGGTCAAAGTCAACATTCTGGTTGACTCAACTCGCCGAGTTGATCCATCAACTCGTCGAGTTCCATGAATCAGGAACCCTTAATTGTGATCCAATTCGTCGAGTTCTTTCACAACTCGTCGAGTTCCACCTTATCCATAAAATTGGGACTTCTTCAATCAACTCGTCAAGTCATCCTTGAACTCATCAAGTTTTGCCCTTTACAGACTCGGGATACTTCGACCCAACTCGTTGAGTTCTTGCATGAAGTCATCGAGTTTCTCCTATCAACAGAATCAGGACATTTCACTACAACTCGTCGAGTCCTTCCTTGAACTCTTCGAGTTCTTTAATCTTCAAAACTCGGTAAACCTTAACCAACTCGCTGAGTCGTCTCCTAGACTCACCGAGTTTTCTCAGGAATCAGAAAAGGTTGGGGATCACGATCCAAATCCCCGAGTTGCATGAACAAATCATCGAGTTCCCTTAGTCTACACCCATTCAATGCTTCCAAACCATAGATCTGGTCCCCTAGGACTAAGTTACCACATAAAGCTGCTAAATTTACGTCCATGCATGGTGTCATGAAGCTAGAAACACCAAAACTAAGCTATATAAGAGATCTAGGACGCGCAGAAGGGCCAAGGCTTGATAAAGCTGACAACTTTAGGCCTCATAAGCTCATGAGTGCCTAGATCTGAAGTCACAACTTCATGATATACTCAAATCCCGAAAATGACTTCAATATGGCCCAAAAGTGACAACATACTACCCTAAATGAAGATCTAAGTAATAGAAAGCCAAGGTATCAACTTTATACCTCAAATGAGTCAGAAATACAGCTCAAACTCTGGATCTACTAGCTTCCTCTTGAGTCCCCAAGCTTCTCCTTCCTTCATAATCTTCAAAATCACAAAGAATGCACAAAATGGCTCAAAACTCTCCAAAAGTGGATTAGGGTTTCTTGGCTAGGGTTTGGGACGATGGAGGCTGTAAATGAGACCAGCCTTTGAAGGTTAAGGTGTTTAAATAGGGTGCAAAACCCTTAAAATTAGGGTTTCATTATGCCAGGCCTACTCGTCGAGTTGACGCTCTCAACTCGTCAAGTAGACTTCATAACCTATATCCAAATCCATCTCTACTCGACAAGTTTGGTGCCTCCAACTCATCGACTTCCTGTACAAAAATGAATAACTTATAACTTTAAATACATAACTAGAACCGAATGTTACAAATCTCCCCCACTTGTTTTAGACTTCGTCCTCGAAGTCTGCTGCGCCTGGAAATAGCTCTGGGTAGTGCTCCCTCATCTCATCCTCCAGCTCCCATGTCCACTCCGAGCTCTTACGGTGTTGCCACTGCACTTTCACCAACTCTACCCTCTTGTTCCTCAGATCCTTCGTCCTCCCGTCGAGGATGACTACTGGCCGCTCGATGTAGTTCAGGCTGTCATCCACCTAGATATCCTCTAAGGGTACCACTGGGGAGTCATCTACCAAGCACTTTCGCAGCTGGGAGACATGAAAGGTGTTGTGGATCTGACTAAGCTCGGTTGGCAGATCCAGTCGATACGTAACCTTGCCCACCCAGGCTATAACCCTGAACGGTCTGATGTATCTGGGGCCCAACTTGCCCCGCTTCCTGAACCGGATGACACCTTTCCAAGGTGACACCTTTAGGAGGACCATGTTTCCTACCTGGAACTCCAGGTCTGATCGACGTCTTTCGGCGTAGCTCTTCTGCCGACTCTGGGCCGTTTGGAGTCTACTCCGAGCCTGTTGGATTCTCTCTATCATCTTGAGTACCACTTCGGTACTCCCCATGACCCTTTGTCCAACCTCACCCCAGCATATCGGGGTTCTGCACTTCCTCCCATAAAGCATCTCGAAGGGAGGACGGTCGATGCTGGCGTGGTAGCTATTATTCTAGGATAACTCTGCCAAGGGAAGATAGGTATCCCAACTACCACCAAAGTCTAAAACGCATGCCCACACCATATCCTCCAGGGTCTGGATGGTCCGCTCGCTCTGACCATCCGTCTGTGGGTCAAAATTCATGCTAAAGTACAGAAGAGTACCCAACTCGTCATGAAATTTCTTCCAGAACTGGAAGTGAACCGTATGTATTGGTCAGAAATCACGGAAACTGGAACTCCGTGTCAAGCTACTACCTCTCTGATGTAGATGTCAGCCAGCTTCTCGGCCGAAATACTCTATTGTATCGAGATGAAATGGGCACATTTGGTCAACCGATCCACGATGACCCAAATCGAATCCACCCCCGCACGGTCCTGGGAAGCTTCGTGATGAAATCCATAGTAATATCCTCCCATTTCCACACTGGGATATCCAACAGCTGCGTCTTGTCGTGAGGTCTTTAGTGTTCGGCCTTGACCTTCCTGCAGGTCAAGCACCTCTCGACGTACCAGGCTACATCCCGCTTCATGTAGGTCTACCAGTATTCAGGACGAAGATCTCTATACATCTTCGTCGCCCCGGGATGGATAGAGAAGCTGGATTTGTGCGCCTCTTCCATCAGAACTTGGCGCATGCCTCCATGATATGGAACCCACACTCTACGATGGAGTGTCAAAAGCCCGCGGCTATCATAATCGAAGGAGGAAATCTGGACCACGATACGCTCACTCTTCCGGTGTTCCTCTTTCATAGCCTCCTGCTGGGCCTCCCAGATCTTCTCCAGAAGCGGAGTCACT
This sequence comes from Lactuca virosa, assembly GCF_052849685.1. Lineage (NCBI taxonomy): Eukaryota > Viridiplantae > Streptophyta > Magnoliopsida > Asterales > Asteraceae > Lactuca > Lactuca virosa. The sequence continues at coordinate 23,868,010 of NC_136431.1, read as the reverse complement.
ACTATCATCCTCGACAGATGTCTCTAATCGGGGCTGCGAATGCCTTGTGGCTAAGTGCATCGGCCACAACATTGGGCTTCCCCGGGTGGTAGAGGATCTCACAGTCGTAATCCTTCACCACATCTAACCACCGACGGTGGCTCATGTTCAGATTCGGATGATCCATGAGGTACCTCAAGCTCTTGTGGTCCATGTAAATGGTACAACGGACCCCATAGAGGTAGTGTCGCCAAATATTGAGGGTGAAAACTGTTGGATTAGGTGTCTAAGTTCATAATTATTTCTGGAATGTACTTGACCTGGTTGGCATGGTCCATTTGAGTTGCATGGCATTGCAACACTTGGATAGACTAAATGAGAGAAAAGACACTTATGGTTTATTAATATATTATAAGTTCTAATATATTAATAATATTATTTAATTAGTTTTGATCAAGAATTAATTTAGAATTAATTTGGTGATAAAAAAGGAGACTAATTAAATATATGGGGTTGATTGTGTAAATCATCCATTCTTTTATAATGGGCTAATGATCCATGGTTTATTGGATTGGGCTAAATCCGTAAGGTGCTCCATGGATCCTCCATGGAAGTTATAAACCCATGGATCATGGAATATGAAAAGCCATGTCAATTAGGGTTTACATGGTGTAACCGTACTTGTGACACAACTATAAAAGGACCCCATGGGCTACCAAAATCGGCACTATGTGTAGAACAAGAGGGCTAGCCGATTTTAACTGAGTGTGGACTTCTCTCAAAGTTATTCTAAGTGTTGTGGTGTTGTGTGAAACATTTGAGGCATCACACTTGAGGTGCTAGGCTCACAAAGTTCTCAAGGAATCCAAGCAACAAAAAGGTATGTTCTTTCTACTAGCTTTTATGTTTCAAAGTTCCCCATGCCATGCTAGTTAGGTTAAGAACCTTGGAAAATCAAATTTGCATGTATCTTAGTAAAACATAGATCCAAGGTTTCTAGGGTTGCATGTACACCTTAGGAGTGTTAGAATGCTCAAAACCCTTCAGTGGTATCAGAGCCTAGGCTTGTTTTCTTGATACTTGATGCAAATTGTTGAAAAACTCAAGTTTTCTGCATTTTGCGACATGAACTCGCCGAGTCCATGGGGGGACTCGATGAGCCCATGTGTTATTTCATCCTACTCATCGAGTAGGTTCTTGCACTCGATGAGTAGGAGGCCTTGAATACAGATTTTCGAGTTTTGCTGCTGGAAATGGACTAGAAACATTACCCAAAACTGTTTTGGTCTTATAAAACTTGTTTTAGATGGTGTAATGGTTATGCTAATCCATTTACAATGGCTATTATCAAAATTTCAAATTTTGTATGTGTTATTTATGATTCTTGAAATTGTTGATATGAATGTTCATGAACTTATGAGTTTGGTAGATCATAGGAATTATTTTGTTAGTTTAATTTTTTATCTTGATGTGTTTTAATGGAATCCATAATTTTTCCTCAAGTTATGGATTACCAAAAGTCTTTCTTTTAAAGTCCATTAATGAACACATAGGTTACATAAAATGAAAAACCTCTCATTTTAATAAACCATCAACTCATAAGTTATGAAAGTTGAAAAGTTTTGAAAGTTACAAAACTTGCCCTCAAGTTTTGGAACATGTAAAGTCACCTTAAAAACTTTAGTTCCAACCCCTAGAATTTTAAAATTTAAAGTTCAACCCTTATACTTTATAATATTATAAGTTAATAATATATATATATATATATATATATATATATATATATATATATATATATATATAAATGTATAAGAACAAGTCGTTTTACCGTTAGTAGGCCTCATTCATGAAGCCGGTCTATAAGGGGGGTATAAGGTTGTTGCCTATAAAATGGCAGCTTAATGGATATCCACTCTCACCCACCGCTTCCTTGACTGGTGGAGGGTCGTTAGCCGAACGGGTAAGACAATGACTTTTAATCCTCATTAAAAGTATGATGGTTATAAAGTAACTAAATTTTTTATAAATTCTCAATCTTAGTTACTTTATGAAAATGTGAATAAGGTGCTAACCCATGAAATTACACTTTGCACTTTGCTTAAGTCGTTAGTGGAGCGTGTGTGGTTAACCGGCACACTAACCTGGACTTAACAAGGTAGGCAAAGGGTGGCTTAAAGTTTATCATAGATCGGTGGAGTGCCTGTGGTTAACCGACACATCGGTTAGATGATAAACATTAAGAGTACCAAGTAATTTGCATGGTTAATTCACACCTTGTTTTGTGATCCTCGGCATCCCAGTCACAAAACCTGAAGGGCACAATCGAGATTGAAACATGCCATTGAAAAGTTCAATGAATCTCAAAAGAATCTAGGAGTTTTAAAACCAATTAAAACCTAATAATTTATTTCGTTTTCATGGTGGAAATTGGTGAATCGTCATTCACCTACCTTCAAATATTTTATAGCATGGATTACGGCATCCCTCTTCTATGTTATAAAATATTGTGTTGGGTCCTAGCCTTAATATTACATTTGGGTGTCTTATTAAGGACTATCTTTATATCTAATCTAAACTTCTCCTTCTTCTTTTTCAGATGTCTTCCAACAATGTTGCTTCTGGCTTAAACCCTCCTTCTCTCTCATGAACCTTTATGGGAGAGTCATCTTCGATGGATCCAACTTTATGGATTGGATCAGGAACATCAGGAAGGTCACTCGGTATGAGGACAAGGAATATGTCCTCGACAAGGAGCTTAAGGAACTTGATGAGTCGTCTGCTACTCCAGAGGAGGTCGTTGAATTCCGAGCATATGAGAGAGATGCCACTAAGGTGGCATGTATCATGTTGGCCACGATTACAGCCCAGCTCCAAATGTCCTATGAGGACTTTTATCCTTTTGAGATACACCAAGATTTGATGGAAAGATACCATCAGAGTGCTCGTCAAGAGCGATATGAAATCATCTCCTCCATGATAACAACCCGGATGAAGGATGATGAACCCATCACGGGCGACATGCAGAAAATGCAAAGATTCATGGACCGTTTGCTGAAATTGAATGTGAACTTCCCCGAGGAGTTGGAAATTGACATCATTTTGCACTCCTTACCTTCGTGTTATGATCAATTCTGAATGACATATCACATGCACAAGGAGGAAGTTACCCTCAACAAACTTCAAGGACTTCTGAAGACTGCCGAAAGTGGTCTTAAAGGTAAATCGGTTGTTACTCCCTTGATGGCTCCTCTTCAAGTGGAACCAAAAAAGGTTTTGTCACTCCTTCTGCCAACCCTAATGAGGCTGAATACTTCTATTGCCATGAAAAGGCGCACTGGAAGCGAAACTGCCAAAGTACTTGCAAGATGTTAAGAATTGGAAAGTGAAACCCAACCATGCAGGTATTTACACTATATTGTCTAATAACTCACCATATTCTAATTCTTGGGTCCTTGATACAGGTTGTGGTATTCACATATGTTCTGATTTTCAGGGACTAAGAAGAAGTGAGAATGTGGAGCATGGGAAGATAAAATTGATCACAGGGAATAGGAAAGTTACACCTGTCACCAAGATTGGAGTTTATTCTTTGTTGCTAAGTAGTGGGTTAACATTATATTTGAATAAATGTTGTTACTCATCTGAAATGGCGAGAAATATTATTTCCTTTCATGGTTTGTACAAACAAGGTTTTACATTTTCGTTTGATAATAAATGTGGTGGTATTAATGCTTTCTTTAATACTATTGTTTATGTTAAAGCATTACCTTGTGATGGTGTGTATGAAACTGTGTCGGTTGTAGAGAACCTAGGAAATAATGTGTTGTGTATCGATTCTTCCACTAACTTGGATAAAGCATCATTATGGCATTGTCGTCTTGGACATGTGAGCAAGAAACGCATAGGCCAACTCCAAAAGGATGGAGTCTTGGAGTCATTTGACCAAAATTCGGATGATAGTTGTGAATCTTGTTTGCTTGGGAAAATGACAAAGTCACCCTTCACTGGTACGTGTGCTAGGGATGAGGGTTTGTTGGATCTCATACATACTGATGTGTGTGGACCCTTCAGAGCCACCACAAGGGATGCTAACCGCTTCTATGTGACTTTTACTGATGATTATAGTAGATATGGATATGTCTACTTAATCCACCATAAGTCAGAAACCTTTGAAAAGTTCAAGGATTTTAAACAGGAAGTGGAGAATCAGTTGGGCAGGAACATTAAGATGCTTCGATCCCATCGGGGTGGTGAGTATCTTAGTATAGAGTTCCTTGACTATCTTAAGGAATGTGGGATTGTCTCACAATTGACACCTCCTAGGACACCACAACTTAATGGTGTGGCTGAGAGGCATAATCGAACCTTGTTGGATATGGTTCGTTCCATGATGAGTCAAGCTTCGCTACCAATCTCATTTTGGGGGTATGCCTTAGAGACTGCCGCCCATATCCTTAATCTAGTCCCTACCAAAAAGGTTACCAAACCACCTCACGAGATGTGGACTGGAAAAGTTCCCAATCTAGATCACATCAAGATTTGGGGTTGCGAGGCTTTTGTGGGGCGCGAGACTCACGATAAGCTCGAACCTCGAAGTGAGAGGTGTATTTTCATCGGCTACCCACAGAAATCCTTTGGTTCCCTCTTCTACAGACCCAGTGATAATGTGGTCTTTGTAGCAATGAGAGGGGTCTTTCGCGAGAGAGAGTTCATAAGCCAAGGAAACAGTGGGAGGCAAATTGACCTTGAAGAAATTCAAGTGTCAAGTGGTGAAGAAACCTCAAACCCTAGCAATCAACTTGAGGAGGAATCCTGTTGATCTGACTGACGAGTCTGTACCTCTGAGGCGTTCCACGAGAGTTAGGAATGCACCTGAGCATTACTATGGTTTCCATATTACTGCGGAAGGTGATACACTTATCAGTGATAATACACTGGTAATTATGGATGAACCTAACAGCTACACGGAAGCCATGGCAGGCCCTGAGGCTGCTAAATGGAAAGAGGCTATGGACAGCGAGATACAATCCATGTATGACAATCAAGTTTGGAAGTTGGTTGACAATATACCAGGTCGTAAGACAGTCGGGTGCAAATGGATCTTCAAGAAGAAGACCGACATGGATGGTAATGTACACACTTATAAGGCGCGACTGGTTGCAAATGGATTTTCTCAAACTACGGGAGTTGATTATGATGAGACCTTTTCACCAGTAGCAAAGATAAAGTCTATTAGGGTTATGTTAGCCATTGCTGCATTTCATGATTATGAAATATGGCAAATGGATGTGAAAACCGCTTTTCTTAATGGAAAGTTGGCTGAGGATGTTTACATGAGTCATCCAGAGGGTTTTGTCAGTACAGACTACCCTAATAGAGTGTGTAAGCTTGAGAAATCCTTCTATGGATTGAAGCAAGCACCTCGCAGATGGAATCCTTCTATGGATTGAAGCAGACACATCGACAGAAAATACCATTTCATCAGACATCGAATAGAAGGACTCCTCGTGGCAAAGAGGGTATCATCGGATGAGAACCCAGCAGATCCCCTCACGAAGGGACTGGGTAGGGTTAAGCATCTTCAGCATGCGAGGCGCATAGGGCTAAAGGATGATATTAGTAATAGAAATTAGATAGCTTTGAAATTTGTAAAGTTTAATTGACATTTGATGATAAATAAAAGTTGTTGTTTATTTATAAGTAACATGTTGCTATCTTCTGTGAATCATTTACTATCATTTCATTTTGCATGTTTTGACTTCCAGAATAATTATGTTATGGTATATCATATTATTCAAATTCTCCACAGTCGGTCATATGCTGGAAGTAGATATGAATCAAGACTTTCATGAAGTTGGCTTGTAGATGTCTAAAGTATTGGACATAGCAAGAGTTGCTACAACATTCATGAGTGCTCATAAGTTCTAAGTATTGGATTCAACCCACGCTCACTTGTATCACTTCATGGAATTTATCTCGAGTGATCGTGAGACGGTAATATCTTATAAATCTTCAAACCTAGAGATATGAGTTATTGACTATGAGTTGGTTGTACATTGATTGTACGAAAATGCATTGGTAACTCGATGTTATAAAACGTGCCTTTGTGTATGATTTAACAAGTAGTAGAACAAGCATATGAGTCAAAGTTTATCTGTTCCTTCTTGGATTAGAAGCGATATCTGGCCCCTCGATGATTTTGTTGTGACCTATGTACCGGGCCCGGTCAGAACTAAATTGATGTGTTCGATTAAGTTCTATGTCAAACAAATCGGAAATCGGGAAACAAACTGCTACACAATAAGTAAGACATTGTTCCATGTATTTGTCCGGCTGATATCTAGAACAGAGGATTATATGATCACTTATCTTAAATGGCATATCATCATCATCTCAGTTCCACGAGACTTTGAAAGAGCTACGATTGCTGATCGGTTCCTGAAGTCATTCTTGCAGTTATAGTTATTAGGCTTATCCAAGTGGGAGACTATTGGATTAGGTGTCTTAGTTCATAACTATTTCTAGAATATACTTAACCCGGTTGGCGTGGTCCATTTGGGTTGCATGGCATTGCAACACTTGGATAGACTAAATGAGATAAAAGACACTTATGGTTTATTAATATATTATAAGTTCTAATATATTAATAATATTATTTAATTAGTTTTGATCAAGAATTAATTTAGAATTAATTTGGTGATCAAAAAGGAGACTAATTAAATGTATGGGGTTGATTGTGTAAATCATCCATTCTTTTATAGTGGGCTAACGATCCATGGTTTATTGGATTGGGCTAAATCCATAAGGTGCTCCATGGAGGTTATAAACCCATGGATCATGGAATATGAAAAAGCCATGTCAATTATTCTAAGTGTTGACTTCTCTCAAAGTTATTCTAAGTGTTGTGGTGTTGTGTGAAACATTTGAGGCATCACACTTGAGGTGTTAGGCTCACAAAGTTCTCAAGGAATCCAAGCAACAAAAAGGTATGTTCTTTCTACTAGCTTTTATGTTTCAAAGTTCCCCATGCCATGCTAGTTAGGTTAAGAACCTTGGAAAATCAAATTTGCATGTATCTTAGTAAAACATAGATCCAAGGTTTCTAGGGTTGCATGTACACCTTAGGAGTGTTAGAATGCTCAAAACCCTTCAGTGGTATCAGAGCCTAGGCTTGTTTTCTGGATACTTGATGCAAATTGTTGAAAAACTCAAGTTTTCTGCATTTTGCGACATGAACTCGCCGAGTCCATGGGGGGACTCAACGAGCCCATGTGTTATTTCATCCTACTCGTCGAGTCCTTGGAAAATCAAATTTGCATACAAGCTCTCCCTCCTCAGGGTGTCCAACACCTCCCACAAATGCTCCTCGTGCTGCTCTTGCTTCTTGAAAGTAAACCAAAATGTCATCAATAAAGACTATCACATACCGATCCAACATCAGCCTGCATACGTGGTTCATGAGGTCCATGAACGCGGCAAGAGCATTGGTAAGCCCAAAGGGCATCACCACGAACTCGTAATGACCGTAGCGAGTCCGGAAAGTAGTCTTCTGTACATCCTCATCTATGACTCTCATTTGGTGATATCCTGAACGCAAATCGATCTTGGAGAACCAAGATGCCCCCTGTAGCTAATCGAAGAGGTCGTCAACCCTCGGGAGTGGGTTACGGTTCTTCACTGTTACCTTGTTCAGCTCCCGATAGTCTATACACATCCGGTTGGACCCGTCCTTCTTCTTCACAAACAGAATCGGGGCTCCCCAACGCGAACTGCTCGACTTGATAAATCCTTTGTCTAATAGCTCATACAGCTGTGTAGACAACTCCTGCATCTCGGGAGGAGCCAACCGATATGGTGCCTTGGCTATCGGTGCCGCACCAGGAATGAGGTCAATCCGGAACTTCACCTGCCTCTCCGGAGGTATCCCCGACGACTCCTCTGGGAACACGTCCGGGTACTCCCATACAACTGGGACATCGCTCACGGTCGCCTTACTCGCCTCCCGGGTATCCATAATGTAGGCAACATAATCTGCACGACCCTGATGAAGGTAGCGCCTAGCCCTCGCTGCTGAACACAAAGCTAGCCCATATTGCAGCCTCTCGCCCTGAATCACCAACTCTCTCCAACTTGTGGTCCTGACTCAAACCAACTGCTGCTCGCAGTCAATCATCGCCCTGTTAGGGCTCAACCAGTCCATCTCTATGATGACCTTGTTCCCACGCAACGGAATGGGAACCAAATCCACGTGGTAACGCTCGTCGTACAACCTCAAGACGCAATCTCTTGAAACCTCTAATGCCCGGACGGATTGGTCGTCCGCAATATCGACCTCTAATGGACAATCCAATGTGCCTGAAGACTCAGCAAACCTCTTGCTTAGTGTAAGGGATACGAATGATCGGGTAGCTCCAGAATCAAATAACACCAATACTGGAATACCGTTCACATGGAACGATCCTATATAGAATACATGAAACATGAAACATAAATATCAAACTGACATATTATAAGAGATAGGTAGAAGAAACATACATGTCACCACAACCGGTGTGGCACGCGCCTCCTCGACGGTCAACTAGAAGGCTCGGCTCCTCACCACTGGAGCATCTGACTTGCCCTGTCGGAAATCTGTGATCCGCAGGGTCACAGGAGCTAGCGTCGCCACTGGCGCTGCTGATGTCAATGTCGGGCAGTTGGCCATTTTATGTCCCTTCTGATTGTAATGAAAGCAAATCAGGTCTGATTTCTGAAAGGTGGGGGTAGGGGCAGTACAATCTCTGCCAAAGTGACCAAGCTTGCTGCACTTATAGCCGCCCGATGCCCCCAATCTGAAAACTCCCTCATGCATCTTGCCGCATTTCCCACAGTGGCTCCGGCCATGCTGGCCCTTCGACCTTGAGTCTAATCCCTTGGGTTTCTTCCCAGAAACTCCAGTCGCCTGCAAATCGTTAGTACTCCTTCCTTATGCTTAGTACATGTTAGGAACACTTGATTAACACCCTAAAAACGACCAAAACTCAAGATCCAAAGGAGTGTACGGTCGTACACTCATTTGTGGCCGTACACCCCTCAAAACACCCCTAAAGGGCCTTCAAAGTGCAAACCTAACTTCAACACTTGATGAGCAATTGTCCCACAAGCTTCCCTATCATTAAAAGACACTTTTGTGCACTTGTTACCATGAGTGTATGGCCGTACACTCCATGGCCGTACACCCATGGCCGCACACTCCATTTAGTGGCCGTACACTCCCCTTAGATGAATCACATGTGATTCTAACACTTGGTCCAAGTGTTTCCTAGTCCCTAAAGGTGTTTCCTTGCATGTGGTTGCTTCTAAACACTATGTTCATGCCAATATATGCCATTATATGTCATTTAGGACTCGTTTGTGTCTCGGGACTTCATTCGTGGAACTTCTCATGCTTACGCTCATATTCGTTTGAATCACCCACATAAGGTGAGTTCATACCCCTATAATCAATCTTTTAAACTGTTTTAAATGCTTTTAAAGGGGGGAATACAAGTTGAACACAATGATAATTGTGTAAATGTTTGTTATAAACATCTTTCAAAAGATTGCTTATGTCTTTTATAAGTGATCAAAACATTTCAAAAACTCTTTTTAAGTTATGTTACTTTATAGTTTATAAAACTCCGTTTTTAAAGTACAATCATAACTTAGTAAATAAATGAGTCTTTTCAGTAACAGTTCAAGTAAACATACTAGTAAACTATAATAGGTATAGTTTAGGGGTTCAGTTCATACTAGATACTAGAACATACTATGAAGAGAAACAGGGAGGTAGATACAATACACGATAACATAGAGAACATACTATAAAGAGAAACAGGTAGGTAGATACAATACACGATAACATAGAGAACATACTATAAAGAGAAACAGGGAGGAAGATACAATACAACAGAGAGACATACTATACACTATAACAGAAAGAACATACTAAATGCTATAGCAGAAGAACAATACAGGATCTAATTATACCAATAATCACTAACTCATTGTTCTAAACAAAAGGTGATAGTAAATTGGGTATACATGATCATATAACTTTAATGTGAATTTACACGGCCTAGCAATTTGTTTGCGGAAGTCGCGTTTGGTCCCCAAAATCTCTTGCAGGGAGAGTGTATAGTATGGGTACTACTCATCACATTATGACCTTAATAAAACAAACATGTTTTAAAGGTAATCAGTACTTCAGTATGTCAATTCAAAAGACAACTGTGTACTTACATTTTCCCATTACTTTCATAATGTGACAGTTCCACTTGAAAGTTAATGCAAACTATTTTCGAGTTAAGATAGTTATAAACTAGGGAAAACTTACATCTTTTCAAACTACAAACAGAACAGTCGAGTCTAGTACATTCAGTAGAAAGGGGCCTATAATGCTAACTTTATGATTCCTTAGTTTATACATCAGGAATATATATTAATCGGATCCGACGGGTAGTAGGATGGGTGCTTTCCGCTTCATTTCCTGTTCCTTGTTTGGTTGTAGGCTTAGAGCAGATTCACCCAACCTACTATCTATCCGATCTTAGCTATATATATGTTCCGTATACACCAAGTAATCATAAGGGGTACCAGGTATGGGACAGGTCATAGGACACTAATTCAACGCACCGTTTTCTAGTACAAAACATACTTTTCAAATAGAACATTAGGTATTCAAAAATAGAAACTTACCAGTAAAGGGTTTAATCCATTTTATTAAACCAGTATAAACTTAAAGGACCTTAGGTGGTTAATTATATAATACCTTAGTTTATACATCAGGGTTATATATAATTAATACCCGATAGGTAGTTGGATGTGTGCTTTCCGCCTCATTTCCTGTTCCTTGTTTGGTTGTGGGCTTAGGGCAGATTCACACAATTAACTATCTGTTCGATATTATATTATATATAGCTAGTATAAACTAAGTGATTATAGAAGGAACCAATGTGGTTACCATCTTTACTAAAAGAAATAAGGGTTTTCTTAAAGAATATTTTCATCAAATATAAAGGAACTATTACAGTTAACTCCGTGAGTACCAAGTGAATACACCAGGGTTATATACAACGAAGATCTAACAACCAATGGGATGTGTGCTTTCAGCTTCATTTCATGTTCCTTGTTTGGTTGTGGGCTTAGGGTAGATACACACAACCGATTGTTTGTTTACTCTGGGTTTTATATAACTTGTATCCATTTAGTACTCATAGAAAGGATTGTAGAGTCATTTTTACTTATCTTTCATCAAAGTAGGAAATATAGGATTTTCTGGAGGAACAGGCGAACTTTTCTAAACAGAACTTACAACTTACTACAACTTCTTACAACTTACTTACATCACTAAAATCTTATGAACTCACCAGCTTAAATGCTGATCTACTCTTTCAAAATAACTTGTATTCTCAGGAGACCAGTAGACAGGTACGCACACTGGGATTCAGAATATGGAGCAGTATAACTTCATGTCTTGTTTTGTTATTTACTTTTTGTCTATGTTGTGAACCACATACTTTGTAAACACTTTCTTTCTAATGAAATGGTTGTTTATTACTTTGCTTACTATGATGCATGACTTGTGATACTAAACATGACGTCCTCCACCCCTGAACATTTTCGCCGTTCCGGTTTTGGGGTGTGACAACCAAGTCCCTTCTACTGATATTGCTCTCCATGCTAATCTCATCTTAGGCTTATCCTAGGGTAAATCTCCGACCCACTCTCCGCCATCAGCTGCATAAGAAATCCCTGCTACCTTTACCTAACTAGCTCGTGAATACCATTACATATTACTAAGACCAGATAATTCTTTGAATGAGAGGTCTCTCCCTACAACGGTTAGACTCAAACGAGAGTTGCGCAATAGGGCTAGACCTAATCTTCTGAAATTATTTAGTCCTCGTAATATGTAACTTAACGTATTCGTTTACTAGTTAACTAAAGATAACTAGAACTCCTAAAAGCACAAAGCAAGCCGCATTCGGGCTTTGAGAAACCAAAACCAAGCATATCCTAATCAGGCATCATATCACTGACTAATCAGTACTAGCATGTAATTCAATAAGCACATATAGCAGGCACATAAGGCATCTTCCTATATCCTTAGCCCTAATCTAGCATGCAGTTCTCATACACATACAGTAGGCATATAAGGCATCCTTCCTAGATCCCCAACCCTAATCTAGCATGCAATTCTCATAATTGTATCATATCATAACATAACATATATGGGTATCTTGGGGAAAACTTACTTGAGCTCGGCTGATTGCACTCATCACACTCCTTGTTCTTTATCAAAAACTCTTTATTTTTATTTTAGAAAAATTATTTTCTTGTAAAAATCTTTCAAACCCTCGATTTGAGTCCAGACACCCCCAAAGGTGTGTCCGAATCCCGCAAACCAAGGCTCTGATACCAACTTGTAACATCCTAAAATCCAAGATCAAAAATTTTCATTTTTGATTTAACAATTCAAAAAACAGATTATTGAAAACGTCATCGAGTTATCTCATTTCATAAAAACCATAGGTCATATGTCTCAAAAGCATGTTATAAGATAATAATAATGTCAGAGTACAAATCCAAAGAACATCATAGTGCGGAAAATCGCGGTGTGATGCGCTGCAGTCGTGCCGCTCCTTTCCCTTCGAAGAAGAAGTACCTGAAACCAAAACTGAAAAACCGTAAGAACAATGCTTAGTGAGTTCCCCCATAATACCACATATCAAATAATCACATAACGCCTAGCATATATGGGTGCTGGCCTCCCCTTCGGTCTCTTTCAACTGGTAACTACCTATGAAACATCCCAAAATATGGTCCAAAAATTTCGTTTTTAAATCATTAATAAAACCATCAATATCATCATCATATAAAATCATAGACCATGTATCTTAAAATATCGTATTATCTGTCAACATATCAAAATCTCATATCAATATCAGAGTAAATATCTCAGGCTAAAAGGCGGTGGTGTGTGCCATGCGATCATCCCGAGCCCTTCCCTTTGCTAGCTGAAGTTCCTGAAACCAAACTGAAAACTATAAGCATGAAGCTTAATGAGCTCCCCCAAACTACCACATACCATACACATAACATATAACATGTAACATAAACTTTGGGACACCGCCCAACTGCATCGGGACGAACCCGACATCGGACTCCTGCCCGACATCGGGCTCCCCGGCATCAGACCGCGTCTGGCATCTGGCTCACCCCGACATCGGGCTTACCCCGACACATACACAACATACATATATCATAAGCACATAACAAGCATATAACATACATCGGGCTTACCCCGACATTGGACCGAACCCCGAAACACTAAACACATAACATATAAGCTAACATGCATCGGGCTTGCCCTGGCATCAGGCTTTACCCCGGAACACACATAACAGATACACTAACATACATTGGGCTTGCCCCGGAACACATAACACATAACATGCATGAATCACAAAGATATCAAGCATACATATACTCTTCTCGGGACCACCACGACATCGGACCGTAGTCCGGAACTACTAACATCTAAACAGGTCGGCATTGTAGCCTTAGACCCGTTCCTACTGGAGAGAAAATCACCTCTCAAACTGGATGCTGAACTCGTGCATGAGTAATCTCTGCTCGCTGCTCCCACGACTCCCCGGCTAACTCTATACAACAATACTTAGTCAGAAAACTGAGAATCCTTCTAAGGGATAAATGACCATTTCACCCCAGCTCTAATTTTGGACCATATCCGAGGCCCAATTCCAACTAATCTTTCTAAGTCCACTAAAGGCCCACTAAAGGCCCACTAATGGCCCACTAATGGCCCAATTTTCTAAATTGGGCCCAACTTCTCAAATGGGCCTTCCCTAAGCCCAAACATGTCCTTAGTCCAAAATCTGACTCCTGATGGCCCACTAAGGCCCAATAGCTGACAAGTCCAAAGGTTGGCCCAATCCGAGGCCCAAAGATGTAAAGCCCAATACTATTGAGTACGCGGGGCGTACTCCTCTGTACGCAACGCGTACCTGCTGTGTGGCTTGTACGCTGTGCGTACTGGCTGGTACGCCCAGCGTACTACCCTGTTAAGCCACTTTTCCCATTAAGCACTTAATACTCAACTCCAGAGGCTATAACCACAGATCCAAGTCCTCTTCAACGTCTTAATCCATAAAGTCGATTACTTGGTGGCTTGCAACCCACCAACTGAACCCAAACTTGGAAAATAGCAGCATACTTCCATGGAAATGGCTAGATCTCATGCATGGTCACAAATGGACCTTAAAGATTGAAACTGTACTGCTTAAGGGACTCATATGTCACTAAGGGTGGCAACCCTAGACCTAGAAACGAGTTTGATTCATAAAGTTCCATTCTTGGGACTAAAAAGATCCAAAACATCTCTACCCTAGATCTAAGCATACATGAGGAAAGTTGGAGGCTTTATACCTCCTTTGAGTGCCAAAAGATGAGATAATCCCAGATCCTTGAGCTCAAGATACTCAAGTTCTTCTTCTCCAACTTCTCTTCTCTTCTTCCAAACTCTTCTTCACCAAACTAAGCTTCAAAATGCCAAACACACACAAGAATGGAGTAAGAGAGGATAGTTAGGGTTTCAGATGGTGAGGGGCTGGTAAGGTGAAAGAACCCCTACTTCTCTAATACCTTTACCATATAATTACTCCAAACATGCTACATGCATATTCATAAACATATTTTACATATATAGTCTTATTGCAAAAGACTGGATACAAACCGACTAACGAGGTTTTTACAAAGTTTTATATATTACATAACTTCCCAGGAATTTATTGTTGGGTTTTGAGCATTCTAACACTCCTATGGTGTACATGCAACCCTATAAACCTTGGATCTATGTTTTCTCTATTATACATACAAATATTAACTATTCCAAGGTTTCATCCTAACTAGCATATTATGAAGCACCTATACTACAAAGTTCTAGTTAGATGACATACCTTTTGATGTAGCTTGATGTCTTCAAGCTTTAAGAGCTTAGCCCCAATAGTGTGGAAGCCTCAAATGGAATCACAAATCACCAAAACACCTTGGAAGAACTTGAGAGAATATGTATGCACACTAAAATCGGCCCACTCTTATTTTCACACACTTGTGCCAATTTTGTGAGCCAAGGACCCCTTTATATATTATGGAGGATTAGGGTTACATCCATGTAAACCCTAATACCCATGACCTTTCATTTACATAGGATCCGTGGGTTAAAAGCTCCATGGACCATCCCTGAAAGCTTAGCCCAACCTAAATGAACTTGGCTCATTCCATATATATAAGAGTCCATATTTAATTAGTTCTTTTTGATCACTTAATTAATTCTAAATTAATTCATGATCAATACTAATTAAATAATATGATTCCATATTCTATTAGAACTTATAATATATTAATATAAATCATAAACATACTATTCTCAAAAGACTATCCATATAAATTGTGCCGGTGAAGTGCAACCCAAATGGACCATGCCGGGTCGGGTCAAGTACATACCAAATATAGTTATGGACTTAGACATTAATCCAACAGTCTCCCACTTGGATAAGTCTAAAACTATTATTGAGTATGACTTCAAAACCTAATTGGCAATCATAGCTCTTAAAGCCGCTGTCGAACTCTGACCTTGTCAATGACTTGTCCATTAGATAAGGGATCATATATTCCTCCATTCCATATATATCATATGGACTGAGACATGGATTATAATCATTCTCTCTGTCCATTTGTTGTTTCCCGATTTTCGATTTATGATGACTGACTGATTGAACAAATCAAATCAGTCCTGGCTTGGCCAAGTACTCACATGTGTCATCGCTAAATCATCGAGGGGCCCACATATATCACTTTTATCTCGAAGGTAAAAGGAATGGATAAACTTCGACTCATATGGCTTGTTCTACTACTTGTTGAATCATACACAAAGGCACGTTTTATAACATCGAGTTACCAAATGCGTTTTCGTGCAATCAATGTATAACCAACTCATAGTAACAACTCATATCTCTAGGTTTGAAGAATATAAGATATTATCGTCTCATGATCACTCGTGATAAAATCCATGAAGTGATTCAAATGAGCGCGGGTTGAATCCAATACTCAGAACTTATGAGCACTCATGAGTGTTGTAGCACCACTTTGTCCACCAACTTGGACCTCTACAAACCAACCCATGACAGTCTTGATTCATATCTACTTCCAACATATGACCGACTGTGGATGGTTTGAATAACTTAATCATTCAGGAAGAGCGACTTAGTTATTCTGGAAGTCAAAACATGCAAAGTGAAACACAAGAATAAATGAATCAAATATGGTATCAAACCCTATGAATATAAATAAACACTTTTATTTATCACCATACTAATTACTCATTATTCATTGTTTCGGTTTTATCAACTTTATACTTGAATTAAAAACACTAGTTGTCCCATGCTCCAAGCATGTACACTATGTTTTTCTTAAACAATAGCTTTGCCATACACCAAGTATGCACTCTATGTTTGTCTATGATCCTTACTTTGTGAAATAAACCAATTGAACATAATTTCAATGATTCTAATTTCACTCTCCCAAATCCTTATCGAAAAATGTGAGAATTTCAAATTCCTATCATTTATCGAAATCTGTTTAGATTTTAAACTTATATGCACTGACCCTCCTGTAACGAATATGTACAAAGTCACAAAGACTTGTCAACAGTCATTATAAGGTATTCCAATGGAGATCAACTCCATGGAAACTAAGTCTCATATTCAAAGTACATTGCTTTGGACATGCTTCTTGCATTAAGTTTTCTAATCTTACACAGATAACTTCCACCTATGGAGACAACTCCATACTCTAATTTTGACTATCACTTATGAATAAGAGATGCCACTTTTCAGAATATGTCAATATGGTCCTTCCAAAATTAGCACTATACTTCCAACTGTCCCTGAGCAACCAATCTTTGGTAAACCTCAGATTGTCCTCGACAATTTCTTAATCATTTTAGTCATATCCAATTCTAGACCTTTTCCCTTCTTAATGCCTCTGGGCATTTGGAAAAATTTAGAAATGAAAAATATTATAGCACATGCAATCGATCCTGCACCCAAAGCAAATGGTACACGATTCATGATGTCTCACATAAAGACATGATTCTAGACCAGTCTTTTGCTACAATATTTTTATTTGCCATGTTTTCAAAATTTGACTATGAAGAGGGATGTCGTAATCATAATTGAATTTTGAGAACGCAATATATAGAATTTCCTTAATTTGAACCAATCCAACATGAAATTCATATATATATTCGTGACTAAAGATGATTAAGGTCTCAATCTAAGCCTTTAGAACTGAAATGAAGTATATCCTCTCCCTTAATTATAGCAAAACAACTTTTTCAATCCCTGCAGCCTCACAAATTGAAACTTTTGTTTTCTATAATTAACATTGCTAACTTGCAACACTAACAATAATTATCATGCTCCCACTAACATGATGATTATTAGCATAACACTTATGTTCCCACTAGGTTTGACATGTACTCAGAAATCAGCTGGACTTCTAGAAATCAATACTTTATTGACTTTCTTACCAAAGTTCAGATTTCTGATACGAGATGCTTTGATAAAACTTTATCAAAATCATACACCTTTCCTTAGATATCATGCATGTGTGTCTAAACAATTTCAGAACTATGAAAAGGGATGCCGTAATCATAGTCTCAATTGTTTAGACCTTTTGCCATCTGCTTCAAATCTACTTGGTGGAAGTGTTTCCTCACCATCATTTTCATGAATCGGAGAGAAACCTTATGACCCTTAGATTTTATGGTGTATGTGTTCTTATCCATGTGAATCGTCAAAACCATAGTCATAAGACAAGGATAATGACAAATCCAAACTCATATGGACTGAACTTATGCAATCTTAACTTCTTGCCACCTGGCAGTACAGTGCCTGCCATTGCTTCCAAGTTGTTATGCAACCAATTGAGAACTTTCAGAACTCCTATGCAAAGCCAACTTTAACTGGAATGGGCACAGAATATGTCAACACGATAGGTTATAAACCTCAAGTCGTGTGCTAGTGAAGAACCTCAGGTCTTATTCTTTATTAGTTCTTGAAATTCTTTTTAGGATCTTTAAGACTCCCACTATCCTCTTGACATATAAGACTATCTTGCAAAATATTCAAGAGATAGTGCGGATTCTTTTACAAACACTTCACACAATTGGTCTTAGTTGGTCTTTGTCTTATCCAAAACATCACAACTTACCAATCTCAAATGTACAAGAATAGGAAACATCTTACTTCTATATTTGACAAGTGTTAAAAACTTTCTAAAGACTATGTCACTCAAGTTACAATCTTGGAGTATAACTCCAGGATTTGTTGTTGGAACGAAGTATGATTTATCTTTTGATTTGGCCATTTCAACAATTCACGATTCCTCTCCTTAGGCAAACAAATGCACTAAGGTGTCCTTAGAGGATCAATTGTGATATGATTCCATAATCACTAAGATAATCATAAAACAAGATACACAAGTACTCTCCCATCTTTTCAGATTTGAGAAACTTTTATATTTCTGCCTGATTTGATTCTTCCCATTCGTTCTGCCATACATTGAGACTTTTCCAATGTTCAGAATTATACTTAAACTTGTAAGTATAACCATATTTACTAAACTTTAGTAAATCAAATAGTCTTAACGAGCTTTGTGGTGGACATGACTAGTGCACAAGAATGTGTACTCGATCCCTTTAGTCCTTCACTTGACTCACACATCCATGTGAACAAGTAATTAGTCTTGATTTTCCAATGCTTGAAAGTTCTCATTCATCATACTATTCAACTTGCATGATTCCAAGTTTCGGTCCAATTGAAACTTGGGTGATGAGGAACTTTCCTGATTTGGTAAATTTAGACACTACCACAAATGAAAGAATCAAATCCATTTTCCAATATTGCTGTCAGTGGAATCATATAAGCAACAATTTTCCACAAATGCCATTGTAAGGATACTTCAAATAAATAAAATTAAACAATTTTTCTTTTATTTTAAAACTTTGCAGAAAAACTTATCCTTACAATCGACATGTAAAATTGTTGTTATCTATTCCTTAGCAATATATCATAACTTCTTAAGCAACTGCTCAAAATTCTGATGCGATCGAAATCCACCTTCGCGATCAGAATCAGCATATACTTCCTTTAAGATTTCTCTCTATTCTTTGATTCTTAAAACATCAACATGTGACCCAGTCACATCATGTAATGAGGATCTCATAATAGAACTTAACAGAGTTAGATAATGGGCTCTACCTGATGTAGAGTCAAACTTATTGACTTTAACATCCTTAGGTAAATTTGGCAGCTTTGCAATCAACGCCCCTTCCTTTGGCAAAATAAACATATGGACCCTTTGGTAATGGGACTATCTCAGACTTAGCCTTTCTCTTTACCATTTGGTCAACTGGGTTGACTATGGCCAATCCCTTTCCATTGGGAAGAGAATGTTTTTTCTGGATTTCCAGTGTCACCATTGTCACTGTCCATAAAGTTTTTGGGAAGTTGATTTTCTAATCAAATTTGCTTTACTATCGTTCCAAATCATTGCTGATTCAGCAGCACCAAGCAAATAGATATGATCATTAAGGTTCATGTCATAGTCTGTTTCATAGTAGTCCTAAAGGAACTCACTATGTGACTTAGAAAGTGATTGAACATCCAACTTTCTCAAGACTTTGACACCCAACTCTCCCGGCTTGTCAATATGTGACTTCATCTCTAAGATGTGATCACACATAGACCTTGCTTGCCATTAGGGCTTGAGTGACCATGAACTTGTGGGTTAGGGAGAATAATTGGAGGAGGTGGAGGAAGAGAAGTATGACTTCCATGAGCCAAACTCGGGAAGTCATATTCATTAGGAAAGCTTGGTTTGGGAAGATCATTGTTGTCTAAACCAGACATCAACAATGGGAGAAATTCACGTAAAGTTGATTTAAGTCCTTAATATAACACCCAATATGATATATTAAGGCTAGGACCCAACAAACTATTTTATAACTTGGAAGAGGGATGCCGTAATCCAAGCTATAAAATATTTGAAGGTAGGTGAATGACGATTCACCAATTTCCACCAAGATAAACGAAATGTATTATTAGGTTTTAATTGGTTTTGAAACTCCTAGATTCTTTTGAGATTCATTGAACTTTTCAATGGCATGTTTCAATCTCGAGTGTGCCCTTCAGGTTTTGTGACTGGGATGCCGAGGATCACAAAACAAGGTGTGAAGTAATCATGCAAATATACTTGGTACCCTTAATATTTACCCCTCAATCGATGTGCCGGTTAACCACACACGCTCCAACGATACTATGATAAACATTAAGTTACCCTTTGCCTACCTTGTTAAGTCCAGGTTAGTGTGCCGGTTAACCACACACGCTCCACTAACAGCTTAAACAAAGTGCAAAGTGTAATTTCATGGATTAGCACCTTATTCACATTTTCCTAAGTAACTAAGATTGGGAATTTATAAAAAGTTTAGTTACTTAGTATTTATCATTAATACTTTTAATGAAGGGAGAATTATAGTCCTTGTCCTACCTGTTCGGCTAACGACCCTCCACCAGTCAAGGAAGCGGTGGGTGAGAGTGGACACCCATTAAACTGCCATTTTATAGGCAGTAACCTTATACCCCCCTTATAGACCGGCTTCGTGAATGAGGCCTACTAATGGTAAGATGATTTGCTCTTATACATATAATATATTAAACTTTTAATATTATAATAGTATAATGGTGTATTTTAGACATTTAAAATACTTGGTGGTTTAATCTATTAATTAAACTATACTCTTAATTTAATTAAATTTAAACCATGTCATTATGGAATTATTAATTCTCTTTTAATTAAACACTTTAATTATCTATTAATAAAGTCCATAAGAGTTAATTGAATTATTCAATAAAACATCATAATTCCAATTATTAAATTCAAAATTACAACCATTTAATTAATTGTTTAAGTTATGAACCCAAGAGTTTTAGAATTCAATTCTTTTTTTTTATCATAAAAAAACTTTTTCCAAATTCCAAAACTTGAGGGCAAGTTTTGTAACTCTTGAAAACTTTTGGATTCCATAACTTATGGAGTTAAATACTTGTTTTATGATGAAACTTTTTATGTTCCATAACTTAAGAACAAGTTATGGAATTCTTTAAAACATTAAGACCAAGTTTTGTAACTCCATAAAAAACTTTGAATCAATTTTTTTAAAAAACCTTTTCATATCCATAACTTATGGAGGTTTCAAAAAACTCTTTAGATCAAACTTTTAAAACTAATAAAATAATCATATCATTTTATCTTTTACTAAATTTGACCTAATTCAACTCATATAGCAAATTATTCAAATTTTACAAATAATTAGTTTTTCACAAAAACAAGTAATTATCTTAAAATTTGACAAACGTCATGTTTTTTTTTTTCCTTTTTTTTTCAACTTGAAAATAAAACATTTGCATCAATATAACAGAAAACAACCCATGGCTCTGATACCACTGTTGGGTTTTGAGCATTCTAACACTCCTATGATGTACATGCAACCCTATAAACCTTGGATCTATGTTTTCTCTATTATACATGCAAATATTAACTATTCCAAGGTTTCATCCTAACTAGCATATTATGAAGCACCTATACTACAAAGTTCTAGTTAGATGACATACCTTTTGATGTAGCATGATGTCTTCAAGCTTTAAGAGCTTAGCCCCAATAGTGTGGAAGCCTCAAATGGAATCACAAATCACCAAAACACCTTGGAAGAACTTGAGAGAATATGTATGCACACTAAAATCGGCCCATTCTTATTTACACACACTTGTGCCAATTTTGTGAGCCAATGACCCCTTTATATATTATGGAGGATTAGGGTTACATCCATGTAAACCCTAATACCCATGACCTTTCATTTACATAGGATCCATGGGTTAAAAGCTCCATGGACCATCCATGAAAGCTTAGCCCAACCTAAATGAACTTGGCCCATTCCATATATATAAGAGTCCATATTTAATTAGTTCTTTTTGATCACTTAATTAATTCTAAATTAATTCATGATCAATACTAATTAAATAATATGATTCCATATTCTATTAGAACTTATAATATATTAATATAAATCATAAACATACTATTCTCAAAAGACTATCCATATAAATTGTGCCGGTGAAGTGCAACCCAAATGGACCATGTCGGGTCGGGTCAAGTACATACCAAATATAGTTATGGACTTAGACATTAATCCAACATTTATACACTAAATACAAAAGCTATAATATTATCTATTCTATATCTTCTAACAGTACATAACTATACTGGATACTTATCACCTGCAATAATTAAACACTGAGAGGGATAAACGGGTGACGCTTAGTGAGTTCAATAACAATTACAATATAACGTTATGCCATATATATATATATATATATATATATATATATATATATATATATATATATATATATATATATGTCAATATTACAGAAGCAAAGAGGGACAAAGAACAACAAAGGCAGATGAGTATCATAGTACAGGCTTTCCATATCAACCAATAATCTAATTCAAAGATTTATAATCAATGAAATAGAACAAATTCAACATGATATACATCAATAAGACTTCAGCCCAAGTGGCATAGAAAATAAACAATTTCTGATTTATCATTTTGATAGAATATACATGCTTTTAGCCCTACCTAGCATTCTGCCAATACCAAAGTGATACGAGTCATTCTCTACATGGCCAAAGGCACAAAGCCAATACCAAAGTGATACGAGACATGCTCTACATGTCCAAAGGCTTCATACCAATACCAAAGTGATGCTTAGTCATTCACTTCATGGTCAAAGGTATAGCTCCATTATCATAATAACACGAGAAAGCACATTGCACATATAACACATAACATACAATTGTCGCTATATTGAACTCACCGTGAAATAACTGAATGGTAAAATGATAATTTGGGCAACACTTCGTCTCTAAAAATGACTTTCTTTGACAAAGCCGGGGATTTTTGCTGAAAAGTGGGCCTTGTGCGGGCAGAGTTTCAACTTGAAAAGATTATTTTCTCGGGTCTTCGGTGCGTCGGGACTTGCTTCGGGTGTCGGGGATGTTTCCTAGGCTTCGGAGGGTGTTAGGGTAACTTGAAAGATAGTAGAAGGGTGAAAGAAGTAATTTTTTGTAACCATTCTTGGGGCAGCCTCGCATCCTATTGATAGGAGGTCGAAGCTCCTTATAACGTTGGGCGTAAGTCTTCGGTACGCGGGGCGTACTGCCTTGCAAATATCTTCGATGGGCGTAACTTCGTACGCAGGGCGTACAAAGTGGATCAGCTCGGACGCGTCAAGGCTATGACACATTTCTCTCATGCGAAGGAGTAGGAGGGGTGACGAACTCCGGATCACTTACACGAGTACGCTGGGCGTACTCCTTCGGACCAGCCTCGAAGTTTGTGCCCAAAACTTCAAAAATTCATAACTTTCTCATACGACCTCCGTTTTTGATGTTCTTTATACCCACGCTTAGGTGAAATTATGCTCTACAACTTTCGTTTAGGGTCTGTTGGCTAATTTTGACTTTATTTTTAAAGTTATATTTTTAACAGGCCGGGACAGGAAAAGTCCGTTAAAAATTCATAACTTCATCCGATGTCCGTTTTCGTCTGTCTTTTTATCGTTGTACTACTATTGACGAGATCTTCGATTCTCGTTTAGGTTGTGTCGGCTAAAAATCACTTGATCTTTATTTCGAGTTTCGGGCAGTGTACTGATATGCCGAATTTTAGAAAAATCATAACTTCCTCATACAAAGTTAGATTTGGACGTTCTTTTTATGAAAGTTCTCAGTTTAACGAATACTACGACTTTCATTTCGATCACAAAGGCTAAAAAGTAGTTTATCGTAAACTCACTTTTTACGTCATATGGCGTTGTGTCGGTTCTGTCGCGAAACTTCAATAAGTCATAACTTCTTCGTTATAACTCTGATTTTAGTGAGGTTTTCGCCTAAATGTTTCTAACGAGATAATATACAACTTTCAATAACATTATTTTTACTTAATTCCAACTTTATATTTTCATTAATTTTGATAATTGACTTTTGATTGGAATCTCATAAGACTTCCAATACTTCCCGAATGATTCTAAACATAGTTTTACTTCAAATCTCATAAAACTATCTTGTTAAGACTCAATGCTCAAAACCATATAATATTTAATAATATTCATTTTTGAACTAACAAAACACGATAACTAAACGTGTATGTTACAAATACGTCCTCCTTTTGAGGATTTCGTCCCCGAAATTACAACGATTTAAACAAATGGGGATATTTCGCTCTTATCTCATTCTTATTTTCCCAAGTATAATTTGGGCCTCGATGGTGTTTCCACTTGACAACCACCAACTCCACTTCTTTATTACGTAATTCAGTCGTTCTTTCGTTTACGATCTCTTCAGGCTCTTCCACATATCTTAATTTATTATCCAGTTTCACCTCGGATGACTGGACCGTTTCATCATATATGCTTAAACATTTACGCAGATAACTTACATGAAACACATCATGAATACTTGCCAAATCTTTCGGCAATTCCAAACGGTATGCTTGCTAACCAATTCTCTGGACGATTTTGAAAGGACCTACATATCTAGGACTCAATTTTCCTTTCTTCCCAAATCACATAATGCCTTTCCATGGGGATACCTTCATCATTACAAAATCACCCACCTGGAATTCTATGGGTCGTCTCCTCTTTTCTGCATAGGACTTTTGTCGATCCTGGGCCGCTTTCATTCTTTCTCATACAATTTGAATTTTATCAGTGGTGTCTTGAATCATTTCAGGGCCTCCAAGGATTTTCTGTCCTATATCGCGCCAACATAATGGAGTACGGCATTTACGTCCATATAGTGCTTCATATGGTGGCATTTGGATTGAAGTGTGGTAACTGTTATTATATGAAAATTCGACAAGAGGTAAGTACTTTTCCCAGTTACCACCAAATTCCAGGACACATGCACGAAGCATATCTTCCACGGTTTGGATTGTTCTCTCCTTCTGACCATCTGTATGGGGATGATAAGATGTGCTGAGAGCAACTCGAGATCCCAATTCACGTTCCATACTTGCCCAAAAATGAGAAGTGAAGCGAGTATCACGATAGGAAATAATATTCAATGGCATGCCATGTCTCGCAATAATTTCATCCAAGTATACTTGTGCATATTTCTCCATTGGAGCTATTTCACGCATGGCAAGAAAATGTGCACTCTTAGTCAGTTGGTAGACAATTACCCAAATGATATCATTTTGTCTCGCAGTCTTTGGCAATTTGGTAATAAAATCCATGGACAACTCCTCCCATTTCCACATGGGGACATTAATACCTTCTGGACTACCATATGGCTTTTGGTGTTCCGCTTTGACTTGTAAGCATACTAAGTATTCCTGCACGTATCTTCCAATGTCTCTCTTTAATCCACACCACCAATAATCAGCCCGTACATCATAGTACATTTTACTTGTACCAGGATGTATTGACAGTTTAGACTTATGGGCTTCATCTAAAATCTTCTGTCTTAATCCGCCAATCTTTGGAATCCATAGCCGATTCTTAAATACCTTCAATCCACGTGGATCATCAAGTAAAATATCAGCATAATGTACCATCCTTTCCTTCTTCACATTTTCTGGCTTTAAGGCCTCTACTTGCCATTTCTCTAGTTCATCAAGAATAGTGAACTTTACGGTAGTGTGGGTAATAACATAACACACACTATTATGATAAACCTTCTTGCTAAGTGCATCGGCAACTACATTGGCCTTTCCAGGATGATACAGGATTTCACAGTCATAGTCTTTAATCAGCTCCATGGCTCGCTGTTGTCTCATATTTAAAGTTTGCTGACTGAATATATACTTGAGACTTTTGTGGTCGGTAAACAATTGGCATTTTGTACCAAGAAGATAATGTCTCCAAAGTTTTAGGGCAAATACTACTGCATCGAGTTCGAGGTCATGGGTGGGATAATTCTTTTCATACTCTTTTAGTTGTCTTGAAGCATAGGCTATTACTCTACCACGCTGCATCAACACACAACCGAGTCCCAACCTTGAAGCATCGCTATATACGAAAAAATTATTATCACCTTCTGGGAGTGATAAGATCGGAGCATGAGTCAAAAGATCTTTTAGAATTGAGAAAGCTTTTTCTTGGGCTTCACCCCATTCGAACTTTACTTCCTTTCGTGTAAGACTTGTGAAAGGTACAAGTATGCGTGAAAAGTCTTTAATGAATCTCCGGTAATACCCCGCGAGACCCAAGAAACTGCGAATTTCAGAAGCATTACGGGGTGCTTCCCAATTCTGAATGGCTTCAATTTTGGTAGGATCTACTGATATACCGTCACCAGAAATCACATGGCCGAGAAATTGAATTTGACGAAGCCAAAATTCACATTTTGAGTATTTAGCATATAGTTTCTCCTTTCGAAGAAGTTCTAATATTTCACGAATATGAATGGCATGATCAGCTTCAGACTTGGAATAGATTAGAATATCATCAATGAATACGATGATAGATTTATCGAGCATTGGACGGCATACCCAGTTCATCATATCCATGAATACGACAGGAGCATTTGTCAAACCGAATGGCATAAGAAGGAATTCAAAATGCCCATTTTGAGTACAGAAATCAGTCTTCGGTACATCATGCTCGTGTACTTTCAACTGATGATAGCCAGATCTCAAATCCATCTTTGAGAAATAGCTAACACCCTGAAGTTGATCAAATAAATCATCAATGCGAGGTAGTGGATACTTGTTCTTGATACTTACCCTATTTAGCTCGCGGTAATCAATACACATTCGCATCGATCTGTCCTTCTTCTTGACAAACAATACTGGAGCACCCCAAGGAGAGGTACTCGGTCGAATAAAGCCCTTGTAAAGTAATTCTTGCAATTGATTCATCATTTCCTTCATCTCGGCTGGTGCAAGACGATAAGGAGTCTTTGCAATCGGAGCAGCACCAGGCATAAGGTCGATTCGGAATTCTAATTGCCTGTCCGGAGGAAGTCTAGGCAAATCGTCGGGGAAAACAACAGGATATTCGTTAGCAATGGAAACATCATTTACAGTTTTCTTCCCCTCTTTTGAGATATCAACTGTATAGGCCAGATAAGTAGAACACCCCTTCGATATAAACTTACGAGCTTTTAGGAAAGATATTATTTTAAAGACTTTAAGTCTTTGTTCACCGTAGACATAAATAGGATTCTTCCCTTTGATAGGAATGTGTACGATCTTTTCATAGCACAAGAGTTTTGCACGGTTCTTTGACAATCAATCCATGCCAAGAATAATATCAAAGTTCGCAAAGGAGATAGGAATCAGGTTAGCAAGAAAATTATAACCTTCAATTTCTATGACACAATCTCTATAGACTTTATCAGCAAGTAATGATACACTTCCCGCTGTATCTACATGAAACGGTTGAGCAAGTGCATAGCAAGCAATTTGAAAAGAACGCACAAATTCATGAGACACAAAAGAATCTAAGGCACCAGAATCAAATAAGATGTGAGAAGGTGTAGAGTTAACGAGAAATGTACCGGTTACAACATTAGGGTCTTCGCGTGCCTCTTATGTGGTAATCTGAAATGCACGGCCTTTAACTTTTGGCACCTCCTCTTTTTTAGTTGAAGTATTTACTGGTTGTTGAACAGAAGCTTGACTTCCCGCCATTTTACTAGTAAGAGTAGGGTAGAAACGCTTCCTATGGCCAGTAACACCACAAGCAAAGCATGTAACATTCTTCATTGGGAAAACAGGCTTCATGTAGCCCATTTCTCCACATCCATAACAGATCACCGATTCTTTTTCTGTTATGCATTGGCCCTGGTGATTCTTTCCACATTTTCGACACGATGGTGACTAAAGAGAAAAAGATTGTGACCTACCGCGGCCACGAGAGGTATTATGAGATTGTACTTGTTTCCCAGGATCAGATCGAATGGATTGAGCTGATGGAATAGAGGAAACAGGAATAGTTTGATCAACACGTGGATGCTTTGGAACGGAAAGAATGGCACCACGTATTTCTAAGTCATGCTCGCGCTTTCGGGCATACTCAACAGCTTTATCAAATGACAGAACGTCCCGATTAACCACGAAACCGCGGATTTCATACCGTAGTCCTTCCAGAAATAACTGAATTTTATCGTCTTCAGTTGGAATATACTTTGCAGCAAACCATGCTTTTTAATTGAATTGATTTTCATAATCAATCACAGTCATTCCTCCATGTTTAAGCTCGAGGAACTCTTTCTCCAATCTTCTCCTCATGTCTAGAGGACAATACTTTCATAGCAAGCGAGTTTTGAACATTTCCTAAGATAAATTATCTTTGTCATACTCATTGAGAGCTTCAAATGTTGCTTCCCACCAGAATAAGGCTTCTCCGATGAGCATTGCAGAAGCATAATTATCCTTGTCTTCATTAACTACATGAGAGATACGAAATACTTTTTCTGTGTTCTGTATCAATGTAAGAACAACAATGGGATTAAGAACACCTGAAAACTCCGTAGCACCATTACTCTTGTAAGTTTTGAATAAGGGACGTTTCGCCTCCCCTGTTGAAGATTCTCCGGTGGCTTTCTCTTTACCTTTATCACTATTCTTTTTATGTTCTTCGAGAGTCTGCCGAATAACACCAGTAAGTTTATCCACAAGTCGCTCCTCACGAGGGGATACTGGAGTATTTACTTCATCAGGTTGAGGATCTCCACCCACATCAGGTGTATGGCTACTCACCTGTTCGACCATTGTTCTGAAATTTTGGAGTAATATAGTATTTTAGAATATTAGGATTTATTATTACCTAATACTTTACTTAAGTCTTTCCTATGGTTTGTATCCATATACTTATAATGAATCTGTTCATATATTGAACTTCCAATAGTTTAAGTCTAAATACCAGTCTGTGGAATTTAGTTCGCTTAAACTACTACTCTGATGATTGAAGGAACCCCTACTTCTCTAATACCTTTATCATATAATTACTCCAAACATGCTACATGCATATTCATAAACATATTTTACATATATGGTCTTATTACAAAAGACTGGATACAAACCGACTAATGAGGTTTTTACAAAGTTTTATATATTACATAACTTCCCAGGAATTTATACACTAAATACAAAAGCTATAATATTATCTATTCTATATCTTCTAACAGTACATAACTATACTAGATGCTTATCACCTGCAATAATTAAACACTAAGAGGGATAAGCTGGTGACGCTTAGTGAGTTCAATAATAGTTACAATATAACGTTATGCCATATATATATATATATATATATATATATATATATATATATATATATATATATATATATATCAATACTACAGAAGCAAAGAGGGACAAAGAACAACAAATGCAGATGAGTATCATACGACAGGCTTTCCATATCAACCAATAATCTGATTCAAAGATTTACAATAAATGAAATACAACAATTTCAACATGTTATACATCAATAAGACTTCAGCCCAAGTGGCATAGAAAATAAACGATTTCTAATTTATCATTTTGCTAGAATATACAGGCTTTTAGCCCTACCTAGCATTCCTCCAATACCAAAGTGATGGTTAGTCATTCACTTCATGCTCAAAGGTATAGCTCCATTATCATAATAACACGGGAAAGCACATTGCACATCTAACACATAACATACAATTGTCCCTATATTGAACTCACTGTGAACTAACTGAATGGTAAAATGATAATTTGGGCAGCACTTCGTCTCTAAAAATGACTTTCTTTGACGAAACCGGGGATTTTTGTTGAAAATCGGGCCTTGCGCGGGCAGATTTTCAACTTGAAAAGATTATTTTCTCGGGTCTTCGGTGCATTGGGACTTGCTTCGGGTGTCGGGGATGTTTCCTAGGCTTCGGGGGGTGTTAAAGTAACTTGAAAGAGAGTCAAGCTACCCTTTGCCATACATTGTCAATCCCAGATTAGTGTGTCGGTTAACTACACACGCTCCACTAACGACTTAACAAGGTGCAAAGTGCAATTTCATAGGTTAGCACCAAATTCACATTTTCCTAAAGTAACTAAGATTGGGAATTTAATAAAGTTTAGTTACTTTATATTTATCATTATACTTTTAATGAAGGCATAATTAATGTCCTGTCCTACCCGTTCGGCTAACGACGCTCCACCAGTCAAGGAAGCGGTGGGTGAGAGTGGACACCCATTAAACTGTCATTTTATAGGCAGCAACCTTATAACCCCCTTATAGACCGGCTTCGTGAATGATGCCTACTAACGGTAAGACTGACTTACTCTTATACATATATATATATATATATATATATATATATATATATATATATATATATATATATATATATATATATATATATATATATATATAAATATTAAACCTATAATATTATAATAGTATAAGGGTTGAATTTTAAACTATTAAAATTCTAATGGTTGGAATTAAAGTATACATAGGGGTAACTTTACAAATTCCAAAACTTGAGGGAAAGTTTTGAACAATTCAAAAAATTTTGGTTTCCATAACTTATGAGTTTAAAGTAGTTTGATGGAAAAACTCTTCAAGTTCCATAACTTGTGGACAAGTTATGGAAGACTTTAAAAACATTTAAAAATGAGACTCTTCATTTTCATAACTTATGGAAATTTTATGAGTTTTAAAATTCATAAATGAGACTTTTCATATAACTTGAGGACAAGTTACAAAAACTCATATTATGAACAACTTTTAGATAAATTTGAGTCGAAAACCAATTATCACATAATTTTTCTATTAATCTAAACTAACTCATAAGAACAAGATAATTCATATCATCAATCTTCACGAAATTAACATAAACATAAACTAATACAAATCTTGAAATTATGACAATTATCTTTTATTTGGATGAGAATAAACATTACCATAACATCAAAATCAAATTTTATGAACAAAAACAATTTGTGGTAATGATTCTAATCCAAAACAGGTCAAAAAACTCGAATATATGGGGCTCCACCTCGCCGAGTGCAAGAACCAACTCGACGAGTTGGATGAGTTTACACATGGACTCGTCGAGTCCCTCAATTGACTCGTCGAGTCCCCTGTCCAGACAACAAAAAAATTCGATTTTTTCAGCTTTTTCCAGCAAGTAACATCAAATATAATTTGAAAACAACCCATGGCTCTGATACCACTGTTGGGATTTGTATACTACAACATCCTATGGTGTACATACAACCCTAAATACCTTGGATCTATGTTTTCACTAATTATACATGCAATGATGTTTCCAAGGTATTAAGCCTATAACTAGCATGCAATTGTTATATACCATACAAGATACTAGTTAGAGTAACATACATTCTATGTAGCTTGAAGTCTTGATGTATTTGGCCTTAAGACTAATATCACCAAAAACTCCATAACACATGGATGGAAAAACTCCATAACACATGCATCAAATGCTCTAGAGTATTCCATATTCACAAAGATCAAGGTTTTGGGACAAAAAGGAACATGAATCTAAGCTTAACAAGATCTAGTAAAACAAGCTCCAATGTATGAACATTATACCTTCAAAAGATGAACAAAGAGATGTAGATTCTAGATCCAAGAGATTGAATGCAGCACCACTTCTTGAATGACGTCACACCCCCAAAGCAGAATGGCGGAAACGTCTGGAGGTGGGTTGACTTCATGTACAGTATCATAACAAATGAATAGTAGTGATCATGCATTACAACCATCATATTGACAATTAAAGAGTTTACATTATACTCGAATCATTTTTTACTTTATATCAGTACATATGGCAAAAATAATACATATGGCAAAAATAAATGACATGACGCTGCGACGTCCCATCCTCAAAACCGTTTCGGTTACCTGTCTACTGATTTCCTGAGAATACAAGTGATTTTGAAAAAGTGTCAACAATTAAGTTGGTGAGTTCATAAGCATTTTGTATGAGAAAAATTGGTAACTTTTCAGAAAATCCAATATTTTCTTTAAAATGAGCTGTAAGTCTTAAATCCAAAGACTAAATATGTAAGTAGTGTTGTACCGGAAAATAGTATTATGAAGTTTTATCTTTATATAAAACTACTTGAATGTATGTTAGCCCCGTAAACCAAATGTTTTGTTAATACCCCATGTGAGTTATCATAACCATGCGAGCAACTAGCGGTCGGCTATGACGTTCTTCAGGCGTTAGAATGTTATGACGTTTCTCACCCTAGACCTGTCGGTCTAACTGTAGCTAACAGCTTGGATGCGGGGTTGTCAATTCCCGTATAGATCTATACACAAGTGTCACGCTCTCCCTATAAGAGACTTTGCTTATAATTCAGGAATTAGTGTGTGCTCTGGTAGCTACGGTGAAGCCAAATGTCTCACAAAATTTTATCAATCGGTTTACGTATAGTGTACTGAAAATCCTTTTTCTTGTAAATGTAAGTATTATCCTTCCATAGTGATTAAATAGTGTAAAAATAATTATACTTTTAAATAATTATTTTTGTGTCCCGAAAGAGTAAAATAGTGTGAATGCCTCATAAACTACACCTATTAGTTTATAAAAAAATAATGTTTCGTTGAAATGAAGAATCCCTTGTATGTACCATTATCATTTTACCATGATAGATAATAAAATGGAATGAAATAATTATATATGTATATTATATAATTATACACTTTTGCTCAACATATTACAAAAGTATTTAGGTCTTATAAACTATACTTATATAGTTTATTTTCGTAATCAAATGTGTACCCATTATATATATATATATATATATATATATATATATATATATATATATATATATATATATATATATATATATATATATATAAGAATAACATAGCATATTTGTGCTCGTTTTTCCCAACTTTGTGTTTTTAGCAAAACTTTTGTATGGAAAGTTCACAAGTTTGGAGGTGAAACTGTTTCATGAGTTTATCACCTTTGTTCAAAAAGGTAATAAAATGTATTTAACCATTTTGTATTTTAACACAAGTTCTCTTGTGTTTTACTTGTATTCTCCCATAAAACATAGAAGATCTCGAAAAGTGTAGGGGTATGAACTCACCTTGAGTGTGATTGTGGTGGGATGGTGAAATCTTCAGGCTTGGAACACTTGAAGGTATTTGTATCCTATGAGTTTTTAACACATAATAATGTGTGTGAACAAGATGAACTATCATGAATGTGTTGCAAAAACACTAGATTAATAAGGAAACTTACAATATTTCTTTAGAATCAATCTTGAAGGTGTTTCTGGGAATGTTTTGATGATGATACTGGGAGAAAATGCATGAAGTTTGAACTTGTTTTCTTGAGAGAAATTGTAAGAATTTGAAGAAGGAAATGTGGATCTTTGAGGAGTTCTCGGCCTAATATATATATATATATATATATATATATATATATATATATATATATATATATATATATATATATATATAGAGGGTGAGGGTGGGGTGGGGTGAAGTGACGTTTGCATTCAAGTGTGTAATTTATCATGTTAGAAAAAGATCCACCAATCATGATCAAGCAACCAACGAAATCTCCATATTTTCGGTCCAAGCCCCAACCGAGAACACCACCGAAATCACATGTGATTTCGGTCTAAGAGAAACCGAAATCCCAAGGTTTTCGATCTTGACCACCAAAGTATTCAAGGTCTTCGGTCCTAACCACCGAAATCTCAAGGTTTTCGGTCCTAATCGAGAACCTTAAAAGCAAGGTATAAATTTTGATTTATGTCCTAGCCTGTTGAATTTCATTGACTTGTTTGACTTTTGTTGACCCAGAATTGCCGGTTGTAGAGTGGGTACTCATGAGCTAGAGAAAAGATGTGGGTACTTCTTGATTCATTTGATCTTCTCGTTCCCAGGTATATTCAGGCCCTCGCTTGGCGTTCCAACGGACCTTCACCATGGGTATGCGGCTTTGTTTTGTTCTTTTGACCTCCATGTCCATGATTTCCACATGTTCTTCTACGAAGTGTAGACTCTCGTTTACCTCGATTTCATCGTGTGGGATTACCAGAGTCTCGTCGGACTGACACTTTTTCAGGTTGGACACGTAGAAGGTGGGGTGTACGTTGCTGAGTTTCTATAGTAGTCGAAGTTTATAAGCTACCGGGCCGATGCTAGCAAGGATTTCGAATGGCCCTATGTACCTTGGATTCAGTTTTCCACGCTTTCCAAAACGTATCATTCCTTTCTAGGGTGAGACCTTCAACATAACGCGGTCACCAACCTCGAATTCCAAGGGTTTACATCACTTATCTGCATAGCACTTTTTCCGATCCCGGGATGCCTTTAATTGTTCATAGATTTGCACAATCTTCTCTGTGGTTTCTCATATGATCTCGGGGCCGGTGAGAGTGCTGTTAGGAACTTGTCCCCTTGCTAGCTGCGTGTCACCCACTTCATCCCAGCATAGTGGTGATCTGCATTTGTGCCCATATAGAGCTTCGAATGGCGCGACTTTGATGCTAGTGTGATAGTTGTTATTGTGTGAGAATTCGATGAGTGTTAAATGGGTATCCCAGGGTTTACCAAAGTCTATCACGCAAGCTCTCAACATGTCTTTGATATGTGCATGTTTAGCTATATATTTTGTATAGAATTTTATTACTTTTTCGCTAAATTATTGCAATTTATGAACAAAAGGTACTTAATTATGCTTAAATTGTATTTTCAGTCGAAAAGATGAGCTTGGGAGTAGAAGGGAGCGGGAAATGCGATCGGGAACTCAAGAATTGAAGAAGGAGGAAAAAAGAAGAAAATAGTCAAAATACTGAAGGACTCGACGAGTTGGGACTTCTACTCGACGAGTTCACACGAATGTTCGCGAAGCAAATACAAATTCCTTGTCGTATATGGATTTTTAAGGGGGACTCGGCGAGTCGGTTATCTACTCGGCAAGTAGCCCCTGTTTTCTGAAGACTATAAATAGAAGCCAATTGTCGAAACCAAAGCCTCTTTGGAATACCTTGGGGATTAACTTGCGACTAAAGGTGCAGCTAGAGCTCTGGAATTCATGGAGCAGACCCTAACCTTCGATTTTAAGGAGATTAAAGGCAACCTTAGTATACTCTTAACTTCATCTCTTGTTTTAAACATGTTTGAACCACTAGATCTCGTTTTTGAGTTACTTCATGCTGTAATTATGAGCTAAACCTTATATCTTCTGTTTAGGGTAGATAAATTTACAACTATGAGTTGATTTATGGTTGGATTAATTGTTTATTGGTGAGTTTTGTTTTATTAAGCTTGTTAAAGAACCTTATGCATTAACCACAACTATTTTTTGTTAATTAACAAGTAATTAAGCTGTATGAACATCTCTTAATTGCTTACCTCATATGATTTATGTGAAAACATTGTTATGTGCCTAGGAATAGTGAATGTCAAACTAGGGTTAACTAGAAAATGGGTAAATTAATGTGTGAGCTTGTGTGATAAACCATCAACAAGAGATTAATTGAATTAGTAATTTGATTAGCTAATTACAAGTCTTATTTAACCCGAATAAATAAACTAGGAAATTCATTAGTTTAATCACTTGATAACTGCTTAAATTAATTTGTTTTCTAAGGATTGGTAATAGCGAATGTGAACGTAATCACTTTAATCGGTAGCCAATAACAATTAATCCATTGCACTTGCCATAAAATCAACCATAGGAGTAAATGAATCGAACCTAAACAGAAGTCTTCTTTTCATTAAATTTAGTTGTTTTTCTACTTGCTTTAGCTGTTAGTTACGTAATTAAAATATTAGTTAATTGTTTAAGTTTCTAGTCTTGCAAAACTGGAGAAAACCTTTTACTTTTATTACTTGTTTTAGTTAATTCTAGTCATTAGTTTAATTACCGTTTCCTGTGTTCGATACCCTATTTATTCAACTATACCACTAATTGACAGGTCCACTGCCTTTGTGTGTTTAAATTATATCTTAAAAGTAGGACTAAAACTAGTACATTATATACACATCAGTCTTCCAGTGTCTGTATGGTTCTCTCGCTTTGCCCGTCAGTTTGAGTGTGATAAGTTGTACTCATGTCGAGTTTGGTCCCCAAGGACTTTTGTAGTGACTGCCAGAATCGTGAGGTGAATCTACTATCTCTATCAGAGATGATGGATATTGGCACCCCATGTCATTGTACAATTTCTTTAATGTATGTCCTTGTTAGCTTCTCCATCTTGTCGGTCTCTTTTATTGGTAGGAAGTGTGCGGATTTGTTTAACCTGTCAACGATCACCCAGATGGTGTCAAGTCCACTCGTCGTCTTGGGCAATTTGAATATTAAATCCATGGTTATCCGCTCCCACTTCCACTCGGGTATATCTGGTTGTTGTAGTAAACCCGAGGGCTTCTGGTATTCTACCTTGACATTGGCACAAGTCGGGCGCTTGGCCACATAGGTAGCAATTTCTACCTTCATGTTTGGCCACCAATAAAGTTTCTTGAGGTCCATGTACATCTTTTCCGAACCGGGATGAATGGAGTATTTGGTTTTGTGAGCCTCATTGATGACAACGTCTTTGTACCCGCCGAATATCGGTGTCCAGATTCGATCCATGAAGTAACGAGCTCCGTCATCCCTGACTTCAAGGTTTTTATCCATTCCCCGCAAGGCCTCGCTTGCGACATTCTCGGGTTTCAAGGCTTCTAGTTGTGTCTCCTTAATCTGCGTGGACAGGTGTGAATGGATGGTCATGGTTAATGATTTTACTCGGCTGCACGAGTATTCTTTTCGACTTAGGGCATCTGCTACTATGTTGGCCTTGCCTGGATGATAACGAATTTTGCAATCATAGTCATTTAGCAGTTCTACCCATTGGCGTTGTCTCATGTTTAGCTCCTTTTGATTGAGAATGTGTTGAAGACTCTTATGATATGTGAAGATGGTGCATTTTGTGCTGTAAAGGTAGTATCTCCAGATCTTCAGGGAAAACACCACCGCTCCTAGTTCGAGGTCATGCGTGGTGTAGTTAACCTCGTGAGTCTTAAGTTGTCTCGAGGCGTAGGCAATGACCTTTCCTCGTTGCATAAACATGCATCCTAGGCCCTGCTTAGATGCATCGCAGTATACCACAAAGTCTTCGGTCCCTTCTGGGAGAGACAAGATTGGAGCACTACATAGGGCTTGTTTAAGCGCTTAGAAGGCAGTTTCTTGTTTATCCTCCCAGTTAAAAGTCACTCCCTTCTAATTCAAGGTAGTGA
The DNA here is from genome assembly GCF_052849685.1 of Lactuca virosa. Lineage (NCBI taxonomy): Eukaryota > Viridiplantae > Streptophyta > Magnoliopsida > Asterales > Asteraceae > Lactuca > Lactuca virosa. The sequence continues at coordinate 23,830,607 of NC_136431.1, read as the reverse complement.
GCGTCTTTGCGATTTTGGAAAAAAAAATTATAAACCTTCGGTAGTAGCCAGCAAGGCCCAAACACTGGCGTATCTCTGTCGGCGTTCTTGGTGTTGCCTAGTTTTCAATCGCCTTGACTTTGGAAGGGTCCACGTGTATCCCTTCCTCGCTGACTACGTGTCCCAAGAAGTCTACTCTTCGAATCTATAATTTGCATTTTGAGAATTTCGTATACAGTTTCTCTGCTCTTAACGTCTCAAAGACTTGTCGTAGGTGCTGACTATGTTCTTCGGTAGTTTGTGAATAGATTAATATGTCGTCGATGAATACTATCACGAATTTATCCAGGTAAGGTCGGCATACACGGTTCATTAGGTCCATGAACATTGTTGGCGCATTAGTCAAACCGAAGGGTATTACCACAAACTTGTAGTGGCCGTAGCAAGTTCTGAATGCCGTATTAGGAATATCTTCTTCCTGAATTCGCAGCTGGTGGTACCCCAACCTTAGATCAATCTTGGAGAAGTAGCTCGATCCTTGAAGTTGATCAAATAAGTCGTCGATTTGAGGTAGGGGATAACGGTTCTTGATAGTGAGTTTCTTCAGTTCTCGATAGTCTATGCACATGCGGAAATATCTATCCTTCTTTTTCACGAATAAGACCGGTGCTCCCCAATGTGAGAAGCTCGGTCTGATGAATCCTTTGCTCATCAGTTCGTTCAGTTGACTAGAAAATTCATGCATTTCTGTCGGTGTTAAGCGGTATGGGGATTTGGCTATGGGGGTGGATCCAGGGATCAAGTCGATTCTGAACTCGACTTGGCGCACGGCGGGTATTCCCGGAAGGTCTTCTGGGAATACATCGGGAAAGTTACAGACTTCGGGAATATCTTTGATGTCTTTCACTTCTTGTTTCTCATCCACAACGTGGGCTAAGAAGGCGTGGTATTCCTTGTGTAGGTACTTTCGAGCCTTGATGCAAGAGATGATTTGTACATTCACGCCGAGTTTGTCGCCATAAATGACGAGGGTTTCGCTACTCGGTAGGTTAAGGCGAACGGCCTTTTCGTAACACAGAATATCGGCATGGTGATGACTTAACCAATCCATGCCAATGATAACGTCAAAACTCCTTATGGTGACCGGCATTAGGTCAATTTGGAAGGAATGATTGTTTAAAGTTAGTGTGCATCCTATGTATATATCTTTAGTGCTTTTTGTTTTTCCATTAACCATTTCTACGGTGAATGTTTCATTTAACGATTAGAGTTTCTGTTTGAGGAAGTGTCTAAACTGGTGGCTCACGAAACTTTTCTCCGCACCACTATCGAAAAGTATGCATGCATATGAGTTATTGAGGAGGAACGTACCAGTAACCACGGTGGGATCCCTCATGGCCTCCTCATGCCCTATTGCTAAAACCCTTCCCACGCCTCCGCTATTTCTGTTTTGTGCCTTCGAGCACTCCCTCTTGAAATGTCTCGTCTCACCGCATCCGTAGCATGCTCGAATCACCCCAGCATTAGCAGCGTGGGTGGTTTGTTGTGCTGGCGCTTTACAGAAACAGGTGTATGCCCCTTCTTGTTGCAATTGTTACATTGCATCTCTCGACAGTCCCCATGGTGATGGTAGTTGCACTTGTTGCATTTTGGAAGAATCACATCATATTGTTAGGCTAGTGCAGGGGCGGTAGGGGCGGTGATGGCATGGACGGCCATCGTTTGTTGTTTCTTGATCGGGTCTTGAGTGGGTTGGCCCTTTTTCTCATTCCCGAACTTCCGCTTGTTGTCTTCCCTCTTTGGTTGTTCGGGCGTGGGGGTTATTATGCCTTGACGAACTCCCTAGTCGACAAGAGCTTGTGCCAATCGCTTGGCACTGTCGAAGGTGCTCAGGTTGGCGGATATGACCATTCCCTGGATCTGAGGGGATAACCCCCAAATGTAACGTTCCACTTTCTTGGCCTCTAGGGTGACCATTCCAGGGCACAGACTTGCCAGTGTGTTAAATCGAGCAGTGTAGGTGGCAATATCATAGCCCTTCATGGTGTGTTCCCACAGTTCTTATTCCAGTTTCTGCATCTCGCTCCTTAGACAGTATTCCTCGAGCATCATAACTTTCAGGTCCTCCCAACTCATAGCGTTGGCTACAACTAGAGTCAAAGTTTTAACATGGTCGTTCCACCATGACAAAGTCGAGTCTGCGAATGTACACGCTGCATATTTGGCTTTGAATTCGTCCGGGCATGCACAGATTTCAAATATGGACTCGGTTTTCTCAAACCATCTTGTCAAAGTAACGACCCCGCCATCGCTATGGTAGGTTCTGGGATTACAGTTCATGAATTATTTGTAGGAGCACATCTGTTGTTGCCCTTGTTTTTCGCCGAGATTGGAACTATTAGTCTCGTTTCCGCTTCCGTTTCCGTTTCCATTCTCATTCCCATTCGTGTCGTTACTACTGATTTGGGCCATGGCGGCTGCCACATCGGCTGTTACAGCAACCTAGAACACGACGCATCTGATGACTCTTCGTGGTGGCATCTTTCTGCCATAAAGTTAAAGGTGGAAATGATGATAAGTCTTTGATAAGGGTTATGAATGGGGTTTTACCGTAGTGGAATATCTTGGTTATATATGTATCAAGTCTCGTTGTTATTGAAGTTTGTAAGCAATTCATAAATGGAATTTAGTATAAAAGTAAACAATTGTATAACAACTAATAACACCCAATGAAATAAAATGCATGCACATTTCATTGGTAATATAGTATTAGTGCATAGTTTTGTGAAAATTAAACTTTAAGAAGTTCTACAATACATCAAGAGATAAGAAGAAGGAAATTTTTGACAACTTAACGACCCCTTGAATACTGTAATCACTTATTCGTAGGCTCGAACCTACATACAGGAAAGAGTAGCACCAACGCTTTCTCGTAAACCTTATCTATAACAAAATGCGAGTCGTATGAGCCCTACTCGCGGTGGGTGGTCTCCTGTGGGCCACGGTATGAAGTCGTGGAGGCATGCATCTCTGCTATCCGACGCTCAGCCGCGATCACACTCTCCTCGAGAGCCGAATGTCTCTCCTGGTACTCCCTTGTTTCCGCTCGAGCGGTGGTGAGGTCCTCCTGGAGGCTGTCAATAATACTACATGTTTGGGGGTAGTCCCTCTCCAGTCGTCGAGCTTGCACGTCAGCGATCTCTGCGGTAGCCCCCACTTCCAGGATTCGACTAGTCGATGCCCTGGCCTGATCCCCTAGTCGTGTGATCTGCTGAACCAAGACAGGAAGGGCCCTGTCTGCCGGACCTCCGTGACTGAGGTTATAGAAACCTCGCTCCATTTCGTATGGTGTAACACCAGTCAAAATAGGTCAATAGACAATCACATATGATTATACCAATCATGTAATGTGATTTTGTTAAACTAGTAATTTGATAAAAGTGCTATGTAGTTCATGATAAATTCTAATACAAATATGAACTTTCTTTATGATGCAACTCAAAGTATACGTCCATACAATTCCAAAAATATAGAGAACGTCTAAATCTGACTTCGCATGAAGAAGTTGTCATAAACCGAACACTATAAATCTCTATAATAAGAGGAATTTAAAATAGACTTAGAATTAGCTATTGGAGTCTAAAATAGAGTTTTAGTACTCGTAAATACCTATGCGTGGATATAAAGAACGTCAAAAACGGAGTTCGTATGCGAAAGTTACGACCTTCCGAAGATACAGCTGCCAGAAACCCTAATCCGACTGAGCTCACGACGTGAGCATAGAAACTCACGACGTGAGGAGTCATTTTGCCAAATTTTGGATCTAGAAGGTGCGCAACGAGGCTACGAAGGGATAAGTTCCAAACTCACGACGTGAGCAACGATATCTCACGACGTGAGGATTCATCTGGCCACCTTCCGAAGCTAGGGACGCAAATGGCAAGTCTACGAGATGATCATGCTTGACTCACGACGTGAGTCTTATAAAACTCATGACGTAAGAGTCCAAAAACTTACTATAAATAGCAAGTTCGACTCCAGCCATTCTTACACCTGAACTTCTTTCCTTTCTCTCATTTGTTGAAGCCCTCTTGCATCCCGAGCCCCGACGACCTCGTACCGCTGACCGTTTCTGCTTAGATTACATAAAATCACACTACTAGGGTGAGTTTCACGACCCCACTTTCTAATATTTTCGGGGGAAAATGCATGCTAAATATTGTATATATGTTATTATTATGTCTATATGATAGTATATTAGTATCAACGTAGATAGTTATAATAACCGGGATATAGTTGTTCTAAATATAATATTTTGAATATATACAACTATTATCAACTGGTTAGCATGTTCTTGTACTAATGTGGATCTTGAGTTATACTTAGGATTCTATATATATGTTGTGTGCGATATAGTTCCGAAGTTATATTCGGAAGTTCTATATGTTAAAAAGTATGTTGTTATTATTGGTTTTATGTCAAGATAAAACTTGGTATGCTATAGGTTGTTATTGTTGGTTTTATGACAAGATAAAACTTGGTATGTTATGTATTGTTATTGTTGGTTTTTATGTTAAGATAAAACCTGGTTTTTTCCTCAAGTTATAGCTATTGTACTGCCTAAAGTAATATGAACTTAAGAGTAATGTTTAAAGGCATAGTCTAATAACTTAGGGTTTTAGACATGAAAATGCTTTTGTTGTTAGAGCTATAGGAAGCCGTCAGAGTCTACATGAGTAATTGTATTCATCAACTAAGATTGGGGATCTTAGCGGAAATCCTCTGAACTATAACCGTTAATCCCGTGTGAGTGAGGATGTCATGTATAATTAGTATACGGGTTGACCACCCCACTTGTGATTGTTAGCTACAGTCAACCATAAGCGAGTGACGAACTATCCTTTTACTTGTTATTGTTCCGGTGTCGATGAAGCGTACGATGTTGTTTCTCATGGAAATCATGAGTGTGTTGTTTCTCATGGAAATCATGAGTGTGTTTTATCAGAGGTATATGTCATAGCAGCGGTTACAGGCTCATGGTAGCAAATTGTTAGAAACATTATACTTTGTCGTATACAAGTGTTAATGTTAAGTATAAGTTTCCCCATACTTATACCCTAGGTTCAAGGAACGTTTAGGTATAACACTTATTTGATAAGTAAACTATTATACCTAATATATATATACTAAATGTTGGAGCGTCAAAATGATACTTTCAAAAACTAAACTTTTGAACTTAGGAAAAGTATTATTTTCATATGGAGTCAAAACCTGTGAACTCACCAACTTTATGTTGACGTATTTTAAAATACATGTGTTTTCAGGAACTTGAAAAGCTGGTATGTATTCGAACAGGAGAAGTTTTACTATTACCTTTCTGTTCATTAAGAAGTATGCCATAGTCGGATATTATGTAATAAGTACTAGGAATACAATAATGTAACTTTCAATCATTAACAAAGGTATGTATTTTCTTTAGTACTGTTCAGTGTATGTTATATAACTATATTACGAAGAATGATATTACACCACCCGGTGTTTCCGCCGACGGCTGGGGGTGTGATAGATTGGTATCAGAGTTATTAACTATAGTGAACTAGTACTTTCTTAGGAAAGCACGTCTATAGTTTAGGGCTTACTCTATTAGGTTTAGGTATATCCCTTAGCCTACAATAAAAAGTATTATTAATTATTCTACTGAAGGACTACTTACGGGAGCGGTGACAGGATAGACATGTCTATTTGGGTTGTTGGATTCCAGAACGGATATATGCTAAAATGATCCTGCCCTTTCGACTGTCCTGACTGGCCGGAGCCTTATCAGATAGACCTGAAGTAACAAACAATAGTTAAAGCGTAAATACAATAAATAAGAATATAGAGTCATATATAAAGACTCGGACCCGCGATGAGAATACACCTTAATGCCCGTAATGTTTTTGATCTCAAGGATTTAGATCAAATATTCCAACTAAAGTTTATATGTGCGTATATCCTATCACAATTAGGTGTAGGTGCGCAACTACATTTTATTATGATCAGATCATATGAACTATTTAATTTGGGAGTAATATTTGATAGACTAAACTCTTGGTGATCCAAAATGTATAGGAATTCGACATGGCACATTCACGAGAATGGATAATCATCAAGGATACGGATGAAGAAGAGGAAGTTTCATTTCCCATTATGGTAGGCGATCCTTACTACCCTATAAATCCAACCACCTTTCATCCAATACCTTCTGACGATGGAGCACCTTTACCATCCAACGAATGGGAAGAGAGTGAACCAATGGAAGAGAGCGAACCAATGGAGGAGACAAAATCGGTGGCATCATCTTTACCACCAATGAACACTCTTTACCGTCAAGTTCCAGGAGGAGCGAAGATGAAACGCACAGCTCGTAAATCCATACCGATATGGCAAAAGATTAAGAAGAACCAGAAGGCGACATCTTCAGGAAGTCATAGAGTTCAAGATGAACCTGCACGGATCGCACAAATTGTTGATAGGTGGGTGGCAGAAGAAAGAGCTGCTAAGATGTATGAGACTGGTCAATCATCTCGACCACATCCCCCACATTCTTCCGAAGTTAACACTTTATCTCAATTGTTTGAGAAAAGTGTGAAAATTGAAGATAAGATGGAAATTGTCGAAGGAAGGGCTACTCATCTCTCCGGAAGAGTACGAAGGCTAGAAGGACAAAGTTCGCGAGATCAGGAATCGGTGATGGATGTCCATCATCGTATAAATTCCGCTTATAATGACATGATTACTCACGATGCAAGGATTGCAGAGTTAGAGCTCTACAATCAAATCTCAAGAAATGAAGAACGCATAGGAAGTCTTGAGCAGAGAACTCAAGCACTGGAGGAGCAAGTGGTTAATGTCACTGACGTGCTAGGTCATCACTTAGGTTACTGGTAGTTAAGCTAAAACTAGTGGTTGTGTAAATAGAGAAATCATACTAGTTAAGGCAAGAAGAGTAAAGTTTATAGCAAGGATGCAGAAAACCTTGCAAATTTTGCAATGTTTATAGAAACTTTTCTCTTATAAGCCTAAATAAACTGATGTAACCGCTGGTAATAATATGAAGCATATATTACAGTAATCATTGTGTTATCCATTATGTTTTACACTTTGAAGAATAATTGAAGTATTTAGTACTCGTGTAGTAAATGACTAATTCTTCATGAAACTTATAAAATTCTTATTATTTATAATAGGAAATAAAACAAAATGCCTAGAAGGAGTAGTGCTTGCTAAACCCTAACCAACGATCAGCACCACAACAACAACCACCAGAACCAAACCCCCCAATAAGTACAACAGAACTTGAAGAAATCATAGCTCAAAGAATTGTTGCGGCTCTATCTAATATCACAAGAGGTGGAGTTAGAAATGAAGGCAATGTAGGGACCGCTAGAACGTGTACCTATAAGGACTTTATGAATTGCAGGCCAAAGAGCTTTCATGGAAATGAAGGGGTTGTTAATTTGACTAGGTAGATAGAAAAGACAGAGTCCGTCTTTCAAATAAGCTTTTGTCCAGACGATTGTAAAGTACGATTTGCAGCATGTACTTTCGCTGATGCAGCACTTACATGGTGGAACATCCATGTGAATACAATGGGAATTGATACTGCAAATTCCATGAAATGCGAAGAGCTAAAAATGATGCTAGTAGAGGAGTATTGTCCTAGGGAGGAAATACATAAGCTGGAACAAGAATTGTGGACCCTAACCATGAAGGGTTCAGATATAAAAGCTTATACCGCTAGAATTAATGATCTTGCAGTAATGTGTCCAGCACTTGTAACCCCTGAATATAAGAAAATTGAGCGATATATATGGGGTTTAGCATCGCAAATCAAAGGCATGGTGAACGCATCAAAGCCTACAACCTATGACAGCACTAAGAGAATAGCTCATCAGCTAACCCTCACAGAGTTCCAAGGAACAATAGTGGTCTCAAAGGCTGAGTCTCCCAAATCTGGAACAAACAAGTGCATGTTTAATGGGAAGAATCCCAGAAAATCATCTGAGAAAAGACAAGAAGTGGCAAACAATTATGCAGCCACGACGGCAGTAACCACTCAAACAAAGTCTGCATGGTGCAATCGGTGCAACCGTCATCACCTAGGTGACTGTTTTGTTTGCACGAATTGCAAGAAGAAAGGGCATACTGCTAGTTACTGCAGGAGCACAACACCTGCAACAGTCAATCAACAAACAAATACTGGAACAGACAAAGATGAAGGAAGAAAGTGTTTTGAGTGTGGCGAGGTTGGACACATCAAGAGAGAATGTCCAAAGTTAAGGAATCAAGGAGGCATAGGGCGTGACAGGGCATTCGTGATCGGAAGCAGAGAAGCTATCCAGGACCCTTCGGTCGTATCTGGTACGTTTCTCATAGATAATTTATATGCTACCATACTCTTCGACTCTAGAGCAGATAGAAGTTTTATAACTTAGACGTTTAGAAAATTGTTAAGTCATGAGTCTAGCAAATTAAAAGAAATCTATGAAGTAGAAATTGCTAACGGTCAAACCGAGAAAACACATGAAATCCTAGAAAACTGTATGTTAACTCTTAATAACTATCTTTTTCACGTCAACCTCATGCCAATGCCTATCGGTAGTTTTGATGTCATAATTGGCATGGATTGGTTATCTTCACACCACGCCGAAATTTTATGTTATGAGAAAGCTATACGACTACCCTTACCAAACGGCGAAGCCTTGATTATCTATGGTGATAAATCTGGGAAGAACATAAAAGTCATCTCTTCTACCAAGACCAATAAATATCTACATAAGAAATGTAGCGCATTCTTAGCCCACATTGTAGATAAGAAGAGAAAGACAAAAGAAATCAAGGACATACCTCAAGTATGTGATTTCCCTGACGTATTTCCTGAAGATCTACCTGGAATACCTCCCGTCCGACAAGTCGAGGTTCGAATCGACTTAATTCCAGGAGCAGCACCAGTAGCGAAAACTCCTTATCGGTTGGCTCCATCCGAAATGCAAGAATTGTCTAGCCAACTACAAGAACTTCTCAAAAAAGGCTTTATCCGACCTAGTTTTTCACCTTGGGGAGCACCAATCTTGTTTGTCAAGAAGAAGGACGGATCCTATCGAATGTGTATTGATTATCGGGAACTGAATAAGCTAACGATCAAGAATCCTTACCCGCTTCCAAGAATTGATGATCTATTCGATCAACTGCAAGGATCCAGCTACTACTCAAAGATATATCTCAGATCATGATACCATCAACTCAGAGTACAAGAAGATGATATTCCAAAAACAGCGTTTAGAACTCGTTATGGTCATTATGAGTTCTTAGTTATGTCTTTTGGATTGACCAATGCCCCAGCAGTGTTTATGGATCTCATGAATCGTGTTTGCAAACCATACTTGGATAAATTCGTGATTGCATTTATCGATGATATATTGATATATTCACGAACCAAGGAAGAACATGGTCAACACTTACAAATAATCTTGGAGCTACTAAGAAAAGAAAAGTTGTATGCCAAATTCTCCAAATGTGAGTTTTGGATTAGAGAAGTACAATTTTTAGGTCATGTAGTTAGCAACGAAGGAATTCATGTTGACCCATCCAAAGTTGAAGCAATTAGGAATTGGGAAGCACCAAAGACGCCAACAGAAGTGCGTCAATTCCTAGGACTTGCTAGCTATTACCGCAGATTCATAGAGAATTTCTCTAAAATAGCCAAGCCGCTTACAACACTAACCCAGAAGGATACGAAGTTCAACTGGGAAGACAAACAAGAAGCTGCTTTTCAGAAACTGAAACAAATGTTGTGTAGTGAACCAATCCTATCCCTTCCAGATGGGATAGAAGATTTCGTCGTATACTGCGACACATTAAATCAAGGATTGGGATGTGTGTTGATGCAAAGAGGAAAAGTAATCGCCTATGCATCACGATAAATTAAGGTGTATGAGAGTAATTACACTACCCATGATCTTGAATTGGGAGCTGTAGTTTTTGCACTAAAAATCTGGAGACATTACTTATACGGTACTAAGTGTACTATTTTTACCGACCACAAGAGTCTCCAGCACATCTTCAACCAAAAAGATCTTAATATGAGACAACGAAGATGGATCGAATTGTTGAATGATCACGAATGTGAGATTCGTTATCATCCCGGAAAGGCAAACGTGGTAGCAGATGCCTTGAGCCGGAAAGAATATATTAAACCCCGTCAGGTACGAGCATTAACTATAACTATCCATTCTAACTTTACCGCACAAATTAGAGAAGCCCAATTTGAGGCTCTTTATGGACGAAAATGTCGTTCCCCAATATGTTGGGCAGAAGTTGGAGATACGCAGATGGACAGAGAACGTACGGGCGATACCTTACGTACTGGACTAGAAATAATCCACGAGACAATTGAAAAGATCGTGCAAATTAAGGATCGATTAAAGGCTGCATGTGATCGTCAAAAGAGCTATGCTAACGTAAGACGTAAGCCTTTAGAATTCCAAGTTGGAGATAAAGTAATGTTGAAGGTCTCTCCTTGGAACGGCGTAATTCGATTCAGGAAACGAGGCAAACTAAACCCACGGTATATAGGACCTTTTGAAATTCTAGCAAGAATTGGTTCTGTCGCATACCAACTCAAGTTGCCTTAAGAACTAAGTAATGTGCATGATGTTTTTCACATATCAAATCTCAAAAGATGTCTATCCGATGACACCCTTGTTATACCTCTCGACGAGATACAAGTCAATACGAAACTCAACTTTGTAGAAGAACCTGTCGAGATCATGGATCGAGAAGTCAAACGATTAAAGCAAAGTCGTATTCCTATAGTGAAAGTTCGATGGAACTCTTTACGAGGACCTGAATTTACTTGGGAACGTGAAGAACAGATGAAAGAAAAATACCCCCAACTGATTGAAAAAACCCCATCCATAAGATAAATTTTGGGACGAAATTATTCTAACGGGGGGAGAATGTAATACCAGTCAAAATAGGTCAATAGACAATCACATGTGATTATGCCAATCATGTAATATGATTTTGTTAAACTAGTAATGTGATCAAATTGCTATGTAGTTCATGATAAATTATAATACAAACATGAACTTTCTTTATGATGCAACTCAAAGTATACGTCCATACGATTCCAAAAATATAGAGAACATCTGAATCTGACTTCGCATGAAGAAGTTATGATAAACCGAACACTATAAATCTCTATAATAAGAGGAAATTAAAATAGACTTATAATTATCTATTGGAGTCTAAAAGAGCGTTGTAGTACTCGTAAATACCTACGCGTGGATATAAAGAACGTCAAAACCGGAGTTCGTATGCGAAAGTTACGACCTTCCGAAGATACAGCTGCCAGAAACCCTAATCCAACTGAACTCACGACGTGAGCATAGAAACTCACGACATGAGGAGTCATTTTGACACATTTCAGATCTAGAAGGTGCGTGACAAGGCTACGAAGGGATAAGTTCCAAACTCACGACGTGAGCAAGGATATCTCACGACGTGAGGATTCATCTGGCCACCTTCCGAAGCAAGGGACACAAATGGAAAGTCTACGAGATGATCATGCTTGACTCACGACGTGAGTCTTATAAAACTCACGACGTGAGAGTCCAAAAACTTACTATAAATAGCAAGTTCGACCCCAGCCATTCTTACACCTGAACTTCTTTCTTTTCTCTCATTTGCTGAAGCCCTCTTGCATCCCGAGCCCCGACGACCTCATACCGCTGACCGTTTCTGCTTAGATTACATAAAATCACGCTACTAGGGTGAATTTCACGACCCCACTTTCTAATATATTCGGGGGAAAACGCATGCTAAATATTGTATATACGTTATTATTATGTCTATATGATAGTATATTAGTATCAACATAGATAGTTATAATAACCGCGATATAGTTGTTCTAAATATAATATTTTGAATATATACAACTATTATCAATTTGTTAGCATGTTCTTGTACTAATGTAGATCTTGAGTTATACTTAGGATTCTATATATATGTTGTGTGCGATATAGTTCCGAAGTTATATTCGGAAGTTCTATATGTTAAAAAGTATGTTGTTATTATTGGTTTTATGTCAAGATAAAACTTGATATACTATAGGTTGTTATTGTTGGTTTTATGATAAGATAAAACTTGGTATGTTATGTATTGTTATTGTTGGTTTTTATGTTAAGATAAAACCTGGTTTTTTCCTCAAGTTATAGATGTTGTACTGCCTAAAGTAATATGAACCTAGGAGTAATGTTTAAAGGCATAGTCTAATAACTTAGGGTTTTAGACATGAAAATGCTTTTGTTGTTAGAGCTATAGGAAGTCGTCGGAGTCTACATGAGTAATTGTATTCATCAACTAAGATTGGGGATCTTAGCGGAAATCCTCTGAACTGTAACCGTTAATCCCGTGTAAGTGAGGAAGTCGTGTATAACTAGTATACGGGTTGACCACCCCACTTGTGATTGTTAGCTACAGTCAACCATAAGCGAGTGACAAACTATCCTTTTACTTGTTATTGTTCCGGCGTCGATGAAGTGTACGATGTTGTTTCTCATGGAAATCATGAGTGTGCTTTATCAGAGGTATTATGTCATAGCAGCGGTTACAGGCTCATGGTAGCAAATTGTTAGAAACATTATACTTTGTCGTATACAAGTGTTAATGTTAAGTATAAGTTTCCCCCTACTTATACCCTAGGTTCAAGGAACGTTTAGGTATAACACTTATTTGATAAGTAAACTATTATACCTAATATATATACTAAATGTTGGAGCGTCAAAATGATACTTTCAAAAACTAAACTTTTGAACTTAGGAAAAGTATTATTTTCATATGGAGTCAAAACCTGTGAACTCACCAACTTTATGTTGACATATTTTAAAATGCATGTGTTTTCAGAAACTTGAAAAGCTGGTATGTATTCAAACAGGAGAAGTTTTACTATTACCTTTCTGTTCATTAAGAAGTATGCCATAGTCGGATATTATGTAATAAGTACTAGGAAAACAATAATGTAACTTTCCATCATCAATAAATGTATGTATTTTCTTTAGTACTGTTCAGTGTATGTTATATAACTGTGATACGAAGAATGATGTTACACCACCCGGTGTTTCCGCCGACGGCTGGGGGTATGACATATGGGGAACGCTGATGTTGCTGTCTGCTCCACCTTTCCAGGTTCTCCACCCAACGGGGCATGGGCCCCTGGTAGCCCAGATGATGTGCGGAAACTCGGGCGACATAGGGAGGATTAATGACCTCGGACTCTGCATCTGAGTCCTCCTCTATCTCCTCCTCGTCTTCTTCCTCATCTGGATCCTCTTCGGAATCTTTCTCCATTACCTCCTCAGGATCCTCTACGATCCAACCACCATTTCCCTGGTTAGGGAAATAGGGGTCTCCAGGCATGTGGAATCCTGCCATGACGTCTGTGCAAGAATAGAGATATGAGTAATATAAGAAGGTTTTAAGTGTATGACTCTGTAGTATTCTAAAATACTCTTATAGTATTTTTAAGCTTTATGTTTGGTTCTTAGAGTTTCTTTGTATGGGGTTGGTAAGTTTTAGACTCGTTGCCCACCACGACCATTCCTAAACACATGTTATTCATATCTCGTATAAATATATTTGATCAGGCTATATTTATCCCATATATGATTACATAACTGTCTAGGCTTAATCGTAGTGTTCAACTTATCATAATACTTTTATAAGGTTCTTGTTATGACACAGTCCTAGTATGTATGCATGTATGTATACTTTTTATAAAAATAATATTATATTTAAAAAAATATACTTCTTAGCCAGATTGTTTTAATCGTAGTGTTCAACTATAAACAATGCTCTGATACCAATCTGTCACACCCCCAAACCAGAACGGCGGTAACGTCTGGGGGTGGGTTGACTTCATGTACAATATCATAACAAATGAATAGTAGTGATCAAGCATTACAATCATCATATTGAGAATTAAAGAGTTTACATTATACTCGAAACATTGTTTACTTGATATCAATACATATGGCAAAAATAATACATATGGCAAAAATAAATGATGTGACGCTGCGACGTCCCATCCTAAAAACCGTTTCGGTTACCTGTCTACTGATTTCCTGAGAATATAAGTGATTTTGAAAAAGTATCAACAATTAAGTTGGTGAGTTCATATGCGTTTTGTATGAGAAGAATTGGTAACTTTTCCTTGTAAAAATAATAGAGTGTACTTTCAGAAAATCCAATATTTTCTTTAAAATGAGTTGTAACTCTAAAATCCAAAGATTAAAAATGTAAGTAGTGTTGTACCGGAAAATAATATTATGAAGTTTTATATTTATATAAAACTAGTTGAATGTATGTTAATCCCGTAAACCAAATGTTTTGTTAATACCCCATGTGAGTTATTATAACCATGCTAGCGACTAGTGGCCTGCTACGACGTTCTTCAAGCGTCAGAATGTTATTAGATTTGTCACCCTAGACCTGCCGGTCTAACTGTCGCTAACAACTTGGGTGCGGGGTTGTCAATTCCCGTATAGATCTATACACAAGTTTCACGCTCCCCCTACAAGAGACTTTGGTTATAATTCAGGACTATAGTGTATACCCTGGTAGGTACGGTGAAGCCAAATGTCTCACAAATTTGTATCAACCGGTTTACGTATAGTGTACTGAAAATCATTTTTCTTGTAAATGTAAGTATTACCCTTCCATAGTGGTTACATAGTGTAAAAATAATTATACTTTTGAATAATTATTTCTTTTTCCCGAAAGAGTAAAATAGTGTGAATGTCCCATAAACTATACCTATTACAGCTTATAAAAAAATGTTTCGTTGAAATGAAGAATCCATTGTATGTACCATTCTCATTTTACCATGATAGATAATAAAATGGAATGAAATAATTATATATGTATTTTATATAATTATACACTTTTTCTCAACATATTACAAAAGTATTTAAGTCTTATAAACTATACTTCTATAGTTTATTTCCGTAATCAAATTTGTACCCATTATATATATATATATATATATATATATATATATATATATATATATATATATATATATATATATATATATATATATATATATATAGTAGGAATAACATAGCGTACTTGTGCTCGTTTTTCCCAACCTTGTGTTTTTAGCAAAACTTTTGTATGGAAAGTTCACAAGTTTGGAGGTAAAACTGTTTCATGAGTTTAGCACTTTTGTTCAAAAAGGTAATAAAACGTATTTAACCATTTTGTATTTTAACACAAGTTCTCTTGTGTTTTACTTGTATTCCCCCCTAAAACATAATGTGTGTGAACGAGATGAACTATCATGAATGTGTTGTAAAAACACTAGATTAATAAGGAAACTTACAATAATTCTTAAGAATCAATCTTGAAGGTGTTTCTAGGAATGTTTTGATGATGTTACTGGGAGAAAATGCATGAAGTTTGAACTTGTTTTCTTGAGAGAAATTGTAAGAATTTGAAGATGGAAATGAGGATCTTTGAGGAGTTCTCGGCCTAAGATATATATATATATATATATATATATATATATATATATATATATATATATATATATATATATATATATATACAGAGAGAGAGAGAGCGAAAAAAAATATATAGAAAAAAAACTTCTTACCTTCCTACCAAAATTTTCCTTCTTATTTGATCTTGACTCTCTATCTCTCTCTCTCTCTCTATATATATATATATATATATATATATATATATATATATATATATATATATATATATATATATATACACACACACACACACACGCGAAGGGGGGGTGAGGGTGGGGTGGGGTGAAGTGACGTTTGCATTGAAGTGTGTCATTTATCACGTTGGAAAAAGATCCACCAATCATGATTAAGAAACCCCCCAAATCTCCATGATTTCGGTCCAAGCCCCCAACTGAGAACACCACCGAAATCACATGTGATTTCGGTCCAAGAGAAACCGAAATCCCAAGGTTTTCGGTCTTGACCACCGAAGTCTTCAAGGTCTTCGGTCCTAACCAGCGAAATCTCAAAATTTTCGGTCCTAACCGAGAACATTAAAAGCAAGGTATAAATTTTGATTTATGTCCTAGTCCATTGACTTTCGTTGATTTGTTTGACTTTTGTTGATCCAGAATAGCCGGTTGTGACAAATGATCTTCCTTATTTACCAAGAACACACAAAATCACTCCAAAAGATTCAGATCTTACTCTTCAAGGCTAGGGTTTCGATCTAGGGTTTAGAGGAAATGGAGGCTGGTGATAAGAAGGTCCAAGGGGATTAATATGTTTAAATAGGGGACACAACCCTAAAAATTTAGTATTGAAGGACTGCACGAGTACGCCCAACGTACTCCTCCTCCGTCACGATTCTATTTTTGAATTACGCCCAACGTACAAACCTTGTACGCCGAACGTAAAGGGATTAATTGCAAATAAATTAAAATACTAAGGGTTGAAATGGAAATACCTAGTAACGAGTGTTACAATTTTGTCCTTTGATATATTCATTATGTCGAAAGTATTTGTCTCCTTGCACTAATTTCATTACTTTTCCAAAGCTAAATTCTGCTTTTGGTCATTCTTTTAGACTCTGCCTATCTACATTCAACATCTCAGTTAAGGTTTGCCTTGTCATTCTTTAATTTTTTAGAATTGGTTTTAATTGGTTATTTTATCATCCCAACTTCTACATTCAACATCTTAGTTGAGGTTTGCATTGTCATTCTTTGCATATTACCTCTCTGCCTTTTTCTCTAGAACATGTTATGTCCTATTTCTATAAGACAAATCGGAACAAAGGACTTTTAATTTGGAATCGACCGCATCAAAATCATAGTGGTGTCATATCATGTTCATTAACATACATAACATGTTCGATCTTTTTTGATCCAAATCTTCTCATTGTTTTTTATGTGCTTAGTATCACATCAAGTTGGATTATCTGAGTTAAAGTAACAACTTTAAAAGAAGGTAAATATTTGTTCTTATATGTAATCATTCACATGTTTCAAAATGAAACATTGTAAGGAAGATTTTAAAAACTTAGCTAGAGGTTTGTCATTTTGGTTCATAAAAGTTAAACTAGTTATTTGATTTTGAAATTCCAAACTGATGTTAAAGTGTTGTAGGTGGTTGTTTACATTGATTTTGTGTGTCATAGATAGTGGTATGGACATGAGCTTTACATGGAAAAGTTCCCAAAATGCAGGTATATGGAGATCTTAATCCTTTTTATTGGATATTTATTGCTTTTCATTGATTAAAGTTTCATTTTTTAACTGTTAAAACAATTGCCTTTCTTTGGCAGATGATAAAATCACTAAGATCCATTTTTATCTCAATTGTTATATGAAATGTTGTTATACAAGCATTTAGTAAGGTATCTAATTGAAAATAAAAGGATTTCAGCTCCTCATCCCATTCTAATTTGAAAACTAAAAATTTCACATATAAAAAATTCATACAAAGGTTTATTGCTTTCTCCATACAAAATTGCATATGTAATGGTAATCTGATTTTATTTCCCATTCTAAAATAGGTGTAACAAATCTAAATCTTATATTTTTACTTTGTAGTTTCCTTTGGATAGTGGATAGCGAGCAACAACAGAATAAAGAGTCTCTCCACAGGTTGTAGATGCTTTATGTTAAATGCTACTTCTTTTTTTTCCTTGAGAAAAAGGTTATTTTAAAATGATAACCAACTTTTATTTGTTTTGATTTTCAATAGGTTAGTACTGTTTTAGCTAAATTAAAGGAGTCTGAAGCATCTTGTGAATAATAAGAAAACCTGCTTGCTGATGCGGATAGACGCTAGTGGTGGGACAGTGGTAAGGTAAATGGTTACTACAACCCTCATATTTTTGGTTGTTTTTGTTTAAAATAGTAAAAGTAGGATTTCCAATATGAATGACTTGTAATATTTTATTGATTATATCATCATATGTTCACTTCTTCTTATTACTATTATAAGATTGTACTTTTAAAGTTCAGTTTATTTGGGCTGCTTTTTCAAAGTACATTGCTAATATATTCTAACATCCATAAATTTTATATAACATCCATCTTAATTATTTACTTTTTATTCCAACCCCCACAACGTCAGAGGAATCTTTTCTAGTTATATATTATGCTAGATTCTAAATATTTTAATGTTAACTATGACATTTTCTCCATCATTTAATTTTTAATTTTAGTTCTTTATTTTTATCTCTAATGTTTTAGATAATTTAATTGTAATCTTATACTTTATATAAATTGTTTTTGATATTTATTTATCCAGTTTTACCCTAAATGTTCTGGATATTCAAAGTTTACCTTAATACTTTCTTCATCATATCATGTGTTTTTCTATAAGTGTTCTACATTTCATTCTAGGGATAATGACTTAAAGGGAAATATATTTTTTGAATTGTACACATTTGGTCCTTGAGTTTTTTTTGTCCACATTTACCTTTCAATTTGTTAAACTGTAGACTACAGTCCTTATGACCGACTACTCTACGTAAGTCGAAAAACTGATTTCATAAGATAACATATTTTTCCACTTTGTGCACGTTTAGTCCTTAATATTTTTTTGTTGCAAAACAAGTCCTTGTTGTGTTTGTATATATTCAGTACTTATGAATAGTTTCTTTAGGTGTTTCTCACGACATCATTAAATAGGTGTTCAGAGTTGTTGATGCTTATGACCACTACGGTTTTGGCTGCTTAGTTGCTTAGGTCTTGTGTTCTGAACGTTGTAACTTTTTCATATGACTCGGATTTTAACGATATTTATATCCATACGTTTGTATTTGAGTCTACTACAACTTTTGTTTAGATTACTTCCAAAAATATATATATATTTTTACTTACAATCATTATATCCATGTGTTATTTATGAATGTATGTATAAATGTTCTTTTTTTTTATAAAATTGTAAGTAAAAATATATTATTTTTTAATAAGAGTAATCTAAACAAAAGTTATAGTAACTTAAATATGAACGTGTGTATATAAATATCGTTAAAATCTAAGATCGTATGAAAAAATTACGACGTTCAAAACACAATACACAAGTCAAACCATAAGACCGAAGCAGTCGAGGCCACGGTGGCCATATGAATCAACAATCCCGAACACATTATTAATGATTGACCCATGTAGGATGCCGGGAAAAACCTAAAGAAATCGGTTATAAGTATTGAATGTGTAAAAAATCAATAAAGACTAATTTTGCAAAAAATATATTAAGGGCTAAATATGCAAAAAAAAAAATATTAAGGACTAAATGTGTACAAAGTAAGAAATATATTATCCTATTAAGTCATTTTTTTTTTCAGATTATCAGGAATAGCCGATCATAAAGACTGAATGTGTACTGTTTAAACAAATTGAAGGGGTAAATGTGGACGAAAAAAATTCAATAATCAAATGTGTACAAATCGAAAAATATATTACTCTTTTAGTCATTTTTTCGACTTATTACGAGTAACCGATCATAAAAACTGAACATATATGGTTTAAATAAATTGAAAGTGTACTGGTTTAAATAAAGACAAAATTGCAAAAATGGTCCATGTGGTATGCATTTTTTTGGGGTTTTAGTCCAAACCCCGACTTTTTTGGATTAGTGGTCCTTTTGAGCTACTTTTGTTGCGGATTTGGTCCCTCGGTAAACTGAAATGACTTTAATGCCCCTCATGTATTTATTTTTGATTTTTCTCTTTCATTTTTTTAATTTAATATATATTTATCTATTTTGATAATTAATAAATAAAGAGAGGACCCCCTCTCTCTCTCTCTCACGTTGAACCACCACCGGAGGTGGAAACCGGCTGCAGGAAAAGTGCAGCAGCCCTCCACAACCCACCTCCACCTCTTTCTCTTGTCAAGTAATAACCCCAACACCCTCTTCTACACGGATACTTTCTCCTTCGCTCCGAAAGCTGCCAAAGACGAAGAACAAGCCACGAAGGGCTCGTCGGAGACGCCAACTGCCACCTCTACCCCGTCTCTTCCTTTCGTCGAGCAAGCACCTCCGACGCCCCACTGGAGTCGTCTGTCATTACAACCTTTCCTCCCCCTATTTGTTGTCGGCAACGAGGACTCGACTCCTCCTCCTTCTTGTCGATCGGAACAGCCCAAGCACCACCTAAGAATCGCCGCTCCTTCTGCCATTTCTGTTCATGATTTTCGTCGGATCAGAAAAACAGCCAAGGGAAGCCGCCGGAGCAGCCTCCCTCACCACTACAGACGATTGACGTCGCCTCCGCCTCTTTTCCTTCGCGAATCGTTGCCGGAGATCGACGTTCGCCCCTCCTCACGATTTCATCAGCCACTTTGATATCATTGTTGCTGCAGATTCGTTTCCTCTTCCCCTGATCAGATGAAGATGCACCCCTTTTTGATTGTTCTTGTGTGTGTCAGTATGTGTTAAAGTGAAAACCTGTGAATTGATTTCCATGTGAACATGTGAATTGATTTCCAAAAACAAAAAATAGATCCTACCCAAAAATATGAACCCATATGAATCATT
Source organism: Lactuca virosa (assembly GCF_052849685.1). Taxonomy (NCBI): domain Eukaryota; kingdom Viridiplantae; phylum Streptophyta; class Magnoliopsida; order Asterales; family Asteraceae; genus Lactuca; species Lactuca virosa. The sequence goes on along the minus strand of NC_136431.1, from coordinate 23,810,046 downwards.
TTCCAAATTTTATGTGTGTATGTGTTGAAGAACTTGTGTATTTTCAAGAATAAGAAAAACGATTGTGTGTGATCAGGAGAGAGAGAGAGAGAGAGAGAGAGAGAGAGAGAGAGAGAGAGAGAGAGAGAGAGAGAGAGAGAGAGAGAGAGAGAGAGAGAGAGAGAGAGAGAGAGAGGTGTGGGCCCCATTTTATTATCAACAAAACATTAAATTAAATAGACAAAAATATAAAAAATATATTAAGAGGGCAATTTAGTCATTTCAATTTTCGGAGGGACAATTTTCACATACAAACTAGGCCAAAAGGAACACGATTCCAAAAAAGTCGTGGTTTGGACTAAAACCCCAAAAAAATAAATACCACATGGACTATTTTTGCAATTTTGTCTTAAATAAATTGAAAGCATACATATAAAAGGAGAAAAAAAAACTTAAATGATAAAAAAAAAAAAAAAAAAAAAAAAAACTTAGATCACCAAATATAACGAATCAAAAATATATTACTCTTTTAAACAGCTTTTTCAACCTTAAAACAACCATCCTACTTAAACCGACAACTTTTTCTTTGTACGCTTTATCTTAACTACTAATATCTTTTACTTTTAATAGGTGGTGGATTTGTGCTTTTATAAAAATCTGAAATTTAATAAAATTTTAAATATTTTCTAATCTGTCAATTTACCAATGGATTATTGACGGAGTTTCGTCGCTAAATTAAAAGACCATGAAATGCATTTTTGACAGTTTGTCAGTAAACAATTACTAACAGTAATCTGTATTCTGTTTGTAATTTGCACTAAATGATTCCTTGGGGAATCCATCACGAAGTTGTTCCGTTGGAAATCCATTTTTTTTTAAAATTAAAAAACTAAAAAACTAGCGATGGATGTTTACTACATCAAATTTGTAGTAAAAAATACGGTCATATTTTTATGGAACAATTTGTTCGTAATCAATCCTTTTACCAAGTATGTGATAGACATTAAAAACGTCTGTCGCTAATTCGCTGTTTATTAGAGAGGAACAATGGATAAGTTTGTCGCTAACGGGACATGTATTATTTGACTTTGAAAGTTGAACAAAAAAAATGATGCATCCCGCAAGTGGATATGATACATCCAACACACAGAAAATTAGAAACCAAAACAAATACTAGATACAAAAGCATAAATTTATCTGCTTATAAATATGATGATATCATCGATCGAAATGTTTCACATTGTAGATTCTTCTTCTTCCTTCCGCTTGTAGGACGTGATTCTTCTTATCATTCTACTTGCCTTAAGATCTGAATTGATGTTTGTACAAGTGTTACATTGGAACTTAAGATCTATGGATTGTCTTGGATAAGTGTTAACCAATTTTAATTTGCAAACCTTACTATATGTTTTGTTTGTGCTACAATATGTGTCGATTAAGATCAGTTTGAAAGAGAATTAAACCTGAAAATATGCTTCAAGTTTTCTCTTTAAAGTGCTATGCTCTTGCTTAACATGTTGAAATGCCATAATACATCTGAAATCAAGCAATCATCATCAAGGGATTAAACAGACGACCTTTAAATAATAGGATATGCTAACTATATACCATTCAGTCTAGTCGTGTGAGGAATACAAATTGAGTGCTGAATAACTGAATTGTTTAACATTGAAAATTACCCCTGGGCATTCCTAGCTTTGCAGCATTCCTGAAACTGATTGCACTCGACCTTCACCTTTTTGGCACCGATGCTACAGATAAAATTTATATAAATTTATAAAAGTCTTCAAATTAAGATACTCATAATTTTAATCTTGTGGGGTTTTAAACTGAAGTATACCTTGAGCTACTACCCTTGAATTGATGCATATAATCATCAAGCTTGCAAAAATCCAGAGGGTGATTCTCCCTGTAAGTACAAGTTTCACTTTCATTACCAATTATGTCGTCACAGGATATATTTGTGACAAAGTACCAACAGAAAATGACCCGATATAAAAAGATACTAGCAACTGACAAGTGTTGGCAAAATAGGTTGCTAAATAGTAAATATCCTTTGTTTGACTTATTATGTACGCGACGTTAAAGGGCTGGAGAAATTAATATATTTAATCAGAAAATAGGATGTTCGGCGGATGGTTGATTGTTACTTACAGTGCGGTTTCTACATTGCGAATTAGTCTCGTTGAATCTGAGTAAAACGATGTGACGATTTCTTCCACAAAATTAGGGTTTGCATCATCTTGTAAATCCTCAAGTTGGGTGAATTGTTCATCTAAATAACCCTAAAAATATTCACATTTATTTCATTTAATTCAGCAAGAACTTCATCTAGCAGTTCAACCAAAACCCAAAACTTTTTACACAGAGAGAGAGAGAGAGAGAGAGAGAGAGAGAGAGAGAATGAATCATGTACATATAAGAAGTGACTTATGGATGACATGGCTCGGGATGCATAAAGTACTTATACTAAAGCAGATATATAAGTTTGGAATATTGCAATGACTAATGTATCTTTTATTTATATTATCTTTCTCTAATTTTCATCGCTTTCAAAAGAAACAATTAGCTCCATACTTATGGGAATTGAGATAAACTTGACGAGAGAAACGATATGTAGCATTAGACATGAACTTATTGTATTTAAAAAACAATATATAAACGTAAAATATAAATTACTTTTATTCTCATTAAACAAATTGTCATGTTCACTTCTAGAACCATATATATAAACGACCTTTTTGAAAAACCAACGAAATAACATCACAAGGGTGAATTTGATCATCATCACATATTGAGGTATTCGTTCCACTTGGTTATACTCATATATATATGAGATTCATATTTAAGCTCTTTTAAGTTATCCTGGGAAAAGCTCAAACTACTTGAAAAACGAGGACGTTATGTTAAATTGCATCATAAACATTTTGCGAAATTTTATTCTAAATCGTCTTTCTTTTAAAAGTGAATATTTTAAAACTTGTGTCCAATCACATTACTCAGCCATGGTAAGTTATAAGCCAATCATGTATGTACCGGAAACCCAGGGGGAAATAGGCTTAGTACCATTTATTTTTTTGTTTACGAGAGAGCATATCGACTAGAAAAAGTATACCAGATTTTTAACTTCTTCACGTGAGATAAAAAATTATATATATATATATATATATATATATATATATATATATATATATATATATATATAACTTATTAGGATACTTCGAACAATAAGATAAAAAAATATTACAAACCTGTTCAAAGAGGGAGTTTTTGATGAAGTTAATCTTCTTCAAGTGATTTTGTTCCATCTTTTGTAGATAAATGTAACGAAGATGATAGATTGAATCTTTAGAGGGTGGGTTCACTTGTTTGGGTATTGCTTCCTTCTATCAAACCAAGTGTTGCATTGCCTTTTATAGTTAAGATTTTTATATGGTAGGGGATGGTGGGGGTGGAAGTGGGGTGGTGGGATTGTTGCATGGAAGAGATCACAGAGATAGAAAGGAATCAAAAACTTTAATCTAGAAAAATGGAAATGTCTTCTATTTTGGTATATCTCTAAATCAAGCTGTTTCAAAAATATTTTGGACCAAGGGTATAGAAAAAAAATAGAATTTTAAAATACACAAATATTATCAAGTTTTTTATAATAACTCAATAATTGAAAAAAAATATATTTATACTATCTTCTATATATAAAAATTTCCATAAAAGAAAAATTGTACCCGTTTAAAAGAAGGGTCCTTGACGATCGCTCTTATCGTCCACCCTCTAGGACGGGCGTGCTCTAATTTAATAAATCTAGATACACTTGGAATATGGGTGATAAAATTAAAGTGGTTGAAGGTATTTATTTATTTTTTAACAATAATAGTTTGAAAAACCAACAGTTTTAAAATGTTGGAATCAACGCCAAAACCTATCATAACGGTGATTTTGATTTTAGAACCAGTTAAAAAATTGTTAAGAATGGTTCTAACGGACATATATTTTATAAAGTTTGAAGTAACTTTTAGTTAAATATTGAGAAAAAAAAACTTTAAAATAATGTTCTTTAGTATAACTAGCTAGAAGGTTCAAGCTAAACAATATGATTGTTTCCTTCACGATGCTGTATGAGATGAATATATTTATATAAGACATGCATGAATTTTGCAAGCATCTGACGTCACTAGACATAAATGAATTAAAGGTAATACGTATTTATTTATTTTTTATCAATAATAATTTGAAACCAAAACCAACAGTTTTAAAATGTTGGAATCAACCCCAATACCGATCATAATGGTGATTTTGATTTCAGAACCAGTTAAAAACCGATAAGAATGGTTCTAACGGACACATATTTTATAAAGTTTGAAGTAATTTTTAGTTAAGCATTGGGAAAAAAGCCCTTAAAATAATGTTCTTTAGTATAACTAGCTAGAAGGTTCAAGCTAAACATTATGATTGTTTCCTTAACCACAACAAGAAAAGGCACCATTTGGGATGACAAAGAGCGTCGCAAATACTCAACAATGTCGTCCATAACGGCTTTAGGGACGACATGTCGTCGCAATTGAGTCGCCGCAATTACCTTGTAGCTAATATACAAACACTGTCCCAAAAAAGTGTCGTCCCTAATAGACGTCATCACTAATGCTCATCGTTGTCTCTAAAATTGGCGTCCCTAAACATATTCCGGCAACCGGCAGGTGTTATTACGGTCAAGATTCCCAGAGGTTCATGTTGTCCCTAATAATGTCGCCACTAATGCCGTTTTTTTAAATAAAATTTATATATTTTATTAGTTTATATTATAAAAATGCAGAACTTATAAAAATGTGGAAATTATAATTTAGAAATCTGCATTACATTAAACATCAAATAACTACTACATAAACAATCTAATAAACATGAAATAATAGTCGAAACATGAAATAGTAGTCGATGAAGTCCATACTCTAATACATCCATACTAACATCACCCATAACATAAAACAAGAAATACTAATCGTCTTCCCCATTGTCGTTTTCCTCGTCGTTGTTGGTCGCATTGTCAACTTGCTTGTTAAATGAGCGGATAATATCTCCAATTGCCGTCACAAACGCCGAGTTTAGAGAAAAGCGTTAACATCCACATCCTACAAAGTAAGAATATAAATTAAAATATGTCAACCTATAAAAACAAATTATTATTACTTAACAATTAAGTCACAAACACATTAAGTCCTTAACAATTTAACAAACTACCAAATTCATGACAATTTAACAAACTAACAAATTAACAAACTACCAAACTACAAAATTACAAAATTCACAACAAATTAATAAGTACCGGTGTTGGTTGCGGTGTTTGTGACTGTGACTGCCACTGAGAGGGAGCACTTGTACCCGCTACGGAAAGCTTAGGCCTGATGCCTCTCACATTTCCCCTTCGAGCACCTAACACATTTTCAAATAAGGCTATCCAATCAATGGAGTTCGGATCACCACCGGAGTCGGCTATGTGCTGAGTTTGTAAAGCAACCTCAGCAACTAAAGCATTCTGTATTTCACGAATATTGTTAATATACTTCAAAAAAAACAACAACAACAACAACAACATTCTGAATTTGTCAATATATCTCACATGTCCCCTACGAGCACCTAACACCTTTTCAAATAAGGTTATCCAATCAATGGAGTTCGGATCACCACCGGAGTCGGCTATGTGCTGAGTTTGTAAAGCAACCTCAGCAAATAAAGAATTCTGTATTTCACGAAGATTGTCAATATACTTCAAAACAAACACAAAAAAAACAACATTCTACTTCATTTTTAAGTAATAATAACCTACATATTGTTCTTTGACTAACGGGCCAACGAATTCCCCTTGTTTATTGACATGCACACGGTGAAATACTTTAAGTTTATTCAAATTCTGTTTAACATTAAAAAATATGTTATACTTGAATAAACATTACAAAATATGTTATAACTAAATAAACATTAATATAACTTACATTCTTGAAACAAGCACTACCGTATTTGCACGTCCCTCAACGATTCTTAACTACTTGCTTCTTCCGGCATTCTTTGTTTACATTGGATTGTTTACAACGCATATCTGTTAAGAAGTGGTCAATAGTAGCACTCCAACGCACTGAATCCATACCCCCGGGGGGGGGGGGTAGGGGGGTAGGGGGGGGGGGGGGAGGGGGTCGAGCCCTTGCTGCATCCGCACCCTCTAGCATATCTATAAATTTATCATTTGCCTATTTTTGCGGCCTCTATACCGCTGACATATCTGATGGTTCAGTGACGCTCATAAAATTCTAGCATCGGGATCATTTGAAATGGCTTGAAAATCAAAATATGTCTACAAAAAAAATAGAGAAGTTAAAAATAAATCAAAATTAAACAAGCTAAATATAACTTTAAAAATAATTTACCGAAAGATACGTAAACATGCCATTCCGATCGGCTTCAGGAACTTCTTTCCAGGCGTTCTTATCCAAAGCTATGCCGCGCCAAATATAACTTCCAACCTCCCGAATGAAACATTCGTATACATCCCTAATTGGCACAAAGTATTTTTGTCAAATAATATTTTTAAAGGCCGCCTGCCGTTTGCTTCGTATAGCCAATGCATTTTCTTGTTTACTGTGATGCCTCTTTGTCTGGAAGGTACAACTGCATAAAAAATATTAGTCGGATAGTTTTTTATATACGTACAATATGAAATACAATGAATTAGAATAAATCTTAATTACCATCAAAATCTGGTGAACACCAAAACCTCCACTAAACGGATGTGATGGCTCGTCACCACCATCATCTTCATGGCCCATCACAGCAGCCATGAGATGAACCAATGCAACCCAGAAAAATGACATCCTGAAAAAATTTAACACAATATATATATATATATATATATATATATATATATATATATATATATATATATATATATATATATATATAACACAATATGAAAAATTATAACACAAGTGGGAGTAGTTTTTCTATTATAACATTGTACTTTAAATATTAACTATAGCGAAGTTTTATTATTTATAGCATCTTAGTTATGTAGTTTTTCTATTATAACAGTGTACTTTAAATGATAATGTGAATTATAACATACAACTTTTTTTTGTTTTTTGAATTTACATTGTCAATCATAACATTTTACATACAAATACACATATACATAAGCAAATATTGTCGTCCCTAAACGTCATATTTCTTGTTGTGAATACACATGTCTTAACACAAAGTAAATGTATCTAAGTGTAATAAAGCTTATTGTAATGATAAAAGAGATGAGAAATATAAACAAATAACCCGGCTGTTACCCAAACCAAATACCAAATACACATATAAACACATATATTTTATACATATACACATACCAAATACAAAATACACACACACACACATATATATATATATATATATATATATATATATATATATATATTGTACATATACACATACCAAATACCAAATACACATATACACACATATATTTTAAGCAACTAGGCTATTATTCATCTTCAAACAAATCAGGAATACATTTTCACAGATATATACATTGACAGATTTACAACATATACACATTTATACATTCACAGATTTATAAGATATGCATATATACGAACTAATCAATTTCAATACACACACGCACACATACACACACACACACACACATATATATATATATATATATATATATATATATATATATATATATATATACCAATTCAATACCAAATACAAACACATGCATATATAATACATATTTAAAATTAATTAACAAATATATGTGGCCGGAGAACAAAACAGTGGTGGTGGTGGGTCTGTGTTGGTGGTGGTCGCCAGAAAAAAGCTCGACAAAACGGTGGTGGCTTTTGTGGTGCTTAAACAGGGAATACTCAAGAAATCAATAAAGGAATCGAGGTCAGAATCGTGATAGAAAGAGAAAGGAGGCCATACTGTCGTAGGAGTCGTCAGAAGTCAAGCTATTGGCCGGAAATTGATGTCGGAATCAGCAGAAATCGAAGCACTGTCGACAAAAATGGACGAGTGGGTGGTGGAGGCAAGTCGGAGAAGTTCCAAGCTGAAAAAAGGCCGAAAATTCGCCGGAGGAATCACAAAATCGTTGGTGTACGTCGAAGATTTCATGGAGTAACTAATCTGGGACGGAGGCGAACAAAAGATAAGAACCTTTTGTGGCGACGCCTTTGGCGGCGACCGCGGACAAATAGTGACGACACGTTGGAGGGAACCATGGCACCATTTTTTGGTGATTTTTGCGATCTGCTCGATAACATAGGGCCAAGATTGCTTCTTAAGAGTGTCACACGGATCGCTTCTAATAGCGGCGATATTGTCGCCACAAAAGGTGTCGTCCCAATTAACTGGGCGAGAAGCAATCATGACCGTTGGATCTTGTGGGAAATGTACGGCCACGATTGAGTGTAGCGTACGTTCGTTGGATCGTCGGTTGTTATCATTAGCGACGACGCTATTAGCGGAGACGCCGACCCAATAGCGACGCCAGTCCTGTGTTTGTCTTATGTCGTCCCAAATGCCTCCTGTCGTCGCAAATAATGTCGTCCCAATGGTCGTTTTTCTTGCTGTGTCACGAGGCTTTGCTGTGTCACGAGGCTGTATGAGATGAATTTATGTCTAAGATTGAATTTATTTATAAGACATGCATGGATTTTCCATGCATCTGACGTCACTAGACATTAATAAATTAAACGTAATACTAAAGTCATTGCATTTATCTCAATTAAAATTATTTTTTATACGATAAGTCTTAAACGTGTAAAAAGGATGTCAATTATTGAAAATCTGAAGCAGTCATCTCATGATAATGCTTATGTGGCGATTGATGGAGAACAAAAGCAAGAATAGAGGAAAACTCAAAGTTATTTTATTACTGTAAATCAAGATACATTTAAAAGCTTACAAAGGACCTTTTATAAAAGGTGATGATAAATTTTAACAGAGCAAGACTAAATTTGTGAGGTACGCCCAAATTTGTAAAACTGAAATCAATAATAAATTTTACTAATTAACTTCCTACAAGAGAGATAATTTCAAAAAATAATGAAACGAATATTTTATCATTAGAATAAAATAAAAATGAAAATTTAGCGAAAAATTAAGAAAATTTGAGATTTAAGGGCCTACACAGTGGAATTTGAGGATCGACTGACCATGTATATATCGCATGTATCCAAATTTCTTACATATCAAAGGTTATGTCCATTTTAAGTTGAGATAGTCGGGATGTATTGACTTACTGTGGCAGGCTATGCGTTTCTGCTGCTGGTGGGGTTAGACAGATTTTTTGGAGGAAGCTTTTCAATCCATCCAAAGGTCACGAAGATGTATAGAGACCTGAGACTGAGCTATTCGTGACCCTTTATGAAGAGGGAGATAGTGTGGTACGTAGAGCGGTACTTGACTTGCCGAAAATACAATGCCGGACATTAGAGACCTCACGACAGGATGCAACCATTACCTATTCCCATGTAGAAATGGGAGGAGATCACTATAGACTTCATGACAAAGTTGCCAAGGATAAAACGCAGGGTTGATTCTATATGGATTATTGTTTACAGATTGACCAAGAGCACCCACTTTATCCCAAGTCAGGAGAGTTCACCAGTGAGTGATGAGGAGCACTAAAGTAGTGCTCAAGACCACGAAGTTGATTCATCAGGTGCGGGATAGGTTGTAGACTATATAGAGTAGGCAGAAGAGTTATGTTGACCCACGCCGTTCTGACCTTGATTTTTAGGTGGGAGATCTCATGCTTCTAAGGTGTTACCTTGGAATGGTGTCATTCGGTTTCAGAAGCAGGGCAAGTTGAGCCCCAGGTTTATTGGACCTTTCAGGATTGTCACCCAAGTGGGCAAGGTTGTGTATCGTTTGGATCTACCTGTCGTGCTTAGCCGAATTCATAACACAATTCATGTCTCTTAGTTGCAAAAGTGTTTGGCTGATGATTACACAGTAGTATCCTTGGATAACATTTAGGTTCATGAGTGCCTGAACTATTTGGAGAAACCGGTTGTTATTCTGGACAGGAAGACGATGACCTTGCACAACAAGGTTGTGTGTAACATCCGGAACCCTAAGGCTCTAAATTCATTCATTTATTGCATTTTTGGGAGTCCTCACGACGTGAGATCTTCGGGGTCACGTCGTGAGTGACCGTTGACCCGTATTTTGGAGTCTCACGACATGAGACATAAGGTCTCATGACGTGAGCTTAATGACCCAAACCCTAATTTTCGGGTATTTAAGGGAATGAGAGGCTAGGGTTACCCATCCTCAACCTCTCTCACCCTCTAAGTCTCTGGAAACCCTAGATTTTAATTCACCTTGAGATATTTGGTGATTTTGCTTGTGGAAAGGAAGGAAAATGAGAGAAGAAGAAGCATCTTGGGAAGGAAGTTTCTTGGATTCATCATCTTTATCAGCTCTCATCTTGTTTAGACCATTGTAAGTATCAAGACTCAAGCTTTACTTCATTTCATGGATAGATCTAGGCTTTGGTCCCATTTTCTTATGTTTTGGATTGATTGGAGTGGAGTAGATTCATCAAGTTAGCGACTTTATGGATTCAAATGGCCTTTTGAGTCTTATATCTTTCAGATCTGGAAGTTGGTGTAGTATTAGAGGCTTGCATGTGAGTTTGAGACCAATTTGCTACTTTTGACCCACAAGGATGGAGGGATATGCATGGTGCATGAAAATCCATAAATCAAGCATTCTTATGGACTATTAGGGTCCCCTTTAGCTTTCTAGAAGGGTTAGAATTGAGGGTTGGATGGATTAAGAACGTTGAAAAGGTGGTTTTGGCTTCAGACCGTTCTCACAACGTGAGACATAAGGTCTCACGACGTGAGCATGAGTCACTGTCCCCGCTGAGTCGTCTGAGTCAGGAGCGAGTCCCGATATCGTAGCGGACACGTCTCACGACATGACCAATGATTGGTCACGATGTGAGACGCTGTTTTGGGCTTTTTGGGCCTTAATGGGCCACTAGTTTTTTTTACTTTGAGACTTTTGTGCTTGGGACCATTTGGAGCTTTGGGTGTTATTTAGGATTTGGGCCTTCTTGGAATTAGGCCCATGAAGGGTTTTGGGCCCAATTAGGAAGTTGGGCCATATTGGGTATTTGGTGCTATTAGATTGGGCCTTAGGTTTTGGGTCAAGTGAGGAGAGGGTAAACTGGAATTTTACCCTGAGGGTTAGACATCGGACTAGGGTTCCAGTCATGGATTGTGGACCAATTATTATATGGATATTATTTGATGGTGTTAACGCGGGGATTTCTTTCTGGATCAGCAGTCCGAGATTTTATCTGAGCGATTCAGTAGCTTGAGGTGAGTTTCCTCACTGTGTTTGGGGGGTCGAAGGCACCAATTTCGGCTCATGGTTTATTATGATTAGGATGCTAGTTTTATGCGTGACTCTGCATGTATGATATTTGATATTTATATCGGGCGGGGCCTGATGAATATATTGTATGTTATTTATATTGTTATGCTTGCACGTATTATGTGTTTATATGTATATCGGGCGGGGACTGATGACTATTTGTATGCTATTTATCTTTGTGATATGTGTTTATATGTTAGTATGTATAACGGGCGGGGCCCGATGCCAGGCGCGGCCTGATGAATGTGATGTGGCGAGGCCATCTCATATTAGAGAAAGTTCTCTTCAAAGTGGGGCTCGATGTCAGGCAGGGCCCATTATATGTTTCATATGTATGGTATGTGGTGTTTTGGGGAACTCACTAAGCTTCGTGCTTACGGTTTTTAGTTTATGTTTCAGGTACTTCCGGATCCAAAGGGAAGAGCTTGGGGTGATCGCATCGCACACACCACATTTTTCCATATTTTTATTTGACTCTGATGTATCTGGATATTTTGGTTACACTTTGATTCAACCATGGTCTTATAAAACACGTTTGGGTTGATCGTTTTATTATAATTAAAATGAAATTTTCGGTCTTAATTTTTGGGGCGTTTTTAAGTTGGTATCAGAGCCTTTGTTTGAGGGATTCGGGCACATTCTTAGGTGTGTCTGAACTCAAACTGAGGATTTGGTAGTTCTTTTTATATAAAAGGAATGTTTTGTAAAAAGAATTCTCTAACAAAAGAAAGGGGTGTGGTGCATGCAATCTACCGAGCTCAACTAAGTTTTCCCAAAATACCCATGCATGTTTTATAATATGCTTGATATGTGAATCTGTTAATCGCATGCTAGATTAGGGCTAAGGATCTAGGAGAGATGCCTTTGTATTCCTGCTGTATGAGCTTATAGATTTGCATGCTAGTACTGATCGGTTAGTGATAGGATGTCATGTTTAGGTTATGCTTGATTCCGATTACTCAATGCTTGAATGCTGCTTGCTTTGTGCTTTTTTAGGAGTTATAGTTAACCTCATCTAACTAATGAGCGAATATGCTAAGTTACATATTATTGAAACTAAATAATTTTAGAAGGTTAGGTTTTAACTCTATTGCACAACTCTTGTTTGAGTCCAACCGTTGTAGTGTGAGACCTTTCATTCGAAGAATTATTTGGTTTTGGTGATATGTGATTGTATTCGTGAGCTTGTTAGAAGGGGGTTAGAGGGAGTTCCTTCTGTAGCTGATGGCAGAGAGTGGTGTGGTGATTGCCCTAGGAAATGCCTAGGAAGAGATTTAGTGCTTGGATGTAACGACCCAAAAATCAAGGGTAAAAATTTCATTTTTAATATAGCCAAAACATTAATACCAGTTATTTCAAACATTCCAAAACATCGTTAAGTAAAACATTTATTATAGTTCATCCCAAAATCATTCATTGCGGAAAACATAGGTGTGTGCACTGCGATGAAGTTGGGCCCTTCTGTTTCCAAATCGATGATACCTGAAACCAAAACTGTAAACCGTAAGCACGAAGCTTAGTGAGTTCCCCAGAGCATACCTCACACAATCCATATAACCACATAATCCATATCAGCTATATCAGCTACATAACCACATAATCCATACTAGCTATAACAGCTACATAAACCATATCAATCACATAAGTCATGCATATAAACATATAAGGATTGTCATGGGCTCCCCCGCATGATCTAATATCCAACTGCCACGGGCTCCCCTCGGGGTCTTCCATTCAAGTATCACAAAGACAACTAGCATCACATACTGTCATAAACAACTATCGTACCACATGTCACATAATCAACTAGCATACACAAGTCAAGCATAAAAACATATAAGGATGTCGTGGGATCCTCCCATGGTCTTACTCCAGGATTCCATGGGCTCCCTACATGGTCATACACCTACGTGCCATGGGCTCCCCCCATGGTCTTTAATAGGAAAGCCATGGGTTCTCCACATGGTCTTAAATCCAAGTGCCATGGGCTCCCCCCCCAATGGTCTTTAATAGGAAAGCCATGGGCTCTCCACATGGTCTTACATCCAAGTTCCATGGGCTCTCCTATGGTCTTCCATACAAGTATAACACATATACGACTAGCATACTTTCTAGCACAAAACCAGCTAACATGCCACATAACACTACATCAACTAGTGTAACACATATCATAAAATGGTTCGACCTTGGTGCCTTAGACCGATTGGTATGGTGAGGAGACTCACCTCGCACTGCTGAGGTCCCGCGGATAAATCCCTGACTGCTGGCTGACCGATCCTCGTACTGTCAATCATCAAGACAAAACCCAATTAACCATTTGGGTTTCAATACATAACCAAAAATCTACACTTGGGGTAAATGAACCATTTTACCCCTAACCTAGCTTGGTTCAAAACCAAGGCCCAAACTCACACTCTAAAGGCCCAAAAGCCCAATAATCAACCAAGGCCCAACATATGGCCCAATCTTCCAAATTGGGCCCAAACCTCTACATGGGCTTATCTTGAGGCCCAACCATTTATTCTAGTCCAAACACTTGGCATTCTGATGGCCCAATAGCTCATAATCATCAAGGCCCAATTATGGCCTAATTTTCCAAATTGGGCCCAAGCCTTCCCAATGGGCCTTATCCTAAAGCCCAATAATTTCTTAGTCCATAAACATGTTCCCCATTGGCCCACGAAGACCCATAGCAACCCAGTCCAAGAAATGGCCCAACAAGAACCCAAACCCAATTAGGGTTTTTCACATAAAATGACGATTAGGGTTAAGTGTTCCTACTTAACCCATTAAGGACTTAATCCATTAAGTCCAATCTATTGGGTCAATCATGTAGTGTGGTCGGCTTAATACATAATCCCAATCCGTGTATCCAAAATGCGGGTCCCGACACTCCAAAACCCATATATCCCAAATTAGGGTTTTCTAAACCCTAATTAGGGTTTCCAACCCAATTAGGCCCAAAAGCTAAGTCTTTAGATCAATTAAGGTTTCATTAGGTCAACTAGGGTTTCATTAGGTCAACTAGGGTTAAACAAGTCGGGCACCACCCATTACCACCTCGGGTAGTGGTGATCAACGGTGGCTCACGGCGGCGGCCACCACCTCACGGTGGTGGTTATGGTTCTAGTCGAATTATGTCCAAACATCTTAAAAGCAGTCTAACACAAGCAAAAGCACACCGCCACCCACAACGGCGGCTGGTGGCGGCAGCCACCACCTCACTGTGGTGGTTATGAGTTTTCCTTGATCATTCTGTCACCGATTACAACATTCAACACCAAATCCCAAATAAACACACACACACACACACACACACTAAGATAAACACACACAACCACCCTTGTGGTGGCCAGCGGTGGTACATGTGTTGGGTTATGATCATTCTAACACTCCTAAGTGTACATGCAACCCTAAATACCTTGGATCTATGTTTTCTCTATTATACATACAATTATGAACATCCAAGTTATTATCCTAATCTAGCATACAAAATAATAAATATAACAAGATAGAATACATACCTCTTTGATGTAGAATTTCTTCATGAAGCTTGAGTGCCTAGTGCCCCAAGTGTGACACCTCAAATGGTTCACACAACACCAAATACATTTGGAATAACTTGAGAGAAACTTGAACACTCCTTGAAATCGTCTAGCCCTCACACTCACACATTAGTGCCCGATTTCTTGAGCCATGGGATTCTTTTATATGGTGGCTATTAGGGTTACACCATGTAACTCATAACTTTACCCATTCCTTATGCTCCATGGATTTTAACCTCCATGGAGTATCCATGGGTCACCCCATGGACTTAGTCCAACATAAGGAATCTTGGATCACAAGCCCACACATATAAGAATGAATGATTTACACAATCAACCCATATATTTAATTAGTCTCCTTTTGATCACTTAATTAATTCCAAATTAATTCTTGATCAATACTAATTAAATAACCTTATTAATATATTAGAACTTATAATATATTAACCAACCTTAAGTGTTATTTCTCTCATTATAGTCTATCCAAATGCATGATGCCATGCAACCCAAATGGACCATGCCGGGTCGGGTCAAGTCTTACCAATTATAGTTATGGACTTAGACATTAATCCAACAGTCTCCCACTTGGATAAGTCTAAAACTATTATTGTGTATGACTTCAGGAACCGATCAGCAATCGTAGCTCTCAAAAGCTTCTGTCGAACTCTGACCTTGTCGATGAACTCTGACCTTTGTCAATGACTTGTCCATTAGATAAGGGATCATATATTCCTCCATTCTAGATATCATATGGACTGAGACATGGATTATCAATCATTCTCTCTGTCCATTTGTTGTTTCCCGATTTCCGATTCATGATGACTGACTGATTGAACAAATCAAATCAGTCTTGGCTTGGCCAAGCACTCACATGTATCATCTTTAAATCATCGAGGGGCCCACAGATATCGCTTTTATCCCGAAGGTAAAAGGAATGGATAAACTTCGACTCATATGGCTTGTTCTACTACTTTTTGAATCATACACAAAGGCACATTTTATAACATCGAGTTACCAATGCGTTTTCGTGCAATCAATGTATAACCAACTCATAGTAACAACTCATATCTCTAGGTTTGAAGAATATAAGATATTATCGTCTCATGATCACTCGTGATAAAATCCATGAAGTGATTCAAATGAGCGCGGGTTGAATCCAATACTCAGAACTTATGAGCACTCATGAGTGTTGTAGCACCACTTTGTCCACCAACTTGGACCTCTACAAACCAACTCATGACAGTCTTGATTCATATCTACTTCCAACATATGACCGACTATGGATGGTTTGAATAACTTAATCATTCAGGAAGAGCGACTTAGTTATTCTGGAAGTCAAAACATGCAAAGTGAAACACAAGAATAAATGAATCAAATATGGTATCAAACCCTATGAATATAAATAAACACTTTTATTTATCACCATACTGATTACTCATTATTCATTGTTTCGGTTTTATCAACTTTATACTTGAATTTAAAACAATAGTTGTCCCATGCTCCAAGCATGTACACTATGTTTTCTAAACACTAGTCATGCCATACACCAAGTATGCATACTATGTTTGTCTATGATCTTTACTTTGTAAAATAGATCAATTGAACATCACTCCAATGATCCTCTTTTCACAGTCCCAAATCCTTACTACAAATGCAAGAATTCCAAATTCATGCCATTTACTGAAATCTGTTAGATTCTAAACTTATATGCATTGATCCTCTTAATGATTATGCACGAAGTCAGAAAAGACTTGACAACAATCATTACAGAGCATTCCAAAGGAGATCAGCTCCTTGGAAACATCCTTCTTTCATTAAGTTTCCTAATCTTACACAGATTGACTAATTTCTAACTTTGAAACATTTCCATATTCCATTTTGACTATCACTTCTGAACAAGAGTTGCCTCCTTACAGATTATGTCAATATGGTCCTTCCAGAATTAACATTATACTTCCAACTGTCCTTGAGCAACCAATCTTTGGTAAACCTTATATTGTCCTCGACAATTGCTTAATCATTTTAGTCATATCCAATTCTAGACCTTTTCCCTTCATAATGCCCCAGGCATTTGGAAAATTTTAGAAAGGATGAATATAGCACATGTAATCGATCCTATATCCGAAGCATATGGGACACGATTCATGATGTCTCACATAAAGACTAAACCAGTCTTTTGCTATAATATTTCCATTTCAATTTGCCAAGTTCTCAAAATTCAGATTATGAAAAGGGATGCCGTAATCATAATCGAATTTTAGAACGCAAATAATGGACCCATATATAGAATTTCCTTATGTTGAGCCATTCCAACATGAAATTCATATATATATCCTTGATTAAATACGATTAAAATATCAATCTAAGCTTTTAGAATTGAAATGAAGTATAATTTCATCTCCCTTAATTATAGCAAAACAACTTTTTCAACCCCTGCAACCTCACGAATTGAAACTTTTGTTTTCTATAATTAACATTGCTAACTTGCAACCTTTGTCATAATTATCATGCTCCCACTAACATGATGATTATTAGCATAACACTTATGCTCCCACTAGCTTTGACATGTACTCAGAAATCAGCTGACTTTCTTACCAAAGTTTAGATTTCTGATACTAGATTGTTTTGATAAAACTTTATCAAAATCATACACCTCTCTTAGATAGCTCACATGTGTGTCTAAACAATTTTAGAACTATGAAAAGGGATGCCGTAATCATAGTCTCAATTGTTTAGACCTTTGCCACTTCTCACAAGTCCATGTTAGTGTGCCGGTAAACCACACACGCTCCACTAACGACTTTGAGAATGCAAATATCACAATTGCTATCTAGCTAAAATCTACTTAGTGAAAGTATTTCCTCACCATCATTTTCATGAATCGGAGAGAAACCTTATGACACTTAGATTTAATAGTGTATGTGTTCTTATCCATGTGAATTTGTCAAAACCATAATCACAAGACAAGGTTAGTGACAAATCCAAACTCATATTGATTAAACTTGTGCAATCTTAAATTCTTGCCATTTGGCAGCTCAGGTGCCTGCCATTTCTTCCAAGTAGTTATGCAACCAATTGAGAACTCTCAGAACTCCTATGCAAAGCCAACTTGAGTAGGCACAAGAATTTCAACACGATAAGTTATAAACCTCAAGTCGTGTGCTAGTGAAGGACTTTAGGTTTTATTCTTGATTAAGTCTTGAAACTTTCAAGAGCTTTAAGACTCCCACTGTCCTCTTGACATATAAGACTCCCTTGTCAAATATTCAAGAGATAGTGCAGATTCTTTATCAAGACTAACACTTTACACAATTGGCCTAAGTTGGTCTCTGTTTTATCCAAAACATCACAACTTACCAATTTCAAATGTACAAGAGTAGATAACGTTTTACTCTTACATTTGACTAGTGTTAACAAACCCTCTTTAAGATATGTCACTCAAGTTACAATCTTGGAGTATGACTCTAAGAATTGTTTTGGAACGAAGTATGACTCATCTTTTTGATTTAACCATTTCAACAATTCATGACTCCTCTTCTTAGTCATAAGAATGCACTAAGATGACTTTAGAGGACCAATTGTGATATGGTATCTTAATCATTAAGATGATCATAAACATGATACTAAAGTACTCTCCCATCTTCTCAGATTTGAGAAACTTTTATCTTTCTGCCATACTTTGATTCTTCTTATTCGTTCTGTCTCACATTGAAACTTCTCCAATGCTACAGACTTATACTTAAACTTATAAGTATAACCATATTTACTGAACTTAAGTAAATCATGACGAATAGTCTTCTTGATCTTTTGTGGTGGACTTGACCAGTGCACAAGAATGTGTACTCGATCCCTTAGTCCTTTCCTTATTCACATAAGGAATTAGTCTTAATTTTCCAAGCTGAAAGTTCTCATTCATCATACTATACAACTTGCATGATTCCAAGTTTCGGTCCAATTGAACCTTGGGTGATGAGAATCTTTCCTTATTTGGTAATATTAGACACTACCACAACCGAAAGAATCAAATCCATTTTTCCAATATTGCTATCAATGGAATCTTATAAGCAACAACTTTTTACAAATGCCATTGTAAGGATACTTAAAATAAATAAAATCAAAACCTTTTTCTTTTATTTTAAAACTTTGTGGAAAAACTTATCCTTACAATCCATATGAAAACCTTGTTGTTATCTATTCCTAAGCAATATAAATATCATAACTCTTAAGTAATAGCCCAAAATTCTGATCACCGAACCATGCGATTGAAATCCATCTTCGCGATCAGAATCAGCATGTACTTAATAGAGTTAGACAATGGACTTTACCTGAAGTAGAGCCAAACTTATTGACTTTAACATCCTTAGGTAAATTTGGCAGCTTCGTAACCAATGCCCCTTCCTTTGGCAATAGTTACATATGGACCCTTGATAATGGGACTATCTCAGACTTCGCCTCTCTCTTTACCATTGGGTCAACCAAGTTGACTATGGCCGATCCCTTTCCATTGGGAAGAGAGAGCTTTACTGGATATCCAATGTCATCATTGTCAATGTCCATAGCGTTTTAGGAAGTTGATCTTAGCAAATAGATAAGATCATTAAGGGTCTTGTCTTAGTCTGTTTCATAGGATTCCCAAAAGAGCTCACTATGTGACTTAGAAAGTAGTTGAGCCACCAACGTTCTCAAGACTTTGACACCCAACTCTCCCGGCTTGTCAATATGTGACTACATCTCCAAGATGTGATCACACCTAGACCTTGCCTTGCCAATAGGGCTTGAGTGACCTTAAACTTTTTAGGAACTTGTGGGTTAGGGAGAATAATTGGAGGAGGTGAAAGAAATATGATATCCATGGGACATCATCTTCATTTAGGAAAGCTTGTTTCAAGAGATTTGGGAAGATCATAAATGTCTAGACCAGACATCTTTTTGGGAGATATTCAAGATAGTTGATTTAAAGTCCTTAATATGACACCCAATATGAAATATTAAGGCTAGGACCCAACAAACTATTTTATAACTTAGAAGAGGGATGCCGTAATCCAAGCTATAAAATATTTGAAGGTAGGTGAATGACGATTCACCAATTTCCACCATGAAAAACGAAATAATTTATTAGGTTTTAATTGGATTTGAAAGTCCTAGATCTTTGAGATTCATTGAACTGTTCAAAGGCATGTTTCAATCTCGAGTGTGCCCTTCAGGTTTTGTGACTGGGATGCCGAGGATCACAAAACAAGGTGTGAATAACCATGCAAATATACTTGGTACCCTTAATATTTACCCCTTAATCAGTGTGCCGGTTAACCACACACGCTCCACCGTTACTATGATAAATATTAAGTTACCCTTTGCCTACCTTGTTAAGTCCAGGTTAGTGTGCCGGTTAACCACACACGCTCCACTAACGACTTTAGCAAAGTGCAAAGTGTAATTTCATGGGTTAGCACCAAATTCACATTTTCCTAAGTAACTAAGATTGGGTATTAATAAGAGTTTAGTTACTTAGTATTTATCATTAATACTTTTAATGAAAGGAGAATTATAGTCCTTGTCCTACCCGTTCGGCTAACGACCCTCCACCAGTCAAGGAAGCGGTAGGTGAGAGTGGACACCCATTAAACTGCCATTTTATAGGCAGTAACCTTATACCCCCCTTATAGACCGGCTTCGTGAATGAGGCCTACTAACGGTAAGACTGACTTTACTCTTATACATATATATAAATATTATTAACTTATAATATTATAAAGTATAAGGGTTGAATTTTAACTTTTAAAATTCTAAGGGCTAACTTGGAATTAAAGTATTCATAAGTGAAAACTTTTCAAATTCCAAAACTTGAGGGCAAGTTTTGAAACTATTCAAAACTAATTAATTCCATAACTTATGAGTTTAAAGTAGTTTTAATTAAAAAAAAAAAAAAAAAAAAACTCTTCAAGTTCCATAACTTGAGGACAAGTTATGGAAGACTTTAAACTAATTAATAAAAAAAAATAACTTTTTTTTATTGTAACTTATGGAACTAATTAAGGTTACACTTTTTTTTTAATTTAATGAAGAGACTCTTGAACCTCCATAACTTGAGGACAAGTTATGGAGTCATAAAACCATTTAATTAGAACTAGACTCTTCATTTTGTAACCTTTGCCAACTTTTATGAGTTTTATGATTCTTAAATGTGACTTTTCATATAACTTGAGGACAAGTTACAAAAACACACTTTGGAATCAACTCTTAGATTAAAATGGATTGAAAACAACTATTTCACACAACTTTTCTATTAATCTAAGAACCTCATAAGAACAAGATAATTCAAATCATCAATCTTCAAGAAATTAGCATGAACATACAAACTAATACAAATCTTGAAATTATGACAATTATCTTAGAAATTGGATTAGCATGAACATTACCACATCAAAAACAAGTTTATAAGTCCAAAAACATCTTAGGGTAATGTTCCTAGTCCAATTCCAGCCAAAACAATCGAATATATGCATCCAACTCGATTTTTCAGCTATTTTTGCAAGTATAACAAGAAAACAAGCCTAGGCTCTGATACCACTGTTGGGTTATGAGCATTCTAACACTCCTAAGTGTACATGCAACCCTAAATACCTTGGATCTATGTTTTCTCTATTATACATACAATTATGAACATCCAAGGTATTATCCTAATCTAGCATACAAAATAATAAATATAACAAGATAGAATACATACCTCTTTGATGTAGAATTTCTTCATGAAGCTTGAGTGCCTAGTGCCCCAAGTGTGACACCTCAAATGGTTCACACAACACCAAATACACTTGGAATAACTTGAGAGAAACTTGAACACTCCTTGAAATCGTCTAGCCCTCACACTCACACATTAGTGCCCGATTTCTTGAGCCATGGGATTCTTTTATATGGTGGCTATTAGGGTTACACCATGTAACTCATAACTTTACCCATTCCTTATGCTCCATGGATTTTAACCTCCATGGAGTATCCATGGGTCACCCCATGGACTTAGTCCAACATAAGGAATCTTGGATCACAAGCCCACACATATAAGAATGAATGATTTACACAATCAACCCATATATTTAATTAGTCTCCTTTTGATCACTTAATTAATTCCAAATTAATTCTTGATCAATACTAATTAAATAACCTTATTAATATATTAGAACTTATAATATATTAACCAACCTTAAGTGTTATTTCTCTCATTATAGTCTATCCAAATGCATGATGCCATGCAACCCAAATGGACCATGCCGGGTCGGGTCAAGTCTTACCAATTATAGTTATGGACTTAGACATTAATCCAACAACATGGTGGCAGCCACCGACTCATGGTGGTGGTGGTGGTGGTGGCTTTGTTGGTTTTCCGGCCACACAAAACACACACACACACACACGTTTTGTTGCTTGCAAATGGACCCAACCACCCGCCTGGTGGCGTACGGTGGCGGCATCGACACGGGAAGGCGGCAGTAGCAGAGGTTTTGCGATGACAGCCACCACCTCACGGTGGTGGTGGTGGTTTTTATTGATCCTCTGCCTAGAAACACGTTAACACACTCACGTACGGAATACGGTGGACGAAGAGGCACGAACGGCGGCAACAGTTGCGCCTACAGTCGGCGTCGTCGACGGCAGCAACGGCTCGGAGGATAGCAACGGCGGAACGGCAGCGCTACAGCGGCGCTTACGGTGGCTGAAGCAGTGACACACAAACACGATATCCCTTCTGGATGGCAACCGATGACCGGAGCAACAGAAACGAGCCATACGGTGGCGGCACGAGCTATAGCAGCGGCAACAGATGAAGGAACGTCTGTCGGTGGTCCTTGTCGTCGTCGGCAAAGGAGTAGCAGCAGTGAGTAGTGTCACCGACATCAACGGTTTGTGGTTGTGGCTTCGGTGGTCGGAGAAGCAAGAGAGTAAGGTGGCGGCCCGTGGTGGGAGACATAAGGGTGGAGGTGGCGGCTGATATGGCTCCTAGGGTTAGGGTTTTAGGAGGGTTATATACCCGACACCTTTCCAAACTTTTTGCCACAATGACAACAATGGTCCCTCCCTCCTGAAATAATTTCGAAACAGCTCCCATATTTACCTATTATACCCCTGCTCCTATAATTCTTTTTCATAATAAGTCCAACAGTTACCAAACAGCCCCTCCTCTACAAATTATTTTCAAATGAAGTCCATATGCTACCATTCAGCCCCTTAGCCTCCAAAATCTCTTCAAATTAAGTCCCAATAATTTACCGAGTAGTCCCTGCCTTCATAAATATTGACGAAACTAATCTGAAACTTACACTTTTAACTCCCGACTTCTAAAATTGTGACAGTTAGCTCCTCGAGACCAACACCTTGCTATATAATTATTTATTTTAGGGCTACTATTTATTCATTAATTTGTTTATTTATTTATTTAATAAACGGGGTGTTACAACTCTTCCCCACTTAAATTAGATTTTGTCCTCGAAATCACTCCTTACCATTCCTTACACGCCAAACCACTCAAGTAACATGGCCACAATCATGGGTACACCCTAACCTTCCCAGGATAACCGTGACCAACCTTCGCAAGGCCCCAAAATCTGCAGATGAACGAATTCCTTGCAACAATATCACATCTACTCCATCCAAAATCTACAGTCTCGAGGTGTCTGACTCCCTGACAGACCGCTCATACTAAATCATTATTATTGAACCCAATCCACTTATCCCTTAACTGGCTACTTAACTTCTGGTATTATTTAGTCCAACTGTAAACAACTTAGTATATTCCCCGAATGACAGGCAACTCCACACACGGACCCCAAATCACTGAAACCACTCCAACTAATCTTGCTCTCACATAGCTACTTTCCTGAAGAACAAATGGGACCTCTCTGGTCCCAACTTTTCTGCCAACTGCCAGGAACACCGGACACCTACCCGATTGCTGAGCCAGAAACACACGCACAGCAGTCCCACATGACCTCCGAAGGATACCGCATCTGACAATAACTGCCCTATCTATACTGCTACTCATGGCTCCTTTAATCATTTGATCCATCCGATCATGATAGGCTGACAACCTGTCGCCACTGAATCCGACGCAAAAAGGTGAATGCTACCAGAATAACTGTAGTCTTGCATCATACCCGGTCTCCTTCGACCTACCGTTTCTTGATTCAATTATGTTGTGACCTACTCACAACCTTGCGAACTGGCCCACACTGGCCAAACTCATCTGAACAAATCCATGAATGCCACGTCTACCCTTTAGTCTTTCTGCACTTCCCACACCATCTTGACCGATTGTGAATGTTACGGCTCCCCCGCAGTCTTACAACACTTTCCACACTATCTGACTACTAGTGAGTGTTACGACTCCCCCGTAGTCTTACAACACTTTCACCCCAACTGACCATTAGTAAATGTTATGGCTCCCCCGTAGTCTTACAACACTTTCATCCCAACTGACCATTAGTGAATGCTACGGCTCCCCCGTAGTCTTACAACACTTTCATCCTAACACAACTGCAGCTCAATGCCTTACCCCTAATCTATCAATTCGAAACGCATATAGAGTCGAGCACGCACTCGACCGAACACCCGAACTGAACTCAATTCATGACTGGAGCCCCAACCTGCTTCCCTAAATTCTACTATCAAGCCCCAAGAAGACGTGATTTAAATGTTGGGTAGTTTTACTGAACTCCAAACTCACACGACCCTCAAACCAAATAGCCACTTGGGCCGCCATTTTCCTCGATGGGGATGAGAAACCCATCTCGGTCTCATACCTGCCCCTGTCCTGAATACCTGCGCGATTCTCCCCCACTTAGATTCTACTAAGTCTTCACAATACATGAGATTTGAAGGATTCCCAATCCTTTTTACTATTTAATAACCAAACTGTTGAAGCAACCCTAGAAACCTTGGATCTATGTTTTGAGCATTCTAACACTCCTAAGGTGTTCAAGCAACCCTAGAAACCTTGGATCTATGTTTGACTAAAATACATGCAAAATAATTTTTCCAAGGTTCATAACCTATCTAGCATGGCATGGGGTACTTTTAAACATAAAAGATACTAGAAGAATTACATACCTTTAGTAGTGAGTTGATTCCTTAGGAGTTTGAGAGCCTAGCACCAATAATGTGAATGCCTCAAATGGAAATCACAAAACATCACAAACTTGGAAAAACTTTATGAGAGAGTATGTTTGCTCTAGAAATCGGCCACTCTTATACACACACACATAGTGTCATTTCAAGCATCACAAGCCTCTTTATATAGTGTAGATGATTAGGGTTATGAACCATGTAAACCCTAATAACCCATGTCTCTTCCTTTTCCAAGGATCCATGGGTAAAAAACTCCATGGATCATCCATGGACTCCCATGCAAGCTTAGCCCATTTCCTAATGAGTATTAGCCGACACTATATAAATATAATAGCCCAATATTTAATTAGTCACATTTTGATCACTAAATTAATTCATAATTAATTTAAGATCAATACTAATTAAATAATATGATTTCATATTAATATATTATAACTTATAATATATTAATAAGTCATAAACATACTATTCTCATAATATTATCCATATAAATAGTTCGGGTGAAGTGCAACCCAAATGGACCATGCCGGGTCGGGTCAAGTATATACCAAATAAGTTATGGACTTAGACACCTTATCCAACAGTCACCCACTTGGATAAGTCAAATAACTATATTTGCCTATATTACTTCAGGAACCAACCGGCAATCGTAGCTCTCGAAAACTTTGTTGAACTATGAAGCGCCATTTTAGATAAGTGATCATATAATCCTCTGCTCTCATGATATCAGCCGTACAAATACATGGAATAATGTCTTACTTATTGTCCAGCAGTTTGTTTCCCGATTTCCGATTTGTTTGACAAAGAACTTAATCGAACACATCAATTTAGTTCTGACTGGGCCCGGTACATAGGTCAAAACAAAATCATCGAGGGGCCCAGATATCGCTTCTAATCCAAGAAGGAACATATAAACTTCGACTCATATGCTTGTTCTACTACTTGTTGAATTGTACACAAAGGCACGTTTTATAACATCAAGTTACTGATGCGTTTTCGTGCAATCAATGTGCAACCAACTCATAGGCAACAACTCATATCTCTAGGTCTGAAGACTTATATGATATTACCGTCTCACGATCACTCGAGATAAATTCCATGAAGTGATACAAGTGAGCATGGGTTTATTCCAATACTCATAACTTATGAGCACTCATGAATGTTGTAGCAACCATTGCTATGCCTAAACACTTTTAGTCATCTACAAACCCAATTCATGACAGTCTTGATTCATACCTACTTCCGACATATGACCGACTGTGGAGTTCTTCAGCCATATCTCCTCCTTTGCCGCTTCACTCGCTGCTATGTACTCTGATTCACAAGTCGAATCAGCTACCGTCTCCTGCTTGGAACTCTTCCAAGTGACTGCCCCTCCATTTAGAGTAAAGACCCAGCCAGACTGAGAGCGGAAGTTATCCCTATCAGTCTAAAAACCAGCATCAGTATACTCTACTACTCTCAAGTCATCACTCCCACCAAGGGTAAGGATCCAATCCTTAGTCCTCCGCAAGTACTTGAGAATATTCTTTACCGCAGTCCAATGAGCCTTAACAGGGTTCCCCTGATATCTGTTGACCATGCTCAAAGCGAAGGCCACATCAGGGCGGGTACAAGTCATAGCATACATGATCGAGCCAACAGCAGAAGCATAAGGTAATCGACTCATCTCAGCTATCTCAGCCTCTGTACTCGGGCTCTGAGCCTTCAGTTTGGCATTGCTTTGGATCGGTAATTCTCCTTTCTTGGAATTCTGCATGTTGAACCTTTTCAACACCTTATCCAAGTAGGTACTCTGACTAAGTCCAATTAGTCTTTTACTCCTGTCTCTTAATATGCTTATCCTAGGATATAGGCAGTTTTCCCAAGGTCCTTCATAGAAAAGCACTTTCCAAGCCAGGACTTAACCTCCTGCAAGGTTGGGATGTCATTTCCTATGAGTAGTATGTCATCTACATACAATACCAAAAAGCTAACTATAATCCTACTAGCTCTGACATACACGCAGGACTCATCTTCACTTTTCGAGAAGCCAAACTCTTTGACCTTTTCATCGAAACAAAGATTTCAGCTTCGAGATGCTTGTTTCAATCCATAAATGGATTTCTCAAGCTTGCACACTCTATTAGGGTACTCTGCACTGACAAAACCCTCTGGCTGATTCATGTAAACATCCTCAGCCAACTTTCCGTTAAGGAAAGCGGTTTTGACATCCATTTTCCATATTTCATAATCATGAAATGCAGCAATGGCTAGCATAACCCTAATAGACTTAATCTTCGCTACTGATGAAAAAGTTTCATCATAATCAATACCATGATTCTGAGTAAAACCCTTCGCGACCAGTCGCGCTTTATAAGTGTGCACCTTCCCATCCATGTCAGTCTTCTTCTTGAAGATCCATTTGCACCCGACTGTCTTACGGCCTGGTACATTGTCAACCAAGTTCCAAACATGATTGTCATACATGGACTGTATCTCGCTGTCCATAGCCTCCTTCCATTTAGCAGACTCCGGGCCTGCCATGGCTTCCTTAACACTGTTAGGTTGATCCAGATTTACCAGTGTACTATCACTGATAAATGTATCACCTTCCGTAGTAATATGAAATGCATAATAAAACTCAGGTGTGTTCCTAACCCTTGTGGAACGCCTCGGAGGTACAAACTCGTCAGTCGGATCAACAGGAGTTTCCTCCTCAGGTTGATTGCTAGTGTCTGAGGTTCCTTCACCAATTGACTCTTGAATTTCTTCAAGGTCAATTTGCCTCCTACTATCTCCTTGGCTTATAAATTCTCTCTCTCGAAAGACCCCTCTCCTTGCCATAAAGACCACATTCTCACTGGGTCTGTAGAAGAGGTAACCAAAGGATTTATGTGGGTAACCGATGAAAATACACCTTTCACTTCGGGGTTCGGGCTTATCATGAGTCTCGCGCCGCACGAAAGCCTCGTAACCCCAAATCTTGATGTGGTCCAAATTTAGAACTTTCCCAGTCCACATCTCATGAGGTGTTTTGGCAACCTTCTTTGTAGGGACTAAATTAAGGATGTGGGCGGTAGTCTCTAAGGCATACCCCCAAAAAGAGATTGGTAGCAAAGCCCGACTCATCATAGAGCGAACCATGTCCAACAAAGTTCGATTACGCCTCTCAGCCACACCATTCAGCTGTGGTGTCCTGGGAGGTGTCAATTGTGAGACAATCCCACACTCCTTAAGATAGTCGAGGAACTCAGTGCTAAGATACTCACCACCTCGATCGGATCGAAGCATCTTAATGTTCCTGCCCAATTGATTTTCTACTTCCTGTTTAAACTCTTTAAACCTTTCAAAAGTCTCTGACTTATGTTTGATTAAGTAGACATAACCATATCTACTAAAATCATCAATAAAAGTCACATAATAGCGATTAGCATACCTTGTGGCTGTTTTGAATGGTCCACATACATCAGTATGTATAAGGTCCAACAAACCCTCACCCCTTGCACAAGTACCAGTGAAGGGTGATTTTGTCATTTTTCCAAGTAGACAAGATTCACAACTATCATCCGACTTAAGGTCGAACGACTCCAAGACTCCATCCTTTTGGAGCTGGCCTATGTGTTTCTTGCTTACATGTCCAAGACGACAATGCCACAATGATGCTTTATCCAAGCTAGTAGAAGAATCAATACACAACACATTATTTCCTAAATTATCTACAACCGACACAACTTCATACACACCATCACAAGGTCATGCTTTAAAATAAAGAACATTATTAAAGAAAGCATTTATTCCACCACCTTCATTATCAAAAGAAAAGGTAAACCCTTATTTGTACAAAGCATGAAAGGAAATAATATTTCTTGCCATTTCTGACGAGTACACACATTTATTTAAATCTAACTTTAACCCACTATTTAGCAACAAAGTATAAACTCCAATCTTGGAAACAGGTGAAGCCTTCATATTCCCCATGATCAGGTTTATCTTCCCGTGCTCCACATCCTCACTTCTTCTTCGGCCCTGCAAATCAGAACATATGTGAATACCACATCCTGTATCAAGCACCCAAGAGTTAGAATATGGTGAGTTATTAGACAATATAGTGTAAATACCTGCATGGGATGGTTTCACTTTCCCATCCTTGACATCCTGCAAGTACTTAGGGCAGTTTCGCTTCCAGTGCCCCTTATTCTGACAGTAGAAGCAATCAGCATCCTTAGGGATGGCAGAAGGAGTGATAGAACCACTTTTGGTTCCATATGAGGAGCCTTCAAGAGAATTTCCCTTGGTACCCTTCGAAGGGTGCTTCCTCTTCTTCCCTTTGCCTTGCCCGATAGCCAAAGCAGGGGTTACTGTAGGAGTAGGAGTAACAACCGACTTACCTTTAAGACCACTTTCGGCGGTCTTCAGAAGTCCTTGAAGCTTACTGAGTGTGACTTCCTCCTTGTTCATGTGGTATGTAATACGGAATTGATCATAACATGAGGGTAAGGAGTGCAAAATGATATCAATTGCCAACTCCTCTAGGAAGTTCACATTCAGTTTTAGCGTCCACATACCTTTGCATTTTCTGTATGTGGCCCGTGATGGGTTTGCCATCCTTCATACGGGTTGTTATCATGGAGGAGATTATTTCATACTGCTCTTGACGAGCACTCTGATTGTACCTTTCCATCAAGTCCTGGTGCATCTTAAAAGGGTAATAGTCCTCATAGGACTTTTAGAGCTCGGCTGTCATCGTGGCCATCATGATGCATGCCACTTTGGTGGCATCTCTCTCATGTGTCCTGTATTCAGCGATCTCCTCAGGAGTAGCAGTGGTCTCATCAAGCTCCTTTAGCTCCTTATCGAGGATATATTCCTTGTCCTCGTAACGAGTAACCATCCTGATGTTCCGGATCCAATCCATGAAGTTGGAACCATCAAAGATGACTCTCCCACAAAGGTTCATGAGAGAGAAGGAGCCAATAGGGTTAGAGCCCGAAACATTTTTGTTGGAAGACATCTGAAAAGAAGAAAACAAGTTTAGATTAGATAGGTGAATGACGATTCACCAATTTCCACCATGAAAAACGAAATAAATTATTAGGTTTAATTGGTTTTGAAATTCCTAGATTCTTTTGAGATTCATTCAACTTTTCAATGGAATGTTTCAATCTCGATTGTGCCCTTCAGATTTTGTGACTGGGATGCCGAGGATCACAAAACAAGGTGTGAATAACCATGCAAATTCACTTGGTACCCTTAATTTTATCACCTAATCAATGTGTCGGTTAACCACACGCGCTCCACCGATCTATGATAAACATTAAGTCACCCTTCATGATCCTTACTAGTCCAAGTTAGTGTGCCGGTTAACCACACATGCTCCACCAATGACTTGGTAAGGTACAAAGTGTGAATTTCATGGGTTAGCACCATTTTCACATTTTCCTAAAGTAACTAGAATTGGGAATTTATAAAAACATTTAGCTACTTTATAATAATCATTATACTTTTAATGAGAATTTAAAGTCATTGTCCTACCCGTTCGGCTAACTACCCTCCACCGATCAAGGAAGCGGTGGGTGAGAATGGACACCCATTAAGCTCCCATTTTATAGGCAACAACCTTATACCCCCCTTAAAGACCGGTTTCGTGAATGAGGCCTACTAATGGTAAAACGACTTAATCTTATACATATATATAATTATTAACCATTAATCTTATAAATAGTATAAGGGTTGAATTTTAACTTTTAAAACTCTAAGGGTTGGAATTAAAGTATATTAAAGTGTGTGCAACTTTACAAATTCCAAAACTTGAGGACAAGTTTTGAAACTATTCAAAACTTTTCATTTCATAACTTATGAATTAATGGTTCATAAAAATGAAGACTCTTCATTTTCATGTAACTTATGTGTTTTAAATGTGCATAAAAGAAAGTGACCTTTGGAAATCCATAACTTGAGGACAAATTATGGACTCCATTAAAACATATAAATGATCAAGAATTAATTAATAAACAATTTAGCAAATAATTCCTATGATCTAACAATAATTCATAAGAACATGAATATCATATCAAAATTTCAAGAACATATGAACACATATAAACATGGAATTTTGATATTGGCCATTGTAAATGGATTAGCACAAACATTACACCATCTAAAACAAGTTTTAAAACACCAAAGTAGTTTAGGGTAATGTTTCTAGTCTATTTCCAGCAGCAAAAGTCAAAAATCTGCACTCTGACTGGCCAACTCGTCAAGTGCAAGAACTGACTCGCCGAGTTGGTTGAAGATTCGCTTGGACTCGTCGAGTCCCCCCATGGACTCGGCGAGTCCCCTGTGCAGACAGCAAGAACTTCGACTTTTTCAGCTATTTTGCATCAAGTATCAAACAAACAAGCCTAAGCTCTGATACCACTGTTGGGTTTTGAGCATTCTAACACTCCTAAGGTGTTCATGCAACCCTAGAAACCTTGGATCTATGTTTGACTAAAATACATGCAAAATAATTTTTCCAAGGTTCATAACCTATCTAGCATGGCATGGGGTACTTTTAAACATAAAAGATACTAGAAGAATTACATACCTTTAGTAGTGAGTTGATTCCTTAGGAGTTTGAGAGCCTAGCACCAATAATGTGAATGCCTCAAATGGAAATCACAAAACACCACAAACTTGGAAAAACTTTATGAGAGAGTATGTTTGCTCTAGAAATCGGCCACTCTTATGCACACACACATAGTGTCATTTCAAGCATCACAAGCCTCTTTATATAGTGTAGATGATTAGGGTTATGAACCATGTAAACCCTAATAACCCATGTCTCTTCCTTTTCCAAGGACCCATGGGTTAAAAGTTCCATGGATCATCCATGGACTCCCATGCAAGCTTAGCCCATTTCCTAATGAGTATTAGCCCACACTATATAAATATAATAGCCCAATATTTAATTAGTCACCTTTTGATCACTAAATTAATTCATAATTAAATTAAGATCAATACTAATTAAATAATATGATTTCATATTAATATATTATAACTTATAATATATTAATAAGTCATAAATATACTATTCTCATAATATTATCCATATAAATAGTTCGGGTGAAGTGCAACCCAAATGAACTATGCCGCGTCGGGTCAAGTATATGCCAAATAAGTTATGGACTTAGACACCTTATCCAACAAGACCCAGATAACATTAAACGCTCCGAACCAGCAAAGAGGGAAACAATTTTTCACTAACCACCCCATAACTCACGGTATGCAAATGGCATATGACAATGTTTGAAGGTATAATCCAAACACAAGCAGGGAAGCAAACCCAGATATACACTTACTAAAACCCTTGAAACGAAAAAAAAACTCCCTCGCGCAGTTTTCTGCAAGTGGTGCATTGAATCCGGCCCTGCTGGCCTCTCAAAAGCTGATCCGAACTCTTGGATCTCTTCTCGA
The DNA here is from genome assembly GCF_052849685.1 of Lactuca virosa. Lineage (NCBI taxonomy): Eukaryota > Viridiplantae > Streptophyta > Magnoliopsida > Asterales > Asteraceae > Lactuca > Lactuca virosa. The sequence goes on along the minus strand of NC_136431.1, from coordinate 23,777,542 downwards.
GATCCTCCATTAAATTCACATGACCTGAACCTCTATGCTCGAGGTACTCCAAATCGATCTTCCGCCCTCGGGCTCTGGGACCCATATCATTCAGGGTCTCGTACTCTGACACATTCACCAACTCAATCGTCAACTGCTGAACTGCAATAGCTGGAGCAACCTCTGCTCTAAACCAGCTACAAACTACCCCCAAACATAGTCTCCAATCCCGAAAGTGCAATAGATCGCACAATCAATCCTTGCCGCCTGATACAAGAGATCCAAGGCGAACTAAAAATCCTGGCAGTCCTTCCACTAACTGACTCACCACCGGAGCCGGGACCAAACCCTAGTCCTTCCCATACGTGCTCATCCTCATTCTACAAAGCAACTATTCCCACGATCCAAACATAGCCAAGAATTCTCCTTCCCATAGGCTTCTTAGATTCTCCAAGACTCACACCGATTCGAGTATGGATCATGTGCTTTCAGTAGTACGGGCCCATACTACTTTCCACACCTATCCATACTTTCCTCAGAAATCCTCCTGAATCTTCTAAGTCTCCTAACCCACCGGTGCACCAAATATCTGCTAAACAACAACACAACACCCACGAAAGCAACTCCTAGGCTCCCCCTAGGTTCCCAACTTCACCGCACCGCCCCACTAAACTCATTGGAGCATATCCTAGGCTTTCCTAGGTTCCCAACCTCACCCTGCCATCAGCTGCTGAAGAACTCCCCATGATGCCAGCCATCCACCTCCTGGATATCGTCATATCCACTTAGTAGCTGACTCCCATCACTCAAGAGTTCCACAAAGCACAAAGCAAGCAGCATTCGTGCAGTAGCACTTCGATCCAAAGAACTATCTTAGAACATTCAGCCCACATACCACAATTCATGCTATCCACATCCATCCATCCTCACTGCCGGCTGCCTTATGCATGCAAATTATACATAGAACAGGATCTAATAGATTGTCGAATAATAGACTCTACCCTAGGAACACAACCAGACAAGGAACACGAAATAAGGACAAATCAATTATTCTAAGGCTATAAGATTCTAACTGTATACAATTTTAACAGCATACACTTAGCAGTTACTAATACCGATAATCATTCTCATTCTAGCATGGAATATAATATTTCCAAGGCTACACGCATCACATATCAGGCTAATCTATCGCTGACTACTCAGCATTAACATGCAAGTCTACCATCTCGTACAACATATAAAAGCATCTCTCCTAGCCCTAACTAGCATGCGATTCTCAGATTCATAAACCAAGTCATAACATGTAAAATATATGGGTATTCTGGGGAAACTTACGTGAGCTCGGCCGATTGCATGCACCGCACCCTTTCTTGTCTTACAAAACTTTTTCCTTGAAAACATTTTTCTTTTTGAAAACTTTACAGATCCTCAGTTTGAGTTCAGACACACCCGAAAGTATGTCTGAATCCCTCAAACCAAGGCTCTGATACCTACTTTTAACGACCCAAAAATCAAGGGTAAAAATTTCATTTTTAATATAGCCAAAACATTTATACTAGTTATTTCAAACATTCCAAAACGTCGTTAAGTAAAACATTTATCATATTTCATCCCAAAATCATTCATTGCGGAAAACATAGATGTGTGCACTGCGATCAAGTCGGGCCCTTCTTTTTCCAAATCGATGATACCTTAAACCAAAATTGTAAACCGTAAGCACGAAGCTTAGTGAGTTCCCCAGAGCATACCCCACACAATCCACATAATCCATATTAGCTATATCAGCTACATAACCACATAATACAAACTAGCTATAATAGCTACATAAACCATATCAATCATATAAGTCATGCATATAAACATATAAGGATTGCCATGGGCTCCCCCACGTGGTCTGATATCCAACTGCCACGGGCTCCCCCCGGGGTCTTCCATGCAAGTATCATACAGACAACTAGCATATCACATACTGTCATAAACAACTATCGTACCACATGTCACATAATCAACTAGCATACACAAGTCAAGCATATAAACATATAAGGATGTTGTGGGCTCCCTCCAGGGTTTTACTCTAGGATGCCATGGGCTCCCCACATGGTCTTACACATAAGTGTCATGGGCTCCCCCCATGGTCTTTAATAGGAAAGCCATGGGCTCTCCACATGGTCTTACATCCAAGTGACATGGGCTCCGCCATAGTCTTTAATAGGAAAGACCATGTGCTCCCCAACATGGTCTGATATCCAACTGCCATGGGCTCCCCCCGGCGTCTTCCATGCAAGTATCACAAAGACAACTAGCATATCACATACTGTCATAAACAACTATCGTACCACACGTCACATTATCAACTAGCATACACAAGTCAAGTATATAAACATATAAGGAATTTTTGGGCTCCCCCAGGGACTTACTCCAGGATGTCATGGGCTGCCCACATGGTCTTACACCTAAGTGTCATGGGCTCCCCCCATGGTCTTTAATAGGAAATCCTTGGGCTCTCCACATGGTCTTACATCCAACTGCCATCCCCCCCCCATGGTCTTTAATAGGAAAGCCATGGGCTCTCCACATGGTCTTAAATCCAAGTGTCATGGGCTCTCCCATGGTCTTCCATACAAGTATAACACATATACGACTAGCATAATTCCTAGCACAAAACCTGCTAACATGTCACATAACACTAAATCAACTAGTGTACCACATACCATATAATGGGCCGACCTTGGTGCCTTAGACCGATTGGTATGGTGAGGAGACTCACCTCGCACTGCTGAAGTCCCGCAGATAAATCCCTGACTGCTGGCTGACCGATCCTCGTACAGTCAATCATCAAGACAAAACCCAATTAACCATTTTGGGTTTCAATACATAACCATAAATCTATACTTGGGGTAAATGGACCATTTTACCTCTAACCTAGCTTGGTTCAAAACCAAGGCCCAAACTCACACTCTGAAGGCCCAAAAGCCCAATAATCAAACAAGGACAACATATGGAACAATCTTCCAAATTGGACCCAAACCTCTACATGGACTTATCTTGAGGCCCAACCATTTATTCTAGTCAGAACACTTGGCATTCTGATGGCCCAATAGCTCATAATCATCAAGGCCCAATTATGTCCACTTATGGCCCAATTTTCCTAATTAGGCCCAAGCCTTCCCAATGGGCCTTATCCTAAAGCCCAATAATTTCTTAGTCCATAAACATGTTCCCCATTAGCCTACGAAGGCCCACATCAACTCAGTCCAATAAATGGCCCAACAAGAACCCAAACCCAATTAGGGTTTTTACATTAAATGACAATTAGGGTTAAGTGTTCTTACATAACCCATTAAGGACTTAATCCATTAAGTCCATCAATCTATTGGATCAATCATGTAGTGTGGTCGGCTTAATACATAATCCCAATCCGTGCATACAAAATGCGGGTCCCGACACTCCAAAACCCTTATATCCAAAATTAGGGTTTTTCTAAACCCTAATTAGGGTTTTCTAAACCCTAATTAGGGTTTCCAACCCAATTAGGCCCAAAAGATAAGTCTTTAGGTCAATTAGGGTTTCATTAGGTCAATTAGGGTTTCATTAGGTCAATTAGGGTTTCATTAGGTCAACTAGGGTTAAACAAGTCGGGCACCACCCACTACCACCTCGGGTAGTGGTGATCAACGACGCCTCACGGCAGCGGCCACCACCTCATGGTGGTGGTTATGGTTCTAGTCCAATTATGTCCAAACATCCCAAAAGCAGTCTAACACAAGCAAAAGCACACCGCCACCCAACACGGTGGCTGGTGGCGGCAGCCACCACCTCGCAGTGGTGGTTATGAGTTTTCTTTGATTATTTTGTCACCGATTACAACATACAACACCAAATACCAAATAAACACACACACACACACTAAGATAAACACACACACAGCCACCCTTATGGTGGCCGGTGGTGGTACATGGTGGCAGCCACCACCTCACGGTGGTGGTGGTGGGATTCTTGGTTTTCTGGCCACACAAAACACACAAATACGTTTTGTTGCTTGCAAATGGACCTTGCCACCCACCTGGTGGCGTACGGTGGCGGCAGCAACACGGGAAGGCGGTAGTAGCGGCAGTTTTGCGATGATAGCCACCACCTCACGGTCGTGGCGGTGGTTCTTTTGATCCTCTGCCCAGCAACACGTCAACACACTCACGTACGACATACGGTGGACGACCGGGCACGAACGGCGGCAACAGTTGGGCCTACAACCGGTGTCGGTAGCAACAGCAATGACTCAAAGGATAGCAGTGGCGGAACAGCAGCGCTACAGCGGTGCTTACGGTGGCTGAAGCAGAGACACATGAACATGATAGTCCTTCGGGATGGCAACCGATGACCGGAGCAACAGAAACGAGCCATACTGCGGCGGCTTGAGCTATAGCAGCGACAACAGATGAAGGAACGTCCTTCGGTGGTCCTTGTTGTCGTTGGCAAAGGAGTAGCAACAGTAAACAGTCTCGCCGACATCAACGGTTTGTGGTGGTGGCTTCGGTGGTCGGAGAAGCAAGAGAGTAAGGTGGCGGCCGGTGGTGGGAGACATAAGGGTGGAGGTGGCGGCTGATATGGCTCCTAGGGTTAGGGTTTCGGGAGGGTTATATACCCGACACCTTTCCAAACTTTTTGCCGTAATGACAACAATGGTCCCTCCCTCCTGAAATAATTTCGAAACAGCTCCCATATTTTCCTATTATACCCCTGCTCCTATATATCTTTTTCATACTAAGTCCAACATTTACCAACCAGCCCCTCCTCTACAAATTCTTTTCAAATGAAGTCCATATGTTACCATTCAGCCCTTAGCCTCCAAAATCTCTTCTAATTAAGTCCCAATAATTTATCGAGTAGTCCCTGCCTTCATAAATATTTACGAAACCAATCCAAAACTTACACTTTTAACCCCCGACTTCTAAAATTGTGACAGTTAGCTCCTCGAGACCAACACCTTGCTATTTAATTATTGATTTTAGGGCTACTATACATTCATTAATTTGGTTATTTATTTATTTAATAAACGGGGTGTTACATTGGAGCCTTGTCTTCTTGAGGGTTGTATGTATGGATAAGGGAGTGACTTGGAGAATTCGGAGTAATCCTTGAAGAAAGTACGGATAGATGTGGAAGGTAGTATGGGCCCGTACTAGTGGAAGTAGAGGATCCGTACTCGAGTCAAGGAAAGCTGCGATGATACCAGGAAGCTTGTAGAGTATGAGACTCCTCGATGTATGTATGTATGTATGTGTATATATATATATATATATATATATATATATATATATATATATATATATATTCTGATGGTTTATGTGGTCTATTTTTAGTATGGTGGCTATACGAGGAGGATCTGGCAGTGGTTCAGGTAAGGGCTCTGGAGCCGGACAGTTTGATAAGCAGATGCGGGAGTTCATTTCGTCTGAGATCTCCCACAACATACTTGAGCAGACTTTCGTGATCTTTGGTATGGTCAAGGAGGTCATTCTAGAGATTTTGGATGAGCGCTTGATCACTTTTTGTTCTGAGATGCTGGCATTGATGGGAGCTCGTACGTTGACTTTCAGGGAGTTCTGGACATGTGGGGCTCCGAATTACATCGGGGAGAAGGACCTGATCGCGATCATACATTGGTTAATGGATGTCGCTAATGCCTTCCGCACTAGCACTTGTCCTGATGGGGAAAAGGTCGGACTTGCTTCCTGTCTTCTGAAAGACAGATCCCGAGATTGGTGGGAGGAGGTTGGATGTGCCATAGGGGACGAGGCGGTTGATTCGATGTCATGGGATGACTTTTTGACAAGATTTCGAATTGAGTTTGCGCTAGTGATAGAGGTGCAATAGTTGGTGATAGAGTTCAGGACCTTCGCCAGACTACTGAGACGATGGCTGAGATCACCACCATGTTCCATAAGAGGGCGTTGATGGTTCCACAATATGTGGTGGATGAGGAGATGAAGAAGGCGAGATACCATTAGATGTTGAGCAGTAATATTCGGCAGTTTGTGAGTCGATCCAGTTGCAGGACACTGGAGGATATGATTGCGAGAGACAAAGAGAGGGAGATTGATTTAGAGATGGAGAGGAAGAGGAAGTCGGATCAGGCTCAGGGTTCAGGGAGTTCAGGCAAGAGGCCCAATGTATTCGATTCGAGATCGAGAGGCCAGTAGGGTTGGAGCCACTGTGGCAAGTGTGGCAAGATAAACGACGGGGCGTGTAGGGTGGGTGGTTCTGGCTGCTTCAAGTGCGACCGGGCGGGTCATATTAGCAGGGATTGCACTGATACTACCAACACCACCACCCAGAAATCTGACCTGATTTGCTTCCATTGCAATCAGAGGGGCCATAAGAAGGCCAATTGCCCAAGCTTAGCAGTAGGAGTACCAGTTGCAGCACCCGCTCCAGCGACTCTAAAGATCACTGATGGCGTCCAGGGTAAGGAGGACGCGCCTGTGGCGAGGAGAAGGGATTTTCAGCTGACAGCCGAGGAGGCTTGCGCAACACTTGATGTGGTGAGGGGTATGTATCTTCTCCTTATTTATTTATTTATGTTGATTTCTCTGCTTATATTTGTGTGTTTTGTTTTAGGATCGTTCCTTGTGAATGGTATCTCTGCCTTGGTATTGTTTGATTCGGGGCTACCCGATCTTTTGTATCTCTTGCACTCAGCAAGAGGTTTGTTGGAGATCTGAGAGAGCTGGATTGTCCATTAGAGGTTGAGATTGCAAATGATTGATTTGTCCGGGTATCAAGGGTTCATTGGGATTGTGCTCTAGAGATGTTCAGCGAGCAGTATCTGATTGATTTGGTTCCTATTCCTTTGCGCAGGAACAAGGTTATTGTAGGGATGGACTGGTTGAGCCCCAATAGGGCAATGATTGATTGCGAGCATCAGATGGTATGCATTCAGACCCCAAGTGGGGGAGAGTTAGTGGTTCAGGGAGAGAGAGCTCAGTGTGGGCCGGTTCTATGTTCAGCAGCTAGGGTCAGACGCTATTTTCATCAAGGTTGTTCCGGATATGTCGCCTATGTTATGGATACCTGGGAGAAGGGTAAGGAGACTGTAGATGATGTGTCGATTGTACAGGAGTACCTAGACATGTTTTCGGAGGATTTTCCTGGAGTGCCTTCGGAGAGGCAAGTGGAGTTTCGAATTGACTTGGTTCCTCGTGCAGCTTTGATAGCCAAAGCACCGTATCAGTTAGCTCCTCCAGAGATGCATGAGTTGTCTAGACATATGTAGGAGCTGTTAGACAAGGGGTTCATTCGACCGAGCAGTTTTCCATGGGGAGCGTCGATCCTATTTGTGAAGAAGAAGAATGGTTCGCATTGGATTTGTATTGATTATCGGGAGCTGAATAAGCTAACGGTGAAGAACCGTTATCCACTTCCGAGGATTGATGATTTTTTTGACTACCTTCATTGTGCATCTTGGTTTTCCAAGATTGATCTTCGTTCGGGTTATCATCAGATGAGGGTCAGAGAGGACGATGTGCACAAGATGGCCTTCCAGACTCGTTATGGTCATTACAAGTTCGTGGTAATGCTCTTTGGGCTCACCAGTGCTCCATCCATATTCATGGACTTCATGAACCGCGTATGCAGGCCAATGTTGGATAACTTTGTAACTGTATTCATTGATGACATCCTAGTCTATTCCAAGACCCAAGAGCAGCATGAGGAGCACTTGAGGGAGGTATCGGAGACTCTGAGGAGGGAGAGACTGCATGCGAAGTTCTCTACGTGTGAGTTATGGTTACGCGAGGTGCAATTTCTGGGACATCTTATCAACCAGAATGGTATTATGGTCGATCCGGCCAAGGTCGAGGCCGTGATGAGGTGGGAGGTTCCAAGGTCTCCATCTGAGATTCTGAGTTTCATTAGGTTGGCAGGACACTATCAGAGATTCATTCATGATTTCTCCAAGATAGCGGTTCCTCTGACTCGATTGACAAAGAAAACTGTCACTTTTCATTGGGGGGCCTGAGCTGCAGGCAACTTTTGAGACCCTGAGACAGAGATCGTGTGAGGCGCCGATTCTGATCCTTCCGGAGGGTGTCGAGGATTTTTTGGTTTATTGTGATCCTTCGATCATGGGTTTGGGTGCAGTTCTAATGCAGAGGGTTTGTATAATTGCTTATGCTTCTAGGCAGATGAAGCCTCATGAGGCGAATTATCCGGCGCATGATTTGGAGCTGGGGGCTATAGTTTTCGAGCGCAATATTTGGCAACATTACCTCTATGGGTTCACTGTACTATTTACACGAATCACAAGAGCCTGAGGTATTTGGTGGATCAGTCGAATCTGAACATGAGACAACGCTGGTGGCTAGATGTGGTGAAGGATTATGATTGTGAGATCCTTTACCATCCGTGGAAGGCCAATGTGGTGGCCGATGCTCTCAGCCGCAAGGCAGTTGCGATTCCGATCAGGGATATCTGTATAAGGATGACAGTGATTACTCCACTCTTGGATCAGATTCGAGAGGCACAGGTTTAGGATATGAAGGAAGAGTACTGGAAGAGTGAGCGTATAATGGGTCAGGTGGCTTCCTTCAATTACGATAGTCGGGGGTTATTAACTCTCCATCGGAGGGTATGGGTTCTGTACTGGGGTGGTGCGCTGCAGGTTTTGATGGAGGAGGCACACAAATCGAGATTTTGTATTCATCCTGGGGCGACAAAGATGTATAGAGATATCTGTCCTGATTATTGGTGGCCCTGTAAGAATCGGGATGTAGCTTGGTATGTAGAGAGGTGATTGACTTGCAGGAAATTCAAGGCCGAGCATCAGCGGCCTTACGACAAGATGCAGCCGTTAGACATTCATGTTTGGAAATGGGAAGCGATTACATAGATTTCATTACAAAGTTGCCTCAGACAGTGTGCATAGTGGATTCGATTTGGGCATCATGGATCAATTGACCAAGAGCACGTATTTCATTCCGATTCAAGAGAGTATCTCTGCGGAGAAGTTGGTCGACATTTATATAAGGGAGGTTGCGGCTTGCCATGGGGTTTCGGTTTCATTGGTTTCAGACAGGGATCCCCGATTTACTTCTAGGTTTTGGAAGAGGTTTCACGAGGAGTTGGGTACTCGCCTGCACTTCAGCACGGCTTTTCACCGGAAGACTGATGGACTATCCAAACCTTAGAGGATATACTGCGGGCATGTGTATTGGATTTTGGTGGGAGTTAGGATGTGTAACTCCCTTTGGTGGAGTTTTCGTATAACAATAGTTATCACGCCAACATCGATCGACCTCCTTTTGAGATGCTCTATGGGAGGAAGTACAGGACCCCAATATGTTGGGGTGAGGTCAGTCAGCGAGTCATGGGGAGTACTGAAGTGGTACTCAAGACTACCGAGTTGATTCAGCAGGTTTGGAGTAGACTCCAAACAGCACAGAGTCGACAGAAGAGCTATGCCGACAAGCGTCGATCATACCTAGAGTTCCAGGTTGGGGATATGGTTCTCCTGAAGGTGTCGCCTTGGAAAGGTGTCGCCTTGGAAAGGTGTCATCCGATTCAGGAAGAGAGGCAAGTTGGGCCCCAGGTACATCGGCCCTTTCAGGGTGTTGGCCTGGGTGGGCTGGGTTGCTTATCGCTTGGATCTACCCGAGGAGCTTAGTCAGATCCATAACAAGTTTCATATCTCTCAGCTGCAGAAATTTTTGGTTGATGATTCTGTAATCGTTTCATTGGAAGATATTCAAGTAGACGATTTCATGAACTGTATCGAGAGACCGGTGACGATCCTTGATCGGGAGACAAAAACCTTAAGGAACAAGATTGTTGAGCTGGCAAAGGTGCAATGGCAGCACCACAAGGGTTCAGAATGGACGTGGGAACCGGAAGACGAGATGAAGGATAATTACCCCGAATTGTTTGGTACGGCGGACTTCGAGGACGAAGTCTAATTTAAGTGGGGGAGAATTTTAACATCTGGAATCCTAAGGTACTAAATTCATTTATTCATAGCATGTTTGGGGGTCCTCACGACGTGAGATATTGGGGGTCACATCGTGAGTTACATTTGACCCGTTGACCCGTATTTTGGAGTCTCACGACTGATACATAAGGTCTCACGATGTGAGCTCAGCTTAATGACCCCAAACCCTAATTTTCGGGTATTTAAGGGAAGAGTGGCTAGGGTTACCCATCCTCATCCTATCTCACCTTCTAAGCCTCTGGAAACCCTAGATTTCGATTTACCTTGAGATATTTTGTGTTTTTGCTTGTGGAAAGGAAGGAAAAGGAGAGAAGAAGAGGCATCTTGGGAAGGAAGTTGCTTGGGATCATCATCTTCATCAGCTCTCATCTTGTTTGGACCATTGTACGTATCAAGGCTCAAGCTTTACTTCATTTCATGGCTATATCTAGGCTTTGGTCCCATTTTCTTATGTTTTGGCTTGATTGGAGTGGATTAGATCCATAAAGTTAGCAACTTTATGGATTTAAATGGCCTTTTGAGTCTTATATCTTTCAGATCTAGAAGTTGGTGTAGTATTAGAGGCTTAAATGTCAGTTTGAGACCAATTTGCTACTTTTGACCCACAAGGATGAAGGGACATGCATGGTGCATGCATGTCCATAAAGAAAGCATTTTTATAGACTATTAGGGTCCCTTTTAGCTTTTGGAAGGGTTGGAATTAAGGGCTGAATGGATTAAGAACACTGAAAAGGTGGTTTTTGCGTTAGACCGTTCTCACGACGTGAGACATAATGTCTCACGACATGAGCATAATTCATCGTCCCCGCTGAGTCGTCTTAGTCAGGAGCGAGTCCCAGAATCGGAGCAGACACATCTCACGACGTGACTAAGGATTGGTCACGACGTGAGACGCTGTTTTGGGCTTTTTGGGCCTTAATGGGCCACGTTTTGGGCCTTAACGCTGTTTTGGGCTTTCTGATGTTTGGCCTTTTGTGATTGGGCCCATTTTGGAGCTTTGGGTGTTATTTAGGATTTGGGCCTTCTTGGAATTAGGCCCATGAAGAGTTTTCGACTCAATTAGGAAGTTGGGTCATATTGGGCTTTTGGTGCTATTTGATTGGGCCTTAGATTTTTCGTCAAGTGAGGAGAGGGTAAAATGGACTTTTACACTGAGGTTTGGACATCGGACTAGGGTTACAGTCATGGATTGTGGACTAATTATTATTTGGATATTATTTGATGGTGTTAGCATGGTGATTTCTTTCCGGATCAACAGTCCGAGATTTTATTTGAGAGATCCAACAGTTTGACGTGAGTTTCCTCACTGTGTTTGGCGGGTCGAAGGCACCAATGCTAGCCCATGGTTTATTATGATTAGGATGCTAGTTGTCTGTGTGACTCTGCATGTATGATATCTGATATGTGTACCGGGCGGGGGCCAATACCAATCGAGGCCTGATGAATATATTGTATGTTATTTATTTGGTTATGCTTGCATGTATTATGTGTTTATATGTTTACCGGACGGGCTGATAACTATTTGTATTCTATTTATCTTTGTGATTCTTGCATGTGTTTATATGTTTGTATGTATACTGGGCGGGGCCCGATGCCAGGCGAGGCCTGATGAATGTGATGTGGCGGGCCCATCTCATATTACTAACAGATCTGTTCCAAGCGGGACTCGATGTCGGGCGGGGGTTGATATTGGACGAGGCCCGATGTCGGGTAGGGCTCGATGACGGACGGGGCCCATTATGTATTTGATATGTATGGTATGTGGTGGTTTTGGGGAACTCACTAAGCTTCGTGCTTACATATTTCAATTATGTTTCAGGTACTTCCCGATCCAAAGGGAAGAGCTCGGGGTGATCACATCGCACACACCACATTGTTCCGCAATTTTATTTGACTTTGATGTATCTGGATATTTTGTTTACAGTTTGATTCTATCATGGTTTTATAAAACACATTTGGGTTGATGGTTTTATTATAATTAAAATGAAATTTTTGGTCTTAATTTTTGGGACGTTTCATTGTGGGTTTGGTGAATGTGTAATGGCAGCACTGGATGGGTTCCGAGTAGACTTGGGAACTTGAGGAGGAGATGAGGGAACATTATTCAAGTTTTGGGATGTTATTTGATTCAAGTGGCGGAGAGTTGTAACATTCGTTTCCTAGTATGGTTCTTCCAAATTTAATTAAATTCAAGTTTTGGGATTTTTTCTTGGCCACAACGTGGGGATGGAATGACCACGGTGTGGCATCTTGGTTCAAAAAATGTGCCTCCGTGAACCACCACGACGTTGCAGGGCTTTGGCCACAACGTGGTGGCTGATGGGGATCAAACCCCTAGATTTTAGAATTAGTACCCTATTTAAAAGTACTAACTCCTAGGGTTGCCTCATTTGGCATCTTCCATCCTCTTAAATCGATCCCTACCCAAACCCTAGCCTATTTGTGTGTATTTTGAGTGTGTGAAGACATCTTTTTGAAGATTGAAGTAATAAGGAGTTCATCTTGTGGTTTGTAAGCCTAGGTCCAACTTAGATCCAACATCTTCATCTCATGTCAGACCTTGTGGAGGTATAAAGTCTCAACCTTGCTCATTACATCTCAAGATCTTATGCTAGGTTATTTTATGATCTTTAAAGTCTGAGTCTTCTTGTCCTTGGAGTTTGAGTGAACTCCAGATCCTTTGAGTGTATTATTTAGCTTCTAGACCATGGTATTGGTTGGAAAATAGTATTGCATGACTTAGTATGGTTTCCATGCATTTGATACAACTATTAAGAGCTTAGGATTGAAGATTTTGACTTATTGGAATGTCTTAATGGATAATGATGGAAACTTTATCCGTCAAGACCATGAAGAGATTCAGATATGAGCTTTGGAGCTCTTACGATAAAGGGATAAGAGCTTAATCAATTAAGTTGTTTTTGTTCAATTGTCATGACGTGGTGGCTGGTCTAGTTGTGACTGTTTTGTCTTGAAGCTGCCACGACATGGCCAATGAGTGGTCACGACGTGAATCTCGTCTGGGGTGATTTTGACTATTGACTTTGACCATTGACATTTTGACCTGGTTGATTTTTGGTCAAATAGCTAGTTTAAAGTATAGACTCAGGGTTAACCTTGAATAATTCGATAGGTGGGTTGTAGAACAAGTTTCTTGTCAGTTCAAGTCGAGTATGAGGTGAGTCTTCTTACTATACTATGTGGGGTGCTAGTTGTCTTTGTGACTCTTGCTTGGAAGACTAGGATTTGGCTCCTAGAATTTGTATGAAAGACCAGGGTTTGGCCCCTGGAAATTGAATGGAAGACAGGATATGGCTCCGACACTTGTACAAGTAAAGACCATGATTTGGCCCATGGCAGGAAGTGATAATAAGATTATGATTTGGCCCATAGCATTAACTCGGGGTTGAAATGAAACCTTTATGTTATGTATGGTATGTGGTATTTTGGGGAACTCACTAAGCTTTGTGCTTATGGTTTATGTTTAATTGTTTCAGGTACTTCTGGTTCCAAGGAAAAGGGCCCATCCTGACGCACTGCATCCCTCAGAGATTTATTATGCACTATCTATTTGATACACTCTGATGTTTTTCAAAAATTTATATACATTGGTTGGTTTTGATTAAATGTTTGGATGGTTGGGTGATTTAAAATCAAAAAATTTTACTTAGTATTTTTGGGACGTTACAATTTTGATAAAACCAAACATCACTAAATATCAGTTTCAAAACAAAAATCCAAAAATCAGAGTATCAGATCAAAACATCTCTAAAAAATCATGAAGACATCTGAAGAGTGTGCACAGTCACACCTTTGCTTTCCCATGATCCTCATAAGTACCTGAAACATTTAAATCCATAACAGTAAGCCAAAGCTTAGTGATTTACGCAAAGTATCACGTACAACATATATAACCACACATATCGAGTCTACATTGACACCAAGTCTGCACCGACTCAATGATATCTTTCCACCAGACGGGTCCGCATCAACCTCGAGTCTATATCAACCCCAAGTCCACATCGACTCAACTATATCTTTCAACTATACAGGTCCATATCAACCCAGCAAGGCATGAAAACATACATGTAACAACCAAGATCCCACTGGTCTATCTAAGCATGAAACCACAATATAGCAGCTTTGGTATAAGTAATACAATGAGAAAACTCACCTCACACGTAAAGAAGAAAATCCCTATAGCTCGTAGAAAATGAAGGCATGTACAATAACCACCAAAACATGTTGTAAAAGGTCTATCCTCAGTATATGACCTAAAACCCTAAAGTTTAACCTAAAGTCAAACTTGGTCAATAACTCAATGGTTAATGGTTAACGCTCCAGCCACCACGTCGTGGCCAACCCATGGCCATGCCGTGGTAACAAGGAGACAAAACATTTATGCATCTTTCGTCCACCACCCTGTGGTCATCCCCTCGTCATGGCGTGGTTTGCCTAGAAAACTCATTTCCTTCATAAATTCTTAATCCAATATGATCAAGCCTTAAACTCCATAGAAGGATCTAATACAAGAAAATGATTCATAAAAAATATAACTTTATGGACATACACACCATATGCATGTCCTACACTATTTTAGGTCAAATGGTGAAGATGTGACATTTATTTTTTGCATGGACCTAAGTCACACTTAAGTTCTAGATCTAAAAGGTAAAACACTCCAGGGACACTGAATATTGATAAAGTTGCAAGATTTATCTGGAGTTCTTCCATAAACTCCAACCAAAAGCATAAAATGGACCTAAAATGCCATAAAATGTCAGATCTAGGAAGTTTAAAACATAAAGCTAAGAACTTGGATACATACAAAATTCCAAATAATGAACAAGATGTTGGATCTATATAGGAAACACTCTCAGGATCCAAAGGGGTGATAATATTCCTTCAAGAATATACAAACATAATTAGAACATGAAAGGATGTTGGAGTTTTGGGGGAATATTTCTGGAAGAGATGGACGCAGGGTTTGAAGGAAGCTCTAGCAAGATCATTCGTTAAATATGGATTAAGATCCCAGGTCTAGGGTTTTGATCCCATTGTGGCGTCATTATGTGGTCTAAATGGATGCCACACCATGGAAATGAGGCCTTACCACGCCATTGTAATCCATTCACCACTGTAACACCCATTTTCTAAATTTATCAGCTTAGGGATTTGAAGTTTTGAGGAATAAGGTTTTAGGAAAAATCTTCAACTGTGATGATGTGGTTTGGTGTCTACGGCTCATCCATGTCCTTAAAATGAGGCTCAGTTCTGCTTGGTGACAAAGACATAATACATGTATGTACCCTGACCAAGTGTCCGCAACAACCCAAAACCCTGGGTCTTGGGCTCATTTCCTCCAACCGCCACCTTCAAAAAAACCCTTATCATGAAACCCTAGCCTATCCTCACACCATTATTCTTCCTTTGCTGATTTTTGGTGTATTAGGAACCTTTGGTGTGAAGATTCAAGAGTTTTTGGTGTTGTTAGCTCTGATCCAAGCTTCATTAGCCTTCTATATTATTTTTGGACTTCTGTAAGTCATCAAGCTCACATGTTTATGCTTATAAGTTGCTAAATCTAGGTTCCGAGCTTGTTTTTTTTTGTCTACTTAATGAAGTTGTGTGGATTGGATGTGATAAAGTTTTCAAATTTATCATTCCATGTTTTCCCAATAGTATTTTGGTCCATAGATCTAGTCTTTCATGGTCTTTAGGTACCATGCTTGGAATTATGATCTCTTTTTGGCCACTTTTGACCTAGAATGGCGGGTGACGTGTGATATGTGCATAATTATTCATATATTTTGTGTTAAATCTTAATACTTTTTGGCTATTTTATTGAAAATTATGAACAAAAGGTACTTAAATATGTTTAAAATGTATTTGTAGCCTAAAAGATGAGCTCGGAAGCAAAAGGAAATAGAAAAATCGATAGGAAGCTCGGGAATTGAAGAAAGAAAGAAAGAAAGAAAGAAAAAACCCTGAAGAACTCGGCGAGTTGGGTGCCTACTCGCCGAGTAGGTTCGAAGATTCGCGAACAAATAAGATTCCTTGACGCATACGGATTTTAAGTGGGGGACTCGCCGAGTCGGTCTATGGATTCGACGAGTAGCCCCTATTTTTAGAAACTATATAAAGGGCTTTAATTCACGAATTTGGAAGCTCTCTCTAGAACCCTTGAAGGTTAATTTGTGATTCAAGTTGCTGCTGGAGCTCTGGAACATCAAGATCGAGTCTAAGCATTCGATTTTGGGGAGATCAAGGCAATTCAAGTGTACTATTTACTTAATCTTTTGTTTAAACTATGTTTGGATCAATTGATTTCGTTTTTGAGTCGTTTTCTGCTTTAATTATGAGCTAAAAACTCATAACTTCTGTTTAGGATAGATGACTTTATGACTATGGTTTGATTTTATGATTGGATTAATTTAATTTGGTAATTTTGTTTTGTTAAGCTTGTTAAAGAACCTTATGTGTTAATCACAACTATTTTCTGTTAATTTACCAGCATATTAAGTTGCATGAACATCTCTTAATTTCTAATCTCATATGATTTGTGTGAAAACATTGTTATATGCCTAGGAATAGAAAACGTGAAACTAGGGTTAATTAGAAAATAGGTAAAATAATGTGTGAGCTTGTGTGACGAACCATCAACAAGAGGTTAATTGCATTAGCAATTTGATTAGCTACTACAAGTCTCACTTAACCCGAATCAATAAACTAGGAAATCTATTAGTTTAATCACTTGGCCAATGTTTAAATTAATCTGTTTTCTAAGGATTAGTAATAGTGAACGTGAACCTAATCACACTAATCGGTAGCCAATGCCAATTAATCCATTTCACTTGTCATAAAATCAACCATAGAAATAAATGATTCAAAATCTAAACAGAATTCTTTTGCATTATTGAATTTAGTTGATTTTCGTTTGCTTAGCTGTTAGTTGCTTAGTTGAGTATTAGTTAAGTACTTAAGTTTTTAGTCTTGCAAAACTAGAGAAAACCCTTTCTTTTATTGCTTGTTTTTAGATAATATTTGTTATTAACTTAATTGTCGTTCCCTGTGTTCGATACCCTGCTTGCTAAACTATACCACCAATCGACAGGTACACTTCCTTTTGTGTGTCTAATTTATATTAAAAAGTAGGATTAAAACTAGTGCATTCGACACACATTAAGTTTTTGGCGCCGTTGCCGGGGAACGGTTCTAAAATTAATTTTAATTGCTAATGTTATCGATCCTTTGTGTAAGATTTTCTTGCACAAAGTTACTGCTTTAGGAAAAGTTTTACTTAGATTTAAGTTTTAGTTTCTTTTCTTTTATAAATTACGTTTTAAATTTTTTTCTGTTTTACCCTTCAACTCGCCGAGTCCATTCACACCGACTCGACGAGTCCAAGGCAATTTTCCAGTTTGTTTTGTTCTTCCTACGCATGTTTTTCTGTCTCTTGGAGATTGTTTATGACACGTGGATCAAATTCATCCTTGATTCCACCACTTGAAAACCCGGAATCATCGTTTTGCAAGAACAAGGACAAGACCGAAGAAGATACTCCAAAGAAGTCGCCTTTTAAGAGTCTTAGATCGGTTTTTGGCAAGAAGAAGGGAAAGAAAGTGGGGGAATCCAGCAACACGGAAGAAGACACCGAGTATGAGACCGAGAAGGAGGAAAGTGTTACCGATTTTGAAGAGAGTGATCAGAAAGAAGAACCCGACAACACCATGGCCGACATTGCCGACCTCTCGATGGAGGCATACAAAAAGAGGATTCGAGACGACACCGGTCCGGGGCTTGTTCAACCCGTCATACCCGCCACTGCCACGTTTGAACTTAAGGGGCACATCCTTACCGCATTGAAGGAGATTCCTTTCACCGGAAATGATTATGAAGATGCATACAAGCATCTTGATAAAGTTAACGACATCGACGACTACTTCAACATTCCAAATGTACCTAGAGAGACAGTGTTATTGAGGATTCTCCCTATTACTTTTAAAGGGGCTATAAAGGATTGGCTAAAAGCACTACCACCAGGAGAGATTACTACATGGGCTAAGATGCGTGAGGAGTTTCTGGAACAATTTTGCCCACCATCTAAAATTGCTAAACTCAAGAAGGCCATTGCCAATTTTAAGCAACAAGCGAGAGAGTCTTTATTCGAAGCATGGGAGCGCTACAAGGTTCTACTAAGGAATTTCCCACAAAATGACCTCAACGTGCAACAAGAAGTGTCAACCTTCTATGATGGAGTAAATGTCACCACTAGACAACTACTTGATTCTCAAGGCCCATTAACGAAGAAAACTCCGGTTGAAGTTAAAAGACTCATTGAAGAATTCTCTAAACACTCTAGAGAATATCAGAATCCAAGACATGACTCGACTCGAGGGGTGGTGAACTCTGTGAATGATAGAATGGCAGTGTTGATGCCCAAATTAGAGAGTATGGATCGAAGGATGACTAAGATGGACCAATCCATCCATGCCATTAGAGTGGGGTGTGAAAACTGTAGCGGGCCTCACCTTACAAAGGATTGCGATCTTGACGAGAATGGGAACTGGAAAGCGCAAGTGTGTTACTCAGGTGGCGATAAATACGATGAAGATTGGCGAAAACCAAAGAAAGAATGGCTACCTAAAAAGGCTAAGGAGGAGAAATATAAAATGAAGATAAGAGGTTTCTTCCAAAAAGAGGAACCAGTGCAAGAGAAGAAGCTAGACTTTGAAAATATGCTCACAAGACTTGCAGCTGCGTCCGAGAAACGACACAACGAAACCGATGATGCAATGAGAGAACAACAACTCATGATGAAAGAGAAACAATCTTTGATGAGAAATCAGCAAGCTTCCATCCTCAACATTGAAAAACAACTATGCCGACTTGCACTACAAATAAACGAGAGACAATCGGGTGCGCTTTCTAGTAATACCGAAAACAATCCGAAGGGCGCACATATAAACATCATAACAACTAGGAGCGGGAATATTATTACTCCTCTGACCCCTATTCAGAAGGAAGATCCGAAAAGGGTGCAAGAGGAAGAATCTGAAAACCAAAAATTGCAGAAACCCGATACGACTCGTCGAGTCGAAGACATGGACTCGACGAGTCCCCCACCTGAACAGAATAATAAGCCTCTTGTTAAACCATATCAGCCTCCATTGTCGTTTCCAGGATGAGCTAAACAAGATAAGAATGATATTGATTATCAAAAATTTCTGGAACACATCAAAGCCCTTCAAATCAATATGCCCTTCATCGAGGCGGTTGCACAAATGCCTAAGTATGCCAAGTTCTTAAAGGAGCTTCTTACAAATAGGAAGAAGATGGAAGAGGTGCAGAAGGTGGTTCTAAATGAAAATTAGCCGCCATGTTGAACAAATTACCTAAGAAGAAAGGTGACCCTGATAGTTTGACCTTGCCTTGCCAATTCTGGAATTTATCAACTATCCATGCATTAGCTGATTCGGGGGCAAGTGTTAACCTCATGCCATACTCATTCTTCAAGAAATTAGACCTTTCGGAACCAAGGCCAATTCAAATGGAAATTCACTTGGCTAATAAAATGGTAACATTTCCGAGGGGGATATGCGAGGACCTATTAGTAAAAGTTGACAAGTTCGTGTTTTCCGCAGACTTCATAGTGCTAGACATGGAAGCGGATCCTCAAGTCCCGATTATACTTGGAAGACCCTTCCTTAACACCACGAGTGCTATAGTAGATATGAGAGATTCAAAACTTACCCTTGGGGTAGGGGAAGAATCAGTTACATTTGGAATAGATCATGCCATGAAGCATGCAAGGTGTAGTGATGACACGACGTTCTCGGTTGATATGTTGGAGGAGTTAACGGAAGAGTGGAAGGAAGACAAACCAAGAAAGTTTACCATTACTTTTGAAGATGAATTTGATGTGGAAAGAGATCTGATGGAGATAGAGAGACTGCTTGAAGAAGCTGAATATAATGAATTAAACAGAATTGCTGAAAGCCCGACTCGCCGAGTAGCATCCTCTGACTCGATGAGTCCGTTTGAAAAAAGGCGACCATACGCGAATTTTTCCCTGGACTCGACATGTTCAGCATACAAAACACGAGATCAGAGATGAAAATTCTACCTAATCATCTGGAGTATGCATTTCTTGAAGAAGGTGAACAAAAACCTGTAATTATAGCTTCTGACCTTACCAAATCTGAAAAAGAAGAGTTAGTCTGAGTTCTAAAAAAAGAAAGAATTCGATTGCATGGAACATTGCCGACATTAAAGGCATTAGCCCTTCTTATTGTTCCCACAAGATCAACCTAGAAGAAGGAGCAAAGCCGGTAGTGCAACATCAAAGGCGATTGAACCCGAACATGCAAGAAGTGGTAAAGAAGGAGGTAGTCAAGCTTTTGGATGCAGAGATCATATATTCTATTTTCGATAGTCCATGGGTTAGTCCCATTCAAGTGGTGCCTAAGAAAGGAGGGATGAACGTTGTCACAAACGAGAAGAATGAGCTCATGCCATCCCGAATGGTAACCGATTGGCGAGTGTGCATCGATTACCGGAAGTTAAACGATGCCACTCGTAAAGACCATTTTCCCAGTCCTTTTATTGATCAAATGCTTGAACGATTATCTAGCCATAGTTACTATTGTTTCTTAGACGGATTCTCGGGTTATTTTCAAATCCCCATAGACCCAATTGACCAAGAAAAGACTACTTTCACTTGCCCAAGTGGGACTTTTGCCTATCGCCGCATGCCTTTTGGGTTATGCAATGCGCCCGCAACCTTTCAGAGATGCATGACGACAATATTCCATGATATGGTAGAGAAGTTTATGGAAGTATTTATGGATGACTTTTCTGTCTTTGGCTCCTCATTTCATGATTGTCTCACTAACCTTGACTTGATGTTTGCTAGGTGTGAAAAGACCGATCTAGTCTTAAATTGGGAAAAATGTCACTTTATGGTTAAAGAGGGCATAGTATTAGGTCATAAAGTATCCAAGGTAGGAATTGAGGTGGATCGGGAAAAAATTGATACAATTGCTAAATTACCCCCACCAACTAATGTGAAGGACATTAGGAGTTTTTTAGGACACGCGGGTTTTTACCGCCGTTTCATAAAAGATTTTTTAAAAATTACTAAACCTCTAACTCAATTACTTTTAAAATATGCACCTTTTAATTTTTCTAAAGAGTGTTTAACTGCATTTGAAGTTTTAAAAGAAAAGTTAACTAATGCCCCGATCATTGTCGCCCTGAATTGGAACTTGCCCTTTGAAATAATGTGTGATGCGAGCGACTTTGCTTTAGGAGCCGTGCTTGGCCAAAGGGTTGATAAGCACTTTCAACCCATCTATTATGCCAGGAAGACATTAAATCCCGCCCAAGAAAATTACACCACAACCGAAAAGGAATTATTAGCTGTGGTGTATGCTTTTGACAAATTCCGCCCTTATCTTATTTTATCTAAAACTACTGTTGTCACTGACCACTCTGCTATTAAGTACTTGTTTGCCAAGCAGGATGCAAAGCCAAGATTGATCCGATCGGTACTCTTACTACAAGAATTTGACATCGAGATCAAGGATAAAAAGGGAATGTGTGGGGTGTAGACAAATTGGATGATGCGCTTTGGGAATTTAGGACCGCATTCAAGACACCCATTGGAACCACACCTTATAGGCTAGTATATGGTAAGAATTGTCATTTACCCGTGGAACTTGAACACAAAGCTTATTGGGCTTTGAATACATGTAATTTTGAGCCAAATGAGTTGCGTACAAATCGACTTTTGCAAATGAATGCGTTGTAAGAATTGAGGAATGAGTCCTATACTAACTCATTAATTTATAAGGACAAGACCAAAAGATGGTATGATGCAAGGTTGAAGGCTAATAAGGAGTTTGAGGAACGACAAAAAGTTCTATTGTACAATTCAAGACTAAAGCTCTTTCCGGGAAAATTACGCACTCGTTGGACCGGGCCTTTTACAATAAAACATGTCTATCCTTATGGAGTAATTGAGCTATGGAGTAAAGACGGGTCAAGCTTTAAGGTTAATGGGCATCGAGTGAAGAGATATGAAGAAGGAATGCCAAGGGACGAAAGACTTGAGGAACGACTAGATTTGGAGGAAGTCATTGAAACATAGAGTGGGAAGGATTCCAGCTAACGAATCCTCAAAAAGAAGCTTTTTCGGGAGGCAACCCGATATCTAGAGTTTGCTTTCTTTTTATTTTTCATTTTGCTTGATTTAATTTTATTTTGATATGTTCGGTTAAAGATAATTTTTATTTTTGTTTGTTTTGATTGTTTTATTTTGAACTTATGGTAGCTAGGATTATGTAGGATGTTTTTGTATTCTATTACTTGTGTTTGCTTTGATCTTTTCAGTTTGAGGCTTAGGATTGCATGTGAGGGTATAGAGTCAAGGCTAACCAAGCAAGAATTTGATTCTAGGCAAGAGAGAAAATGAAGTTTTGAGTCAAGTTATGAGTACGATTGATAGACGAGTTATAGAGTATTTATTTACTGAAGAAAAATGAAGAAAAGTATTAGTTTATATTACCCCCATACATCAGAAACGGATCTGGGCAGAATACAAATTTTTTTTCACATAGCGGTCTACTTGCCGAGTGCATCTTATGGACTCGATGAGTCCATGTGAAACTTCGTGCCTTTTCTGCCAGTCACGCTACAACTCGGTGAGTTAGCATATCTACTCAATGAGTCACTCGTTAATTCTACTTTCAAGCCAATAATTTGATGACATTTGATACGGGCATTGGTTCTATTCTTTGGAGATCATTTTCCGAGCATTTCCAAGAGTTTTTTCCTTATAATTGGAGCTGTACCACACGAGATTTTGACACCCAAGACATGGATGAGTTGTTCCCATGTCTAAAGTCAATTGAAGATGGACCTTAAAGACGAAATATCAACTTCGTACTACTATCCCAGGGGAGTTTGTTCCAATTCCCTCTTTATTTTTATGTTTTCTTTATCATGGATAACATGCAATGGGGACATTGCATAAATTAAGTGTGGGGTAGGGGGTTGGTTACATTAGTTGAAATTTTAGTTAAATTTCGAAAATCTTGAAAATTTTAGTTTTTTTGAAATTTTTGCATAAAAAATTGCTAGGGCTAATTTAGAAAATTTTGGTAAAAGCAATTAGGAATTATGCTAGTATTGTGTTTGATGATTTTATGAAGAACCCAAATGTTTAGTTGAGCCTATATACGTTATAATGCATTTGTGGCCTCCTTTATTCTAGTGAAATCATGGGACAAAAACACAACCTTGCTTAGTTTGAGGTACGCAACATGTTTAGCATCGTGTACTTGAAATGTATCCAGGAAAACTAATATCTTTAACCAATAAAGGTTGAAGTTGAGCGCCCCTGCTTAAGCATGTAGGTTTTGAGTGGAAAAAAAAGTGAGATACATGTTAAAAAAAAGAGAGAGAGAATTACAAGAAAAGTTAAAGAATTTTGGAGCAATCAAAGTATGAAGATCAACAGATCAAAGTTCTGAAGAAATTCAAAAAGTTGACGATACCGAAAATCAAACAACAAGGTGGTGAATTCAAAGAAATCAAAGATCAAATATCAAAGAATTGAAGAATTCCAAATAAGCACTATAGTGGTATCAAAAAGTTGTAATTTTCTAGATTATGTATGCTTGGGTTGCTTGACCAAAAATACCTTGAGGTTAGGAAGTTTTTTGCGGATGGATTCGGAGGGATGCATAAAATGAGAGTTGTTCAAAAGACGTGGGCGAGTGTTTATGAGGATTGTGAGTATTTAGAATTAGGGGGGGTCCTTAGGAAATATTTTAGACACAAATGCATGCGTTGTGGTCTTGGCATAATGGCTAGGTTTGATTGGAATTATTTTATGTGATGCTAGTATGTTAAAATTCAGTTTTGCTTGGGGGCAAGCAAATGTTAAGTGTGGGGTATTTTGATATGTGCATAATTAGTCATATATTTTGTGTTAAATCTTAATCAATTTTGGCTATTTTATTGCAAATTATGAACACAAGGTACTTAAATATGTTTAAAATGTATTTTTAGCCTAAAAGATGAGCTCGGAAGCAAAAGGAAGCAGAAAAAGCGATAGGAAGCTCGGAAATTGAAGAAAGAATAAAGAAAGAAAAAAAACCCTGAAGAACTCGGCGAGTTGGGTGCCTACTCGCTGAGTAGGTTCGAAGATTCACGAACAAATAAGATTCCTTGACGCACACGGATTTTAAGTGGGGGACTCGCCGATTCGGTCTATGGACTCGACGAGTAGCCCCTGTTTTCAAAAACTATATAAAGGGCTTTAATTCACGAATTTGGAACCTCTCTCTGGAACACTTGAAGGTTAATTTGCGATTCAAGTTGTTGCTGGAGCTCTGGAACTTGAAGATCGAGTCTAAGCATTCGATTTTGGGGAGATCAAGGCAATTCAAGTGTACTCTTTACTTAATCTTTTGTTTAAACTATGTTTGCATCAATTGATTTCGTTTTTGAGTTGTTTCCTGCTTTAATTATGAGCTAAAAACTCATAAATTCTGTTTAGGATAGATCACTTTATGAATATGGTTTGATTTAATGATTGGATTAATTTAATTTGGTAATTTTGTTTTGTTTAGCTTGTTAAAGAACCTTATGTGTTAATCACAACTATTTTCTGTTAATTTACCAGCATTTTAAGTTGCATGAACATCTCTTATTTGCTAATCTCATATGATTTGTGTGAAAACATTGTTATATGCCTAGGAATAGCGAACGTGAAACTAGGGTTAATTAGAAAATAGGTAAAATAATGTGTGAGCTTGTGTGACGAACCATCAACAAGAGGTTAATTGAATTAGCAATTTGATTAGCTACTACAAGTCTTACTTAACCTGAATCAATAAACTAGGAAATCTATTAGTTTAATCACTTGGCCACTGTTTAAATTAATCTGTTTTCTAAGGATTAGTAATAGCGAACGTAAACCTAATCACACTAATCGGTAGCCAGTGCCAATTAATCATTTCACTTGTCATAAAATCAACCATAGGAATAAATGATTCAAAATCTAAACATAATTCTTTTCCATTATTAAATTTAGTTGATTTTTGTTTGCTTAGCTGTTAGTTGCTTAGTTGAGTATTAGTTAAGTACTTAAGTTTCTAGTCTTGCAAAACTAGAGAAAGCCCTTTCTTTTATTGCTTGTTTTTAGATAATATTAGTAATTAACTTAATTGTCGTTCCCTGTGTTCGATACCCTGCTTGCTAAACTATACCACCAATCGACAGGTACATTGCCTTTTGTGTGTCTAATTTATATTAAAAAGTAGGATTAAAACTAGTGCATTCCACACACATCAACGTGCATTGGACATGCATTTCCATAAATTTATGATTTTTATGAGCCATGGGAGTGTATTAAGGCCTTTTGGAAAGTACAATACTTGGACTTGTCGATTTAAGCAGTTATAAGATTAGGTTGTTCATCAGCAGGGCCACGACATGGAAAATGCATGGCCACGATGTGGTGGCATGGGAGCCCTTGTGATTTGATGTCGTGACCACGACACGGTCAAGGGCTTTGGTCGCGACATGGTGATCAGTTTAGTTGACCGTTGAATTTTTGTCAAACCTTGGTAGAATTGAGTGTTTAACTA
Source organism: Lactuca virosa (assembly GCF_052849685.1). Taxonomy (NCBI): domain Eukaryota; kingdom Viridiplantae; phylum Streptophyta; class Magnoliopsida; order Asterales; family Asteraceae; genus Lactuca; species Lactuca virosa. The sequence goes on along the minus strand of NC_136431.1, from coordinate 23,751,922 downwards.
CGAACTAATTCTTGTTTGAGTTAAGGTAGCTTGTGTTAGTTGTTTTTGTTGTTGAAGTTGTTGTTGAACTTCTGTTGTTTAGTTCAAGTGAGTTTTCTCATTGTGTTACTTATAACACATGCTATGTGAGATGTTGATAGCTCAGGGTTGCTGATAACCCAGTTTTCTATATGTGAGTTGTTGATAGCTCAAGGTTGTTGATAACCCAAAATTATTGTCATTAAATTGTTGATAACTTACGGTTGCTGATAGTCCATAGGGTGGCTGATAACCCGTTGTTGTTATACACGTTTGCCATGATGTGCTCTATGTGATTCTTTGGGCAACTCACTAAGATTTGTTCTTACAATTGTGGATTAATTGTTTTAGGTACTTTATCAATTCTTGGGGATGTGAAGACGGGACTATACACACACATCAGCAGTTTTATGATTTTTATTCCGAGATACTTTCGTTATAACTCTGATTTATGGATTTCGGTTATGAACAAATGGTTTTGCTTTGAACGTACCTTTATAAAAATAAGTGTTTATGCTAGTTTATATATAAAAAAATTGTTCGAAAAAATTTGGACATTACAAGTTGGTATCAAAGCATTGGTTTGAGGGATTTGGAGAACACTCGTGTGATTCCAAACTCAAACTGAGGATCTATGATTTTTTATAAACCTTTTTGAAAACCAGTGAACTTAAAAGGAGAAAAGAATATGTGTTGTGTACAATCATCTGGAGCTCAAGTAAGTAATTCCAAAAATATCCATACATCTTTGATATGTTATTGATGTTATAGTATGAATCAAATGCTAAAAGTAGGCTAAGAATATGATCAGGGTTACATGCCAGAATGTTTGCTTTTGAGATATGTCTTTTTTGTGCATGATATGTGAACTGTTAGAGATGCATGATAGTGTGTAGGCTAAGGATCTTAAGGAATTGCATGCTAGAATTGTCTAATCTTTATGATGCCTTGTTTCCTGTTGGATTTGCTGCTCGAATGCTTCTTGCTTTGTGCTATATGAAACCAACATTGATATTAATTAACTATTAAATGCATACATTAGGTTGCATACCATGAAGATTAAATAGTTTTAGAATGCTTGATATGGCTCTATTGTGAAACTCTTCTTTGAGTCCAACCGTTGTAGCGCAAGATCTTTCAGTCGAAGGACTGTTTAATCTGTGTTGCATGTAATTGTATTCATAAAATGCATAGTTGAATTGGTAGAAGTTTTTTCTAGAACTGATAGCAGGGTGGGATGGGAATTCTCAGTCACCTAGGAAGGTTGTTCATATGTGATAATGTGGCCACTTGCGTAAGAGGAATCCTAGGGTGAAAATTTAGGAAGTTTTGTGGTGGCTTTTCTAAGTATATGGGTGTGCTGGTACACTTAGTAGTGGTGGAGTTCCTAGTGACCTAAGAAAAGTGTTAAGGTATGCTAGTGCATGCATAAGTGTGATAATAATCCTAGAGTGAGAGTCTAGGAAGATCTGTAGTTGGTGCTTGTGAGAGCACATGTATTTCCGATTAGTAGTGGTCGAGTGTAGGGACTTGGGAACCTTGAGATAATTCTTGGGATGAGTATGGATATGTGTGGAAGGAAATATGGGCCTAATACTACAGGACGGACAAGATTCATATAGGGATCAGGAAGAGCTAAAAGGTTATCGAGAGCTGGTTACCGGTAGATAATGTGGTATAGCACTAGGGTTAGTTGTATCCAGTTTCCGTCTCTCTCATTCTTTCGGTATCGGTTGCTCGGTATAAGGATGAGTTTCGTAGTTGTTTGCGCTTAAGTGGCCATGGAAGATTTTGTCTAAATTGTGCATACAAGTGTGAGTTAGATGATTCTAAGGTCTTGAGGGCCTTGTTCGAAGTAGTGCCAATTTTATTCGCATGACTCAAGTAGGTAGAGATTGTTTTTATCGACTCAAGGATTGCAGCCTGAGGCTGGGTGGTCGGCCGATGCCTTGGGATATCGTTTTCTACAACGGGTTTATGTTTGTACATCTTTCCGTGTTTTACGGAGAAGATATTGGATGCGTGTCAGTTGATAGATAGAAGAAAGGGACGATGTTCTCCAAATTGATTTCGGCCGTAAGGGGGTAAAGTCTGGTTTATTGTAAATAGTTTCCATATTTTAGTATAAGGATGTATGAGATTGATTGTTCTTCGGTTCGGTGGTCGGATTGGAGATCATGTCGCGAGTCGAGCCTCCGACCTAGTTTTCATAGGACTGGGTGTCTCTTATGTAGATTGAAATTTGATTCCAAGGCCAAACTGGAATTCCGATAAAAGAGGAGGGAACTGGTGTGCGGCCAGGCACGACCATCAAAGTAGAGAATTCAAGGTTTTTTATTCGCTGAGCGGGTTTAAGCAGTCGTGGTTGGGGCGACAAGCGGAGAAAGGACACAAAAGAGGTACTTGTCATATGGTAGCATCGAGATCTTTCTGGTACGAGTAATGGAGTTCTATTGATATGCTAGGTTTGTCGGAGCTATTGCAAGAGGTTCTTGAAGTTTCAGAGGAGGATGAGGTTAGGGATTATTTCTTTAAATGCAAGTTTGAAGTACATAAGGTTCGATTCTTAGGGTGGCTCGTCAATAAAAATGGTTTCATGGGTGAGCTCATTTTCCGTGTGTTGGATTATGTGTCTAATCCCATAACTATAATTAGTATATACTTGAACTGATAGTGGCAGAGTCCTTTTGGGTTGCCCTCAACACTAGCAACTAGACAAGATGACTTTTGGAGAGAGATATTGATTTATTACTTAATTAATAAATTGAAATAAATAATTTATTAATATATTATAGAAATGGTATATTAATTAGAAATAGTAATATTTAGTTATATTTAATCAGAAATTAATTTGAATTAATTTGGTGATTAAATGAATTAACTATAAGTGCAAGGACTAAAGTGTAATTGTTTAATAGTTGAGCAAGAGGCATTTTATAACCATCCCATAAGCATGGATGATTTCAAGGAGCCTTAGGGTTTATAGAATTGTCCATGTGGATAATTAGGAAACTGGATAACTACCCGGTTCAAGATAATGTTGGATTTGGCCTTATCTAGGGTTTAATGACTTCACTATAAATAGACCCTTTGTGTTACAAAATTTGGTCACTGATTCTTTTGAAGAGATAGCCGAAAATCCTTAGCCTCCCTCTCCTATATCTATCTCTATCTTCTTGCTAGTGTTGGGTGTGAACCACTAGAGGCACGACATTTGTGGTGCTTACTCTCGAGGCTTCAACAACGTAATGATCTTTGTTATTTCTCAATAACAATCAAGGTATGTTCTTCTAACCTAATTGATATTTTTGAAAATATGCTAGGTGAATTAGGGTTTCTTATTTTTTGTTCATAGTTGCATAATAGAGACAACATAGATCTTTATTAGGGTTGCATGCACACTTAGGGTTAAATTTAATGTTTTGCATAAAACTCAGCAGTGGTATCAGAGCCCAGGGGTTGTTTTCTAGTTGAATTATTATAATTGGTGAAGTTGAACAAAAAAAAGAATTTAGAATTGCTATTCTGACCAGACACCATGACATGGTGTTCTTCACCGCGACGTGGTGACCTACGAATTTGTTCAACCACGATGTGGTAATGCTCACCACGACGTGGTGAACGGTCAGATCCACAAAAATCGGATTTTTGGCTTATCTCATGAATGGATTAGGATAATTGCTTTAAATAATGCTTTAATTATGTAAAAACTGAATATTTATCTTAGTAATTTGATATCCTTATCTCAAATTCATGATTTGTTTATTTTTTTAATTTAATTAATTGAATATTAATTTTGAAATTTTAAAATATAACCTTGGTATTTTTGAAAATTTTAAAAAACACCCTTATAATATATGTAACATTAAAAGATTAATATTACTATATGTATAAGACGAGCCAGTCGAACCGTTATTATGTCTCATTCATGAAGTCGGTCTATAAGGGGGTATAAGGAAACTGCTTATAAAATGGCAGTTGAATGGGTGTCTACTCTCACCCACTGCTTCCTTGATTGGTGGAGGGTCATTAGCCGAACGAGTTTGATATGACAAAATTCTCATTAATAACTATAATGAATTTTAAAGTAACTAAACCTATTTTTTTAAATTCCTAATCTTAGTTACTTTAGGAAAATGTGAATTTGTATGCTAACCCAAGAAATTGCACATTGCATTTTAATAGTCGTTAGTTGAGCGTGTGTGGCTAACCGGCACACTAATAGGGAGTAATAAAGATTCGCAATGGATGTCTCGAAAATTATCATTCATTAGTGGAGCGTGTGTGGCTAACCGACACACTAAAATGAGATGATAAATGACATCGAGAGTACCAAGCTAATTTGCATGGTTACTCACATCTTGTTTGTGATCCTCAGTATCCCAGTCACAAATAGAAGAGCATAATCGAGATTAAACATGTCATTGAAAAGTTCAATGAATATCTAAAGATCTAGGAATTTAATATAAAAACCTAATTCGTTCAAATTTCGTTTTTCGATGGTGAAATTGGTAAATCGTCATTTACCTACCTTTATATAATTTACAATAAGATTACGACATCCCTTTTCTAAGTTGTGAATTATTTAGTTGGATCCTAGCCTTGATATTTCATTTTGGGTGTTATATTGAGGATTATTCTTATCTAACTAAAACTATCCTTCTTCTCTTATAGATGTCTACTCCTATTGATGCTTCTGATTCCTCCTCCTCCTCTAACAACAACAACAACAACTTTTCTCTGTTGAGCATCTGCTCGAGGTTGCAACTGGATGGCACCAACTACAACAACTGGATGCACAACATCAAAATGGTTCTTCGTTTTGAGGACAAAGAATATGTCCTCGAGAAACCATTAGATGAAATTGACGAAGAGACCGCCACTCCTGATGATTTGGCCGCCTACAAGAAACACTATAATGATGCCACAAAAGTTGCACGCATCATGGTGGCCATAATAACTCTAGAATTGCAAAGGCACTATGAGGATTACTAGTCATACGAGATAAACAAGGACCTTATGGAGAAATACCATAAGCAAGCTCGTCAAGAAAAGTACGAAGTGGTAAAGTCCCTCATTGCAAGAAAGATGAAGGAGGTGAGTCTGTTAGTAGCCACATTCAGAGAATGCAATGATATGTGGATAGGATAATCAAGCTCAACGTGAATTTTGATGAAGAGTTGGCAATCGACATAGTGTTGAACTCTCTGCCAAGTTGTTATGATAAGTTCATATTGACCTATCATTCGAACAACAATAAAACTACTCTGTCACAATGGCACAACCTCCTAAGAACGGCTGAAGCAGGAATGAAGGGAAAAAATGTTGCTTCCACTCCTGCTAGTGCACCTGTTCTGGCCATTGGTCAAGGAAAGGGGAAGAAGAGGAAAGGTCATCCCAAGCAAAACTGGAAGGCTAAATCCCATGTTGGGTCGTCAAGCACAGGACCCAAAGGGAAGTCCAGTTCTAATGCTCCTCCCGTTTCTGATCCCAAAGAGTCCATTTGCTTCTATTGAAATGACAATGGGCATTGGAAACGTAGCTTCCCGAAATACTTGCAGGACATCAAGGATGACAAGGTGAAACCAACCTTAGCATGTATTTACACTATGTTTTCTAAAAACTCATTATATTCTCATTCTTGGGTCCATGATATAGGATGTGGATTTCACATTTGTTCTGATTTTCAAGAGCTAAAAATAAGTGATGATGTGGATCATGGAAGGATGAACTTAATCATGGGGAATAGGCGATCGTTACTAGTCACCAAGATTGGATTTTATGGCTTGATGCTTAGTAGTGGGTTAATAAATTGTTGCTACTCATTAGAGATGACACGAAACATCATTTCTTTGCATGCTTTATTTAAACAAGGTTTTAGATATTCATTTAATAATGAGAATGGTTATATTCATGCTTATAAAAATGGCGTTTTTTATTTTGAAGCTTTACCTTGTAATGGTCTGTATTAAACTGTAATAATTGTAGACAATTTAGGAAATAGTGTTTTTCATATTGATTCATCTAATGGTATAGACAAAGCATGCTTGTGGCATTTTTGTCTTGGACATGTTAACAAGAAACGCATTGCCCTACTCCAAAAGGATGGAGTGTTGGAATCATTTGACTTAAGGTCATATGATACGTGCGAGTCTTGTTTGCTAGGGAAGATGACAAAATCACCTTTCACTGGTTCTTGTGAAAGATGTGAAGGTTTGATGGATCTCATACACACGGATGTGTGTGGTCCCTTCAGATCCACCACAAGGGATGCAAATCGATTCTATGTGACTTTTACTGATGATTATAGCAGATTTGGCTATATCTACTTAATCAAGCATAAGTTAGAAACCTTTGAAAAGCTCAAAGAGTTTAAACATGAAGTCGATAATCAATTGGGCAGGAATATAAATATGCTGAGATCCAATAGAGGCGGTGAGTATCTTAATATCGAGTTCCATGACTACCTCAAGGAATGTGGAATAGTTTCACAATTAACAACTCCTAGGACACCACAACTTAATGGTGTGGCGGAGAGGCATAATCAAACCTTGTTGGATATGGTTCGTTCCATGATGAGTCGAGCTTCACTTACAATATCATTATGGGGGTTGCCTTAGAGACTGTCTCCTACATTCTTAATCTGGTTCCAACAAAGAAGGTTTCCAAAACACCTGACGAGATGTGGACAGGTAAGGTTCCCTCGTTAGTCCATATCAAGTTTTGGGGTTGTGAATCTTTTGTTAGACGAGAGACTCACGAAAATCTTGAACCTCGAAGTGAGAGATGTATTTTCATCGACTATCCACATAATTCCTTTAGATATTTGTTCTACAGACACAGTGAGAACGTGGTCTTCGTAGAACGAATGGGAGTCTTTCACGAGAGAGAGCTCATATGCAAAGAGGACAGTGGGAGTACAATTGATCTTGAAGAAATTCATGAATCAAACGATGAAGGAACTTCTGAAGATGCTAGGGCTCAACCTGAGGAAGAAATTCTAGTTGAACCGATTGGTGAATCATTACCTCTTAGACGTTCCAGTAGAGTTAGAATGCCACCTGAGTTTTATGGCTTCCATATTACTACGGATGGTGATACGTTTATCAGTGATAATACACTGGTGAATTTGGATGATCCTTCTAACTATAAGGAAGCAATGGAAGGCCCTGAGGTTGCAAAATGGCAAGAGGCAATGGACAGTGAAATCAAGTCCATGTATGGCAACCAAGTTTGGATTTTGATTGATAATGTATCAGGTCGCAAGACAGTTGGGTGCAAGTGGATCTTCAAGAAGAAGACTGACATGGATGGAAAGGTACACACTTTCAAGGCTCGACTGGTTGCAAAGGGCTTTACTCAAACCCTAGGGATTGACTATGATGAGACCTTCTCACCAGTAGCTAAGATAAAATCTATTAGGGTAATGCTAGCCATAGTCGTGTTTCATGATTATGAAATTTGGCAAATGGATGTCAAACCTGCTTTCCTTAATGGGAAGTTGGATAAGGATGTTTACATGAGTCAGCCAGAGGGTTTTGTGGATTCAAAGTATCCAAATAGAGTGTGTAAGCTTGATAAATCAATCTATGGATTGAAACAAGCTTCTTGCAGATGGAATCTTTGCTTTGATGAGAAAGTCAAAGAGTTGGCTTCTCTAGAAGTAAAGATGAGTGTTGTATGTATGTCAAAGCTAGTGGGAGTATAGTAACCTTCCTGGAATTGTATTTCGATGACATACTTCCTATAGGAAACGACATTCCAACCTTGCAAGAGGTTAAGGCTTGGCTTGGAAAGTGTTTCGCTATGAAGGATCTGGGAGAGGCTGCTTATATTCTAGGGATAAGGATTTTGAGAGACAAGAGTAAAAGATTAATTGGACTTAGTCAAAGTACTTACTTAGAAAATGTGCTAAAACATTTTAGTATGGAGAATTCCAACAAAGGATAATTGCCTATACAGAGTAATACCAAAATGAGTAAGACTCAGAGCACGAGTATCGATGCAGAAATGGCACAAATGAGTAGAATTACATATGATTCTGTCGTTGCATCTATCATGTATGCTATGACATGTAATCACCCTGATGTGGCTTTTCCCTTGAGCATGGTTAGTCGTTATCAGGGAAATCTGGGTAAAGCTCATTGGATAGAAGTTAAGAATATTCTCAAGTATCCACGAAGAACTAAGGACTGGGTCATTGTGCTTGGTGGCAATGATGACTTGAGAGTATCTAGGTACAGTGACGCCAACTTTCAAACAGACAGAGACAACTTCCGTTCTCAATCTGGTTGGGTATTTACCCTTAATGGAGGAGCGGTAACCTGGAAAAGTTCCAAACAGGAGACAGTGGCGGATTCTACCTGCGAATCAGAGTACATAGCAGCGAGCGAAGCATCAAAGGAGGCTATTGGTTGAAGAAGGTGTCGTCAAAAAATACCATTTCATCAGAAATAGAGTAGAAGTAGGTCACCTCATTGTAAAAAAGGTGTCTTCAGAAGAGAATCTTGCATATATCCTCAGAAAGGGTCTGAGTAGGGTCAAGCACGTTCGACATGCAAGGGGAATTGATCTGAAAGATGATATTAGTTTTAGTAGTTAGGTAGTTATTTTGAAACTTGTAATAGAATAAATGTAATTGACTTTTGGTGATTAAGTAATGGAGATTTATTTATGAGTTGGATTACTACCTTCTGTCTATTATTTATTTTGTGTTTCATTTTGCATGTTTTATTTCCAGAACAATTGGATTGTTCAAACATCCACAGTCTATCATACTTTTGGAAGTAAGTAGTGATTCAAGACTGCCATGAATTGAATTGTAGATTGTCTAAGGGGTCTTGGACATAGCAATAGAATTGTTGCAATATTCATGAGTACTTTGAAATAGAGATATAAGTATTGGATTAACCTACGCTCAGAGAATTACTTCATGGAATTTATCACGAGTAATTCTAAGACGATAATATCTTATAATCTTTAAACGGAGATATATGAGTTGTGGTTTACGAATCAGTTGTGCATTGATAATATGCAAATGCATCAGTAACTTGATGTTATAAAATGTATTATTGTGCATGATTTGGTGAGCCAATAGTACAAGCATATAAGTCAAAGTTTATCTGTTCCTTTTTTACCTAATGGGAAAAAGCGATATCTTTGGGCCCCTCGATGATTTGGTGTTGAATTATAGTGTTGGGCCCGGCCAGGACTTGATTCATGTGTTCGATTTGAAGTTCTATGTCATTACAAATCAGGAATCGGGAAACAAACTATTAAACAATGAGATTGATTATGTTCCATGCCTCATGTCCGGATCATATCTTGCAGCACGGAGGATTATATGATCACTTATCTTAGGACACATGGCTGACTAGGTCAGAGTTCGACAGTAGCTTTTGAGAGCTACAATTTGCAGATCAGTTTAGAAGTTATACTAGCAATTATATTTACTATACTTATCCAAGTGGGAGACTGTTGGATTAGGTGTCTACGCCCATAACTATAATTAGTGTATACTTGAATTGATAGTGGCACAATCCTTTTGGGTTGCCCTCAAAACTAGCAACTAGACAGGATGACTTTTAGAGAGAGAGATTCGTTTATTATTTGATTAATAAATTGAAATAAATAATTTATTAATATATTATGGAATTAATATATTAATTATAAATAGTAATATTTAGTTAATGTTTAATCAGAAATTAATTGGAATTAATTTGGTTATTAAATGAATTAACTACAAGTTTAGGGACTAAAGTGCAATTGTTTAATAGTTGAGCAAGAGGCATTCTAGAACCATCCCATACGCGTGGATGGTTTCAAGGAGCCTTACGGTTTCTAGAATTTTCCATGTGGATAATAAGGAAATTGGATAATTACAAGGTTTAAGATAATGTTGGAATTGGGGCTTATATAGGGTTTCCTGGCTGCACTATAAATAGGCCCTGTGGGCTACAATTTTTGGCCAATGATTCTTTTGAAGAGATAACAGGAAATCCTTGGCCTCCCTCTCCTCTCTCCATCTTCATCTTCTTGCTAGTGTTGAGTGTGAATCACTAGAGGCACGACATTTGTGGTGCTTGCTCTCGAGGCTTCAACAACACAAGGATCTTTTTTATTTGTCAATAACAATCAAGGTATGTTCTTCTACCCTAATTGATATTTTCAAAAAGATGCTAGGTGTATTAGGGTTTTGTAACAAATCGTTATTTCAAACCTATGTAATAGTGTAGGTCAACGTGTATTTCTTTTTATAATAATAAAGAGAAATTTTAGCATAATGTGCATATTTACATAATTGACCCTCAAAAATAAATTAATTAACAATCTCGATTGGGATGAACCAAGTGATAGAGATTGTAACAAGGTTTCCCAAAACATAAAGAACACTAAAATCTGAGTTATAACGAAGAAGTTATGACCAATCGAAAATCCGCGACAAAACCGGCAAAACACTGTTCAGTGTAAAAACTGAAATTTTCAATAAAAGGCTTTTTAGCCTTAACAATCTAAATGAAAGTTGTAGTTTATGTTAAACCAAGAACTTTCATAAAAAGAACGGAAAAATATGACTTTGTATGAGGAAGTTATGATTTTTCTAAGTTTCAGTATAGCAGTGTACAGCTAAAAACTCGAAATAAAGATTGAGCGATTTTTAGCCGACACAACCTAAACAAGAATTGAAGGTCTCGTCAATAGTAGTACAACGGTAAAAAGACAGACAAAAATGGACGTCGGATGAAGAAGTTATGAATTTTTAACGGGTTTCCTGTCCCGGTCTGTTAAAAATAATAATATTAAAAATAAAGTCAAAATTAGCCGATGAAGTCTAAACGAAAGTCATATAGTATAATTTTACCTACGCGTGCATATAAAGAACGTCAAAAATGGAGTTCGTATGCGAAAGATATGAATTTTAGAAGTTTTTGGCTCAAAAACCGAGAAATAAATGAGAACCGGATAATTTCGCATGAACAGTACCCGGTACGTCATCTCGCATCAGCAGCTTCTCCGTGTCCGCCTCGTGGCACCTTCTGATTGGACCGAAGTGCGGTCCAATAGCCATCCGACACCCCTCGCATGAACAGTAGCCGCCTCACCCGGATCCGACGCGTGCAGCTCTCCGATTCCAGTGAAGTCTCGGCCAATCCCCTTCCAACGCGCCTCGCACAGGTGTCGCGCTTCCGAGCCTCGCAAGCTGCTGCTTCCGACGTTGCTCGTGGCCTTCGCTGCTGATGTCGCGTGTCCTGATGACTCACCCTTCGAACTGGACCCTCGCAGCCTATATAAAGGCTGCGAGATTTCTCGGATTTAAGCTCATTTTCACCCCATTTTCCATTTCTTTTCACCCCTTTCACTTCCATAAGCTTACAAAATAACCCCCAAAGCCCCGGTATCATATCTCAAACTCTAAGCAAGCCTCGAAGCCCTAAGAATCCCAAGAAAAACAACTTTCTCCAGTCGAAACTCTGCTCGATTTAAGCCGGTTTTTCGTCAAATAAACTCCTTTCCAGGAAACGAAACGCTGTCCAAATCACCACCTATCAAGTGAGTTCATACCCCCACATTTTCATAGTTTTTACTGTTTTAAGAGGGGGAATACAAGTCTAACACAAAGCTTTTGTGTTATAACAAATGATTTGAAATGGATTACAGTTATAAAAACAAATGGTTTCAAATATCTTGTCCAATCAAGTGGTTTTAAGTGGTTATTTCAAAAAGACATCAAGTTACCAAAATGGATTTCCAAAAATGAAACTTCTTTTAAATGTTTTATAAACTTATATTTTTCCCCAAAAATCATACTAGTATACATATATTTATATAAATAATATTTAAAAGAATTAGGATTGACAACCCACTTTGGTTCCTTTTCCTTGTTTGGATGTGGGATTATAAGTATCCGTTGTTTATCCAAATGTCATTTAAATTTTAGTTATATATTTGTATATGTATACAAGTATAAAAGTTTATTCAATTAGATTCAATTACCCTTTGTAACATGTTGAGCAAAGGATCCCATACATGAATACTCGTTAACAAATCAGAAAGTACATATAAATTATAATAGGTATAATTTATGATACCCAGAACATTAATTCACGACACTAGTATACTAGAGTACATGGTTTTACAAAAACAAAGGTTTAATTCAAAACTATTCAATTATATACATTCATTCAAATACATGTTAAGAGTACTAAATTCAAGATTATACAATCAATCATTTACTTCAGAATGATTGGGTTTTCATAATTAATATACATGTAACGTTTATATGCTTTTATGAGACGAGTAGTACAGTTTGTATAATTCATTTTAAACAATATAGTAAAGTCCTGATATTATAACCAGAGTCTCCAGCAGGGGATCGAAACAATGGGTGTATAGATTTATATTGGGATTAACAACCCCGCACTCGGACTGCTAGCTACAGTCAGGCATACACGCCTATGAGTGACAATTGTTATCATCAACTTTCAACGCATTCATAGCGTTGGATCAGGCCATCTAGTTAGTATGGTTATAATAACTCATTTAAAAGATATTAACAATACGTTAATGTATAATTACTAAACTTAAGTACGTTTTCAAAGTACCAGTTTACAATATTCAGTATACAAGATTCAGTTTACGAGATACAGTTAACAAGATACAAGTTTACATAAAGATTACAAATACAAAACATTGGTTTACCAATAGAACAGTTTTATACATATACAACTACTTTTCATATACAACAGAAAATATAGGATTTTCCGGAAACAGTTTACATATTCAAGAAACAGAAAACACTCTTACAAAACATAAATACTTATGCACTCACTCAACTTTATGTTGATACTCTCTTTTAAAATTACTTGTATTCTCAGGGAACCCGTAGACAGGTACACACAAGCTTTTGAAGATGGAGCAGTTTATGTTTTGTCTTTATCTTTTGTACAACTTTTTGGTTTCAGTATACAATTTGAAACACATGTAAATATTTATACTTTTTAATACAGTGGTTGTTTGTACTATGATTACTATATTACATGTGTTGTGATACTACAAATGAAGTCCTCCACCCCCGGATGTTTCCGCCGTCTGGTTTGGGGGTGTGACAGGTTTCTTATTTGTTGTTCATAGTTGCATAATCAATAGGGAAAACATAGATCTTTATTAGGGTTGCATTCACACTTAGGGTTTAAGTTTAATGATTTGCATAAAACGCATCAGTCTGATGTGATGTCACTATGGGAGGGTACAAGGTCTCCATCTGAGATTTAGAGTCTCCCTGAAAGTGACTGATTGTTTTCTAAAGGTTTATCCTTATTCTATGTTATGCATGCGGAGAGTCAAGGTTGGTATGTATTTGGTTGATCTGGACTGAGGCTTTGTTGTTTCTAGATGTTAGTAGGTGATAGTTCAAAACCTAATTGGGGATAATTAGGTATTTTGCTTGGAGGGTCCTAGGTCTGTTTGATTTTTGTGGGTTTGGTGTAGTGGGTCAACGAAATCTACGGTTCAAGTATCTGTGGGTTTTGGCTCAAGATTATTGCTACTTAAGGGAAGGAAGGTAGGATACCATCAAAGTGCTCTTAGATATGAGGTTTTCTCGTTGTGTTTCTCAAGGATCCGTTGGATTACTCCGTGGTTAGGTAGAATTAAAGGATTGGTCAAATCATGAATGTAGATAAGACTTTTTACTCGCTCAGGTTGCGTATTGTCCTAGCAGCAGGAAGCTACCGGGAAAGGGACTCTTTGCGGTTAATGGTTCCTTTCGGGATCACCATAGATCGTGATAGAGAAGACTTTGATTCGCTCGGGTTGCGTATTGGGAATAAAGAGCACATTTAGCTCGCGGTATGGGCTAGTTAGTTTGGTTAAAGGTAGACAGTTGTTGATTGTCGATCAGCTTCAGATTTTGGTTTGTATATTTTTTGTATGGGATTCATTTAGTAGTATATTTGATCTTTGGATTTAGTTTTTCGTTCCATGTTCGATTGGTTGGATATTTCGTCCCTTCTCAGCAATTGGTGTTATTCGAGGGATTCAAGATGTAATTTCCGAATGTGTAGTTAGTGCGTCGACCCTTCATCAAGGTTTTGTCAGTTTTATATCTAGGTTTTGGGGTGTGTATAACCTTGGTTGTTTTAGTTGTAGGAATTTGTTTCTAACAAGCTCGAGTTTGGCGATCGTCCTTTGATAGTGAAGTTCAGATGCTGCAATGACGTTGTTAAATTTTCGAGTGTGGCCATAAGACTACACAGAGTACAGTTTTGACATGACACGTCAACAAGGTTGGTATTGGGTCGATAAGATCAGGGTTCTAACAACACTTTGGGTGATTTGTAATTTTTCCTTCCGGTTGGAAAATTTTACTGGGTTAGTTGCACATTGGTGGGATATGTTCAGTTTTATTTAAGGTTGGGATCTTCTTGCGGTTGTTAGGAGAAGGTTCTGTTAGCGCTTGAGGTTTGTAAATTAGTTAGATCTAATTGTAATTCATCCTTTTGGTAAAGTTATGATGAATAAGGAACACAATCGAACTGAGGAGTGCGGTGGGTTTACATGAGCAGTGTGAAATCTTGGAAGTTCAACAAATATTGTCGTAAGGGGTGTATGTGGATTACATAAGATAGCCTGAGAAAATTGGTTCGACTTTATGTCATGGTTCTTGTTTTATTTATTTCTTTCGAGTTAGAACAAGTGTTTGAATGTCTATCTTATTTTTGGTTGTGTATGATCATGTTTTTGTTAGATGTTGTGCCGGTGCCATCTTGGACTGCGGAAGGGTTGTGTGTTATAGAATTGTATGGCTCGTGTTGTGTTTAGTAAGTGTTTAGTAGGGTGTTGATTGGGTTCCTGAAGGTCGGTGGGATGATGGCCGTGTGCCTGTAAGCCCATTGAGGTGTTGGTCATGAGTCTTTATGCCAGTGCTTGGATTATGGCAAGAACAATGTGGAACTATAAGCTTGTTATTGCAATGATTGGATGGTGTCAAAAAATATCATGAGCCATCGTGGTTACGAGTTATATAAGATAGATCTAATCGCTGTGTAGTGGAGACTCGTGTGTTGGTTCGATAGTCTTTTGGCATAGTTGGGTGTTTGAACGGTATGGAGATACTACTGTTGGCTCAGTAGCAGGCAAACATTAGTCGGGCATTTGTAGAATGTTGACTTGTTGGAAAAGTCGTGGTTATATATCAGTAGTTCCATGTTGGGTTTTTTCTAAGTGGATCCTTGTTCGTTTTGTGTGGATGATTTCGTGTGAGTTAAGTTACTAGTAATGGAATTATCGTAGGACTCTTAGATGATTTGTTAGACAGTTGTACAACTGCGCTATTATGACAGTTTAGATGTTGTGTGAGATTTTTAGATTGACCATTGTTACGCTCGGGGGAGTGGTGGGTTAGTGATGACTTTTCAAGAAACCAAGTGTGTACTTGAATTCTTTTGGGCATAATTTTCGGGTTTGGGGATTGGAAAAAATTCATGATCAAGATGTTTTGAGGTTTCCTTCTACATGGATAGTGGTGCTCCTAGTCATGGAGTAGGGGTAGGAATGATGAATGAATGATCACCAGTCTTTGGATATGGTTTCTGGAGTTCAGATTGATGGATTCCCAGTATATGAAGTATGTTGTTGGAGTTGGTTTAGTATTGAGAGTTCCCGTTTTGAGTGGTTTTCGCTATGACTTGGTCTTACATATGCGGAGAGAGAATTAGTTGTTTCAATTGAGTGTCTTAAGCAATTGGGTTAGTTGTTGGCATCGGTTAGATTCCAAGTGGTCTAATCACATTTTCCTTTTTTGCTGAATCAACTATTATATGAATAGTTTTGAGAAAAGAATACATGATTTACTTTTAGGGTATGTTTCAACATTATAGCTAAGTTGGAATTCGACGAAAAAATCCAGTTAAATGGGGGAGAGTTGTAAAACCTTTTTCTGTATCAATCACCTTAGGAGTTTGAAATAAGGTTTCGGGAAAAACCTTTAACCGCGACACGTTGGTTTGTTGTCTGCGGCGTGGCCACATCATTAAATGAGGCTAGGTTCTACTTGGTAACCACGACGCGGTACTAGAATGTACCATGGTGCGGTGGCCGCCATAGCCCAAAACCTTAGGTCTCAAGCATAAGACACTATTTAAGGAATGTTTGTTTAGGGTTTGCTAATTTACTACAGCCTCCACCTTCAGAAAACCCAAACCATGAAACCAAATCCTATCCTCACTCCCTTCTTCTTCCATTGGTGATTTATTGTGTCTTAGGAAGCCTTTAGTGTGAAGATTCAAGACTTGTTGGTTTTCTTAGCTCTTTTCAAAGCTTCATCATCCTTCTATATTCTTTTAGGACTTCTGTGTAACATCCTGTTTTGGGAAGTACTTTTTTCGGGATTTTGGAAAATAAATTCATCAAGTAAGGGCATTGGGCTTCAAGGAAATAGGTTTTAAATCCTATTGAATGTTGATAATATTGGTTATGTGATCCAATCCCTTGGTTTGTGTTTTGGACTCAAAGGATAAAATGGGAAAAGTGATGTTTCAGACTTCTTTCATGAATTAAGGATTTTAGTTTAGGTCAAAAGTAGTTAGATATAATTTTGGGGGTCTTCAATACCTTTTCGTGCATATAAAGAACATCGAAAACAGAGTTGAAACGAAGAAGATATGGTTGTTTGAAGTTGAAGTGGAAATTAGGGGTTTTGTCCTACGTAGGGGGGTAGGAAAGTTACGCAGGGTGTACCCAAGTTACATAGGTTGTAATTCGCTAAGTGTGGATCGCGTTTCTAATGGGCTACGCATGGCTCTAATTATGAGAAACCATCTCATGACCAGCCTATATCGCCTAAGATAATTCCTTGAGAAACCCTAGCCTCCTCTCACTTATTTTGAGCATTGGCATCATTTATAAGCTTGTTTCTCCATTTGAAAGGTGGACTCTTGAAGAACAAGGTGGTGGCAAAGTGTATAAAAGAAGGGTTCAAGTACAGATCCAATAAGGTTACTTCATTCCTGGACCATTGTGAGTAAAAAGCTTCAAACATTCTCATTGGTTTCATAGATCTTGTTAATTGTCATATTTGTCACTTTTTGGTCTCTTGAGCTTGTTTTTTGGGATTTGAGGTAACTCCATCACATTTTGAGCTATATGGAACACTCTTGGGACTTATTGGACTTGGAAAGTTGTGCTTTTGTGCTTGTTCATTAAGCCATGCAAGTTGTGTTAACATTTTAGGTTATTTTAGTGCATAAATTTAGATCTTGAAATTTTGTAACCTTGTTATGGATAAAGTTAGAAACTCTATCCATATAAACATCATATTGATTCAGATCTGAAGGTTGGAGACTTGGACTTAATGGATTAAGTTGAGAAAGATGCATTTTTTGTCCCTTTGAGACTTAAAGACTAGATATTGGTTGTTTGGACCATCCTAATAGAAAAAGTTAGAAACTTTATGCATTATGAAGCTATTAGGATCATATCTGAGCTTTGAGTGAAAGGTCTTAATGTATTAAGTGCTTAAAATGAAGTTTGGCAATAGACACTATATGCGGGGCGTAATCAAGGCTACACCCAGTATAGCCTGATGTTCACCCGTTTTCTGGATAAGACATTACGTCTTACGTAGAGCTAGGTGTACGTCGTGCGTAATTCAATGAAAGGTTAACCATTGACTATTTGATTAGTTTGACTTTAGGTCAACTATGAGGGGTTAAGGACTTAGAAGGCAAAATGATCTTTTTCCCAAGTGAGGATTTAACTTGGTATTTGGACTTGATGAGTTGGGGTATTTACTTTAATTGCTAATTAGGTTTTGGTTTGTGGATATGTTTAATGGGAGGGACTTTAGCATCGGTAGCTCGTGTGTGAGATCTATTCGTTTATCGATCGAGTTTTGTCCTCTCACTATACTTGCCAGTATGGTAGTATGTGTGAATGCTAAGCAGATGAATCTTACTTGATATTTGATGTTATGTGATATCCGGAGTTACTGATAACTCTCAGGAGTGTTGTTAGCTCACTGAGACTGTTGATAGTCTCCATGGTTGCTGATGACGGATAGTTGTGTGAAGGGAAACCTACAAGATCAAGTGCCTTAGAGGAATTGGAGCACCGATTAGCGATGTATATTAATTTGAGAGCATGTATATGTGACTGGATCGGATGGTAGTGGACATGAGTAGTTACTTAGAGAACCCGTAATGATTCTTGAGGAAAGTACAGGTAGGTGTGGAAGGTAGTATTGGGCCCGTACTACTGAAAGTACAAGATTCATTCTCGAATCAAGGAGGATTTCGGGGATTCCAAGGAGCTGATGGAGGGTATATTGTATGGTTTGGCACCATAATTGTAACGCCCGTAGATCTGGGCTAGTCAATTTAGAGACGATAAGCGTCAAAAATGACTTTTTGATAGAAGGGTGTTTAGAATAAATAATCTTAACCAAGTTTTAGTATATGTCACAAGGTTTCCGTACATATAAAGAACGCTGAAATCCGAGTTATAACGAAGAAGTTATAACCTGTCGAAATTTCGCGACAGATTCGGCACGACGTTGTAGGACGTACATAGTGAATTTATGATAGAGCAATTTTTGGCCTTAGCGATCTAAACGAAAGTTGTATAATACGTTAAACCAAGAGCGTGCATAAAAGGAACATCTAAATCTGACTTCGTATGGGGAAGTTATGATTTTTCTAAGTTTCAGCTTAGCAGTGTGCAACCCAAAGTTCGAATATGAGATCGAGTGATTTCTAGCCGAAACAATCTAAACGAGAATCGAAGATCTCGTCGATAGTAGTGTAACGGTAAAAAGACAGATGAAAATGGACGTCAGATGAAGAAGTTATGAATTTCTAACGGAGTTTTCCTGTCCCGGCCTACTAAAAATAATATAATAAAAATAAAGTCAAAATTAGACGACGGAGTCTAAACGAGAGTTGTAGAGCATAATCTCACCTACGTGTGGATATAAAGAACGTCAAAAACGGAGCTCGTATGCGAAAGATATGCATTTATGAAGTTCGGGGCACGAACCCCGACACTGTGTCAGAGCTCACGACGTGAACATAGGGTTCACGACGTGAACTCAGAGATGATGTCTCCTGGAGCCTGACAGACCCAAGTTGTGATGACACACCTGATGACGATTGAAGTCACGACGTGAATATCGAAAATCCAGCCCTATAAATAGAAGTCGAGGGCAGCCGGATTTGGTTGCTACTTCACTCATTCTCTCACTCTCTATACCCTCTCTAGCCATCTTTTAACCCCCCGAAGTCCCGGTATCATTCTCGATACCCGAAGCGAGTCCCGACGCTCTGAAGATCCCGAGAAAAAAAGAGTTTCAAGCCGAAGCTCTGCCCGCGAGAAGCCCGGTGTGTGAAGATATCCCGGTTACATCAAAAGAATAGTACTTGAAGAGCCGTAGTGATGTCCGAGCATCGTCTAATCATGTGAGTGTGTAGTTACTTTCTTCTAACACATAGATATGAAGTATTTGCTATGAAATACATGCTATGTGTTTATACATTGTTTGTTTACTTGAGATGGATGTTGAATGAATGTTTTACACAGGTTGTTAAATGGTTTAAACTGTATATGTAATTTATATCTACAAATATGTTGGGTAGAACATGGGTAGATATTAGTTGGTGTGTGATGAAAGATGAGTTTGAGGATGAGACGAAAGATGATTTAGATCATGAGATGAGGGTGAGAGGTGAGAAATGAGTGAAACCTTTACCCAAACGATGGCCCCGTCATTCAGCAGAGTAGGGATGACAACCACGGACTATTCTAGATACTCATGTGGAACACTAGCAGGCTCGCAACCTGTAGGTGTTATGGCTTTTATGTTCACCGGTGTACTCTAAAAACCCTGGCAGCTATGGACTTAGTGCCTTATATAAATATGATGGTAGCTATGGATTTAGTATTGTGTAGATGAACCTTGGTAGCTATGGATTTAGTACTGTGTAGATGAACCCTGGTAGCTATGGATTTAGTACTGTGTAGATGAACCTTGGTAGCTATAGATTTAGTACTGTGTAGATGAGCCTTGGCAGCTATGGATTTAGTGTTTGTTATAGGAACCTCGGGCAGAAATGGAGTTTGTGCCAATTCCTTAGGTCAATCCTTAGGAATGAATGAATAAAGGACAGTTGATTCTTACGGTAAATCCTTAAGAAATAAAGAAGATAATGGGGATGGGTAATTGGGTTGATTGTTTGATGATTAAATATAATAATTATATTATTGTGGGTTGAAAGTCCTATATGCTCACCAGGCCCCCAAGTCTGACCCACTCAGTTTTTCTTTGTATTACAGGTAGTGGCACCAGTGAATAAGTCGGATGACTTAACAAGATACTTTGGATATAGACCAGTAGTTGAAAATAATTGTTGTAAGGTCTATTTAGTATTGTTTATGCTTTTGGTCTGTATCGGAACATGACATCCCGTGATTTTGTTATTTAATGAAAATACATTTCTTCAAGAAACGTTTTGATAGATTCTTATTATATTTGTTTTGGGAACAAATTACGCAACAGTTTTCTTTAAACGATTACTCTGATTTTAAAACAAAACATAAACAAATCGGTCTTTTCTGGCCGTGAAATAGGGGATGTCACAATGATTCACTGAAGTGTGTTTCTGTCCTTATCGGTTTATCGGTTATGGTTGTTCAGACTGACGATGGGTTTCGTGAATTGTTGGGGCCTTAGTAGTCATGTCAGTTTAGGTTTGAATGGTGCAGATCTAGATGAGTTAGTTGATTTGGAGGTCTTGAAGGCCTTAATTGAAGTATTGCCAGTAGAGTCACTGGACAATAAGGAAGCGATTATGATGATTGGATCAAGGATTGCAGCTGGAGGATTAGTGATTGGCAAATAGATTGGGATGTCACTATCTGCGACGGGGGTTTCGTTCTTCCAGCTTTCCATGTTTGGAGGAATGAAATAGCAAACATGTGATTTTCAGAATTAGGGTGTAGACCCAACCTGAGGATAGATGGTTTTGGTTCTTTTGTGGCAAGTATGGCAGTGTTGGAATGCACAAGAGGATTCTTGTGGTATAGTTGACTTGAGATGAGATCAAGGTCTGCTTTCTTTGAATTTAGTTAGGTCACGCGCTAGTTGACTGCTTTAGGTGATCAATGGAGGTGAATTAGGAATGACAGCTTTTGTTTTCTCTGATGTATCCTGACTAAGAAAATGACGCTTCTTGTATTTATAAATGGATTGTCAAAATTATTTCTTATGCATCTGCATGTGATTCTTAATGTTAGAGGCGGTTATGATTAAGAAGTTTCTGAGATCTCCATCTAAGATTCTGAAATCTCGTTGAGTTGCTTGGTATTTATCAAGAAGATCATCTTGCGTTGTGTTATACATTCCAAGGGTCTAAGATGTTATGTATCTGGTTGAGCCGGTTTGAGATTTGGTCTATTTTCAATGCCACTTAGTGGTAGTTCGAACCCTAAGTGGGGGAGAACTGGGTATTATGCTTGGAGGATCATCGATCTATTTGAGTTTATGGTTTCAGCATAATAGGTCACATGTATCTGCAGTTTGGGTATGCGAGATTTTGGTTCAATGGTGAAAACGGGGTACAGAGCAAGTTACCATCAGATGTATGTGCTCACGAATGCATGAGTTGTCTTCGCGGCAGGAAGTTGATGGACAAGGAGCTCGTTGTAGCCAGTTATTCCTTTCGGGATGCCGGTGAATAGATCAAGAGGCGTTTGGGTCGCTCAGGTTGAGCATCTGTTGTTGAGGGATTTTCCATCTCGTTGTATAGATTGTTATCGATAGTCTAGGCTGGGCATTCAGAGTTGGGTATGTTTAACTCTGCATGGGTCAGTGGAGTAGTTGTTAATGAATTCTCGATCGTTGGCCATTACGTTCATTGTTAATGGCTAAGGTTCGTCGAAAGTTTCGAGCTTTATCAATTGAAGTTCAATAGATGCATCAACCTATCGTACAAATATGTACATTGTACCTTTTGGTTTCTAGGTATGGGTACCCTCAGTTGTTGGTTATGGAAGTGTTATTCATAACGGGCTCGGGTTGGCAAATGTCCTTGGTTATCGGGAGTTCGGACGTCGGAGCGGTAATGTTTAGTTTTTCAAGTGTGGCTTTGGATCTATGTTGAATTCAATTTTTGCATGTCATGTTGACAAGGTTAGTAATTGGATTGATCCGAACAGGGTTTTGGCAGCATTTCTGGATAACTTTGGAAGTTTTTACGAGCTAGTTACGTATTGGTGGAATCTGTTCAGTTTCAGTCAAGGGGTAGGATCTTGTTTCAGTCAATTATGAGGATGTTTCTATTAATTATTGAGGTTCGTCATTTCGTTAGATCTACTCGTACTTCACCCTTTGGGTATGGTTGTGAGGAAAAAGGAATGCAGTAGATTCAAGGTTGGTTATGGGTTATGTTGAGGGTGTATATTATGGTAAGTTCATTAGATATTGTCGTGAGGGTGTATGTGGACTGAACAAGATAGCAAAGGAGAAATTGGATCGAATCGTAGGCATAGTTATTATTTAGGTTATAGCCTTTGAATTGGAACAAGAGTACAACGGCCTATCTCATTCTCTGTTTGTATGGGACCATGTTTTTGTCCGATTTTACGTTGGTAGCAGCCTGTTCCGTGGGAGGAATTGTGCATTATAGAAGGGTATGGCTCATGTGGTGTTTGGTTAGTGTTGATAGGGATGTTGATTGGGTTCCTGCAAGTCAGTGTGTTGATGGTTTTGTATCTTTAGGCCTATATGGTGTTGGTCGTGAGTCTTCAGGACAGTGGCTGAATGACGGCAAGATTGGCGTAGTACCGTGAGCTTATCATTTTAGTCATTAGAAGGTGTCACGATGTATCATGAAATAGTGGTTGTGTGATTTGTATGGGTGGGATCCGGTAGTCATTTGATTGAGACTCTTAGGTCTCGGATCGTTAGTCATATTGGCATGTTTGAGTGTTAGTTCATTATTGGATGTCAGGAGACTCAGTGACCAGCTGGTTTGGATCATGTGGATAGTAAAAGTTTGTTAGGAGTATTAATTGTACATCAGAAGTCTTTTGCTGAATGTTTACATTATGAACCTCATTTTTTTAAGGGATATCTATTAGGAGTTTGGTTACCAATGTTGTATATCGGTTCTGAAATCTCGAGTCATGGAGTTCATTGTGAATGTCTCGAGTGTTTTTTCAGGTGGATGTACACCTGAGTTGATGACGGTTTTGGATGCAACATGAGATTCTTGGATTGGACATCATTATACTCATAGGAGCAACGAGTTGGTGATGACTTGTCAGGAAGTCAAGTGTGTACTTAAACTTTTTGGGCATAATTTCCGAATCTGGTATTGAGTTAAATTCAC
Organism: Lactuca virosa; assembly: GCF_052849685.1. Classification (NCBI taxonomy): domain Eukaryota; kingdom Viridiplantae; phylum Streptophyta; class Magnoliopsida; order Asterales; family Asteraceae; genus Lactuca; species Lactuca virosa. Next base: position 23,728,523 of record NC_136431.1, on the reverse strand, counting down.
AATCAGGATGTTTTGAGTGGTTTCCTATGGAAATTAGGACATACTTAGGGAGATAAAGATAGTTGTTGCGGTTGAGTATTTTCAAGTTATTGGGTTGTTTGTTGACGATTGTGGGTTTTCGAGTGGTCTCTCGAGTTTTCTTTATAAGATACCTTGATTTTGAAATGGTTAAAGGGAGCTTATGGAATATGTTGGTGGTGTTTCAGAGATCATAACCAAGACGAATTTCGAGGAAGAAATCCAGTTTAAGTGGGGGAGAGTTGTAATATCCTGTTTTGAGAAGTTCTTATATTGGGATTTTGGACAATAAATGGATCAAGTAAAGGCTTTGGGCTTCAAGGAAATAAGGTTTAGATCCCATTGGACGTTGATTACATTGGTTATGTAATCCAAGCCCTTGGTATGTGTTTTGGAGTCAAAAGGTAAAACGGGTCAAATGATGTTTCGAACTTCTTTCATGAATTAAGGATTTTAGTTCGGTATGTTTTAGGTCAAAAGTAATTAGATAGAATTGTGGGGCTCTTCAATACCTTTCTGGGCATATAAAGAACGTCGAAACAGAGTTGAAATGAAGAAGTTATGGTTGTTTGAAGTTGAAGTGGAAATTGGGGGTTTTGTCTTACTGTTGTGCAACTTATATACTAAATTTTTTTAAATTTATAATCCAAACCTACTTAACTAGCTAGTTGCGCTTAGGCATTGTACCTAGTTTATAGAATAGTTTAGGTAAGCTGGGTATCGAACACAGGGAACGGATTTAGCTAATAATATAATTACTAAATATTAATCTAACAATAAAAATTAGGGGGGGGGGTTATTTGATTTTGCAAGTTCCGATTAACTTAAAACTAAGAACACACTCTACTAAAAACGATTATAAACAATATTAATAAGACACTTCCATTTACCTTCGAATCTCCATTTTTCTTATGTGTAGTTTCTAAGTATGAATTTATTTAGTTGGTTACCAATTTAAATATAATTAGCAGTCTTGATCCGATCTCATAATATTTTCACCAATTTATGAACTACTATGGAATGATAATACACTAGCAAAAACAGAATTGATTATTAATGATAATTGGGCTATGTAAGATATATCTAGATTATTATCTATGATCAAGACAAATAATCAAACACAATTATGATCAAATTGTGTTCTCCAACACAGCTAACGTTGTTACCTTTATCACTTAATCTAAGATGTGATTAATCCTAGCTCTAGCAATTTAATGATCATAAACTACTAGGTAAACAAGTTCATGCATTTCAAATGGTCATTAAACTACACTTAACTTCAATCTAAGCAATAAAGATTGAAACTTTAATAGGATAGGTAATGATAATCAAACACATGTATTAACCAACTTCATAAAATACAAATATAAGAAAGAAACTAACATATAGAATTAGGGTTCATCTACACTAAACGAAAGCCTAATGATTAGCTACTCATAGCAGAAAATAAGCACCCAAATAGATAAGAATTTGACATAATTAAATAAATGAAACTGAATGTGATTATGTAAATGGATATTTATGTAAAGGGGTATTTATAGTTTCCTTGTAACGCATCTCATGTCGTACGAATTAGGGTCTCATGTCATGAGATCGGTGCAATTCATGTCTGACAATGTAACTTGCTTTACACGTAATTATGTTCTAGAACAATTATTCTCACGTCGTGAGCTTAACCTCTCACATCGTGAGCTTTATTGTAATGCCCCAATTTCAGAGTCTTCCAATCACAATCATTCATATTCTAAAGACCTTTCAGTGAGAACACACTTTCATATCCTATCGCCTCTCGCTCCGATTCTCACATTGATTCCGATCCTCATGTCAGAACGATTCTTATTTTCACATCCAGTCACAATGATGCTTATTAAGGTTCCGATCACATTGACTTCCACCTCGGTTCCAATCACGATCTAGTCTGATCATAGCAAATATGTTTTCGCATTAGATCACATCTTGTTCTCCTTCCGTTCGCATCCTATCGCAGCGATGCTCCATAATTATAGCTTCAGCCCTTAAAATTCCAACTTTTGTTCGGTTTTGGAGCTTTATATTCAAGAGTGTTCTTTTTATATACAAAATAGAATTTAAACATTATATGTACCAAATATCTTCATTATTAACTAAAATGTAGCATAAATGTATTATAATAAAGCATAAATATATGAATAAATATGACAATATCAAAATACCTCATACGTTCCTTTTACTTGCCCTCAAGCAAAATTTTATATACATCACATAGAACCATGCCTACCAATATCACACAAGACAATCTGAACTGAACCCGCTAATTATGCCTTACTTTAATGCATGTATTTGTGTCTAAATCATAATTACCTCCCAACCCTAAATACTTACGATCCTCATAAACACTTCCCACTTATTTTGAATAACATTCATTTTATGCATCCCTCTGAATCCATCCCCAAAAATCTTTCTTAACCTTAAGGTATTTTTGTTAAGCTCCCAAGCACACATATGGTGAAATAACCTAGAAAAGAAAATTTACAATAATAACTTGGCACTTTTGCCTTATTCTTGATGTTCTTCAACTTTGAGTCATCAATAATTCTAACTTTTAAATTTTTCTTCATATTTCTTGATCTTCATAACTTTTTAGACTCTTATTCACTCAAACTTTGAAACTATTTTTTTCTTTTCTATTTTTTTTTTCATTTTTTCACAACTTTTTCACTTTTTTTCACTCAATAACTAAAAGTTATAAAAGAAAAACATATTCTTAAGAAAAGGAACTTAACTTCAACCTTTATTGGTTAAAGGTATTAGTCTAAAGTACAATGACTACATAAGCTCTCGTGGATACATTTCTGGTACACGGTGCTAAACATATTATGTCCCTCAAACTAAACAGGTTTGTGTTTTTGTCCAACGATTTCACCAACACTGGTAAGCCATAAATACACTATAACATATTTACTCAACTAAATCTTAGGGTTCTAATCGAATCATCCCACATAATACTAGCAAACTAGCACATATGCAACAATATCAAATTTTTAAAAACGACTAGATTTATTAGACTATTATTGCAATCATATAAATTTTTTAAATTTCTAGCATTTTCTAATTATTTATTCTCATGCTTGATAATCCTTTTTCGACCCCCTACCCCACATTTATTTCATACAATGTCCTCATATTATGCTAAAATAATGAATGCCAATAAAAAAGAAATAAAAGGGAGAAAAGGAGTAGACACCCCTGGGTAGTAGTGGCAAGATCGAATTCTGATCGTGGTGGGAAAGTTTGAGCATCTTGTATAATCAGCTGGAACTCAACTTTTGTAGCTGCCCGTGCATGTGCCGATAAAAATGTATACCAAAGACTTGCATCTTCAAAAAGTGTGGCACATAAAATCTTCAAAGTAATGCATCATAACGAGGGAAAGCATATGCCACATTATAAGGTCGAAAGAAAGAGCAAACCACGATATCTAGAACCTCACGTCGTGAGATTAGAGAGTCACGGCGTGTGTATGGAACAAATAAACTTCTAAATCGTGGAAATATCAGGCTCACGACGTGAAGGATGAAACTCACATCGTGAGAATTGGGCCTAAACATATTGCAATTCTTCCTCAAATTCTTCATGTGGGAACCTCAAATGCCCTCTTAACTCATTAAGAATTATTTTTCAGACCCATTTTTTGTTATCTGCAACTCTCTCTTTTCTTATCTAGTCTCTCTTCGCATACGATTGTCACCAACACTTATTAAAAAATGTGGTCTTATGTTTTAAAACTCTAACTCTCTCGGCTCTCTTTTTCTCAATATGTCACACCTCAGGACCAGACGGCGGAAACGTCCGGTGGCGGGTGACTTCATTGTGCAGTATCATAACAATTGAATATAAATGAAACATAGCAAATCCAAACATCATACATTAAGATAATAAACTTACATTGTTTTGCATCATGTATTTGTTCTCGAATTATACAAAATAGACATTAGTAAGTAAATTCCAACTACAGCAAAATATTCCAGAATCCGCAATCCATAAACTTGCTTACTGATTTCCTGAGAATACAAGTCGTTTGAAAAGCGTCAACATAAAATATGTTGGTGAGTTCGTAAGCATTTTTGTATAAAGATTTGTGATAGTTTAGAAACCCAGAAAATCCAATATTTTCTTGTCAAAATAGTTGTAAGTCTTGTTTCCAATCAAGTATAGTTGCATGTGTACTTTAGTTTATCATCTTTCGAAAATTGTATAAAAATCGTTTTTCCCCCAGAAAATCCTATATTTTCTGATAAGCTAAGTAGTAGCCTTAAAACCCTAAGACTTGTGTGGTAAAATTTCGTTTGAGGTAACCAAACCATAGTTGATTATAAAACAAAAGGTGTAATCCGCGTAAATATATTTTGTTATATTCTAAGTGAGTCGTTATAACCATACTAATATGACGGAGTGTCTGTCTAGACGTTCTTCAGGCACCGGATTCGTTTAAGACATTTGTCACCCTAGACTGGCCGGTCTAGCTGTAGCGAACAGCGAAGGTGCGGGGTGTCAACCCCGTATAGATCTATACACAAATTCCCGCTCTCCCTCTAGGAGACTATGGTTATAACTCTTACAGGACTTTAAACGTACACTATTATATAGGTACGGTGAAGATGCGTCTGACTAGAACACTAACCAATATTTACGCAAATAGTTGAAATCCATTATTTATTTAATAAATAACAATAGTTGCACTAGTTGACTAGATATTTCGTTTTTGTTTCGTAACATTAGTTGTACACGTTGACTAGGTGTCTCGTTTCGTTTACTGAAAATAATCCACTTGGAATCATATTTATCAAAAATGACTCAATATTGTCGATGTTAGCAAAAATGGCCCTTCTTTTTATAAATTTATCAAATAAGACCCACATTTGTCAAAAAGTGTCATGAGTGATTCAAAAATACGATAATTGTTGAAAATGACCCATTTCTTCTAAAATGTTCATTTTAGACGCATAATTAGGGAAAAATGTCCAAAATGACCCTTATTCATTAGATATTTCCATTTTTGGTCCATTTTAAATCAAAGTGTGCAATAATTACTCAATTTTATCCCATGTTCCAAAAATGATCCTTATATATATATATATATATATATATATATATATATATATATATATATATATATATATATATATATCCCTTAAGATATTATGCTCCAAGATATTATTATTTCCATAATTTAATATCTTCCAAAATATTATGTCCAACAACTTATTTAAGTAAATCTTGAATCAAATCCTTATGGTTTTTGTCATAACAATTTGTGACTTGTATTTTGTAACATACTAGTTCTTGTTTCTATATATAATTTGTGAAATATGGTTCAAACTCTTGAGACTTGCTCAAGATTTCGAGTTCTTGGACTAATCCATATAGAGTTTTCATAACTTTAACACATATAACTTAGCATACATGCATAACAAACAATTATATCAAGATTTAAGCAAGGCTTTGACTTGTATCCTCCCCCAAAACAATGAAAAACTCTAAAATAGGGGTATGAAGCTCACCTTGGGTAGAATATAGTGTGGTTGAATAGATGAGGTGAGAAATTGGAGCCTAGAACACTTGGTGTGTTGGATGAACTTCTTGAGGATTTTTGCTAGCCTAAGGTTATTTACACATAAATTTATGTGTGAGTATAAAATTTCAATAACTAAATGTATGAAACATTTACTAGACATGAATTAACTTACAGAAACTTAGAAGGGATTGTGAAGAAATGGCTTATGGAACTTGGTTGAATGTTTGAGGGAGTTTACAGAGTTCTCAGTGAATGAAAATGAGTTTATGAAATGTAGAATGGGGTTTACGCCCCTTTCATATGGAATAGGAAAACTGATGGGATGTTTACTTGGAATACTGTTGGGTAATATCTGTTTCTAGAAGTTAATTCATAAGTTACTAGGATTTGCATTGGGAATTTGCCAATTACAGCTAACAATCACCGTAAACACATTTGAATTGGGAGGGGTTTATGGTCTAAATGGACCTTAAACTAAGGTTTACGGCCAAGATTCCTTCCTAGGATGATGTTCATGGTCATACATCACATCCCTAAGGTGTTTACGCCCTTAAAGTGCTTCCCTTTAGAGTTCACAGGCAAATGGAGGTCCACCAAAGGTGGTTCACGGCCAAAAGATCCCTATGATGGTGTTCACGGCCATTTCTTAAGATCTAGGGTAGTTCACGACCTAGCTTTCCATTCTAGTGTGGTGTTCACGGCCAAACATGGCCTCACGAAAGGGTTTATGGTCTTAGATGCTTCCTAGGGAAGTGTTCATGGTCAAGAATGCATATGAACTTTAATGTATTGGTTTTATGTAATATGATCAATATCTTGACGTAACTTACATTTCTTATTTGTTTGCATTGACTTAGGAGACTTTAGGGTAGTATAATTCTCAAAAATTACATTACCATAACATAATAATAGTATAGTTACGATCTTTACATATACGGGACATCCTTTGGCTTGGTTTTTGGGTCTGAGAATTTCTAGTTGTGACACAATATATTCTAGTAATTCTGTGAAAACGAACAAACATTTGGTTGCAAGAAAACATACCAACATTCGGTTACGTCATTTAAAACAATCCAAATAGAAATAAAAACACACACCAAAAATAACAAAGAATAAAAAGTAAAAAATCTCAAATAAAAAGGATAAATAAGTCATCATGCATCATCATCTCCGTCTCCATGTGCTCCACTCGACCCAACCCTAAAGTCGTGTGAGGACCATATCTCTTCCCAAGTCGGAATGTAGGGATCATGTGGTGGCATGTCGGGTTGTCGTTCAATTTAAAAATGTGTATAAACTCCATCAATATCCCGTTTTGGTAATGTATGGCCCCTCATATTGATGGGTTTGAGCCATAAGAACTTTCCTATGTGCACAGGCAAACCCTAATGCTTGGATCTAGGTTTCTCTAATTGAACATGCATTATATCCAAGACTTACAATACTAGATCTAATGTAAACAATTGAATCTAATCATATGAAATCAGATCTAAAAGAATACCTTGAATTACTTGCTTGATACTTCTTCTTCTTGGAGCTTAGAGTCACAATTGTCACTCCTCTAATGGCTTACAAACACCAAATAGCAAGAAGATGATCTTGAGAGAGATAGGAGGGAGAAAAATCGGCCCTAGGGTTTCTTGCCTTGCATGAGTGCCGATTTCCCCACCCCAAGGGATCTATTTTATACTATGAGCTACTAGGGTTTCACCTTTAACCCTAATTGAATGACTTAGGCCCTAAGCAATCCAAGATCCTTCTAGATAATAGGCTTGGACGATTTTATGGTATCCAAACCCTAAATTCGTCCACCCTCATATCCATAAGGATACATAGCCCAAAATATAACTATCACACATTTGACAGTTTATGCCCCTTTATTCAATTAACCTCTTTAAGTCACCAAATTAATTCTCAATTAATATATGACTTATATTAATTAAATAACATTATTATTTCTTTAATATATTATTCTCATAATATATTAACAATAGTATCTCTTCTCTCTTAACAAATCATCTTGTCAAGTTGCTATGGTGAAGGCAACCCAAAAGGACCATGCACAACCGGGTCAAGTACTTACCAAATATAGTTACAGCCTTAGACACTAATCCAACAGTCTCCCACTTGGATAAGTCTAGTAACTATATATGCAAATATAATCCGATTAGCAATCGTAGCTCTCAAAGACGCTGTCAAACTCTGATCTTATCAGTATCCTGTCCTTCAGATAAGGGATCGTATAATCCTCTGTTCTAGATACCGTGCGGACAATTACATGGAACATGGTCATACTTATTGTCCTGTAATTTGTTTCTCGATCTCAGATTTACTTGACTTAGAACTTAATTGAACACATCAATTCAGTCCTGACCGGGCCCGGCACATAAGTCAAATCAAATCATCGAGGGGCCCTGATATCGCTTTTACCCTCTTAGGATAAAAGGAACAGATAAACTTCGACTTATATGCATTTAATATCCACTAATCAAATTACACACAACAATACGTTTTATAATATCAAGTTACTGATGCGTTTGCGCATTATCAATGCATAACCAATTAACAAACAATAAACCATATATCTAGGTTTTAAGACCATATGATATTACCATCTTGTGATCACTCGTGATAAATTCCATGAAGTGATTCCAACAAGTGTGGGTTTATTCCAATGCTCAAATCAAGTTCATAAGCACTCATGAACGTTGTAGCAAACCTTTGCTATGTCTAATACACTTTAGACAATCTACACACCAATTCATGACAGTCTTCATTCATATCTACTTCCAACATATGAACGACTGTGGACTATTCGAATAACTCGATTATTATCAAATAACTTAATTATTCAGGAAGTCAAAACATGCAAAATGAAACAATAGTTAAACAATTAACATAAGACAGTAGCTTTACTTATAAATAATACTCCTTTATTTAATCATCAAATGTCAATTACATTTATCTATTACATGTTTCCAAACTATCTAATCTAAACTAATATCGTCTTTCAGCCCAATGCTCCTAGCGTGCTGCAAATGCTTAACCCTGCTCAGTCCCTTCGTAAGCGGATCTGCTGGGTTATCCTCTGACGATACCCTCTTCACCACGAGGTGTCCTTCTTCTACTCGATGTCTAATAAAGTGATATTTTCTATCGATATGCCGAGATCTACCATGATCCCTTGGTTCCTTGGTCAAGGCAACCGTTCCTTCATTATCACAGAAGATTTCCATAGGCTCCTTTATGGCAGGCACAACTCCAAGATCACCAATGAAGTTCTTCAGCCACATTGCCTCTTTTGACGCTTCGCTTGCTGCAATGTACTCTGATTCACACGTTGAATCAGCTACAGTTTCTTGCTTGGAACTTTTCCAAGTCACTGCTCCTCCATTGAGGGTAAAGACCCAGCCCGACTGCGAACGGTAGTTGTCCCTGTCGGTCTGAAAACTAGCATCACTACACCCTCGCACCTTTAAGTCATCACTCCCTCCGAGGACTAAAAACCATTCCTTGGTCCTCCGAAGGTACTTAAGTATATTCTTGACCGCAATCCAATGAGCTCTGCCCGGGTTCCCTTGATATCTACTGACCATGCTCAAAGCAAAGGCCACATCAGGGCGAGTACAAGTCATAGCGTACATGATAGAGCCAACTGCGGAAGCATAGGGTATTCGGCTCATCTCAGCTATCTCGGCTTCTGTACTCGGGATTTGAGTCTTACTCAATTTGGCATTACTCTGTATCGGTAGTTCTCCCTTTTTCGAGTTTTCCATACTAAAACGTTTTAGTACCTTATCCAATTAAGTATTCTGACTAAGTCCTATTAGTCTCTTACTTCGTTCTCTCACTATCCTTATTCCTAAAATATAGGAAGCCTCTCCGAGGTCCTTCATAGTGAAACACTTCCCGAGCCAGGACTTAACCTCCTGCAGAGTCGGGACGTTGTTTCCTATGAGCAGTATGTCATCGACATACAAAACGAGAAAGCTAACTATACTCCCACTGGCCTTGACATATATACATGATTCATCTTCACTTCGTACAAATCCAAACTCTTTGACTTTCTCATCGAAGCAAAGATTCCATCTGCGAGACGCTTGCTTAAGCCCATAAATGGACTTCTCAAGCTTACACACTCTATTGGGATGCTTTGGATCGACAAAACCCTCTGGCTGAGCCATGTAAACATCCTCAGCCAACTTCCCATTAAGGAAAGCGGTTTTTACATCCATTTGCCATATTTCATAGTCATGAAATGCAGTAATGGCTAGCATCAGCCTAATAGACTTTATCTTCGCAACTGGTGAGAAGGTTTCGTCGTAGTCAACTCCAGGAGTCTGAGTGAAACCCTTCGCAACCAATCGCGCCTTATAAGTGTGCACGTTCCCATCCACGTCGGTCTTCTTCTTGAAGATCCACTTGCACCCGACCGTCTTACGACCTGGTACATTGTCAACCAAATTCCAAACTTGGTTGTCATACATGGACTGAATCTCGCTGTCCATCGCCTATTTCCATTTTACAGACTCTGGGTCTGCCATGGCTTCCTTATAGCTATTAGGTTCATCTAGATTTATTAGTGTACCATCACTAATATACGTGTCCCCTTCGGTAGTAATATGAAAACCATAAAACTGAGAATGAACTCTAACTCTTTCGGAACGTCTAAGAGGTAAGGACTCGTCAATTGATTCAACCGGAGTTTCCTCCTCGGGTTGAGTGCCAGCGTTAGAGGTTCCTTCATCGCTCGACTCTTGAATCTCTTCAAGATCGACTTGCCTCCCACTGTCTCCTTGGCTTATGAGTTCCCGCTCTCGGAAAACCCCTCTCCTCGCAACGAAGACAACATTGTCACTCGGTCTATAGAAGAGATATCCAAAGGATTTCTGTGGGCAGCCGATGAATATACATCGCTCACTACGAGGTTTGAGCTTGTCGTGAGTTTCTCGTCTTACGAAACCTTCACAGCCCCAAACCTTGATATGTGCCAACGAGGGAGCTTTCCCTGTCCACATCTCGTGAGGTGTTTTGGCAACCTTCTTTGTAGGTACTAAATTGAGGATATGGGCGGCAGTCTCTAAGGCATACCCCCAGAATGAGATAGGTAGTGAAGCATGACTCATCATGGAACGAACCATGTCTAGCAAGGTTCGATTACGCCTCTCAGCTACACCATTCAATTGTGGTGTCCTAGGTGGCGTCAATTGTGACACTATTCCACATTCCTTGAGGTAGTCGTGGAATTCAAGACTTAGGTACTCTCCACCTCGATCAGATCGAAGCATCTTGATTTTCCTGCCCAATTAATTCTCCACTTCTTGTTTAAACTCTTTGAATTTTTCAAAGGTTTCTGACTTGTGCTTGATCAAGTAGATATACCCATATCTGCTATAATCATCTGTGAAAGTCACATAGAAGCGATTTGCATCCCTTGTGGTGGATCTAAAGGGTCCACATACATCTGTATGTATGAGATCTAATAAACCCTCACCCCTCGCACAAGTGCCAGTGAAGGGTGACTTGGTCATCTTTCCAAGTAAACAAGATTCGCACGTGTCATCTTCCCTAAGGTCGAACGACTCTAACACTCCATCCTTTTGGAGTTGGGCTATGCGCTTCTTTTTGACATGTCCAAGACGACAATGCCACAAGGATGTTTTATCCATACTATTGGAAGAATCCATACACAACACATCGTTTCCTAGGTTATCTACAACCATAACAGTTTCATAAATTCCATTACAAGGCATTGCTTCAAAATATAAAACACCATTTAGATAAGCATAAATCGAACCATTCTTATTATTAAACGAATATCTAAATCCTTGTCTAAATAAACCATGAAAAGAAATGATGTTTCTTGCCATATCTGGCGAGTAGCAACAATTATTTAAATCTAAATTTAATCCATTTCTAAGCACTAAAGAATACACTCCAATCTTGGTGACAGCCGACGTTCTTCTGTTTCCCATGATTAGATTTATTCTTCCAAGCTCCACATCCCTATTTCTTCCTAGTCCCTGCATATCAGAACAAATGTGGTAACCACACCCTGTATCAAGAACCCAAGAAATAGCATGAGATGAATCATTAGATTTAATTGTGTAAATACCTGCGAAAGATGGCTTGATCTTCCTATCCTTGATGGCTTGCAGATATTCCGGGCAGCTTCTCTTCCAATGTCCTATTTTGTGGCAATGGTGGCACTCTGCCTCCTTTGGGTTTGGGTTGGGCTTAGCAGGATCAACCTTGGTCCCACTAGAAGAGGAACCATCTTGGGACTTTCCTTTGCGGTGGTTCTTTGAAAAAGCCTTCCTCTTCTTGCCCCTTCCCTGTCCAATAGCCAAAACAGGAGCAACGGGTGGATTGGGAGTTGGTGCAACAGACTTATCCTTGAGGTTGCTCTCAGCAGTCCTCAGGAGCCCTTGGAGTTTGCTTAGGGTGACCTCTTCCTTGTTCATGTGGTAGGTCATCCTAAATTGGTTGTAGCATGAGGGCAAGGAGTGAAGAACAATGTCGATAGCCAAATCTTCCCCAAAGTTGACATTCAACTTGCGAAGACGATCAACATACCTTTGCATATTTTGCAAGTGCACAGTTAGAGACTCTCCACTTCCCATTTTAGCAGTGATCATATTCGTTATGATCTCATAGCGTTCTTGCCTCGTGCTTGGGTGATATCCCTCCATCAAGTCTAGATGCATCTCATAAGGATACATGTCCTCATAGGATTTTTGGAATTCTGAGTTCATTATGGCTATCATGATGCAATGGACCTTCGTTGCATCACGTTCATGGTTCTCAAAGACAGCCATTTCTTCAGGAGTAGCAGTTTCTAGATTGACCTTCTCGAGCTTCTCATCGAGAACATACTCTTTGTCCTCGTAACGCGCGATCGTGCGAATGTATCTTATCCATTCGCTAAAGTTCGTTCCATCGAAAGTCACTTTTTGACAAAGGCTCATTAGCGGGAATGAGCTAGCAGTAGCGTTGTTTGTGTTAGACATCTACAAATAGAAAGGAACAAAGTTTGATTAGAATTAAGCCCCTAATTAACACCCAAAAAGAAAATTAGGGCTAGGACCCAACAACATTATTTACACATTAGAAAAGGGATGCCCTAATCCAACATGCAAATAATTTGGAGGTAAGTGAATGACGATTCACTAATTCTTCACCATGAAAAACATAAGCTTTAAGTTTTAAATGTATTGAGAATTCCTAGATTTCATTGAGATTCATTGAACCTTTCAATGGCATGTTTAAATCTCGATATGCCCCTCTCGTTTGTGACTGGGATGCCGAGGATCACAAAGTGGGTGTGAATAACCATGCAAATGTACAAGGTGCCCCCACTGTTACAGTTACCTATTCAATGTGCTGGTTAACCACACACGCTCCATTGAACTATAACAAACAATGAGTCACCCTTTGCCACCTTTGCTTAGAACCCAATTAATGTGCCGGTTAACCACACGCGCTCCATTAATGTCTTAGCAAGGGTACAAAGTGTAATTTCATGGGATTGCATCAATTCACTTTTCCTAAAGTAACTAAGATTGGGAATTTTATAAAACATGTTTAGTTACTTTATATAGATTCATTATACTTATTAATGAGAGGAGGTTTGACCTATCCTACCCGTTCGGCTAACGACCCTCCACCAGTCAAGCAAGCGGTGGGTGTGAATGTACACCCATTAAGCGTCATTTTATAGGCAGCAACCTTATACCCACCTTATAGACCGGCTTCGTGAATGAGGCCTACTAACGGTAAGACTAGCATTTTAAATTATACATATATACATTAAGCTTGTAATAATATAATAGTATAGAGTTGAATTTTAAACTTGTAAAATTCTAGGGATTGAAATTTAAATTATCCAAATTAAACATTTAATCATAAAATATAAAATTTCAAAGCTTGAGGACAAGTTTAGAACTTTTCAAAACATAAGGATCAAATAGCAAATATTATAAATCAACTAATTAGATTATCTCAATTTGATCTTATTTAGAATTACTTGCAAGACAATTTACCAATTCAATTCAAATAATCAATTATAATCATATAAGGAAATTATTATTCAATTAATTGACAATTATCTTTTATTTGGTCAAGAATATACTCATATATATGATTAAAATCGGATTTTAATGACCCAAAACAGTTAAGGTAAGTATCCTCAAGTAAAACAACAAGAAATCCCGAAACTTCCTCCTTCTGACGCTCGAACTCGCCGAGTACCTCTATGGACTCGCCGAGTTGGAGCTACTCGCCGAGTCCACAGCGGAACTCGCCGAGTTCATCAGGCAGTCTCACAACAATCGAATTTTTCAAGCAACAAGCAATCAACCAATGCAACAATTCAATAGAAATCAATCAAAGCTCTGATACCACTGATGAGTTTGAGCCATAAGAACTTTCCTATGTGCACAGGCAAACCCTAATGCTTGGATCTAGGTTTCTCTAATTGAACATGCATTATATCCAAGACTTACAATACTAGATCTAATGTAAACAATTGAATCTAATCATATGAAATCAGATCTAAAAGAATACCTTGAATTACTTGCTTGATACTTCTTCTTCTTGGAGCTTAGAGTCACAATTGTCACTCCTCTAATGGCTTACAAACACCAAATAGCAAGAAGATGATCTTGAGAGAGATAGGAGGGAGAGAAATCGGCCCTAGGGTTTCTTGCCTTGCATGAGTGCCGATTTCCCCACCCCAAGGGATCTATTTTATACTATGAGCTACTAGGGTTTCACATTTAACCCTAATTGAATGACTTAGGCCCTAAGCAATCCAAGATCCTTCTAGATAATAGGCTTGGACGATTTTATGGTATCCAAACCCTAAATTCGTCCACCCTCATATCCATAAGGATACATAGCCCAAAATATAACTATCACACATTTGACAGTTTATGCCCCTTTATTCAATTAACCTCTTTAAGTCACCAAATTAATTCTCAATTAATATATGACTTATATTAATTAAATAACATTATTATTTCTTTAATATATTATTCTCATAATATATTAACAATAATATCTCTTCTCTCTTAACAAATCATCCTGTCAAGTTGCTATGGTGAAGGCAACCCAAAAGGACCATGCACAACCGGGTCAAGTACTTACCAAATATAGTTACAGCCTTAGACACTAATCCAACACATATGTTGTCCAATAATACCCGACCCGATTTTGGAAAAGGTCGGTGGGTACTCCTCCAACTGGTACTTCCTAGAATTGTTATTATGGCTAACACCGTTCTCCTCCTCCTCTCACATTTCGGCGTCCTGGTGGCCTTGGCTGCTCTTCGAGTTACTCAAGTGGTCTCGCCTCATCATCAGTTGGTATCCCCAATGTGTTCCCATATTTACTACAACATTCATTGATTCTAAATAATTGAATGTAAGATCATTACCCTCGATGCATGTCAAAGTATGAATCACTCTCAGAATGAACATACTATATGATTTTGCCAAGCGGGTGACAAAGTGACCACCCGCTATTGGGCTCCCGACTCTACATGTGACTGCCTTACCCCCTAAATATTGTGCAAGAAAATAGGGGATATTGAAACAAACTCTCGGTGTTATGATGCTCCACGTAAAAGATAAGTTTAGACTCATGACCTTCTCTCCATGTTTTTTATGGTTGATGGAAAATGTCGAGAGGCGGTGGATGAGGTGATGGATGGGAGATCAGATTTGGCTCTCTTGAGATACCTCCGAATGAAATCCTCCATTAACATTTGTTGTCTAAAAACCATATCCATTTACCCCGACAGAATTGTCGTGTGCAGCCGCCCTAAAAAATGTATCAAGAATAGGAGACATCGCTTTGTTTTGTTCATATAACCCCATTCTTCAATATAATTCGTCCAAGATACAATCTCGATATTCGCCACCAAGTTAGAAAACTAAAGCACTTGCATATTGAGGATCCACTGTATTTGCTTCAAATGAAATTGTTGAGAAAAAATCAACACACAACTCTTTGAAAACTGGTTCCTTGATCGAGAATAAATTTTTCCACCCATTTCATGTAAAAGAAACCCCATTGTCAACAAACATCTTTATGAGATACGGGTGTAATCTATCCAAAATCCCAATTTCATTACGTTTGTCCTAGTCAATGGTTGGTGAAATGGCAAATTCACAGTTATAGAGCCATCCCAACTTATTTGTGTAATTATTTAATATTTCACGTGGGAGTTCATCCAAAAATTCATAAATTGGGTGTAGGCTTGACACTGATGGGTTTTATGCAAAACATATAAACTTAAACTTTTTAAGTGTGCATGCAACCCTAATAAGGATCTATGTTTTCTCTATTGAACCTATAACTAAGAACATCAAAAAGAAAACCTAAGAACCCTAGGTGATTTTCATAATTACTTCAGAAAAGGTTTAAGGTTACATACCTTTTAGTTGTTATGGCAAACAACTAGAATTCCCCTTTGTTGATCCCTTGGAAGCAAGCACCACAAGTGGCGTGCCTCTAATGGAATCACACCCAAGCTAGCAAGAGGAAAACTATAGAGAGAGGAGAAGAGAGCCAAGATTTCGTCCAAGGCTTGTAGAAGGAAAGGATAAACGAAACCAAGGGCTAGGGAGGCCTTCATATAGCTGTAGAATTTTGGGGCCAAAACTAGGGTTTATGGGATAAGCCCTAGATTCCCTTTCTTAGTGACCAAACAGACCAATCTCTTATCCAAAGGGCCCTGGACGAAAACTCTAGGCCTTCCCTAGAAGTTTCTGTCCACCTCATCCAATGAGGTTCTAGAGCCTTCCTTCCTTAACTTTTAATAAATAACCAAACAGCCCTTGTACTTTTAATTAATCCAATTAATCCCAAAATTAATTTCTATTGATTTATGATTAATTATTAATTAAATAATATGATTTCTAATTAATATATTATTTTCATAATATATTAATAAACCATTTATTTAATTTATTATTCACATAATAAATTAATCTCTCTCTCTCAAAGTCATCATGTCTAATTGTTAGGTTTGAGGGCAACCCAAAAGGATTGTGTTACTATCAATTCAACTATATATATATATATATATATATATATATATATATATATATATATATATATATATATATATATATATATATATATATAATTACTAATCCAACAGTCTCCCACTTGGATAACTTTATAGTTATAATTACTAGTATAACTTCTGAATCGATTAGCAAATTGTAGCTTCCAAAAGCAGTTGTCGAACTCTGATCCACTCGGTTACGTGTCCTAAGATAAGTGATCATATAATCCTCCGTTCTGCAAGATATCATTTGAACATGTGACATGGAATAGAATCAATCTCATTGTCCAAGACTTTGTTTCCCGATTTCTGATTTGTAATGACATAGAACCTCTAATTGAGCATATCAATTTAGTCATGGTTGGGCTCGACACTATAATTCAACACCAAATCACCGAGGGGCCCAAAGGTATTGCTTTTCTCGTTAGGGCAAAAGGAACGAATAAAATTTGACTTATATGTTTGCACCATTTACTACATTTTATAACATCAAGTTACTGATGTGTTTACGTATTATCAATGCACAACCGACTTGTAAACTACAACTCATATATCTCCATTTTAAGATTATAAGATACTATCGTCTCAGAATTACTCGTGATAAATTCCATGAAGTAGTTCTCTGAGTGTGGGTTTATCCAATACTTAAATCTCTCTAAGTACTCATGAACATTATAGCAATACCATTAATATGATAAAACTTTTTAGACAATCTACAATTCAATTCATGACAGTCTTAATTCATTATTTACTTCCCAAAGTATGAGCGACTGTGGAGTTTGAATAATTAAATTATTTGGGAAGTAAAACATGCAAAGTGAAACACAATAATAAACTAATTAACTATGGTCTCAAAATTTATTGAATATAAATAAAACTCTTATTATTTAATCACCATAATAATTAAGACTTTATTCATTGTATAATGTTTCGAGTAATCAACTAACTTCTTGAATTAAATAACATCAGTCATGCCATGTTATAAACATGCAGACTATGTCTCTCTATTGTCCTTCCTTTGTGAACAGATCGACTAGACACTATTCCAATGATGCTCATTTCACAATTCCAAATTCTTGTCACTATCTAAAATGAATTGGAATTCCAACCTTACATACTTTGACCTTCTGTGATTTCGAGGCTTCAAAGTCACAGAGACTAAGCCAACGATATTACAAAATGTCTCATTGGAACTTTGTTACTAGAAACAAATCCATGATAAAGAAGGTTCAAGTTCAAGGTACACTCCTTGAACACTTCTATTGCATTAAAGTTTCCATTTCATGTAGACTTAATAATCAACTCCCATTATGGAAACTTTTCCATATTTCCAAATGACCATTAATTCTAATAAAAAATCGTCTTAATCCAGAATCATGTCACTATGGTCCATCCAAATTAATACCATACTTCCAATTGTCCACAAGTAACCAATCTTCAGTAAACCTCAGAATGTTCTTGACAGTTGTTTAACAACTCTAGTCACACAAAAATTCTAATCCTTTTCCTCTCAATGCTCAAGGCATTTGGAAAAATCAGAATATGTGAATATTATAGCATATGTAATCGATCCTATATCCAAAACATATGGGACTCAATTCATTATGTCTCACATAAAGATTTCATATATGTTCAATCTCTTGCTATAATATGTCCATATATAGAATTTCCTATGTTGAATCATTTCAACATGATTTTCATATACGTCTATGACTAAGTTCTATTAAACTATAAAATCTAATCCTTCAGATTCGAAATAAAGTATGAGTGCCCTCTCCCTTAAGTCTATTATAGCAAAACAATTCCCAAAATTTGAGGTTTGAAATTTGAGAACTTTGTTCCCTACGAATACCGTTGTCAACATGCAATACTATCATAACAGTTATGCTACCACTAACTCTGACATATACCCAAAAATCAAATGGACTTCAAGAAATCAATACCCTTGACTTTCTTACTCAAGTACATATTTATGTTATGCGATGCTTCGATAAGTCTCCAACTAGACTTCTTAATCTTATACACCTTCATTGGATAGAATATGTGTACGTTTAAACCCTTTCATAACTTATAACTATAAGTCTTTGAAATTCAAACAATTCCTTGCCATTTCTCACAATCTAAATATGAAGAGGGATGCCATAATCATATCGTGAATTTGAGAATGCAATTAACACAAGCATATCCATACTGATCTTTATCAAATCCTTTAAAATATCCTAGTGAAAGTGTTTCCTCATAATCATTCTCATGGATTAGAGTGAAAACTTTTCCACCTAGATTTTATGGTGCATACGTTTCCATCCATGTGAATCTATCATTTCCAACCTACAATCATAAGACAAGGCTTATGACCAAAACCAATTTCAAATTTAGCTTTCCTTTCACGGGCTGAAGTTCACTTATTCTAAATTTCTTGCCCTCTGGTAGCATAAGGGCCTACCAATGCTTCCGTGTTGTTACCAGCTCACCCATATTGATCAATGTACTTTCACTCACCAATGTGCCTTTTGCTTTTTCAGCTAAACGAAAACATATAACTCATAAGCATTGCCAACTCAACTAGAAGTGCATAGAAATAAGAATGTGTTAACCAAACACGATAGGTTATTAACCTCGGTTCGTGTGCTAGTGATAACTAAAAGGTTTATTTGTCGGTTGACTCTTGCAACTCTCAAGATCAATACGACTCCCTTTGACTTCTTGACATATTAGTTTTTCTCTCAAGGAATATTCCTTGATGAGCTAAAACAAATATTCAAAAGTTTGTGTGGATTCCTAACAAGAAAACACTTCACATAACAAGTCTCAGTTTATCTTTGTTTCTCGATCAACGAAAAACATCATGACTCTAATTCTATATGTGCTAGAGTACGAAAAACATCTTTACTCCACATATTTCGAGGTGTTTTCAACCTTCTTAGTTTGAAATGAGTTTCAAGATACGATTTGTAGTTACTAGAGTATGACTCTAAAACTTGACTGGAACAAAGTATGACTCATCTATGATCGAACCATTTCCAATAATGTTCGATTCCTCTTCTTAGTCATACAATTGTACTAAGATGCTCTTGGAGGAGTCAATTGTGATACAATTTCACAATTACTAAGATGATCATAAAACATGATACTAAAACAGTCTCCTTTCATTTCATATTAGAGAAACTTTTATATTTCTGACTAATAGATTCTTCTTATTCGTTTTGCTACTCTTTGAATCTTTTCAAAGTATCAGAATTATGCTTAATCTTATAAACACAACCATATTTACTGAAACATAAGTAAATCATGACGAATAGAGTTATCATCCTTTGTGGTGGATATGAATAGTCCATATCAATATGTACTAGATCCATTAGTCTTTCACTTGACTCACATAAACATGTGATCAATAAATTAGTCATACTTTTTTAATGAACAATATTCTCATAAACTATACAATGTGACTTGTACAACACCAGGTATCTGTCCAGTTGGTGATGAGATTTCTTCTCACTTGGTCAATTATGACAATTCCATAAGTGATATCATAAGAATTAAATCCACAATTAATATTGCTAATATTAGAAATATAACCAACACTTTCATAAATATCATTGCAAGGAAATATAAATAAGGCAGCTAGATAAACCAAAATTTCACTTTTATTGAAAATAAACGAAATTTGGAACTTGTCCTTACAACGCATAAAATGAAAACTATGTTTCTAGAGATCTCCTAAGAGAAACAACAATCTATTAAATTATTCTAACTCCTTAGTAGCAGCTCCAAGTTCCGATCTTCGAACCATGTGACCGAGGTCTATTTCTCATGATCAGATTTAGCTTACCTTGCTTAAGCTTCCTTCTTCCTTTAATACTATCAAAATGTGATCATCGCATCGTGTATCAAAAGTCAATGAATAGGAACCTATAAAACAATGGAGTCAGATAATGGATGTACATGAAGTACAGTCACATGACTTGACTTTACTATCTCTAAGATCTTTCAGCTATTTTGGGCAGCTTTGTTTCCAATGTCCCTTCAATGTGTAGTAAAACAAATGGACTCTTTGCAGTCAACACATGGAACGACCCAGAACTAGCCATTTCTCTTTACCATACGATCAAACAATTTGATCTTGGACAACCCCTTTCCATTGGGAAGAGAAATCTTTTCTGAATCACCATTGTCACCATTGTCAATGTCCATGGAAACCTTGGAATTAGATCCAATAAGCATATCTGCTTTAGATGTGCTTTTAAACATTTCCGCTTCAGCAACATTTGGGTCAGATCAATTAGGGAAACATCGAGATTCCTCATATGAAAGTTTTTAACAAACAAACCATGTGACTTAGGAAGCAAGACAAAAACAAATTAATGGCATTCTCCGTTGGGAAAACGACACCCAATCTATCCGACTTGTCGATGTACAATTTCTTTTCAGAACATGTGTACACATAAATTTTCCATCTTGATGTTTATATGCCAATAGGGATTGAGTAATCTCGTATCGTTCAACTTGAGAAAAATGTGACGTTGGGAGAGTCACGGGAGGAGGAGGTGGAAGAAAGATGATGTCTAGTTCCATCATTTCCTAAGTAAGGGAAAACAACTTTTACTTTGACTTGAGATTGGAAGACCATCTCTAGAAGATTGAGGAAAACTACTTACTTAAGAACGAGGAAGACCATTTCTATCTTCATAAGATATTTTAAAATATGAAGAAAAAGAATTCAAGTTTGTAGATTTTAATCCTTAATTATTAACCCATAAATTTAAATTAAGGCTAGGATCCATATTTTCGATTAGAAATTTGAAGAGAGATGTCGTAATCAAATTCGAATCTATTTTAGGTAGGTAAGGATTTTACCAATTCCAATCTTATGAAACTCCTAGATCTTGTGAGATTCATTGATTCTTATCAATGGCATGTTTAATCTCGAATTATGCTCTTTTGTGACTGGGATGCCGAGGATCACAAACGAGATGTGAATAACCAAGCAAACCCATTTGGCAACTTCTATTTCATTTATCATCTCACATTGATGTGTCGGTTAACCACACACCCTCTGTCAACAACGAATATCTCTTTATAGTCCCTATTAGTGTGACGGTTAACCACACACGCTCCACTAACAATATATAAAGTATGATGTGTGTTTTCATGGATTAGCACACTTTTCAAATTTTTCCTAAAGTAACTAGATTTGGGATTTTAATAAAAAGTTATAGTACTTTTTAATATCATTATACTTTTAATGAGAATTAATTTTCCTGTCAAATCTGTTCGGCTCACGACCCTCCACTAATCAAGGAAGCGGTGGGTGAGAGTGTACACCCATTCAACTACCATTTTATAGGCAGTTTCCTTATACCCCCTTATAGACTATCTTCGTGAATGAGGTGTACTAGCGATTTGACAGACTTAGTCTTATATAGTATAAGGTGTATGTTAAAACTTTTCAAATACTAGAGTTTATATTTTTAAATTTCAAGATTAATATCTAATTAATTAAATTTAAAATAAACCAATAATGATTTAATTATTGTCTTTTAATTAACAATTAATTAAATAAATTAAATCAATTAAGGTGTATCTAATTAAATTAATCAAATAATTTAATCCTAATCCTTACCCTCTAATTTACGAAAATAAGGTATAGGATTTATTCCATTTTTAATTATTTCATTTTTAGGCAAGGGAAATAACAATTACCAAAAACTGGAAACCCTAACATATAGCCATGTTTTCGAAATCTAGGGGAGGAAGGCTAGGGTTTCCAAAACCTAGCCTAAGTTTCGAAATTCCAAAGGAAGGAGGCTAAGGTTTTGACAAACCCTAAGCCTAGTCGAAATTTATGCCATTTAGGGTTTAATTTATATAAACCCTAATTGATCTATTCTTCAATTATAGCTATTGAACAGAAAACAAATCCTAAGCTCTAATACTACTGATGGGTTTTATGCAAAATAAATAAACTTAAACTCTTAAGTGTGCACACGACCCTAATAAAGATCTATATTTTCTCTATTGAACCTATAACTAAGAACATCAAAAAGAAACCCTAAGAACCCTAGGTGATTTTTGAAATTACTAAAGAAAATGATTAAGGTTACATACCTTTTAGTTGTTATAGAAAACAACTAGAGTTCTCCTTTGTTGATCTCTTGGAAGCAAGCACCACAATTGTTGTGCCTCCAACGAAATCACACCCAAGCTAGCAAGAGGAAAACTATAGAGAGAGGAGAATAGAGCCAAGATTCCGTCCAAGGCTTGTAGAAGGAAGGGATAAACGAAACCAAGGGCTAGGGAGGCCTTTATATAGCTGAGGAATCTTGGAGCCAAAGCTAGGGTTTATGGGATAAGCCCTAGATTCCCTTGCTTGGTGATCAAGCAGCCCAATCCCTTATCCAAAGGGCCATGGACGAAAATTATAGGCCTTCCCTAGAATTTTTCGTCCATCTCATCTAATGAGGTTCTAGAGCCTTCCTTCCTCGACTTTCAATAAATAACCAAACATTCCCTGTACTTTTAATTAATCCAATTAATCCCAAAATTAATTTCTATTAATTTTTGATTAATTATTAATTAAATAATATGATTTTTAATTAATATATTATTTTCATAACATATTAACAAACCATTTATTTAATTTATTATTCACATAATAAATTAATCTCTCTCTCTAAAAGTCATCATGTCCAATTGCTAGGTTTGAGGGCAACCCAAAAGGACTGTGCTACTATCAATTCAAGTGTGTGTGTGCGTATATATATATATATATATATATATATATATATATATATATATATATATATATATATATATATATATATATTCATTTTAGTTATGGGCTTAGACACCTAATCTAACAGATACATCCCCTTTGGACTATGTAGTAGACTTTTTTGGAGCCATAGTACCTGTAAAATAAACAACAAACCAAACCCAAATGAAACATAATAAATTTAGCATTAACATAAAACTCAATGGTTGTTTCACCTAGTTCCTACGTCGTGGGGTTTAAAGCTCATATTGTGAGTTTGGTTCGGCGACAACAATTCAATCAGGCAGCAGTTCATCAAGAATCGAACAAAATTAACGATAGGGTTTTGCTTTAGCAGTAACTCTAAGACAATTTAACCAACATGAAACAACAATTTCACAAGAAATCGGACCAATTTCAACATATTCATCCTAAGAACAAACCCTGACTCTAAATGCTTAAAATCAGTAAAATTAACAAGTTTAAAGCACGTGAATCATACCTTTGTCGAAGTTGAAGCATGAAATTAAGAAGATTTGAAGAAAATCGACGAAGAATCAAAGTGTGTCGATCGATGACAATTTCGTACGTCGGAGTGGTTTTTTATTTTTATTTTTTGAAAGAATGAAAGTCAAATGTCTTATAACCGTATAAGTGTTGTTCCTCGTCATGAAGCTTATGCCGTGAGTTTTAAGCATTTTGAAATTATGGGCATCTTTGATTCCCCACGTCATGGGGTTTAATCCCACGTCATGGGTTTGAAAATTTTGACAAAAACCCATGTTGTTTTCCTTTTAAAAATTATACCACTCAGAAGTTTAATCCCACACTTGATTTTTAAAATTTGAAGTTGGATAATATGACTATCCTAAAAATTAAATTAAAAGAAATGCAAAAATAACTAAAAGAAAAGAAAATGCAAACCAAGCTCGATTTGCCTCCCGAGAAGCGCTTCTTTTTGAGGAGTCATGAGCCAAACTCGTTCCCGCTCTACGTGTCGTCATTTGGGAGCGGAATTTCCCTCTTCTCTTTTTTATCCTTCCGCCTCCTCTTGTACGCTTGAACTCTCCTTATATACACTTTCTTTGAATTTTCCTTTTTCTTTTAATGGTCGCACTCCTCATGCTTTCTTTTAACTCCTTGAGATTTTTCATCGCTCGAGATCTTCACTTTATTTTCAGCTAACTCCTTCTTCTCTATCTTAATTCCATCAAGCTTTACTTCCTTGCCTTCTTGATCATCCTTTTCATCAGTTGACTTATCTCTTCACCTTAACAAACCATTTCATCTTGAATTTTTGGTGTAGTAAAGGCAAAGACTTCAAAGATCATTGGAATTGAGGCTCTTGGCTTAGTAAGCTTTACTTCTTTTTTTTATTTTTCTCTTGTTTGGACCTCTTCTTCCATTAATTTCTCTACTTCTTCAAGCTCATTTTCTTCATCCATAAAGAACACTTTCTCTTGATTCTTAGACTTCTCGAACCCTTCTTTAACCCCAAATGTCATCTCTTCTTTTCCCACTCGTAAAGTAAGATTTGATTCACGAGTATCAAACAAGGCTCGTGCGGTATTAAGTAATGGGTGTCCAAGGATAATGGGTACATTTTCATCCTCTTTCATTTCTATAACTACAAAATCAATTAGGAAAACAAATTTTATAATTTTTACCAATAAATCTTCAACAATGCTTTGAGGATATGTTACCGAACGATTTCCATGTGGATTTCCATCCATGTACTCTTCAATTCTGGAAGATCAAGTTGTTGATAAAATGAATAAGGCATTAAACTAATGCTATCTCCAGAATCAGCTAAAGAAAATGTCTTCGTGAAATTTCCAAATTCACATGGAAGTGTAAGGCGTCCTAGATCTCCCATCTTTTTTGGTATGCCTTCTATGATTATCGATGAGCATTGTTTATTAACAACAACCTTGGAGGTTTTCTATAATTGTTGGCGAGTGTGTAGCAGATCTTGAAGAAATTTCACGTATTCGGGCATTTCCCCTAATGATTCAATAAATAGGGTATTAATTGGAATACCATTGACTTGCTTGATATATCTCTTGTGCTCTTGCTCCAATGGATGTGCCTTTGCTAGAGAAGGAAAAGGTAACGGAGGCTAAAAGGTTTTAACAAAAGAATAACTTTCCTGTTCGGACTGAACCCACAAGGTGAGCATCTCTTGTTCACGTCGTGAGAACTAGGCATTAGCCCTTTCTTTTTCTTCGATCTTCATTCTTTTTGGCTGTGGATCGGGCTGCTTCGAGGCTTCATTATTGATCAATATAGGCTCTGAATGAGAGTCTTCTTCAGTGGTTATGGCCATGACATGTGGTTACGGTTTCAGATTGGGATTCTTAGATAGTAATCTTTCGTTAACAAGTGTAGTCAATTTCCCGAGTTGAGTCTCAATATTTTTTATGGAAGATTGTTGATTTCTAAAATTCACATCAGTAGCATCGTGTCGTTTTTCAAAGGCTTCCATAAACCTATTAATCATTGACTCAAAGTCCATCTTTTTCTCGGGCGGTGGTTATTACTTTTGGTAGTATCCTCGTCCAGTTTTCCAATATTTTTCTTCTTTTTGCTTCTTGTATCCTTCATATGGAAACCACTCTTTCTTTGGCTTTCTCCAATCTTCATCATATTTATCACCACGTGAATAACACACTTGCACTTTTCTATTTCCATGTTCATCCATATTGCAATCTGTGGTTAAGTGTGGCCCATTATAAATATCACACCCCACTCGTATGGCATGTATAGATTGATGCATTTTTGTCATTCTTCGGTCAATATTCTCTAACTTATCCATAACAGCCGCCAAATCTCCTCCATTGCTACTTCCTTTTCCTATAGTCACATCCTCTCATGGGTTATGTTATTCTCTCAAGTGCTTTGCGAATTCTTCAATCAACTCTTTAATGGTGGTCAAGTCTTTCTTTGTAATTAGGCCTTGCGAATTAAGGAGTTGCCTTGTTGTAATATTCACCGATCATAGAAAATGTAGACTTTTTGTTGCACGTTTAGTTCATGTTGAGGAAAAGTTCTCAAAAGGCCTTTATATCTCTCCCGTATAAGGATTCTCCATCTTCTTGTTGAAAATTAGCAATATTTTTCTGGAGTTTGGAGATTTTTGATGGAGGACTAAATTGCTCGATAAACACTTCACGAAGCTTCTGCCAAGTTCTTATCGTTCCAGGTGCTAAAGATTTCAACCATACTTTTGCTTCTTCAATGAGTTTTACTAGAAGCATTCTTAGTAAAAATGCATCTCTTATGACATTTGGAACATTGAAATAATTACCAATGTCCAAAACTTCATTAATATGCTTGAATGCATCTTATTAGTCTTTCCCATAAAATGGTATGTCTTTGAGCATAGAGCTCAAAACCCATTGTAGCTGGAATCTTGGGTGGAACTAGACGTGGTCCTTTTTCATTTCACAATCTCTTCTTATACTCCTCCATTTTCATGGTGGTTATTCCCGTCATCTCTTCGACATCGCTTTTTATCTCTTCTTGTGAATCCTCCCAGTAGATGTTTCTAGTTCGTACCCTACTTCTTTCTTGCTTGGACTCTTCTCAAATAGCTCGAATGTTTCAAATTGGAAAGTGTTACTTGACTCGTCGACCTTTTTGTTGTTCTTTTTGGGGAAAGCCAACTCTGGATTTTTAAGTGGTGGAATTATTGGAGTTTTGGATCCTCGGGTCATAAATCACTGAAATAAAACAAAAACAAAACGCGTAAAAACGAACTAGAAAGAAAATAAACAAAAAAACTGAAAAGTACCGAACTCACGTCGTGAGAACTGAACAAACAGAAAAAATAAAAGTTTTGCAGAAAATTAACTTTTTGTGGTTTTTACCCCACTAAAATGATCAATTAACCTAAAGCAATTAGATTAACAACTAAAATAGCCGTTCCCCGGCAACGTCGCCAAAAACTTTTTATGCAGTTTATATACTACCTAGTTTTAAATTTATAATCCTAACCTACTTAACTAACTAATTGCACTTAGGCAGTGTACCTAGTCAAATTTATAGAATAGTTTAGGTAAGATGGGTATCGAACTTAGGGAACAGATTTAGCTAATAATTTAATTATTAAAAATTAATCTACAAACAATAATTAAAGAGGGGGTGGTATGTGATTTTTCAACTTCAGATTAACTTACCACTAAGCACACACTCAACTAAAAACGATTGTAAACAAAATTAAGAAGACACTTCCGTTTAGCTTTGAATCCCCTTTTTTCCTATGTGTAGTTTCTACATATGTCTTTATTCAGTTGGTTACCAATTAAAATATAATTATCAGTCTTGATCCGATCTCCTAATATTTTCACCAATTCATGAACTACTATGTAATGATCATACACAAGCAAACACATAATTGATTATTAATGATAATTGGGCTATGTAAGATATATCTAAATTATTATCTATGATCAAGATAAATAATCAAACACACTTATGATGAAATTATGTTCTCCAACACAACTAAAGTTGTTACCTTTATCACTTAATCTAAGATGTGATTAATCTTAGCTCTAGCAATTTAATGATCATAACTACTAGGTAAATAAGTTCATGCAATTCAAATGGTCATTAAACTACACTTAACTTGAATCATAGCAATAAAGAATGAAACTTTAACATGCTAGGTAATGATAATCAAACACATGCATTAACAACCTTTATAAAATCCAAATGTAAGCAAGAAACTAACACATAGCATTAGGGTTCATCTACACTAAACGAAAGCCTAATGATTATCTACTCATAGCAGAAAATAAGCACACAAATACATAAGAATTTGACATAATTAAATCAACACAAACCGAATGTGTGTATAATCTTCAAAATCTTGATCTTCAATCTTCTTCTTTTCCAAAGGGTTGTTTTTAGCTCTTCTCTAGTTTTTGAATTCGAATATCTCTCCAAAATATCAGATCCCACCTCTTCAAAATCGATTATGTAAAGGGGTATTTATAGTTTCCTTATAACGCATCTCACATCGTGAGAAATAGGGTCTCACGTTGTGAGATTAGTGAAATTCGTGTCTGAAAAGGAAACATGATCTACGCGTAATTATCTTATAGAACAAGCGTTCTCACATCGTGAGCTTAACCTCTTACGTCGTGAGCTTTATTGCAACGCCCCAATTTCAGAGTCTTCCAATCGCAATTGTTCGCATTCTAAAGACCTTTCGGAACGAACACAATTTCGCATCATATCGCATCTCGCTCCGATTCTCATATTGGTTCCAATCCTCATGTCACAATAATTCTTATTATCGCATCTAGGCACAATGATGCTCATTTCGATTCCGATTGCATTGACTTCCACTTCGGTTCCGATCGTAGTTTCGTCTGATCGCAGAGGCGATGCTTTCACATTGTATCTCATCTTTTTCTCCTTCCATTCACATCCTATTGCAGCGATGCTCCATAATTATAGCTTCGGCCCTCAAAATTTCAACTTTTATTGGGTTTTGGCCCATTTTCTTCAAGAATGTCTAAACATTATAAGTACCAAATATCTTCATTATTAATTAAAATGTAGCATCATTGTATTAAAATAAAGCATAAATATGTGAATACATATGACAATATCACTTACGCACGACATAGGAAAGTTACGCATGGTGTAACTCGCTAAGTGTGGATCGTGGTTCTAATAGGCTATGCATGGCGTAACTTACATTACGTAGGTCTTAACTTAGGTTATGAATGGCAAAACTGGGACAGCGTAAAACCCTATTTCTTCGGTTTTCAGCCCTATTTTAGGGCTCTAACATATGGAAAACCCTCTCATGACCAGCCTCCATCACCTAAGATAATTCCTTGAGAAACCTTGACCTCCTCTCACTTGTTTTGAGCCTTGGCATCATTTATGAGCTTATTTCTCCATTTGAAAGGTGGAATCCTGAAGAACAAGGTGGGTTGCAAGGTGTATAGAAGAAGGGTTCAAATATAGATCCAACAAGGTTACTTAATTCCTAGACCATTGCGAGTAAAAAGCTTCCAACTTGCTCATTCGTTTCATGGATCTTGTTAATCGTCATATTTTCCACTATTTGGTCCCTTGAGCTTGTGTTTTGGGAGTTGAGGCAACTCCATCACCTTTTAAGCTATATGGAACACTCTTGGGACTTATGGGACTTAGAAAGTTGTGCTTTGGTGCATGGTCATTAAGCCATGGAAGTTGTGCTAGCATTTTTGGGTCATTTTAGTGCATAAAGTTTAGATATTGAAAGTTTGTGACCTTGTTATGGATAAAGTTGGAAACCTTATCCATCTAAACATCATATTCATTCAGATCTGAAGGTTGGAGACTTGGACTTAATGGGTTAAGTTGAAAAAGATGCATTTTT
Organism: Lactuca virosa; assembly: GCF_052849685.1. Lineage (NCBI taxonomy): Eukaryota > Viridiplantae > Streptophyta > Magnoliopsida > Asterales > Asteraceae > Lactuca > Lactuca virosa. The sequence goes on along the minus strand of NC_136431.1, from coordinate 23,698,747 downwards.
TGTTCCTTTGAGACTTAGAGACTAGCCCTTGGTTGTTTGGACCATCCTAATGGATAAAGTTGGAAATTTTATCCATTATGAAGCTATTATGACCAGATCTGAGCTTTGAGTGAAAGGTCTTAATGTGTTAAGTGATTAAAATTAAGTCTGACAATAAACATTGTACGCGGGGCGTAATCAAGGCTACACCCAACGTAGCCTAATGTTCACCCGTTTTCTGGAAAAGACTCTACGCCTGCGTAGAGCTAGGTGTATGTCGTGCATAAGTCAACGAAAGGTTGACCATTGATGTTTTGAACAGTTTGACTTTTGGTCAACTATGAGGATTTGAGGACTTAGAAGGGCAAAATGGTCTTTTACCCACGTGAGGATTTATCTTGGTATTTAGACTTGCTGATTTGTGGTATTTACCTTAATTGCTAATTAGGGTTTGGTTTGTGGATATGTTTAGTGGGAGGAACTTTAGCACTGGCAGCTTATGTGTGAGATCTATTCGTTTACCGATCGAGGTGAGTCCTCTTACTATACTTGCTTGTGTGGTAGTATGTGTGCATGTTGAACAGTTGGGTCTTAATTGATATTTTTTGTTATGTGCTATCCGGAGTTACTGATAACTCTCGGGCATGTTGTTAGCCCACTGAGATTGCTAATAGTCTCTAGGGTTGCTGATTGCCCACCGGTCATGTTGTTAGCCCAATGAGACTACTGATAGTCTCCAGGGTTGCTAATAACCCACTGTGTGTTGTTTACCCATTGGGATTGTTGATAATCCCTAGGGTTACTGATAACCCATAGTTGTTTAATTTGTGTTGTGTTGTATGTGATATTTTGGGGAACTCACTAAGCTTTGTGCTTACGGTTTGTGGCTTAAATTTTTTCTGGTTTTTCTTATATTAAAGGAGGGACATGGCTCGATTGCATCACATCCATTGAATATCTCTGCACATAATAACTTTTTACGTTACTCTGATTGATGTTTTTTGAATCAAATGGTTTATCCAAATCTTTGAAGTTGTAATTTGAATAAATACTTTTACTTTTAAATGAAAAAAATTGGTTTGAAATTTAGGACGTTATATTCAGTAAGTCTTCAAGCTTACATCTTTATGCTTATAAGTTGCTAGATATAGGTTCTAAGCTTGTTTTTGGTCTATTTGATGAATTTGTGTGGATTGGATGGTGATAATGTCATATTTATTCACATATTTAGGCATTATTTTAATACATTTTGAATTATTTTGGTAAAGTGCAAATATATATTTTTAGTATAATGTTTAAATTCTATTTTTCAGCCAAAAAAGATATTCTCAAGGAAAAGCGACTGAAATGGACAAAAGATGAACACTTGGAGGATTGGAGATTAAATTAAGAAGAGAAGAAAGAATATATCGATCATATTGGAGTTTCCACGACGTGGACATCTGTATTCCACGACGTAGCATTTAGAAGTTTCTCGAATCCTTGCATGAAGACTTCTCACGACGTGACCACATGTCAACAAAAGAATCATCTATGACAATGCCCAGATTCCTTGGCACATACGGGATAAACATGTCTCCCACAGCGTGGCATCTATTTCCCACGTCGACGCAACCAATTTTTGGAATGTATATAATTTGGTCTTTTAATAAAGTTGAGAAGACTTGGAGTAGAGACCTACGATTGAAAAACAAGAAAAATACCTTCTAATAATCCTTGCAAGGAAGAAGAAGATTAGAGATTAAGAGATTTAGGGATTGAAGCAAGATTTCCACATAAATCATTTGATTTGTTAGTTTTTACCATGTTTAATCTAGTAAAATCAATTTTCATGTTTTTTTTCTTTAATCATGGGCTAAAACCTTATACTTTAATTTAGTGAAGATGAACCCTAATACTATGTGTTAGTTTCTATTTTCATGGATTTATTGAAGTTGGTTTAGCTTGTCTTTCATATATAAATGCGTAGTATGTTAAAAGGTTCAATCTTTGTTGCTTAGATTTTAATTTTTGTGTAATTTAATTCTCACTTTGATTGCATGAACTTGTTTACCTAGTTGTTTATGAATATTAAATTTTCTAGTGCTAGTGATTGACCAAATCCTTGATTTGGTAATAAAGATAGTTGCTTTAACTATGTTAGAGAGCATAATCAGACCATAATTTGTGTTTTGATTATCTGTCTTAACCTTAGATAATTAATCGTAGATTTATCATTCATAGCCCACTAATCTTAATAATAAGTGAAGTTTCCCACTTGTTCAAGACCATTGCATAGTTCTTCATGAATTGGTGAAAACATTAGGAGTTCGGACCAAGACTTCTAATAACATTTATATTGGTAACCAACTGAAATTAATCCATGTATTGAAAATAACCATAGTAAAAATGGTGATTCAAGGCTAAATGAAAGTGTCTTAATTCTCTTGATTAAAAATTATCTTTAGTTGTTTGCTTTAGTTTAAGAGTTTTAGTAATTCATTTAAGTTATAAACTTGCGAAATCAGATAAAAACCCCAAATTTAGTTGTTTTTCTTAGTTTAAATTATAGTAGTAGTTATTTTACTAATTAAACTACCGCTCCCTGTGTTCGACACCCGAATTACTTTACTTTACTATAATTCGACCAGGTACACTGCCTAAGTGCGTATTATCTAGTTAAGTTTTATTAGGTTTATACTTTAAAAACTAGTAGGTATAATCCTTAGCACATCAAGTTTTTAGCGTCGTTGCCGGAGAACCGCTTGTTTTGAGTATAATCTTTATTTTTCTATTTTATCAGAGTTCACAACGTGACAAGTCCATTATCACGACGTGAAAACTGGAATTTTCAGTTCTTAGTTTATTTCATTTTTTTTGTTCGTTTTTACGCGTTTTCCTTGTTTTGTTTATGTAATATATGACCAGGGGATCATATTTTAAGATTGTGCCACCATTAGAAGATCTAGAATCTGAGTTTCACAAAAAAAGGACAAAAAAGAAAGGCGAATCAAGTAACAGTTTCAAATTAAATGAGGTAGAAACTTTTGAAAAGACTCCCGACAAGAAAGGAACAATATATGAACCAGAGACCGAGAGTGAGTCAGAAGCGGAATCCAAAAGCAAAGCCGACAACATGATGGTGGACATCACGAAAATGACTATGGAAGAATACAATATGCATATGCGTAATGACAATGGGTCGGGTCTCGTACCACCAGCAGTTTCATCCGCGGTAAATTTTGAGTTTAAGGGACACATCCTCACTATGATCAAAGATATTCCATTTTTGGTGAAGGTTCGCGAAGATGCTTGTAGACATATTAATGAAGTTGTGGACATTATGAACTACTTCAATGTTCCAAATGCTACGCTCGATGCAATGCTACTTAGGATGCTTCCAGTCACTTTTATAGGAGAATTAAAGAATTTGTTAAAATTACTTCCACTTGTATCAATCACGACATGGACCAACCTTCATAATGAATCCATCCAACAATTTAGCCCTCCTTTGAAGATAGCAAAGCTTAAAAATAAGATCCATAATTTCCAACAACTAAATGGTGAATCGTTGTATAAAGTGTGGGAATGATACAAGGGACTACTTCATAATTTCCCACAACGCGAGGAAGAGAAAATGGTGATGGAGCTTCGGAAGGTTTAGCAATGGTGATGGAAAAACTTGACAATATGAATAGGACGGTAACGAAAATGGGACAATCCATTCACACGATACAAGTGTGTTGCGACAACTGTACCGGGTCACATTTTACTAAGGATTGCGATTTTGACGATAATGGGAATAGGAATGTTCAAGTTTGCTACTCAAGTAGTGACCGGTATGAAGAATATTAAAGGAAGCCTAGAAAGGAATGGAAGCCCTACAAGGAATATCGAAAAGAAAAAGAAGAAAAATATCGACAACAAGGGCGGTGTTTCTACAAAAATAAGCAAGCACTACTTGAGAAAAACCCGAACTTAAATCGATGTTAACTAGATTTTTGGAAGCTAGTGAAAAGAGGCACAATGCTACTGATGCTACATTAATAAATCAACAAGCCTCCATAACGAACATCGAGACTTAAGTTGGACCGTTGAACAAACTCGTGCACGAACGTTTACTTACTAGCAATTCAGAACCAAAACTGCAACCACATGTGATGGAAATATCTACTGAAGAAGACATCATTTTTGAGCCTCTAGTGATCCTCGAAGAAGCTGTGACATCCCCATTTTCACGGCCAGAAAAGACCGATTTTGTTTATGCTTTATAAAAATCAGAGTATCTCTTTTAAGAAAAATGTTGCGGAATTTGTTCCCAGAAAAACACGATAAATACGTTATCAAAGCATTTCCGAATAAATGTATTTTATTCCTTTTAAAACGTTGGGATGTCATTGTCAATACAGAAACATGAGCATAAACAGAACTTACATTCATTATCACTAGTGATTTATATCTCCTTAATCTCTCAGTGTAATGTAACTTCATAACGACACCTGTGATACAAATAAGCTGGAGTGGGTCAGGTTGGGAAACCTGGTGAGTACATAGGATTTTCAACCCACAATAATATAATTATTATGTTTAAACATCAAACAATCAACCCAATTACCCATCAACATTATCTTCTTAAGGATTTACCCTAAGAATCAGCTATTCATCGTTCATTCATTCCTAAGGATCATCCTAAGGAAACGGCATGAAGTCCAACGTTGCCATAGTTGTCAAGCACAGCTGCTAATATTATCACTTAGGCGCAGCTGCCAGAATTGTGACATTCTCTATCAGGCGCTTCTGCCGTTATTGTCCTTTAAACGCTACTGTCACGGTTATAATGTTCTCTATTAGGCGCAGCTGCCGATACTATCCTTAGAGCGCAGCTGCTAGGATGTTTAGAGTACCTCGTAGATCCAAAAACATCTACAGGTTATGGCGCATCTACCAATGCTCATCTATAGGGTACTAGGTCCATTGTTGCCAATGTCCACCTATATGGCACTATGTCCACACTACCAATGTTCCTCTATATCAGCTTTCGTCCCTCATCATTCATCTACCCATGTTATACCCACCATATTTGTAGATATAAAATACATATACAGTTTAAATCATTTAAAACATGTATAAAAATCTTTCACACAGCATAGACAACAAGTATTCAGACAATATGCACACATAGCACGTAATTTAAATAAAATACTTCATATCTATGTGTAAGATGAAAGTAACTATGCACTCACTTGATAAGGTGGTGATTCTGAATTCGGACAGCGCTTCGTTACTTCTTAAAACAATTTCCCTCGACAAAACATAGTATCATTACCACTAGGGTTTAGCTCAATATTCACCGAGACTAATTAATAGTCTAGTTATAGTTATTATTATATAAGCGTTAAACAACGCTATATAACTCATAATAATAGCCCAAATAATTATTATAAGACCCTAATAACATTACTATAATTAAATAAATGCTATATTAAAAATAGCGTAGGCGTAGCTCACTTACAACGGGTTTTATAGAAAATCGGGCTTCGCTTGGAGCAGCGTTTCCGAACCGAAAGACCCTTTTTTCTCGGGACTCCGGGAGCCTCGGGGCTTCCCTCGGGTGCTAGGGGGTTTACCTAGGCTTGGGGGGGGGGGGGGGGGGTTAGGGGGTAATGAGAGAAAGTAGAGAGAGAAAGTTGTGGTGGAAGATGTGAGAAAACGAGCTGCCCTCGCATGCCTTTTATAGGCGCTCAGCACCTCGGTTACGCTGGGCGTTCGGACACAGCTACGCTGGGCGTAGATCGGATAAGGGTGCCAGCGAGCCTCCAGCTGTCTCGCACTCGGAAGGGATAAGAACCGAAGTACGCTGCGCGTACTTGGCCTCGGACGCGGGGCGTAGCGAGGGGCAACGTGTCCTCCTCCGATCAGCGATGGACAGCCCAGATCGAGCCACGTCATCGAGTTTGCATCAGTTTCACAATTTTCCTTCCAGACTTCTAAAATTCATAACTTTCGCATACGAGCTCCGTTTTCGACGTTTTTTATATCCACGCGTAGGTGGGAACGTACTCTACAACTTTCGTTTATACTCCGTCGGCTAATTTTGACTTTATTTTAAATTTTATATTATTTAACAGACCGGGACAAGATTGGTCCGTTAAAATCTCATAACTTCTTCATCCGACGTCCGTTTTCGTCCATCTTTTTATCGTTATGCTACTATTAATGAGATCTTCGATTCTCGTTTAGGTTGTATTGGCTAAAAACTGCTCGATCTAATATTCGAACTTCGGGTTGTACACTACTAAGCCGAAACTTCGAAAAATCATAACTTCCTCATACGAAGTCAAATTTGAGCGTTCTTTTTATGGACGCTCTCAGTTTAACATGTTCTACGACTTTTGTTTAGATTGTTAAGGCTAAAAGTCGTTTTATTGTAAATTCACTATTTACGCTTCCCGGTGCCGTGTCGGTTTCGTCGCGAAACTTTGACGAGTAATAACTTCTTCGTTATAACTCGGATTTTGGCGTTCTTTATATGTACGGAATCCTTGTAACATATGCTACAACTTCTATTAAGACTATTCATTCTAAATAGCCTTCTATCAAAAAGTCGTTTTCGACCCCTGTAATCTCTAAATTGACTAGCCCGAATCTACGGGCGTTACAGCAGCCAAGAAGCATCCCGATCCACAACTGAAACAAGTGAAGAACGAAAAAAATGCTTATCTCCAGACTTCACGACATGACGGTCATGATGTCACGTCATGGCGACAACAGGAAAATTATAACACTTCTTATATTAAGTCGTATAAACCGCCACTTCCTTATCCTTCTCGATCCAAGCAGATCCCATTGGAACAAGAGCATTACATGTATTTATGAAGGAAACTTCAAAAATGCTGAAATACACTAAGTTCCTCAAAGACCTTATTGGTAATAGGGAGAAGTTAGAGAAGGTTTCAAAGGCAGATCTTAATGAATAATGTTCGGTTTCTGTGATATAAGGACTTCCACTTAAGATGGGAGATTCGGGGCGTCTAACTCTACATTGCGAATTCGGAAATTTGACAAAGACAAACGCTTTGGCCAATTCGGGGCGAGTATTAATCTAATGCCTTTTTCATTTTAGCAGAAACTCGAACTACCAAAGGTTCTTTTTGTTTCTTACTAAATCACTTTTCTCAATTCTTGTCATATTATAAGAAGAAAATATTAGTGATGAATCTAACTTGTATATAGATCATCTTTGTACAATTTGAATTCTAACTTAATCTATTTTTGAATGTTGAAATCTGTAATGTAATGTATTTGTTTATCTTTTGGGTCGATATAAATCATCTATTATCCTAAGAAAATAGTAGCTTTTTAGTTCGGTTTGTGGTATTAACCAAGTAACTCGTAACCTGTACATCATTAACCAACAAACACAAAAAAACTGGCATTAATATGGTTTCATTATCAAGAGATTTGGGTGACCAACACAAAACCAATTAGAATAAACCGCTTAACCTGCAAAACCGCCTCATACTTAACCTTATCCATAATTTACCAAATCTAAGAATACATATATTACAATAAGCTTAGTAATTTTCATCAAAATAAATCGGACAAATTTTTTCCAGGAACACTAGGTTGAGTAATACTTATTACCGTGCTTTTTCTTTTGTAATATCAGGCTCCCTTTTCCTAATTTTTCTTTTGTTTCATATATATATATATATATATATATATATATATATATATATATATATATATATATATATATATATATATATATATATATAGGTTCAAATGTTTCTAGCAACTATTGTGTGCATGTATGCACCAATGAGAATTGAGGAAATAATAAATCATTTAAGGGTATTATAGTAATCTTTGCATATTTAATTATGGTAATTCGTTAACTTCCTAAAACCTAGTCTTCTCCCCTCTTTATCTTCAAACGACCGGCCTCAAAAATCATCGACCATCACCAGTTGTAGGATTTCGTTTGTACATTCCACCGAGCCACCCTCTGTGAAATTGATTCACAACCGTATAACATTACCAACCATTCCCCCTCTTTCTCAAAAAATCATCGTACACAATCACCATCATCTTGGCTGCCGACCACCGCCACCATCATCTCTATCGCCGATCACCACACACACATACACACCACCACCAAATTATTCGTTCTTCAAGGAATCAAAGGGCTTCAAGAAACTATGTAGGTACCAAATAGTTGTAGGTGTGCTCATAAATCCCGTGTGGTGATTAATTTCACAGTGAAGAGATAGATGATGATTTTTTATTTGGGTGGTCGGCGACGGTATCCCACGAGTTCAGGATTTCCCATTTAATCCTCAATGGATCTGTTAGTCCTTTTATCTCCATCTCGAGTTTAAATCCCTAACTGTCAAGAATCAAGATTTTGGGTTAAACTCCCTGAGCCTTCACCATCCATCGATACAAGTCCATACCACCATTTATGTTTTTTTTAATAATTCGAGTTTCTCACAAGATCATTGGTGGTCAATTGCTATGTATCAGTTATGTTTCTTAATTAGATTAATTTTTTATTCCAGTTATTCAATTGTTGTTTTTCGTTGTGAACTAAATTGAGATTCCGATTTTTTATTTGATTGTATGAAGTTGGAGTGTTCGTATAATTTGAATACTAGCTTAATCTTACATGTAATTACTTTATAGTTTGACCATTATAGCTTTGATTACCATCCAATCTTACTTGCTTGGGTTACTGTGTAATCCAATAAGTGGTCAAACAATTATATGAAGATTATTTTGGAGCATCAGGTAAATTCTTATTTGAATAATCATATTATAATGTCCATTATATAATATATTACGAGGTTAAATAAGATGATTGTTTGATATTTATTATTTAATTTTTTTTCATGTACTATATAACTTAGTCCGTCATCGCTTTTTGATTGTTGACCTTTTTTTCTCTACAACATTTTATCGTAATTTATAGTTTTTATTCTCTTAGAGAACACTGAATTTTTTAATACTTGTTGATTTTCCGACCATATTTATATATCTTTATGCTGTTTATGCAAATCTCAATTTACATGCTGTTTCAGTGGCTTACAAGCTGTCCAAGAGGAAAGTTGATGAGAACTTGCATTTACTGCATAACATCCTTTTTGGAAAACGAACAAAGGTGAAAAATCAACAAATTAAGCAATCTTTTTATCTTTTTTCATATATGAAAGCTAAGTTTTTGTGGCTTCTGGATATTATGCAACAAGTATATTATTCTGTTAGAATATTCAACAAAGAATGTTAAGAATATTATGCAACAAGTATATTATTATGTTAGAATATTCAACAAAGAATATGTAACAACGTAAATTTCCAAAACAATTTTTCATTTTTAAAACATACTTTTATTCATAAGGTAATATCAAAACATAATGTATCCAATGTTATCATAACAAAACATATCCCAGAATCTCAAGACATAAACTCCATGAGTGTGTACTGATCATGCCGGCGCCTTCCCGCGATCCTCGCTAGTACCTGAAACACATAACACAACAACTGTAAGTATAAATGCTTAGTGAGTTTCCCAAAATACCACATACGCACATACGCCACTCAAGGCTATAAGACCTTCCGGTCACTGTGTCTCAGAGGACTTCCGTCCCACAACCCTGGTAGACCTTCCGGTCCTACCCGTAATGACCTTCCGGTCCATATCATCATGACCTTCCGGTCCACATCATAATGACCTTCCGGTCCTTCTCATTCATAACATACATAACACATACATATCATATAACAGCATACAACACATACATCTCATAGCATATAAGACCTTCCGGTCACACATAAGTACCATCCTAGGTACAGTATAGTGAGAAGACTCACCTCGTACGAAGTCGGATAAACTCTCGTGCTTAACGTCCCAACCTAGCCTCCTCCTATCATCCGAATAACATTCCTGATCAATACCCTCTCATAGTCTTATCTCTAAAGATTGGGTAGAAGGCCATTATACCCCTCCCTGAACTCTCTTGAATCAGCTTGACCAAAACCCTAAGGTCAACTGAAATCAACGGTCAAACTTTGACCCGACTCGTCGAGTGCACATGGGCGACTCGGCGAGTCCATGCGGGTCCTTTGAATCCTTCTAGCCTCACTTGGCACGTCGAGTCATCCCTTCACTCGACGGGTTACTCCTGTCACGAATCGCGGGGCAACCCCGACTCGACTCGTCGAGTCCACTTATGAACTCGGCGAGTAGCGTCCATGGCAACACTCAAATGACCTTCTGAGGTCAGATCCGCTTCTCTAACCTATAGATCTGACCTTTCCATACCCACTAATCACGTAAAGGTGAAACCTTTACACTCATGCAACACATATATGGTTCCTTTTGAAGAAATAGCCTCAAAAATGGCAACCTAAGTTCATTCCTTCCATAACACTTCATAAAGCAAGATGGATAATGCTCTCTGGACCTCTATGGGTCCAGATCTGAAGTCTAACACATAAAGGGACCATAAACTCATCAATTCAAGCCATAAAAAGGGTATAGAAAACCCTAGATTCATAGATCTTAACCAAAACAGAAGGAGAGTTCGATTTGCTACCTCAATACTGCAGATCCAAGCTTGAAAACCACGGATTAGCAATCCTCTTGACCTCCTCTAGCTGGAAACACCTTCTTCTTTGCAAAACAACACCAAAAAGGATTAAAATGGCTTGCTCTCACACACAACTCGCCCAAGCTCTCTAGGGTTTCTCTCTCTGGACTGGTAGCCGCAAATGAGGGCTATAAGGACCCTTAAATAGGGCACAGGCCCAAAGATTTAGGGTTTCTGCTGCCAGCACGGACTCGTCGAGTCACCCTGCTGACTCGTCGTGTCCATTCATTAATCCATTCAGCAAATCGCGATCCTACTCGACGAGTCTAGTCGTCGACTCGTCGAGTCCTTCTCTCAAACTCAAAATAAATGAATAACATAGAATACCTGGGAATCCGGATGTTACAATTCTCCCCTACTAGAATCAGACTTCGTCCTCGAAGTCTCGCTCTGCAAATAACTCTGGATGCCGCTCCAGCATCTCCAGCTCCGGCTCCCAAGTCAGCTCGGACCCTCTCCGATGTTGCCACTGGACCTGAACCAGGGGCACCTCCTTGTTCCTCAGAACCTTGATCTTACGATCCACAATCGCGACTGGCCTCTCAACGTAATTCAGGCTCGCATCCACCTGAATATCCTCCAGTGGTACCACCACCGAATCGTCGGCTATACACTTTCTCAATTGAGACACGTGGAAGGTATCATGAATCTGGCTCAACTCCGCAGGTAGCTCCAAACGATACGCTACCCTGCCCACCCTCGCGGTCACCCTGAACGGACCAATGTACCGGGGCCCCAGCTTGCCCCTCTTCCTGAATCGGATCACTCCCTTCCAAGGAGACACCTTCAGGAGTACGAAGTCTCCCACCTGAAACTCTAAGCTCGGATCGTCGCCTATCCGCATAACTCTTCTGGCGACTCTGAGCTGTCAATAACCTCTGCCCGACCTGTTGTATCTGCTCAGTCTTCTGAAGCACTATCTCAGTGCTACCCATCACGCGCTGCCCTACCTCTCCCCAGCAAATGGGAGTCTGATATCTCCTCCCATACAACAACTCGAAGCGAGGCATACCAATACTCGAATGGTGGCTGTTGTTATAGGAAAACTCAGCCAACGGCAAGTACGTGTCCCAACTTCCTCCGAAGTCTAACACACATGCTCGAAGCATGTCCTCGAGCGTCTGAATCGTCCATTCACTCTGTTCGTCCGTCTGTGGGTGGTAGGCGGTACTGAAATGAAACCCCGTACCCAACTCCTCATGAAACTTCTTCTAGAACCTGGAAGTGAAACGTACATCTCGATCTGACACAATCGAGATCGGTACTCCATGACGCGATACCACCTCTCTCACATACAACTCGGCCAGCCTCTCTGCGGAAGAGCTCTCACTGATGGCAAGGAAGTGTGCGCTCTTCGTCAGCAGGTCAACGATCACCCAAATTGCATCGACCCCCCTCGCGGTCCTCGGCAATATGGTGATAAAATCCATAGAAATCTGTTCCCACTTCCACAGGGGAACCTCAAGTGGCTGAAACTTGCCATGCGGACGCTGGTGCTCGGCCTTAACCCGGCGACAGGTCAAGCACCTCTCAACGAACCACATAACATCCCTCTTCATACAGGGCCACCAATAGTCTCTCTTCAGATCCAAATACATCTTAGTGGCCCCGGGATGGATCGAGAACCTCGATCTGTGCGCCTCCTCCATCAGAATGGTACGTGCCCCGCCTGCATACTGCACCCAAATCTGACCTTGAAAGGTCATCAGCCCTCGGCTATCGGTAACGAACTCAGACACCTGCCCGATCACCCGCTCCCTCTTGCGGTTCTCTGGTATCACAACCTCTGCTTGGGCTTCCCGAATGGTGTCCAACACCAGAGTCATCACCGTCAATCGCATACAAGTGTCTCGAATCGGGGCACTCTCTGCCCTACGGCTCAGAGCATCAGCTACAACATTAGCTTTTCACGGGTGGTACAGGATCTCACAATCGTAATCCTTTACCACATCCAACCATCTCCTCTGGCGCATATTCAGGTTGGGATGATCCATCAAATACTTTAAACTCTTATGGTTCGTGTATATGGTACACCGAACCCCATACAGATAGTGACGCCAGATCTTGAGGGCGAACACCACTGCCCCCAACTCCAGATCTTGGGTGGGATACCTCGTCTCATGAGGCTTCAGCTGCCTCGATGCATACGCTATCACATGCCCTCTCTGCATAAGCACCGCACCCAACCCCGATATCGATGTGTCGCAATACACCACAAAATCCTCCATTCCCTCTGGAAGGGATAACACCGGGGCTTCGCACAACCTCTGGCGAAGAGTCTCAAACGAGGTCTGCTGCTCCGGACCCCACAAAAAAGCAACGCCCTTCCGGGTCAACTTGGTGAGAGGCACGGCAATCTTGGAGAAATCCTTGATAAATCTCTGATAGTAGCCGACCAACCCCAGAAAACTCCTGATCTCGGTGGGTGATCTCGGCACCTCCCAACTCATCACAGCCTCAATCTTGGCCGGATCGACCAATATCCCATTCTGGTTAACGAGATGCCCCAAGAACTGGACCTCCCGTAACCAGAACTCGCACTTGGAGAATTTGGCATAGAGCCTCTCCGATCTCAAAACTCCGAGAATCTCTCTCAGATGCTCCTCATGCTGCTCTCTAGATCTCGAATACACCAGAATATTGTCGATGAATACAATCACCGACCTGTCCAACATCTGTATGCATACCCTGTTCATGAGATCCATGAATGCTGCTGGTGCATTGGTGAGCCCAAAAGGCATCACCACAAACTCGTAGTGCCTATAACGAGTCCTAAACGCCGTCTTCTGGATATCCTCATCTCGCACCCTCATGTGGTGATATCCAGACCTCAAATCTATCTTGGAGAACCAATATGCTCCCTGCAACTGATCGAACAGATCATCAATCCTCGGTAGTGGATAACGGTTCTTGACCGTCAACTTGTTCAACTCCCGGTAATCAATGCACATCCGGTGTGAACCATCCTTTTTCTTGACAAAAAGGATCGGCGCTCCCCAAGGTGAGCTACTCGGCCTGATAAATCCTTTCCCCAACAGCTCCTGAAGCTGTGAGGATAACTCCTGCATCTCTGGTGGCACAAGGCGATAGGGCGCCTTGGCGATAGGCGCCGCTCCCGGAACCAAACCGATATGAAACTCCACTTGCCTCACGGGAGGCACACCCGGCAACTCCTCGGGGAAAACATCCGGGAACTCACGCACTATCGGCACATCACTAACCGAACCCGGCCCCCCTACGGCCACCCGTGAATCCATCACATAAGCCACAAACCCGCTACAGCGCTGCTGTAGGCTCCGCCTCGCTCTAGCAGCCGAACAAAATGCTGACCCAAAACGGGTACCCTCGCCGTACACCATAAGTACTCCCCCACTAGGGTCTCGTATCGTCACCAACTGTCGCTCGCAGTCTATAACAGCCCCAAATCGGCTTAACCAATCCATGCCCACTATGACACACACGTCCCCCATCGCAATCGGGACCAGATCTATCGGGAACTCAACACCGAATATCTCGAGTACACATCCTCGAATCACATCTGTAGCATACACCGCTCGCTCGTCAGCTATGGAAACTCGTAGAGTTCGACTCAACGCCTCCCGCTGGATACTGATGTGCTGACTAAACGCTAAAGACACAAATGACCGACTCGCACCCGAGTCAAATAACACTAAAGCAGGTACAAAACTCACAAGAAAAGTACCTACGCATATCATAATATAAGCACAATATCTCAAACTCAGCATAAATAAATGAAAGAATACATAACAGCCACGACATCGGGCGCTGCACGGACCTCCTCCGCTGTCAACTGGAAGGCTCTCCCGCGAGCCTTTGGTGCCTCGGCCTTCATCGGACGAACCTCAGTAGCTCGCACGGCAGCAAGGGCAGATCCCTGCGGTGCTCCCTGTGCTGTCCCCCGCAGCTGCGGACACTCCCCTTCCGGTGTCCGGTTTGGTTGCAATGAAAGCAAACCATGAACCCCTTGGGGCAATCCTTGGCTATGTGCCCCTCCTTGCCACATTTGTAGCAAGCACCTGATCGACAAACCCCATCATGTCCCTTGATGCACTTCCCACAAGTGCGGCCCTTCTGGCCTCCAGATCTCGAATCGGCGGGCTTTGCCCGCTTGGCTGCCGGCTGAGACTGTTCCGGCCGCCGATCCTTCCCCTGAGACTCGGCCTCCTCCCGGGCCTGAGTCTCCAGCTCGATCTCCCTCTTCCGGGCATTTGCCTGGAGCTCAGCAAATGTCCGGTATGACGAGTTCGCCACGAACTCCCTGATATCCCTCCTTAAAATGCTCAAGTACCGACTCATGTGTGCCTGCTCAGACGACATGTGCTCAGGGCAAAACAACGCCCACTCATGGAACATCCGTGTGATCACAGTCACTGACTCCATCCCCTGCTTGAGGGACAAAAACTCTTGTGCCAACCGTTCCCTCTCCACCGGGGGAACGTACTCATCTCTGAACATGATGGTGAACCTCTCCCAGGTCACCTCCGAAATCTCTGCAAGAGTGAAGTTCGCCGTCACAAACTTCCACCAGTCCTTCGCTCCCAAGCGAAGCTGGTTCAGTGCAAACCGAACCCTCAAATGCTCCGGACACGAACAGGTGTAGAAGCATCCCTCGATATCAGAAATCCATCTCATCGCAGCAATCGGATCCTGCGTCCCATCAAACTCCGGTGGCTTCGTGTTGCTGAACTCCCGGAACAACATCGAGTCACCTCCCTGAGGTCTAGCAGCAGCAATAGCTGCAGTAGCTGCAGCAGCCGCAGCCTCAGTAACCGCTGTGTACCGCTCATCAAAGGTCTCAATCAATGTGGTCTTGATAGACCCAAACATCTCCGGAATCTCGGCTCGGATCGCCGCAGCCACCTCATCATGGATCATCTGACGAAGCTCCTCGTCACTCACGCCGCTCGTCTCAGGTCTGTGGCGTGTCCCAACCATGATGTCTCTAAAATACAACATAAAATAACAGAGACTCGCTCGAGTATACTCGCACTCGATCACTCAACCCTACTTGTTCCCTAGTACCCTAAGGATTCTTACTTGGACTGCGCACTGATCCGGTGTCTTCAGTAGTACGGGCCCTATACTACCGTCCACACCGCATCAGTATTCACCCCAAGTCCTCCTCCTAGGATCCCAGATCACAAGTACTCTACATCTCGCTAGCATAGGCTACCCTTCGGTAGACCTCTCATAAGCTCCTCACTGCTACCTACTCACTCTCAAGCATCACATAGCAGCAGAAATCTTCCTAGGCTAAGGCATCACAAATCAGGCCACTCTAGTCCTAATATGAATACCTAGCCTACTTTAGCATGCATAACATATCATAACATATCTCATAACACGTAATGTAAGGGTAATTTGGGAAATCACCGTTCGGGCGTTGGCTGATCGTACACACTGCTTCCTTCTGCTATTCTCAAATCCTTTTACTTTTTAGAAAAAATGTTTAGTTTACGAAAAACTTTCTTAAATCCTCAGTTTGAGTTCAAATACACCCGAAGGTGCATCCGAATCCCTCAAACCAAGGCTCTGATACCAACTTGTAACAACATAAATTTCCAAAACAATTTTCATTTTTAAAACATACTTTTATTCATAAGGTAACATCAAAACATAATGTATCCAATGTTATCATAACAAAACATATCCCAGAATCTCAAGACATAAACTCCATGAGTGTGTACGGATCATGTCAGCGCCTTCCCGCGATCCTCGCTTGTACCTGAAACACATAACACAACAACTGTAAGCATAAATGCTTAGTGAGTTTCCCAAAATACCACATACGCACATACGCCACTCAAGGCTATAAGACCTTCCGGTCACTGTGTCTCAGAGGACTTCCGTCCCACAACCCTGGTAGACCTTCCGGTCCTACCCGTAATGACCTTCCGGTCCATATCATCATGACCTTCTGGTCCACATCATAATGACCTTCCGGTCCTTCTCATTCATAACATACATAACACATACATATCATATAACAGCATACAGCACATACATCTCATAGCATATAAGACCTTCCGGTCACACATAAGTACCATCCTAGGTACAGTATAGTGAGAAGACTCACCTCGTACGAAGTCGGATAAACTCTCGTGCTTAACGTCCCAACCTAACCTCCTCCTATCATCCGAATAACATTCCTGATCAATACCCTCTCATAGTCTTATCTCTAAAGATTGGGTAGAAGGCCATTCTACCCCTCCCTGAACTCTCCTGAATCAGCTTGACCAAAACCCTAAGGTCAACTGAAGTCAACGGTCAAACTTTGACCCTACTCGTCGAGTGCACATGGGCGACTCGGCGAGTCCATGCGGGTCCTTTGAATCCTTCTAGCCTCACTTGGCATGTCGAGTCATCCCTTCACTCGACGGGTTACTCCTGTCACGAATCGCGGGGCAACCCCGACTCGACTCGTCGAGTCCACTTATGAACTCGGCGAGTAGCGTCCATGGCAACACTCAAATGACCTTCTGAGGTCAGATCCGCTTCTCTAACCTATAGATCTGACCTTTCCATACCCACTAATCACGTAAATGTGAAACCTTTACACTCATGCAACACATATATGGTTCCTTTTGAAGAAATAGCCTCAAAAATGGCAACCTAAGTTCATTCCTTCCATAACACTTCATAAAGCAAGATGGATAATGCTCTCTGGACCTCTATGGGTCCAGATCTGAAGTCTAACACATAAAGGGACCATAAACTCATCAATTCAAGCCATAAAAAGGGTATAGAAAACCTTAGATTCATAGATCTTAACCAAAACAGAAGGAGAGTTCGATTTGCTACCTCAATACTGCAGATCCAAGCTTGAAAACCACGGATTAGCAATCCTCTTGACCTCCTCTAGCTGGAAACACCTTCTTCTTTGCAAAACAACACCAAAAAGGATTAAAATGGCTTGCTCTCACACACAACTCGCCCAAGCTCTCTAGGGTTTCTCTCTCTGGACTGGTAGCCGCAAATGAGGGCTATAAGGACCCTTAAATAGGGCACAGGCCCAAAGATTTAGGGTTTCTGCCGCCAGCACGGACTCGTCGAGTCACCCTGCCGACTCGTCGGGTCCATTTATTAATCCAGTCAGCAAATCGCGATCCTACTCGACGAGTCTAGTCGTCGACTCGTCGAGTCCTTCTCTCAAACTCAAAATAAATGAATAACATAGAATACCTGGGAATCCGGATGTTACAGAATGTTATTTTTTTTCTTAGTCGCCTTTTGTGTTAACATGATCTTTTCCTGTATTTATATTTCAAATGTTTTGTTCGTTGGATATATTCTTGATAATACAAATTCTTTAAGAATATTCAAAACCATTCTGCAAGAATAGTTTATTCTGTAAGAATATTATTGTTGTATTTTGATAGAATTGTAGTTAATTATTTATATGTTTAATGTGCAGTTGTTACAAGTGTTTCACTACAAAATATTTGGCAATGAATTTGTCATAGAAATGGCTTGAAGAATGGCTTGAAGACCTTATGGGAAAGGCTTGAAGAATGAATTAAAGAATGATCACACTTACTGTTTAAGAATGTTGTTATTTTTTAAGAATTACACTTGTTATTCTTTCAGAATGTTGTTATTATTCAATGAATCACAATCATACAATGTAATTATTTGGTATATTATTAGTTCAAGAATCGATTTTGTGTATTCTTTCAGAATGTATTTACTAGTTTATGGTTGGCATTCTGTCATTCTGACAGAATAACATCGAAAAATATATTTACTAGTTTATGGTTTGCATTTTATCATTCTGACAGAATAAAGTCGAATTTTTAAATTTGAATTAAGTTAAAATATTCAGATTTTTAAAAATAAAGGAATTAATTATCCCTAAAAATCCGAAAATTTCTTTTTATAATATAGGTTAATTGACTAAAATGCCCTTATGCTGAAATTTGTGTGATTATATGGTACATGTTATCCTATTCTAATATCATAGACCCTCAGATCATAACCTATATATATATATATATATATATATATATATATATATATATAGCTAGGTTCAAATGTGGATTGACATCTATTGTGCGGACGTGTGGACAGTGCTATTCTATGAGAATGACAAAGAAAATATGTTGTTTGATAAAGTGAATACGTTCAATCTTACATAACTAATGTCATTATCATGTATTCTCACCAATTAAATCGACTATAATGTTATATAAATTCATTGTAGATAAAAGGTTTCTTGGTTCTATCCTTTAAGTTAGTTATCCATTGATCTTTTCTCTCTCCCTCTCTCTCTCTCTCTCTCTCTCTTTATATATATATATATATATATATATATATATATATATATATATATATATATATATATATATATATATATATATATATATATATATAGGAAAGATCAATGGAGAACTAAATTAAAGGAGATAACCAATAAACTTTTTATCTACAATGAATTTAGGTATCAAATTTCACATGTGCATGTACATACATATATCTAATAGAATTGCAAAATAAATTAAAAAACAAAAATATATGCTTGTACATATGCATTTTTTTAAATGTATCTATGCACAAAAAATATGAACATGCATTAAAAAAACATGTTTTTTGAAAAAATATTTTTTGAACTTTTTATTTCAAAATATAATGTATATTTTCACTTATTATAATCTTTTTTGTTATTTATTTATTTTTTAAATCAACAAAAATATTTATTATATTTCGAAATTACTACTTAAAAAGGAATTTTTCATAAAAAAACGCATTATTAATGCATATTCATATTTTTTTGTAGATGCATATTTTTAAAAAAACATATCCATATGCGCATGAACATTTTTAAAAAACATTTTTTATGCCTCTATATGCATAAGAGTAAAGATATATATATATATATATATATATATATATATATATATATATATATATATATATATATATATATATATATATATATTTTTGAATAAATATATACATATGCATATGAATAAGTGTATACATATGCATATGCAAAGGCATATATATATATATATATATATATATATATATATATATATATATATATATATATATATATATATAGAAGAATAAGCATATGCATAAGACAATTAAATATATATGCTTATTATGTATATTCATATGCATAAGAATAAGTATATGACATATGTATTTTCATAAGTATATGTGTATGCAAATGAATAACTATATGCATATTTATAAGTATATGCATATGCATATGCATAATAATAATTCTATGAATATGAATAATAATAATTATATGTATATGCATATGCATAATAATAAGTATACGCATATTAATAAGATACGCATATGAATAAGATATGCATAAGAATAAGTATATGCATAAGGTAATTAAATACATATGATTATTATGTATATTCATATGCCTAAGAATAAGTATATGACATATACATATTCATAAGTATATGTATATACATATGAATAAGTATATGCATATGCATATGCATAAGAATAAGTATATGCATATGAATAAGTATATGCATATGCATATGAATAAGTATATGCATAAGGTAATTAAATATATATGATTATGGTTATGTATATGCATAAGAATAACTATATTACATATGCATATTCATATGCATAAGAATAAGTATATGCATATGCATATGAATAAGTATAGGTATATACATATAGATATGCATAAGAATAAGTATCTGACATATGCATATTTATAAGTATATGCATATACATATGAATAACTATATGCATATTCATAATTATATGCATATTCATAAGCATATGCATATTGATATACATATGCATAAGAATAAGTATATGACATATGCATATTTATAAATATATATGCATATGAATATGAATAATTATACGCGTATTTATAAGTATATGCATATACATATAAATAAGTATATGGATATGCATATAAACGTATGCATATGCATATGAGGAATATCAATATGCATATTAGTATGCATATATGGTTAAGCTACTTTCTTTTATAATGAAAAAATAGAAGAATCTTGACTATGATTAATACCATCCAGATTTGTAGTGGCAGTTGGCAAATACGTTACTTTGCTTAAAACAACAAAAGCGAAAGTCGCAATTTTTTTGAAACCCATAACCAATACTCATAAAAGATGATGCAGATACAAATTTTCAAGAAAAAGCATTTCACTTTCATGACTCTCTTTTTCAATTATAGGCTCTCAATGATGAAAAAAAATGTTGTTGACCAAAATTAATTGTTTAGTTGACAACCGGTATATTTATTTTAGCTTAAAACAAGAAAAGGGAAAGTTGAAATTATCATGATCACCCTATCTATGACATAAAAGTTTAAACGTAAAATCCAATATCCCAAAAAAAAACACACTTATTTGAACAAAAATCGAATTTTGATGGTCCCATCCCATGTACTATTTCAATCATTTTGGCATGCTATGTCCCTCTTTTTTTCGCCTTAATTAGTGAGACCAAAAGATTCACAGTAACAAATGGTGTATGAAATTGAATTAATATGAATCTTAACATTTAACCAAAGCTAAGTTATCAGTTAAACTACCAAAAAACAAATTTATGTGGTTCAAAAGCAGCATAAAAAACATTATAATAGGAATATACATGGCCAAGAAGGGCAAGAACATTATCTCGGTCTCCATCTAACACAATCTTGAATGTAGGAAAAGCCTGATCCACATCTCATTTAGCTACTAAAAGCTGATATGTAACCAAGTGTATGTTCTTATGGAATCTAGACCTAGTGCATTCTTAAAAATTTATCTATAAAATCTGATAGTGTTTACCTTTTCCAACCCAAGTAGAAGGCTCATGCATATCGAGTCTTGAGGATTTGTTGTGGTATTGTGTAGCCAAAATGAAATAATTTTTTTTTCTTTTTGTTTTGTCTCGATTTTTCCTATGTAGTTAAATAGACACCAAGGGCATTAAAGATTGCAATTATTTAATATCCCACTCCTGCATAATATTCATCAGTTTTTGCAAAGAAAACAAGTTAATGGAGCCAAAAAGAATATCAATTTTATGTTTAGAGTAAAAAATCCATTGAATTCTATATAAGTTTGTTAATGCTCATCAGAACTTACCGGGACTGGATCCTTCATTAAGAATTTGGTGAAACTATTCAACTTTTCCTTTTTAAAGTACTCCCTCTGCATCAAACCCAAATTTAACAAAAAGTTTGACCTAATTCATGAAAATGAGAGACCAGGTTTTCCCATAAGGTTCATAATCGTGTAACCCTTGCTTGAAACATCAATTACTCTTGAATCATCGTGATTGAGATTCAATAAATTGTAAAAAAAAAAAAAAAAACTCGAAATAAACACAATATATCTCAAGAAAAGGTATAATCGTTCATGAAACTCAAAATTTTAAGCGGCAACTAAATCTATTAGGTAATACTTAGGAAACAAAACTAACCGCAATTATAGCCAAAGATCGAGAGGCGCTTTTTCGTCCTTAAGAATGTCAAGGATATCAGTTGTGTCTTAGGGAAGTTGGTCCAGAGCCACTCGGAGGCAACTTTGTAGATTCTTGTAATTCCAGAGAGATGATATTGATATTGATACAACTAGAACAATAGGAGGAAACTTTGCGATCACTAATGAAATCTTGAAAAAGATAAAATCTTATGCATCTGATAGATGCATAATTTTTGTTTCCTAACTTTTTAACATTTAGTGCAAATTGACCAAATTGCATCACAAATTTTTTATTATGGATGGTAATCGTTGTGTATGTTGTTGGTTTATATAGAAAATCATAGGTTGAAGTGGTATTCTGGTACGATTTTGGATGTAATCAGATGAATCTTAGTTTCCTTGGTGTTTCGTTGGTTCGCTCATTCTTTATGAGTTCATTGTTGAACTTGATTCTATACATACACACACACACACACACACATATATATATATATATATATATATATATATATATATATATATATATATAGAGAGAGAGAGAGATAGAGAGAGAGAGAGAGAAAGAGAGAGAGAGAGATGGGTAAACTTATTGCGAGAATGAAAATATTTGTGAGAACCCGAGAACTCTTAATGCGCTCATTATTTTTCAAAACGAAGACCTCCATTTAGTCTCCAAATATTGTGTATAAGCCATATCTAAGCTAAGAAAACTTTGGCAAACTTTTTTTTGAAATGTGCAGATATGCACATTTGAATATTCGTATATATGCATGTACGCACATTAAGTGTTTTTTTCAAAAAAATTCAATATCAACACAACAATATGACTTTATTACCAGCGTTTAAGAGAATAGCAACTTGAAAATGTAAAAAAAATTCGAACTATAAAAATTTTGAAAATCATAGTGTAAAACTTTTAAAAAATGTTTCATCCGTAATATCATCAACTATAGTATCTTTGTCTCACCACAAAAACATCATTAAAATCGGAAGCTAAATTCTTGTTTTGAAATCAAAGTCGTAAAAGATAAACATAGAATAGGCGGCATGCCCCCAAGAATGTCCAGATATATCAATCATGCCACCTCCTTACCTTCGAACCTGAAGGACATGCAACTAAAAATATAATGTCGCATCTGTAAGACTAAGACTTAGTGAGTAAACACAGAACTTACCCATTATACAGATCATATACAATATATAACTTAACACATAACAACAAGCCAATATCCGTATATTACTTACATTATATCACATAACATATGCTTGCATACTTAACCTCGGTACAACTGGATTCCTTCCGAAAGGTTTTTCTCTAGTTGTCCTAACACTGACCACTTCCTTCCGACAGGCCTTTCGTGGTCTTACACAAGGTTATCAAAAACATAATTTTGATCATAGAATCGAACGATTCTACAATCCTACATTCGTATTTCAATTTTGATCTTAGCAAACTCATTTTTAGGTATAATCGTAGTAGAATCTTAAAATCAGATCATGGAATCCTGAAGTCGTAAGCGTTGTAATTCTACCTACGTTGTTTAATTTCCTTGTTGACCACTTGACCTTGACCTCATGAGCAACTACCCTTCTCGTTTGACTCTAATTAAATGAGTATAACTCTAAAACTCTAAAAGGAAACAACCAACGAGAAATAAAATATGAACCCTAACTTCAAGTTCTCTCCCCATTCATCTACGATTAACCAAATTGTGCCTCAAAACTTCAAAATTATCCAACAATATTGAAGTCGTGGTACCTCAAGTCATCAATTTCTCAACGCCTCAACCTCAACTGTTCACGACTTATGAATGGTGTGAGTTTCCATTGTTCACTACTTCACAACTTCAAGGATTTTTGAACTTCAAAACACGATTACATGTATGTCATATGTGAACTTGTGAATGTCTCTCCGTATCTTCTGTTTTACATTTTTAAAATCTTCAAAAAAAGCTTTAATAAGCAACCATTAGTGTAGTTGAACTATTGAAGTTTCAAAAAAGATTCAAAAAGCAGTGTGCTAGACTAGTATTTGTTATAAGTTTAATAGTTTAATTATCATTTGCACATTATGGTACTATTTTGCTTCCTTAAAGACATTCATAACATTCCAGATAAAGTCTGATACTATGACGATATAGTTTGTGAACTGTTGCACTATTTAACTAAATTTTGTTCAGTGCCATATTAATACCTTCTTTTTAATACTCAAGTTGTTCTGGTTTGTTCAAAAATAAACATTCTAGACTTCTGTTTGCTATAAATTTAATAATTTAATGTAGTTTAGGTTTAAGTCAGATTTTTATTCTTTATATTTCCATGTGCGTGAAAAGTTAGAACTTAAAAGCGTAGATTTTTGTTCTTAATGCACTCTATTTTTCTTTCTTATATGATCGGGTTCTTAAAATTTGAAACAGGAAATGAGTGATTTATCGCACTTCATCAGGGCCTTTTAATCATATAATATTGTATTGTTTAATGTACTTTGGTTGTTTTAAAGGCTTGAACCAGGTTCCTTTTATGAGTTTATCAAATTGTCATCAGCTTGTAACATTTAGCTTTAAAATCAGATTGCTCTTAGATTTGAAATCATATTGTAATCAATTTCTTTTGCTTATTTATTTTCTTATTCTTCATAGTTCTTATTTCTTAACATCTATGATGAATAGTAATTTTGGATCAACACCTTCAACTACTTCTGCCGATCAAGTACAAGTAGTAAACGGATGAGAAAAATACTCCCGGGGCTAGAACAAATATTGGTTGGGATCATGTTATGGAAGTGGGTGACAAGAAAATGATATGTATACAATGTAATTCAACATTTAGTGTTGGTATCTACCAATTAAAACATCACTTAGCGCAGACAAGAGAAAATGTTGCGCCATGTCAAAAGGTCCCGAAAATGTTAGAGTTCAATTTGCTACTTTTGTTGGAAGTAAATACCACAGTGTTAAAAAAAGATATCCATTCGTAATCAATGAAGATGAAGATACCTATGAAAAATAATGAAAGAGGAAATATGAAAAAAAAAATTTACAATGAAGGGGAAGGTGTAATAGCCCAAAAATCATGGATACATTTTTCATTTTAATTTAATCAAAAATCATCAAGTATTCAAAACAACCCCAAACAAAGAATGTCATTGTGTGAATAATCATCAGAGCATAAAATCCAAATCATAAGAAAATGTGGAACAAGGGTGTATACGTTGCGATCAGGTCGAGCCCTTCCCTTTTGTACCAGAAGTACCTGAAACCATAAACACAACTGTAAGCACAAAGCTTAGTGAGCTTCCTAAAATACCACATACAATAAACATATACATATAACAACACGTGTCTGTGCCCGGTCTGTATTAACCCCATATGACAGGATGTAGTTGTGTCGGGTCCGTATCAACCCATATTACAGCATGTAGCTGTGTCGGGTCCGTATCAACCCCCGATTCCCTAATGACTCCGAGCCCATATTAGCTCTATATATATCATTCTATCATATCAAGCAAAGTCACATAATCACACATATCAACACCTATAAATCAGTGGGTCGGCATTGGTGTCTTCGACCTACTAGTGTTGTAACACCCATAAATTCAAGCCAATTTAAAACATTTTAACCCATTCAAAAACCATTGAGTTATTACAACTTGTTTTAAAAATAGTTTAAACATCAGAGTATCCCCAAAACCAAATCACAAAATCATGAAATATGAGGAGCGGTACGATCACGCCTTTGCCTTGCCACGATCACCTGATGTACCTGAAACAATAAACTGAAACCGTAAGCTCGAAAGCTTAGTGAGTTTCCCCCAAAATACCCGTACACACATAATCATACAGATACAACAATGAACAGCATACTATGGGTCCAATCAACCGTCAGGTTGGAATACCCCAGGCCCTCAACCATCGGGTTGGAATGCCCACACACCTATACATACAAATAACTACTATGGGTCCAATCATCCCTTGGGATGGAATACCCCAGGCCCTCAACCATCAGGTTGGAATGCCCACCTACTATGAGTCCAATCATCCTACCGGGATGGAATACTCCTGGCCCACAACCATCGGGTTGGAATGCCCACATACCTATACATACAATAACTACTATGGTTCCAATCATCCCTCAGGATGGAATACCCCAGGCCCTCAACCATCAGGTTGGAATGCCCACCTACTATGAGTCCAATCATCCTACCAGGATGGAATACTCCTGGCCCACAACCATCGGGTTGGAATGCCCACATACTAGCAAACATGTGCACCCAACCAATAATCATATAACAGTCTACAAGACAACATACTAGGGCCCTATCATCCTACTGGGATGGAATACCCTCTATTATTGCTCAACATGTGCACATATAACAGGTAATCTCCTACCAGCATACAGACAGTCAGACCAACTACAGGTCACTAAGCATAGCCGCATCCAATCTACCAGAATACCGATCTAACGGAGCATACCATCATATAGCCATCCTTTCTACCAAGATGCCAACTAACATATCACAGCAGTAACTATCACAAATAACAATCAAAGGGCCGGCCTTGGTGCCTTAGACCCTTGGGTATAGTGAGGATAACTCACCTTGCAACTGCCGAGCCGAACCACGAAAGCACAATCCCGAAGCACTGCCCCAAACTCCAACACCTATAGCCATCAATGATCCATTGACGTAAATAACCAAATTACCATAATACCCTTGAAGGTCAAACTGGTCAAAGTCAAAGTCCTAGCCAAGGTCAACTTTCCTGATTGACCCTACTCGCCGAGTCAACCCGCTGACTCGCCGAGTTCCCAACTTCAAAAAACTCTTATATCACAACTCGACTCGCCGAGTCACTCCATGACTCGCCGAGTTCAACAATCTCTGAGTCCTAATGTCCAACTCACTGAGTCACCACTCAACTCGCTGATCTGAGTCTTAACCAGAAGAGGTTGGGGTTTTGCATTCTGACTCGCTGAGTCCAAGAACAGACTCGCCAAGTCCACAAAAATCTTCAACAGACTCGCCGAGTTGTTCCTCCAACTCGTCGAGTTCATGCCTATCTTCAACAGACTCGCCGAGTCCAAGAACAGACTCGCCGAGTCCCTTCAGTCCTTTATTCATACAAAGGCTTTTCGAGCCATGCAGGGGCTCCAAACTGTAGATCCACTCTTCTAGGGCATAACTCCCACGTAAAGTTGCAAACTTTACGTGAAACCAAGGAGCTATAAGCCCAAATCACTATAGGGCTAAGGTTTAAGACAAGGATGCTTCACCAACAAGCCAAAGGCTGATACTTTGTGAGTTTCTAGACCAAGACAAGTCTAGATCTGAAGTAGTAACCTCAGATCTAGACCCCTAACCCGAAATAGATCCTTAACATGCAAAAAGGGCCCCAAATCTCATTCTTGAATAGATATAAATGCAATAGAGTCAAGGTAACAGCTTGTTACCTCCAAAATGTGCCCAAACTTCAGTAGATTCTGGATCTACACCACTCTCTTGATGCAAGCCCTTTTGATCTTCAAGTTTCTTCCACTAGAAACAACTTCCAAGCTTCAATCTCCCTCTAAAGGCCTCACACACACGAGCTTAGGGTTTTCTGGTTCTCAAGGGCAATAAGGAGGCTAGGAGAAGGACATAAAGTCCTTTAAATATGGTGCAACCCCCGAGATTAGGGTTTTTCTCATTCCAGCACCAACTCGTCGAGTCCAGCTTCCGACTCGGCGAGTTGGTCACTTAATTCGCGACCCAAGACCCGCTCCGACTCGGCGAGTAAGCATACCTACTCGTCGAGTCCCTTCTTCAAAATTACACTTTAAACCCTTAAATCATACCTCTGAAATTTGGGGTGTTACAACTCCCCCCCCCCCCCAGTTAAATTAGGCTTCGTCCTCGAAGCCTGCTGCAATATACGATTCTGAATACACCTCTTGCACTGCAGATTCCGATTTCCCAATCAACTCAGGCCCTTCCAGACCCCACCACTGTTCCCCAAAAAAATAACTTCTTCTCGTGTGGTATCCTTGCCAATACTCCCAGCCGACTACCGGCCTTTTCTACTTAATGTCAGAACACATCAATCCAGTATCACCCGATGATACTGCCACCTTCCTGACATGAACACTCCTTCGAGACTTACGAAAGTTAGACACCACAACAATCCACTGAGCTCTGCTATAATACTAATCCACCTTTCCTTCGCCCAAAAATTGGCGATAACCCGGATAACTTGCAATAGGGAACGAATCATGTTCCCATCCCGAATCATTTCCCCTTTTTACAATGACCGGATACTACATCCTTCAGCTTCTAGCAACTCCCATGAATCAACCAGCTATATCACATAACCATTCGTACCTAGCCCAATCAGCCTTGGGCTGGAATACCAGGTACGCCTATAACGAGTCCCGTCATCCCAAGGATGGTACACCCTCGCATTCCCACGCATGTTTGGCCCAATCAACCCTCGGGTTGGAATACCAAACACACCAGGTCCAATCAATCATAGGGTCCGGTCATCCTCATGATGGAATACCCTAGATTGGAATACCACTTCTCACGTAACCCATGCCTACAACCATACTTGAAGCCCAAGGATCCAACCTTGCAGCTCCTTCAATCTACTCTGATTCGACACAACCGAGTGTAACTCACTCATATCTCTACATCACGTCTACTCCAAACGTACCATGACAGGAAACATTACCCTCGCGATCCCTAGGTCCACGACCTACGACTGGAATATCCTCACTCGGTTCTCAGCCCGGTCTAGACTGTTCCTGAGTCTATAAACTCCGCTATCTCTAGCTCCTCTGTCCAAATCTCCAATTTGGAGTTACTCACCTTCTCCTCTTCCAAGGAGACCTGAACCATGACTTCGCATCATCAGTCGGTGCCGAAATATCGGAACCTCACTCTACATCATCCACTTGTGGAGCACGTCGCTATCCCATAAAATGTATATATACTCAGAAACTGATTGCATAACCCACCATCCATAAATAGTCTTTCGCATGCCCCTCATCATTTTCGACACTTGGGAACAACCCCACTGATTGTTATAGCATAGCAGTATCCTCACTGCTCGCTCAAAGATCCACCATACAGACAGGGTTCTTACCATAACTGGAACGCCTCATCGCACCACTTCCCGTAACCGACATCCAAACTGCGTCAGGCGGCATCCTTCCAAACCACGCCCCATCCAAGAATTTCCAATTCTCCCCCACTTAGAGCACTAACTATCGCACCCTCAAACCAGAACGGCGGAAACGTTCGGGGGTGGAGGACTTTTAGGTAAGTATCACAACACATGCAATATAGTAATCAAAGTACAAACAACCATTGCATTAATAAGTATAAGTTTTACATAAGTGTTTAAACATTACATATTCAAACACTAAAGTAGGTACAATAGAAGACAAGAGTCGCGGTACGGTACTAGGTAGTCTTCTCAAAAGCTTCTGGAGTGTACCTGTCTACTGGATTCCTGAGAATACAAGTTATTTGAAAAGAGTAGATCAGCATTTAAGCTGGTGAGTTCATAAGTATTTTAGTTCTGTTAAGTATACCCTAAGTTCTTTGAATAAGTTCACTGGTTTCTCCAGGAAATCCTATATTTCCTGAGGTGATTAACTGATAACCTCAATAGTTTCCCTCTGTAATTACTTAGTTTATACTGATTATATATAACCCAATATCGAATGGACAGTCAAATGGGTGTATCTGCCCTAAGCCCACAACCAAACAAGGAACAGGAAGTAAGGCGGAAGTCACACATTTCACTGTCAATCGGATATTACTTATGTACAACTCTGATGTAATAACTATGGAATTATAGAATTAACCACTAAAGGTCTTTTATGTTATACTAGTTTACAAAGATTGAATGACTAAGTTTCATTTGATAAGTGGTTTAATTCCATAAACCGTTTCCTTCATATAAGTGGTTTAATCCCATAAACCGTTCATTTGTAAAAGTGGTTTAATCCCATAAACCGTTTCATTTGTAAAAGTGTTCTTAGTTATATATGTTCTACAGTAAAAACCTTAGTATTACTTATGGAGAGTATTCTGTTATCCATAATACTGCCTTGTGGTTTTAAATGTTCAAAACCAGAAGTACAATACTTGATTTCATGATACGTAGCTCTTACTGTAAGTAAAAGCTACTGAAGGTATATCTGGTCGGGATGTAATTAACTTTTCTTACTGTTATAAGAGAAGTATATTACTTTGTAATTCACTCGTTTTTTTATCCATGTGAGTCCTATTAACCATACTAATATGACGGAAATGCCTGCAGCGACGTTCTTCAGGCGTCGGAACTGGAATGATATTTGACACCCTAGGCCTGCCGGCCAAATTGTAGCGAACAGTAGAGGTGCGGGATTGTCAGTCCCATATAGATCTTTACACAAATTCACGCTCTCCCTACAAGAGATTCTGGCTAATAGTTCAGGACTTAAAAAGGTCGTACTTAGATAAGCACACCGTGAAGGGTCTCACAAATTTATTGTTTCAACAAGATTTCCGATGTATTATTGTTATTACCCGATGAATGCTAACTCTGGTACTTTGTATCGTACCCTTGGTTAATGCAAACCCGGTAAGATGTATTATTACCTCGAGTTTGCTAACTCGGGTACTCTGTATAGTACCTTTGCTAATGCCAACCCGGCAGAATGTATTATTACCCGTGATTGCTAACTCTGGTACTCTGTATATCGTACCTTTGTTAATGCAAACCCGGTATGATGTATTATTACTCGTGATTGCTAACTCTGGTACTTTGTATATCGTACCTTTGTTAATGCAAACCCGACATTACCACGTGTTTGCTAACCCTGGTACTCTGTATCGTACCTTTGTTAATGCAAACTAGGTATGATGTATCTTTACTTCTTTAATATGTTATTCGTATATTGAAGGTATTATCCATATCTTGGTATAGTTGAATGAATTTTGGTAATTTCATTGGAAAGTATACAGTTGTAATTCATACTTGTATCTTTAGTTTTGAATGATAAATTATACCTATTATAATTTATATGTTCTATCTGATTAGCATGGTTTCTCATGGATGAACACCTTTGCTCAGCCTGATACAAAGGTGAAGATACCAAAAGGAGTAACCTTTGGTACTCATATATGTATAATATATATATAATTAAGAAGGAAACGACCTTCGGACAAACAATACAACCCTAATTCCACATCCAAACAAGGAAAAGGATATAGGATAATTCATTAGTCCTAAGCCCTTCAAATCTTATTTATATATTTATACATATATAAACATGATTTTGGCATTTATACTTTGAAATAGCTTATAAAATATTTTTCAAAGAATTTAACGGAGTTTTTACATGACTTTAAAGATTTAACATGGCTTCACGTTATTTTGGAAGTATTTGATAATTCTTAAAAGCATACGGAATCATTTTGTGTGATTATTATCACATACAGTTATTAACACAATTTAATATTGTGTTAAACTTGTATTCCCCCCTTAAAAAGTATTTAAAAACCATTGAAAAGATAAATTATAGGGGTATGAACTCACTTTGATAAGCGGTGATTCGGGCAGCGTTTCGTTTCCCGGAAAAGAGTTTGTTTGACGAAAAACCGGCTCAAACCGGGCAGAGTTTCGACAGGAGAGAGGATGAATTCTTGAGAATTTCGGGGCTCCGGGGCTTGCTTCGGGCTTTAGACGTGATACCGGGACCTTCGGGGTTGTTTGTGAAGTTATGGAAGTGAGAGGAGTGAAAAAGGGCCAAAAATGGGGTGAAAAACCCTTCCATCCGAGAAGGCTCGCACCCTTTATATAGGGGTGCGAGGGTTCGGCCGAGAAGGACAGGTGGCGAGGCGAGGGGTGAGTCAGCAGGACACGCGGCAGCTCCTGCGAAGGCGGCTCGGATTCGGACCATGTGCGAGGCACGTGTTTCGGACAGGTGGGCTCTTCGGACTGGACCGGACTTCGGTCCAATGAGAGACTGACACGCATGCGAAGGGGGTGTCTCCGAGGTGTCCGATGCGAGGCTGTTCGCTTCTTAGTGGACCTCGGCTGCGGTCCAATCAGAAGGTGCCACGCATGGCTTCGGTCCACTCAGCAGCTGCCACGAGCGAGGTGACGTGTCGCATGCGAAATTGCCCGGTTTTTCTTATTTTTCTTTATTTTTGTGTCAAAACTTGCGAAAATCATAACTTTCGCATACGAGCTCCGTTTTTGACGTTCTTTATATGAACGCGTAGGTAAAATCATACTCTACGACTTTCGTTTAGACTTTGTCGGCTGTTTTTGAATTTATTTTTAATATTATTATTTTAAACAGACCGGGACGGGAATCCGTTAAAAATTCATAACTTCTTCATCCGACGTCCGTTTTCGTCTGTCTTTTTACCATTGTGCTACTTTTGACGAGACCTTCGATTCTCGTTTAAGTTGCGTCGGCTAAATATCGATCGATTTATATTTCGAATTTTTAGTTGTCTACTGCTAAACCGAAACTTCGAAAAATCATAACTTCCTCATACGAAGTCGGATTTTCACGTTCTTTTTATGAACGTTCTCGGTTTAACATATTCTACAAGTTTCATTTAGATTGTTAAGGCTAAAAATCCTTTTATCGAAAATTCGCTTTTTACACTGAACAGTGTTTTGCCGGTTTACCGCGGATTTTCGATTGGTCATAACTTCTTCGTTATAACTCGGATTTCAGTGTTCTTTATGTTTTTGGAAACCTTGTTACAGACTCTACCACTTGGTTCTTCCCAATTATGATTATTGATCAATTAATTTTTGACCAAAATTTGACTGGTGTCACACTAACTACTGTCTACCAGCGGCGAAGCTGGTACGCAACTCAATCATCCCAATCCGAGACAACGAACTTCAAGGGATCCGAGTTCCCGCTGATGATTCCGAATCTCTGGATCATGACCTTCCTCTCTCTTGAATGCATCACCAGATACTACCCCTCTATAATTTCTCAATAATAACTTCTCACTATCATCTACTATGCTATAATAACTTATGCAGGAAACAAACAACTCATAATAACATGAACAAGATATAAAAGGAAAAGACATACCGGCTGTCACCTCTGGCGCTGTCCCGATCTCCTCGGCCACAAGCTGATAAGCATGCCCTGGAGCCTTCGGAGGCTCTGCTCGACCCTGACCCCCGTCAGTAAGTCTCAACGTGGCTGGTGCTGGGACCTGCACTGGCCTGGCAGCCAAGAGAGGACATTGGGCCTTCATATGGCCCACCTGATCGCAATGATAACAAAGTCGGACTCCGAAAGCTGGAGCCTGCAATCCCTGGCTATGTGGCCCTCCTTGCCACACTTGTGGCACCCAGAAGAAGATCGAAAAACTCCATCATGTACCTTACTGCACTTCCCACAAGTGCGACGCCTCTGGCTTTCCTGACGATAATCAGCGGCCCTCATCCGTTTTGGAGCAGGCTGCGACTGCACCGGGGCCTACCTTTGCTCCCTCAGCTGGAGCTCAATCTCTAGCTCACGCCGCCTGGCGGCCTCCTGCAACTCCAACAAAGTAACACATCTCTGCGTGGACACAAACTGTCTGATGTCCCTCTTGAGCATGCTCAGATACCGGGTCATCTGAGCCTGCTCCGAAGCAAACTCAGGGCAGAACATTGCCCTCTCCGTAAACATCCTGGTGATCTCCGTCACCAACTCTGAATCCTGTCTAAGCTCCAAAAACTCCTGAGCCAATCTCTCCCGCTCTACCCGCGTAACATAACGAGTACTAAACATATCCTGAAACTGATCCCAAGTCACTGCAGCTCGCTGCGCGTCAGAGTATGATCCCGTAGTCAACCTCCACCAATCCTTCGCCCCGAGCCTCAAAAGGTTCAGAGCACACCTCACCCTCTGCTCAGCAGGGCACGAACACGTGAAGAAACATCCCTCCACGTCCGACAACCATCTCATCGCAACAATCGGATCCTGAACTCCGTCAAAGGTAGGGGGCTTCGTATTATCGAAGTCCCGATACTGGAAGCCCCGACCGGCTCCTCCCCCTGCCGCTGTTACAGCTGATGTAGATGTCACGGCAGCCGTCTCTGTAAGAGCTGCATAACGATCATCGAAGTACTCCCTCATAGCGGACTTAATAGTCCCAAACAACTCCGGAATCTAACCCCGGACAATCTCGACCACCTCCTCGCGGATGATCTCCCTGACCCAATCCTCTGTCAACATTGGCCCCTCCTGACCGATAATCTCAGGTGCCACTGGGGCCCCCAGATCACCCTGACCTGATCCCGATCCGGATCCAGTCACAACACGCCTCGTAACCACCATACTGAAAATAGAAGAGGAAAAATATCAGACAATCCGCCTAGATAACTGGGGACCAACTCCCTTCTAAACCCTAAGGGTTGTGACTTCCTTGCTACACGTATGGGTCCTGTGCTTTCAGTAGTACGGGCCCATACTACCTTCCACACCTACCCATATTTGTCTCAAGTATCACCACAACACCCTAATAATATACATAACATAACGAATGCTCAATCCTCACTCCTAGATGAATGCTAAATATCTCATAACTAGCCTCCCGGCCTCACACAACCCACCCATCCATGAAACTTCCACCAACCCTGCAGCACTAGTGTATGCTAGCCATACATAACGCTGGACCCATAGACTTTCGAATATTCGATCCTACCCTAAGCCCTAACCAATAAGAATAGAACATAAGGTCGAATTAAACATTCTCAGACTATAAGATCTTAATTATATACAGTCGTGATGCATACACTAAATAACTACAGTAATGATGTCAATTTCATATAAGGAAAGCCCTAAGCTAACAGACATCATGTAATCAGGCAATTCTATCATGGAATTCCTGAAGATCCCTAGCCTAGTACTAGCATGCTGTTCTAACATATCACATAATATCAAATAACTTGTATGGTATTTTGGGGTCTACTTACTGGCTCCGGCTGATCGTACCCTCTGCATCCTCCTTTACTTATTTTGAAAACCATTTGAAAACCATTTGAAAATCTTTCCTTGATTTGAGACTGGATTCCCACGAATGTTCCTCCAATTCACTCAAACCAAGGCTCTGATACCAACTTGTAACACCCATAAAATTCAGGCCAATTTAAAACATTTTAACCCATTCAAAAACCATTGAGTTATTACAACTTGTTTTCAAAATAGTTTAAACATCAGAGTATCCCCAGAACCAAATCACAAAATCATGAAATATGAGGAGCGGTACGATCACGCCTTTGCATTGCCACGATCACCTGATGTACCTGAAACAATAAACTGAAACCGTAAGCTCGAAAGCTTAGTGAGTTTCCCCCAAAATACCCGTACACACATAATCATACAAATACGGCAATGAACAGCATACTATGGGTCCAATCAACCGTCAGGTTGGAATACCCCAGGCCCTCAACCATCGGGTTGGAATGCCAACATACTACGAGTCCAATCATCCTCGGGATGGAATACTCTCGGCCCACAACCATCGGGTTGGAATGCCCACACACCTATACATACAAATAACTACTATGGTTCCAATCATCCCTCGGGATGGAATACCCCAGGCCCTCAACCATCAAGTTGGAATGCCCACCTACTATGAGTCCAATCATCCTACCGGGATGGAATACTCCTGGCCCACAACCATCGGGTTGGAATGCCCACATACTAGCAAACATGTGTACCCAACCAATAATCATATAACAGTCTACAAGACAACATACTAGGGCCCTATCATCCTACCGGGATGGAATACCCTCTACTATTGCTCAACACGTACACATATAACAGGTAATCTCCTACCAGCATACAGACAGTCAGACCAACTACAGGTCACTAAGCATAGTCGCATCCAATCTACCAGAATACCGATCTAACAAAGCATACCATCATATAGCCATCCTTTCTACCAGGATGCCAACTAACATATCACAACAGTAACTATCACAAATAACAATCAAAGGGCCGTCCTTGGTGCCTTAGACCCTTGGGTATAGTGAGGATAACTCACCTTGCAACTGCCGAGCCGAACCACGAAAGCACAATCCCGAAGCACTGCCCCAAACTCCAACACCTATAGCCATCAATGATCCATTGACCTAAATAACCAAATTACCATAATACCCTTGAAGGTCAAACTGGTCAAAGTCAAAGTCCTGGCCAAGGTCAACTTTCCTGATTGACCCTACTCGCCGAGTCAACCTACTGACTCGCCGAGTTCCCAACTTCAGAAAACTCTTATATCACAACTCGACTCGCCGAGTCACTCCATGACTCGTCGAGTTCAACAATCTCTGAGTCCTAATGTCCAACTCACTGAGTCACCACTCAACTCGCTGATCTGAGTCTTAACCAGAAGAGGTTGGGGTTTTGCGTTCTGACTCGCTGAGTCCAAGAACAGACTCGCCGAGTCCACAAAAATCTTCAACAGACTCGCCGAGTTGTTCCTCCAACTCGTCGAGTTCATGCTTATCTTCAACAAACTCGCCGAGTCCAAGAGCAGACTCGCCGAGTCCCTTCAGTCACTTATTCATACAGAGGCTTTTCGAGCCATGCAGGGGCTCCAAACTGTAGATCCACTCTTCTAGGGCATAACTCCCACGTAAAGTTGCAAACTTTACGTGAAACCAAGGAGCTATAAGCCCAAATCACTCTAGGGCTAAGGTTTAAGACAAGGATGCTTCACCAACAAGCCAAAGGCTGATACTTTGTGAGTTTCTAGACCAAGACAAGTCTAGATCTGAAGTAGCAACCTCAGATCTAGACCCCTAACCCGAAATAGATCCTTAACATGCAAAAAGGGCCCCAAATCTCATTCTTGAATAGATATAAATGCAATAGAGTCAAGGTAACAGCTTGTTACCTCCAAAATGTGCCCAAACTTCAGTAGATTCTGGATCTACACCACTCTCTTGATGCAAGCCCTTTTGATCTTCAAGTTTCTTCCACTAGAAACAACTTCCAGGCTTCAATCTCCCTCCAAAGGCCTCACACACACGAGCTTAGGGTTTTCTGGTTCTCAAGGGCAATAAGGAGGCTAGGAGAAGGACATAAAGTCCTTTAAATATGGTGCAACCCCCGAGATTAGGGTTTTTCTCATTCCAGCACCAACTCGTCGAGTCCAGCTTCCGACTCGGCGAGTTGGTCACTTAATTCGCGACCCAAGACCCGCTCCGACTCGGCAAGTAAGCATACCTACTCGTCGAGTCCCTTCTTCAAAATTACACTTTAAACCCTTAAATCATACCTCTGAAATTTGGGGTGTTACAAGTGTGGTAAGAAGACTCACCTCTAAATGAAGATAACTAAACTACACGCTCGACATGTTGCGAACATGGCTCCTCACACTAATTATATCCTAAAAATAACCCTAATTAATAATTCGGGTTTTAACCCATAATAAATTGTCTAATTCTTCCATTATCCTAATAAGGGAAAAAAGGTTATTTCTTATTTCTAATCACAACCCAGCTTATCAATCCCAACCCTAAAGGTCCAAGGCCCAAAAGAATGACCCAAACGTTGAGTCCAAGAAGTATGCTCCACGTACATCCTTACACGCCCCACGTACAAGCGACTGATGCAGAAAGGGAAGTCGGGGTCGAGGTGCAGTATGCGCAACGTACGTTGATTTACGCCCGGCGTACACAACATGGTTCAAAACCTCCTATTAAGGTCTTAATATCTTAAGACCTTATGTTGAAACTTCATATCTGAGTTTAACAAGAGATCTAAGGCCATAAAGTTGTAACCTTTATGCCTTTGCATGGCTACAAGGATCCCAACACTAAAAACCTAACTTATTCAACCATTTACAACTCTATAACTCTTGCATGGAAGCAACCAAGACCCAAGCTTGTATTTTTATGACATAAATCACCCTAAAATGTCTGAAAGGACATCTTAAAGCCTTTGGAGTATTCCATACTCACAAAGGTCAAAGCTTTGGAACAAAAGAGTGTAAATCTAAGCTTGAACAAGATCTAAAGAAATATGCATGAAGGTTGGAGCTTTATACCTCCAGAATATGCACAATGATGAGTAGTTGCTGGATCCAAAGACTTGATAGCAAAACCCCTTCCTTGATGATCTTCCTTCACACACAAGAATATACAAAACTCACTCAAAAGCTTCAAATCTCACTCTCAAGGCTAGGGTTTTTGTTCTTAGGGTTAAGAGGAATGGAGGCTGGATGATGAGAAGGGTTAGAGGCCATAAAGTCTTTAAATAGGTTCCAAACCCTCAAAAATTAGGTTTTGACCCTTGATTGTGTATGCCCAATGTACATACACGTACGCCCACCGTACGTGGTTAACTCCGCGATTCTATGCCAAGCTCATACGCCCAGCGTACCTGGCTCGTACGCCCAGCATAAGAACTAATTTGTCAACTTTTTAAAACATGAAGCTAGAAAGGTAAATATCTGGAACACTTGGTGTTACATAAGGGTGTTCAATATACATTGAATTCGATACTCAAGAAAGACGAAAGAGAAATTGCGAACAAATCACATGATATTTTTACACAAGTGCAATACCTTTTAATTGTGTAAATAATCCTGAGTTTCATAAGATGATCCAAATGGTTGGAAAATTCGGTAGAGGGATTTATCCTCCTTCTTATCATGAAATACTAGTTCCATTATTGAAAAAAGAAGTTGAATACACCAAGACTTTACTTGAAGACTATAAGAATGAATGAAAAAAACAGGTTGCACATTGACCAATGATGGGTGGGTGATAGAAAGAATCGCTCAATTTGTAGATTTCTTGTAAATAGTCCTAAAGGAACTATTTTTTAGCATCGGTGTACACAT
The DNA here is from genome assembly GCF_052849685.1 of Lactuca virosa. Classification (NCBI taxonomy): domain Eukaryota; kingdom Viridiplantae; phylum Streptophyta; class Magnoliopsida; order Asterales; family Asteraceae; genus Lactuca; species Lactuca virosa. Next base: position 23,659,847 of record NC_136431.1, on the reverse strand, counting down.
CCGACATTATCAAGATGATGTAACGTGTGTTTGAAATGCTAGGTGAATTGATGGAAAAGATAGAAGAAGAAAATGTTGTTCAAGTGGTAACTGATACTGTTGCTAATTACAAGGCTGTTGGGGAATTATTGATGCAAAAGAGGAAGAAATTGTTTTGGACACCATGCATGGCTCAGTGAATTGAATTTTGAAAAAAAAAAGGTTTATGAACATAAGACGACTATAGCAAAAGGAAGAAAGATAGCAAGCTCTATCTACAGTAGGTAATAATTGATTTTTATTGATTTTTTTATATAAGTTTAAGATACAAATTTTCATGATTTATTCTTATGATAAGCTTCATTTAAGATAGGTCATGATTGATTTACTTGAGAAATTTACAAAAGGGAAAGAACTTCTTAGACTCGGAGCAACTAGATTTGATATTGCTTATCACATGGTCAATTGCATGAACTGAAAGGTGCATTGTTCACGATGTTTGTCTCTGAACAATGGTCAGCTACAAATTATGAAAAAGTCGATACGAGAAAGGCTATTGAGGATATAATTATGGATCAGGATTTTGGATATCTATTGCAACATGTCTTAATGCAACACATCCCCTTATAAAGGATGTTCGAGGGTTTGATTCATATTCCAAACCGGCTATGTAGAGTCAAATATGTTGTGATATATCGAAGTCTTAGGTAGTGGTCGAGGTGTCGAATAGTTTGTCAATATCGAAGGTCTTCATGACTTTGATATTGTATGTTTTTTTATCAAGAACTTATGTAGTGTCTCTTTAACTATCGAAGTCCTAATATACTTTTTGTATCCGTTGAGTACACTATAAATAGTGTAGGTACCTAATCCATTTGTAACTTTTGCAACTTTTGCATTGTGCTTATTTTCTCTCAAAATGTACTTGTACTTTCCCCGGATAATATGAGTTTAATCAAGATTTTTTTTACATATGATGTTCATATTAATTCCGATTTGATATACGATTGATTACTTAACTCTTCATATGGTATCAGAGTAGGAATTGAAAATTTCCTTAAAAAATCCCATTTACATTTTCATTTTATTAAGTTATTTGTTCTTATTCAATTTTTCCGCAAGTAAAAATGTAATTCTTCGATTGAACTCTCTGATTTAGCGATTCTGCAATCTTTAATCAATCGTTTACATCTGATTTTAGTCTTTTCAAGTTTTTCATCTTTTCAAATCAATACTATGGAATGTGAATACCACGACGAATTTTTGTAATCTACTTGGTTCATCCATGAAGATTCCCATGTTGCTTCCTGAATACTATGATCAGTGTGTTGAACGTATGAAAGATTACCTCAATGGAATCGATGAGGATTTGTGTAGATCGATTGACAAAGATCTGTATCGTGCTGATCATGTTCAAGCTGTAGGAACAGCTGGTGAAAATGAAGATACGGTTGCTTTGGTTGACAAGCAAAAAGCCAATGACAAAAGATGCATCCGAAAGTTACATGGATCCTTACCACCGGTTGTGTATAACTACATCTGTGGTTGCAAGACTGCACAAGAAATCTGGAACACACTCAAAAAAAATTCCAAGGAAATGAGGAAATAAAGAAAAGCTCGGTGACTCAATGCTTGTCTGAGTTACTTGACTTTAAGTAGAAGGAAAATGTATCTATCGTAGCTTACTATGATCAGTTCAATGAGTTGATTTACAAGTGCATGAGGTATAATGTTCTTCGTACTTCTCTAGAGTTCAACATAACTTTCATTCTTGGTTTGAAGGAGTGGAAGAACATTTGTTTGATGATTAAGACCCAAGAGAACTTCGACACTTACTCATTATCGAATCTCTACAATATTCTTAAAGCTCATGAGTTTGAGGTGAAAGAGATTGCATAGGAAACTAAAAAATGAATTTTGGAGGTCCTTTGGCACTAGTCTCAAAAACTACTAGTATAGAAGTGTGTTTTGATGGTGAAGCAGATGATAGTGAAGAAGATATGTTGATGACTTCTGATGACGAAGTTGTGGCCTATTATTCAAATAATAGTGTCAAGAAATTTTACAATAATCCAATTGGTGGACTCTTCAAAAAAACTTATTAAGAAGTCATCTTCAAGTTCTGGTGTTTCACAAAATAGTGTTGAGAAAGTGGAAGAGAAGTAGGAAGAAAAGAAAGTTGAAAAGAAGTTAATAGGAGCTTCTGATTACGATTGTAACTACTGCAATGGAAAGAATCATCTTGATAGGGATTATATGTTGAAAAAGCAAGAGGAGTCAAAAGAGAAGGTGAAAGACGAAGCTTACTATGCGATGAAAATTGAAGAGCTTCTAGCAAAGTCGAAGAACCTTTCGTTGGTGGCAATAAATTCAACTGAAGAAGAAGGAACCTACCAAATTTGGTCATCTAGTTTGGACGATGACTAAATGCGTCATCTGGCGCATGGTTTTATTTTTTCCAAGCATTATGGTGACCATTCAGAGGAGAACAATGTGTTGGAATAGTTTATGTAACAAAGTGAAGAAGGGAGTGAAGAGGAAGTAGAAGAGTTAATTGAAGGAATGTGCTTTGTTTCAACCACTTCGAAGTGACCTATGACTGAGAAGGTACTATGTGACAAGCAATAAGATGAAAATTGGTATATCAATAGTTGGTGCTCGCGTCACATGAGTGGAAGGAAAGAGAATCTGATAGATTTAAGGAAGTAAGAAAATGTTGGAGTTGTGAAGTTTGGGAATAATAAAAAATGCAAAGTGAAGGGTTATGGAAAGGTGAAAAATGGGAAGTTCATTGTTAATTGAGTCGCTTATGTCGATGGTTTAAAGCATAAATTTATAAGTGTATCTTAGTTGGTTGTTGGTACTGGGAATTAAGTGTTGTTTGATTAGGAAGGAAGTGTAATTTCTAATATAGAAACGAAGGAAGTTTTGCTAAAATCAAAGAGGAAGGGAGATATGTTCACTTTCGACATAAAACCAATTATTGGTTTACCCTCAGTTTGCTTATTATCAAAGGCCACTTTAAAACTTAGTTGGCTTTAGCATCGAAGACTTTGTCATCTTAATTTCAAAATTTTGAATAAAGTTGTTTTAAATGATTTAGTTTGTGGTTTACCTATTTTAAAATTTGATAATGATTCTTTGTGCTCAGCTTGTGTACAAGTCAAACATCAGCAATGTCATCCTATAGTCATCAACTCGAAGATAATTGAACCTTTGGAACTTCTACATAGTGAATTGTGTGGACCTTCAACTATTGAGTCAATCAATGGGAAGAAGTATATACTTGTCATAGTAGATGATTTTTCACGCTTTACATGGGTTCATTTTCTTAGACATACATCTGAGACTACTCAAGTGATGATTGATTTCATCAAAAGCATTGAAATAAGTCTGAAGAAGAAAGTTCGTCGTATCAAAAGTGAAAATGGAACAGAATTCAAGAATCATGTTCTCGATTCATTCTTGACAAATTTGGGCATTTCTCATAATTTTTCATCTCCTTACACACCACAACAAAATGGTGTTGTTGAAAGGAGAAATCGATCTTTGTGTGAAGGTGCTAGAATAACGCTAACTTATGCAAATATACCTTAATATTTTTGGGCAGAAGCAATTTCTAGAACTTGTTTCATGCAAAATCCGTCTTTCATTCACCGAAGATTTAAAATCACGCTTTATGAAATCATTAACAGAAGGAAACCTAATGTAAATTTTTTTCCATGTTTTTGGTTGTAGATGCTTTATAATGAATGTAAAAGACAATATTTCAAAGTTTCAGATAAAGGTTGATGAAGGAATCTTTCTTGAATATTCTCAAAATTTTATAGCATATAGTGTGATGAACAAACAAACACAAAGAGTGGAAGAAACTTTCAATTTAACATTTGATGATTACTGTGTTAAAAGAGTTGAACATGAGTGTCCTCATAAATCAATTCTTTCTTATTCTAATGAGGATTTTGAACAAATTCTTACTTTTGACATTGACTTTGATTTGCTTTTTGGTATTCCTGACAGAGAAATAGATGTTGAGGTTAATATCAAAGACAATCAAGTTCCTAAAGAATCAAATCATTCTGATGAGTCAATAATTACTGATAGACGAATAGATGAATATTCATCTTCGACACCAAGAGCTCGAGTTGAAGGGGGTCAAACTTCGACATCTGGTCAAGTTGAGGGGGACCACTTGACAACACAACCTCGAATTCAAGGGGAGCCTATAACTTAGTGCTAATGTTGAAGGGGAGAAACACATAGTGGATCCATATGTTTAGGGGGAGCCAAATCGAACACATATCAAAGATGACAATTCATTGCAAGTCAAAGATGATATCGAAGCTCCAGGTAATGTAAATGATGACATTAATAACACTTTTTCTTTTGTAGAAGAATTTTCAGAAGCTGAAGAAATATTTGAAGATGTTGATTTGGATTTCGGTCTATCATTTCCTCCAATGGAAAAATAGACTTGTGATCATCCCAAAGAACAATTTTTTGGTAATCCTAATTCTGGTGTGTTATCAAGAGCACATGTTAGGTCAAGAAATGAAGTTCTTAATGTTCACCAAGAATTTTGCATGTTCAATGTCTTTATTTATAAAATTGAACCAAAAACAGTCAAGACTGCATTAAAACATCCTGATTGGGTTGTTTCAAGGCAATCAGAATTGGCTGAGTTTGAAAGAAACACAGTTTGGAGGCTAATTCCTAAACCAGATGGTGTTTTTGTGGTTGGTTTAAAATGGGTTTTCAAATATAAAGTTGATAAAGAAGGAAGTGTAGTTCGTAATAAGACCAGATTAGTTGTAAAGGTTATTGTTAACAAGAAGGGATTGATTATGATGAAACTTTTAGTCGAAGCAATGTGATTTTTTCTTGGTTATTGAGCTCACAAGAACTTCGATGTGTACGAAATGGATGTGAAGTGTGCATTCCTTAATGGTGTATTCGAAGAGACTATCTATGTTGAGCAACCACCTGGATTTGTGAACAATAAGTTTATTAATCAGTGTTATATCCTTGATAAATTTGTTTATGGGTTAAAACAAGCACCATGTGTTTGGTATGTAACTTTAACAAATTTCTTGAAAATCTCTAAATTTAAGTAAAGATCAGTTGATCCCACATTATTTCAAAAGAAAGTTAGGGCTCATTTCATGTTTGTTCAAATTTATGTAGATGATATAATTTTTGGTTATACTGACCCTTCTTTGTCAAAGGAATTTGAGGAATTGATGAAAAGTCAGTTTGAGATGAGTATGATGGGTAAGATTAATTACTTTTTGGGATTGAACATTCGCCAAAGAAAATAAGGTATTTTTATCAATCTAGAAAATTACACGAAGAATTTTCTTGGACGCTTTGGAATGACTAATTGTTCAGACACAAAGGTTCTATGGCATGTGACACACGCTTGATTCCCTCGTTGGATAAGCCTACAATTGATTTAAAGACTTATCGAAGCATGATAGGTTCATTGTTATATTTTACTACAAGTCGAACTGACATCATGTCTTCGGTTTGTAATTGTGCTAGGTACCAAAAAAACCCAAGAGAACCATATCTCACAGCTGTTAAAAATATCTTTCGATATTTACATCAAACTCCGATGTTAGGAATTTGGTATCCAGCGAATACATGATTTTTCACTCAAGCATTTTCGGATGCAGGCTTGGGAGGTTGCTATTGTTGCTTGTACTTCGCAAGTGATCTGGATTCAAAGTCAATTACGTGACTATGCAATCAACATGAATAAAATTCCTTTATTTTGTGATACACAAAGTGTAATTCGTATTTATCATAATCTAGTGCAACATTCTAAAAGAAAATGTATTGCACTTCGATACCATTTCATCAAGGGTCATGTTGAGGATGACAATATCGAAGTTCATTTTGTTAAAACCACATATCAATTAGCATATATTTTCCCTAATCCAATTGATGAAAAATATTTTCTGGAAATTTTAAATGGATTAGGAATGATGGAAGCTTGTTATGTTCCAACCTCTAACTAAATTTTCTTTTCTCTGATAATCAAATGTTTGCGCTAGACATTGATACCAACCACACTTAATTCAGAGATTACTGTTCACGTTCACATCTTCGACTCTCTTTGATTTCGAAATTTGCTCTGAATCGTTCAGCAAGTGTGACTTATAATCGAAGGTCTATCGAAGATATAATCGAAGAACTATGGAAGGTATTATTTTAATTTTTTTCTAGAAAAGTTCAAAAATACAAAAAGATTTTATTTATTTTTGTCTTTTATTTCTAAAATTCAAAAATTCTACTTATCATTTTTTAAAACCAAGACCACCATTAGACTCTTAGAGTTGCATCTAAAAGAGATCCATGCTCAAGAAAAAAAAATTGACAGAATTTTTTTTGGATGCACATCTAAATGTGTATTCACGTACATTTATGTTTTCTATGTTTAGTGTTTTCTTTTCAAGTTGTGATTCTTAAAAGCTAGTATTAAAACTCATTCTTGCGTTGGTTTTGAATATTTACGAAAAAAACACCAAATGTGCATAAATACACATATATGAACATTCAAATGTGCATAGATACACATTTTTAAAAAATCGTCAAATCATTTTTTAGCATAGATATCGCTTAGACGCAGTATTTGGACACTAATGGTGGTCTGCGTTTTGAAAACTGATAACCGGATTAGGAGTTCTGGGTTCTCGCATATCTTTTGATTTTCACAATAACTTAACTATATATATATATATATATATATATATATATATATATATATATATATATATATATATATATATATATATATATATATATATATATATATATAGGGAAGGGTTATATGGAAAACAAAAAAACCCTAAAATCATAAAATGCATAAAAAAAATACATAAAGATCACAAAACTTTTTTTTGAGTTTATATATGAAAAAATCGTTGAAAAAAAATAAAAAATCGATTTTTTTTGTTTATTTCAAAAAAAAATTCAGCGAATTTGAAGAAAAAGCTGCGATTTTTTCATTTATAAAGTCAAAAAAAAGTTTTGTGATCTCTAAGTATTTTTTGTATGCATTTTTATGGTTTTTTTTAAGGTTTTTTGTTTTCCATAGAACCTACACCTATATATATATATATATATATATATATATATATATATATATATATATATATATATATATATATATATATATATATATATATATATATATATATATAGACTTAGGTTATTCTATTCTAACTAATTATTGTGCGGATATCGTATGCTATGAGAATTACTAAGAGAATAAGTTGTTTAGCAATGCGAATACGTTCAATCTTACATAACTATTGTCATTAACACACATTCTCACTAATTAAATCGTCTATAAGATTACTATACACTTATTATTATTATTGTCATTTCTGTCTGAATGTTTGTCAGAATGTTTATTGTGTCGTATTCTGTCAGAATGAAAAACGATATGTGAGAACAAAAATAAATAATAATTAGCGAGAATGCATGAAAATGACGATATTTTTGTAAGGTTAAACGTATTCGCATTGCTAAACAACTTATTTTCTTAGTAATTCTCATAGCATACGATATCCGCACAATAATTAATTAGAATACTTGAACCTAGTTGTATATATATATATATATATATATATATATATATATATATATATATATATATATGTATATATATAACATATGCTATTCTACTATTTTGTTAGATATCCCATCAGTTATTTGTTGTTATCTTTGGAACAAGTTAATTATATTTTGCGAAAATGACTTGTTAGGATAACATATTTTTTGTTTTGTGCACATTTAGTTCTCATTGTTTTTTTTCTTTTGTAAAATAAGTCTTTTAAATTAATTATTGATTTTGTCAACATTCAGTCCTTATGACTGATCACTACATGTTAAATTCTAAGTTTCTATAAATTTAGATCTTAATGTGTTTTTTTTTTTTTTGCAAAATAAGTCCTTGTTGTTTTTGTATATATGCATAGCTTATGATGAGTCTCTTTAAGTTTTGCTTACGTGACATCCTACATGGGACAATAACTAATGATGTGTTTCATACATGGCTCGTCTAAACACTGGAATCATATGTTACTTGTCCTGATTTTGGTTTTTTAAATAACTCATGGTTTTGGTAATAACATTGTACTATTGATATTAGTAACTATGATAGTACAATATCAACTATATTTAATACCAATACAAATTTTATTCAATAGCAATACCAACAACAATACATCAGGTGAAGACATGAAACCTCCTTTTTAACAACTGCAAACCCATCTTCAAAATACGGGGTCAATTTGAAAAGAAACAAAAACTCATTTGAAGAAAAATGGTAAAAATCGACATACCAAGGAATTTGGGAAGACCCTAAACTTTTTCTCAAGGTATTATTTCGTCTTGGAAGTCCTAATTTGAGTTAGGAGAAAACAATCACAAAGAATCTCATTGTCTGCTATTGAGATAGATGAAATTAAACAAAAGGGATTCTAGCTAAGAGGTATCATGTGTTGTCCTTCCTCCATGAGGTAGAGGTTTCAAGTTACATTAGGGACATAGGTGGATGTAGGAGTAGTTTAGAAGTAGAGCAGATTTGATGTTCCAAAAAAACGATAGATGAGACTGAAGCAGAAAATATCTTCTTCTTAGAGAAAACTAAGACAACACTATTATTTTGTCGATTAATGAATTAGGTTATTGATATAAGTGATGGAATAGCCATGTATAAGAACACCTCATTAATTATTGTCCTACGCAAGTTGTCATGTGAGTAAAACCTAAAGAAAATTGATTATAAGGACTGAATGTGTACACAAATGACAATGATTTATTTTGCAACAAAAAAAAACATGAAAGACTAAATGTGTACAAACTAAAAAGTTAACATGGAGTAGCCAGTCATAAAGGATGAATGTGTACAAAATAACAAGTTAAACGGCTTATTTTAAAAATAAATAAATAAATAGAATAATAATAAGGACTTAACATGTACAAAACGTATAAGGTATTTTCCCTTATATTATATATATATATATATATGTGTGTGTGTGTGTGTGTGTGTGATAAAACTTGATATGACCAATAGAAAGAGATGTTACATATGTGTATCACAAATCAGGCATGCAAATACGAAAAAATGCAAGTTATGACGTCACATCAGGCATCATCGTAGAGATTTTTATGTAAGAATCTATTATCGTCAAGAATTTATTGGTTATAGATTTCGAACCAAGCGTGCTAGAACCCGTTATCACCAGTTAAAACAGTAATCGTCAGTTAGATGCCTCATAAGTGTATCTATTTGCATATCACTGTACACAAGAGCCTAGAAAAATCGGAGATGCATGCATATAAGAAATTAGAAAGATTACATATCATGTGAAAAGTCGACGGGTGGACCAAGAGTCATTGTCATTTCGAGGGTGGGGGAATATAAGCAAAGTTTAGTGATAAATCATCGGAACCAGGCATCAGTGGTCCTGCGGGTGTCTTGATGTCCGACTGGCACTGTTGTGTTGTCAATCTCTCGCCAATTACACCACAAAAAGATGCTACTACTCCTTTATTCCATTTTAATGCTTTCTTCCATCCAATCTAAAATCGCTACATCATTTGGACATCATATCTCCCATGATATTGTGGTCCTAGAAATGCAATGGTCTTACCAATGATTGGTTGGATTAATTTTCCCCTTACACTCGAATGGATAGCTATTCACTCTTTTTTGTCTTTCAATGACCAACTGAATGTACAACTCGCAAGATGAATCATAACTATTTAAAATTAATGGTACTTCCGCACACACAACTGATCTTTTAATGGCTTTGGTTTCGATGAATGATGTGCCATGAAAAAGGCCTCAAATGATTGATATGATATTCTGATCTTTTCACAGCGGTATCGGTTCTCCTCATCTCTTTAGGAATCTCTTGCGTGGTTGATAGAAACCGCAACCTTGCTGGCTGAAACTTGATCTAAATAATCAGACGCGAGTTCCAAAAATGGACCTACAAAAAAGCAAGAATTTTTTTTGAAAGATTATTATTATTGTAACTAAATGACGTTTTATGTTGATATTTGGTTTTTAATAAATAATGATAAAGAGAAAGTAAACCTGATGTGTCTACTAGGGATGAGATTTAGAGCCTGAAAATCGGACTGAAACTGGAACCGAAACCGTTAGAACCGGAATATGTAAAATCAGTCTGGGTCCATGGTTTAAAGAATGGCTTTATCTGGGTTTCGGGTAATCCGGGTTTCGGGTCCTTCGGGTCCGGATAAACCGGGTTTAAGAACCGGAACCATGTTAGCAACCGGAACCGGTTTTTGTGAAAAGTTTAAAACATGCATATCTCATTCGATTGAAGTCAGATTGGCATGAGGTTTTTTCCAGAGTGTATTTTATAGTGTGTACATGATTTTAGACTATAATTGTGTTATTTTTGGGTTCATATTCATTGACTTACAGTCCCTCAAATTCAGGATATCAAAGCTGAAATTTTTATGTTTTTCAGATTTTTTTTTGTATTCTGTGATAGTTTTAAAACATGCATATCTAATTCGTTTGAAGTCAGAATAGCATGAGGTTTTTTCCAAAATGTAGTCTAGAGTTTGTAAATGATTTTAGACTATAATTTTGTCATTTTTGGTTTCATATTCATTGACTTATAGTCTCCCAAAGTCGGGATATCAAAGCTACGAATTTTCTGTTTTTAAGCTTTATTTTTTATTTCGTGAAATTTTAAAACATGTATATCTATTTCTCTTGAAGTCGAATTGTCATGAGGTTTTTTGCAACGTGTAGTTTAGAATGTGTACATGATTTTAGACTATAATTTTGTCATTTTTGGTTTCATATCCATTGACTTATAGTCTCCCAAAGTCGGGATATCAAAGCTGCGAATTTTCTGTTTTTCAGCTTTATTTTTGTATTCCGTGAAATTTTAAAACATGCATATCTAATTCGTTTGAAGTCAAATTATCATGAGATTTTTTTCAACATGTAGTTTAGAGTTTGTACATGATTTTAGACTATAATTTTGTCATTTTTGGTTTAATATTCAATGACTTACAATCTCGAGAAGTTGGGATATCAAAGTTAAAAAATTTCAAAGTTCAACCACTAGGTAATTACCAAAAAAATTCCGGTTTTTCCGGGTTTTCCGGTTCTAGACCCACTTTACCGGTTTCCACCCGGCCCGCTTTTATATTTCCGGGTTTTCCGGTTCTAGACCCACTTTGTCCGGTACCTTACTTGGAACCGAAGTTCCTACATACCGGTCCGATTTTCGGTCCTACAAAATCTCGTTAACCAGTTCCCGGGTTTTCCAGGTCCGGGTCTACCGGTCCGAGTTTGTTCTCACTTTCATCCCTAGTGTCTACTATCAAAGTCCGTTTGTCATTCCGGTAACTTCAAGATTTAAAAGAAAAGTCTAAGCTTACAAACGTGGCCGGGAACCTTATTTTAAATTTAAACGTCAGTTTTTGGTGATTTTTTGCTTAGCTTCAAAGCAAAACACACTTTACATATGTTTTGATTTTATGCAAGTACATGAGAAAAAGAATAAATAAAGAAAAGTTAGTTAGGATTGAATGTTACTTTTAACAAGTAACTCGGGACACCATGAATAGTCAGAGATCATTTCGGAATTTCAATATGAACTAAATTGAACCATGAAGAATAACATGAATTTTCTGATTTAGTTCTTTAGGGATTTTGTGTTTTCAAATTCCTGGAATTTTGAATGATTTTAATATGTACTTTTATATAAATATGGTGACAAATATAAGAAGTAATATCGGCCATTGGATGAAAAAACTAATAAGCCGCGGTTGAATGGTTACGAGTGACTGCGTTAATTGATCAGAAAAATATCAAGCATGTAGTTGGTAATCTTTATAATAGGAGAAAATATCCCTTGGAAAATATCAGCAACAATATGCAAAGTAGGCGATGTATCCAATTGATGATTAGGACCCATAAAAAACCAATGAATTGATCGGGACAGAAAAAAGGAAAGAATAAACATCTAATTGATTAGAAGTCTCACAATGAAGGCAAGAGGATCAACATTCCAACCCACTTGGTGTAAATGTCAAATACTAGGTTAGAAATCTACAAGTTGAAAACGCACAAGAATTCAAGAAGACAACTTGGTGCATCAACACTTCTTGGTTTTTCTAGAGTAGGTTGATGAAGTAATAGAGATTGACATATTTTGTGATGCATGGGAAGTCTTTGCACATAATCATTTTAATTTGTGTTTTCATTGTAAGGTTGTTTTTATTAGAGTATCTTCAACCCACCCCTAAACTCCATTTTTTTCCTTATTTCTTCACTTATTTCCCTTCAACCCTACCCCGTTTTTATCTCCATTTTTTTAGATATAAATAGTATTCCCCCATATTTGGGAGAATACAATTCATATCTCAAAAAATATGGGGGAATACTATTCATATCTCCAATAATAGAGTTGAAGTTTCAGTTGCCAATTTCAGTCCTTATTTTTTTTATACATTTCTAGTTTATTTTTATCTACTAAATATAATTTAAATGTAATATTTATTATTTATAATATCATGTTATATACTAATTTATATTAATTAATCATAAATATAGAGTTTAATATTTATTTATTGAATTCATATAAAAAATTAAACATATATTAAGGATTTAAAATACAGCAACATAGTTTATAAAAGCTTATAATTGAAACATATCTTACAAACACAATAACATATTCTAATAAAACATCTAGTACTATATGACACAATGACTACATGTATTATTTTATAGATATAGAAATTGAATATGAACATGATGGCATAATGACTACATGCATTATTTTATATAATATAGAAATTGAATATGAACATGATTTTAACGTGTTTATTATAAATAAAATATTATTCATTTAATATTTTTTATAATAAATTAATAATGAACTCAAAATTATTGTATATAAACATTTTATTTATGATAATATAATTTATAATATTATTGTAATGAACAAATATATAATATATATTTGTTAAAATCTAATTAGTATTGACAATATATAATTAAGTTACAAAAATAAAATATTCTAAAGAATATATTTTTTGAGATAAAAAATAGGATAAAAAATAAAATAGAATTGAAGATGAAACAATATTTACCTTATTTTTTATTCCATTTATAAAGGAAAAAATAAGATCCAGCCATGCTTTTACTCAATTAATGATAGAACTTGTTACTATGATGAGTGACAATGATTGAAATTTAGGCCAAAATAATCACAAATATTTGGTTTGAGGCAATATGATTTGGCAAAGAAAGCGCCATGTACTTCAATGGATCATTAAGAATCCTATCAAGTTGGCATACATATATAAGTGTTCAAATTTTATGCTTGATTGTGAATGACAACAGGAGTCAGGAGATCGCCTAATTTATATGTATAACATGGAAAATGTTATATTATGTATGCAACCACAAGGATGATAATAAAATAGATATCGAATAATATATAACGTTAGTAGATTCGGGCAATACATTTTAAGGATTATAAATTATAAATATTCATTTTATCGAACAAGTTAAATCTTCGAATAGGATAATGGTAAATAAATAAAAATATTTCATACGCGATACGGATTATATAAATGATATTTATATATTGTGTACATGTTTTACGAACAAATATTATGGGCTTACAATATTTGTATAAAACCTTATTATAAATTTAGCGAATTACGTTAAATAAACTTTTAAAAATAAAAGATTATTTAGGATAAATAGTATTGACGAAAGTTGTACTAGTCGTGATCATGAGTCTGTGAATATAAAGAACTCATAAATTTGACTTTGTATGAAGAAGTTATGGTTCTTCAAAGTTTCACGCTCAACCCGACATATCAATGTGTGTCATAAAAAGTGAATTAGAGGTAGGTTGTTTTTTCACCAAAACAATTTACCTCTAAAATATGAATTCATCGATATAAAGAACATCGATAACGGAATTCATATGAAGGAGTTATATATGAATTTCGCAAGGCAATACATTTTACAATGTATTTATTATTGATTGTAAAATAAAAATGGGATGCGAATTAGCAGAAGAAGTCTAAATGAAAGTTGAAGTGCTCGACGATACCAAACCGGGGATATAAAGAATGTTGAAAACGGATCTCGTATGCGAAAAATATGATTTTTCAAAGATTCGAAAATTTACTCGGGAAGTGAGATGTGCTCCACCACGAGTTGACATGTGGCAAGGAGGTGGGTGAACTCTTTCAACCTACCTATGACGTGGCCTAGCAAGACGACGACATGTGGCAGTCTCCGAATTGAACAACACGCCGAGGCACGGTGCGCCCCACTTCAACCTCTATAAATAGATCCGAAATTTGCTCAATTTTCTCACACTTTTACTCTATTCTCTTTGGAAACCTTTCTCTAAACTCGAGCCCAATATTTCTACGTTATGAGCACTTTAGCGAAACACTGAGGCATCAGAGAGCCCAACGAAAAGAAGTATTCAGAGTCGAAGTTTTGTCCGCGACTTTCCGAACTTTTTCCAGAAATTTTTATAAGTTAAGTTACACTTACTACGCTTTAAGTATAACTTATATTTATATTCATAATCATTATTATGAACCTGTGAATAAGATTTATCAATGATTCCACTCAAGATACTAATTGATTTAATTATGAGAGTGATGTTTGGGCTAGATCTAGTGAAGTGTTTAAAGTGAATTTTCCAAACAGAATACTTTGTATATCAAACGGGTCTTACCTCCGATATGATCTTACCTGGTTATTCCTCATCAGATAGATCTTGTGGTTATTGAATAATCTGAAAATAATAAATTATAGACTTTTAAATATGAACGAATACTGAGGCATAGTAATATTCGTATTTAGGTTGTTTAAAAGAGAAAAATTGAAGCGTTAAGCGAGGAGTTGACCTAACTGTGAATCTCCCACATCAATCAAGTGAGTGCATAGTTACTTTCATAAACATGATTTTAATACAAGTATTTATTAATAGTATTAAATATTCGTTGGAAATTTATGTGTAAATTAAATGCTTATTATCTAGAATATGTGTTAAATGTATATTTGATAACATGCATTGTGTGATAAAATGCATTGTGTAAACCAGATATGGTTATATATGTGTTAAGTGTATATACAATATATTAGATAACAATCTTAATAGAAATATTATTACTTAAAAGATTATTATATAGTTGATACTTTGTGTTAAATATATACACTGAGTTATAATAGTGTTGCTTAAATAGGGTCAATTGTAACAGCCCTCTCTGACACATATCACAATATTGTCCGCTTTTTGCCGCCGGCACGAAAACTTCCCAGGTGCGTCATCCATCCCTGAATTGCTCTCGCTCGAGCACCCTTAACTTCAGAGTTCATATAGGATCTGCTACCCTCACAACTTTAAAACGCGTTGTGACATGGAAAATATCCACACCTTGGTTAAGGAATGTTTACTTCTCCTTCCCAGCTTGTTCGTATCCTAATATTTTCCTATTTGGGCTCACAACACGAAAACTTCCCAGGGGGGTCACCCATCCATGAATTGCTCTCGCCCAAGCACACTTAACTACAGAGTTCTTATGGGATCTGTTTCCCTCACGACTTTAAAACACGTTGTGACATAGAAGGTATCCACACATAGTATAAGTAATGTATAGTTCTCCTTCCCAGCCGATGTGGCATCTGGTGCAGGTTGCCACCCATAATGACCCGAAAATCCTACCGACAATGCTATTAGTTTTTGTCACTCGAATAATTATTTTTGAGTGAATGATTTTGGTTTTAAGGATTATAAATCGAAATAAATTAAATAAAACGGGTGTTATTTAATACCTAAAAGAATGATCAAGTATATTTAAAAGGTATATAACTTCATTAATTGGTCTTTTGGGTAAATATGTGACATCCTCTAATTTTTAGAACCAAAAAAGAAAATTTCCTTATGCTTTAAAAATCATGATACTTTATTTGAGAAAATTCTCAATATATAAAAATGTTTTGAGTACAAGATTTGTTAAAACCCTAAGGATGTCATAATCAATACAGATACATAAGTTATAACGTTAAGAAATAATGGTCCTGAACACCATTGAAGGCTTTCTCTTAATCACTCATCATCCTAATCAAGTTCCAGTAGCTTAAGTCTTGATACCCGTGATGCATACAAACTAAGTGGGAATCCCTCAATGTTATCATATATATATATATATATATATATATATATATATATATATATATATATATATATATATATATATATATATATATCTTAACCCTACAAAACCAACTATTATCAATCAACATATAGAATACGATTTTCTCCGGTACGTATTTCGTACCATCAACACCTAAAAGTGTCATAGACCAAAATTCTACTCTCCGTTCCTAACTTACCCACACATACTCCGAATGAGACTATCCATTATCAAACTTAATTGAACTACGCATCTATAATAAGTCTTATCCCTTTAAAGGGGAAAACTACTAAGCTCTCAATACCAACTCCGTTTAGACAACACTATCCAAATTTAGTGTATATATTTAGCATAAAGTATTTAGGTATTAATGTACTTTTATTCTTTATCTCCGATAACACTTCTATTTTTATTATCATGTACTAATTATATATATATATATATATATATATATATATATATATATATATATATAGAGAGAGAGAGAGAGAGATAGAGAGAGAGAGAGAGAGTCAAGATCAAATAAGAAGGAAAATTTGGGTAGGAAGGTAAGAAGTTTTTTTCTACATATTTTTTTACCGAACAAACAAAATGAATCATTAGATGATTCATTTGTAAGATGATTCACAAGAAAAAAAAATTCAAAAAAGCATCTTCATGATTCATTTTTAAGTAAATTAAGAAAAAAATCACTTTTATGACAATTTTAGTGAATAACAACAAAATCATTTTATAAATGAATCATCGAGACTATATATATATATATATATATATATATATATATATATATATATATATATATATATATATATATACACACACACACTAATAAAGAGTTGTTTTTTTTGCCATGTGTCATCCTATTAGACCTTCTAATTAATGTCATGCCACTTGTCAACCTATTGATTCTCCATTTCAAATTTCAAAATTAAAATTTCTCACTCTAATTATATTAAATTAATAACATTACAATAAAAATTAAATTAAATTAATACAAATTATAAGGTATATAATTTTACGTATTTATTTGAATCAACGATTATAATTTTATATAACTAAAAAATATCTCTTATTTAATAATTTATTTAAAATAACTGATTAATATTTTTGAGTTTTTACTATGAAAGCTTAATTAATTTTGTAACCGTGGTTTCACGGGTTATAAACTAGTGTATATATATATATATATATATATATATATATATATATATATATATATATATATATATATATATATATATATATATAGAGAGAGAGAGAGAGAGAGAGAGAGAGAGCTAGGTTCAAATGTGGATTGACATTTATTGTGCGGATGTGTGGATAGTACTATTCTGTGAGAATGACAAAGAAAATATGTTGTTTGATAATATGAATACGTTCAATCCTACATAACTATTGTCATTATCACACATTGTCACTAATTAAATCGTCTATAAGGTTATTATAGACTTTTTATTATTATTCTCATTCGGTCAGAATGTTCTCAGAATGTTTATTGAGTAATATTCTGTAAGAATGAAAATAAGTGAAAAAAGATGTTTGAGAACAAAAATGAATAAAAATTAGTGAGAATGCATGAAAATGACGATGGTTGTGTGAGGTTAAACGTATTCGCAATACTAAACAACTTACTCTTTTAGTAATTCTCATAGAATAGCACTGTCCAGACGTCCGCACAATAGTTGTCCATCCACATTATAACCTAGCCCTATATATATATATATATATATATATATATATATATATATATATATATATATATATATCTTTTAACATATATAGAACTATATATAGTTCGCATATCGTATATCTTTCAATACATTTCTAACACATAAACCAGACAATAAGCATATAGCTCGCATATAAATTTTCTACCATATATTCAATACTTTAATTAATACGTGCATTAAAATCATGGTCATGAAAGGGACTATACACTCACCTGACTTAGGTGGATGACCGGAGAATTTGGCAGCGCTCCACCTAACACATTGACTTATCCTTTGACGTGGCCTAAGTATGATTTATATTGAGTCTTAGTCTAATATTACTAGTGAGTAATGATAGTTTAGATTCCTCACTAATCCCAATGTCTACATTAAGATCCATCAAGTAAGGAATAACAGGTAGGTTCTTATCAGAGGTAGGGTCTGTTTGGTATACAAATTATACTGTTTGGAAATCCTACTTTAAACACTTCACTAAATCCAAGCTAGATATCACTCCTATAAGTAGATCAATCAGTAATATGACTTGGAATCACTAACAAATCTTATTTATAAATTCATAACGATGACTACGAAGAAAAATATAAGTTACACTGAAAGCGATATGAATGTAGCTTAACTTACATAGATTTTCTTGACAAAAGTCCAGAAATCGTACTGGCAGAACTCTGACCAGAGAGCTTCTACTAGTCGTGCTCTTAGCTACTTCAGAGCCTACCTAAAATGCTTAAAAGTCCAAAAAAGTCCGACCTTAAGGACCAGAGATATTTTCAGAGAGAAATGTATGAAATGGGATGAGAAATGAGGCTACTTCGCAGCTTATTTATAAAAGGAAATGACATGCACGTCGTGCCTATCAAGGTGCGCGCTGCGCACTTTGGCCGATGATGCTCCTCGGAAATTCTACCACGTGTCAAGCTATATTTTGTCAGAATCGCCCTTCTAGAAGGTGTGCGCACCGCACAACCTTCCTGCGCATGGTGCTTCTCCGAAATGCTGCCATGTGTCAAGCTATTTGAGCACCATTTTTGATGTTATTTATATCCATGCGTAGCTATCGGTGAGATCAACAACTTTCATTTATACTTCGTCGGCTAATTCTCATTTTATTTTTATAATGTTCTATTTTTAACAGGCTTAGACTGTTAAAGTTTGTATAAAAATCATAATTTTTTCATACATAATTCGTTCTCGACTATGTTTATATCAACGAATAGGTATTGACGAGATCTTCAAATCTCATCTAGAATGTTTTTCCTAACAATCGAATGATTTCAATGTCAGTTTCTGAACCGTATACTGCTACGCTGAAACTTCTAAAAATCATAGATTTTTTATATGAAGTCAGATTTGGACGTTCTCTATATGCACGTTCTCGTTTTTACAGCTAGAGTTTCATTAAAAGAAACTTATAATATCACTTATATAGGGTTAGTGTGATTTATGTGTAAAGAGGAATGAAGGAGGGACATATTTGCAAAAAAAGTCTGTATTGAAACCCCCATACTCTTGGATCGATGTGTATAAGGTTAAGGGTCGTTGGTTTCTTTTTAACCACATCTTTGTAGTCTTTGATTTGGTACAAATGGATCAACTTATATGAAGAAATCACAAATGATGGATCCTAGCAATACACACACAAAAAAAACATGTTCAATTTAAGAATCTAAATCTGACAAGTATATAAAATTTAGGGAAACACTCTAAACCTCATTCTTTTCCTTGTTCTTGGCAATGATGACTTGATTCGACAATACCATATTTAACCACTTCTTTCTGTCTATTTTTGTTGGATGAATTTATATAGTATGATATCGAAAATGAAAAAGCATTATAGAAAACTAAAGGATGCTATCAAGTTTTTGTAGGGTGGAATTAGGTGGATTTTGACTTTATAGCTAAGTAAATCAATCAAATTCCACGGTTTATCTATCCAAATATGTAACACCTATTTTTTGGATGATTTATTTGGTAACTGTTACTAAATTAATAAAGAGGGTTTTTGGGAAAAACCCTAGTTCACGACGCATACTTGGATATACGTGGCACGTGCAACATTATAATTCGTGACACGACTAAGTTTAGGTCACACCGTGAAGCTGCAAAAAGCCCAAACTCTAATCTTGGGCCTTGAGCCCTATTTAAAAACTCTAACTCAAAATATTTCTCTCATTTACGACTACCAACCTCCAGAAACCCTAACTCATGAAAATCTAGCCTCTCTCATCCCATTTTGGTGTTATTGGTGCAATTTGGTGAAGCTTGAGGAAGAAACAAGAAGATTTGGTGCACCAAAACTTCGATCCATAGAGTATAAGCTTTCTTATCATCTCGTTGTGATCTGTAAGTCATCAAGTTCCTGCCTTTAAGGCTTTTGCATGCTAGATCTAGGATTTTAAGCTTAATGGGTCCCTTTTGTCTTGATTCCTTGGAGTTTAGATAACTCCATGTTAAAAAGATGGTTTTGAATGTTATTTTGGACCCTTAGTGGTGCATTGTGTGTGTGACCAACTTCCTATTTGACAATGCATGAAGATTAAATCATTTTGGTCCCATTTTAGACCTATGTTTAGATATGGTTGTGTTTGAGGCATGCAAATGGATAAAGTTGGAAACTTTATCCATTAACTCATTATTTCGGTGTGATCTGGAAAGTTGGAGCCTTAGTTTTAAGGGATTAAGAGCTTGATGGAAACATGATTCTGCCTCGGGGTTTGCAAAACGACTAAGGATGGGTCGTGGTGTGAGTTTTGAGTTGAGGTCCCAACTATTTTGTCATTTTGTGGTAGCGTCGTGACCAGGAGTTGGGTCATGCCACGATTAGCGTTTAATCGTTGACTTTGTGACCAGTTTGGTTTTTGGTCAAATTTTAATGGATTTCGTGTTGGACTGAGTTTTTGTCTCTGTTTAGTGATTAGGTGGTTCGTATTAGCTGATTCAAAGATTTTAATTGTTCGATAAGATGTATAATTGTTATTATTATACCTTAAACGTCTAGCCCGAATTTGCAGTCGTTACAGGTTTTTTTTTTTTTTTTTTTTTTGCAATCAGTTGGGCTACATTAAGTCTGATTGTCCCAAGTGAGAAAGAGGGGTGGTATTTGATCTAGCACCCATTGTTATCGTTGATATGTTTTTAGTTATTCTATGGTATCTTTTGTATTCTTTTGATGGTCGTGTTAGATGTTTTGGTTTGAACTCGTGAGCAAGTTGTGCGATTAGATCAGTTGCCTTAGGAAGGGTGTTGATGTTATGGTGGGACTATCAAATCCATTTGAAATAGCGATCAAGGGGTTCTTTCAGTCACCAAGGAGTTTTGTAGGATTGGAATTTCATAAGCTTAGAATTTTGACTTAGTTCTTCTACATGTTGTTGTTTGATTAGAGTTTTAGGGCGAAGTTAAACATTCGAAGGGCTTTGTGATTCTATTTTGAGTATATTCATTAAGAATGGAGAATGGTACTAAATTTTTGAGTGGGTTCGAAGCTCTAATGTTTGTGGATGACACGAGGTGGCAGTTTGAACCATAAGTATGAAAGAACTGATTATCCGGAATGAGGTCGCGAGGCCAACTTTCGAATTCGGTGTCAAGGGGAAAAAGGGAGTTGCTACATCGGTGTGTAGGGTCTTTAGTTCACATGTGTTACTTCTCGGGGAAGTGTAGTGAATATTAGTTCATCACCAGAGTGTCTTGTTAAAAAATTTTTGATGTATTTCTCAAGGTTTTGTTGGACATTTCTCCTAAGCGTCAAGTAGAATTCGAGACTGAATAGATTTCGAGTGTGGATCAGATAGCCAAAGCATCATTTAGGTTTGCGCCTCCAGGGATGCATGAATTGTCTTTGCGACTTAGGAGCAACTAGAAAAAGGTATCTTTATAGGCCAAGTAGTTCACTATGGGGTGCGCCGAGTGCTTTATGGAGAAGAAGGATGTGTCACTCTAGATGTACACTGATTATAGAGAGCTTGGATAGTTCACAGTAAAGAGCAGTTATCCATGAGGTAGTAGATATTTTTGTAAAGGAGCGACCGTACATCAAGTTATTCAAGTGTAGTTTGAGATTGAATGAGGTTCAGTGGAGGGACACCTCGTTAGCATGAAAGTTATTTGGTCAACCCGGTCCATGGTTCGGTAAACGACGTAGTTGAAAGTTCTGAAATCTTCTTCTGGGATTATAAGTCTTGGTGGTCTAGCTGGACAATGTCAAAGATCTATTTAGATTTTCTGCATTTTTGGTGCTTTTGTTTCAAGTAGATGTAGGAAGGGTTCAGATTGCAAAGAACTGTATCCTCTGGGTAAAGTTAGCGTGATAGTGGATGTGGTGGGTTAAAGGTGACTAGTGTGTTCTCTTCATGAGTTATGTTTTCAAATGTCAGTGTTTGCACATGTGTTTGAGGCAATTAGAAGAATATGGTGGGTGTAAGGTCACACTTTATGATCTGATGAGTCAAACACTCGTACGAGCTATCTGTCAGCTTCAACGTCTTCTCAACTATCAGCGCCAACGTATCAAGCTTATCAGCGTCAACGCATAGTATAGGTCCTTGTATAGAGTTCGGATTTGTGTCAATGTAGAGAGTTTGGCTTTGTGTCAATCGTCTTTGTGATAACCCATCTTCTTGGTGAAGACAAAAACTCTTTCTTGGTGAAAGAACAATTTGGAGAACTCTCTGTGTCATTTATTTTATGTTCTTTGTTTTCTTAGTTTCGTTCTTTGTACTTGAAGTGTATCTGATCGATACAAACCTTCAATTGGTATCAGATCAGGTTTTTGATACACTAAAGTAATCATGTCGAATCCCAAATCCTTTAGTCTCAACAAAATTCCTCCCTTTGATGAACACAATTTCGCTATGTGGAAAACAAAGGCCATGGATGTTCTTGAAACTATTGACTATGAGATGAGAAAATTTGTTGAAAAAGGTCCCCATGTTCCTATGTACCAACCCATGGCCAACAACGCTCCCGTTGGCCCCCTGAAGCAATAGCCAGAGACAAGTTATGATGACGATGACAAGAGACTGCTTAGTCTTGATGTGAAAGCCAAGGCTGCTATTGGAAAATCTCTTCCCTACCACGTGTATCATCTCGTGCAAAATTGTGAGTCAGCTCAAGAGATGATGGATACACTGACAGTGGCTTATGAAGGCACCATGGAAGTCTAGGCCACAACCATCAACAACCTCAATCAAAGATATGAGCATTTCTCTGCTCAACAAGGTGAGTCACTTACCCAAACCTTCAATAGGTTTAACTGCTTGGTTAATGATATGAGCAGGCTAGGAATCGTCAAGCATTCATCTCAGTTGGTTCTAAAGTTTCTCGATTCTCTTAAGTTAGGAACGTCACGTTGATGTTCTTAACAATGGTGAAAAGATCGACACCATGGATCTGAACTCCTTGTTCGGTAATCTACGAAATTATGAAGAGACCGAAGCTCTTCGTAAAGAAAATATGAAGGAATCAAGCAAGGATAAGTTTGTTGCTCTAGTGTCTTGAAAGGAAGTAATGAATTACATCATAGAATCGGCCAATTCAGATCAGGGTGAGGAAAGTGGTGAAGATCTCACTGATGAACTTGTTGCCAACACTGATCTTATTGTCAAACACTATGAAGAAAGTAGATCAAACAGGGTTCGAAGAGCTCAGTTTAAAGGAAACGGTTCAACAAGGAGATCCACTTCAGAGAAAAGAAAATTAGGTAATTTCTTTAACTATGGAAACCCTGATCAATTTTCTAGGGATTGCAAGGAGAAGAAATAAGCTCAAAGTCCGAAGAATTATGAAGTTTTGTACAAGAAGCTTGTGGCCCATATGAAGAAGGAAAATGTCTCTATACCAAAAGCTTTCATTGCAAATAAGAGGTCTGTGAAAAACGGGTGGAAGAAGAGGAGACATCTGAAGATGAAGGACTAAATGTTAAGTTTCTTATGACACTTATCAATGATTCCCCTGACGACATATGTGACGTTGATAGTTCTCACGCTATCAAAGGATCAAGTCCAAATCTAGGACAAACTTGGTACCTAGACAGTGGAAGTTCTAGACACATGACCAGTTACAAGTCCTTCTTAATAGATTTTATAGAGAAGGATGGTCCATTGGGGATCTCTAGTGACAATAGTGGAATAGTTGTTACAGGTGTTGGAACTTTTGAATGCAGGACAATTATGTTGAAGGATGTGTTTTATGTTGAGGTTCTGAAAGGTAACTTCATCTCCATCAGTCAACTTTGTGACGCTGGTTATAAAGTTCTTTTCAATCGTCATGAGGGAAATGTGTTTGATTTTGAGAACAAAATCGTGCTTTCTGCACTAAGGGACAACGATATTTATATGGTTTGATTTTATTGGTTTAGACATTGATACTTTATTTTGTTTTTGCTTCATGCTTTGTTACTCTTAAATTTATGAACATGAGTTGCTACACTTTTAGTTTATTTTTGTTTTTGTGCATTAAATTTTCTTATTACTTTACCAAAAGAGTAAACATTGTACATACATATTTTGCTACTAACATTGCCAATGTTCGTTCTTCTCTTTCCTCTGTATGTGTCAGGACCTTCTGTCTCCATCTCAGCATTGATCTTAACTGATTAAGATCCGCGTGTCATTCCTTGAATGCATCACCCTCCTTGAAAGAGCTAGTTGACGCTAACTCGTCATATTTTCTTCAGCACCAATTGCCCTATCACTGACACTGATGCTCATGCTGATGAGACCAGATGGGGGATAACTGTGCCACCAAGTGTTCTTCTGGATACATATCTCTTCTGTCTTGAACAACCTATTTTGGTTGCAGTGAGATAAAGTGGAGTTCGGTGACATGACACACCTAATTTCCAGAGATGTTGTCATTAACTCTCCATCACCTCAAAGATCCAAAGACGTCTTCAACAAGACAGCGATCCCACCTTCTCTTCCTTCATGGATCACAATGAATGGAACCTTCGAGTATTATCTTGGTGGCTCTCATAACTCGAAGGTTACAAAGATTGGATCCTTCTAACTCGTTGGTTACAAAGAATAGTTCATGTTCTTCTTTTGTTCTTGGTGAACATGAAGCTTGGAATGAATATGCAAAATCTCAACGATTAAAGACATTCTCTCTCTTTGTTTACTGTGAAATGTGTTTTTGTGTGATATGGTTGATCTTGTTTGTTCTCTTATATAGCCAAAATTCAAGGGGTAGACATCTCGGA
Organism: Lactuca virosa; assembly: GCF_052849685.1. Lineage (NCBI taxonomy): Eukaryota > Viridiplantae > Streptophyta > Magnoliopsida > Asterales > Asteraceae > Lactuca > Lactuca virosa. The sequence continues at coordinate 23,634,701 of NC_136431.1, read as the reverse complement.
AAATGGACGTGCATTTATGACCATTCAATTCTAAAAATTTGATGGAACGAGTCTTTTATCACCTTTCTGAAAAAGCTGCACATATTTTGTTGTTTAAAATATTTTCTTGTTTGACTAACTCTTTTGTCTCTATTTGTATATTTTTAAGGGGATCTGGTGGAGACTTTTCTAAGCCTAGTATGCAACTTTTGACAAATCATCATCCCTAAAAGCATGTTGTTGTATGTGACTAAATCTCTTTAAGTTTCTCATCAACGAGACCATCTGCTGAGAACATTGAGTCACCCCCTCATGCTGATTGTATAGCATTGTCTAAACTTTCTAAGTGAGATTGCCTAGTCTAAATAAAAAAATTGATAAAAAGGCCTGGGTGTTTATTCTTAGTTAGCTATCCTACCTGAACTTGTCCCTGGAAGCATGCTTGCCGTATGCATCAAGTCTCATGTTCTGCTGAAACATTGAGCATAACCCAATGGCTTATACTGATTGCATAGTTATCAGCATAAGAGTTACTTGTTTGGTCCTTAAATGACAAAGGGTTGTTCATGTCCCTAACCTCCTAGTCTAAGGTATGACATGGTACCATTATGAGTTAACGATGAATCTTTGATTCTAGACTGCAACTAACTCTATGATACATAATTTTAAACCACTTCTTGTTGATGAGTTAAACTGTTTATGATTCACACCGATTCCACCTCAGTGTGACTGAAACAATCCATTCTTTCCTTTATCTTCTTAAAAAAACTTGACGATTCACTGTGTTATACCACACACTGATAAAAGTTTGAAACTTTGTGTCGATGGTTAGTCTATGTACTGTAGACTATCACACACATCATACAACTCTTTCCCTTTTCTTCTAATAAAAGTGATTAATGATTCAACGTATGAAACCACATGTTGATGAGATCTCGCAATACTATGTCAATGAGTGGTAGTTTAAGCCCACACTATCAGGAAACATCACAATCTATCTAAACTGCAAGCTGCAACTCAGATTCTACGATTTTCTCCTCTAGTTTTATTTTCTGCTGATGTCAAAAAGGGGGAGAACCTAGCTAGAAATGAAGTAACTCCTATATATTATCAATCAAAGGGGGATATGAACAATCACATTCGATTTTCATATACTTCTTCATCCACTCCCTCTGTAGATATTGTTGTACAACATGGATCAACCTCTCTTTTTGTGGAAACTATTGAACTAATGATCCAAGATGAGTCATCATCTCCTTCTCCTCAAGCTGAGAATGTTCCTTCTACGCCAACTCCTATCAATTTTTCTGCTTTTCATCAGGATAATAAGGAAGAATCTAGCTCCAACTTTCAAATTGCTATGCTTTCTCAACTCTCTTTATTTGTGCAGTTAACTCAATCAATGGATAAAAGGTTGACTAAAGTTGAAAGGGATGTAGCTGTGATGAAGCGACTTATGGCCTTGGGTGATGATGATGATGATGATGATGATATGGTTGTTGATGACACCCACTAAAACTCTCCAGGTGATAACCCTCCTCCACCTCCACCTCCACCTCCACCTCCAAATCTTACTTCACCATCTCCTCCACCATCTCATCCTCCTCCTTTCACTCCTCCCAACTCTCCTCCCCTATCTGACGATGCCAAAAAGGGGGAGAATAATCAAGGGTTTCTGATCAACAAATGCACATGGTGGTAATTGCACCAACTCCATCTCATCCTGAGATGACTAAAACTGGAAGGGTTAATCTTCAAATAAAATTATTGTTGTTGATATTCCAGATGCTGATATAATGACTGATTAGCCCATTTCAGACACTCATGATCAATCAGAAACCGAGACATCCAATCCTAACTTTGAGGGGGAGAATGTTAGGGTGCAAAGTCACGCTTGGATGTGTTTAGTGGCTTACCCTCTTGTATGTGTAAATGGGTTGAGTATTTCCTATAAATAGGAAGTGAGTGACTCCCATTATGTAAGATATTGTAATGATCATTTTGAGAGCATTAGTTTAGAGAGAGAAATAACAAGACCCACTTGTACTCTTTCTAATCAATCTAATGAGAGCTAAACCCATATTTATTTACTCCATGTGTTCATGATTTGTATGATGATTCACTAGATCTAATCAATTCCGCATTTGTCATCATAATCAACACCACTACAATTGGTATCAGAGCGGGTGTTCTTGATTTGATCAAGAATTGATCCATGATGACATTTTAGATTTGGTGATTCTTCATGTTCTTATTGATCTTCATGTTTAGAGAGTGTTTTGTGTTCTAGAAATCGAATTTTTCATTGATTTGATCCATAATTCGATTTTATCTCTCTAGAATACTTGTTTGTGCCACTTTCTCTCTCTAGAATTTGGTTCATATTCACTTTCTCTCTCTAGAGATCTCCTTGATTATCACTTTCTCTCTCTAGAAAACCCAAGTTCATATCGTTTGATTCGAAAGGGACGAAGCAATTATGGGGAAATGGTTGATACAGAATGAAGATTTTCTAGGCGAATACACTTTTGAAACTCTTCTTTATTGCTTGACTATTGGATTGAAAAGTGAAGATGCACTCATTTCAAATGGAGAAAAGAATGAGGTTGGAGAATTAATTATTCATCCAATTTATCAAAACAGAGATTTGTTTGATCGATTGATTACAACGTATCCAGAGAGACGAAGAAATAAGAAAGAAGGTGAAGTCATAAAAGGAATTCCTCTTGCTGAATGTAAATATGGAAGCAATAAACTTGAATATTATACAGATTGTCGTGAAGCTCAAGAACATGTTCTTAATGATGTTCATTGTGTTCTTGATGTTCAAGAAAAAGGAGTTCAAGTTGATTTTCATGAAGATGAAAAAGTTTTTTGCTCGATTGGAGTTCAAACCGATGATATTTTGTGTTCTTGTGATTCGTTTGAAGGAATGATTCCTTATCAAAAGCCGTTAATCCAAGAAATTCACAAGTATCAAACTCCAAAATATTTGATTCAAACTTGTCAAGTTGAAGTTGTCAAGAATGAAGGTGTTCTTGAAATCAAATCTTCAAGATGCAATAAGATGAGAAAGAAAAAGAAGAAAAAGATTAAACGGAAGAACAAGCGGGTTTATTCACAAAAATCGTCAAATGTTGTTGTGAATCTGAAATCCATGAAGCAAATTTAGGTTCCAAAGCAACAATCTCCAAGTGTTGCATTGAATTGAAGTCAAAACCCAAAAGTGATGATGATTCTTATGAAGATGTTCTTGGATCGTTGAAGAACACGAAGAACGAGTTGTACAACACACATCGTGGGTGGTACAATGTTCAAATTAGAGATTTTCTCGTTCCAACAAAATAACCAAGATCTTCTAAATTTGATTCGTTTGTTGCAAATGGAAATCAATTCGTCAAAAATGTATCACAAATTCTCAAATGGATTAAAAAACGTCCATGATTTCGATTCATATTTTGCGTTTTTCATTTTTTATCGATTTTCCTCATTGAATCAAATTCGTTTCAACCCATTTGATTGATCCAATTATTTTTGTTTAGATCAAAACCAAAATCAAACTCATTTTTTTAATTTCGAGTACTGTTCATCCATTCAGCCCATTTTGAATTTTTTTTTCGTTTGATTCAATTCGAAGCCCAGTTTAATCTACATATTGATACTGTCTATTTTGATCCATGATATTGTGAGCCCAATAATCTCAAACACTATTCATTTTAATCCAGAACGTATTTTACAAATTAAATGACTGAGATGTATAAAAGTCAAACTTTGACTCATTGCTGTTCATTTCCTCATCGATTCGAATAGATTTGTGGTCAAAATTAATTTCAACTGTTGTTAGTGTTCAAGATTCACTCAAATCGAGAGAAGGAATTGCGATGTCGAGGAATAATTGAAATCGAAATGTTCGAATCGTTGGTATTTGATGAGTATATGACGAATGCTTGCTGTTAATGTCAAAACAAAATCGAAATCGAACCTGATTTCAAGTTGTACTTACTTGAAAGTGTTGGAATCGATATCAAGATGTTGATTTTGTAGTATCTGAGTTTGATTCGACTAATTGGTGTTTTGGCATCTGGAATCGAAAAGTCAAACTGAAAAGTCAATTGATTTTGAAGTTAATAATCGAAGGGTCTGTATATGTTTTTGACGTGTTTGGTATTGAGTCCGATTCACATTAAAAGAGTCGAATAATGATATTTTGAATCGATTTTGGAGTTAATGTCGATTTGGAATGGCTTAATTGGAAAGATCGACTGACGTTGGTTATTGGTTCGAAATCAAGGATTTATGGTTTAAAGATTTGATTTGAATACTAAAAGCGAAGAATGGTTGGAAGTGTGATTCGATTTTGGGGTCTGGTAATGGGGAACACATGTTAATCGAAGCATTGAAATTGAGATGTCGATTGTTGATCTTGTGTCGAGTAGCGATGATTGATGAGTTTGTATTCGTTTTTTATGGTCGATGGTTTGGGGACGAACAAACATTGACTTTGAAAACGATATGGGAAGAGTTGTTCAATAATGATTTGTAAAAGTGAAGTGATATCAAGCCTTAAGCCTTATTTAAAGACTCTAACTCAAAGAATTTCTCTCATTTGCAACTAAAAACCTCCAGAAATCCTAACTCGCAAAACCCTAGCCGCTCTCATCCCATTTTGGTGTTCTTGGTGTAATTTGGTGAAGCTTGAGGAAGAAACAAGAAGATTTGGTGCACTAAAAGCTAGATCTAGAGAATATAAGCTTTCTTATCATCAATGGCGGACGCAAAACATTTTAGTAGGGGTGACACTAAAAAAAATTTCCGAATAAATCTAAATTAGTGCTCTATAAGTCATCAAGCTCCTACCTTTAAGGCTTTTCCATGCTAGGTCTAGTATTTTGAGCTTAATGGGTCCTTTTTCCTATTGATTCCTTGGAGTTTGGATAACTCCAGGTTAAAAGATGGTTTTGACTGTTATTCTGGACCCTTAGTGGTGCATTGTGTGAGTGACCAACTTCCCATTTGACCATGCATGAAAATTGTATCATTTTGGTCGAATTTTAGACCTAGGTTTAAAGATGGTTGTGTTTTAGGCATGCAAATGAATAAAGTTGGAAACTTTATCTATTAAGTCATTATTTCGATGTGATCTGGAAAGTTAGAGCCTTAGTCCTAAGGTATTAAGAACTTAATGGAAATATGATTTTGCCTCAGAGTTTGGGACGTGACCAATGATGGGTTGTGACACAAGTTTTGAGTTGAGATTGTTTTGACATTTTGTGGTAGCATCACGACCAAGAGCTGGGTTGCGCTGTGAATAGCCTTTAACTATTGATTTTCTGATCGGTATGACTTTTGGTTAAGTTTTAATGGATTTGAGTGTTGGACTAAGTTTTGTTCTCGGTTGAGTAATTTGGTGGTTTGTGATAGCTGATCCACTTGTAGAGGTCACTGTTGAGTTCTGCTACTAGAATCATATGAGTTTTCTCACTATACTATGTAGGATACTAGGTGTCATGGACTCATGGTATGTTAGATTGTCTTTGCGGCCTTTTACATGAAAAAGTATGGGGGCCATAACACATGTACGAAAGACTATGGCGACCATATCACTTGTATGAAATACTATGTGGGCCATAACACTTGTATGAAAAACTATAGGGCCCATAACACTTGTATGAAAGACTATGGGTCCATAACACTTGCATGAAAGACTATGGTGAGATTATAAGAGGAACGACTGTAGTGAGACTGTAGCACCAAAAGTGGTTGTAAGACTATGGTTGAATCACAACATTCATATTGGATATATGGTATCTTGAAAAACTCACTAAGCTTTGTGATTAATCATTTAAGTTAAATGTTTTCAGGTGGTTTGGCTGCAACGGGAAGGACATGGTTTGATTGCATCGTATCCATAGATATGTTTTGGAGACTTCTGCTGATTTGATTTTACTATCATTATATTACTCTGGTTTGATCATCTTTTGACATAACAAATGAATGTTTTATCATACTTTTTGGGAATAAGATTTGCATGATCACTTTTATTTAAAAATAAAAATTTTGGATTAAATTCGGGACGTTACAAAATACACATATGTTTCACATGTAATCATATCATTACCGATATTGGTACAAAAAAACTACCAATCTATCCTTATTTGAAAAATCAACCATAAATTAAACCCATTTTATGAAAAAAATATTTTAATCAAACAAAAAAAAGCTTGAAAACTTTTATGTAAATAACCTTTCTAATTAAGTAATTATCACTTGATTTGGTTAATTTGTGCTCAAAACCAAGTGGAATACGCGTGGGCTGGGCCAGGTATACTGTCATTCCATAAAACCTCCAAGCTCTGCCCTTCGTACCTCTCACTTTCACCACACTGCTTCCTCCAAATTTCTCGCGCCACCCGCATCCCTATCCTTCTCCGGTAAGCTACCCTTCTGCGTTTTCTTTTTATTTGTATCTCTATCGTTAATCTTGTTCTTTTCAATCTCTTCTGCAATCTTGGTAAGTTCAATTCTTTTTATTCTTGGTATCAGTTACGATTATTTGTTGTCTCTGGGTTATTCGCGTCCAACGTTAGGGTTATTCCACTCGACTGACTTCTATAATCTAGGGTTTCTGTGAATCTTGTACTGAAATTACACTACGTTTCCATGATTTAGGTTTTCGTTGACTTTTGGTTTGAATCGTGGTAGTGTTCTCGACTTCAAAGTTGATTTGAGTTCCTTTTTTGTAAATTAACTCCGATCTTGTCTGGTTTCTTACACTTGTTTTAGATTAACACTACTAAAATTCAACTCCAGTGTTGGTTTTTTGTATCAAATTATATCCGATCTTTTTATGTTTAGTGTACCAATTGGGACATTCATGGAAGCAAGAATCCTATTATTATCTTCTGGGGTTTGATTGTTCTTCTAATATATAGTGTTTTTATACAGGAAACAAATGTCTTTTGCCACCTCCTGCGCACATAATTGGTTACATTCTCGTGTGCACTTGATGAACCGGGGAAGACTGGGAAGCTTTGGGTGGATATTTTTCCGCCATTGGACCTGATAACGATAAAGAATTTTGTGTTTGTTGTTTGCTAGTTAGTTATTTAAGCAAAAGATTTATTGGTTTCCATAAGATATTGATTTTTGAACATTTCATTAGTTTTTTGTTTCAATGGAAAGATCATCTCTCATTCCGGGGTTTCGGTTTCATCCTACTGATCATGAGTTGGTAATGTACTATTTGAAGAGGAAGTTATTGGGGAAGAGAATCATTGTCAATGCTGTTGCTGAGGTCAATATTTATGAGTTTAGTCCCTGGGATCTTCCAGGTATTAATCTTTCTTGATTACAAACTTTGCAGATGCTTTATAGGATCATTTCATCATTTGCATATGCGTGTAACACTACTTCCTGCATCATTACATACACTTTACCTACAACTTCCTCGTAAGTTCTAACATTGCACAATATATGCTAAATCATCTGCTATCTTTGTACACATCTTAGGCAATTTCCTTATAAACATGTTATTATATTGTGTTATTAAAAGAATCATGCAATATTTTTCCTAAACAACACGTAACATTCATATACTTAAATCCCATTGGTATTTTCTACATAAAAATTGATACCCACTAACTGCATGATCATCATAAACTGCTAGCCCCTTCATTGTTTTCCTTAGTACTTCTCTTCTGATCTTCATCTAAGAAGTGATCTCTATATTTACTTACATATAAGTATTCTTTGCCCAACCTGACTTACTGATAATAAGAATTAGCTAAATAGTAAAACACATAATCAACATACAATGCAACTCATTATGTCACTGTAAACATAAGGTAAGATAGATTATCTCCAAATCATATCACAATGTATACTTACAACTTAACCCATTGTTCTCATTGTTTTACATCACCTTTAAATATCATATTATCATTTACTTCCATAGGAGTATTCAACATCATAACATAGTTTTAACGTTGTCATAGTTTAAGCTTAGGCACAACATCATTACCTATGTGCTTATACTAGCACTATATGGTTTAGGCCTAGGTAGCAAAGCAATATCTAATTTGCTAAAACATCCACAAACAATGTATTTTCATAGAAAAGAGAATAACAGGAATCCTGACTCTTAAAACTCCATAACATGAAAAAGCAGAATGGGTGTTAATCTCAAACATTGTATACAAATTTCAAATGTCCAATCCATGCTATTTTCATAAAACAATAAAGCCATCATACAATACATTGGTTTGTAGTGATTAGAAACTTTAAACAATGGCTAAATACGCGCCCAAATCTTATTAATCATTCAACTACTTTTGTGCATTGTCTTATCTTTTAACTGAACTTTTATCTGCATTACTTTTGCTTATATTTCTTTTTACCTTACAAAACTATCCTTTCGGAATATTCAGATAAATCCTCATTAAAAAGTGGAGACTTGGAGTGGTTCTTTTTTTGCCCGAAATCAAAAAAATATTCAAGTGGGGCCCGATCAAACCGGGCAACTGAATCTGGGTTCTGGAAAGCCACTGGGAAAGACAGGAAGGTTGAATACAAAGGAAGAATTGTAGCAAGAATCAAGACTCTGGTTTTTCATCTAAAAACTGCATCAGATGGCCAAAGAACAAACTGGGTCATGCATGAATACAATATGGAAGATCAAAAGTTAGCTGATGAAGGCGTCATTCAGGTATTTTATTAGGGTTGTTCTGTTTATATCTCTCCAATTTAGCAAACAAATGGTAATATTATAATGTTTTAACACATTGTATTTCAGGATATGTATGTGCTGTGTAAAATCTTTGAGAAAGAGGGTGCAGGGCCGAAAAATGGTGCACAATATGGCGCACCGTTTAATGAAGAGGAGTGGGATGATGATGTGGCAAGCTGTTCTGGGCCCACAAACAAGCCGGATTATAAGCAGAAGGGCCCACTCACCCTGTCTTTAACTGAACAAGGTTCATCTACAGTCACATATTCTGCAAATGAGACTGTAAATTACAAGCAGAAAGGTCCAGCAGTTACAATCAGCAAGACTTTACCTCAAAGTACATGTACCCTAACTGAACCAGGCCCATCTTCTTCTGCAAATGCAATTGATACACCTGGCAATGATGATGATGTCATGCTTTATGAAGACCTTGCCTCAATTTTGGGGGTGCCTACTGGTGGCCTTAATAGCAACAACAAAGACAAGGTAAACCTTTTGATCTAGGAAGGGTAAAATGGTGATTTTGCTTTTCTTGTGTTTGTAGATTGATTATATTGTATTGTTTGCATGCATGCAGGGGGTTGAAGTCAAAGGCGTGGGACCCAATGAAAATGAAGGTATTTTTGGTGACTTGGTGAACTTGGTTAATCTGGATGACTTTGTAGGAGCTGAATTAAATAGGTTTGAGACTGATGGAGGGGAGTACACACTGGGCATGATGATGGGAGCTGATGATCTTGATGTTGATCTGGGAAGATTTTGTGTTGATTGAAGGGATGGTTTTTGGATGATGTTGGAAACTTAGCTACTTGTGCTGATGATGATTCCTAATCCTGACTGAAGCTGTTTTTGTAATTTGGTGGCCAATGTATGACTCTGACTATTTGGCCTAATTTATGGCTTTAAATTTGCTGGATTCTTTGTATATTTTGGATTTCCTGAATAAATTTGTTTGTTTCTATTAGTATGATGTTTGGTTGAGACCTATAAGTTATTGAGAACGTGAAGAGATTTCCTTTTAAGGATAATTCAAATCTGAAGGGATATTTTGGCAATTTTCAATGATTCTGCAATACCCTCTGCAAACTTGTTCTTCGGGATTGGATCTTCAAAGAGTGAATGGCAAAGAAGCTTCTGCGCAGTGAAAACGAATATCTGAAATCTTACCCTTTTAAATATGTCAGAGTCATTTTCTCATGTTTTATTACTCTAAATACGATTATTAGCTAAGATATGTTATTACGTCACCAATTTTATATAAGTTCTATTAAATTGATCTAGGTTTTGAATTGTAAGTTGATGTTTTGGATAGTGATTATTGTTAACAAACTAAAATGTCTAAATACTGGTTTTTAAAAGAATGTAATATATTAATTTATTTAAATTTGTTTTTTGATAGGTAAAATAGAAAATTAAATAAATCGTTGTAATTTCATGCAATTATATTATATATACATATAAATTTAGAACCCCCTTTGTCAACGGTAAAAATGGGTCCTTTTTCACTTTACACCCTGGATTTTATATCTTTCTATGATTTGTCGAATTTTATTCTTGGTCAATTTTTGTTAACAATTTCGTCAATGACTGGTCAATGGTGCTTCTCAATTTTATATTGTTTTATTTATCTGTAATCTGAGTCATTGGTTGGAGAACGTTCCAATTGCTACGTGTTTCTTTCTTGCTCCACCTTATTTTTTTTATCCAATGGAAACCATTAGAAAAACTCAGCATCTCCACCGCCTTTAACTCCATCTTCACCACACCGTGCCATTTATCTCTCCCAAAACGTCCAACTTGTCGTCGCCTTCATCGCTACCACCGTCGACGATGGATCTCTTTCCAGAAACTCTTCACAAGATTCAAATCCCCATAACCCATGTTTCTCTTCCACTCTATCTTTTGGTTCATAAATCGATCAACCAATATCAACAGAGTTCAATTCTGGTGCAGATGATCTTTCATCACCCAAGAATTACATCATTTGGGTTCGTTCTTCCCCTTTTCATCGTCACTTCCAAAGCAAATTCATTAACAGGTGTTTGTTTCTTTCTACCTTATTCTTTGCTTAAAGTAGACGATAAGTGTTGCATCCTTTTCGGGTTTAATTTCTATGATTTCTGGTGGCAAACTCAGGAATTGAAAGATCTTGACTCCAAAAACTCTATTTTGTACCTCCATTTTTCCCTAGATTTGTTTGCTTCATCTATTCATTTGCTTCGTTTTATGCTTATGAATTCGATCTGGATAATATTGCAGGTTGAAAGTTGTTACAGTTTATGATACTTAATACTACAGTTCTCTAAAAAGCAGAGAAGAACGTGAGGTAATTTTGAGATTTTGTGTGTGTTTTTTTTTTTTTTTTTTTTTTTTTTTTTTTTGTTCTCATTTTCATTTTTCTTTCCATAATGGCACGCACAATCATGGAAATTGTGGTTTAACCTTTAGGGGTCAACAGATTTTGTTTGCAGATCATGGAAATTAAAGAGGCCGTGGAAGACTCAATTCGAATGATGATGATTAAAGCTAATATGCATTATTTGTGATATAGTCTAATGAAGATTATATTTTTATTGCATAAAGTTGATGAAAGAAGTTGAAGAGCTGAAGGGATCACATTCAAAGCAGATTACAAACATCAATCTGCTAGAACAAGTACTGGTACACTTAAAAATCATAAACAATTTCTTAGATATTTTATTTGTCTTATTTCTATAAATTTATGTGATTTGGCTATACTCAGGATAAATCAAAACTAGAAACCCAACAACTCAAAACCAAGATTGATGTTTTGGAATCTGGATCATGCTCTGTTGGAGTAGATTCTGATAATAGGCTACAAAGCAAAAAACATTCAAAAATTTCCAACTCAGTGTTCATTGTTGCTAGATATGATGGGTTGGCATGTCTAGATTCATATTACCCATCTTATTATGTTAGAATCCCATTCAGAACAATGAATATAGTAAATACGGATCAGCAGCAAAGGTAATGATTATTAATCTTCTTAATTTGTTACATATTATAATAACTTATAAATTATAACCATATTTTTGTTTACTGGTAGTTGAATCATCCGTCTCGACAATAAATCAGTTGGTTTTAAGACCACCTTTATATTGAAACAACATCCATGTTGCTGATGCTGTAGTTAACAACAAACTTTTTGTGGCTAGTGGTAATAAAGAAAGTCATATTTCGTCTTAGGTATAATATCTTGATCTCAACAATGGCAAGTAGCTCCCCATTCATTCCATGAATAACAAGGTACTTTTACTGTTACATTCATATTTAGTAAAATGTCACTTCAGTTTGCTCTAAAGTTCATTTATTGTTTGTTTTGTTAGAGGTCAGCAGTTTAAGAGGATGCTAAACATAAAGGAATACTCTTTTATGTGATGTAGTTCTGTTGAAATGCTTGATCCACGTGAAGACAAATGGTTAAAAATTCCAGATATGAACAAAAGGAAGGGTTGCCATTAAATGGCAATGGTTCTACTGAAAAATGAATGTCTGTAGAGGCAATTTTGGTGCTTTTGTGATTGGAGAAACACTGTACACAATTGGCAGATCCACGGAAAAGAATCACGTTTTGGACGTTGTATGTATATGTAAACCATGACTTTGACTTTTTTCCTAACTATTTTCCCATTTGTGTTTTGACTTGCATTTTCATTATTTAATTTTTTTGGCAGGTGGAATGTTACAAAGAAGGTAGTGGTTGGGAGGTTTGTAATGTAAAAGCAATTGTGAAAATAAGTCATTTTTCAGCGATTGTGCTGTGAATGTGAGTTTTATGAACAAAAAATCTCTCTCTCTCTCTCTCTCTCTCTCTCTCTCTCTCTCTCTCTCTCTCTCTCTCTCTCTCTCTCTCTCTCTCTCTCTCTCTCTCTCAATACCACATATATAGTTTTATGAAATTGCATTATATTAACCTATTTTTTTATTACAATGTTTTAATTTTATTTTATTTTCTATTTTAGATATTGTACTTTGAGATTATCTATCCAATTATAACATTGTACTTAAAAGATCTACCCACATATATCCAAATATCAATGTAAGCATGTTTGTTTGTTTTTTTTTTTCAGGTTTATAACGCTCTTAATTTTGTTGTTGATGGAATAACTCCATAATTAATCAAATCTTTTTATCTTATTTTGCAATTAAACATTTCTCTAAATATTGTTATCCTGTGAAGTAGCTAAGGTGGACTAATTATTAGATCTTACCTATGTTTAATATTACAAGTTTTAGACAAGTACCAAATACCATTATACATGTGGCTAATAGAGGAATGTCACTGATTTCGTGAGTTGAATGTCACTGATTTCGTGAGTTGAATACACAGAATAGGAAACAAATTAGTACGAAACACATGTTAAAAATACAAGAAATATCAATCTACTTTTATCAAGTTGTTTGTTATAGCATTCTACTTTCGTTTCTCTTAAAATTCTACCAATTGAATGTACACTGTTTTCATACGCAAATAGATAGTGGCTATATAATGAACACTGATAAGATAACAAATGATAAATAGCAAAATCTTCCAAACCCCGCAACGCAGGGGACCTTTCCTAGTTGAAGTTAAAAATGGATTTCTGTATTACAGAATTACCCTTGTGAATTGTGATGGGAGGTGTTTTGGGCCCAAGGTCATGAAGGCATCTTTTGCCAAGAGTGAGAAAATGTGATGAATCGGGGCCCAATTGGAATGAAACCTTTTATGTACTTTGAAGTACGAAACTGTTAGCTTCAATTTCCTAATTAAGCTGCACAAGGGCATTTAGTAATTTACACGTGTGTTAGTTTGTTAGACGTTGGACTTGCTCACTTGTTACTTCCCGCCTATTTTGTTGTATATAAAATAAATATTACAAAAATAAAAATACAAAAAGTAAGAGAGGTGTGTATTGCCGATAAGAGAGGGATGCCACTTGTTTCCTCATATTTGTTTTCCTCAAGGTTCTCAAAAGCATGGTTTCGTGTGGCTCCAATATTTGTATTAGATATCAAATTTTAACAAAATTTCGTCTTAAATTATATATGCATATAATAATAATAATAATAATATTATATATATATATATATATATATATATATATATATATATAGAGAGAGAGAAAGTTCAATAGAAAACCATTATCAATGGTTTTTTAAGGAACCAATTATATATTTTTTTAAGTTTTAGAGCTTAGTCTTTATCAAAAAAAAAAAAAAAAAAATTAAAAATATATGAATTCATAACTTCACTTTGTGAATGCTAAATATATTTTCCGGATTCACTGTCTGAGTTCAGATTCACATTGTGAATCTGCACAGATTCACACTGTAAATTTGACGAAAAATATAATTTTTTAATCGAATTTGATATCATTGGAAAAATGATAAAAAATTATGAATTTCTATATTTTTATTTTGTTTTTTTTATAAAAAATAAGCTCTAAAAGTTGAAAAAAAAATTGGTTCCTTGGTTTCATAGTTAATAATGGTTCTATATTAAACCTCAAAACACACACACACACACACACACACACACACACACACACACATATATATATATATATATATATATATATATATATATATATATATATATATATATAGGGCTTAGAGAATATATGATTGTTATGTATTTAATATTAGGTATAGAACCATCAAAAACTACATAGTTATAACAAAATGCAATCGAATATTTCTACCATCTTTCATGTATCCTCTATTAGAGCTTATGCTAGACTTTGTACATATTTTTTATAGTCTCGATATTGAAATTTAATATAAAAAACTATTATGAAACATTAAAAGTGTTCATTAAAAAACTCAATAAACTTCTTTACATAACTTATAAAAAAATCATACATGTATACATAACATAGGTGTCAGAGAAAGTTATGAAGCTTACTAGAGGTCTAATAGAAAAAACACATTTGAAATATATATATATATATATATATATATATATATATATATATATATATATATATATATATAATTCTTAAATATATACAAAATTATCGTCTTATGTCACACCTTACAAACAATGTGGCTCGCCACGGCTCGTAAAAATTCAAGGTTTAACATTGTCGTCAAGTCATGTCTAACGTTAATTAAAACCTTGGTTTTTTTTTCTCTCTTTCCCAATCCAAACTATATCACATTTTTCTCTTCTTTTTCAACAAAAATAGAACCCTTTTTTAAAATTCTCATCATTCAATTAAATCCACCCTTTAAAAGAGAGAGACATGAGTTTAGATGGGTAAGTGGATTTTTTTTTTCTTTCTATGTGTAATTATTCAAGAAACATAACCACATTGGATTTTCAAAACAAAACAACTAAATTAAAAGAATAACAACTAACAAATCAAACCCAATAACCTAATTAACTGGTGGAGACATCTACATCAAATCAGAAGAAGCTACACTCATTTTTATTTCATGTTTAACGATACAAATCCACCTCTATTTCAACATTTCTTTTGAGTAATAAAAAAAACACAAAAATGCTCTCAAGATTCAAGCTAATGCAATTAAAGTAAAAGGCATTGAAGAATTTTACCATATGTTGGATGCGGATGGGCCTCTAGTAGCCACGAAAACCTCCACCACACTCCACCCCCTCTCTGTTACACTTTAATTTTAATATGAGTTGGAATTTAATGAAGCTTGGTGACATATAAAGATGAAGAGCATGTTAACATGAGAAAATATGGATAATTATGATGATAACACATGGTTGAGAGGATACGATAAAAAAAATCACAAACACATAATCACAAACATAATATAATGTATTGCAATACATCACACACAACTCATCTTCTATTCTAAGAGTGTCCAACTATTCTCATATGGTTTTACACTACGATTCAAAATAATTATTTTTCAAAAATCATTTTCTGAAGTATCCATCGTATGAGCTATTTTAAATCATCTTTGTAAAAAAAATTTCAAAAAAATTTCTGTTTTTTTAACTTGCGAAAACAGTCCCAAAATAACATGACACAAGTTTATAAAATTCAAAGTTTGATGTGCGGAATACGGCCCCAAAACACAACTTCCAAAATAAGGTTTTGAAAACATGCAAGAGTGTAACAATCAAATCAAAGCAAAAAATTTAAATTTTTTTTGCATCAATCATCAGATCTTCTAAGCTTCTATAAATATCCACTAACCTGCAAAATATATCAACATAGTGAGTGAGGTTGCGAGGAGCCTAGTAAGTACAATCCCGATGTTATACATTAAATGGAAAACATATAAATGAACACTCAATTCATATCCAAATGTACAAAACTATACATCATTAAAACTCAAGAAATCAACAAAACTCAATTTGGGGGAAAAAGCATAGCCTAAGTCAAAGTACATTGTTATTATCAATTATTCTCATAAATACAACACGAACATCAACATATCAATAATCTCTAATTAAAGGTTCTAAGACCGCAAATGTTAAATTCAACACCTAAGTCAAAGTCAACATCAAAACCAAAGTCAAGTTCAAAAGGGTTTAGTAACCCAAAATCAACAAAGTCAAATAAATCAAACGAATCAACATAAGCGAACGTTGGATAGCCGTCAAGATCTATAAACTTTTAAAGTTTCAACAAGATCTAATAGGAATTTTAATAAAAAAATTAATAGCAATGCATTATGTACATACTATATATCCAACTTTAAATAAATCCAAGCTCTTAGTAGTCCAAACTGTAACGTCCCAAAAATACCAAGTGAAAATTTTTTCTTTAATTAAACCCCAAAACAATCAGTCATTCATTCCAAAACCCAATCAAAGTATAAAAAATGTCAATTAGCTATCAGTATACAAAACAAGCCATATAATACGGAACACTAGTGGATGTGATGCAATCACGTCAATTATTCATGCATTCATTCCAAAACCCAATCAAAGTATAAAAACATGTTAATTGGTTGTCAGAGTACAAAATAAGTCATAGAATGCGGAACACTGGTGGATGTGATGCAATCACATTAAGCTCTTCCCATTGGAACTGGAAGTACCTGAAACAATATACATGAAATCGTAAGCACAAAGCTGAGTGAGTTTCTCCAAAATACCGCATACCATACATACATATCAACTTGAAGTTTTGATGGGTCTATTTTACTCCCGAGTTTATTTCACCCACGAGTCTATTTCAACTCAATCAATGTTTTTCAATCGTACGGGTCTATTTCACCCTCAGGTCCATTTCACCCTACATACATAAGCATACATGCCTATCAACAAGACTCCCAAAGAAAACAAGCATATACAGGCATATCAACAAGTGTCACAAAGAAAAATATCATTCTAAGCATATAATCTAGTAGGCCGACATTGGTGCCTTCGACCCACGAGTATAATGAAGAGACTCACCTCGATCGGTAAACAAATAGATCTCACACATGAGCTGCCGGTGCTAAAACCCCTCCCACTTAACATATACAAAACCAAACCCTAATTAGAAATTAAGGTGGTAATCCATAATCAAGGTTCCTAATTACATCCTCTCTTTCTAGGGTAAAAGACTGTTTTACCCTTCCATGACTTGACCCCACCCATTTGGTCAAAAGTAAAATTTTGACCAATTACATTCTCTGGTGCTACATCATGTGTACACCATGCTCTACGCACTACGTAGAGCCTTAGAGGGAGGGATCGGGGAATAATTGAGCTATGCTAGGCGTAGCCCAATTTATGGCCTACTTACAACACAGTTAAGCCCATTCCATTTTTAGCTCTTAATCCCTAAAGACCAACCATCTATTGCTCAGATATGGTCCTAATAAATGTCTTAAGTGATAAAGTCGATAACTTTATGCCTTTGCATGGCTAAATGGAGCTCAAAATCAAGCCCTTGTCCCATAACATCTCTAATGACCAAAAACTCTTGCATGGGTGAATGAAGACAACCAGGATCCCATTTTTATGACTCATCAACCTCAGAAACAACAAGAAATGACAACTACAAGGCCTGGAGTAACTCATACTCACAAGACTCAAGATTATGGGACCAAAGGACATGAAAACCAAGAAACTAATGAGATCTAACACATGGACCAACAAGGTACAAGCTTTATACCTTCTAGAGTTGGCAAATGAAATGAAAACTTTGGGTCTACAAGCTTGAGCTTCACCAAGCTTCAAAGATGAGCTTCTCCTTCTTCAAAATGCACCACAAAACACACAAGAAGCTCAAATTTAGCTCAAAAAGCATTATTTTTTCGAGTTGGGTGTCAAAGAGGGTGGAGGATGATGGTAAGAATGGCATCAAGGGGTTAGAGTCCTTAAATAGGGCTCAAAACCCCAAAAATTAGGGTTTGCACCTTGCACAGTTACGCCTTGCGTAACTAAGGTTACACCATGCGTAGGGTATAAAACCCCTGCATGGGCTTAATGAACTACACCCTGCGTAGCTAGACAACTATGCCCCACGTAGAGCCATAATTCCCAAAAAAAATAAGCTTAAATAATATAAGGAAAGGTACCCGAGGAACGGGTGTTACATAAACTCTCAATCTTAACCCATGAAAGGGAATATTTCAATACAGTTGTAGTAGCTAGAAAACCCACAAATAGGGATTATCCCAAACTGCAAAGTCCTAAAAATTACAATAAATTTGAACTTTTAAAAATGCCTTTATTTATTAAAAAGATGGTAAAAAAACCATTAAATTTAATAAAAACATTCACGTTAATATAATTCAACAATGTCCCCAAAGCCATAAGTTTAAAAAACATAATTAAGCTACTCAAATCACATTTTAGATAGAATATCAAATCACGTCTGGGTGTACTGTCAAGCGTACCTTTTCCTTTACTAGAACCCATAATTCCTGAAACAATATTTTGAAAGAGAAAGTGTAAGCATGAAGCTTAGTGAATTCCAACATAACATCATACATCAGCATACACACTTTACTCAAACGGATATATCATACATGTCAATAATTCGAAATCCAGACATACCACACATGTAGTCCTGCAGTACAAGGCACTTATAGCTAAGGTCTTGCATAGGGACACTTACAGCTTAAGTCATACAGACCATCACTTACCAGCTCACTTAGCATATCCAGACCAAGCACTTACTAGCACAAGTATAACCCACACAAAACAAGTAAATAGTATTGGGTCTAAATTTGGTTTATACTTTGCTTTTCTAGGAAAATATATTTTTATGTAATGTTGTATGTGTTTGCGGTTTGTGTGTACGGCCCATATCTTATATATATAGGGTGAGGAGTGTGTAGAGGAAAAAAAGGCTGGAGAAGAGGAGCATGTTCTAGAGAGAGAAACTAGAGAGAAGAATAGTGTGTGTGAGAGAATCTTGTGTAAGGAACATCATTCATATCTTTCAATACATTCAAGATTCAAGTTATTCTTTTTCTCCTTCTCTTCTATTTTGATCTGGCATCATCCGTTTGATTGGGATTCCGCACCATCAAACGGATCTGATTGATACACCAGCAGATTGGGGACTTACAAGTGGTATCAGAGCTTGGATTGTATCAATCAATTTTGTCAGATCTGGAGCTTATTTGATCTTATTTTTAAAAGATATTTTGCATTTTTGGATAGATCTCTGAAAATTAGGGGGGGTTTGTTCTTTGCATTTTTCATAAAAACGAGTTTTTGATCGAGTTTTGGAGCAAAAAGTGTGAAAAACGACATTTTTTCTTCGCATCTGTTGAAGGTGTACGGCTGGCTCGGTGTACGGCTCGGTGTGCGGCTCGGAGTGTGCAGCTCAGTGTGCGGTCTTCGTCTCGTTCTCAGCCTCGCATCGCATCGCTTCGTTCTCGTCCTCGCTTCGCATCACGCTTCGTTCAGCAGCAGAAGTCCTCGCAGCAGCGCTCATATAAAAAAAATCGAATTTTTGGAGGTGGCGGGGATCGAACCCGGGTCTCCTCCCAACTCAGCTCAACGCCTTACAAACTCCTCTAGCATCCCTGATCTTCTTTTCCTCCCAGATTTAATTCAAAAGGACTCTCTTTCGCACCCACTTTCGCAAATTTAACACTTTTAACCCCAAAATCAATTTCTTTTATTTTTAAATTCCATTTTCAACCCAAAAATTTTAGCTTTTAATTTTTAAATTTCTAAATTGACATTTGACCTCAAATTTTGACTTTGACTTTAAAGTTTGACCTTTGACTTTAAACTTTGACTTTCTCGTTTGACTTTCAAATTTTCAAATTTAGCTTTTCGATTTGAATTTTAAGTTTGACTTTTTAAGTTTGATTTTTTAAGTTTGACTTTTAAGTTTGACTTTTTAAATTTGACTTTTAAGGTTGACTTTTGAGTTTTTAGTCAAAGGGCATTTTTGATAAACAATGAGTTATTCAAACACCAAAGTCAATGAAATTTCTTGTTCTCAAACATGCATTGATAAAGTTAAAAATTTACTTGAGCATATGGAATTATTACGCAGAGAGAACGAGGACCTAAAATACGAAGGATATCAACTTAGGAAAGGACAGAAACCCCTGAAGGCTGAATTAGAAGCAAAAACCAAAGACTTTAGAAAACTTCAGGAAGAGTATAGTACTAGGAGTGCGCATTATAGATATGTGGTTGAACAACTTGCTGAGGTAACTGCTGAACTTGACACATTGAAAAACAAATTTGAAAATGCAGATTTTACTTTTAGAAAATTTGATGTGTCAAGTGAAGTAGTTGCATCCATGATAGAAACTATTTTGCAATTCAAAAATAATCAGTCAAAGGGTTTAGGATATGATAAAATGCCTCCTCCTTTTAATCATACTTATACTAATAATCCTTTGACAAAAGAGGAAATAGAGAGAGAGCCATTTCTGAAATATGGATTTGTGTCAGGAGGTAGTATTAATGTTGAAAATACTAATGTTTCTACTTCCCATGCAGATCAATCTTTAAGTCAATCAAAGCAAGCAACTGAAGAGAGTGTGTCTGATAATAAAATTGTTTCAAAGTCTGAAGACTTAAATTTTTTCGATATATTTGATGATATCTTTGATAATTCTGCCGTGGATGCGCCAGAAAGTGTTGAGCTAAACGATTCTAATGCTTCTACTTCTTGTGCAGGTAAAGTAACGGAAGATGAGAACAAGGAGAATACTGTTGAACAAACCAATGTCTCCTTGAACTCTGAATCTGTTGCTTCGAACTCAGTTGCTTCTGATCAACCTGCTGTTGAGAAGTACAGGCCACCAAAACAAGCGAAACAGAGTGCTTGCTGTAATTGTGCTTGTGGGAGCAACAAGAGACAAGACATGGACACGCCACCAGGGGCAGGAAGAAACAACTCCTACGTGAAGAAGCAGACTTGCTTTCACTGTGGAACACCTGGACACATTGCCAGATATTGTCCAAATTGCGCATACGTTCCCTACTACGCACATGGCTGGCAGAACGCACCAAGAGGGAAATTTTCCAAAAGAAATCCCTCAAGGTCACGTTCAGACAATGGCGACTGGAATGTCATGAAGGGCAAGAATTCAACTCCCAAGGGCAAGAAGGGAATGCCGGCCCAGAAGCCAATTTCAAGAAATCCTCCAACGAAACCAAAACCGGCTAGGTCAAAGTCATCTCGACAGCAGACCTCAAGTTCAAAATCAAGTGCCGAGGCACCCATCCCTCGAAAAAGAAATGGGTTAAACCCGACTACAGATGGGTACCAAAGGTTCAATCTCCCAAATCACCTAATGCGTCTAATATTTCTTCATCTTCTGTTTGTGATAAACAGGATATGTCATGGGAGAGAGTTCCTTGCAAAGATGACAAAGGTCGACCCAGTTTCAAAATGGACTGGGTTCCAAAGACCAACTGATCCCGCTCTGTGTCGGACCAGCTATGGAGGCATATCATCAGACTTCGGTTTGTTGATAGTGGCTGTTCCACGCACATGATAAGGGGCATCTCTCAACTGTACAACACTCAGAACATTGTTTGAGAGTATGTGTCCTTTACGGGAAAGGGAAGAAAGGAGAGGATCACACATGGGTTTTGTGCTTAATGACATGAAGAATTTTCGGATCTGTTCTGAGTTTATGCGTGCTGTTTCTCAGACCTTCTGGATGCAAATTCAATCGGTGACTTACGGTTTGAGTTTTCTTCTCGATACTCCTGAGTTTATCTTACATTGATTCATTTCAAAGACAATTTTCTTTAATTTCCTTATATGTCTTTCTTTAGTAGGTATTGTTTTAGGATGTGATATGAAGTATAGTGCTAAAGGGCAATTTATGATGCGTGTAATGCACTAAAGCCGAATTGTCTAGACTCTGTATTTAATGTGCTGGTAGGCACAAAGGATTCAAAAGGACTAGACATTGATTGACCATGAAAGGACTAGATAATATAGACTTAGATAGTTTCATTTGGACTGACCATACGACGCTCGAGTAGATTGAGCAGTGAGATAAACATGGGAACCTGCGAGATACACTAAAAGTTAATTATCTAGAACTGTGGCTTAACTCTTCCTTGATGTACGGACTTATGTCCTTAATTCCGGTATTGATAGGGCAACTGGGGGGTTCTGATAAAGTAGGTCTGTAGGAAATTATTTTCTTGCTTTCTATCTGTCAGTCATATGTTGCTTCCTCTGCGTGATTAGAAGAGATCCGACCTGGATTGCAATATATGCAACTCTAATTCTACGCACCTCCTTATCTATGAAATTCTTTCTATCTGTTAGCCATATGTTGTCCCCTCTGCGTGATCGGAAGATCCGACCTGGGACACAACATATGCAACATTCTACCTCTCAATCCCTCTATCTCTGTTAGTCATATGTTGTTCCCTCTGTGTGATTGGAACACATCCGACCTGGGATACAACATATACACTTCTATATCTGACTTCTTTCTTAATGATTGAATACTCACCTAAAGTAAGGAGTTCTTTGGACGTTCTTGATTACCGGGGTATATCGGGAAGTGGGAAACACGTTATAGTACATCTAAAATTGAACCATTTAATAGGTTGTCTGTAGATCTTGCTGCTTAATTTAAGTGGACAACAATATCCTTGGTCGTCGTCAGCTAAATGTCCATTTAGAAATATATATCACAATGACTTGTCACTTATAATCTGTCCCAATTGTCAACATCCTTTGTGTTTAAGTGGACCACAATACCGGTGATTGACCAGATCTAGACATGCAGGCGTGTGTTGATAAATGATATTGGATTGCTTGACAACTTTGATCCCAAATATTTTTGTTTTTGTTAAAATTGTTCATAGTTTTCCTCTATGCACAAATTTAGGGGGAGAATTAAAAAAATTCAAAAATCAAACAAAAATCAGAAAATTAAAAATCCAAAAATAGTGTTATTTCTGTTTTATTTCTTGTTCAAGAAAATATGAAAAATCCAAAAATATTTTTGTTTTTGTTTTATTTCTTTCAGAAAATTAAAAAAAATTCAAAAATATTGTGTGCTAAGTTTTCTTTTAGTTTTGTTTTGTCTTAAAAGTGAATTCAGATGTAGATGAGACTCATGGAGACTGAATCGAAAATTTCTGAGCCAAGGCTTCATCCGTGAGCATCGAAGAATTCTCATTCAAAGGAGCAAGAAATGAAGATTATTCCTTCATCATTCAATCCTTCAACCCCAGAAGCAAGGTGAAGCTGTTCTTGAAGATTATGTGACAGATTGCATTGAAGCCTCCTCAATCAATTTGCTGCTATCTTGTACCTGCTGAAGTGATCCAGAAGATTGTTTCTCTCTATTGTTCTCTCTGAAGATTCTCAAGCTGAAAGCGCTATCTTTCAAGAATCTTTTCAAAAAGTCTCCTCACCCAACGTGCGTTCAAAGCCAAATCCTGAAGAAAAGCCCAACCGCTCAAGATGAAATCATTCATTGAAGATTCATCAAGTTCATCTTGAAGTTGTGAAGAAATTTGAACATTAAAGTTGAAGCCAAGCTCCCATTGAAGATTGACGAGAAACGCCAGCTACTTTTTAGGAGGAGCTTGTTGGGTCAATTAGAAAAGAAAGCTATAAACCAAGGGGGAGATTGTTGGGTCTAAATTTGGTTTATACTTTGCTTTTCTAGGAAAATATATTTTTATGTAATGTTGTATGTGTTTGCGGTTTGTGTGTACGGCAGTACACGGGTGTACGGCCGTACACCCGTGTACGACCCATATCTCATATATATAGGGTGAGGAGTGTGTAGAGGAAAAAAAGGCTGGAGACGAGGAGCATGTTCTAGAGAGAGAAACTAGAGAGAAGAATAGTGTGTGTGAGAGAATCTTGTGTAAGGAGCATCATTCATATCTTTCAATACATTCAAGATTCAAGTTATTCTTCTGCTCCTTCTCTTCTATTTTGATCTGGCATCATCCGTTTGATTGGGATTCCGCACCATCAAACGAATCTGATTGATACACAAGCAGGTTGGGGACTTACAAATAGTATTCACATACTATACTCTACAATGCCTAGTACCAAATCATGTATACTATAATCACAAACATTCTAAGAAAAGAACATGCACATCAGTATAAAAGAGTGAGAAACTCACCTCGAATTGAATGTGAATCACAACGAGCAACCACCAAAACTTCAATAGACTCAAGGCACTTCTTTTCTCCCTATAGAAGTGTTATAGAGTGTTAATAAGTAACCTTATCCATTAATTCAGCTAGTTAGTTCCTAATTTCAATTTCAACTTTTAATCCCAAAACTCTAGTCTGTTCAAGACCTGTCCCCCCTAAACCCATTCAATCCATATTATTATCCCATATTCAGAAATTACAACTCAATACCTTTCCATGGATATATTACACTAATCCTAATTATTTTTCTATGATTTAATATGAATTATACAAAATTGTGTGTCACAACTAAATTTGGACTAGTCAGTAAAAATGAAAATTTTCACCCTAGTTAGAGCCAACCAAAGAGTCTCTTTAATTGAAC
Organism: Lactuca virosa; assembly: GCF_052849685.1. NCBI lineage: Eukaryota > Viridiplantae > Streptophyta > Magnoliopsida > Asterales > Asteraceae > Lactuca > Lactuca virosa. Next base: position 23,610,077 of record NC_136431.1, on the reverse strand, counting down.
TTCCTATCACCTGCCTCAATCTCTCATTCGTTCTTACTCACCTCGGCTCCTCTCTCTTTCTGTTCTCTTGATTTCCCGACGATGCAATTTGACCTATCAATGGGGCACGTTTGGAGCGAATCATACTTGATCCAAACCCTTTAAAAAATTTAAAAACAGGACCCACACCGCTCTAATAACCCTTAGGGTTTTGAATAATCGAATCCATACCTATATCCACCGAATCAATGAATATCTGACCCATTAATCCGACCATTTTACAATATTAAAACTTTCACAATTTTAATGTATGGCACAAAGTAATTTTACTCAATAAAGATAAAATATCTATATAAACAAGATGTACATTACTTAATCCAAAAAATTCATTACAATAAACATTACTTAATACTCAAAATCTAATACAATAACAATTATATTTTACTTAGAATTTAATGGAAAACGGTTCCTCAACGAAATTGGGTCGCTCGTCAATCTGAATGTACTCGATTGAAAACCTTGTTGTCTCATCCACCAACACTTCTGAAGTCGAGACACGTGGATAGTGTTGTGAATCAAGCTCAAATCATATAGTAGCTCAAGGCGATACGTTACCTTCCTTACTCGAGCAATGAAGTTGTAATAACGTATGTACTGAGGTCCTAACTTATCCTTAAAGTCTGAATCTTGTGCTCACCCTGATCATTTATTTGCGGGTGGTACGGTGTGCTAAACCGCAACTGAGTACCCATTTCCTCCTGAAACCTTTCCCCAAACCGAGACGAGAACTGTATGTCCATATCAGAGACAATAAAAACCAGCACTTTGTGCCTGGCTACGACCTCCCTAATGTAGATATTTTATTGTTACCTCCAATGTAGGAACATAAACATGACCATAATATATCAAATAACCCCGAATTTCCCAGCCAACAGTCGAAATCTCTCCTGAAACTCTCTCGTATTTAGCGTTTTCATCTAGAAACACCACTTCCTGCACCTTTTCCTATTAACTCCAATAGAGGTGTAAAAGCTATCATTCACTGACACAACTCCCGAAATGGCTCACTAGCCAGCTTATGGCTAACGACATCAACAAATACATTCGCTTTACCGATATGGTAACATATCTCGACATCATAATCCTTAACCATGGCTATAAACATAATCCAAATCCCTACAAAACCCCTATAAATCTAAAATTTATGATTTGAAATTTCCGATACCGACCCTCTATTGACGACAATCATTCCTACTCCTTCAGGCATAAAACCGACTAATCCCTTGACAAGGAATGCTAACAATCCAAATTGAAGCAATATCTTGATCAATACATCCTCAACATCTCAACAGAGACAATGGTTCTTAAACTTGTCCGTACAGCTCCTAATACTTGAGCTGACTCCAGGAAATATCCACACTTTCAACTATATGAACGGGGCATACATCATCCACTAGCTTACGGTCTCCCATTAATATGACCAACCCTAAACTCTTACATTGTTCATATTATCAATCAATATCTTACAATTCGTGCCGAACCGTACCCAATGGTACCCTCATTAATCAATTACCGGACAATCAGACTAAACTAGTCTAAACACACACTTACATACCAATTGTAAACTCATAACCAATACTGATGTGAGTCTATAGGCATGTCACCATCATCACATAGACCTGAACGTAACCACCCATCACCCCTCTAACTATTACAATAATAGACAAGAACAATCAATTTATTGAATCCTAGGAACCTAAACAATTCCACCTAATCTTCGGACCATTCCTCTAATCTCTGAGCCTTATCAGACAAGATCAGGCTAGGGGAACTCACTGCGATCCTAAACCAGAGCCTATCCAAATACCTCTTAACATGAGAATCAATGCTAACAACTCAAAGTGTCTGACGGGCATTGATTCTAGAATAAGCTGCACCAATCCTTCACAGTCGAACCCATGACATTTCTGAACACTGGACAGACCATAGAGATACACCATTCTTATATCAAATCTTCCATCTGCAATGATTGTCTTCTTTTCCTACTCCCATCGATCGTCATCTGAAAGGAATAGAAATTACGAATGTTCGCAACAACCACCTTATGTCTTCTCAAAAATACCCAAATTTTTATTGTCCTCGGGCCCTTGCCCTGAATAGGTCATCCTCCCCCACTTGGAATTTGAACTCTTACATGTTTGCGAAAACAAAAAATATCTGCATCAACCATGTCCATCCAATCCATCCCTACTATAACATGCCAATCCCGCATTGCTATCTGATTCAAATCGATCGGTTACTTCTAACTTTTAGAAGTTGTCCTAAGCTCCCCCAACAACATAATCCTCATACTTAGAGAAAATAATACAAGGAGTAACTCGTTCCTGAGTATGAATTGGTTAAAACACCCGATAACAATACAAAATCAAATAGGCAGTCGAGTAACTAATTCTAAGGCTATGCAAACCAAATCATACAACCTCTCAAACATAGTCACACCATAACTGATGTAAAGCCGCGTATAGATACAAGAACATATGTAACATGTAAACCCTTATTCTAGGTATTATTCTTTGAAGTTCTCTTGTGTTAAATATCTGGATTTTTGGAATTTTTGTTTCTCTACGGCGCTGTAACGCCCATTTTCCTGGACGAATCAAATTGGGGCTTCAAGGAGTCAAACAGTTGAGTTTGGGAGAAAAAAAGCCTCTCGACGTGAGACATAAGGGCTCACGATGTGAGATAAGATGCATGAAGGTTTTTGTCTGGGACTGTGCTCACGACGTGAGGAGCGCTGCAGCCCAAGCCCACGAACTTTTAAGGTTTCCCACGTATTTAAGGATGTGACATGTGGCGTCACGAGAGTTGGACATGTGACAGAGTTCTAGAATGCGTCCGACAATGAAGCGTGGCCCAACAAGAATCGAACACATGGAACATTTGGAGAGGAGTTACGTAGTTGAAGTGCAACGCGCTCCCATAGATAGGCACAACGTGCCTGAACAATTTCACTATAAATAGGAGTAGAAATCCAGCCATTCTTCTCACATCTCTCACCAAAATCTCTTTAAGTTCTTTCCATCCTTTTGGTCCGAATTGTAGGTTCCCTTGATCAATGATGATTAACAATAAGAATGAATGAAAGAGCACAAAGAAGTAACACAAAGGTTTTTTAGTAAAAAAAACTTCTCACCAAGAGAACCAACACTAATCTCTAGGGTTTGATAATCAACCAGTGATACGAACCCTAATACATATAGTAAAGCAATACGATGTGAATCCCTACAAATCAGGGATATCACCTAATTCGTGTAAATAATAGAATATATTTGATATCCCTAAGATATCGCATCTATTAACTAACTATATATCTATCTATATATATACAATAGATTACATGATTAAAGATATCACACCGACGCGACTTTGTAGAGATGACTTTGCGCTAGTGCTGGTAATAAGACACTGGCGCTGATAGAAGTCAGTGTGATTGTTTTACATCATTGAATTCTAAGGCTTGACCTTATAATCTCCCCCAATATGATGATGTCAAAACCCAAAATCTTCTTCTTCTAAACGAAGGTAAAAATCATCCTCATCTTCTTCAGCTTCTGGCTTTACCTAGAAATAATCAGAAATATCAAGCTCTTTTTTTCAACTCAAGAGAGATAAAAAATTGACAGTTTTTGCAAGTTCTACGTAGCATAGACATGCAATTATGAGATGAACCAAATGCTCGGTGGGCTCCTTTACAAGATCATTTGAACACTGGAAGCACATATGTTTAGATTCATATGTAGAGAATGTCATGCTCTGGTTGAAGAATGAACATGTGTTGAACAGAATGAACATCCACTGGCAAAGAGTTGTTAATGACCTTTATGCCATAAGGAAGTAGAAATCAGACACCTTTAAAGGTTCTCTTTCAAGGCACTAAAGTAGACTCTGGGGATGAGGAAGGTTTATTAGAGGTCTTTGGTACTAAGTTAAGATCCTTAACCTTTGTGATAAGTATTTCAAGTACGAGCCTCAGTTCCTCAACATATTTTCCCTCTACTTGTTCACCAACTCTAGAATCTGCATCCACTCGTTGTATCCAAATTTCACCAAATCCTAAGAGGATGAGACCTTAGTGTATTGGCCAACAACTTTACCCATGTCACCACGCCTTGTGATATACAATGTAAGAATTCTTTCAGTTTTAGGCTTAGTGAATCTCACTTTGATGCTTGAACCGGGGTCACTTCTTCTTGTTAGCACTTCTCCAAACCTACTCAGTTCAAGTCTGATTATTGCGCTTTATTAAGCTACTTTCTCCTTTGACACTTCGATGTTGAACTTCTTATGTCACTTAATCTGATCGATCATAGTGCCAGTAGCAATCAAGTTTTCCTGAATCTTCTTGGAGTCTTTTCTGGCAAGCATCCAATTTACAGATTGAATATTGTGTTGCTTGGGAAACTCCCTAGTTTTTTAAGAGATACTCCCCATAATTCTGCAATTTCAGATAAAATAAGATCCTTGTGGTTCCTCCTGGAAGGACCATCATGAAGATCAGTTTTGGCTTTTCTCTTCTTTCTTAAAGGAACATCATCTCCATATAATTTAATGTCGCTTGGAACCCCTTGAGGGACATGCTGCTCCCCCTCAACATCAACACTAGTAGTGTCAGTATCAGGAAACACTGTCTGTAGAGGTTGTATGTTACTAAAATATAAGTCTATACAGTAAACTTCATCATCAACATCTGACTGATCAGGTATGCCAAGGATAGCCTCAACATTTACTTCATAATCAATGTCATTATTATCAGTGCCACTGGTAAACTCCTTAACTAGATTCTCCCCCTTTTTGGCATCATCAGTTCCACAGGAGGGAACCAATATAAGTAGAAGCATTTGAGTGTGAGGATTAGTAGTAGTAGGAGGACTTTTAGGAGGATTTGATGGTGGAAGACCTGAAGGTGGTATGGAGGAGGAGGAAGCAAAGAGGTAGAAGGTCTGTTGGATAGTGGAGTGCCTTTAGAATCCGGAGGTGGTTGTTGATCATCCTCTAATGGAGACTGAAACTCATCATCCTCAGTTTTAGTGTCAACGCCTATAACTATACGCTTGATCTCAACGAGATCAGTCTCGATTGTAACAAGACACTGATTCATGTTGGCGGTTAGTTATACTAGAGACTCCAATGTAGAAAGAGTTTTTTTTGAAAATCTTTGAATTCAGGTAGAAACTGGTCTGGTTGTGATTACTTCCCTTGAACAATTACATATGTAGAAAGAATTTATTGATAGGAGGATATAGATCAGGCTGAGCAGGTGATGTAGCATCACACTGTACTTGTGGGACTTCAGGAGTGTGAAATAGTAAAGTATGAACACGAGTAGGAGAGAGTGTATGAGAAGGAGATACATTACCTTGATCATATGGATGAGTCTCAGAGATATAATAAGTGTCAGTATCATTACCTCGCTGGGCTGGAGGAGTTTCAGGAACAAGATCATCTTCTTCTTCCAGTGATGGAGAAGAACCAAATCGGATATGCTGAATTGGTTGACTGGATTCTGTCATATTGATACGATGTGAGTGCAAAGGAACATCTTGAACCTAATCAATGGCAACTATCTCTTTATCTTGACTATTATACTCATAATTATTGCCAGCATCAAGGTTCTCGTTGGCAGCGTCAGTGTCTTCACCGAACTGAGAGTTCCTCTCAGTGTCAACATGTTGATCTACATATTCTTGATCTGAAACTCGAATCTCATCTTCCATATCTTGATCCTTTGATGGAATCAATGTGCAATATATGGAAATATTTCACACTCATATGGAGTGTTAATCCACTTCTACATTCCCTTTGTAATGCTCCATTCGTCTTCAGGAATCTTGTTGAACAACTTTGAAGAGGTGAAGGAATGAACTCATTCTTCATCCTGATCATCATCATAACCAGTACTAAGGTACCGGAGTATTAGTACAAACCATCAAGGATATGGAACATATGAGGATCTTTAAATTCCTTCAATAATTTCAACAATTTGATCAAAGATAAGTTGTGCGGAATCCAACTGCTTATTCTTGATAACAGAGAATAGGATGCGATGTTCAAAGGAGTTCATCTAATGAAGACTCCTTGTCTTGTGAGTAAGACATTTTCCAAGAACATCTGTGAGAAAATTCTATCTAGTGGGAAGATAGAGATGGAGAACATTGTGATTTCGTTGTTTATCAAATTCGTATTCCATTTTTTCAAGAACAGCATGACACTCTTCCCTAGAGGGAATTGGAAAGTATTCATCTTGAATCGGAAGTCGAAGTGCTCTTCGGACATCTGTTACAGTCATTAAGATAATATGCGCTCCATCTCCTATTGGATCAACAACGACAAGGAATCTTCAAATCCATTGTTTTCATATTTTTTAGGGATTTCAAGTGAGAATGCGACATTGTTATACATGATAATGATAGGAATATCAGGAGTTCCAACAACTTTGATGGCGTTTGGTGTGGGAGCATATGTGAAGAGAATAGATGTAGGAGCCATGGAGGTTGTGGTTATGGTTATTGTGATCGAAGTCAAACGATAGTTTTTGATGATAAGTAAAAGTGTAAAGTGCTCCAGAGAACACCGTTGAGAAGAAATCACAAGAGAGAGAAAATTAGCCCTAAATCTTGTAGTTATCTAGGGGTGACGCATATCCTCAAATTTAAAAATTTACCGTTTAGAATAAGCTTCTGAGAACATGGTAGATTAGCCTAAGAATAGCAATAAATATCGGCGATAAAACAATAGAGTCAACATCAATGTATAAAACATGCATCAGATGGATAAGAGGAATTTTGGTGTATCATACTATTGTGTTGTAGCACATTGTATCACTTACATAGAATTGCGAGATATCATCAGTGTATATGGTTTTTTTATGTTGGATCATTTATCACTTTTATTAGAAAAATAGTTTCGGAGAGAATGGTATGATGCATGTAATACATTCTGGTATGTAATGCACCCATCGACGTAGAGTGTTGAATTTTTATCAGTGTATGGCTTAAACAATGAATCATAAAATTCTTTTTTAGAAGCTTTGTAGGGCAAGAGTGGGTATGTGCATGTAATATATCACGGTACATGATATACCCATTGACACAAAATTTTCAAGTCCTCATCAGTGTCTAGTATCATACGTTGCATCGTAAAACTTTAAAGAAGAAAAATAAGGCAAGAGGGGGTTGGTTCATGTGATAAACTACGGTACATAGCTTAACCATCGACACAAAATTTCAAACTTTTATTAGTGTATGGTATCATACAGTGAATCATTAAGTTTTAGGATAGAAGATTTATTGTGAGAGAAAAGGATGCCTTAGTTACACTGAGTTGTTATCAATGTGAATCAATGAAAATGTATAACTCATCAACAGGGAGTGGTTAAAACCCTAGCACATAAAGTTTTGTTTATAGTTTCAACCTAGAATCAGTGATTGACATCAATTCCTTTGATATGGTAAAATACAAAATTAGAAGTAAAAGAAAATAAATAAAGAATAAAAAGAAACAGTCAAAGGAAAGGTCAAAAAGAGAAACATGCAACTTATTTCGAAAACATAAAGATCTGATATGATGAATCTTTTGAATTAAATGCTCATAAAGGACTTCCTATTTTCAAGATTCCTACCACACATACTTATGTATATAAAAGGGAGACAAATTAACACTCATTTCACACTTCCAAACATATCAAACTATAGAGATTTAAACATCAAAATAGAGAAAGATATGTTCTTCATAGAAGATGATATTATTTTGATGGATTCCAAGCTTCATATTCACCACGATGAGAAGAGATCTGAAGCAACTCATTCTTTGTAACCAACGAGTTAAAGGGTTGTAATCTTTTTAACCTTCGAGTTATGAAATTTAGCAGGAGAAGACTCGAAGGAACAAAAGATTAAGAGCTACAAGATGAGAGACAAAATCATCGTCTTGACAATGTTTTGGTCAAAAAATGAACAAGCAAGAATCAACCAAAGTGTATGAGAGGCTGTGATGTTCAGAATAACGCAAGTATAAAGTGTTGATCAAAGTGACACAAGTTGTTTACAAGGAAAGACCTTGATCCTTGCTAGGATCTCTGGCATAAAACCTTGGGAGGTGATAATGATCACCTGCCTTGATGATTTTATTGATTGAAAATGTCGATTATAGAGAAAATGTAAAGAGTATAAGTACAAGTGTTGTTGTTCTGCTAAAATTTCGTGTGTAGTGTGATGAATACAAGTGATTTTTATAGTTTAAAGCTAATAACAAGAACTCCAAAAATTTCGGGATCCTCCAAGATCAACTTATAGATGTTGATTGACTTGGTCTTCTGGGTCTTTTGCATGGTCATCACGACTATTCATTGAGAATAAGTCTTTGGCTTGATTATTTCTGCACATGTAAGAAAGATAATATTTTGAAAAATAATAGTCAGGATCATGAAGTATGCTTGGGATCCTGAGGTTTGAGGATCCAAATTGTAATTCTGAGATCCTAGCCCTAACAATTGCCCCCAAATTATTCTTGCGAAATATTTTGGAGTTAGTTTGCCAAAATTTAAAGGGATAATTTAAAAATAAAAAGAAACAAATACAATAAGGGGTTTTGAATTTTAAACCCTAACGGATAGAATTTATCTGTTCAAAAACCATCATAACCGGTCAAATCGATCTTTCTCTTTCTTCTGCCATCACCATAAATAGAGGCAATCGATTAAGGCTATTTCTCCCCGCGTCTTTTAGCTTTTATCTATGAGTTTAACAGTCGTCTTTCAAGGTACACTTCTCTATTCTTTTCTTTAATTTTCCTTTCACTAACAATGGGAAATAAAATGACCGTATCTCGTAAGAACTTCCTCGCTCCTTCTGAGGATGATTTCGTCGACCAAAAGATCTTATCATATGACAAGATCTGTTCTTTCGATGAGGACGATATCGAGTCATTGAAAACAGTAGGCGCTTTCTTCAATGAAGTTGTTTTCAAACCCTTTGATCCAAAATACCAACCTAATTTCGCTTCCTCCTCTTGGGTCTGCTTTCCGGAATACCCCTTTGGTTTGGGTCTGAAATACCCCTTTTCCAGGATCATCTCCAAGTTCTTTGAACTTACTTAAATCTCTTACATCCAAGCCATGCCCATTGTTTGGAGAATCTTGTTCTGGATTGACAAACTAAACCAATCCAAAGATCTAGATATAGGTTTAGCTGAGTTGGAAGCTCCCGTTATCTTCTTAGGCTCAAACCCCACAAATCCCCTCTCGTTCTGAAAGCAAAACATAACGACGATGCTTGGAAGGAGAAATACTTCTTTGTGAGACATGGTTCGATCCTTGGTGGGGATTCCCTACCGAAGACCTAGGTTAAAAATGGTAGGAATAATTTTTCCTTGTACTGAGGATCCTGAAATTCACATTTCATTATTTTGTTTTATGTTTTACAGCTTTTGAGTTTGAAGAACTCATCCTTGTCGCGACTCACGAAGGATACCGAAAAGAAGATAAAGAAGCTTCTCGCTGTTTCTGCAGCTGATAGGTCTTTCAAGTTCGATTGCTCCAGTCTCCAAGAAGGTTCCTCCACAACTGCATCAATGGCTACTGGTAAGAATCCTTATCTTTCCTATGATGGTTTAGAATCAATGAGGATCTTGAATTAATGAGGATCCTAAACTAACGAGGATCTTGTGCGATGTGTAGGATCCAAGGTTACTCACTCCAATGCCCGATTTGGTCTGTCTGATCTAAAAGACGATATGTCCAGTGACTAGATCCTAGTTAAGAGAGAGAAAATGTAACACCCAAAAATTTCATGCCAATTTAAAACTTTTTCAAAACATTTAGAAATCAATCATCATTACAAAGTTGTTTTCAAAATATCTAACATCAGAGTTTTCCCAGAAACCTAAACAAATCATGAGGAGCTGTACGATCATGCCTTCACCTTGCCGCGATCCCCTGATGTAACTGAAACTGTAAGCCCGAAAGCTTAGCGAGCTCCCCCAAAATACCAACTCCATACCAAAATAACCACAACAAATAACATTTTCAGATCAACATGCATAATGAGCCTTCAGCCTGACTGGACCGCCTCACAGGGCCTACAGCCTATCTGGACCGCTCCCGAGCCTTCGACATGACTGGACCGCCTCGCAGGGCCTACAGCCTATCCGGACCGCTCCCCGGGTATGTTGGCCTACAACACAAAGCAGGACCGCCTCGACCCTACCCCCAATCAACGAACATGTGCACATAAATACCATACGCTAGCTCATATCATATAACAGTCAAACCGATCTAACATATCACTAATCATAGCAACATCCCAATAACCGGGATACAGACCTAACCGGTCACTAACAAAGCATTATCCTATAACCAGGACGTTGACCTAACCAGGTCGCTAAGCATAAGCATACCATTATCCTAACTACCAGGATGTAATCAATAAACATATCATGCCATAATCCCGATACAATATATAAAGGGCCGGCCTTGGTGCCTTAGACCCTGTTGATATAGTGAGGATAACTCACCTTGCGACTGCCGACTGGAAATAGAAAGCTCAACTCTTGAATCACCGCCACGAACCCCACCACCTATACCCAACACATCATAAGGTTTATAAATTCCTAAATACCCCAGAAGTCAACTGGTCAACCCTTGGTCAAAGTCAAAGTCAACTGTCAAGGTCAACAGTCCATGTTGAACCTCAACTCGTCGAGTACCCTCAGCTACTCGCCGAGTTTCTTGCAATACTTATCCGCTCACCGAGTCACCAGAGTGACTCGTCGAGTTCCTAAGGCTCGTGGTCGAAGCTCCACGGCTACTCGTCGGGTTTCCTTCTTGCACCCGACAAGTCCACACGCATCCATTAATTGGGAAACCCTAACTGACTCGCCGAGTTGTTCATCCAACTCGTCGAGTCTACGAAAATCTTCATCGGGCTTGCCGAGTTGTTCATTCAACTCGTCGGGTCCATGCCTATCTTCATATGACTCGCCGAGTCGACCATGCGACTCGCCGAGTCCCTTCAGTCCTTCAACCATACAGACACTTTTTAAGCCATGCCAAGGCTCCAAATTGCATATCCAACTTCCTTAGGCATGCTTATCACGTAAAGTTGCAAACTTTATGTGCATGCAAGGATTTTAAGACCCTAAAATAACAAAACTAAGCTTGCAATGAAGTTACACCCTTGAGGGAAGGCTCATACTAGGCAAAGCTGATGACTTTATGAATCTAGAGGTCAAGGGGAGTCCAGATCTGAAGTTACAACTTCAGATCTTGGCTTAAGCACAAGAAACCTTTCTTAAAACTCATGCAAAAGAGGTTAAAAGAGAGATGAGCCAAAGAAACAGCTTAATACCTTCCAAAGAGTGACAACTGATGAATCCCTTAGCTCCCCACGAGTTCCTAGCCTTGATTTCATTGCTTCCCAAAGTGTTTTCTCCTCCAAAATTCCTCCTCCAAGCTTGAACACACCACAAGAACACACACACTCGATTTATGGTCTGAGAGGGACAAGAAGCAGTAAAGGGGAGGCAGGGGGAGGCCAATGATCCTTTAAATAGGGTGCAAAACCCCGGGAATTAGGGTTTCATCCTCCAGCTCCTACTCGTCGAGTCCCTTATTGGACTCGACGAGTAGATCACTAAATAACGCGGACAAACCCGCTGCTACTCGACGAGTAGGGCAACCAACTCGTCGAGTAGACCTTGAAATCAAGGAAATTCTTATATAAAATCGATACCTGAGAATCGGGGCGTTATAGAAAACTGCCTTGCCTCTTCCTCTTAAGAAATCTCACATTGATCTTACTGTGAAGACCCCAAGCTCTCGTAAGAGGAAAACCTCAGAAGCCACGAATCTAAACCTGGAGAATCTCGGAGCCGAGGAGGCACTTCAAAAATTGATTTCCTTTTCCTAATCTGTAAGTGTTCGTGTGACATTAGTTTCTGACTCCTATTTGTTTTTATTAATGTCATGCTCATTTTAGGTTTTTGCTCATGTTTCCCAATCAGTAGTTGATCTAAGGATCCGGGCTCTAGAGGGTTGAGCTGTTGAGCAAAGAGAAGGCTAAGAAAGAGGAAGAGCATACTGCTGAGATGGAGGGGGTGATTGTTGATGCGAAGGCTAGTGTTGCGGTGGCTATCTGGGAGGCCAAGATCAAGCTGGCAGAGGATCTTGAGAACCCAGGATCTTGGAATGTAGCTGGATGACGCGAGGCACTAGCCAAAGTAACTAGAAAGCCTTTCATCACTACTGAGGATCCTGCGTCGAAGCCTGCAGAGGGGGAGAAGAAGAAGGATGCGGCCGATGATGACCAAGCTAAGCTCTAGGCCTGCAAGAAATGAATCTAAGTAGTTTTTTGTTTCTCCTGCAATGTAAAACAAATAACTTTTTGATGGGTTGGTGTGCAACCTTGTTTAATGCAATGGTTGTATTTCTCTTTCGTATTTCTTTCTTCATTATCTTGCTTGACTGTTATCGTACTAGGATCTGTAAACAATTAGGATCCTGAAAAACTTGGTTCCTGTAAATAATCTTAAGGTAAAACTCTTTCAGTAAGTAACTAACCATCTTTAATAATTAACCTTTTAAAGTCAACTTAAAGATTGGAGGTTTGATAACCAAATAATATTTGTCTGGGATCCTGAAAAGTTTGGGATCCTCAGACTGTACTTAGAATTGAACTCTTTCTTGGCAACTTGGACAACTTCTAACGATGTTTGTGAGCATCTTTGGAATTGAAAGAAGGGTTTAACCTGACTTTCACTTTCATAAAAAGAGAAAACTAGACTTTTTTAAAGTTTTTCAAAAATTAGGATAGATAGAGTCTGGTGATGTTTTGACATATGAAAAATTTGAAGTTATGATTTTCTTATCTTCGTATGATCCTGATGCTATTGTGCGGAAGGATCTTTGCTTTAGAAATTTGTTGCGAAGGATCCTTATTTGACCTCATCTTAGCAAACTTCAGGAAGGATCCCTTATTGAAACTAACTTTAACTAGAGGAAAGTGTTTGTATGATGATGCTATAAATCTTGTTTACTTTCTGGGGAGTATCCCATCTTCGAATAACATGCTAACGTTATGAATTTATAGCAAGTCTCTAGGGAAAATCCTAATTCAAGGTAACACATTAATGTTACAAACCTTAGTGAATTATTGGGGAAAATCCCAAACCATATGACAACATGAAAATGTTATAAACCTTATGTATTTTCTGGGGAAGATCCTAACTTGAGATAACATGTAAATGTTATAAACCGTAGGAATTTTCTGGGGAAGATCCCAACTTAAGATAACATGTGAATGTTATAAACCTTAGGAATTTTCCGGGGAAGATCCCAACTTAAGATAACATGTAAATGTTATTAACCTTAGATTCAAACTTTAGGATCTCAACTTATGTTCAGAAATGAGAGGGTTTCCAAGCCACTAAAGCATGAAATGATCCTCTCATTCACATCCCATAGTTGGATATCATGCATCCAATCGAGGTGTATAAACCTTAACTCGTGTGAAAGAGGTAATTAACTATTTAAACCTTAGAGGGGATTAAGTACCCTTATTCGTAGGAGAGATGATCAATATCTATTCTTAGGAAATTCATATTGTGAATTGTCAGATGTTTGCAGTCATGGAGCTCTTTTATGCCAATGGTCTTTTGAACGTCAGGATCCTCAAATATTCATCTGTTAAGATCCTTAAGTATCAGGATCCTCGATTGTTCAACCGTCAAGATCCTTATAGATCATGATCCTTAAGTCCCTACATGCAACAAACATTAGCTAAGGGTGTGCGTTATCCTAGCTAATGCCCTTCTGATGCTTAAGTTAGTAATGATATTTGAAGAGAATAAATAATAATAAAAATAAAGGGTAAAAGGTAAATAGCATGCGTAACTTAAGTGTGTTGGGAAACGACTAACCTTACTTACATAAAATAGGCTTTGAGATGTAAAGCATTCCAGGATCTTGGCAAGATGTTTCCATCTAGGGTGGCCAACCAATATTCCCCCTTTACTGCTTCGGCATCTATGAGATATGGCCCTTCCCATTTAGGTGCTAGCTTACCTACACTAGGATCCTTAGTATTTTGGAATGTTTTCCTTAGTACCAAGTTTCCTATTTGGAATATTCTGACTTTTATATTTTTATTTTACGCCTTGGTGATCCTCTGTTGATGAGCAGCAATACGGATCTTGGCAAGATCCCTAAGTTCATATATAGTGTCAAGATCCTGGGCCAGGATCATGTTGTTGTCCCATTGGTTTTGAAGTAAGTATCTTGCTATTGGGATCACCACTTCAATGGGAATCATTGCTTCCATTCCAAACACTAATGAGTATGGGGTTTGGCCCATAGCTACCTTGGAAGTGGTCCTATCTGCCCATAATACGAAAGGAAGTTCTTCTTCCCATCTTCCTTTCTTCTCATCTAACCTTTTCTTCAAGTTGTTGACTATAATTTTGTTGCTGGATTCTGCTTGGCCGTTGGCTTGAGGGTGGATAGGAGTAGACATTACCATTTTGATTCCCCAACTTGTGGAAAAGTCCCTTGTCCTTTTGCTTATGAATTAGGATCCATTGTCGCATATTATTTCTGCATGGATCCCAAATCTGGTCAAGATGTTACGTTAGATGAAGGAAACTACCTCTTTGTCTCTTACTTGGACGAAGGCTTCAACTTCTATCCATTTTGAGAAGTAGTTAGTCATCACTAGCATGGAGACCTTTCCTCCATAGGCTACTGGCAATTTACCCACTATATCCATTCCCCATTTCATGAATGGACAAGGGGAGATAATAGGATGTAGAGGTTCTGCTGGTTGATGCAGGATGTTGCTATGTATTTGACAAGCATCACATTTCTGAGCATGAAGGAATGAGTCTTTCTTCGTGGTCGGCCAGTAGTATCCCGCCCTCAACACTTTGGAGAATAAGGATCTTCCCCCAGTGTGGTTGCCACAGTCTTCTTCATGTATATCCTTGAGGACCTCTGCAGCTTCATGATCTTGTAGGAACCTAAGGTATGGACCTGCTATAGATTTTTTGTATATTATATCAAACCTTGAGATCCTTGTTCTGAATTCCCTTTCACTTTTTTCTTCCTTACGGATCATGTCATTCTGGAGGTATTCCATAATGTGTTGGATCCAGGATCCTGAGGTTGGAGAGGGATCCTTGATGTTGGGATCCAGATGCTAAATCGTCGAATTGGGATCTTCGATTGTGGCGACATCAGTAGTTTCCATGTGTTTTTCGGGGTCCTTCCATCTCTTGATAGGATCCTCAATTGTCGGGATCAACACATGGGTTATAGGGATCCTGGTTTCTGGCGGGATCCTTAGGGAAGATCCTAGACTGGCCAAAGCATCTACTTCACCATTGTCTTCTTTAGGAACCTGGTTTAGGCTAAATGTTTCGAATTCCGAGGCCAGGTTTTTGAGGATCTTGAGATATAGTGCTAACTTCTCTCCTTTTACTGCATAGGATCCAATAAAATGGTTAGTTAGCAATAAAGAATCAAAGAATACTTGAAGATCCTTGATTTGAAGATCTTTTTCTATATGTAGTCCCATGATTAGTGCCTCGTATTATGCTTCGTTGTTGGTTGCATTGAACTCACAACTGATTGTTAGGGGGTAGGATGCCCCCATGTGGCGATTTTAGTATGATCCCCAATCCAGTTCCTCTGTGGTTTGATGCTCCATCTGTGAATAACGTCCATCTTCCCATGTTCTCTTCTTCTAGAAGTTGTTTGGCTTCTATTTCGACTTCGGTTCTTAGATCATCACTAAAGTCAGCCACAAAATCTGCCAATGATTGGGACTTTATAGCGGATCGTGGTTCATATATTATTTCATATGTGCTCAATTTCACGGACCACTTTTCTATCCTTCCTGACATTTCTGGTTTTCTCATAACATTCTTAATGGGATAGTTAGTTCTTATAGTTATAGGGCATGTTTCAAAATAATTTCTTAATTTAGTAGAAGCTATTACTAATGCAAGTATAAGTTTTTCAAGGTGGGAATACGTGGTCTCAGGATCCATGAGAGTTTTACTTACATAGTAGATGGGATGTTGGTCCCCATCGACATGCTTAGCTAATATTGTACTTATCGCGTTCGAGGATAATGAGAGGTTAAGAAGGAGTGGTTCCATGTCTAATGTTTTTACCAACAGGGGTGGTGAACTCAAATATCTTTTAAGTTCCCGAAAAGCATCTTCATGTTCCTGGGTCCACTCGAATCTATTGTTCTTCTTCAAGATGTCGTAAAAAGGCTTGCATCTTTCTGAGGATCTTGAGATGAACCTGTTTAAGGCTGCCACTCTTCCTGTTAGTCTCTAAATATCTTTTGTCGAGGATGGTGATTTTAGATCAAGGATGGCCTTGATTTGCTCCAGGCTTGCTTCGATTCCTCTTTTGGTTACCATGTATCCCAGGAACTTACCCGATCTCATCCCAAAGTGGCACTTGGAGGGATTCAGGTTCATGTTATATTGGTCCATGATGTCGAAGGCTTCTTCGAGATCCTTAAGGTGATCCACAACGTTTTTGGATTTGACCACCATGTCATCGATGTAGACTTCCATGGTGTCCTCCATTTTCTCTTTGAACATCTTGCTAACTAGTATTTGGTAGGTCGCACCTACATTTTTATGACCAAATGGAATGGTAGTGTAACAATAGATAAATGTTGGAGTTATAAACGTCATGTCCTCTTGGTCAGAGGGTTCCACCTGGATCTGTTGGAATCCTGATGATGCGTCCATGAATGTTAGCAATTCATGACCCGCTATTGCGTCTATCATGGAGTCTATGTGTGGTAGAGGGAAAGGATCCTTGGACAAGCCTTGTTAAGATCCGTGTAATCTACACACACTCTCCATTTACCGTTCTTCTTTTGTACCATGACCACATTAGCTAGCCATCTTGGGAATTTCACCTCCTTGATCATGCCAGTTTTGAGAAGTTTTTCTACTTCTTCTTGAATAACTTGGTTTCTTTCTGGTGCAAGTTTCCTTCTCTTTTGGGGTATCGACCTGAAAGATGGAGCAATGTTAAGTTTATGGGTTATTATACTTTTATCAATACTTGTCATGTCCTAATGCTTCCATGCAAACATCTTGCTTCTAGCCTTGAGGAACTTTATGAGATCATGTTCGACTTGTTCAGGCATTGAGGATCCTATGAGAACTTTGGCTTCAGGATCCTCAAGGTTCAGGGGCACTTCTTTTATATCTTTCTCTCTTGCTTATAGCACGTCTCGTTCCCCTGCCTTAATTGTTATGCTTATCATGGTACCTTTGAAGATTTCATCGAAGTTTTGTAGCATTCCTTGGATTCTTGTTGGTCTCCTATGATCTTCACTGTCCCCCATGGGGTGGGAATCTTTACGCATTGATGATATGTTGATGGAACGACCTTGATTTCGTGGATCCATGGTCTACCTAGTATGACATTATAAGAGGATAATGTTTCAATTACACAAAAAGGTTGTTTAGAGTTTACCCCTTCTATGTTGATTGGTAGCTTTATCCTGCCGATGGTGTGCTTGGTTTCGCCACTGAATCTGATCAACACTGAGGATCTTGCAACTATCTCAGACTCTGGGATGTTCATTCTTTTCAATGCGTCCAGGAGTATGATGTTAACTAAGGATCCTCCTTCGAAGAGGATCCTTCTGATGAAATGGTTGGCGATGTAGAGAGTAATCACTAATCTGTCATGGTGAGGATCCTAGATGTCTTGTCTATTCGCTTCGTCGAAGGTGATATCCTTTTCATTTGTGATCAATGTTTTCTTCTGTGGTCCTTTTTCCTTCTCCGTTTTGGATACCTTGGCGTGCCTTTTTGCTGCAGAGTAAGATGTACCATAAATGTAGGATCCTCCAGAGATCATATTGATCACCTTGACGTCGGTAGGGGGGATCCTGGTCTGTCGAGGATCTTCTGAGGATCCTGGTCTTTTTCTTTGGATCTCTCCTTCCTTCTTCCAATGATTTCTTTGAGATATCCTTTGCCTAGGAGATAGCTGATCTCTTTCCTAAGAGCTATGCAATCCTCTGTGATGTGACCAAAGTCTTCATGGTATGCGCACCATTTGGACTTGTCTTTCCAAACGGTGGGTTTTTCTCCTTTTCTTGGCCATCTTGCTTTGTCTCCAAGATCCTGCATAGCAAATATTATACCTGAAATATCCACATAAAAACAATAGTTAGTAATATTAGGAAAATCTTCTTCCTCTCCCTCATCTTCAAGGGCATTAACCCTGTGATGGTCAGGTTTGAAATAAGGTTTTTATTTAGAGGATCTTTGGGCCGAGGAATCGGACTTCCTATTGAGGTGATCATAAGAGCTTGGTGGGTTGATCCTTTTTTGGATCTCCTTGTCTTCTTCGAGCCTGATGAACCTTAGTGCTCTGCTTCTGACTTCATACATTCTCTTGCATGGAGTCACTACGAGGCCTTCATAGAAGATAGAATCCTTCTTTAAGCCCATTTTAAAGGATTCAACTGCATTTTCCATGTCGATGTTGGGGATACTTAGAGCTTCCCTGCTAAACCTGTTCATAAAATTCCTAAGGGATTTCTTGGGATCCTGAACCACCCAATAGAGATCACTGGTGATCCTTTCGACTGTTCTGCTACAAGAAAATTGATTGTTAAATAAATTAATCAAATGAGAAAATGATGTAATCGAATAAGGAGGAACATTAATAATCCATTTTAGAGCTGATCTGGTGAGGGTGGAATCAAAACCCTTGCACACGCAAGCTTCTTTTAAGTGACTGGGGATGGGAATGATCTCCATCATTTCTCTGTATTGTGCTACGTGCTCCTCATGATCTATAGTTCTGTCGTAAGGCTTCATTATAGGGTTCTGAAAGCGCTTCGGGACTTCGGTATCAGCTATCACTAGAAAGAATCTGGAGATCCTGTGGCTCGTCGGGATACTTCCAGTACAGGCTGAACTACTTTGGGTACGCTTGAGATCATCTGTCTTAGTTGTTGTAGTTCCTTAGCCATGATCGAGCTTAAACTTGTATCAAGATCCATTGAGTTAGTAGTAAGGATATTATTATTGATAGGGTTACTAGGATTCTTGTTATTGGAGGTATCAAAGGTTTCATTGGGATCCTGGGTCGTATGGGCTTGGTTTCTCGGAGTTACGCACCAAGTGGGAACAGAGGTCCGTATTGAGGATCCTATCTCACGACGAACCGCTAAGGATCCCGTGTTATCAAATTTCAGTACCTTGGGCTGCAAGATCGAGGGTGCTACCTCCTGTGGTTTGTGGATTTTTGTCCTCATTCTTTCCACTTCCTTGAGAATTGTCTTGTTATTCTCCTGCTGCTGGGCGACTTGTTGTTCTAGTCTCTTTATTATAGCAAAGATTTCGTTATTAGAAATCAACACAGAAGGATCCTGGAGTCCTGGGGTAACGACCAAAGAGGTGTTTTTCTTCTGTGTTTCTGGGACTTTTTTGGGAGCTCCACCTAGTGGTGGTGGAAGGTTTTTGGAGGAAATAGGAGGAATCGAGGAAGAGGATAGAGTCGATTGAGTAGACATGTTTTTTTGAAGGATTTGAACGCCACGACCCCACGGTGGGTGCCAAATAGTTTTGGTCAAAAAATGGACAAGCAAGAGTTAACCAAAGTGTATGAGAGCTTGTGATGTTCAGAATAATGCAAGTATAAAATGTTGATCAATGTGACACAAGTTTCTTACAAGGAAAGCCCTTGATCCTTGCTAGGATCACTGACATAAAACCTTGGGAAGTGATAATGATCACCTGCCTTGATGATTTTATTGATTGAAAATGTCGATTACAGAGAAAATGTAAAGAGTATAAGTACAAGTGTTGTTGTTCTGCTAAGTTTTGTGTGTAGTGTGATGAATACAAGTGATTTTTATAGTCTAAAGCTAATAACAAGAACTCCGAAATTCCGGGATTCTCCGAGATCAATTTATAGACGTTGCTTGACTTAGTATTCTGGATCTTTTGCAGGGTCATGATGACTATTCGTTGAGAATAAGTCTTTGGCTTGATTATTTATGCACATATGAGAAAGATAATAGAGTATATAACCGTTATAGATATTTGAAAAATAATAGTTAGGATCTTGAAGTATGCTTAGGATCCTAAGGTTTGAGGATCATGAGGTTTGAGGATCTAGATTTTAATTATGAGATCCTATCCCTAACAATCAATGAATTTTTGGATCTCAGATGGGGGTCGGTGTAGCAGTGAGATTGAAAAGAAAAATGTAGTAAATTCTGAAGATGGATGATCCTGAAACTTGAAGACTAAGAGAAAAAAAACCGGTGATTAATAAGCGAAAAAATACATGTATGGAATGTATACTCCTTTGGTAAAAAAAGAAAGCTAGGTTTATCTTAAAGAAAAGACTTGTTTTTGTAGCTTTGTAGTTTTGAAAGCAAAGCAATAAAGTACTGAAAATACAAAGCAATAAATGTTTATAAAGCAGCAAACACATTAAGCACATATATGTTCTTTTTCCTAATAGGAGTGAGCAAGATTGAATTCTTTGAATCAATGATGTTTCCCTTTTCCTTAATCAAGTAAACCCTATAGACAGGATCACAAAGTTGACTGATTGAAATGAAGCTCTATCCAGACCGTTGACATAAGAAACATCCTTGAATTCCATAGTCTTGCACTGAATTGATCCAAATCCCTTAGTTCTTCCTTTCCTGTTGTCTCCAAACGTCACCATAGGACCATGCTTCTCAACAAACTCATTCAGGAGGGAACTACATCTTGTCATGTGCCTTGAGCACCCACTATCAAGATACCATACGTGTTCTTGGCATTGTAATGTTAAGAAACAAATTAGGACAAACTGACCCATTTCTCAATGGGTCTTTTCACAAAGGATTTAACATTAAAAATATCATAAAAAAAGAAGGAAGACAATTTAAGGAGTTATCCTTTTTGTTCCACTTTTCATTTCTTAAGCGAACATTGTCAATTCTCTTAGTATCTTCACCAAAAGTACACTCACTGATCTTATGGGATGTATCTCCACAACGATAACATACCCTTATCCCATAATTTTTTATTTATGTTGAAACTTTTCAGACACTTGGGTTTCCAAAGATTTGAGACCTTTTCAGGAATTTTGGAACAAGCTTTGGAAAAAATGGATTTGTCAGTGTGACAGGGTATAGAGGGGACCTGAGATGATGATGTACAAAAAGATTCATGAGTGTCATAGGAATGAGTATTATCAGTGTCATGACGGTTAGCGGTACATAATGGGGAATCACTAAGTATCTCATATATAGAGTGAAATTCACCATAAAAATGGGAAACTTGAGATACATTTCAGTGATTGGGGTAAGAATATCAAAGGAGGAGTTTATGATAGAAGGATACAATGAAATGAGTGACTAATGAATCTAGACTTAAAATCTTCCTTGAGATCACGAGAGGAAGGAAAGTTTTGTCCAGTGTCAATCTGTTTAAAAATGTTAACAACCTCATCAATATTTACACCAAGAATTTTCTCACGTTGATCAAGTCTATGGTCGTCTATTATTTTATTTAACTTATGGTGAGAGTGATCCTAATTATTCACGATACATTGAAGATTGTCAGAATACATTTCAACTCTATCTTTTTTTAGTGAAGATCAATATTGGTAAGAGATAGATTGGTGACTTTAGTGTTGGTTAAAGCAATAGTATTTTCAATGTTGGACAAATTTTTTTATTATTCTGTCAATCTCTAATCTAAGTGGTTGTTTTTCTTGGTTAAATTTTGAGAGATTATGACACAAGTAATCAAACATAATGCATTTTTTGTTATCAGAGTAGGTGATGAAATTGTTTACATGATATAAAGACATTGAATCCCAGTCCTGCATTTTTGAATTCTTAGCGACTTTGGCCAAATCAGCTTCAAAAGTACTAGCGCCTTTGCTTTCTTTATCAGTGACTGATGTATCAGTGTGAGCCATCAAACACTTGTCTTTTCCGCCATCCTCATCAGATGTTTCTTCATCATCAACCTAGTTTTCAACTTCAACTACTAAGATCTCCACATCAATATTCTATCTCTTTAAGAAGGCCAATAATTTCTTGTATTTTACCTCATAATCTTCATCAGTATCTACCTTCTTGGACTTGCATTCCCTGGAAAAATGATCAGCTCATCCATAATTGAAACACTTGGGACCCTCTTTCTTTTCAGCAACAGATTTTCTTCCAGCTTCAAAGCCTTTAGACATTGTTGAGTCGGTCTTTATTTGAAATCTTTTAAATCCATATGGTTTCTTATCATTCCGGTTAATATAGAGCTTGACTATTAGGGCTTCACCTTCA
Organism: Lactuca virosa; assembly: GCF_052849685.1. Lineage (NCBI taxonomy): Eukaryota > Viridiplantae > Streptophyta > Magnoliopsida > Asterales > Asteraceae > Lactuca > Lactuca virosa. The sequence goes on along the minus strand of NC_136431.1, from coordinate 23,587,701 downwards.
GATTCATCAGATAAATCGCTATCACTACTTTGGGGAGACTTCTTGGAATAGAGTGCCACATATCTGTCCCTCTGAGTGACACGCATGATTTCCTTTTGTAAAATCTTTGTTTCTTCATGATTACGAAGATTACCAAATAAAGAATCTAAATCCATGGTCGCGATTTTCTCATTGTTCTTCAAAACATCTACATGATGTTCCCAACAATCAATCACTGAATCAAGAAACTTGAGAACCAAGGAGTTTCTAGTCTTGTTCATGATAGTTTTTATAGGTTATAAATCTATGCATGCTGCGGAAAAATACTTAACTCTTAAGTTCACATGCGACCTATTTGGATCTATGTTTTCTCTGTTGATAGAAATAAACTCTGAACATCAAGAACCCTAAAGAAACTCTACAATAATCGAAATAAACATAGAGTTAGGGTTTACATACCTCTTGATTATTGTAGCAAATAATCAAACCAATATCCTTCTTAAAAAACTTGGAAAGCAAGCACCAAAAGTTTAGTGCCTTTAATGGTTTGTACCCAAAACCCTAGAAACCCTACAATAAAGAGGAGAGAGGAACAAATTTTTTGGGTTTTCTACTCATCAAATACACTCTAAACTAGGTAGCAGAAAAATCAAAACTACAATATACCTAAGTGTACATGCAACCTATGGATCTATGGTTTCATGCTAATTACATCTACCCTAGAAAATGAAAATAAAAAGAAGAAAAACATACCTCTTATGTAGCCCTTGATCTCCATACTTGAGATTTCGTCCTCCACGAAGTTGCTTGGATGAGAGGGCCCAAACCAGAATCCCTCTAATGGTATCACACCTAATGAAACCAAAGAGTGGAATAAAAAATAACTAGGAGAATGGTCAATTTCATAAACTTTAAGAGGGTTAGAAATCATCCCTATGGGGGGAGGAAGAAGAGGCAAAACTTCAAGCTAAAGAATAAGCAAGGAAGAATGAATCCCTAAAGCTCTATTTATATCCTTGGATGCCTTCCGGGGTTCTATCCTCAAGCCCATGTAGGTTGGATAACCCTAAGAACGAAATTCCCTTTATCCTAAGGGAATTTTCGTCCACCACCCTTCTTCTTAGGGTTCTGGAATATTCTTGATCAACCAACTATTGATTAATTGAATATTCAATGCTTTGATTAATTAAACTGTTAATTAATACCCAAAATATATTTCCAATTAGTTTCTAATTGATTATTAACCATAATAATTAATAAACAAATTTATCCTTTATTTATTCTACTCGATTTGGGTCTTGAGGGCAACTCAAAAGGGACCTAATAGTTAATGACATTGGACACTCTTTCCAATAAAAATTTCGTTCCTATGCTTCTTAGGAAGGTCATGAACAAAAATAATGAGCCAAGGGGTCCTATTTATTGTTTAGGTAACTTGCAGACCAAGTAAGATTTGAATTATTTAAATAATAGATTTAATCCCAATTCAAATCCTTTCCCGATCTGCATCCAGGAGGCTTACAAAAGCCCTAGAAGAGCCTCTAAAACCATCCACCCTTTGATGGTTCTAGAATTGTCTTCTTTTTTTCAACTATTGAACAATTACAATCCACCCTTTTCACCTTTAATTAATTCGAATTAAGCCCAAACTAATTCCTGATTAATTCTGACTAATAATTAATTAATTCGAATTGATTTCTTATTAATTTATTAACCATATAAATTAACAAATAAATTATTTTATTATTGGTCTCATGTTAATTTGTTAATCACATAACAAATTAACATATCAATTATCTATTTTCAATTAATATATTAATCACATAATATATGAACAGATTATTTTTTCTCTCTATCCTAATATCATTTCTAGCTATTTATGTTATGAGGGCAACCCAGAAAGGACTTTGTTTCTATTTGCAAGTTTATAGCAATTTATTTATGAGCTTAGACACCTTAATCCAACAGTCTGTCACTTGGATAAGTCCATAACTACAACTGTAAGTATAACAAAACAACAAATAGTGCTTTCCAAATCCACTGTTGAACTCTGATCTAATTAGACATTGGCCCTAAGATAAGTGATCAAATATTCCTTCACTCTTTACGATATCTTATGGACACGTGACATGGAATAAAATCAATCTCATGGTCCAAAATTCTGTTTCTCGATTACCTGATTTATGACGACTGAATTCAGACTACTAATTGAACACATCAATTTAGTCCGGGCTCATCCAAGCACTTCAGATGTCAACAAAAAATCATTAAGGGGCCCAAATATATCACTTTTCTCAATAGGGAAAAAGGAACGAATAAACTTTGACTTATATGCTTGTATCTTTTACTCACCAAATTATGCATGACACTACGTTTTATGACATCACGTTACTGGTACGTTTTTGCAATTATAATGCACAACCGATTTGTAAATTACAAATCATATATCTCCATTTTAAGAATAAAAGATATTATAGTCTCATAATTACTCGTGCTAGAATCTATGAAGTAATTCTCTGAGCGTAGGTTTATCCAATACTCAAAATCCCCTTTTTCTAAGTACTCATGAACATCATAGCAATCTTATTGCAATGTCTAATCCCCATAGAAAATCTACAACTCAATTCATGACATTCTTAATTCACTACTTACTTCCAAAAGTATGAGAGGCTGTGAAATTTTGAATAATCAAATCATTCAGGAAGTAAAACATGCAAAGTGAAATACAATAATAAACAAATTAACTATTGTCTCAAACCTATTGAATATAAATAAATATCTATTATTTTATCATCATAATAATTTCGAATTTATTCATTATATAATGTTTTGAGTAATCAACTAACCACTAGAATTAAACATCATTCATGCCATGTTATGAACATGCATACTATGCCTCTCTAAGGTCCTTCCTTTGTGAACATATCAACTGGACATTATTCCAATAATGCTCATTTCACAATTCCAAATTCTTATCACTATCCAAGATGTGATGGAATTTCAACTTAACATGCATTAATTTCCTATGATATCAAGATTCCAAAGTCTTAAAGACCGAGTCTTCAATATTACAGACTATCCCATTGGAACTTTGTTACTTGAAACAATTCCATGGTAATGAAGGTTCAAATTCAAGGTACACTACTTGAACACTTCTTTTGCATTAAAGTTTCCAAATTACATGTAGACTTCTCAACGATCTCCTGTTATGAAACATTTTCATATTCCCATATGACCATCAATTCTGACCAAGAATCATCTCAATCTAGAATCATGTCACTATGGTCTATCCTAAATAATATCATACTTCTAAGCATCCACAAGCAACCGGTCTTTGGTATAACCTTAAAATATTTTTGATAGTTGTTTAAAAACTTTAGTCACAAAATATTCTAATCCTTTTCCTCACAATGCTTAAGGAATTTGGAAAAATTAGAATAAGTGAATATTATAGCATATGTATCGATCCTATATCCGAAGTATATGGGACTCGATTCATTATGTCTCATATAAGGATTTGATATATCTTCAATCTCTTGATATAATATTTCCATATATCAAATTTCCTATGATGAATCATTTCAACATGATATTCATATATGTCTATGACTAAGTTCTATTGAACTATGCGATCTAAACCTTTAAATTCGAAAACAAGTATGAGTGTCCTCTCCCTTAAGTCTACTATAGAGAAACAATTCCCAAACTTTGAAATTTGCAAATTGAAACTTTGTTCCTTACAAACAGTATTGTCAACATGCAATACTAGCATAACAATTAGCTTTGACATATACCTAGAAATCAACTGGACTCCTAGAAATCAATACTCTTGGCTTTCTTACTGAAGTACATATTTTTGTTACGCGATGCTTCGATAACTCTCCAACTAAACTTCTTAAGCTTATACACCTTCATGGGATAGTATATGTGTGTGTTTAAACCCTTTTAGAACTCATAAATATATCTCTTGAAAGTTCAAACAATACCATGCCATTCCTCACAATTTGAAATATGAAGAGGGATGCCATAATCATATTGTGAATTTGAGAATGCAATTAATACAACCAATATCCATATTGATCTTTATCATATCTTATAATCTATCAATGAAAGTAATTCCTCATAATCACTCTCATGAATTAGAGCGAATCTTTTCCACATAGATTTCAAGGTGCATACGTTCCCATCCATGTGAATCTGTCATTTCCGACCTACAATCATAAGACAAGGTTTAGGACAAAATCCAATTCAAATTTAGCTTTCCTTCATGGATTGAACTTTGCTATTCTAAATTTCTTGCCCTCTGGTAGCACAAGGGCCTACCAGTGCTTCCATTTTGTTAACAAGTCACCCATTTTGATAAGTGTACTTTCACTGACCAACATGCTTTGCTTTTGTAGTTAAATGAAAACATAGAACTCATAAGCATTGCCAAATCAACTAGAAGTGCACAGAAATAAGAATGTGTCAATCAAGCACGACAGGTTATCAACCTCAGGTCGCGTGCTAGTGATAACTAAAAATTTTATTGTCGGTTGACTCTTGAAACTCTTAAGATCAATACGACTCCCACTGACTTCTTGACATGTGAGTTTTCTCTCAAAGAACATTCATTGACAAGCTAAAACAAATATTCAAAAGTTCGTGTGGATTCCCGACAAGAAAACACTTCATAGAATTAGTCTCTTTTTATCTTTCGTTTCTCAATTAACGAAAACATCACAAATCCAATTCTATATGTGCTAGAGTAAGAAAACATTTTTACTCTATATATTTTGAGGTATTTCCAACCTTCTTTTTTTGAAATGAGTTTCAAGATATGATTCACAGTTACTAGATCATAGCTCTACAACTTGATTTGGAATGAAGTATGACTCATCTCTTGATCGAACTATTTCTAACAATATCTGATTCCTCTTCTTAGTCATACAGATGCACCGAGATGTTCTTCGATGATCAATTATGATATAAATCCACAATAACTAAGATGATCATAAAACATGATACTATGGTACTCTCCTTTCCTTTCATATTGGAGAAACATTTATGTTACTGCCTAATAGATTCCTCTTATTCGTTCTGCTACATTTTGAATTTTTTCAAAGTATCAGAATTATGCTTAATCTTATAAACACAACCATATTTACTGAAACACCAAAAAATCATGATGAATGGCGTTATCGTCCTTTGTGGTGGATCTGATGAGTCCATATCAACATGTACTAGATCCATTAGTCCCACGATCAGATTTAGCTCACTCTTCTTAAGCTTCCTTCTTTCTCTTAGATCCTGCAATACCATCAAAATGTGACCATCACATAGGAACTTAAAAAATCATGGAGTTAGATAATGGATGTACCTGAAGTAGAGTCATACGAATTGACTTTACCATCTCTGAGATCTTTTAGGTACTTTGGGCAGCTTCGCAACCAATGTCCCTTCAATTAGAAGTAGAAACAAATGGAATCGTTCGGTCAACACATGGGACTATCCCAGAACTAGCCTTTCTCTTTACCATATGATTAAACGGTGTGATCTTGGACAACCCTTTTCCATTGGGAAGAGAAATCTTTTCTAAACCACCATTTTCACCATTGTAAATTTCCATGGAAACCTTGGAATTACACCCTATACGCATCTCCGCTTCATATGTTTTCTTAAGCATTTCTAGTTCAACAACCATCAACATTTGGGTCAGATCAATTAGGTTCATGTCGATATTCTTCAAATAAAAGTTCTCAATGAACTGGTCATATGACTTTGGAAGCGAGAGAAGAACCAAATCAATGGCTTGCTCCCTTAGGAAAACGACACCCATTCTATCCAACCTGTCAATGCACGATTTCATTTTCAAAACATGCACACACAGAGTTTCCATCTTGATGTTTATATGCCAATAGGGATTGAGTAGTCTCATATCTTTTAACTTGAGGAAAACATGACGTTGGGAGAGTCATATGAGGAGGTGGAAGAGTTGAAGAGAGATGATGTCCAGTTCCATCATTTCCTAAGGAAGGGAAAACAATTTCACTTGAACTTGAAATTGGAAGACTATCTCCTTAAGATTGAGGAAAAACATTTCCATAAGATGAGGAAGACCATTCCTATCTTCATAATACATCTAAAAGTGGGAAAAAAGAATTCAAGTTAGTTGATTTTAATCCTTAATTTATTAATCCAAATTTAAATCAAGGATAGGATCCATATTTTCGATTCGAACTTTGAAGAGGGGTGTCGTAATCAAATTTGAATCTATTTTAGGTAGGTAAGACTTTTACCAATTTCAATCTTATGAAACTCCTAGATCTTTTAAGATTCATTTAATCTTATTAATGTCATTTTAATCTCAGATTATTCTCTCACTTTTATGACTAGGATGCCGAGGATCACAAACGAGATGTGAATAACCATGCAAAACCGCTTGACAACCTCGAGGACTTTTATCATCTCAGATTGATGTGTTGGTTAACAACACACACTCGATCAATAATGATAATTTTCGAGATACTCCATAATATCTCTTTATAGTCCCTATTAGTGTGTCAGTTAATCACACACGCTCTACTAACACCATATAAAGAATGATGTGCATTTTCATGGATTAGCATACTTTTTTACATTTTTACTAAAGTAACTAGAGTGAGATTTTTAACGAAGGTTCTAGTACTTTTAAACCATTATACTTTTATGAGGTTATGTACTATCGAACCCGTTCTGCTAACGACCCTCCACGAAACAAGGGAGCGGTGCGTGAGAATGAGCACCCATTCAACGACCATTTTATAGGTTGCTTCCTTACACCCCTGTATAGTATGACATTGTGAATGAGACATACTAGCATTCTACCATCATGAAAAGGACCCAAACTTATGAATGGATGGGTTTAAACCCTAAAGGTACCAACTTTATGGACCTTGAACATCAGAAACACCGAGAGGGGCAACTCAAAGCTCCTGGAGTGGCATCAAGCCACTAGATAATATCCATGGGATCAAAAAGGAACCAAAACTCATAAATGATAGATCTAAGACATCAATGGTCAAGTTCATAGCTTTATACCTCAAACAAGCTGGAAATGAAGCACATAATCAAGATCCATAAGCTCTTCCTTGATCCTCAACCTTGCACCAATCCCCTACTTCTTGGATATGGACAAAAACACACCAAAAATTGATACCATGAGCACAAACTACCATCATGAAGGCTAAAGATCGATTTCTAGGGTTTTAAGAACTTGGAGGCTGGTAGAGAGGCCAACCCTAAAGACTTAATGAGCTTATATAGGGTACACCATCAAAATTAGGGTTTTCATTAAGATTCACGTATGCCCTGCGTACACCATTGTATGCCCTCGCGTATTCCCGAAGGCACGATCCTGCATCGCATCAGTACGCCCTGCGTACACCATTCTACGCCTCGCATATTGTAACAAACCGTTATTTCAAACCTATGTAATAATGTAGGTCAATTTGTATTTCTTTTTAAAATAATAAAGAGAAATTTTAGCATACTGTGTATATTTACATAATTGACTCTCAAAAATAAATTATTAAACAATCTCGATTGCGACGAACCGAGTGATAGAGATTGTAACAAGGTTTCCAAAAACATAAAGAACACTAAAATCCGAGTTATAACGAAGAAGTTATGACCAATCGAAGATCCGCGACAAAACCGGCAAAACACTGTTCAGTGTAAAAACTGAATTTTCAATAAAAGGCTTTTTAGCCTGACCAATCTAAATGAAAGTTGTAGTTTATGTTAAACTGAGAACTTTCATAAAAAGAACGGCAAAATCTGACTTCGTATGAGGAAGTTACGATTTTTCTAAGTTTCAGTGTAGCAGTGTACAACTAAAAAGTCGAAATAAAGATCGAGTGATTTTTAGCCGACACAACCTAAACAAGAATTGAAGGTCTCGTCAATAGTAGTACAACGGTAAAAAGACAGACAAAAACGGACATCGGATGAAGAAGTTATGAATTTTCAACGGATTTCCTGTCCCGGTCTGTTAAAAATAATAATATTAAAAATAAATTCAAAATCAGCCGACGAAGTCTAAACGAAAGTCGTAAAGTATAATTTTACCTACACGTACATATAAAGAACGTTGAAAACGGAGCTCGTATGCGAAAGTTATGATTTTCGCAAGTTTTTGGCACAAAAATCAAGAAATATTGAAAACCGGGCAATTTCGCAAGACTGACCTTCGGCCACGTCACCCTCGCATGCGAGGCTTCCACGTGTCACCATCGGATTGGACCGAAGTTCTCCGTGTCACCATCTGATTGGATCGAGACCGATGTCCAATAAGCAGTCGGCAACCCTCGCAGGAGACACCCCCGGACACCCCTCGGACACCCCCTCGCACCGTGCCTTCTTCTGATTCGACCGAAGTCCGGTCCAATGGCCATCTGACACGTCTCGCCGGCTGTATGAAGCAATCCTTCTCCCTTCACCACCTGTCCGAACACGCGGCAGCCTCCCCTTGCTTCGGATTCGAGGCTTCGGCCTATATAAGGCATGCGAGACCCTCCGGACATTTTACACTTTTCACCCCAAATTTCACACACTTTCATATTTTTCACTTCCACAAACTTATATACAACCCCTAAAGCCCCGGTATCAAGTCTAAAACCCTAATCAAGCCTCGAAGCCCGGAGATTCCCGAGAAGTTAACCTCTCTCCAGTCGAAACTCTGCCCGATTTGAGCCGGTTTTTCGTCAAATAAACTCCTTTCCGGGAAACGAAACGCTATCCGAATCACCACTTATCATGTGAGTTCATACCCCCGTATATTCATAATTTCTACTGTTTTAAGGAGGGGAATACAAGCATAACACAAGAACTTTGTGTTATAAAATCATGATTTTAAATCATGATAAAACGACATTAAATCATCAAAAATACTCAAAACATTAAACTCTTTTATAATCTTATATTTTTCCCCAAAATTCATATTTGTGTGTATATATATATATATATATATATATATATATATATATATATATATATATATATATATATATATGTATATATATATATATATATATATATATATATATATATATATATATGTATGTATATAAATAAGATTTAAAAGGCTTAGGACTGATAACTCATTTTGGGTCCTTTTCCTTGTTTGGATGTGGGCTTATAGTACCGGTTATTTGTCCGAGTGTAGTTTAAATTTTACTTATATATAAAATTGTGTATGTATATAAATATAAAAGTTATTTCATCAGTTCAAATACCTTTGTAACATGTTGAGCAAGGGGTTACATGCTAAAAACAGTTAAATACCGATTCAGAAAGTACATATAAATTATAATAGGTATAATTTATGATACATAGAACAATAATTCATTATTCAAGCATACTAGAATACACTGTTTTACAAAAAACAAGGGTTTTGATTCAGAACAAATCAAGGGTTTACACCTATCAAATACATGTTCGGAATACTAATTCAAGAACATATTGTCAATCATTTATTTCAGAATGATTGGGGTTTCATGAGTAATATACATGTAACGTTTATATGCTTTTTATGAGACATTCAATTCAGGTTGTTTAATTCATTTTAGACAAACAAGGTAAAGTCCTGACATTATAACCAGAATCTCCATCCCGGGGATCGAAACAAGTTGTGTGTAGTCTATATCGGGATTGACAACCCCACACTCAGGCTGCTAGCTACAGTCAGGCATACACGCCAATGAGTGGCAATTGTTATCAACAGTTTAAACGCCCACAAAGCGTTTGTTTCAGGCCATCATGTCATAGTATGGTTATAATAACTCATTAAAAAGATATTAACAATACGTTAATGTATAAACAACTAAACGAAAGTACACCTTCAAAGTACCAGTTTACAGAATACAAACTACAATGGTTCAATACAGTTTTCAATAACAGCTGGTGGAGCCAGGCACACTCTCAGTTACAAGTTTTTCATAAAGGAATACAAATACAAAACATTGATACAAAGAGAACGGTTTTATGGGAATAAAACTACTTTTCATATACAACAGAAAATATAGGATTTTCTGGAACAGTTTACATATAAAAAGATACGGAGATACTCTTTTAAACATAAACACTTATGCACTCACTCAACTTTATGTTGATACTCTCTTTTCAAATTACTTGTATTCTCAGGGAAATAATACACAGGTACTCCCCGAGCTTTTTGAGAAGATGGAGCTATGTTGAGTCATATCTTCTTTTGTATAACTATTTTGGTTCAATATACAATGACTGAACACATGTAAATACTTATACTTTTTAAATACAATGGTTGTTTGTACTTTGAATACTATGATGCATGTGTTGTGATACTACAATTGAAGTCCTCCACCCCCGGGCGTTTCCGCTGTCTGGTCTGGGGGTGTGGCAGATTGGTATCAGAGCATTGTTTATAGTGAACTCAGTATATCAATCCTTAAAAGATATACAAACTATAAATACATCGGGGCTAGGAGCTCTGACTACAAGTATACTTTTTAAAGATTTAAGTATTTTTACAAGAAGTATACTAACACACATACCTACAAGTACAATATCACAGTCATAAGAACTTAAAAGTATTTGGATGTTGAACACTATAGTCAAACCTGGGCAGTTATGTAATCATATCTAGAATTAATATAGCCTGATCAACTATATTGATTTGAGATATGACCAACATGTGTTTGGGAGTGATAGTAGTGTTGCGACATGTCTAAAACTTACCATACATATTCAGAAGAACTATAGAACAGAACACAAAGATTAAAATACTACAGAGAGTATTTTACTAACCTTACTTCTAATACAGAACCTATGGCTGAACACAATTTACCGGGGGACCCCTACAATCGACAAAATGCAGGCTGTAATTCAGACTCAGTTGAAGAACCCTTTGAGGATAGCGAATCAAGTGGTACGGATACAGAGCCACAAGTCTGCAACCCTGGGGAGCGTCCCCTGAGACAAGATGAAGTCGAACCAGCCGAACCCATACCTGAGTGGGGCCAATACATAAGCCATTGGAGTCGACAAGACGGTCAACGCCCTCCCTACAGAATGACACGAGGTTTCTATAACGTCTCTAGAGGAGGAACAGCCAATAGAGCTCTTCTAGTTATAGTAAATCGAATAGCCCGGCAATTCGATCAATCGAGGATGTCGATCAATCGAATCCTAGAAGTGAATACGGTTGCGCAGGCTAACACTGCAGATATCCTTCGTCTTGATGAAATGCGGGATGATACCCAACACCATACAGAAGCCCTTCAGAGGCAAGTCTATGCTGCTCAATCCGAGATAAGGGAGTTGAGAGAGCATCAAGCTGCCCAAGAAAGGCGCTGGAAAGCACAAGACGAAGCGGAACCTAGCAACCTTCGCAAGTAGTGTTCGCACTACTTCTACTTTCTACTTTCTATATCGAATGTATATACTACTTCTCACGATATGTACAAAACCAAGTATCAATAAAACAATAAGCACTTTACTTCAACAAGAGTTATTACAATTCTCATAAACATCCTATTCCAAAGTTTTGGATCACAGAAATGTTCCAGTGTTATTTTTCATGCTTTCAATACGACCGCGAAAATTTTATTTTCGGTAGGTCGGTTTGATGTCGACACTTTCTCAGTATTGTGGTATATTATAGACCTACTTTAAGGTCAAGTTTTTCGGACCTTATGTACTTAATATACCAATACAATCGACATGTACATTCATACTCTTTGAAAAATAACCATTCAATTTCATATTATCCTATTGCAAGTTGTACTTGCAATGGATTCTTATTTCCAATTATTTACAAGATTCATGTTGAATTAAGTGTCTAGTTCAGAGATATCAAATTCATATTCATTCTTGATATCTCACTATCTTTTTATCTATTGACTTTTATAGAAAAAGATGCCTCCTCGTAGAAATCCAAGACATATCAATGTCAATGAAGCACCGACGCCACCCCCACCACCACCTCCTCAATTCGACCCCGCTATGTTTCAAGCGGCGGTCACGGCAGCTGTAGCTGTTGCCATGTCTCATATCAATACTCCTGGTGCTAGTGGGTCGGGAGTTGGTGCACATCCTTCTAACCATGGCGAGAGTCATGGGCATTTGTGAGAGTGCACTTATAAAGATTTTTCTAATGCCAAACCCAGGACCTTTAACGGGACTGGGGAAGTTATGGCACTAAGATAGTGGATAGAGAAGACAGAAGCAATTTTCGAAATTTGCTCCTGTCCGGAGGGTAGCAAGGTTAAATTTGCTGCTTGTACTTTTTTAGATAGGGCCCTAACGTGGTGGAATGGCCACATTAAGTCACTTACTCTGTTAGTGGCTAACTCTATCAGCTGGGAGAGCCTAAAATCCATGTTAATGCAGGAATACTGCCCGCGAGGGGAAATACAGAAACTGGAGCAAGAACTCTGGGGTCTTACAATGGTTGGTTCTGACATATCAACCTATACCAGTAGGTTCTGTGATCTGGCAATTCTTTTTCCGGATATAGTTCCTATGGAGAGCAAAAAGATTGAGAGATATATTTGGGGTATGTCGCCCCAAATTCAGTCAAGTGTTTTAGCTTCGAAGCCTGTTACTTTTGACAGTGCCAAAGAGCTGGCACAATCTCTTATCGACCACGGAGCCCGTCAAAACTCTGTGGTTACTGCTCCAGAACAACCCAAGGAGAACAACAACAACAGTAAGAAGAAGGGTTGGAACAAGAGGAAGGGCAAATCTCCTCTGGAACCTGCAAAGAAGCAACAAGTAGTGGCAGTCCATGCCACTACTGTACCTGCTACCATACCTGCTACTGTGCCTGCTACTGTCCCTAATAACCTTGCACCAACTAAGCCCTATGCTGGTACCCTCCCTAAATGCAACAAGTGCAATTTTCACCACAACGGAAATTGCTAAGAAATGCAGTGTCGTAACTGCAACAGGAAGGGGCATACTGCCCGATTCTATAGAATACCACCCCAACCACTTAACCAAGTACCTGCCGCTGGAGTAGGCCGAGCATGCTACCAATGCCGTGATGTGGGGAATTTCAAGAAAGATTGTCCAAAAGCTGGAAATGCCGGTGGAGTTGGGAGGATTCTAGCACTGGGTCATGAAGAAGCGGTGGCAGACCCTGCAGTGGTCACGGGTACGTTCCTTCTCAACAATACTTATGCACGCATTCTATTTGATTGTGGTGCTGAGAGGAGCTTCGTGAGCCATAATTTTAAACATCTACTAAATCAAAACTCCCAACCACTAAATGAAACGTTTACAGTAGAAATGGCTAAAGGGAAATCCGAATCCACCAACGATATATACATAGGATGTATCCTTACCTTGAATGACTTGTCTTTCCCAATAGACCTTATGCCGGTCTCTATCAAAAGTTTTGACATCATAATAGGTATGGATTGGTTGTGCCCCAACCATGCCGACATCCTATGTTATGAAAGAGTTATTCGTTTGAACTTGCCAACTAATGAAACTCTTATTATCTATGGCGACAAACCCGGAACGAACCTTCGGATCATTTCTTGCATCAAGGCACAGAAGTACCTTCGCAAAGAGTACTGTGCTTTCTTAGCTCACGTGGTAGACAAAAAGCAAGAAGTGAAAGATATCGCGAACATTCCTGAGGTCTGCAACTTTCCCGATGATCTTCCAGGAGTACCTCCCGAACGTCAAGTCGAATTCCGTATCGACTTAATCCATGGAGCTACCCCTGTAGCTAAATCCCCCTACCGTCTTGCACCTTCTGAAATGCAAGAATTATCCAGTCAGCTTAACGAACTCCTTAGCAAAGGTTTCATAAGACCAAGCTTCTCACCTTGGGGAGCACCGGTTTTGTTCGTAAAGAAGAAGGATGGATCATTCCGCATGTTCATAGACTACCGCGAGCTGAACAAACTTACCATCAAGAATCGATATCCTTTGCCTCGCATTGACAATCTGTTCGACCAACTTCAAGGTGCGAACTACTTCTCGAAAATAGACTTAAGATCCGGGTATCACCAGTTACGGATTTTGGAGGAAGACATTCCCAAGACCGCTTTTAGAACTCATTATGGTCATTACGAGTTTATAGCGATGCCATTCGGATTGATGAATGCACCTGCTGTGTTCATGGATCTAATGAACAGAGTGTGTCGTCCATTCCTAGACAAATTCGTCATAGTCTTCATCGACGACATCCTTATGTACTCAAGAAGCAAAGAGGAACATGGCCAACATCTTCGTCAAGTATTACAAACCCTTAGGACAGAAAAACTCTATGCGAAGTTTTCAAAGTGCGAGTTTTGGATTAGGAAGGTTGAATTCCTAGATCACGTGGTCAGTTTAGAAGGAATACACGTGGACCCTTCCAAAATCAAAGCAATTGAAAACCGGCCAGCACCCAAAACACCTACAGAAATCCGACAATTCTTAGGTCTTGCTGGCTACTATCGCAGATTCATCCAAAATTTCTCCCAAATCGCTAAACCGCTTACCACCCTGACGCAAAAGGGTGTAACTTTTAGTTGGGGAGAGAAGCAAGAAACAACATTCCAAACGCTCAAACAAGCCTTGTGCAGTGCACCGATCTTGTCTCTACCCGAAGGGACAGAAGACTTTGTAGTGTACTGTGATGCTTCAAATCAAGGGCTTAGGTGTGTACTTATGCAAAGAGGAAAGGTTATCTCCTACGCTTCAAGACAACTTAAGACACATGAAGTCAACTATACAACACACGACCTTGAGCTAGGAGCGGTGGTGTTTGCTCTAAAGATCTGGAGACATTACTTATATGGCACGAAATGCTCAATATTCACGGACCATAAAAGTCTCCAGCATATCTTCGATCAAAAAGAGCTGAACATGAGACAACGATGATGGGTGGAGCTACTGAACGACTACGAATGTGAAATTCTCTATCACCCTGGTAAAGAAAACGTAGTAGCTGATGCCCTTAGCAGAAAAGAATAATCGGGACGCTGAGTAAAGTCGTTGACTATGACAATCCATTCACATCTATCCACGCAGATCAAAGAAGCTCAACTTAAAGCCTTGAAACCCGAAAACATGGCAGGTGAAACTCTGAGATGAATGGATAAGAACTTCGAAATCAAGGATGATGAAGTCTATTATTTCATAAACCGGATCTGGACACCAAAGTTCGGTGGTTACAGAGACGTGGTTATGAATGAAGCACACAAAACCCGATACTCCATTCATCCACGTTCAGACAACATGTATCTGGACCTTAAGAAACTGTATTGGTGGCCTAACATGAAGGTCGAAATCGCTAC
Organism: Lactuca virosa; assembly: GCF_052849685.1. Classification (NCBI taxonomy): domain Eukaryota; kingdom Viridiplantae; phylum Streptophyta; class Magnoliopsida; order Asterales; family Asteraceae; genus Lactuca; species Lactuca virosa. The sequence continues at coordinate 23,572,429 of NC_136431.1, read as the reverse complement.
CTTTGTGGTCAAGTGCCTTACTTGTGCCAAAGTCAAGGTAGAGTACCAAAAACCTTCAGGTTTATTACAACAACCTGAAATCCCTGAATGGAAGTGGGAGCGGATTACAATGGATTTCATAACCAAGTTACCCAAGACTTCGGGTGGTTATGATACTATTTGGGTAATCTTCGACATATTAACCAAATCTGCACACTTATTGCCAATAAAAGAAGCCGACAAGATGGAGAAGCTAACCAGAACGTACCTCAAGGATATTGTCAGACTGCATGGTGTACCAATATCTATTATTTCGGACCGAGATAGTATATTCACCTCTCGTTTCTGGCAGTCTTTACAAAACTCTCTGGGAACCAGGCTGGACATGAGTACAGCCTACCATCCACAAACCGACGGATAAAGTGAGAGGACGATTCCAACATTAGAAGACATGTTGCGAACTTGCGTGATCGACTTTGGAAAGGCATGGGATATTCATTTACCCCTTGTTGAATTCTCTTATAACAATAGTTACCACACTAGCATAAAGGCTGCTCCATTCGAAGCCCTCTATGGTCGCAAGTGCAGATCCCCTCTGTGCTAGGCTGAAGTGGGTGACACGCAGCTGGCTAGAGGTCAAACTCCTGACAGTGCTCTCACTGGTCCGAAAATTATTCGAGAAACTACCGAGAAAATCGTACAAATTCGGGAGCGACTTAAAGCTTCCAGTGATAGACAGAAAAGCTACGCTGGCAAAAGGAGAAAACCCTTGGAATTCCAGGTTGGTGACCGCGTCTTGTTAAAGGTCTCACCCTGGAAGGGCATGATACGCTTTGGAAAGCGTGACAAATTGAATCCAATGTACATAGGACCATTCGAAAATCTTGCTAGAATCGGTCCTGTAGCTTACAAACTTCGACTACCCCAAGAACTAAATAACATTCATCCTACCTTCCACGTTTCGAACTTGAAAAAGTGTCTATCCGACGAGACTCTTGTAATCCCACTCGAGGAAATCGAGTTAAACGAGAGCCTCAACTTTGTGGAAGAACCCGTAGAGATTCTAGACAGGGAAGTTAAGAAAACTAAACAAAGTCGTATCCCGATAGTGAAGGTTCGTTGGAATGCAAAACGGGGACCTGAATTCACTTGGGAACGGGAGGATCAAATGCAACAGAAATATCCACATCTTTTTCCCTAGTCTATCTGTAATGCTAATTTCGGGACGAAATTCTCTCTAACGGGGGGATAATGTAACACACCGTTATTTCAAACCTATGTAATAATGTAGGTCAATTTGCATTTCTTTTTAAAATAATAAAGAGAAATTTTAGCATATTGTGTATATTTATATAATTGACCCTCAAAAATAAATTATTAAACAATCTCGATTGGGATGAACCGAGTGATATATATTGTAACAAGGTTTCCAAAAACATAAAGAACACTAAAATCCGAGTTATAACGAAGAAGTTATGACCAATCGAAGATCCACGACAAAACCGGCAAAACACTGTTCAGTGTAAAAACTGAATTTTCAATAAAAGGCTTTTTAGCCTTAAAAATCTAAATGAAAGTTGTAGTTTATGTTAAACCGAGAACTTTCATAAAAAGAACGGCAAAATCTGACTTCGTATGAGGAAGTTACGATTTTTCTAAGTTTCAGTGTAGCAGTGTACAGCTAAAAACTCGAAATAAAGATCGAGTGATTTTTAGCCGATACAACCTAAACGAGAATTGAAGGTCTCGTCAATAGTAGTACAACGGTAAAAAGACAGACAAAAACGGACGTCGGATGAAGAAGTTATGAATTTTTAACGGATTTCCTGTCCCGGTCTGTTAAAAATAATAATATTTAAAATAAAGTCAAAATCAGCCGACGTAGTCTAAACGAAAGTCGTAGAGTATAACTTTACCTACGCGTGCATATAAAGAACGTCGAAAACGGAGCTCGTATGCGAAAGTTATGATTTTCGTAAGTTTTTGGCACAAAAATCAAGAAATATTGAAAACCGGGCAATTTCGCAAGACTGACCTTCGGCCACGTCACCCTCGCATGCGAGGCTTTCACGTGTCACCATCGGATTGGACCGAAGTTCGCCGTGTCACCATCTGATTGGACCGAGACCGAGGTCCAGTAAGCAGTCGACAACCCTCGCAGGAGACACCCCCGGACACCCCTCGGACACCCCCTCGCACCGTGCCTTCTTCTGATTCGACCGAAGTCCGGTCCAATGGCCATCTGACACGCCTCGCCAACTGTCTGAAGCGAGCCTTCTCCCTTCGCCACCTGTCCGAACACGCGGCAGCCTCCCCTTGCTTCGGATCCGAGGCTTCGGCCTATATAAGTAGACCTGTAAATGGGGCGGGGTTTGGAGCGAATCACCCTTGATCCAAACCCGTTTAAAAAAATAAAAACATGACCCGCCCCGCTCCAATAACCCTCAGGGTCTTAAATAGTCGAATCCATATCCGTATCCACCGGATCAATGAATACCCGACCCATTAACCCGACCCTTTTATAATATTAAATTTTCATCATTTTTATGTGTTCCAGAAAGTAATATTTCTCAAAAAGATAAAATATCTACTTAAACAAGATGTACATTAATTAATACTCAAAGTCCAATACAATAAAAATCACATTTTACTTGGACATCGAGTTGTATATTTTGTTGTCATATATATATATATATATATATATATATATATATATATATATATATATATATATATATATATATATATATATATATATATAATGGGGCGGGTTATAAGTGGAGCGAATCGACAATGATCCATACCCGACCCATTTATTAAAAGGGTAAACGGGTATGGATCGTAAACGGGTAAACGAATCGAAAATTAAAATCCAAACCCGTAAAATTCTTACGGGTTTGGAGCGAATCAGGGTCAAAACCCGCCCCATTGACAGGTAATATAAGGCATGCGAGACCCTCTGGACATTTTACACTTTTCACCCCAAATTTCACACACTTTCATATTTTTCACTTCCACAAACTTATATACAACCCCTAAAGCCCCGGTATCAAGTCTAAAACCCTAATCAAGCCTCGAAGCCCCGAGATTCCTGAGAAGTTAACCTCTCTCCAGTCGAAACTCTGCCCGATTTGAGCCGGTTTTTCGTCAAATAAACTCCTTTCCGGGAAACGAAACGTTGTCCGAATCACCACCTATCATGTGAGTTCATACCCCCGTATTTTCATAATTTCTACTGTTTTAAGGAGGGGAATACAAGCATAACACAAGAACTTTGTGTTATAAAATCATGATTTCAAATCATGATAAAACGACATTAAATCATCAAAAATACTCAAAACATTAAACTCTTTTATAATCTTATATTTTTCCCCAAAATTCATATTTGTATATATATATATATATATATATATATATATATATATATATATATATATATATATATACATATATATATATATATATATATATATATATATATATATAAGATTTAAAAGGCTTAGGACTGATAACTCATTCTAGGTCCTTTTCCTTGTTTGGATGTGGGCTTATAGTACCGGTTATTTGTCCGAGTGTCGTTTAAATTTTACTTATATATAAAATTGTGTATGTATATAAATATAAAAGTTATTTCATCAGTTCAAATACCTTTGTAACATGTTGAGCAAGGGGTTACATGCTAAAAACAGTTAAATACCGATTCAGAAAGTACATATAAATTATAATAGGTATAATTTATGATACATAGAACAATAATTCATGATTCAAGCATACTAGAATACACTGTTTTACAAGAAACAAGGGTTTTGATTCAGAACAAATCAAGGGTTTACACCTATCAAATACATGTTCGGAATACTAATTGAAGAACACACTGTCAATCATTTATTTCAGAATGATTGGGTTTTCATGAGTAATATACATGTAACGTTTATATGCTTTTTATGAGACATTCAATTCAGGTTGTTTAATTCATTTTAGACAACCAAGATAAAGTCCTGACATTATAACCAGAATCTCCAGTCCGGGGATCGAAACAAGTTGTGTGTAGATCTATATTGGGATTGACAACCTCGCACTCAGGCTGCTAGCTACAGTCAGGCATACACGCCAATGAGTGGCAATTGTTATCAACAGTTTAAACGCCCACAAAGCGTTTGTTTCAGGCCATCCTGTCATAGTATGGTTATAATAACTCATTAAAAAGATATTAACAATACGTTAATGTATAAACAACTAAACGAAAGTACACCTTCAAAGTACCAGTTTACAGAATACAAACTACAATGGTTCAATACAGTTTTCAATAACAGCTGGTGGAGCCAGGCATACTCTCAGTTACAAGTTTTTCATAAAGGAATAAAAATACAAAACATTGATACAAAGAGAACGGTTTTATGGGAATAAAACTACTTTTCATATACAACAGAAAATATAGGATTTTCTGGAACAGTTTACATATACAAGATACATAGATACTCTTTTAAACATAAACACTTATGCACTCCCTCAACTTTATGTTGATACTCTCTTTTCAAATTACTTGTATTCTCAGGGAAATAATACATAGGTACTCCCCGAGCTTTTTGAGAAGATGGAGCTATGTTGAGTCATATCTTCTTTTGTATAACTATTTTGGTTCAATATACAATGATTGAACACATGTAAATACTTATACTTTTTAAATACAATGGTTGTTTGTACTTTGAATACTATGATGCATGTGTTGTGATACTAGAATTGAAGTCCTCCACCCCCGGACGTTTCCGCCGTCTGGTTTGGGGGTGTGACACATACCGACCTTAGAACTAGTACGTCATGCGTACATACATGTACACCCCACATACTGCTTAACCCCTTAACCCTAATATACTCCGAAGGTCATAACTTCCTCATTAACACTCCGATTCTGACGATCCTTACATCCATGAAAAGATGACGAGAATCTCTACACTTTAACCAACCCATACCTACCTTACAATATCCCGAACGAACATCCAATTTCCATAAAAGCCTGAGCTGACAAATTATTGAAATACCCTTTGACTCCAAAACACAAACCGAATACCCGAAACATCCAAATTACATTATCCAACCCCAATTGAGTCCAAATCTCACTTCTTCAAGGGTCCCAAGCCCTCTAATACCCAATCCCAAATTACTACTCCAAAATGGGAAACGATTTGAAACAAGGCGTTACACTTTGAAAGCCAAAATGTATCTTTGTATAAGTAAATCAATACTCAAAACTGTGTTTGTAAAGAATACTTGAATATACTTGAAAACCAAACTGTATTGTTGCATAAGTAAATCCATACTTAAAATAGTTTTGAAAGAAACCAAGCCCATGGTTTGTAGTGAGAGAGAGAGAGAGAGAGAGAGAGAGATTCTAGTTAATGTTTATAGAGAGTCTAATAACCGAGCTATGTGACTGAATGTACCCCCTACAACGCTTCATTGGACGTTGTAGTAACAATTGTAGACACTTATCACTGCTTTGATTGATCGGTCGAGGTTGTAGCTAGCAACCGCAGGTGGGGATGTTAACCACGTATAGATCTATACATATGTATCTCGCTCCGAAGATTAACGATTATAGTAGTGTGGGTATGCTAAGTGTTTAGACTCAGAAATGAATATAGTATCACTAAAAAGCCCTTAACTAAAGTATGTGAATAGCTCTCAGCCCTAACTTAATTGTGGTTAAGTCACTAGGTGTTAGGGGTGTCAGACCCAACAAATAAAGGGGTACGATATACTCCAAAATAATACTACTATATTGCACTAAAAGGTAGTACAAGGCAAGTAGGGTCAATCCACAGAGACACGGGACAATTGGTCTATACCTCATTGCACAAGGTACTATGGTCACCAATAGTAAAGAGAGGGGGGTTTAGAATGTTATGATTAAACAAACAATTAAAAACATAAGTAATCAACTAAATGAGTGAATTAAATTCAGAATTTGTAAGGACTCCAACTCTATGTATGACAACTTAGCAATGTGATTCCAAATCAACATGATATTTGCTCAATTATATCTAAGTTGGTACTTGAAAGTGTTAACAAGCTCTAACACTTCCCATTCACCACATTAATTAACCAAAACAAGCTCTTTGATTAACCCTAACCTTACTAACCTAACCTAAACATGCTCTTAGAATTATATTGAAAGATTGCATTAAACTTTATGTGAATGTTCCCAACAACACCCAATACTCCTCACAAGCTCGGGAGCATAAGAGTGTGTGAATAAGATTTACTCTAAATTCATTCAATGGAAATCAGTTTAGTGCTTGTTACTTGTTCAATTTCACAAAACAATTACGGATTTTGTAAAAGAGATAACTTGAATGACCTAACCCTAATTCAAATGGCCAATAAGAATCATAATTAGAATCAAACATTCGATTGAAGCAATATCAAATTCACTAGATAGAAATTAAATGCAAACATCAAGTCATATGATTGAAATCACAACTAAGAAGTCAAGACATGAAGTTGGAGAAACGAGGGTTCTAGCCACACATGGCTAGAACAAGATCAAAAGTTAAAAAGATGGAAATAATGTGCAATTACAACTTACAAATACTAGAAATAATTTCCAAATGATTATTGATCAAACCCTTGCAAAAACCTTCGAAATCCCCTCTCCAAATGTGCTATGATATGTTGTGTGTGTCCCCAAATGACCCAATTTCCGTAATATGAAAGATAGGAAAAACTGCCAAAAGTTGGTTTTTGGGTCGAACACGGCCCGTGTTGACTTGCACTAAACTGACACGGTCCGTGTTCAGCATGGTCAACACGGCTCGTGTTGATTTGCACTAAGCTGACACGGCCCGTGTTCAGCATGGTCAACAGCTTCTTTTCTGGTCAACACGGCCCGTGTTGATTTTGCAGTGTAAATCCAACACTGCCCGTGTACCCTTCTGACTCCGAATCCAAACTTGATTTTTCCAACTTTTTCGTTCTTCGCCCGATCATCCAGAAATCTTCACCAATGCTTCCCGGCACCTCCCAAAGCACATTCCAAGCTCCGGTTTACCTGAAAAAGACATGAAAGTGTGCAAATAACGTTGTTCTAGAGACTAACATGAATATGATGAAATGCAATAAAAATGAAGAATAACTATGCTAAATAGATGCATAAAACGGGACTAAAAAGTGTGCAAAGAGGTGCACAAAATGCACCTAACAAATCTCCCCAAGCTTAGACCTTTCTTGTCCTCAAGAAAGAACAAGAACCAGACAAACAGGACGATTTCTAGATGGCAAAAAGAAATATAGAACAAACAGGGACAGAAAGATCCTAAAAGCTAAGAATGAATGCATGCAATGAAAACTATGAAAAAGAAACATATGTACAAAAGATACTTAAGAAACAAAATGAACCAAAGAAAAAAAAATTAAGAAGACAAGTAATTTATTTATTTTTTATAAATATATATAAATATGATCAAACTTTACATCAATAGGGCTCCAATCATTAATACCTAGGCGACCATCCTGCTACCTTCCACATATCACAGACTCCCAAAGTGAGGAAGACCACAAAACAGTGTAACCCAATAATCCAACCATAGTTTTATTTAAAAATTTATACCATAATTAGCTTTATGGGCGAAAATAACACGGTCCGGGATCTCATGTCCTTAAGACTAAATGGCCAAGAATCAGAATCGACGCATCCTTAAGAACCCGTCACGGCGAATCAGCTTTCGCTGAAATAGTGAGCCCACCCGAAGGGCCCCAGCTCCTATCCTTTCACTTTTTCGAGGGCCACAAGTATCATATCACACAGTTCTTCATTATCCAGATTTGACTTTGAGATGGCTTTTGATTTTGATTGAACTTGGATTTGTATCTTCATTTTGAGCTTTGAATTCTTCAATCAACTTTTGAATTTCTGATAATTTCTTCGTTTGCGTACTTGAAATTCTGATTTGGGTGCTAGATGTGACAGTTGCACCCGTTCTTCTTTCTTGACTGTGTGGATCTGATACTTAAGCTCTCTGTTACCGCAAGGGTAACGCGTGTCAACAAATAGGTCCGTGTTCTGTGGGTCCAGAGTTGTCGATAAAGATTCTTTTTAAACATTCAGAAGCAAATCATCCTAAAGCTGTTATTACCGCCCACAAAACGTTTCAGTATGCAAATTTTTATTATTATCTAAGGCTGGGGTCTCGAATTACGGTGTTTGGGCCCCCTAGTTATTACAGCTGATTCTACAGTTTCGGTAACTATCCGGTCGCTTTGGGTATTTTGTTTTTCATTTGATTTCTTGTTTTCCCACTTCATGGAGCTATCGAATGTAAAGTTTGTCTTCATCTCGTAATTTTTTTTTAAAATAATGCATGAAAATGATGGAATGCAAAAACGTGAACTAAAAATATTTTTTGGTTTTGTAAATGCAAAATGCAAGAGAGAAAAAAAATGAAAATAAGAAGGTTAATTTTTTTTTTAAATGCATAGATGAACCTATTGTACAACTCTACCCCTCCCTGACCTTAAAGATAAGCATCGTCCCCGATGCTCGGAGAGGGTGGAATAACCTAATCACCGAAAGGTGGTGGGGGATGGTAGTCGGGTCGGGTAAGAGTCCAAAATAGTCACAAATGCACACAAATTGGATTTTAAGCAAAATATGAACGATTAATAAAATGGAAAGAATTTACCAAATCATTCTTGGAGCCTTGCAATTGTGGTGAGAACCTCCTCTTCATCTTCCCCAAGCTATCCGTGAAATATTTTTGGAGCCCGAGATTCATTTTCTAGGTATAAAAACATGTTGCAACACATTTGGAACATTAAAAACTAAAAACTTCAAAGAAACGAAAATGTTTTGAAGGAAAAGACAAAAATACCCCCGGGTTGCCTCCCGGTTAGCCGCCCTTTTATAAAGTCGTTGGCTCGACATGACCCCTGAGTATGCATCGATCTAAGTATATGGGGCTCTCCAACTTAGTAAACTTTTCGCCACCTCCTTCAATGGAACACTTATCTTGTACTTGACTTTCTTTTTGCGTGGGAACCATGTTGGACTTAGACCCTTAATGACAACAATCGTCCAGCCGACCCCTTTCATGTACTTGTCCAGTAAGGTGGTCAAATCTTCCTTCTTTGATAAGGTGGTCGATTTGATGGCCGGTTGGGTGTCTTCCTTCTCGGGGTACATATCCTTTGAAGGGTCCATCAAATTTATCATTTTCGGCTTTTGTGGTTGGTCTACCGGTGAAAGGAGTTTCTCATTGGTAGTGGGTGGCTCGGCCTCTTTTTTGTCAACCTCCAACACCTCCTCTATAGCTTCCTTGACATCCTTCTCCATTTCTACTTCTTCCTCTTCTTCCTCGTCTTCAAATTGCAATCTTGGATCATCAAAGAATTTTCCTATCGTTCAAGGTAATGGTAGAAACGATATGCCTTGGGTCCTCTTCAGTTTGCAATGGTAATTTGCCTTGAGCTTCCATTATACTCACATATTGAGTAAGTTGTGCAATTTGTTGCTCTAAGCTTTTGAGGCTAGGTTTGGTTGTTTCCTGGAAGATTTGGGTAGTAGTGGCAATGCTTTTGACAATTTCTTCCAAGGACATGCTCGAAGTTTCAGTTTGTTGGGGAGGTGGAGGATATTGTTGTTGGAGCTGTGGAGTTGGTTGGTATTAGTCATTTCCCCAAGCTTGGTATGGGTTTTGGAATTGGTTGTTTCCCCAAACTTGGTTGTTTTCCCACCATTGATCATGTTGAGGTTGATCATAACTCCATTGGTTTGGCCAGTAGTAGCTTCCCTTTTCCTGCACTTCCTCCCATTCCCCTTGTGAATATGGACATATGTTGGTATGATATCCATTTTGAGAGCAAAAAGCATAAGGAATAGGTGTGGGCTGCACACTTTGGTCATTTCCAATCATCATAACTATCTGGGCTAGCTCAGAAAGTTGGTCTTTAATGAAAGGAGTGTTCATTTGCGAGCCACACTTTTTTTTGTGTTTTTTTTTGATAGAGATGTACCTGCTCACAAAAATCTTGACATAGACAATTAGTAACACCGTGTCCCCAGCAACGGCGCCAAATTGTTAGGGGTGTCAGACCCAACAAATAAAGGGGTACGATATACTCCAAAATAACACTACTATATTGCACTAAAAGGTAGTACAAGGCAAGTAGGGTCGATCCACAGAGACACAGGACAATTGGTCTATACCTCTTTGCACAAGGTACTATGGTCACCAATAGTAAAGAGAGGGGGGTTTAGAATGTTATGATTAAATAAACAATTAAAAACATAAGTAATCAACTAAATGAGTGAATTAAATTCAGAATTTGTAAGGACTCCAACTCTATGTATGACAACTTAGCAATGCGATTCCAAATCAACATGATATTTGCTCAATTATATCTAAGTTGGTACTTGAAAGTGTTAACAAGCTCTAACACTTCCCATTCACCACATTAATTAACCAAAACAAGCTCTTTGATTAACCCTAACCTTACTAACCTAACCTAAACATGCTCTTAGAATTAGATTGAAAGATTGCATTAAACTTTATGTGAATGTTCCCAATAACACCCAATACTCCTCACAAGCTCGGGAGCGTAAGAGTGTGTGAATAAGATTTACACTAAATTCATTCAATGGAAATCAGTTTAGTGCTTGTTACTTGTTCAATTTCACAAAACAATTACGGATTTTGTAAAAGAGATAACTTGAATGACCTAACCCTAATTCAAATGGCCAATAAGAATCACAATTAGAATCAAACATTCGATTGAAGCAATATCAAATTCACTAGATAGAAATTAAAAGCAAACATCAAGTCATATGATTGAAATCACAACTAAGAAGTCAAGACATGAAGTTGAAGAAACTAGGGTTCTAGCCACACATGGCTAGAACAAGATCAAAAGTTAAAAAGATGGAAATAATGTGCAATTACAACTTACAAATACTAGAAATAATGTTTCCAAATGATTACTGATCAAACCCTTGCAAAAACCTTCGAAATCCCCTCTCCAAATGTGCTCTGATATGTTGTGTGTGTCCCCAAATGACCCAATTTCCGTAATATGAAAGATAGGGAAAACTGCCAAAAATTGGTTTTTGGGTCGAACACGGCCCGTGTTGACTTGCACTAAACTGACACGGCCCGTATTCAGCATGGTCAACACGGCCCGTGTTGATTTGCACTAAACTGACACGGCCCGTGTTCAGCATGGTCAACAGCTTCTTTTCTGGTCAACACGGCCCGTGTTGATTTGACAGTGTAAATCCAACACGGCCCGTGTACCCCTCTGACTCCGAATCCAAACTTGATTTTTCCAACTTTTTCGTTCTTCGCCCGATCATCCTGAAATCTTCACCAATGCTTCCCGGCACCTCGCAAAGCACATTCCAAGCTCCGGTTTACCTGAAAAAGACATGAAAGTGTGTAAATAAGGTTGTTCTAGAGACTAACATGAATATGATGAAATGCAATAAAAATGAAGAATAACTATGCTAAATAGATGCATAAAAAGGGACTAAAAGGTTTGCAAAAAGGTGCACAAAATGCACCTAACACTAGGCATAATGAATTTCTTTGTATAAAGTTTATATAAGACGAGTGTGCTTGGTATGTATGTAAAAGTTTAATGTACTTACTTTTATAAAGATGTATGTTTCAAAGTAATGAACATATGAACATGTATAAATGTTATGTATTTAAACATATAAATATACATGCATAGTAATAGCTTGAATCTTTGAAATACTACAAAGTTTTATGACGTGCTTTTTATGATATACACTGTCACATAAAAATCATATATTTTTGTATCATGTAGCATTTTTTGTGTGACAACCGTCAATTTTGGTCAAACAAAGTCAATAAAAGTAAACCAGGTCAACTCGAATCGTATTAGAATTTTAGGAGAAGTGTGATATTCTCTAATGTTTCTAATGTATTATTGACAAATTCTAATAAAAAGTACCTCTCTGGTTGCCAATTATCGAATGTAAACCCTAATTGGGTTAGTAACGTAACAACTCGATAATTTAATTATATATTATTTGGGTATAAATAATATTCGTAACACAAGGTAGTGGAGTTCGTAAACCTTACACTACATGGCAAATTCATATCAAATGTTACATATATAAATTTTTGGTTAATTCGTCACCAAATGCGACCAATTCTATACTCGGATTAAACACCCAATTTTAACGGAAAGAACTTAGGAATCAAACTATTTTTCATGTAACGTGTTATTATTTTTGATAACAATGATTTTTATAATAATTTGAATTTTTATAATTCAAATTAAATATTTTTGCATCATTTATACCATGTTTCTTTATAAAAATACCATTATTTTTATAAAATACCAAGTTTTTATAAAAGGTTGACTTTTTTTTGTAAAAATTCACAAGAGACAAGATTATCTCTTCTTTTCCCCACCAAAAGCTAGCATCCAAAGTACAATTACACAACCCATAAGGTATTAGCCAATAAGTCTCATCTGTGTCCCCCCATACCCCTACCCACCCCACCACTCTCCCTCCCCCTCCCCCTCCCCCTATAAGTTACGCCCCCCCCCCTCCCCCTCTCATTTCACCATCTTCATCTTCTTCATTCTCTCATTTTCTCTCAATAACACTCCATTTTTCTCAAGGTTAATTCTCCACAAATTGGTTCTTCAATTTTTGGTAAGCTTTTCTCCATAAATCTAGTGATTCTACACATAAAAATACGAGTTTTTTATATTTACACACATTTATATGTGTTATTATCCATAGGGTAATTCGACATTCAAGTGTTCTTCAGACATCTTCAAGTGTTCTAAGCTTGAAAACCTTTCATCTTCATCTCTTTATCCACTAAGAAATCCACTCAAGGTGAGTTCAAATCCCTTATTTTCGAGATTTTCATGTTTTAGGAGGGGGGGGGGAGGAATACAAGTAAACTTGTATAATAACACAAGTTGTTATGCATGCTTCTTTTCTATGTTGTGTATAAAGTATTATTTGCTTGCAATAAGGTTATTACTAGTTGCTTGAACATTTATATGTGGTATGTTAGTTTGAAATACAAAACTAAGAAAAACAAGTATAAACATGATATATGTTCTTCAGAAAAAGTTATAAACCCAAAACTGTAAAAACTAGGGTTTTTATGAACATAATATGACTTTTCTAGCAAAAATAATTATAGCCTAGTTATTACACCATTTTTGAGGGATATAAACCAAAATATGTTATTTGGGACATATGTCTTGAAACTAGTAAAAAATATCAAAGATTTGGATTTACAAAAAGAAAACTTAAAAATATATCATTTTATGTAAAAGTGGGTTTTCTAACAAAAATGGTCATAATTAGATTATGACACCATTTTTCTGGGTTTTGACCAAAAATATGTTGTTTTAAACATATAAAGTTAACTTGACTTAAATATCGCAAAAAGGTAAAAATAAGTTTTACAAAGTTATATTTCATTATTTACCGGTTAATGTCGTTAAAAAGGCCAAAAACTAGAAAATTTGGCTTTATCATACTAAATGTTCTTATACTCGTGTTAGATGTAAAATTATATGATATAATCTTCTAAAACATCTAAACATGCTAACTTATATATATATATATATATATATATATATATATATATGTGGACGCAATAAAATATTTAAGATAAACTATAATGGGTGTAGTGTATGGGTCATTAACACTACTTTACCATTTTGGGGCGAATAAATAATTATTTCAAGGTATAATTATTTTACACTATGTAATTTCTATGGAAAATTAATATTTCCACTTACAAATGGGTTTTCATTACACTATACGAAAACCTGTCGATACAATTTTGTGAGACATAGTCTTCACCGTACCTACCAGAGTACACACTAAAGTCCTGAATTATAACCAGAATCTCGGTAATAGAGCGTGACACTTGTGTATAGATCTATACAGGACTGACAATCCCGCACCTAAGTTGTTAGCTACAGCTAGACCAGCTGGTCTGGGGTGACAATTGTCTAACATTCTGACGCCTGAAGAACGTCGCAGCAGGCCAACTAGTTTTAGCATGGTTGTAATAACTCACATGAGGTATTAACAATACATTTGGTTTAAGGGGCTAACATACATTCATATGGTTTTATATAAGAATAAAACTACATAATACTACTTTCGAGTATTGCAATCACTTATACATTTTTGGTCTGAGGATTTTTAAGACTACAACTCATTTTTAAGAAAATATTGGATTTTCTGGAAACAATCACTATCATTTTACAAGGAAAAGTTACAGATTTTTCGCATACAAAACTCTTATGAACTCACCAACTTAATTGTTGACACTTTTTCAAATTACTTGTATTCCCATAGAATCGTTAAGCAAGGTAATTACAAAGTTGTGAGGATGGACGTTACAGCGTCACACTATTCATTTTTGTCGTAATGTAATTGGAATTGAAACAAACAACATTCGGATACAATGTAATTTTCCAAATTATAATTATAATGGTTGTGTTGCTTTGATCACTGTTATTCATTATGTTAAGATAATGTTCATGAAAGTCATCCACCCCCAGACGTTTCCGCCATCCTGGTTTGGGGGTGTGACAGATTGGTATCAAAGCATTGTTTATAGTAAACTAAGTATATCAAACCATGTAAGATATACAACTATAAATACAATGGGGCTAAAACACTTCGACTAAAACATTTTGCATAAGTATACTTTTAAAATATAATGATATTTTAGTAAAGTATAAGTACATACCTACATACTAGAACAGTGTCATAACAAGAACAATACAAAAGTAATAAGATAAATTGAACACTACGAGTAGGCCTAGGTGGTATGTAATTAGATCTTGGATAAATATAGCCTGATCAACTATATATATCCAAGATGTGATTAACATGTGCTTGGGAATAGTCGTGGTGAACAACAAGTCTAAAAATTACCAACACCCCAAACAAAGAAACTCTAGAATCAAACATAAAGTTTAAAATACTATAGGAGTATTTTATAATATTATAGAACCATACATCTAGATTCTTTATGTGTCTCCTATACCTCTATTCTTTCACAAACAACATGGTCGGATTTTGCCACGAATACCACTACTACCCTGCCAAGGCAGCCAACGGATGGATCGAGAATGAGCTAGAAGAGGTTCATGAGGAGGATCCAGAAGAGGATCCTGAAGAGTACCAAGAGATGGATTACGAGGAGGAGGGTTCTGAGGAGGGATCAGATAAGGAGGCAAGCGTTGGGGAGATCGTTAATGAACCTTACCCTATCAGGAGCAGGCATGAGACCCTTTTACCTCCCTCCTTCCAGGATGTGCCCCCACAATGGGCAACCCAGCTGCATGCATGGCCTAGAGAAGATGGTCGGCGATCCACATTCGGCATGCACCTACTACACCATGCTCTGGGCCCTAGCACCCCCACAGATCGAGCACTACCTCTAATTATACCACGAGTGGCCCGCTTGGACATTCAGGTTCAGACTCTCCATTATGAGGTAATGGAGATCGGTGGCGAAGCCCGGAACGCGACAATGCAAATTCGACGCATCCACGAGGAACAAGAACACCATACGGATGCCATGCTGAACCTACAAGTGGAGCAGTAGAACATTACGGACTGCATGCACTCCTTAGAGGAGGAGATGGCCGCCATGCGACAACAAATCTTTGCAGCTGAAGCTAGGGGTGTCACAGCGGAACAGAGAGCGGAAGAGGCCACTCGCGAGATGTGTGAGATGGCGGGGCACCTTATGCGTCATTTTGGTATATGATAGACTAGTATAGCATAGTGAGTTAGTGATTACACTACTCACATCTTGTGTTAGGCTTATTGTACTTCCTTACGTCTAGTAGTAGAGAAACAAAATCTATATATACCTTTCAAGAAGATTGAAACTCAAGTCAATGGAATATTCCTATCTTATTGAATATGTGAAGAATGTGCATTGTGTATAAGATACTTACTACTACTACCACTTACTAACCTAAGTACATCTCTGATAATGTTGGTCAAGACATTGGGAATCATACAACAACAATAACACGACATACTTATGGCATACAACTAGTAACAATTTTAGTTGTTTGCAAATTGTTTCAAACCTTAATACTCGGAACAGAGTCACGCCACCCAGGCGAAGCGCAAGACTCCGTTCAGGACCAACCCCAATACCAACACCACCCCCAACACGAACTCAAATACCAACATCAATGGACGCGATTGCAATCGAAGAAATGATCGCACAAAGGGTGGAGAATGTCGTAGAAAACTTTAATACCGAAAGGCATGAAGGATCAGGACACAATAACCACAACTCTAACAGTGACAGCCAAAGAGTGAGATGCAAGACTTAGAACAAGAACTCTGGAATCTCACCAGGAAGAATTCTGAGATATGCGGCTTACATCAACTGCTTCAATGATTTGGCTGTCTTGTGCCCATAAATGGTTACTCATGAGTACAAAAGGATAGACAGATACATCTGGGGTCTTACCCCACAAATCCAAGGGATGGTCATTTCTTCTCGACCAACCACCCTTGACAGCGCAAAGTGCATCGCTCATCAGTTGACTAACCAATGCATCCGCCAGGAAAACCATGGTTCAGAAAGCCGACCCTACCAAAGGAGAGGAACAACAAGAGGGAATTCTGGAATAACAAGAAAGAAAAACCCCAACAAGCCCCCTAGAAGAAGCAGGGAACGGTGGTAGTCCTCGCCACTACCACCCCTGCAGCCATCAACCAACCAAAACAATATGCTAGAAATCTCCCAAAAGGTGACAAGTGACCTTATCATCACTTTGGCGCATGTAGGGAGATGTACTGCTTCAACTGTAAACAAAAGGGGGCACACTGCCAGATTTTATAAGACCCTGACCCAAGGTGACAATCAGACATCCAACTCAGGAGTAACCTGTGTCTGTTATGGATGTGGCGAAACTGGACATTACAAGAGGTATTCTCCTAAGGCAAAGTGTTCAGGTAGAGGTGAGCAAGGTAGAGTCTTAGCCATTATAGCGAAGGTAGCAATACAGGAGCCTACGGCTGTAACTGGTATGTTCCTCGTCAATAACTCTTATGCCTACATACTTATATTAATGGTGCTGAAAGAAGCTTCGTTAGTCATAAGTTCAAACAACTACTAAACCAGAACCCACAAACACAACAAGGGCCTCCAAATCATCTCATGCATCAAGGCGCAAGAGCACTTGCACAAAAAGTATTATGCATTTCTAGCACACATAGTGGACCAGAAGAAAAAGGTGAAAGAAATCTTGGACATACCAAAAGTTCGTGATTTTCCTCATGTGTTTCCAGAATACCTGTTGGATTAATGTCTAAGTCCATAACTATAATTGGTAAGACTTGACCCGACCCGACATGGTCCATTTGGGTTGCATGGCATCATGCATTTGGATAGACTATAATGAGAGAAATAACACTTAAGGTTGGTTAATATATTATAAGTTCTAATATATTAATAAGGTTATTTAATTAGTATTGATCAAGAATTAATTTGGAATTAATTAAGTGATCAAAAGGAGACTAATTAAATATATGGGTTGATTGTGTAAATCATTCATTCTTATATATGTGGGCTTGTGATCCAAGATTCCTTATGTTGGACTAAGTCCATGGGGTGACCCATGGATACTCCATGGAGGTTAAAATCCATGGAGCATAAGGAATGGGTAAAGTTATGAGTTACATGGTGTAACCCTAATAGCCACCATATAAAAGAATCCCATGGCTCAAGAAATCGTGCACTAATGTGTGAGTGTGAGGGCTAGACGATTTCAAGGAGTGTTCAAGTTTCTCTCAAGTTATTCCAAGTGTAATTGGTGTTGTGTGAACCATTTGAGGTGTCACACTTGGGGCACTAGGTACTCAAGCTTCATGAAGACATTCTACATCAAAGAGGTATGTATTCTATCTTGTTATATTTATTATTTTGTATGCTAGATTAGGATAATACCTTGGATGTTCATAATTATATGTATAATAGAGAAAACATAGATCCAAGGTATTTAGGGTTGCATGTACACTTAGGAGTGTTAGAATGCTCATAACCCAACAGTGGTATCAGAGCCTAGGCTTGTTTTCTTGTTATACTTGCAAAAGTAGCTGAAAAATCGAGTTGGATGCATATATTCGATTGTTTTGGCTGGAATTGGACTAGGAACATTACCCTAAGATGTTTTTGGACTTATAAACTTGTTTTTGATGTGGTAATGTTCATGCTAATCCAATTTCTAAGATAATTGTCATAATTTCAAGATTTGTAGTAGTTTGTATGTTCATGCTAATTTCTTGAAGATTGATGATTTGAATTATCTTGTTCTTATGAGGTTCTTAGATTAATAGAAAAGTTGTGTGAAATAGTTGTTTTCAATCCATTTTAATCTAAGGGTTGATTCCAAAGTGTGTTTTTGTAACTTATCCTCAAGTTATATGAAAAGTCACATTTAAGAATCATAAAACTCATAAAAGTTGGCAAAGGTTACAAAATGAAGAGTCTCTTCATTAAATTTAAAAAAAAAAGTGTAACCTTAATTAGTTCCATAAGTTACAATAAAAAAAAGTTATTTTTTTTATTAATTAGTTTAAAGTCTTCCATAACTTGTCCTCAAGTTATGGAACTTGAAGAGTTTTTTTTTTTTTTTTTTTTTTTTTTTTAATTAAAACTACTTTAAACTCATAAGTTATGGAATTAATTAGTTTTGAATAGTTTCAAAACTTGCCCTCAAGTTTTGGAATTTGAAAAGTTTTCACTTATGAATACTTTAATTCCAAGTTAGCCCTTAGAATTTTAAAAGTTAAAATTCAACTCTTATACTTTATAATATTATAAGTTAATAATATTTATATATATGTATAAGAGTAAAGTCAGTCTTACCGTTAGTAGGCCTCATTCACGAAGCCGGTCTATAAGGGGGATATAAGGTTACTGCCTATAAAATGGCAGTTTAATGGATGTCCACTCTCACCCACCGCTTCCTTGACTGGTGGAGGGTCGTTAGCCGAATGGGTAGGACAAGGACTATAATTCTCCTTTCATTAAAAGTATTAATGATAAATACTAAGTAACTAAACTCTTATTAATACCCAATCTTAGTTACTTAGGAAAATGTGAATTTGGTGCTAACCCATGAAATTACACTTTGCACTTTGCTTAAGTCGTTAGTGGAGCGTGTGTGGTTAACCGGCACACTAACCTGGACTTAACAAGGTAGGCAAAGGGTAACTTAATATTTATCATAGTATCGGTGGAGCGTGTGTGGTTAACCGGCACACTGATTAAGGGGTAAATATTAAGGGTACCAAGTATATTTGCATGGTTATTCACACCTTGTTTTGTGATCCTCGGCATCCCAGTCACAAAACCTGAAGGGCACACTCGAGATTGAAACATGCCTTTGAACAGTTCAATGAATCTCAAAGATCTAGGACTTTCAAATCCAATTAAAACCTAATAAATTATTTCGTTTTTCATGGTGGAAATTGGTGAATCGTCATTCACCTACCTTCAAATATTTTATAGGTTGGATTACGGCATCCCTCTTCTAAGTTATAAAATAGTTTGTTGGGTCCTAGCCTTAATATTTCATATTGGGTGTCATATTAAGGACTTTAAATCAACTATCTTGAATATCTCCCAAAAAGATGTCTGGTCTAGACATTTATGATCTTCCCAAATCTCTTGAAACAAGCTTTCCTAAATGAAGATGATGTCCCATGGATATCATACTTATTTCACCTCCTCCAGTTATTCTCCCTAACCCACAAGTTCCTAAAAAGTTTAAGGTCACTCAAGCCCTATTGGCAAGGCAAGGTCTAGGTGTGATCACATCTTGGAGATGTAGTCACATATTGACAAGCCGGGAGAGTTGGGTGTCAAAGTCTTGAGAAAGTTGGTGGCTCAACTACCTTCTAAGTCACATAGTGAGTTCTTTTGGGAATCCTATGAAACAGACTAAGACAAGACCCTTAATGATCTTATCTATTTGCTAAGATCAACTTCCTAAAACGCTATGGACATTGACAATGATGCCATTGGATATCCAGTAAAGCTCTCTCTTCCCAATGGAAAGGGATCGGCCATAGTCAACTCTGTTGACCCAATGGTAAAGAGAGAGGCGAAGTCTGAGATAGTCCCATTATCAAGGATCCATAGGTAACTATTGCCAAAGGAAGGGGCATTGGTTACGAAGCTGCCAAATTTACCTAAGGATGTTAAAGTCAATAAGTTTGGCTCTACTTCAGGTAAAGTCCATTGTCTAACTCTATTAAGTACATGCTGATTCTGATTGCGAAGATGGATTTCAATCGCATGGTTCGGTGATCAGAATTTTGGGCTATTACTTAAGAGTTATGATATTTATATTGCTTAGGAATAGATAACAACAAGGTTTTCATATGGATTGTAAGGATAAGTTTTTCCGCAAAGTTTTAAAATAAAAGAAAAAAAGTTTTGATTTTATTTATTTTAAGTATCCTTACAATGGCATTTGTGAAAAGTTGTTGCTTATAAGATTCCAGTGATAGCAATATTGGAAAAATGGATTTGATTCTTTCGGTTGTCGTAGTGTCTAATATTACCAAATAAGGAAAGATTCTCATCACCCAAGGTTCAATTGGACCGAAACTTGGAATCATGCAAGTTGTATAGTATGATGAATGAGAACTTTCAGCTTAGAAAATTAAGACTAATTCCTTATGTGAATAAGGAAAGGACTAAGGGATCGAGTACACATTCTTGTGCACTGGTCAAGTCCACCACAAAAGATCAAGAAGACTATTCGTCATGATTTACTTAAGTTCAGTAAATATGGTTATACTTATAAGTTTAAGTATAAGTCTGTAGCATTGGAGAAGTTTCAATGTGAGACAGAACGAATAAGAAGAATCAAAGTATGGCAGAAAGATAAAAGTTTCTCAAATCTGAAAAGATGGGAGAGTACTTTAGTATCATGTTTATGATCATCTTAATGATTAAGATACCATATCACAATTGGTCCTCTAAAGTCAAGAAGAGGAGTCATGAATTGTTGAAATGGTTAAATCAAAAAGATGAGTCATACTTCGTTCCAAAACAATTCTTAGAGTCATACTCCAAGATTGTAACTTGAGTGACATATCTTAAAGAGGGTTTGTTAACACTAGTCAAATGTAAGAGTAAAAGGTTATCTACTCTTGTACATTTGAAATTGGTAAGTTGTGATGTTTTGGATAAAACAGAGACCAACTTAGGCCAATTGTGTAAAGTGTTAGTCTTGATAAAGAATCCGCACTATCTCTTGAATATTTGACAAGGGAGTCTTATATGTCAAGAGGACAGTGGGAGTCTTAAAGCTCTTGAAAGTTTCAAGACTTAATCAAGAATAAAACCTAAAGTCCTTCACTAGCACACGACTTGAGGTTTATAACCTATCGTGTTGAAATTTTTGTGCCTATTCAAGTTGGTTTTGCATAGGAGTTCTGAGAGTTCTCAATTGGTTGCACAACTACTTGGAAGCAATGGCAGGCACCTGAGCTGCCAAATGGCAAGAATTTAATATTGCACAAGTTTAATCAATATGAGTTTGGATTTGTCACTAACCTTGTCTTGTGATTATGGTTTTGACAAATTCACATGGATAAGAACACATACACTATTAAATCTAAGTGTCATAAGGTTTCTCTCTGATTCATGAAAATGATGGTGAGGAAACACTTTCACTAAGTAGATTTTAGCTAGATAGCAATTGTGATATTTGCATTCTCAAAGTCGTTAGTGGAGCGTGTGTGGTTTACCGGCACACTAACATGGACTTGTGAGAAGTGGCAAAGGTCTAAACAATTAAGACTATGATTACGGCATCCCTTTTCATAGTTCTAAAATTGTTTAGACACACATGTGAGCTATCTAAGAGAGGTGTATGATTTTGATAAAGTTTTATCAAAACAATCTAGTATCAGAAATCTGAACTTTGGTAAGAAAGTCAGCTGATTTCTGAGGACATGTCAAAGCTAGTGGGAGCATAAGTGTTATGCTAATAATCATCATGTTCGTGGGAGCATGATAATTATGACAAAGGTTGCAAGTTAGCAATGTTAATTATAGAAAACAAAAGTTTCAATTCGTGAGGTTGCAGGGGTTGAAAAAGTTGTTTTGCTATAATTAAGGGAGAGGAAATTATACTTCATTTCAATTCTAAAAAGCTTAGATTGAGATTTTAATCGTATTTAATCAAGGATATATATATATATATATATGAATTTCATGTTGGAATGGCTCAACATAAGGAAATTCTATATATGGGTCCATTATTTGCGTTCTAAAATTCGATTATGATTACGGCATCCCTTTTCATAATCTGAATTTTGAGAACTTGGCAAATTGAAATGGAAATATTATAGCAAAAGACTGGTTTAGTCTTTATGTGAGACATCATGAATCGTGTCCCATATGCTTCGGATATAGGATCGATTACATGTGCTATATTCATCCTTTCTAAAATTTTCCAAATGCCTGGGGCATTATGAAGGGAAAAGGTCTAGAATTGGATATGACTAAAATGATTAAGCAATTTTTGAGGACAATCTAAGGTTTACCAAAGATTGGTTGCTCAAGGACAGTTGGAAGTATAATGTTAATTCTGGAAGGACCATATTGACATAATCTGTAAGGAGGCAACTCTTGTTCAGAAGTGATAGTCAAAATGGAATATGGAAATGTTTCAAAGTTAGAAATTATTCAATC
This sequence comes from Lactuca virosa, assembly GCF_052849685.1. NCBI lineage: Eukaryota > Viridiplantae > Streptophyta > Magnoliopsida > Asterales > Asteraceae > Lactuca > Lactuca virosa. The sequence continues at coordinate 23,549,690 of NC_136431.1, read as the reverse complement.
TGTGTAAGATTAGGAAACTTAATGAAAGAAGGATGTTTCCAAGGAGCTGATCTCCTTTGGAATGCTCTGTAATGATTGTTGTCAAGTCTTTCTGACTTTGTGCATAATCATTAAGAGGATCAATGCATATAAGTTTAGAATCTAACAGATTTCAGTAAATGGCATGAATTTGGAATTCTTGCATTTGCAGTAAGGATTTGGGACTGTGAAAAGAGGATCATTGGAGTGATGTTCAATTGATCTATTTTACAAAGTAAAGATCATAGACAAACATAGTATGCATAATTGGTGTATGGCATGACTAGTGTTTAGAAAACATAGTGTACATGCTTGGAGCATGGGACAACTATTGTTTTAAATTCAAGTATAAAGTTGATAAAACCGAAACAATGAATAATGAGTAATCAGTATGGTGATAAATAAAAGTGTTTATTTATATTCATAGGGTTTGATACCATATTTGATTCATTTATTCTTGTGTTTCACTTTGCATGTTTTGACTTCCAGAATAACTAAGTCGCTCTTCCTGAATGATTAAGTTATTCAAACCATCCACAGTCGGTCATATGTTGGAAGTAGATATGAATCAAGACTGTCATGGGTTGGTTTGTAGAGGTCCAAGTTGGTGGACAAAGTGGTGCTACAACACTCATGAGTGCTCATAAGTTCTGAGTATTGGATTCAACCCGCGCTCATTTGAATCACTTCATGGATTTTATCACGAGTGATCATGAGACGATAATATCTTATATTCTTCAAACCTAGAGATATGAGTTGTTACTATGAGTTGGTTATACATTGATTGCACGAAAACGCATTTGTAACTCGATGTTATAAAACGTGCCTTTGTGTATGATTCAACAAGTAGTAGAACAAGCCATATGAGTCGAAGTTTATCCATTCCTTTTACCTTCGGGATAAAAGCGATATCTGTGGGCCCCTCGATGATTTAAAGATGATACATGTGAGTGCTTGGCCAAGCCAGGACTGATTTGATTTGTTCAATCAGTCAGTCATCATGAATCGGAAATCGGGAAACAACAAATGGACAGAGAGAATGATTGATAATCCATGTCTCAGTCCATATGATATCTAGAATGGAGGAATATATGATCCCTTATCTAATGGACAAGTCATTGACAAAGGTCAGAGTTCATCGACAAGGTCAGAGTTCGACAGAAGCTTTTGAGAGCTACGATTGCTGATCGGTTCCTGAAGTCATACGCAATAATAGTTTTAGACTTATCCAAGTGGGAGACTGTTGGATTAATGTCTAAGTCCATAACTATAATTGGTAAGACTTGACCCGACCCGGCATGGTCCATTTGGGTTGCATGGCATCATGCATTTGGATAGACTATAATGAGAGAAATAACACTTAAGGTTGGTTAATATATTATAAGTTCTAATATATTAATAACGTTATTTAATTAGTATTGATCAAGAATTAATTTGGAATTAATTAAGTGATCAAAAGGAGACTAATTAAATATATGGGTTGATTGTGTAAATCATTCATTCTTATATATGTGGGCTTGTGATCCAAGATTCCTTATGTTGGACTAAGTCCATGGGGTGACCCATGGATACTCCATGGAGGTTAAAATCCATGGAGCATAAGGAATGGGTAAAGTTATGAGTTACATGGTGTAACCCTAATAGCTACCATATAAAAGAATCCCATGGCTCAAGAAATCGTGCACTAATGTGTGAGTGTGAGGGCTAGATGATTTCAAGGAGTGTTCAAGTTTCTCTCAAGTTATTCCAAGTGTATTTGGTGTTGTGTGAACCATTTGAGGTGTCACACTTGGGGCACTAGGCACTCAAACTTCATGAAGACATTCTACATCAAAGAGGTATGTATTCTATCTTGTTATATTTATTATTTTGTATGCTAGATTAGGATAATACCTTGGATGTTCATAATTGTATGTATAATAGAGAAAACATAGATCCAAGGTATTTAGGGTTGCATGTACACTTAGGAGTGTTAGAATGCTCATAACCCAAAAAGACCTTCCGGAGGTTACCACGTGTACGACAAGTCGAGTTCAGAATCAACTTAATCGCAGAAGCAACCCCCGTATCAAAGTCTCCGTACAGACTGGCCCCGGCGGAAATGCAAGAATTGTCTAGTCAACTACACGAATTATTAGACAAGAGATTCATTAAACCAAGCTTCTCACCCTGGGGAGCGTCGGTCTTATTTGTGAATAAGAAATATGGATCCTTTAGGATGTGTACTGACTATCGGGAATTGAACAAGCTGACCGTCAAGAACCAGTACCCGCTTCCCAGGATTGATGATATGTTCGACCAATTACAAGGATCCAATTACTTCTCAAAGATCAATTTGAGATCAGGGTACCATCAACTTAGAGTTCAGGAAGAAGATGTCCCTATAACGGCTTTCAGAACCTGATATGGTCACTACAAGATTGTAAGTTATGCCATTTGAATTGACTAATGCTCTAGCAGTATTCATAGGCCTCATGAATCGCATATGCAGACCATACCTAGACAAATTTGTGATTGTATTCATTGATAATATATTGATGTACTCACGAAGTGAGGAGGAGCATAGGCAATACTTGCGATCAAAACTAGAATTACTACGAAAAGAGAAACGTTATGCAAAGTTCTCGAAGTGCAAGTTCTGGTTATGAAAGGTAGACTTCCTAGGACATGTAGTCAGCAAAGAAGGAAGTAATATGGGTAATGGATAAGAACTTTGAACTCAGAGATGATGGAATACAGTATTTCATGAATCGAATCTGGACGCCAAAGTCCGGTGATCTTAGGGATTTGATCATGAACGAGGCACACAAGAAAAAATACTCCATTCACACCGGGGCAGACAAGATGTACCATGATCTAAAAGGGGTGTATTGGTGGCAAAAAATTAAAGAAGAGATTTCCACTTACGTAGGTAAGTGCCTAAAGTGTGCTAAGGTCAAGGAGAATACCAAAAGCCCTCTAGGCTGTTACAACAACCAGAAACACCTGAATGGAAGTGGAAGTGGATTACCATGGATTTCATGACAAAGTTGCCTAAGACTACGGGTGGACACGATACCATTTGGGTGATCGTAGACAAACTAACCAAATCCATACACTTCCCACCAAACAAAGCGACGAATAAGATGGACAAGCTGACAAGAATGTATCACAAGGAGATTGTGAGACTGCATCGTATGCGACTGTCCATTATCTCAAATAGGGATAGTCAATTCGCCCGCGTTTTTTACAGTCGTTATAGAAGTCTTTGGGAACCCAACTCGGCATTAGTACAACTTACCATCCCTAAACAGATTGTCAGAGTGAGCGAAACATTCAAACATTGGAAGATATGCTTCGTGCCTGTGTGATGGACTTTGGCAAATCATGGACGCTCACCTACCACTGATTGAGTTCTCTTATAACAGTAACTACCACGCCGACATCAAAGCCACTCCGTTTGAGGCACTATAAGGACGTAAGTGCAGATCACCATTATGTTGGGATGAAGTTGGGGACTCCCAACTGGCTAAGGGGTCAAACGATCAAAAGCATCCTCAGTGGCCCTGAGATCATACAGGAAATGAGAGAGAATATCGTTCAGATCCGTGAGCGACTAAAGGCATCTCAGGCTCGACAAAAGAGCTATGCGGATAAACGACGCAAACCCTTGGAATTCCAGGACGGTGATCGCGTGTTGTTGAAGGTCTCACCCTGGAAGGGAATGATACGTTTCAGAAAATGTGGGAAACTAAAACCAAGGTACATAGGGCCATTTGAGATCCTTACCAGGATCGGCCCGGTAGCTTACAAACTTCGACTACCGCAGGAACTCAGCAACTTGCACCCCACTTTTCATGAGTCCAACTTAAAGGAGTGCTTACCCGATGAGACACTCATCATTCAACTTGACGAGATCGAAGTAAACGAGAGTCTCCACTTCGTAGAGGAACATGTGGAAATCATGGACAGGGAAGTCAAGAGAACAAAGCAAAGCCGCATACCAATAGTAATTATATATATATATATATATATATATATATATATATATATATATATGGTATAGGTATGGAAATCAAGTATTACAAGTATTTGGGTGCTAAATTCATCATATACATTTAATATTGGATCTTGGAAAATCATATATGACTTATATATAACCATGTATATACTAGTGTTGTTAATACATATCGTACATGCATAGTTGTTATTTGATGTCCATTTGACAAATATGATATATATGTGTATCATTTTATGGGTTAAATGGATCCATGTGAGTAGGATTTGGGATTTATTTAAATAATAACCTAATTTTTTTTATCATATTTGTTTTATTTAAATTTAGCTATCGCACTTGGTTTATATATAATAAATTTGTGTATATATATGGTTATACAAATGTAATGATTCTTTATCATATATACATTATGTTCAAACATACATTACTAATGTTACATGAAACTTATTATTAATATACGTATAATCGTATTGGATCTTTACATCATTTCCGAAATACATTACCAATAATAGAAATCATGTCAAAATCAATAGTTTAAGGTTTCGCGATTAATTGAATCCAAAACGTCTGATTTTTCGACTTTTATAAATATTTTTACCAAAAATATTTCTAGTATGAAATTAAATAATAGATTCTGACCTGAGTCCAAAAATGCTTTCGGAATTTCCATCTAAGGTGTGCAAGTCCCTCAACAGATAGAAACGTTTTAGCGGTTTTAAGAAAATCGGTATTATACCGATTTGGATTCTTAAAACGTTCCTATCTTTTGCATACGAACTCTATTTTGGACGTTCTTTATACTTTTAGAAGCATGGAAACATGTACTACGAGACTAGAATGTTTGTTTTTTGCTCACAACTTCTTAATACGAAATTTTAGTTTTTCAGACGTATTAACTATGATTGTAGTTTGAGCTATTTGATTTGTTTGTTGGTTTACAAATTTGGAAGTAAGATACCATCTGGTATCTTATATTAGTTGAAATGAACTCGTTTATTTTACAGAAGATGCACTAAAACTCAATGAGTCAAATTACCTAGAGATTTATTGTGAACTTGACCGTTCATAGTTTTTGACATAAATTTCACATTACCTCCCCGTTAAGGGAATTTCATCCTGAAATTATTAAGTTCTTGGATACTTTGTTCTACTATTATTTTGTTCCAGTAGTGGAGGAAGCACTGCTGAAAAATTACGGATACTTTTGTTTCATCTGATCCTCACGTTCCCAAGTAAACTCCGACTCTCTACGAGAGTTTCATCAGGCTTTTTCTATAGGTATGTGGCTTTGTTTGAGGATTTTGATTTCTCGATCCATGATCTCTGTCGGTTCCTCCATGAAGTGGAGTTTAGTGTTGACCTGAATCTCATCGAGAGGAAGGACAAGGTTCTCATCCGAGAGACACTTCTTAAGATTACACATGCAGAATGTATCGTGAACTTTATTGATTTCTTGAGGTAAATTGAGTTTGTAAGCCATCAAACCAATCCTTTCTAGGATTTCAAAAGGTTCGATGTAACGGGGGTTCCGTTTACCACATTTTCCAAATCTAATGACACATTTCCATGGTGCGAGCTTTAGTAGGACACGTTCTCCTATTTTGAATTCTAATGGTTTGCTTCTTGTGTCAGCGTAGCTTTTCTGATGACTACGTGCGACCTTTAATCGTTCCTTTATTTGAATGATCTTCTCCGTTGTTTCATGAATTATCTCAGGACTAGTGAGTAGAGTATTTCCAACATGCTTTTTAGCTAATTGAGTATCACCAACTTCTATCCAGCATAGCATACAACGACATTTTCATCCATTCAAGGCCTCGAATGGAGCTATCTTCATGCTGGTATGATATTCAATGTTATATGAAAACTCAACTAGTTGCAAGTGAGTATCTCATGCATTACCAAAGTCTATTACACAAGCACGGAGCATGTCTTCCAAAGTTTGTATCATTCTTTCACTCTGGCCATCCGTCTGCGGATGATACGTAGTACTAATGTCGAGTTTAGTTCCTAGAAACCTTTGCAATGATTGCCAAAATATGGAAATGAATTTTCTGTCTCGATCCGAGATAAGAGATATTGGCACACAACGCAGTCTGACTATTTCCTTGAGATTGGTCGTGGTGAGTTTCTCCATCTTGTTGGTTTCTTTGATGGCTAGGAAATGGGCGGACTTGGTCAAACGATCGACTACTACTCAGATAGTGTCATAATCACTTGATGTTTATGGCAACCTCGTTATAAAGTCCATGATTATTTGTTCCCATTTCCATTCCGGGATTGACGGTTATTGTAGTAGGTCAGATGGCTTCTGGTACTCTAATTTGAATTTGGAGCAAGCCAAGCACTTACTGATATAGGTGGCAATCTTTGCCTTCATGTTGGGCCACCAATAAAGCTTCTTAAGATCTGGAGACATCTTATCTGATCCGGGATGTATTTAATATCTTAACCTGAGAGCTTCTTCTAGAACTAGACTCCTGACTTCACCAAACTTTGGGGTCCAAATTTTGTTCATGAAATATCACATTCCGTGTTCCTTGAGGTCGAACTGGTTTGTCCATACTTTGCTGGTTTTCTTTTAGGATATTCTTGGGTTTGAGTGCTTCCAGTTGAGCATCTCGAATTTGGGTGGTGATATTTGAGTGTGTGGTTAGGGTTAAGGCTTTTTCACGAAGTGGCTATGCTTGCTATTTTTTGGTTAAAGCATCTGCCATAAAATTTTCTTTTCCAGGATGATAACGAATTTCACATTCTTCATCATTTAGCAATTCAACCTACCTTCGTTGCCTCATGTTGAGCTCCTTTTGATCAAAGAGGTGTTGAAAGCTTTGGTGGTCGGTGAACACGACACACTTCGTCCCGTATAGGTAGTGACTCTAAATCTTTAAGGCGAACACTACAACTCCCAACTCTAAGTCATGGGTCGTGTAGTTGGTTTCGTTTGGCTTAAATTTTCTAGATGCATATGGAATGGGTTTATTCCTTTGTAGTAGTACGCATCCTAATCCTTGGTGTGAGCCATCACAGAATACAACAAATTCTTCTGTTCCCTCTAGAATACATAAAGTTGGTGCACTGCATAAAAATTGTTTCAATTTCTGGAAGGCGGACTCTTGTATGTCTCCCCAATCAAACTTCTCGTCCTTCTAGGTTAGAGTGGTGAGAGTCTTGGCTATTTGGGAGAAGTTCTCGATGAATCTCTGGTAGTATTCTACAAGCCGTATGAATTAGCGTACTTCGTTTAGCGTCATCGTTCAGTCCGAATAGCATAACCAGAAACTCATAGTGACCGTACCGAGTCCTGGATGTCGTCTTTAGAATGCCTTCTTCTTAAACTCTAATTTGTTGATAGTCAGATCTTAGATCGATCTTTGAGTGGTAGCATAATCCTTGTCGCTGGTCGAACAAGTCATCGATCCTTGGGAGTGGATATCAATTTTTGATGGCGAGTTTGTTCAACTCTCAATAGTCGATGCATATCCTGAACAATCTATCCTTTTTTTTGACAAACAATACCGAAGATCCTCATGGAGAGAAGCTTGGCCGGATAAAGCCTTTGTCAAGAAGTTCTTGGAGTTGACTGGATAGTTCTTGCATTTACGATTGTGTCAAACGATAAGGAGATCTTTCCACTGGTGCTGCACCTGGGATTAGGCGATTCTGAATTCGACCTGTCTGACTGGAGGTACTCCAGTTAGATCCTCTGGAAATATGTTCGGGTAGTCGCACACTTGCGTTATGTCTTTGATTTCCTTACCCTTGTGCGACACCAGTCAAATTTAGGTCAAAAATAAATTGATCAATAATCGTAATTGGGATGAACCAAGTGGTAGAGATTGTAACAAGGTTTCCAAAAATATAAAGAACATTGAAATTCGAGTTATAACGAAGAAGTTATGACCAATCGCAAATCCGCGACAAACCGGCAAAACACTGTTCAGTGTAAAAAGTGAATTTTCGATAAAAGCCTTTTTAGCCTTAACAATCTAAATGAAAGTTGTAGAATATGTTAAACCGAGAACGTTCATAAAAAGAACGTAAAAATCTGACTTCGTATGAAGAAGTTATGATTTTTCTAAGTTTCGGTTTAGCAGTAGACAGCTATAAATTCGAAATATAAATTGATCGATATTTAGCCGACACAACTTAAACGAGAATCGAAGGTCTCGTCAAAAGTAGTACAACGGCAAAAAGATAGACGAAAACGGACGTCGGATGAAGAAGTAATGAATGTTTAACGGATTTCCTGTCCCGGTCTGTTAAAAATAATAATATTAAAAATAAATTCAAAATTAGCCAACAAAGTCTAAACGAAAGTCGTAGAGTATAATTTTACCTACGCGTACATATAAAGAACGCCAAAAACGGATCTCGTATGCGAAAGTTATGATTTTCGCAAGTTTTTGGCACAAAAACCAAGAAATATTGAAAACCGGGCAATTTCGCATGGGTGACCTTCGGACACGTCACCCTCGCATGCGAGCCTCCACGTGTCACCTTCTGATAGGACCGAAGTTCACAGTGTCACCATCTGATTGGACCGCAGCCGAGGTCCAATAAGCAGCCAACACCTTCGCATGACCGACGCGTGTGCTGCTGACTCCTTCCCTCGCCACCTGTCCGAACACGTGGCAGCCTCGCACAGCCTCGCATAGCCTCGGATCCGAGGCTTCGGCCTATATAAGGCATGCGAGACCCTCCGGTTCTTAACCCCTTTTTACACCATTTTTGCTCCCTTTTCACCTCTTTCACTTCCATAACTTCACAAACAACCCCCAAATCCCCGGTATCAAGTCTAAAACCCGAAGCAAGCCCCGGAGCCCCGAAATTCTCGAGAAGATAACCTCTTTCCAGTCGAAGTGCTGCCCGCATAAAGCCGGTTTTTACTCAAAAACTCGCGGTTTCTTCGAGAAATATCATCTATAGAAACGAAACGCTGCCCGAATCACCACTCATCAAAGTGAGTTCATACCCCTATAATTTACCTTTTTAATGGTTTTTAAATGCTTTTTAGGGGGGGAATACAAGTTTAACACAATATTAAATTTTGTTAATAACTGTATGTAATAATCACACAAAGGCTTTCCTTATGTTTTTAAAGATTACCAAATACTTCCAAAATGACTTAAAGCCATGTTAAATCTTTAAAGTCATGTAAACTCCGTTAAATTCTTTGAAAAAGGTTTTATAAACTATTTCAAATTATAATCGCCAAAATCATGTTTATATATGTATAAATATATAAATAAGATTTGAAGGGCTTAGGACTAATGAATTATCTTATTTCATTTTCCTTGTTTGGATGTGGAATTAAGGTGGGATTATTTGTCTGAAGGTCGTTTCCTTCTTAATTATATATATATACATATATATATATATATATATATATATATATATATATATATATATATATATTATACATATATGAGTATAAAAGGTTACTCCTTTCGGTATCATTACATTTGTATCATGCTGAGCAAAGGTGTTCATCCATGAGAAATCATGCTAATCAGATAGAACATATAAATTATAATAGGTATAATTTATGATTCAAAACTAAATATACAAGTATGATTCACGATTGTATACTTTCCAAGAAAATTACCAACAATGCATTTATCTATACCAAGATATGTATAATACTTTTAATATAATGATAATATATTAAAGAAGTAATAATACATCATACCGGGTTTGCATTAACAAAGGTACGATACAGAGTACCAGGGTTAGTAATCACGGGGTAATAATACATCGTAAATCTCGTTGAAACAATAAATTTGTGAGACTCTTCATGGTGTACTTATCTAAGTACGACTTTAAGTCCTGACTTATTAACCAGAATCTCTTGTAGGGAAAGCGTGAATTTGTGTATAGATCTATATGAGACTGACAATCCCGCACCTTTGTTGTTCGCTACAGTTTGGCCGGCAGGCCTAGGGTGTCAAATATCATAACGTTTCCGACGCCTGAAGAACGTCGCAGCAGGCATATCAGTCATATTAGTATGGTTAATAGAACTCACATGGATAAAACAACGAGTATATTAATAAGTAATATACTTCTCTTAAAACAGTAAGAAAAGATAATTACATCCTGACCAAATATACCTTCGGTTAGTTTTTACTTATAGTAAAAGCTATGTATCATGAAATCAAGTATGGCAATTATACTTGTACTTCTGGTTTTGGAACATTTAAAACCACAAGGCAGTATTATGAATAATATAATATTTTCCAGGATTAATACTAATGTTTTACTATATAACAGATATAACTAAGAATACTTTTACAAAGGAAACGGTTTATGGGATTAAACCACTTTTACAAAGGAAACGGTTTATGGGATTAAACCACTTTTACAAATGAAACGGTTTATGGGATTAAACCACTTTTACAAATGAAACGGTTTATGGAATTAAACTACTTATCAAATGGAACTTAGTCATTCAATCTCTTTAAACTAGTATAACACAAAGGACCTTCAGTGGTTAATTTTATAATTCCTTAGTTTCTACATCATAGTTATACATAAGTAATATCCGATTGACAGTGAAATATGTGACTTCCGCCTTACTTCCTGTTCCTTGTTTGGTTGTGGGCTTAGGGCAGATACACCCATTTAACTGTCCATTCGATATTAGGTTATATATAATTAGTATAAACTAAGTAATTACATAGGGAAACTATTGAGGTTATCAGTTAATCACCTCAGGAAATATAGGATTTTCTGGAGGAACCAGTGAACTTTTCCAAAGAACTTAGAGTATACTTAACAGAACTAAAATACTTATGAACTCACTAGCTTAAATGTTGATCTACTCTTTCCAAATAACTTGTATTCTCAGGAATCCAGTAGACAGGTACACTCCCGAAGCTTTTGAGAAGACTATCTAGTACCGTACCGTAACTCTTGTCTTCTACTGTACCTACTTTGGTGTTTGAATATGTAATCTTTAAACACTTATGTAAAACTTATACTTATTAATGCAATGGTTGTTTGTACTTTGATTACTATATTGCATGTGTTGTGATACTTACCTGAAGTCCTCCGCCCCCGAACGTTTCCGCCGTTCTGGTTTGGGGGTGTGACAGATTGGTATCAGAGCAGTGTTTATAGTGAACTCAATATATCAGCCATAAAAGATATACAACTATAAACCCATTGGGATAAAAACACTCTGACCAAGAGTTATACTTTAAAAATATAACAATATTTTATAAAAGTATAAGTACATGCAGAATATATATACTAGAATGAGTATCACAAGAAGAACAAAACAAAAGTATTTGGATATTGGACATTACAGTTAAACCTAGACAGTGACGTAATCATATCTGTGATCAATATAGCATGATCAACTATATTCATTTGAGATATGACCAACATGTGTTTGGGGAGTGATTGTAGTGTTGCAACAGGTCTAAAACTTACCTAAGCACCAGAAGATTCTAGAACCAAACATAAAGATTAAAATACTATGGGAGTATTTTAGGATGCTATAACAAGAAAACTGAAAACTTGTCAAGTTCTTATATCTAGAAGTCCAAGAATCAAACTCATAACTAAAATAACATGGAGGTATTTTACATACCTTTGGGGAAATGTTAAAAAGATATTCTCTGATAAGTCTATAATTACTAAATGGATATGGTAAGGTTATATATAGTTGAGATTTTATAGACTTAGAATATGTGATTTTCACTCTACTTCCTTTTCCTTGTTTGGATGTGGTTTTAGAGTAGGATTACTTATTCGAAGGTCTATTTGATCTGGATTATATATAATCAGTACACACTATATGATTATAGAATGACCAGAAAGGATCACCTTCGTAAAAATTTAAATTTTCTCATAGATTCTTTAGACATTCCCATTCTCGTGTAAACCCCTTAGATAAACATAGTTACTCCAGCAATCAATAGAAGAGTCAAGGAGGATCCAACAAAATTTCATTAAGAGAATTACGAGGAAGAAACAGATGATAAGTAAATAAACTATAGAAATCATTTACTGCCCTTACCCTATTAAGGACACCAATGAGAGATTCGCATGAACTTCCGAGATTCAAAATCTTCATTACGAAGTAATCGGGATCAATGTCAGAATCAGAAGTAAGACAACTCGGGAATTCAATATACCTACAGAGGAGAAGGACACCCTATAGATACCAGGAGAGAACAAATCATTACCACCCATAATAGAACAGAGAACAAAAGAAAACCACGTGTGATTCATGTGAAGTGTTTGAGCGCCTTTTCATCTAAGTAATAACTAGTAAATCGATTCAACCTAGTGAGTTAGTGATTTCATTACTCACATTAGGTTTTGAGCTTATCCTCTTTTCCTGTCACGGCTAATAACAATAAATCAAATAGCGAAATCTTAATTGATAGTGATTACTTCTCAAATTCATAAGTCTATTTTATGTAGACACTGTTATGAATTGTTTTCGAATATTTGCGAAAGTTGGAAAACGATATCCACCAATCAAAAGTAACTTAGTTCGGATGATACTCGGTTCATAACCATTCTAGAAACTTATTTATGTTCCTTACCAGGACTGCATCATAGGGATGCAGGTCGAATCATTGAGAACAATATAACAAAACGAAAGATTTATACGTAGATATCAATGGTTAGAATACATCTAGAGACAACTATCGTCGCTCATGAGCTCATTTTCTTATCATGTAATAGAATCATGCCTCCAAAGAAACGTAACCAACCCACCAGCGAAACACCAATCCTTCAAATAGATGCGGCTACGTTTCAAGCTGCAGTCACAGCAGCTGTAGCAGCTGTCATGGCACACCTTAATGCTAACAACGCAAATGTTAGTAGTAATGCTATCGGTAACCCCGATCGTGGTGATGGCCAAGTACATCAACGAGTACCTATTTGTAAGGACACTTCGAACCTTAAGCCTAATATTCTGAAACGAAAGTTCGAGAACAAGAGAGGGGGTTATTCAACTCAAGAACCTAACAGAGGGCAACGAACTGGGGCAGTCAATACCCCCATCAGCCCTGTTATTCTAGCACTGACCACGCCGTACTTAGGAAACCTCCCACACTGTAGCAAGTGCAACTACCATCATCATGGAGTTTGCCGAGAGCTGTATTGCAATAGATGCAACTTAAAGGGGCATACCGCCCGCATCTGTAGAACTCCGGTTGAGTTCATCACTTCAACTACCGATGTTGGAACCATTCCCATATGTCACCTTTGTGGTGAAATAGGACATTACAAGAGGGACTGTCCAACAGAGAAGAACGACGGGGGAGCAGGAGGAGTTTGACCCCAATACATGGGAAAGCATCATAGAACCCTTCTATATTTTGGTACGCTTCCAAACCCCGATAATTATCTATAATTATGATTACTCTCTCGTTCAAATTAAATCACAACATTCGTATAAAATTTGAAACCCTAACAGGTAAGCTATGATGACTTAGTGTATACATAAGGGTCATTTATAATTAAGATTTGTAGACTTAGAGTGAGTAATCCCGCCTCATTTCCTGTTCCTTGTTTGGTTGTGGATTTAGGGCAGGGTTGCTCAGTCAAAGGTCTTACCAATCTTAATTATACATGACTTGTATACACCAAGCGATTATAGAGAGACCTAGTAAGGATCGTTTCATGAAAGTTCATAATTTCAAATTATCAGAACCCTCGTATTGGTAGTACCCGCCAATTTCGAATCAAAAAGGGGTTCGTAGCGATAATAACAGAATAAAACCAGAAGTGTTGAAAACTTAGGTACATAGGATATCATCCTATTAATCATTCCTCCCAGAATGACTTAATATCTATTTCATCGAGAAAATTCTAACATCCTCATTCGACATGGTTTGGCCTGGCCCTTACCATGTGAAAATTCTTATGCTGTATAAGAGAACTTTTTCCTTAATCAGTCGTAAGATAAAATTCTTCCAATCCATAACGCAAAACCCTTAGGTTGTCTCTTATTTCAAAACTTCAGAAGTACCCATGCGAGGGTACCACGCCATTCTAGCCTACTCAGTAGATAGGAAACTTCAAACGAAAAGCACCAAAGTAGTCTTAGAAATCAGTAACTACCGAAGTACCCCAATAGATCTCATAGGAAAATCATTGTACCGCAGGTCAAGTTCAAGAATAGAGACTAAGAACTCATTAAGTTAATCTATCGCTGCTAAGTGTATACAGGAGAGTGGTATATAATTTAGACTTAAAAAGATTTAGGATGTGTAATTCCGCTCTATCTCCTGTTCCTTGTTTGGTTGTGGACCTGGGGCAGAGTCACCCATCCGAACGTTTTGTGAAAATGTAAATTATATACGACTTGAATACACGAGGTGATGGTGGATGAGCCAAGTATGAGTCTTATCATGAACTTCGGAGCAAAAACCTTCATCATATATTCTACCAGGTGGAATTCAACGTGAGACCACGACAGTGGGTCGAGCTACTAAATGACTACGAATTCGAAATTCGTTATCATCCCGACAAAGCCAATATAGTAGCTGACACCCTAAGTCGGAAAGAGTACTTAGGTCATAGAGCCAATCATTGACTAGGATAACCCATTCAAATCTATCCACACAAAGTAAGGAGGCTCAACAAGAAGCCTTGAAACCTGAAAATGTGGCAAGTAGAGAAGATAACTAGAACGTGTGAGTGCACGGTATTCCAATATCTGTTATCTCCGCTGAGATAATAGAATCATCTCCCAGTTCAGGCAGTCACTCAAAAATCTCTGGGAACTAGAGTAGTCATGAGCCTATGTGATCGACTATGGTAAAGAATGGGATACCCATTTACCAATTAGTCGAGTCCTTTATCACGCTATCATTCAAGTTTCTCCATTCAAAACCTTATGCGGTCACAAGTGCAGATCCTATCTGCACTGGACTGAATTAGGTAATACGCAACTAGCTAGAGATCCAATTTCCACACAGCACCTTCGCTGATCTGGAATTCATCCGAGAAACTACCAAAAACAAAATACGAATCAGGAAGCGACATAAAGCTTCCAGAGTTAATCAGAGAAGCTACGGCTTCGATAAAAGAAAACCCTTGGAGTTCCAGGTTGATGACCTTGTCATATGAAGGTCTCACCCCGGAAGGACAAGATACGCTTGAGAAAGCGTGGAATACTAAATTCAAGGTACATAAGACCATTTGATATTCTTACCAGAATTGGTCTTGTACTTATAAACTTAGACTACCACAAAAACTTAATAACATTCATCCCACCTTTCACATATCTAATCTAAATAGGTGTCTATCCGATGAAACACTTGTTATTTCACTCGATGAAATCAAGTTAAATAAAAGTCTACACTTTGTAGAAGAACCAATAAAAACCATGGATAGGGAAATCAAAAGAACCAAGCAAAGTCTTATCCCGTTAGTGAAGGTTCGCTGGATTACAAACCAGGGACCTGAATTCACTTGGGAAAGGGAAGATTAGACCTAGTCCATGAGTATCACTTTAGACTTAATTTCGGGACGAAATTCCCTCTAACGGTGGGATAATGTGACACCAGTCAAATTTAGGTCAAAAATAAATTGATCAATAATTGTAATTGGGATGAACCAAGTGGTAGAGATTGTAACAAGGTTTCCAAAAATATAAAGAACACTGAAATCCGAGTTATAACGAAGAAGTTATGACCAATCGAAAATCCGCGACAAACCGGCAAAACACTGTTCAGTGTAAAAAGTGAATTTTCGATAAAAGCCTTTTTAGCCTTAACAATCTAAATGAAAGTTGTAGAATATGTTAAACCGAGAACGTTCATAAAAAGAACGTAAAAATCTGACTTCGTATGAGGAAGTTATGATTTTTCTAAGTTTCGGTTTAGCAGTAGACAGCTAAAAATTCGAAATATAAAACGATCGATATTTAGCCAACACAACTTAAACGAGAATCGAAGGTCTCGTCAAAAGTAGTACAACGGTAAAAAGACAGACGAAAACGGACGTCAGATGAAGAAGTTATGAATTTTTAACGGATTTCCTGTCCCGATCTGTTAAAAATAATAATATTAAAAATAAACTCAAAATTAACCGATGAATTCTAAACGAAAGTCGTAGAGTATAATTTTACCTACGCGTGCATATAAAGAACGCCAAAAACGGAGCTCGTATGCGAAAGTTATGATTTTCGCAAGTTTTTGGCACAAAAACCAAGAAATATTGAAAACCGGGCAATTTCGCATGGGTGACCTTCGGACACGTCACCCTCGCATGCGAGCCTCCACGTGTCACCTTCTGATAGGACCGAAGTTCGCAGTGTCACCATCTGATTGGACCGCAGCCGAGGTCCAGTAAGCAGCCAACACCTTCGCATGACCGACGCGTGTGCTGCTGACTCCTTCCCTCGCCACCTGTCCGAACACGTGGCAGCCTTGCACAGCCTCGCATAGCCTCGGATCCGAGGCTTCGGCCTATATAAGGCATGAGTGACCCTCCGGTTCTTAACCCCTTTTTACACCATTTTTGCTCCTTTTTCACCCCTTTCACTTCCATAACTTCACAAACAACCCCCAAATCCCCGGTATCAAGTCTAAAACCCTAAGCAAGCCCCGGAGCCCCGGAATTCTCGAGAAGATAATGTGACATCCCCATTTTCACGGACAGAAAAGACCTATTTTGTTTATGCTTTATAAAAATCAGAGTACTTCTTTTAATAAAAATCTTGCGGAATTTGTTCCCAGAAAAACATGATAAATACGTTATCAAAGCATTTCCGAAGAAATGTATTTTTATTCATTTTAAAACATTTGGGATGTCATCGTTAATACAGAAACATAAGCATAAACAGAACTTACATTCATTTATACTAGTGATCTACATCTCTTTTAAATCTCTCAGTGTAATGTAACTTCATATCGACACCTGTGATACAAATAAACTGAGTGGGTCAGGTTGGGAAACCTGGTGAGTACATAGGGTTTTCAACCCACAATAATATAATTATTATGTTTAAACATCAAACAATCAACCCAATTACCCATCCTCATTATCTTCTTTACTCTTAAGGATCTACCCTAAGAATCAATTATTCCTCGTTCATTCATTCCTAAGGATCATCCTAAGGAATCGGCACGAAGTCCATCGTTGTCAATGACACAGCTGTCAAGCATAGCTGCTAGTTCTATCACTTAAGCGCAGCTGCCAGAATTGTGACATTCTATGTGAGGCGCAGCTACCAGTATTGTCCTTCAAGCACAGCTGCTAGGGTTATCTCGTTTATTGACAGTATCGTTTTCGAGAGTCCACTCGCAATACATGTCAATGGGTTTTTAGAGTACACCGGTGAACACATCGTTCACAACACCTACAGGTTGCGAGCCTGCCAGTGTTCCACTGGACTGTCTAGAATAGTCCGTGGTTGTCATCCATACTCTGCTAGATGACGGGGCCATCATTTGGGAAAGGCTTCTCACATCGTCCACCTCTCACACTCACCTCATGGTCTATAACACCTCTCAACTCATCATCCAACTCATATTCCATCTATTACATCTACCCATGTTTTACCCAACATATTCTCGTAGATATATATATATATATATATATATATATATATATATATATATATATATATATATATATATATATATATATATATATACAGTTTAAATCATTTAAAACATGTATAAAATCGTTCATCCAGCATAGATAGCAAGTATACAGATAATATGCACACATAGCACGTAATTTATTTAAAATACTTCATATCTATGTGTAAGATGAAAGTAACTATGCACTCACTTGAGAAGGTGGTGATTCCGAACTCAGACAGCGCTTCGCTTCTTAAAAATAATTTCCTTCGACGAAACCTAGTATTATTACCACTAGAGTTTAGTATATTATTCGCCGAGACTAATTAATAGTCTAGCTATTATTTCTATTATATAAGCGTTAAAAAAATACTTATATAACCCATAATAATAGCCCAAGTACTTATTATAAGTTCCTAATAACGTTACTATAATTAAATAAAAGCTATATTAAAAATAGCGTAGGTGTAGCTCACTTACAACGGGTTTTATAGAAAATCGGGCTTTGCTTGGAGCAGCGTTCCCGAGCCAAAAAGCTCTTCTTCTCGGAGCCGTCGAGCACTCCGGGGCCTCCGCCTCGTGCTAGGGAGGTTCCCTAGGCTTTTCGGGGGGTTTCGGGGCTAGAGAGAGGTTCTAGAGAGAGAGAGAGTAAAGAGAAGAAAGAATGGGAAAGATGTGAAGAAAATGAGGGTGGGAGAGGTTCTATTTATAGGGTGAAAAATGGCTGAACTTGGTGCCACATGTCACCATCTAGTGGCAAGACTTGGGGAGAAAGCAATGGCCAAGATTGTGCCACATCACCCATTTTCGCACAGCACACTTCCGACTTCTAAAATTCGTAACTTTCACATACGACCTCCGTTTTTGACGTTCTTTATATCCACGCGTTGGTAAAAATAAGATCTACAACTTTCATTTTGACTCTGTTGGCTAATTCTCGACCGATCTTAAATTTAATAGTACGAGGAGATTATACTGTTAAATGTTCGCGTAAAATTCATAACTTCTACATACGGACTCTGTTTTCGTCTGTCTTTTTACCGTTGAGTTCCTATTAATGAGATCTTCAATTCTCATTTAGGTCGCGTAGGCCAAAAACAGCTCGATCTAAAATTCGAGTTTCGGGCTTTGCACTGTTAAGCCAAAACTTCGAAAAATCATAACTTCCTCATACGAAGTTAGATTTGGGCGTTCTTTTTATGGACGCTCTCAGTTTAACGTTTTCTATGACTTTCATTTAGATTGCTAAGGCTAAAAGTCGCTCTATCGTAAATTCACTATTTACGTCTCCCGGTGTCGTGTTGGTTCTCCCGTAAAACTTCGACGGGTCATAACTTCTTCGTTATAACTCGGATTTCGGCGTTCTTTATATGTACGGAAACCTTGAGACATATTCTACAACTTGGTTAAGATTATTTATTCTAAATAATCTTTTGTCGAAAAGTCGTTTTCGACCCCTATTATCTCTAAATTGACTAGCCCGGATCTACGGGCGTTACAGATAACCTCTTTCCAGTCGAAGTGCTGCCCGCATAAAGCCGGTTTTTACTCAAAAACTCGCGGTTTCTTCGAGAAAGATCATCTATAGAAACGAAACGCTGCACGAATCACCACTCATCAAAGTGAGTTCATACCCCTATAATTTACCTTTTTAATGGTTTTTAAATGCTTTTTAGGGGGGAATACAAGTTTAACACAATATTAAATTGTGTTAAAAACTGTATGTGATAATAATCACACAAAGGCCTTCCTTATGTTTTTAAAGATTACCAAATACTTCCAAAATGTGATAATAATCAACACAAGGTTGGTGAGAGTGACAGGTTTTCTGCTAACAACAGTAATACTTTTAAAAAATCTAAAAAGTATTTTCTTTGCAAGTATAACAATAGTTAAAACTATGTTTGTAAAGAGTCTTTGAAATCCAAAATGTATCTTGGTATAAGTAAATCCATACTCAAAACTATGTTTGTAAAGAATCATTGAATATACTTGAAAACCAAATTGTATTGTTTCATAATTAAATCCATACTTAAAATAGTTTTGAAAGAAACCAATCCCATGGTTTGTAGTGAGAGAGAGGGAGATTCTATTTAATGTTTATAGTGAGTCTTATATTTAAAATTGAGCTATGTTACTGAATGTACCCCCCTATAACGCTTCATTGGATGTTTTAGTAACAATTGTAGACACTTATCACCCGCTTCGACTGATCGGTCGAGGTTGTAGCTAGCAACCGTTGGTGGGGATGTCAACCTCGTATAGATCTATACATATGTATCTTGCTCCAAAGATTAACGGTTATAGTAGTGTGGGTATACTAAGTGTTTAGACTCAGCTAATGAATATCGTCTCACTAAAAATCCCTTAACTAAAGTATGTGAATAGCTCTCAACCCTAACTTAGTTGTGGTTAAGTCACTAAGCATAACGAATTTCATTGTATAAAGTTTATAAAAGCCGAGTATGCTTGGTATGTATGTAAAAGTGTATTGTACTTTCTTTTATAAAGATATATGTTTCAAAGTAATGAACATATGTACATGTATAAACGTTATGTATTTAAACACATAAATATACATGTATAGTAATAGCTTGAATCCTTGAAATACTACAAAATTTTATAACGTGATTTTTATGATATACAATGTCACATAAAAATCATATATTTTTGTATCATGTAGCATTTGTTGTATGGACTACTTATTTTACGATAAAATAACCATAATACGTATACAAAAAGTTTATGCTAGTTTATTTGTAACAATATGTTAAATTGTTAAATAACATTTTTATAAACTAGATTTATTGTATTTTCGCTTAAAGGATAATATATTGGTATAAACAAAGTATATAGGCACATGTATCCCCCTCCCAAAATAATTAAAATTGTTGAAAAGGGGATGTAAGCACTCACCCTTGAAGCGTGAGTTCGATTTGTACGGAATCGATTTATTTGAGCAGCTTGACGTGAGAAACCGGAAAACCATAATTCTTGAACTTTGAAATACTTTCGGGACCGTTTCGTAACGACTTTAAACTATTGGGAGCTGTTTGGTAAATTAATTAACCAAAATAGGACTGATTTGGTTAAAATAAATCTAGGGAGGGACTAAATGGTTTAAATGGGATTTATGTTTGAGTCTTGGACTGATTGTGTTAAGAAATCGCCATGGGAGGGGCTTAAATGCTTTATTTAAATCAAAATTTGAAGACTTTAATTTATTTTGTTAAAAACAACCAAAGTAGGTGATATTTTGAATAAATGGATTCAATGTTTGGGGGTTTGGGAATCATTTCGTAATGTTTTGTCAAGTGAGGGTTTATTTTGTTCACTTTATAACACTTAACAGAAATTAGGGCTTTTTATTTGGTTCGTCAGTTGACTAATCGGGCAAGGAAGGAACGATCGGAGCAAGTAGAACATGAACGAATGAAAGGCATATGCGAATGAACAACAGCAGGCAAGAAGGAAGCACGAAGGCGGCGGCGCTGCTTCCGGTTCCTTGCTCGTCGTAGGTCACAAAGAGGACCGAAGGATGAAGAAGCGCGCAGGCGGCTAATCCGGATGTCTTGGTCGATTGATCGCGAAGAGGGAAGCGTCTCCAGGGTCGATGAGACCGAAGAATGAAGGGAGAAGCAGCGAGGTTGCGCTCTTCTCGTCCGGCTGCGAGGTGCAAAAGAAATGGAGTCCGGTGAGGCGCCGCGAGCAGCAGCAGCAACGAAGACGACACCTTCGGAGGTCGTTGGTCGCTAGGAACTGAAGAGAGACTACGGGGGGAGGAGGTCAGAAGATGGTTTCGGGAGGAGGTAGGCAGCTACGAGGGTCGACGGGAAAGAAAAGGGAAAGGGTCTCCAGTAACCTACTTGCTTCATTTTTTATGATTTTTTTATTTTTTTATTATGTGTTGACAGAAATTGATGGCTTTTGCTATGAAATCGATTGGGAATAAAGGTATTGAAAGAGGGTTGTTGCCCTCTTGGTCGTTCTTGGAAGTCAATTGAAGGAGACAAACGGATAAGGAAAGAGGTGTTTGTGGGTGGTGTTTCTCGATGGCAGAAGGAAGAAGCAAAGGGAAATATGGGCTGCTGATTGAACTCAATGGCATAACTCCAAGGTAATTTTTTTGTGATATCTTTATACAAAAGAGATTGAATGGAAGGTAAAACATATATATATATATATATATATATATATATATATAGTGGTGTACCCGTGCAATGCGGTGGCACCAAAAAGTTCGTTTCTATTAATAGTTTTTAAGCGGCGGATATTGAATGCAGGGAGTTTTATGTTATTTATGTGGATGTTTCGTCTTGCCTATTAGCGTTATTTGTGTGTTCTATTTTGAAGATAGTTATTTTTTGACTTTCCGATTCAAATATAAGTTTTATTTTGATGTTTTGTGTTGGCGATAGTTTTCCTTGGTCGTTCCATTTCTGCTATTTGTTTTCTTTTGACGTTTCCTTTAGGACTTACCATTATATAACAAATATTATTTACTTTTAGCAATGTATACACGCAATGCGACGACGACAAATAATTTCATTTGGGTGACTAGTCGCTTTCAGTTATTAGTTTTGTTTTGTTTTGTTTCGATAAATACTTTCATGTTGATGAATCGGTTTATTTCATCATCCAAGACTTTGACAACTTATTGTGTATATAAATCAGGTTTTGTTTACTTCTCGAACGAATTCTTTGATGGTTTCGAATAGTTTTTTTTTTATGATTAGTTTTCGGGCAACGATTATTTTAACGGACACGTAGTGAATCGACAAATATTATTTAGTTTTAGCAGTGTACACACGTAATGCGACGGTGGCCAATAATTTCATTTTGGTTAATAGTTGCCTTTGGTGATTAGTTCTTCTTTGTTTTTTTGGATGAATAGTTTCATGTTGTTGATTTAGTTTACTGCATCATCCAAGTGTTTTTTTCGATGAATAGCCTCATGTCATCGATTGGTGTTTTTTCGAAAATATGTTATCTTCCAAAGAACACGTAATACATTGGAAGGATATAAGCGTTAGTTGGTTTTTATTTGTACACGACATATTTGTAATGAAAAAAATTAGAGTGTTACTGAATGAATGTTTTTAAGATCGATTTGGCATTGGATTGGTAGATGGAGTGAGCTCCATTTCTTATGGATTAATATCTTAAGCATATGAATATTATATGTGGACAGCTTAAAGACATTTTTTTAGCCTAGAACATATGTGTATGTGGACTTTACCGCCATTATTTGGGGAGTTTATTTGTTTTTTGTACCATATATTTTCTTTTTGGTGAATAGTTTTGTTTTAGCATTAGAGTGAAGGTGGTGCCGTAAATTTGGATTAAAAATATAAGTACATCATTGTTTTAGTTTAAAATTAAAAATATGTTTTTTTATAGTTTATTTTTTTAATATATTTTGGTTTTGGTTTAAAAATTGTTGTTTTGCGTAAAAATAGAGATACGTTGATGTTTTAGATTAAAAGAAAAAATATGTTAATGTTTTGGTTTAGAAAGAAATACATCATTATTTTAAGTTAAAAATATAAATACATTGTTATTTTTTAGATAAAAATAAAATTATGTGTGTTGTATAGGGATAAAAAAATACGTTACAGTAACATTGCAATAATAAAATATAATAATTTAGAAAATAAAAAGGATAAAATATAAAATATATAAAAGATAAAAGAATCAGATGTTAGACAATGTATTATAACAAATTTTTAAAAACACTCGGACCAATGTAACATAGCAAAAAAAAAAAAAAAAAATTTAGTCAAACCTTAAAAATACTTAAAGGTATTTTCTTTATACACATCAACCTACTCCACACATCAATCTAACCTATCTAACCTCTAACTTATTTTTAATGATAGTCTTTTTTGACCATAAATCTTGGTTTTAACTATTTCAAATGACATTGACACATAAAATTTATCACAAATTTCCATTAATTTCATTCTGTAATTCTTTTTTTTACCACTGTTTGCCCTTCTACTTTTAATCAAATGGCAAAAAATACCCCATTCATTATAGTGTGGTTTTTTCTTTCTTAATATTTTTTTTGTTCTTTCAAGATATGTACCTTTTTTGGTTCTTGTTTATTGTTGCTCAAACATGTTTTTTTTTCTTTTTCTTCACTTGCAACTGTCTTTTTTTTTATATTTTTTTTGTATTCATCGTTTACTCATAATTCTCTCTAACTTTTATAATTGTATTAACTATGTTAATAACTTATTTATCTAGTTTTTTATTTTTTATTTTTTTATTTAAATTTTTTACACACCACACGTAAGGGTTTTTTTCTTCTTTTGACTAATATACCATTATATGCAACGATTTATATGCAGTTAATAAAATGGATATAATATTTGTTTGAATTATTATATTATTTTTACAATTAATGATATTATATATATATATATATATATATATATATATATATATATATATATATATATATAGGTTTACGACTAAAAACAAAGATAAAAAATTGATGAAAATTTATTTAGAATTTTCTTCTTTTATAATATTATTTATATTTTTATATTATAAAAATAATATTATTGTTGTTTTTTATTTTAATACAAAATAAGTTTAAAAATTAGTCAAAATGATAATTATAATATTAATATTAAAGTTTTAATAATTAGTTTATAATAAAGTAAAGTATAAAGTTAGAAAAAAGATAATTATAAAAAAAACATCTATTTTTTGCTGTGAAGAATAATTATCCTATTATTATTTAATCATCTAACTCTATCTTGTAGGTGTTAGATCGTAGACTTTTGCCAACTCCACTTCATCGGGACAATTTCTGTTGACATGCCTAAATTATCCATACTTCCAATATATAGGAATATTCAACAAGTTTTTATTTTCATACATCAAAACCATTCCTTCGGACGAAGTATGGTTGCTAATCTCGAGTCTTTTCTCCTTAGATAGGATTTTTCTAGTAACATCTACATACTTTAGGTTTTCTTTCCCATACATCATAATGGGCTTCATATATTCATATGAAGATAACAAATATAATATGAGCCTTGGTGCTTTATCGAGATCTTCAACCTTCACTTTGATAGCCTACAATTTCGACATGATATTATTAAGAACGCTTAGATGATTTAAGATTTTTGAATCTCCATTCATATAAAGAGTATGCAATTGTTCCTTAAGATACAAACGATTCGAGATTCCTTTGCCATGATATAATTGCTTAAGTTTCTCCCAAAGATCCTTTGTCGTTGATATCCCATGCAGATTTGCAAGAACATTTTTTTGCCATTATCAAATCCAAATCTTCTCTTTCTTCATTATTGAGTTTACTAGTTTTTTCTTGAATCACCGTTGGAAAGAGGGAATGGTTTCCCTTTAAATGCGTTGTGTAACCCAGATTGAGTCAACACATCCTTGACTTGAACTTTCCATAAAAAAAGTTGATTATTCCATCATATTTATCTATATTGAACCTCATAAGATTGTATTTTGACTTTATATTTGTATCCCCAAACAGTCTTGTATACTATAAAAGTATGATCCAACCTTATAAGTATTATACCCAACAAAGGGTTCCCATGAAAGAGGTGTAGGTCATAATGGAAACACTTAAGTACTAAGTCTTTCCTATCCAAAACCTTCCCCTGATGTTACGTACTCCTAACTCGTATATAATTTTATCATACACAAAACAGGCAATCGAATCCTCATTTCTGATATGGAAGATCAAACAAACCTGCAACCATAGAGCATAAGACAAACCTTCAGAGTATCAGGACACTTTCCAATACGACTAATAGAAATTCGTTTATGATGTGCTAGATCAGACAAAGCTGCAACCACAATACATACTATGAACTTCTAAAATCGGGACCTCTTCAGAACCCGGAGCTCTGATACCACTTGTTGGAAAAAAAATGGGCTCAAGGTCAATGATCCCCAACAATCCACCCAATAATAATAATATAGAAAATAACCGGATATAAGAATAGATGTGGAAATTTTCAAAATCGAAGAAAAGCCATTGACCTATAAAAAGAAAAATCCACTATATGATAAATAGTTACAATTATATAGACTAATCTCTCAAGCCCCCCACAAATTACACCTTAAATATATTGATTCGGGTGCTTTGAAACCAATACATTATACTCCTTTTATAAGCTTAGAGGATCTCCTCTTTAGACATTTTGTGATTCTCTTTGTGGATCCTGTATTGGTAATTTTACGCTTGATATATCAATTTATTAGTGTCTTTTAAGTTAGAGTTTCATGTGGTTTTTTTTTTGTAGAATACTATGCTAAATATTTACAAAAGCTAAAGTTTCATGTATATTGCTTATTATTTGTGAATTAGAGTCAACTTTTTCAATTTCTTAGTTCTTCGTGATCTTTAATTGAATGAATGATCAATTTCTATATGCATCCATATGATCATTAGTGTCTTATGTAATGCCCTATTTTTGATTAGTTATCCAGAAAAAAAATAGTAAGTAATATCAATAATAAAGTAATGAGAAATAACCTTTTGTAATATCAATAATAAAAAAGAAATAAATTAAATCAATAAAAATAATTATGAATATTAGTAAATTGATTAAAGAAAAGTTATATAACTTGAAAATAAATATATTTAAAAAGAGGGGTTAAATGGGCCAAATTAGCACCTTAGATTGTAAAGCATTTTGTTTTGAGAGACAATTTTCTCCATTTCGGGTTTATGCATGGAGGCCCTCCTAAGTGACGGGATTTCACTCCTTAGAAGCCTAATACCTAGCCTAAATTATCCTTCCCTATTAGGACCCTCACATAACACATTTTCGAAACCTAGAACTCGTTTTTTTTTTTCACCAACCTACTCCATACACCAATCTAACCTCTAACTTATTTTTAATGATACCCTATTTTGACCATAAATCTTGGTTTTAACTATTTCCAATGACATTGATGTTGGATTAGGTGTCTAAACCCATAACTATAATTGGTATGTACTTGACCCAATAGTAGCATGGTCCTTTTGGGTTGTCTTCACCAAAGCAACTTGACTGGATGAATAATGGAGAAAGAGGATAAATGTGATTTATTAATATATTATGTGAATAATATATTAAAAGAGAAATCATATTGTTTAATTAATAATGGTCAAGAATTAATTTAGAATTAATTTTGTGGTCAAAAGAGGTTAATTAAATTAAGGAGACTGATATTGTAATTATGTGATGATTGAAAAATGGGCTGAGGATCCCTATGGATAGCGGTGGAAGAAATCTTATGGATAACCCATAAGGATTTCATCCATGATAAGGATTAGGGAAGATTTCTATGGGTTGCTTAGGGCTTAAGCAACCAGATTAGGTATTTGACTGAAACCCTAATTCTTCAACTATATAAGGAACCCCATGGCATCCCAAAATCGGCCACTTGAAACCCTAGAAGGATCACCAGCCGATTTTGAGCCTCCTCCTCTCTCTCTAACATTCTCCAATTGCTTTTGGTGTTTGTGATCGATTAGAGGTATTACACTTGTGATACTAAGCTCTCAAAGGCAAGGATCTTCAAGCTACAATTGAAAGGTAACATTCTCACTTGTTTCATTATGTTACTTTCGATTTCTATATGACAGATTAGGATTTACAAGCTTTGGATGATTATTGCATGTACAATTAGAAAAACCTATATCCAAAGCTTTAGGGTTTGCATGTGCACCATAAGATTGTTGTTATGCTCAAAACTCATCAGTGGTATCAGAGCCTAGGCTGTTTTCCTATTGTATTTGATGTTATGCTTAATTATTCAAAGCAAAAGTTTTTTGATTTTTGCATCTGCATAGTGACCACGACGTGGCATATATTGCCACGACGTGGCCGCGGGTCAGGATGCAATTTTCGAGATTTTTGCACTAATTTGATTTGGATAATTACCATATGTTATTTTTGCCAATAAAAATTCAATTTTTATTATGGTAATTGATATCCTTATCAAATTAGAAGATAATTACAAGTTTATATGATAAAATTAATTATTTGTATTTTTGATTTGAATTATCTTGCCTTAAAGAAAGATTAGGTCAAATTATGTGATAAATATTAATTATATGATTATTTAATTATTTTTCAAATTTGATCTAAAAGACATTTTGAAAATTTTCAAAATTTTCCCTTAAGTTTTGGAATTTAAATTTTAATTAACAGTTTTAATTTTGAAATATTTAAATTCTAAACCCTAGAGTTTTAAAAATATAAAATTCAACCCTTATACTATTATAATATTAAAAGATTAATGATTATATATATGTATAATACGAGTCAGTCTTACCGTTAGTAGGCCTCATTCACGAAGTCGGTCTATAAGGGGGGTATAAGGTTACTGCCTATAAAATGGTGGTTTAATGGGTGTCCACTCTCACCCACCGCTTCCTTGATTGGTGGAGGGTCGTTAGCCGAACGGGTAGGATTGGACAACAAATTCCTCATTAATAAGTATAATGATTATATAAAGTAACTAAATGTTTTTATAAATTCTCAATCTTAGTTACTTTAGGAAAAATGTGAAAATGTATGCTATTCCATTAAATTGCACTTTGCACTTTGCCAAGTCGTTAGTGGAGCGTGTGTGGTTAACCGGCACACTAATTTGGGACTAGAAAAGGTGGCAAAGGGTGGCTTGATGTTTATCATAGATCAATGGAGCGTGTGTGGTTAACCGGCACATTGATTAGGTGATAAATGACATCAAGAGTACCGAACACATTTGCATGGTTATTCACACCTTTTTTGTGATCCTCGGTATCCCAGTCACAAACTTGAAGGGCATAATCGAGATTTAAACATGCCATTGAAAAGTTCAAGGAATCTCAAAAGAATCTAGGAATTTCAATTCATTTAAAACTTAAAATCCTTTTCGTTTTTCATGGTGGAAATTGGTAAATCGTCATTTACCTACCTTCAAATTATTTGCAATTAGATTACGGCATCCCTCTTCTGAATTGTAAATAATTGTGTTGGGTCCTAGCCCTAATTTTTTATTTGGGTGTTAAATTGGGGATTCTTATCTACTCTAAACTTTGTCTCTTTTTTTTCAGATGTCTACTTAAAACAACAACACTTCTGGCTCAACCCCTTCTGGCTCATTCTCACTCATAAACTTGTGTGGGAGGGTGATATTTGATGGATCCTGTTGGATTAGTGTCTAAGTCCATAACTATAATTGGTATGTACTTGAACCGAGAGTAGCATGGTCCATTTGGGTTGCATGGCACCGAAACAATCTGAAGGATGGATAATTGAGAAGAGGTTATTTATGGTTTATTAATATATTATAAGTTCTAATATATTAATATGAATTCATATTATTTAATTAGTATTGATCAAGAATTAATTTTGTGATCAAAAGAGACTAATTAAATATATAGGGATTGATTATGTAAATCATTCATTCTTATAATGTGGGCTTATGATCCATAGTTCTTTGTGTTGGGCTAAACCCATGTGGTGACCCATGGATGATCCATGGACGTTTAAACCTATGGAGCATGAGGAATATGGAAATTCATGCACATTAGGGTTTGCATGGTGTAACCCTAATTAAGCCACACTAGATTAAGAACCCCTCTAGCTCATGAAATCGGACCTAAGGAAGCTTACAAGAGGGCAAGTCGATTTTATGAGTGCAAGTAACATCCTCTCAAGTTCCTCCATTGTTGGTGGTGCTGTGTGATTCCATTTGAGGTGCAACACTTGGAGCACTAAGTTATTAAAGGTCCAAGGTTTCCAACTACAACAAAAGGTATGTCATCTAACTAGAATTTTGTAGTAAAGATACTCCATTGTATGCTAATTAGGATGATGCTTTGGAAAAATAAAATTTTGCATGTATATTAGAGAAAAAATATATCCAAAGCATCTACGGTTGCATGTACACCATAGAAGTGTTAAAATGCTCAAAACCCAACAGTGGTATTAGAGCCTAGGGTTGTTTTCTTATATACTTGATGCTACTTGTTTTCAAAGCTTGAAAAATCGATTTTTAGTTGTCTGGACAGTGAACTCGCCGAGTCCACCCTATAAACTGACCAACCCTTCGAGTCAATTCATGCACTCGACGAGTTGGTGCTCCTGGATGCAGAATTTCGGGTTTTAAGGCTGGAATTGGACTAGGATCATTACCCTAAACTGTTTTTTGAACTTATAAACCTGTTTTTGATGTGGTAATGATCATGCTTATCCAATTTAAAAGATAATTGTTAAAGTTTCATGTTTTGTATTAGTTTATATGGTTAGGCTAATTACATGAAATTTGTTTGATATGAATTGTCTTGTTCTTATGAGTTTAATTTAGATCATTGACAAATTGTTTGATTTTGTAAGTTACATTAGTTGATCTAAATGGTTTTGATGAATTCCATAACTTGTCCTCAAGTTATGGAAAAATGAAAAGTCTTTCTTTTAAAAGGTCATTAAAACCCATAGGTTTTGGGAAAGTGAAGAGTCTTTTACATAAATGTTTTTCATGAACTCCATAACTTGTCCTCAAGTTATGGTTTTTCAAGAGTCTTTTCATTAAAACCTATATTAAACTCATAATTTATGGGCTCCAAAAGTTTTTTGAATAGTTCAAAACTTGCCCTCAAGTTTTGGAATTTGTAAATGTAAAAGTCTAACTTTTGAAACATTTAATTCCAAACCCTAGAATTTTAAAGTTTAAAATTATGCCCTTATACTATTATAATATTATAGGTTTAATATTAATATATATGTATAAGAAAAAATTCAATCTTACCGTTAGTAGGCCTCATTCACGAAGCTGGTCTATAAGGGGGGTATAAGGTTACTGCCTATAAAATGGCAGTTTAATAGGTGTCCACTCTCACCCACTGCTTCATTGACTGGTGGAGGGTTGTTAGCCGAACGGGTAGGATAGGACTCTAATTCTCCCTTCATTAAAAGTATAATGATAAATATGAAGTAACTAAACACTTATAAATTCCCAAATCTTAGTTACTTAGGAAATGTGAATATGGTGCTAACCCATGAAATTGCACTTTGCACCTTGTTAAGTCGTTAGTGGAGCGTGTGTGGTTAACCGGCACACTAATCTGGACTGACAGTGCGTGGAAAAGGGTAGCTTGATGTTAATCATAGATCAATGGAGCGTGTGTGGTTAACCGGCACATTGATTAGGTGGTTGTAACATTGGGTGTACCAAGCTATTTTGCATGGTTATTCACACCTTGTTTGTGATCCTCGGCATCCCAGTCACAAACTTGAAGGGCACAATTGAGATTTAAACATGCCATTGAAAGATTCAATGAATCTCAAAGGATCTAGGAATTTCAATTCACTTTAAACCTAAAATTCTTCTTCGTTTTTCGTGATGGAAATTGGTAAATCATCATTTACCTACCTTCAAATATTTTTCAATTGGATTACGGCATCCCTCTTCCAAATTGTAAAATATTGTGTTGGGTCCTAGCCTTAATATTTCATTTGGGTGTTATATTAAGGACTTAAATCAACTAACTTGAATTTCTCCCATTGTAGATGTCTAGTTCAGACAACTATGGTCTTCCCAAATCTTTTGGAATAAGCTTTCCTCTTGAAGATGATGTCCCGCGGTTGGATCGTGGAAGTCATACTTCACTTCCTCCACCTCCTCCAATAATTCTCCCTAACCCACAAGTTCAAAGACTTGAAAAATTCAAGGTCACTCAAGCCCTAGTTGCAATGAAACATCAAGATGGAAGGCCTGTGTGTACTCACGTCTTGGAGATGAAGTCACATATTGACAGGCTAAGAGTATTGGGTGTCGTTGTCTCGAGGAAGTTGGCGGTTGACTGGGTTCTTCAATCACTTCCCGAGTCATATAGTGAGTTCATTAAGGACTACTATGTGACATACCACGACATGACCCTTATTGATCTTACCTATTTGCTTATTGCTGCTGAATCAGCAATGATTTGGCATACTGGAAAAGCAAATTTGATTGGAAGATCTACTCCCCAAACTTCCATGGACATTGACAATGGAAACATTGGAAGTCCAGAAAAGATTTCTCTTTCCAAGGGAAGGAGAAAGGCCAAGTCTGAGATTGTCCCGTCTACCATTCCCAAAGAGTCTATATGTTTCTATTGCCAAGAGAAGGGGCATTGGTTGCGAAGCTGCCCTGACTACCTGAAAGATCTGAGAAAAGGTAGAATCGAAAAGTTTGACTCTGCTTCAGGTAAGTCTACTGTCTAACTCTATTAAGTTCCTAATTGTTGATTCTTAATACATGACGTGACAAGGTTGCATTTTGATGTTTTGTAGGATCATGCAAAGGGAAGGAAGCTTAAAGGAAGAGTATGCTAAATCTGATCGCGAAGATGGATTTCAATCGCATGGTTCGAAGATCGGATTTTTGAGCTGCTGCTTAGGAGTTATGATAGATTGCTAGGGAATATGTCATAACATAGTTTTCATTTGTAATTGCATTGTAAGGAAAAGTTTTTTCCGCATTTTATAAATAAATAAAATTTTGTTTTTATTTTTATTATATCTCCTTGCAATGGCAGTTGTGAAAATTGATGTTTCTATGTTTCTATGTTAGCAATATGAATTTGATTCTTTCGTTTGTGGTAGTGTCGAGTATTTGCCAAATAAGGAAAGATTCTCATCACCCAAGTTTAATTGGACAAACTTGGAATCATGCAAGTTGTATTGTATGATGAATGAGAATTTTCATATTTGGTAAATTAAAACTAATTCCCTGTTCACATGTATATGTGAGTCAAGTGAAAGACTAGGGGATCGGGTATATTGGGTGTGTGCTGGTCAAGATCCACCACAAAGATCAATAAGACTATTTGTCATGATTTACTAAAGTTTGGTAAACATGGTTATGCTTACGAGTTTAAGTATAATTCTGAAACATTGGATGTGACATCCCCAATTTTCACGGCCAGAAAAGACCGATTTGTTTATGCTTTGTTTTTAAAATCAGAGTAATCGTTTAAAGAAAATTGTTGCGGAATTTGTTCCCAAAACAAAATATGATAAAAATTTATCAAAGCATTTCCTAAAGAAAAGTATTTTCATTATATAACAAAATCTCGGGATGTCATGTTCCGATACAGACACATAAGCATAAACAGAACTTACATTTATTTACACTAATGATTTACATCTCCTTTAATCCCTCAGTGAAATATGTCTTCGTATTGATACCTGTGATACAAAGAAAATTGAGTGGGTCAGGCTTGGGAGCCTGGTGAGCATATAGGGTTTTCAACCCACAATAATATAATTATTATATTTAATCAGCAAACAATCAACCCAATTACCCATCCCCATTATCTTCTTTATTTCTTAAGGTTTTACCCTAAGAACCAACTATCCTTCATTCATTCATTCCTAAGGATTTACCTAAGGAATTGGCACGAAGTCCATTGCTGCCAAAGTTTATCTATCAGGTACTAAATCCATAGCTATCAGGCGCTAACTCCATAGTCACCAAGGTTCACTTAACAAGCGTTAACTCCATAGTCGCCAAGGTTTACTCAACAAGCGCTAACTCCAGAGTCGCCAAGGTTTACTCAACGTGCGCTAACTCCGTAGTCGCCAAGGTTCATCAAATAGGCACGAAGTCACATCGTCGCCAAGGTTTATACAATAGGCGCTAACTCCATAGTCACCAACTATCCCATCTACCCATGTTCTACCCAACATTTTCGTAGATATAAATACTTACACAGTTTAAATCATTTAACACCTGTATAAAACATCAATTCCATGCCCATTTCAAATAGACAAATAATATATAAACACATAGCACGTATTTCATACCAAATACTTCGTATTTATGTGTTAGAAGAAAGTAACTACACACTCACACCAAACGTGTACTTAATACATTCAAACAATACTTGTATTAAAATCGTGTTTATGAAAGGGACTATACACTCACTTGATCAAAAGATGATCGGGCAGTACTACGGCTCTAAGAATAGTATTTCTTCGGTGAAACTGGAAGATCTTCACACACCGGGCTTCTCGCAAGCAGAGCTTCGGCTCGGAAACTCTTTTCTTCTCGGGATCTTCGGAGCTTCCGGACTCGCTTTGGGTCTCGGGATGATACCGGGGCTTCGGGGGGTTAAAAGAGGGCTTAGAGAGAGTATCGGGAGTGAGAGAGAAGAGATAGAGCAACCAAAATCGGCTGACCCTCGATTTCTATTTATAGGGTCATTTTTCAGCTCTCACGTCGTGAATTTTAAGTTCTCACGTCGTGAACTTAGTCGTCACTGCATGCGTCATCACAGGTTGCGTCTGACAGGCTCTGAAAGGTCAAATACTAAGTTCACGTCGTGAACACTGTATTCACGTCGTGAACTCTGACACAGTATCGGGGTTCGCGCCCCGAACTTCAGAAATTCATAACTTTCGCATACGAGCTCTGTTTTCGACGTTATTTATATCGACGCGTAGGTGAGACTATGCTCTACAAATCTTGTTTAGACTCCGTCGGCTAATTTTGACTTTATTTTTATTATATTATTTTTAGTAGGCCGGGACAGGAAAACTCCGTTAGAAATTCATAACTCCTTTATCTGACGTCCGTTTTCGTCAGTCTTTTTACCGTTGGACTACTATCAACGAGATCTTCGATTCTCGTTTAGATTGTTTCGGCTAAATATCGCTCGATCTCATATTCGAACTTCGGGCTGTACATTGTTAAGCCGAAACTTCGAAAAATCATAACTTCCTCATACGAAGTCAGATTTGGGCGTTCTTTTCATGCACGCTCTCGGTTTAACGTATTCTACGACTTTCGTTTAGATTGCTAAATCCAAATATCGCTCTATCGTAAATTCACTGTTTACGTTGCGCTGTGTCGTGCCGGTTCTGTCGCGAAACTTCGACATGTCATAACTTCTTCGTTATAACTTGGATTTCGGCGTTCTTTATATTTTCGGAAACCTTGAGACATATACTACAACTTGGTTAAGATTAATCCTTCTAAATAATCTTCCATCAAAAAGTCATTTTTGATGCTTATTGTCTCTAAATTGACTAGTCCGGATCTACGGGCGTTACATTGGAAAAGGTTCAATGTATGGCAGAACGAATGAGAAGAATCAAATTAGGCAGAAAGATAAAAGTTTCTCCAATCTGAAAAGATGGGAGAGTACTTTAGTATCGTGTTTTATGATCATCTTAATGTTATGGAAAAACCATATCACAATTGATCCTCTAAAGACATCTTAGTGCATTTGTATGGCTAAGAAGAGGAATTCATGAATTGTTGAAATAGTTTAAATCAAGAAGATGAGTCATACTTCGTTCCCAAAACAAGTCTTAGAGTCATACTCCAAGATTGTAACCTTAAGTGACATAATCTTATGAAAGGTCTAAAACACTTATCAAATGTAGAGTAAAAGTTTTCTACTCTTGTACATTTGAAATTGGTAAGTTGTGATGTTTTGGATAAAACAAAGACCAACTAAGGCCAAGTCTTGATTAGAATCCGCACTAACTCTTGAATGTTTGTTTGTCAAGGAATGGTTCATGACAAGAGAATCTTATATGTCAAGAGGTCAGTGGGAGTCTTAAAGATCTTGACAAGTTTCAAGAACTAATCAAGAATAAACCTATTGTTAATCACTAGCACACGACTTGAGGTTTGTAACCTATCGTGTTGACATATTCTTATTTTTGTGCCCATTCCAGTTAAAGTTGACTATGCATGTGAGTTCTATGAGTTCTTAATTGTTTGCATAACAACTAGGAAGCAATGGTAGGCCCTTGTGCTGCCAGGTGGCAAGAAATTAAGATTGAACAAGTTCAGTCCATATGAGTTTGGTTTTGTCATTAAACTTGTCTTTTGATTATGGTTTGACAAATTCATATGGATAGGAACACATACACCATAAAATCTAAGTGTCATAAGGTTTCTCTCCAATTCATGAAAATGATGGTGAGGAAACGCTTTCACTAAGTAGGTTTTAAGGAGATAGCAGTTGTGATATTTGCATTCTCAAATTTGATATTGATTACGACATCCCTTTTCATAATGTGAATTGTGAGGAATGGCAAAAGGTCTAAACATTTGAGACTTATTGCCGTAAGTTCTTAAATTGTTTAGACACACATGTGAGCTATATAAGGAAAGGTGTATGAGTTTGAGAAGCCTAGATAAAGTCTTATCAAAGCATCTCGTATCAAAAATCTGAACTTTGGTAATGAAAGTCAATAAGTATTGATTTCTATAAGTCCAGCTGATTTTTGGGTACATGTCAAAGCTAGTGGGAGCATAAATGTTATGCTAGTAAAGCTAATGATTATTATGCTGGTGGGAGCATAATCAATTATGATGAATGTTGCAAGTTAGCAATGTTAATTATAGAAAACAAAAGTTTCAATTTTCAAGTTGCAGGGTTTGAAAAGTTGGTTTGCTATAATTAAGGGAGAGGAATTCATACTTCATTTCAAATCTAAAAGCTTAGATTGAGATTTTAATCAGATATATATATGAATGTTATGTTGGAATGGTTCAACATAAGGAAATTCTATATATATGGATGTGTTAATTGCGTTTTCAAAATCCGACTATGATTACGGCATCCCTTTTCATAATTCGAATGATGAGAACATGGCAAATAGAAATATTATAGAAAAAGAATGGTCAAGTATCGTGTCTTTATGTAAGACATCATGAATCGTGTCCTATATGCTTCGGGTATAGGATCGATTACATGTGCTATAATATTCATCCGTTCTAAATATTTTCCAAATGCATAGGGCATTAAGAGAGAAAAAAGAGATAGAACCGGATATGACTAAAGTGGTTAAACAACTGTTGAAGGACAATCTAAGGTTCACCGAGGATTGGTCACTTAAGGGCAGTTGGAAGTATAGTAATGGATGGACTATATCGAAATTATTATAAATAGAAAGTATTCTATTAATAAGGAGTTGTCATATGGAAAATGTGGAATGTTTTCATATTGGGTGTTGGATATTAAGAATTTGTGGTTAAAAACTTTTATGCAAGAAAGATGTTCAAAGGAATGTACTTTGAATTTGAGACTTCGCTTCCATGGAATTGTCTTGTAACAATCTCCAAATGAATACTTTGTAATATCGTTGGTCAAGTCTCTGTGACTTTTGGTACCTAGACATTGCAAAGGAATCATTGCATGATAGTTTAGAATCTAACACATTCTGGCAGTGACAAGAGTTTGGAATTCTTACACTTGCAATAAGGATTTGGAATTTTGAAATGAGCATCATTGAAATGTTTTTCAATTGATCTATTTCACAAAGTAAGGACCATAGACAAACATAGTGTGCATGCTTGGTGCATGGAATAACTATTGTTTAGACAAACATAGTGTGCATGCTTGGAGCATGGCATAACTATTGTTTTAATTCAAGTATTAAGTTTGATTATTCGAAACATTATACAATGAATAATGAGTAATCAATATGGCACTCAAAAGTTTTGGGGTCATATAGGATTAGTATTATTCATGTGTTTCATTTTGCATGTTTTGACTTCCCGAATAACTAGGATATTCAAACCATCCACAGTCGATCATACTTTGGAAGTAGGTATTGAGGCAAGACTGTCATGAATGGGTCTGTAGTTTGTCTAGGACAAGGTGGCTGCAATGTTCATGAGTACTCTTGGAATAAGATTCGAGTATTGGATTCAACCCACGCTCATCTGAATCACTTCATGGGTTTTATCACGAGTGATTGTGAGACGATATCTTATATTCTTGAAACGGAGACATGTGAGTTGTAGTTGCGATTCGGTTGCACATTGACATATGTGAACGCACCAGTAAATTGGATGTTATAAAACATATTGTTGTATGTAATTTGATGAGTAAGTACAAGCGAGCATTTGGGTTGAAGTTTATCCGTTCCTTTTACCCCATGTGGATTAAAGCGATATCTGTGGGCCCCTCGATGATTTAGTGATGACACCAGGCCTGGACTGATTTGATTTGTTCAATTAGTTGGTCGTCATAAATCGGAAATCGGGAAACGAAAAATGGACAGAGAGAATGATTATAATCCATGTCTTAGTCCATATGATATCTAGAATGGAGGAATATATGATCCTTTATCTAATGGACGCGTCATTGACTAGGTCAGAGTTCGACAACGGCTTTTAAGAGCTACGATTTCTAGTCGGGTTGTGGATTCGTACTTGCAATAATAGTTATTAGACTTATCCAAGTGGGATACTGTTGGATTAGTGTCTAAGTCCATAACTATAATTGGTATGTACTTGAACCGAGAGTAGCATGGTCCATTTGGGTTGCATGGCACCGAAACAATCTGAAGGATGGATAATTGATAAGAGGTTATTTATGGTTTATTAATATATTATAAGTTCTAATATATTAATATGAATTCATATTATTTAATTAGTATTGATCAAGAATTAATTTGGAATTAGTTTTGTGATCAAAAGAGACTAATTAAATATATAGGGATTGATTATGTAAATCATTCATTCTTATAATGTGGGCTTATGATCCATAGTTCTTTGTGTTGGGCTAAACCCATGTGGTGACCCATGGATGATCCATGGACGTTTAAACCCATGGAGCATGAGGAATATGGAAAGTCATGCACATTAGGGTTTGCATGGTGTAACCCTAATTAAGCCACACTAGATTAAGAACCCCTCTAGCTCATGAAATCGGACCTAAAGAAGCTTACAAGAGGGCAAGCCGATTTTATGAGTGCAAGTAACATCCTCTCAAGTTCCTCCATTGTTGGTGGTGCTGTGTGATTTCATTTGAGGTGCAACACTTGGGGCACTAAGTTATTAAAGGTCCAAGGTTTCCAACTACAACAAAAGGTATGTCATCTAACTAGAATTTTGTAGTAAAGATACTCCATTGTATGCTAATTAGGATGATGCTTTCGAAAAATAAAATTTTGCATGTATATTAGAGAAAACATATATCCAAAGCATCTACGGTTGCATGTACACCATAGAAGTGTTAGAATGCTCAAAACCCAATAGTGGTATCAGAGCCTAGGGTTGTTTTCTTATATACTTGATGCTACTTGTTTTCAAAGCTTGAAAAATCGATTTTTTGTTATCTGGACAGTGAACTCGCCGAGTCCACCCTATAAACTGACCAACCCTTCGAGTCAATTCATGCACTCGACGAGTTGGTGCTCCTGGATGCAGAATTTCGGGTTTTAAGGCTGGAATTGGACTAGGATCATTACCCTAAACTGTTTTTTGAACTTATAAACTTGTTTTTGATGTGGTAATGATCATGCTTATCTAATTTAAAAGATAATTGTTAAAGTTTCATGTTTTGTATTAGTTTATATGGTTAGGCTATTACATGAAATTTGTTTGATATGAATTGTCTTGTTCTTATGAGTTTAATTTAGATCATTGACAAATTGTTTGATTTTGTAAGTTACATTAGTTGATCTAAATGGTTTTGATGAATTCCATAACTTGTCCTCAAGTTATGGAAAAATGAAAAGCCTTTCTTTTAAAAGGTCATTAAAACCCATAGGTTTTGGGAAAGTGAAGAGTCTTTTACATAAATGTTTTTTATGAACTCCATAACTTGTCCTCAAGTTATGGTTTTTCAAGAGTCTTTTCATTAAAACCTATATTAAACTCATAATTTATGGATTCCAAAAGTTTTTTGAATAGTTCAAAACTTGCCCTCAAGTTTTGGAATTTGTAAATGTAAAAGTCTAACTTTTGAAACATTTAATTCTAAACCCTAGAATTTTAAAGTTTAAAATTATGCCCTTATACTATTATAATATTATAGGTTTAATATTAATATATATGTATAAGAAAAAAGTCAGTCTTACCGTTAGTAGGCCTCATTCACGAAGCCGGTCTATAAGGGGGGTATAAGGTTACTGCCTATAAAATGGCAGTTTAATAGGTGTCCACTCTCACCCACTGCTTCCTTGACTGGTGGAGGGTTGTTAGCCGAACGGGTTGGATAGGACTCTAATTCTCCCTTCATTAAAAGTATAATGATAAATATGAAGTAACTAAACACTTATAAATTCCCAAATCTTAGTTACTTAGGAAATGTGAATATGGTGCTAACCCATGAAATTGCACTTTGCACCTTGTTACTTAGGAAATGTGAATATGGTGCTAACCCATGAAATCCAAATTTAATGATTGGATTCACAACATTCTCATGGTCACTCGTTACGAGGACAAAGAGTATGTTCTCGACAAGGAGCTGAAGGAGATTGACCACAACATTGCTACTCCCGTGGAAATTGTTGCGTACGAAACTCGTGAGAGATATGCTACGAAGATTCATTGCATCATGCTCGCAACAATGACTGTTGAACTCCAAAAGTCCTACGAGGACTACTATCCATTTGATATGCACCAAGATTTGATGGAAATGTACCATCAAAGTGCTAGGAAGGAAGGGTACGAGATCATCGTTGCGATGATCACTACCAAAATGAAGGATGGGGAGTCCATCACGGCCCACTTGCAGAAAATGCAAAGATTCGTGGACCGTTTGCTAAAGTTGAATTTCAACTTCGTTGAGGAGCTGGCCATAGATATCATTCTACATTTGTTGCCTCCTTTGTTATGACCAGTTTCGTATGACCTATCATATGAACAAGGAGGAGGTCACTCTAAGCAAGCTTCAAGGCCTGCTAAGGACTGTTGAGATTAGTCTAAAAGGAAAATATGTTGCATTTACTCCTACTGCTACTGCCCCTATCTTGGCAATTGGGCAAGGAAAAGGAAAGAAGAGGAAGGCTCCTTCTAAGATCCACAAGGGAAAGTCTCATGATTGTATTTCTTCTAGTGGAACCAAAGCTAGTCCTGCTGCTCCCTCTTCCAACCTGAAGGATGCAGAGTGCTTCTACTGCCACGACAAAGGGCATTGGAAACGAAGCTGCCCGAAGTATCTGCAAGATATCAAGGATGGGAAGATAAAGCCCACCTTTGTAGGTATTTATACTATTCAATCTAATAACTCATCACATGCTATGTCTTGGGTCTATGTAGCGAGGAGAGGGGTTTTCTGAGAGAGAGAACTCATATGCCAAGAGGACAGTGGGAGGCAAATTGATCTTGAAGAGCTTCAAGAATCAAACGATGAAGGAACCTCTAACACTGGCGCTCAACCCGAGGAGGAAACTCCTGTTGAACCGATTGACGAGTCCTTACCTCTTAGACGTTCCAGTAGAGTTAGTATTCCACCTGTGTTGTATGGTTTCCATATAACAAGTGAAGGTGATACGTTTATTAGTGATAGCACACTAATAAATTTGGATGAACCTAACACCTACAAGGAAGCCATGGCGGGCCCGGAGTCTGCAAAATGGAAAGAGGTTATAGACAACGAGATTCAGTCCATGTATAACAATCAATTTTGGAACTTGGTTGACAATTTGCCAGGTTGTAAGACGGTCGGTTGCAAATGGATCTTCAAGAAGAAGACCGGCATAGATGGGAAAGTACACACATATAAGGCGCGATTGGTTGCGAAGGGCTTTACTCAAACTCCCAGAGTTGACTATGATGAGACCTTCTCACCAGTAGCGAATATTAAATCTATAAGGGTTATGTTGGCCCTAGCTGCATTTCATGACTATGAAATATGGCAAATGGATGTCAAAACCGCTTTCCTTAATGGAAAGTTGATTGAAGATGTTTACATGAGTCAGCCAGAGGGTTTTGTCAATGCAAAGTACCCTAATAGAGTGTGTAAGCTTGAGAAAATCCATTTATGGATTGAAACAAGCATCTCGCAGATGGAATCTTTGTTTTGATGAGAAAGTCAAAGACTTTGGTTTCTCGAGAAGTGAGTATGAGTCATGCGTATATGTCAAAGCTAGTGGGAGTATAGTTAGCTTTCTCGTATTGTATGTGGATAACATACTGCTCATAGGAAACGACGTCCCAACCTTGCAAGAGGTTAAGTCCTGGCTTGGGAAGTGCTTCGATATGAAGGACCTCGGAGAAGCTGCTTATATTCTAGGGATTAGGATGTTGAGAAATAGGAGTAAAAGACTAATAGGACTTAGTCAAAGTACTTATTTGGATAAAGTGTTGAAACGTTTTAGCATGGAAAATTCCAAGAAAGGGGAGTTACCAATCCAAAGAAATACCAAGTTGAGTAAGACTCAGAGTCCGAGTACCGATGCGGAGATAGCAGAGATGAGCAGAGTACCTTATGCTTCCGCAGTTGTCTCAATCATGTATGTTATGACATGTACTCACCCTGATGTGGCCTTTGCTTTGAGCATGGTCAGCAGATATCAAGGGAACCCTGGTAGAGCACATTGGACGGTAGTAAAGAACATTCTTAAGTACCTACGAAGGACTAAGGAATGGTTCCTTATCCTCGGTGGGAGTGATGACTTGAGAGTGCGAGGGTATTGTGACGCCAGTTTTCAGACCGACCGAGATAATTTCCGTTCTCAGTCAGGCTGGGTCTTTACTCTGAATAGAGGAGCAGTGACTTGGAAAAGTTCCAAGCAGGAGACCGTAGCTGATTCAACATGCGAATCAGAGTATATAGCAGCGAGCGAAGCGTCGAAGGAGGCAATATGGCTAAAGAACTTCATCGTAGACCTTGGAGTTGTACCGGCCATAAAGGAGCCTATGGAGATTTTATGTGATAACGAAGGTGCGGTTTCCTTGACCAAGGAACCAAGGGATCATGGCAGATTCAAGCATATCGACAGAAAATATCATTTCATTAGACATCGGGTAGAAGAGGGACTCCTCGTAGTGAAGAGGGTATCGTCAGAGGATAACCCAGCAAATCCCCTTACGAAGGGACTAAGTAAGGTTAAGCACTTGCAGCACGCTAGGAGCATTGGGCTGAAGGAAGATATTAGCTTTAGTGATTAGATAGCCTATAGAAACTTGTAATATATTAATTGTAATTAACATTTGATGATTAAATAAAGGAGTTTTATTTATAAGTAAAGTTACTATCTTGTGTTAATTATTTAATATTGTTTCACTTTGCATGTTTTGACTTCCTAAATAATAAGATTATTTAAACTATCCACAGTCGATCATACGTTGGAAGTAAGTATGAAAGAAGACTGTCATGAATTGGCTTGTAGATTGTCTAAGCGTTTAGACATAACAAAGGTTTGCTGCAACATTCATGAGTGCTCCTGAAATAAGATTTGAGTATTGGATTAAACCCGCGCTCACATGAATCACTTCATGGAATTTAATCGCGAGTGATTGTGAGACGATAATATCATAGTCTTTAAACCTAGATATATGAGTTGTTGTTTACGAGTTGGTTGTGCATTGATAATGCGTAAACGCATCAGTAACTTGATGTTATAAAACGTATTGTTCTGTACGATTTGATGAGTAAATAGTACAAGCATATAAGTCGAAGTTTATCTGTTCCTTTTATCCTATGAGGTTAAAAGCGATATATTGGGCCCCTCGATGATTTGGTTTGACTTCTGTGTCGGGCCCGGTCAGGACTAAGTTGACGTGTTCAATTAAGTTCTATGTCAGACAAATCGGAAATCAGGAAACAAACTGCAAGACAATAAGTATGACTATGTTCCATGTAATTTTCCGCACGATATCTTGAGAACGGAGGACTATACGATCCCTTATCTAAAGGACGTGTCAGAGTTCGACAACGGCTTTTGAGAGCTACGATTGCTAATCGAATTTTGAAGTCGTACTTGCATTTATAG
Organism: Lactuca virosa; assembly: GCF_052849685.1. Lineage (NCBI taxonomy): Eukaryota > Viridiplantae > Streptophyta > Magnoliopsida > Asterales > Asteraceae > Lactuca > Lactuca virosa. The sequence goes on along the minus strand of NC_136431.1, from coordinate 23,506,407 downwards.
TTATTAGACTTATCCAAGTGGGAGACTGTTGGATTAGGTGTCTAAGCCCATAACTATAATTGGTATGTACTTGACCCGATAGTAGCATGGTCCTTTTAGGTTGCCTTCACCAAAGCAACTTGACTTGATGAATAATGGAGAAAGAGGATAAATGTGATTTATTAATATATTATGTGAATAATATATTAAAAGAGAAATAATATTGTTTAATTAATAATGGTCAAGAATTAATTTAGAATTAATTTTGTGGTCAAAAGAGGTTAATTAAATTAAGGGGACTGATATTGTAATTATGTGATAATTGAAAAATGGGTTGAGGATCCCTATGGATAGGGGTGGAAGAAATCTTATGGATAGCCCATAAGGATTTCATCCATGATAAGGATTCTGGAAGATTTCTATGGGCTGCTTAGGGCTTAAGCAACCAGATTAGGTATTTGACTGAAACCCTAATTCTTCAGCTATATAAGGAACCCCATGGCATCCCAAAATCGGCCACTTGAAACCCTAGAAGGATCACCAGTCGATTTTGAGCCTCCTCCTCTCGCTCTAACATTCTCTAATTGTTTTTGGTGTTTGTGATCGATTAGAGGTATTATACTTGTGATACTAAGCTCTCAAAGGCAAGGATCTTCAAGCTATAATTGAAAGGTAACATTCTCACTTGTTTCATTATGTTAATTTCGATTTCAATATGATAGATTAGGGTTTACAAGCTTTGGATGATTATTGCATATACAATTAGAAAAACCTAGATCCAAAGCTTTAGGATTTGCATGTGCACCATAGGATTGTTGTTATGTTCAAAACCCATCAATTGACACATAAAACTTTATCACAAATTCCCATTAATATCTACTGTACAGGCTTTGTAATTTCATTTTGTAATTCTTTTTTTACCATTGTTTGCCCTTCTACTTTTAATCAAATGGCAAAAAAATACCCCATTCATTATAGTGTGATTTTTTTCTTTCTTAATATTTTTTTTGTTCTTTCAAGATATGTACCCTTTTTTTGTTCTTGTTTTTTGTTGCTCAAGCATGTTTTTTTTTTCTTTTTCTTCACTTGATGCAACTATCTTTCTTTTTTTTCATATTTTTTTTTGTACTCATCGTTTACTCATAATTCTCTCTAACTTTTATAATTATATTAACTATGTTAATAACGTATTTATCTAGTTTTTTATTTTTTACTTTTTTGTTTTCATTTTTTACACAGCACACGTAAGGGTTTTTTTTCTTCTTTTGACTAATATATCATTATATGCAACGATTTATATGCAGTTAATAAAATGGATATAATATTTGTTTGAATTATTATATTTTTTTACAATTAATGATACTAGTTTTATGGAAATGAAATATATATATATATATATATATATATATATATATATATATATATATATATATATATATATATATATATATATATATATAAAGTTTGTTGGTTTACGACTAAAAACAAAGATAAAAAATTGATGAAAATTTATTTAGAATTTTATTTTTTATAATATTATTTATATTATTATATTATAAAAATAATATTATTGTTGTTTTTTTATCATAATAAAAAAAAAATTAAAAATTAGTCAAAATGATAATTATAATATTAATATTAAAGTTTAATAATTAGGTTATAATAAAGTAAAGTATAAAAGTTAGAAAAAAAATATAATTATGATTACCTAAAAAGAAAGACTATTGATGTATGATGTATATAGGGTGGTGTGTATATAGTAAGACCCATTCTGAAAATGAAGTATTTCTGATTCCATTATTATGCTTTTGTCAAGGTATAGTATCTTATATGCACTAGTAGGAGCTACTATTTTGTGCATATATCTATACCTATTATCAATTATCATTGTAAAAATCTGAAGTATACAACTTATTAACTAACAAACAAGATGTTACAACTCATCTTCTCTTAACATGGGGCCAAACATAGTTTAGATTGGGCGCTGTGATGCTCTTATCTATTTATGGATTTATCTTTGTAATTGTTTTCAAAATTGAAAATTTTTCTACTACGAACAAACGGACGGGATAGGTGTTGCCGGTGCCACTACGGGCACCTATACAAAACCGCCACTGTGTCAAGCGAGATAACATCAAACTTCTTTATAATAAAATGTACAATGTATTTATGATTATATATCACTGACTTTGAGTACATGGAATAAAAAACATAATTAGTACACCATTTGCAAGTTATAAGAAACAACTACAAAGATTTAATAGGACTTCGAGTCAATCTAGCTCGGTGAGTTGGAGCGTCACTTAATACATATAAAATTTAAACTGGGATAGAAAATCAAATTTTATGAAAGAGCAATCTCCAAATCATTAAATATGTAAAATTGATGAATTGCAGGACAACAAATGACTTGGTTGGTGTTAACAAATGATTTACTAACTGCCAAAAGTGTAGTTACCCATTAATGCATCCATACAATTTAATAATCTTCAAAAACACTTGATTGATGAGTTAGACACTCTTAAAACCATTTTATAGGCCAAAAAGAAGTACGAAAATGTTTGTTGATAGCATATACTTTGCACATCCCTTCTCACTCTCCCTGTTCATCCGACATCAAATTGAGCATGTCTGCAAATGATACTTTTTGTGCCATTTTTTGTTCTTTCGACCTTTTACAATTCCAAAAGACATAAAATAGTAACCAATTAAAATATGCCATACAAAAATGAGTACGGATTATGTTGCCATACATAAAGAAAAGTATTGAAAACTATGGATTCGTTTTTTAGCATGCCAATTATGTAAGTGATACCAAGGTCCACATGATCCTCGTAAAAGGTTCTTAGTCAACATTGCAAATGTACACTAAAATTATTCCTATAGATTCAATGTAATTATGTAAATATAAATATAAATTATATTTGCTAGTTGGAATTTAGAAAAATGTTATTGTATGTTCATACAATCATACTCCTTCGATAAAGAGTCAAATAAAAAGGTTAAGCAATAACTCATTTATATTATCATAATCATATTAGTTATATCGTCTTAGTCAAATTTTAATCGTACTAACTCAAAAATTCATGGATAACACATTAACACTTGAGAGTTGAGATCATTTCCAGTATGTTCGACGATCATAATTTTTTTTTTGTCGTCCGTATGTCACAGATTCTAGATTTATGCTAGTTGTTTTACTAAAGTTATTTCATCATATGGAGACATCTTTAAGATATTTTAAATCTGATTATATATATATATATATATATATATATATATATATATATATATATATATATATATATATATATATATATATATATATATATATATATATATATATATATATATATAGAGAGAGAGAGAGGTAAGTTCAATTGAGAAATAAAAAAGGGGAATCATTCACAACCACTCATTTATTTTGGCGCAAAACACTTAGGCGTACCGTCCGAAATGGATAACGGATACACATGTGTTTTCCAACCAAACATGTTACCTTAAACTATGCTAATCATTACCTTAATATACAAAAAAACATACCTTTTTTTGTTTTTTTTTTTTTAGAAAGCCATTTTTATCGAAAAATTATTTTAAATATATCAAAATTCATAATTTTTTATTCTCTATAAATAGACATCCATATTGATATAGTTTAAGATAAAATAAAAAATTTATTATTTTTAGAGTTTCAACTATCGTTATTCATAAGTAAATAAAAATCTATCAGATTTTTATTACAGTACATTCGTTATTCATTTATGAATAAAACGTATGCTTAACTTTTTTTTTTATAGTTTAAGTATCGTTCATATATGAATATGACACGTAATAAAGTTTTCTTACTTAAAATATATTTTTTACATCATCTTTCATCATATATTATATTTATATATGAATAAACCGTATATTAGTTGTCGTCATATTTTATATTCATATATGAATAAAACATTTATCAGATTTTTGTTACAGTTAATTTGTTATTCATATATGAATAAGTAGTATAAATGATACTTAAACTGTGAAAAAAATTAATTATATATTTTTATTCATAAGTGAATAACGAATGTACTGTAGTAAAAATCTGATGCATTTTTATTCACTTATGAATAACGATAGCTTAAAATATAATAATAATAATAATTTTATCTTAAAAGTATTTCAATATTGATGTCTATTTGTAGAGAATAAAAAATCATGAATTTTGGTATATTTAAAATCATTTTTCGATAAAAATAGCTTCTTAAAAATTAAAAAAACGAAAAAAAAAAACTATGTTTTTGTATATATTAAGGTAATGATTAACATAGTTTAAGGAAACATGTTTTGTTGGAAACACGTGTGTATTCCTTATCCATTTCTGTTGGTACAACGGAGGCTTTTGCGGCAAAAATAAATGAGTGACCGAGAATGATTCCCCCATTCTCAGCATTTTTTATTTTCTCAATTGAACATATATATATATATATATATATATATATATATATATATATATATATATATATATATATATATATATATATATACAAACCTTACTATTTCTATAAATAGATTTAAGACGTCTAAGTGTTTAAGCTAAAGTTCCAATACATAAAACGCTTATATAATCTTTTGGATAAAAATACCTTTCCCGAAAAAGAATTCTCAAATCATAAAATCAAGTCTTCATCCTAAAATTAATACCATAAAATCGGGGATTCAAAACTTCGAAATTTGAATTCACATCTTGCGTTTTGAACCGGTCCCCTTTAAATCCTCATATTGCGCCATTTTCTTATCACGTTCAATTTTGAATTCCAGTTTCTCATAAGTCATATCTCCGTATCTATCTCTTAAACCGCAATCTCATTCCCCTATATGTTTGTGTCTCACCACCCTTACGTAGTTACGCTCTCCCATTCTCCACAAACCCTAAACACACGTCACCACCACCACCAGTAAATGTCGTTCGAACCGTAATATCATCGCACCACCACCACCACAAGTAAATGTCGTTGGAACCGCAATTCCATCGCACCACTGTGCTTTTGAATGATCTTCTATTTCCATAGCCTTTCCTTTATGTCAATCTCACCATAAGAAACCGATGTATATCCATTCCTCTTCAGCTCCTTTGGATTCCCGTCTACATCGATAACCTGATATCAAGTAATTATCGAATTTTTGTTTTTCATGGTTTTTCTTGCTTTTGCTTATATTTACTGAAGTTGATTTTTGCTTAAAGAAAATATTTATGATATTGGTTGGTTGATACGATATCAGGTAAGCAAACTACATAAGATTTTTTTTATTGGTGGCTGATGATAATGACTTTTGTAAGGGAACTGATGGTGATGAACAAAGGTAAATGGTCTGAGGTTTTATTGCCTTTAATCCTATCTTAGCCATGTAAAAGAGTCACTTGCTTCTTTCCCTCATGTTTCTGTTCTTAGATTGTGATTGCAGAAGATAAGTTAAAGTAGTTCTGTTGTTGTGCATCTAAAATTTGTAGATGTTGTTTCTGATGTGCTCTTTTGGGGGAAAAATTAACTATATTTTTTATATATTGTTATAGGTTAAATTTCATGTTGAAACATAGATCCTAACAAAGTAAGGTATGGTCTCACATTCCTATTACGTGTCACATAGCTGCTGCTTTTGTGTTCAATTATTTTTAGTCATACATTATTATGTGGATTTATGAAGTTAAAGAATCTTATTTTCAATTTTTGGGTTCATATGAATGTGTTAGATCCCTGAAAAAAATGTTCATTTCTTTAATCCTTATTTATTTTGCATCAAAATGTTGCAACTTTTAGGTTCTATTTCTTTAAAAGCTATGGGGTTTTGTTGCCCTTCGTGTTATCCAGGTCCGAGGCTTTTTTGCTCATTAGTTGACTTGACTAGAGGAAGGAGAAGCTTGAGAATTAATGGTAGTTTAACAAATTAGTGTGGTTAAGCATGAGAATTTGTTTATATTTTTATAAAATTATGTTTTTATCTCATGTCTTACAGCCCAATATAAGATTGTTTAGTTTGAGATGAAAATTATGGACATTGAAAGTGAGCATCTTGGCATACATGAAGCAGAGTAGCATGTGATTGTTTGGATGCCTTATATGAATTTGCAAAGATCTCAGCATATTGGTGACATAGGTAAATAGCTCTTCACTAGATTTGTTTACACCACTAATATCTATATTTGTAATTTTTTTTATGTGTAATTGTTGTCAATAATAAATTGTTGGTCATTTTAACAGGTGCTTTGACTGTGTACTCCTGGTTGATTATGGAGTTGATGTGTCATTACATCATTGACCACAGTTGGTGATATGCTTGCCAATGTGTGGAAGAAGATCTATCAAAAGATTTTTTAAGGCAATTAACCCGTTTTTTTCAAGTGATAGAGTAAGTTAACTATTGTTTGTCTTTCTTTGATTACAAACTAATTAGTATATTTGATTTTTCTTTCACTAGAACCTTATGGATTCAAAGTTTTGTGAGATTCAACATTACAACTTTCATATATAAATAAAATTTTACATAATGATATTTAGTTTTCCATCTATGCCCTTTGAATCGTTTTTCCCTGGAGTTTGATTATTACACATACCTTGTATAATCTGAAACGCATCCTCCTATTTATGCAGTCATTACTAATCGTATTGTTTTTACATACAATATAAAAAAAGTCAAATGCAAGTTGAGTTTTGTATTTGGAGATCCGTTGCATGGTGCTAAAACAGATCTACAGTATTGTGATATTTCAAAAACAAAGTGTATTTGGAGATTTGCATAGTGTTAAACCAATACATGTAGCTGCTGAATTCCTAGGGTAACACTTGAATCATACATTGTAACTTGTTAATCAATAATATTGGTTAAAAATCCTGTTTTTTTTTTTTGATGTGTTGTAATTCATTACATATTACATGGGTTGAGGTTGGAGTTGGATTCATGGTTGAGGCACGGGAATCTTCCGAAACATGGACAAGGTTGTTCCTACTTAATGTAATATGTCATGGTCTGACTAGATTTAAGTGGTTTTACCGATTTTATTTTTTTTCTTAGTTGAAAAAAAAAGCTCACTTTGCCTCGTCTTGTGCAAGGAAGGCGTCTTCCTCAACTGTGGGACCAGAGCCACCGTCAGGTAATGGTTCTTTTTTGAGCCAAAAAATATTTGGTTTTTATTACCAAAAAATCATTTTTGCAAAGCTAATTATGAGTCATCAGGTAATTGGGGAAGTCGAGTGAACAGATTAATTTGGTTGAATTTCTGTACTTTTATGAATAAATACAATATGCATTTGTGAACTTTTAATAACATTTGCAAGCTTCCATAGCCAGTTCTCAAACTCTTGAATTGGAAGCACGACTTGAAAATCAGTTTTTTTTTTCTAATACTAAATGGATATGTCAAGGGTCTCTCAAGTATTTATGATCTTTTCTTTTTATCTGCTGAACTAGGATCTTGGGCCGATTTAACATGATATTTTTTCCAACCGAATTTAGCAGTTTGACCAACCGTAACTTTTCGCTTCACTCTTGACTACACCATCATTGGCTGCAAATTCGATTTCTCTACTGGTAAGACTTTATGTTCATAAAATAATATGTTGTTTATTTTTAATGAATATTTGTTGGAAGTGAGGTTTATCTCATAAGTAATAAATCAGCTTGGTGAAGCCTTGTTTAGATCCTCTCAACTTAGGTATAGGGAGGTTGGAATTAATAGAAAAAATATATCAAATTTTTTTGCACCGTTAGAAGTAGTTAAGGGTAATCCTTCATTTGTTAATTCCATGCTTCAGGTGCCTGGTGGATTTTACCTGATTAGTTCATACTTTTTTTGTTTATTCTATGAAACTGAGAATTATGTAACTGATGTTTAATTTTGTGCATAAAACAAGGTCTCCTTACTCATTTTTGCAGTATAACTACCAAATACCCAAACTGCCCTTCACCTACCACCTAAACTAACCCACTTATTAGAGTTCGGGTTCTTTCAGTTTAAACTGAAACTAAGAAGCAGATGGTGAAGATGCCTACTTGATTTTAATGGAGTCTAGGTTCTTGCAGTTTGTAGGTTGTCAAGACCTTATTGGAGGTACAATGAATTCAAACTAGAAAAGTAAAGCCTCGTAGAAGTGCCACTATTGATCCCAAAAGCCTCTATGCAAGGGTGTCATGCAAATGTTTTGCTGGCATTTAAAAGGTATAGGCGATTGTACAACTATAACTTAATGTGCAATGTGGAGATTTACATTATTTTAATTATAGTTAAGTTATTTTTATTTACAAATGTGCATGTGGTTTTGGATTTGATAAATACTAAAATGTGGCAACCATTGTTAGAACTTTATCTCTCTCTCTTTCCCATGTTGGAAAGAAGAAGGTAGTATCAAACTTAGTTAACCATATCCGTTTTAATTTGACAAGTGTTAAATAGTGAAAAAGATTCTATTATTTAGAAATTTTGATTCATGATGATATCAATGAAATACTCTTAAGAGCTTTATAAATATCTGGTATATTTTTAATAACTTCTAAATTATTCAGGGTTTAAGTCATTTTTGGTCATTTAACTTTTGGTTTTGTGCTCATTTGGTCACTTATCTTTTTTTAAGTTTTAAAAGGTCATGAAACTTTTGACTTTGTGCTCATTTAGTCACTTAACTTTTGGTTTGGTCACATTTAGTCACCAAACTTTTAAAATTGTGCTCATTTAGTCACAAAACTTTTAATTTTTTTCAAAAGTTTTGTGACTAAATGAGCACAATTTTAAAAGTTAGGTGACTAAATGAGCACAAAGTCAAAAGTTTCATGACCTTTTAAAACTTAAAAAGAGTTAAGTGACCAAATGAGCACAAAACCAAAAGTTAAGTGACCAAAAATGACCTAAACCTAATTATTTAACCATATCCCTTTTAGTGAAAATTTATGTTGATCCTTGAAATATAGAAATTAGTATGGTCTTAATGCAAAATAAACATTTAAAAAAATGATAAAAGAACATGTACTTTGAAACATTTGGGTTTGAAGCAATGGCTAAAATAACCACAGAGTGTACATTAACTTTTGTTAGTATATTCTATTCGAATCTAGAATAGCATAAAACAAATCGTTAATCTTTTTTTTCAGTTAAAACAAATAATGATACATAAATCGAAAGCGCCACAAATAAGATTTTAGATTAGCTTTTTTAGCCCAACAAGGAATGGAAAACCAAGTATGACCAACCGATTAGACTGAATTTTAATTGCTTTCATTTTTTTCACCAACAAACTAAACCTAAACTCAAAACCCTAACTCTTAATTGTCGAAATAAGACTATTTGTTGAAATTAAACTATTAACAGAACTGAATGGTGTAAAAGGGAATTGTTGAAAGAACTTATTCCCCGCCGCTGCTTTGTGCAGGTAACGACTAATATATATATATATATATATATATATATATATATATATATATATATATATATATATATATATATATATATATATATAGAAAAGTTCAATAGAGAACCATTATTAATCATGGAACCAATCCAAAGCGTCGAAATTTAAAGCGATCAACGTCAAAATGAAGGGTTGTAGACTTTTACAATTGACGCACATGCACCGGATTATAAAAAAACTCACTTCCTTTTTTTCATTTTAAATTTTTTTTAAGCCATGTTTTTTATCGAAAAAAAAACGAGTATACCGTTGTTCACGATTTTCCGTCCTCTTTCCAAAGAGATCCATGATGATATATAAACAACGAACTTTTTTTTTCTCGAAAAAAACTCACTTCATTTTCTTTGTTCAAAAGTTAAGGTCTATTTTTTTATAAAAAAAAATAATAAATATATCAAAATTCATGTTTTTTTGTACTTTTTAAACATACATTCATATTCATGTAAAAAAACGATATTTCAGTTCAGATTCACATTGTGAACCTGTTCAGATTCATTTTTTGAACTTGTTCAGATTCACATTGTGAACCTTCTCGGATTCATAGCGTGCATAATAGTAAGTCAGATTCACAATGTGAATCTGAACTGATCGAGCTTTTTCACATTGTGAATGTTAAAAATTGAAATATTTACAGTTTAGATTCACAGTGTGAATCTACACTGATCGATGTTTTTTTGTGAACCTTTTCAGATTCATAGTGTGTATAATAGCAAGTCAGATTTACAATGTGAATCTGAACTGATCGAGATTTTTCACATTGTGAATGTTAAAAATTGAAATATTTACAGTTTAGATTCACAGTGTGAATCTACATTGGATCGAGGTTTTTTTTTCTAGTCGGTGTTGATGTTTATTAATAGATTACAAAAAATTAATATTTTTTAGTATAATTAGTTTTTTTTGATAAAAATAAACTTAAATATTGAAAAAACTAACAAAATGAAGTGGGTTTTTTTCGAAAAAAAAATCGTTTTTTATATATCGTCATGGATCTGTATGAAAACAGGACGAAAAATCGAGAACAACGGTATATTCGGTTTTTTTTTCGATAAAAAATGTGGCCTAAAAAAAATTTTAAACGAAAAAAAGAAGTGGGTTTTTTGGTAAAGAGGTGGATTTTTTTGATATAATCTGGTGTTTGTGCGTCCAATGTACAAGTGTACATCTATTTCCTTGGCCGTTGATCATTATGATTTCTGACGTTCACGATTGGTTCCTTGGTTCTTTGTTAATTATGGTTCTCTATTGAGCCAGTAGCACCTGGTTCCTGGTATGTATTTTATTTGAGTATTTTGCATTTTTGGCCTGGGACTCGGCGAGTTGAAGGACCAACTCGTCGAGTAGAAACGGATTTGACTCGGGATTTAAATGACGGACTCGTCGAGTCGGCTGCAGACTCGACGAGTAGGCTCTGACTGGACAAAAACCCTAATCTAAGGGTTTGCACCCTATTTAAACGTCTCATTCAGCCACCCTTCGTCCCTATTGCTTCCAGAAAACCCCCCATAGCAAACCCTAGCCGTTTGTATAAGAGCTAAGGCTTTTGTGGTGCTTCTTGGTGATTTTGAATTCAAAGGAGAAGGAAAAGCCTAGAGGAACCAAGAGGAGACCAAGGGAGTTCAAGTTTGTGCACCATTTGCAGTTCACAGAAGGTATAAAGTCGATACCTTGCTTTTTCTTTTGCTAGATCCCTTTTTGGGGAGATTTAGGGCTTTTATAAGCCATTCTTGGTAACCAACCATGATTGCAAGCATGGTTGGGGGTTGAGGCTTCGGATCTAGGTCCATGAAGGAGTTACAAGGCAGAAAAGGGTTGCTTTTGCACCCATGGAAGCCCCCATGCAACCCAAGAGTCTCTTTTAGAGCCTTTTTGACTCAAAGTCCCATGCATGCACGTAAAGTTCGTAACTTTACGTGCTAGATCGAGTTTGGGGACCTAGATCTATTATTTGGACAAGAGTTGTACACCAGAAATCGAAGAAATAAGACTTGGACTGTATCGACTCGGCGAGTCGTTCTTAGGACTCGGCGAGTCCGAGGCTAGACTTCCCTTTTATGTTATGGGTCAAAGAGACCCAGTAGAGTGCTGGAAAGGTTTTTAGAGGGTCCAGGGGAGTGACCCAGCGTATTGGGCTAAGCCATAGTCCTGGAGTTCATAGGACTCGACGAGTGCATGAACAGACTCGGCGAGTCCAAGGCAATCTCCCAACTCTTGAAGATGAACTCGACGAGTTGTTCATACAACTCGACGAGTCGGATGAAGGTTCATTCGATGCTCGTATAGAAGGAGAACTCGTCGAGTCATTTCTAAACTCGACGAGTAGAGACGAGGATGAGGACAGTTAAAAGGATAGGGACTCGACGAGTTGACGGCCCAACTCGGCGAGTCAGGTCAACTGGAAGTTGACTTTGACTTTGACTTGGACTTGGACTTGGTCAGGGGTAAAATAGTCATTTTACCCCAAGAGTAGATATCAGTTTCTGACTAAGTGTTTTGTGGGGATTATAGCCGGAGAATTTCCGGAGCAGCAGCAGACAGATATTTCCCGCATAGATTATCAGCAGCTACTCGTACGAGGTGAGTTACCTTCCAGTAGCGGTGGGTCTGCGGCCACAATGCCGGCCCACTAGTAGGAGTTGTATGTTGGATGATTGTCTTTGTGATATCATCCACGTTTGCTATTACCTGATATGTTATATGCTAGCATGATATGTTATATGTGATAGTAGTAGAGTTCGGTTGTTAGGACCGAAGGGTAGGTCAGGCACCCCAGATATGTCTGACAGTATGTGATGATATGTTGATATGCTGGCATGATATGTTATATGTGATAGTGGTAGTAGGAAGGGAATAGTCCCCAAGTTCGGTTGTTAAGACCGAAGGGTAGTTCGCACACCCAGATATGTCTGATAGTATGTTTGTGTTATGATACATGTGATAGTAGCAATAAGGGGTGGAATAGTCCCCGAGGTTCGGTTGTTAGGACCGATGGGTAGGTCAGCACCCCAGAACGGCTTGACACGGGTAGGTCATCACCCCAGAATGGCTTGACATGGGTAGGTCGGCACCCCAGAATGGTCGTACGGGTAGGTCGGCAACCCAAAATGGCCGTACCGGGTAGGTCGGGCACCCCAAAATTGTCCGACAGTATGTATGCTATATGATTGTATGGTATGTGGTACGATGGGGGAAACTCACTAAGCTTCGTGCTTACAGTTTATAGTTTTGGTTTCAGGTACCTCTTTAGCGAAGGGGAAGGAGCTGGCGCGGTAGCAGCACATCATACACACTCGCATTGATTTTCCGCACTTGAGATATTCTGGGATTGTACTCTGACATGATGCCATTTTATGACTTGGGTTTTCAGACATGATATACTGATTTACGGAATGATATATTTTATGTGGTTTTCTTATGAATGCTTTTATAATCAGTTAATTAAAATGAAATTTTTGGACTCGAAATTTGGGATGTTACAAGTTGGTATCAGAGCCCTGGTTTGAGGGATTCAGACACACCCTCGGGGGTGTCTGGACTCAAATCGAGGGATTAAAAGCTTTTTACAAGAAAATGGTTTTCTAAAAGATAAGTTAAAGGAGTTTTGAGAAAGAACGAAGTGTGTGATGTGCGTGACCGGCCGAGCTCAAGTAAGTATTCCCCAAAGTACCCATACAAGTTTATGTTATGTTTATCAGCTTCAGTAGAACAGCATGCTAGAATAGGACTAAGGATCTAGGAATGATGCCTTATGTGCCTGCTTTATGTGTTTCAGCTTATGAGAATTGCATGCTAGTATTGAGTAGACAGCAGTAGGATAGCTTGTTTAGGTTATACCTGATAGTATGAGCTTAGCATTGTATGCTAGTACAGTTTCCTGTTATGAGGATAGGATTGCTTGAGAATCGTTCCCTTTGTCTGAATGTTGCACGCTTTGTGCTATGTGGGACTCTGAGTGATGGGAGTTAGCCATTAGGTGGATACGTCACGTCACATGTGATCAGGGTTGAATAATCTCAGAGTGCTGGATTTGGCCCTATTGCGCAGCTCTTGTCTGAGTCTAACCGTTGTAGGGACGAGTCTTTTACTCGAAGGATTATCTGAGCCTCGTCACATGTGATGGTATTCAGGTGATGACTAATTGGAATTACCAGGAGGCCTTCATCAGCTGAGGACTGGTTTGGGTAGAGTCAGAGATTTCCCTAGGGCAATCCTAGGATGAGAGTAGCAGAGATCAATAGTAGTAGAAGGGACTTGGTGGAGTCGAGGCGGTTCTTGAGGAGAGTACGGATAGATGTGGAAGGTACTATGGGCCCGTACTACTGAAAGCAGAGGATCCATACTTGAATCGAGGAAGGCTGAGGCAAGACCAGGGAACTTGTGATGGGTGTGATCCCTCTAGATGTATCAGTATCACTGACGGTTGTCATTATGTATTGCAGAATGGTGGTACTACGTCCGAGGCCAGCAGTTGGCAGCTCAGGAGAGGGATCGGGTTCGGGCTCAGGTTCCGAACCAGTGGATGAGAGGCTACGCGAGTTCATCGCGTCCGAGATCACTAGAGGCATCCTTGATGCGACCCCGGTCATCTTTGGGTCGATCAAGGAAGGGATTGTCGAGCTGATGGAGGATCGCCTTCGGGCGTTCAGGAGCGACATGGCGACCAGCCAGTTGGGATCACGCACACTGTCCTTTAAGGACTTCAGGGGCAGTGGTGCGCCGGATTTCCATGGGGCGAAGGACCCCATTATGGCCAGACGGTGGATTGCAGACATTGAGTCTGCACAGTTGACCAGCTTCTGCCCCGAGGGGTCGAAGGTGAGATACGCAGCAAGGTGCTTGAGAGACAGGGCCAGGGATTGGTGGGAGCCGGTTGGTGACTCTCTGGGAGCCTCGGTAGTTGAGGCTATGACATGGCCGGACTTTGTGACCCGGTTCAGGAGTGAGTTCGCGCCAGCTGTGGAGCTTCAGCAGCTGGCCAGGGAGTTTTTGGAAGTGAGACAGACTACGGAGACTGTGGCGGAGATCACCGCCAAGTTCCGGGAGAGGGCGTTGCTGGTGCCCCAGTATGCGGGAGATGAGGATATGAGGAGGACCCGCTACCATGACATGCTACGAGCTGACATTTGGGAGCATGTTAGTTTTTCAGCTTGCCCTAACCTGGATTCCATGATTGCCAGGGCAAGGGAGAGGGAGATTGATCTGGAGCATATCCGGAAGAGGAAGATAGAGGAGGGACAGATGACTGGGGCTTCGGGGAAGAAGCCCAAGGGATCAGATGGTAGGCCGAAAGGCCAGTCAGGACAGGGCAGCTGCAGGAAATGCGGCAGGCCGCACGAGGGGGCGTGTAGGTTGGGATCGTCGGGCTGCTACAAGTGCCGCAAGACGGGGCACTTCAGCAGGGATTGTACCGCCCCTGCACCCACTATTCCGACATCTGAGTTGCTGTGTTTCCACTGCAACCAGAGGGGCCACAAGAAGGCCAATTGCCTCCAGTTGACAGCAGCAGTCCTAGTGAAGGCGCCAGCTCCAGCGACCCTGCAGATTACTGATGGCCGGCAGGGCAAGGCAGAGGCTCCAGTGGTGAGGAGCCGGGCTTTCCAGTTGACTACCAAGGAGGCACGTGCCGCACCCGATGTGGTGACGGGTATGATTCTTTCCCTCTGATCTATTTATATGATGTTTATGATATTGATATATGCTCTGTATGTACATGTTAGGATTGTTCCATGTGAACAGTATTCCGGTACAGGTGTTGTTTGATTTAGGTGCCACTCGATATTTTGTTTCTCTTGCGCTCAGCAAGAGGTTTTCTGGGTCTTCGGGTAGGTTGGATTTCCCTTTAGAGGTAGAGATTGCCGATGATCGATCGGTGCGAGCATCAGCAGTTTTCCGAGATTGTGTGCTGAGGTTATTCGAGGAGCGATACCTGGTAGACTTGATTCCCATTCCGTTGCGTGGGAACAAGGTGATTATAGGCATGGACTGGTTGAGCCCTAATGGGGCGGTGATAGATTGTGCAAAACAGTTAGTGCGGGTCAGGACCCCAGGTGGGGGAGAGTTGGTGATCCACGGCGAGAGACCGCAGCGTGGACCCACCGTGTGTTCAGCAGCAAGGGCTAGGCGCTACCTTCAGCAGGGTTGTGCTGGGTATGTCGCCTATGTCATGGATACCCGGGAGGCGGGTAAGGTGACGGTGAGTGATGTTCCAGTGTGCGAGACTACGCAGATGTGTTCCCAGAGGAGCTTCCTGGGATACCCCCAGAGCGGCAGGTGGAGTTCAGGATCGACCTTGTCCCTGGTGCGGCTCCGATAGCCAGGGCACCGTATCGGTTGGATCCTCCCGATATGCAGGAGTTGTCTACACAGCTGCAGGAGCTGTTAGACAAGGGATTCATTAGACCGAGCAGTTCACCGTGGTGAGCCCCGATTCTGTTCGTGAAAAAGAAGGATGGGTCGCATCGGATGTGTATAGATTATAGGGAGCTGAATAAGGTAACGGTGAAGAACCGTTACCCACTCCCGAGGATTGATGACCTCTTTGACCAGCTGCAGGGAGCATCTTGGTTCTCCAAGATTGATTTGCGTTCAGGGTATCATCAGATGAGGGTCAGAGAGGAGGATGTGCAGAAGACTGCGTTTCGGACGCGTTATGGCCACTATGAGTTCGTGGTGATGCCTTTCGGGCTCACCCATGCTCCTGCCGCGTTCATGGACCTCATGAACCGCGTGTGTAGACCGATGTTGGATCGGTCAGTGATAGTTTTCATGGATGATATCTTGGTTTACTTCAAGACGCGGGAGGAGCATGAGGAGCATCTGTAAGAGGTTTTGGAGACTCTACGGAGGGAGAGCTTGTACGCCAAGTTCTCCAAGTGCGAGTTCTGGTTGCGCGAGGTGCAGTTGCGCGAGGTGCAGTTGCTTGGGCAGCTTGTCAACCAGAACGGTATTCTGGTCGACCCGGCCAAGGTAGAGGTCGTGATGAGATGGGAGGTTCCGAAGTCTCCATCCGAGATTCGAAGTTTCCTAGGATTAGCCGGCTATTATCGGAGATTCATCCAGGACTTCTCCAAGATAGTCGTACCTTTGATGCGGCTGACGAAGAAAGCCGTAGTTTTCCGATGGTGGCCTAAGCAGCAGGCGGCGTTCGAGTCACTGAGACAGAGGTTGTGCGAGGCGCCAATCTTAGCCCTGCCAGAGGGCGTAGAGGATTTTGTTGTGTACTGCGACGCGTTTATTTCGGGTTTGGGCGTGGTATTGATGCAGAGGGGGCATGTCATCGCCTACGCTTTGAGGCAGCTGAAGCCTCACGAGGCGAATTATCCGACGCATGATTTGGAGTTGGGGGCTATTGTGTTCGCCCTCAAGATTTGGCGTCATTACCTATATGGGGTCCGTTGTACCATTTACACGGACCACAAGAGTTTGAGGTACCTCATGGATCAGCCGAATCTGAACATGAGGCAGCGTCGGTGGTTGGACGTGGTGAAGGATTATGATTGCGAGATCCTTTACCACCCGGGGAAGGCCAATGTGGTGGCAGACGCGCTTAGCCGCAAGGCGGCGCCGATCAGGGATATCTGCATGGGGATGACCGTGGTGACTCCGCTGCTGGAGCAGATCCGAGAGGCCCAGCAGGAGGCTATGAAGGAGGAATATCGGAAGAGCGAGCGTATAGTGGGTCAGGTTTCCTCCTTCGACTATGATAGTCGAGGATTATTGACACTACACCGTAGGGTGTGGGTTCCATACCACGGGGGTGTGCGCCAGGTTCTGATGGAGGAGGCGCACAAATCCCGATTCTCTATTCATCCCGGGGCGACGAAGATGTATAGAGACCTTCGTCTTGACTATTGGTGGCCCTGCATGAAGCGGGATGTACCATGGTATGTGGAGTGGTGCTTGACCTGCAGGAAGGTCAAGGCCGAGCACCAGAGGCCACACGGCAAGATGCAGCCGTTGGATATTCCCCTGTGGAAGTGGGAAGATATCACTATGGACTTCATCACCAAACTTCCCAGGACCGCGCGGGGAGTGGATTCCATATGGGTCATCGTGGATCGGTTGACCAAGAGTGCCCATTTTATACCGATCCAGGAGAGTATATCGGCCGAGAAGCTGGCCGACATCTACATTCGGGAGGTGGTGGCTCGGCATGGAGTGCCAGTCTCCGTGATTTCTGACAGGGATGTGCGGTTTACTTCCAGATTTTGGAAGAAATTCCACGACGAGTTGGGTACTTGACTACACTTTAGCACCGCTTTTCACCCGCAGGCGGATGGGCAGAGCGAGCAGACCATCCAGACACTTGAGGATATGCTGCGGGCATGCGTATTGGACTTCGATGGTAGTTGGGATACTTACCTCCCATTGGCTGAGTTCTCGTACAACAACAGCTACCACGCGAGTATTGACCGTCCTCCCTTCGAGATGTTATACGGGAGGAAGTGTAGGACCCCGATATGTTGGGGTGAGGTTGGCCAGAGAGTCATGGGGAGCACTGAAGTGGTGCTCAAGACGACAGAGAGGATTCAGCAGGTTCGGAGCAGGCTTCAGATTGCTCAGAGTCGGCAGAAAAGTTATGCCGACAAGCGCCGATCAGACCTGGAGTTTCAGGTCGGGGATATGGTTCTCCTGAAGGTGTCGTCATGGAAGGGCGTCATCCGATTCAGGAAGCGGGGCAAGTTGGGCCCCAGGTATATTGGACCCTTCAGGGTTATAGCCCGGGTGGGCAAAGTGGCGTATAGGCTGGACATGCCAGCCGAGCTCAGTCAGATCCACAGCACATTCCACGTCTCCCAGCTGCGGAAGTGTCTGGTGGACGACTCAGCAGTGATACCCTTAGAGGATATTCAGGTCGATGACAGCCTGAATTACATTGAGCGACCTATAGCAATCCTCGACCGGAAGTCGAAGGATCTGAGGAACAAGAGGGTCGGGTTGGTGAAGGTGCAATGTCAGCACCGGAAGGGCTCGGAATGGACTTGGGAGCCGGTGGATGAGATGATGGAGCATTACCCAGAGCTTTTCTAGGAACAAGCAGCAGACTTCGAGGACGAAGTCTAAAATAAGTGGGGGGGATTTGTAGCACCTGGTTCCTGGTATGTATTTTATTTGAGTATTTTGCATTTTTGGCCTGGGACTCGGCGAGTTGAAGGACCAACTCGTCGAGTAGAAACGGATTTGATTCGGGATTTAAATGACGGACTCGTCGAGTCGGCTGCAGACTCGACGAGTAGGCTCTGACTGGACAAAAACCCTAATCTAAGGGTTTGCACCCTATTTAAACGTCTCATTCAGCCACCCTTCGTCCCTATTGCTTCCAGAAAACCCCCCATAGCAAACCCTAGCCTTTTGTATAAGAGCTAAGGCTTTTGTGGTGCTTCTTGGTGATTTTGAATTCAAAGGAGAAGGAAAAGCCTAGAGAAACCAAGAGGAACCAAGAGGAGACCAAGGGAGTTCAAGTTTGTGCACCATTTGCAGTTCACAGAAGGTATAAAGTCGATACCTTGCTTTTTCTTTTGCTAGATCCCTTTTTGGGGAGATTTAGGGCTTTTATAAGCCATTCTTGGTAACCAACCATGATTGCAAGCATGGTTGGGGGTTGAGGCTTCGGATCTAGGTCCATGAAGGAGTTACAAGGCAGAAAATGGTTGCTTTTGCACCCATGGAAGCCCCCATGCAACCCAAGAGTCTCTTTTAGAGCCTTTTTGACTCAAAGTCCCATGCATGCACGTAAAGTTCGTAACTTTACGTGCTAGATCGAGTTTGGGGACCTAGATCTATTATTTGGACAAGAGTTGTACACCAGAAATCGAAGAAATAAGACTTGGACTGTATCGACTCGGCGAGTCGTTCTTAGGACTCGGCGAGTCCGAGGCTAGACTTCCCTTTTATGTTATGGGTCAAAGAGACCCAGTAGAGTGCTGGAAAGGTTTTTAGAGGGTCTAGGGGAGTGACCCAGCGTATTGGGCTAAGCCATAATCCTGGAGTTCATAGGACTCGGCGAGTGCATGAACAGACTAGGCGAGTCCAATGCAATCTCCCAACTCTTGAAGATGAACTCGACGAGTTGTTCATACAACTCGGCGAGTCGCGGACAGGACTGGTTTTTAGGATGAGGATGAACTCGACGAGTCGGATGAAGGTTCATTCGATGCTCGTATAGAAGGAGAACTCGTCGATTCATTTCTAAACTCGACGAGTAGAGACGAGGATGAGGACAGTTAAAAGGATAGGGACTCAACGAGTTGACGGCCCAACTCGGCGAGTCAGGTTAACTGGAAGTTGACTTTGACTTTGACTTTGACTTGGACTTGGTCAGGGGTAAAATAGTCATTTTACCCCAAGAGTAGATATCAGTTTCTGACTGAGTGTTTTGTGGGGATTATAGCCGGAGGATTTCCGGAGCAGCAGCAGACAGAGATTTCCCGCACAGATTATCAGCAGCTACTCGTACGAGGTGAGTTACCTTCCAGTAGCGGTGGGTCAACGGCCACAATGCCGGCCCACCAGTTGGAGTTGTATGTTGGATGATTGTCTTTGTGATATCATCCAGGTTTGCTACTACTTGATATGTTATATGCTAGCATGATATGTTATATGTGATAGTAGTAGAGTTCGGTTGTTAGGACCGAAGGGTAGGTCAGGCACCCCAGATATGTCTGACAGTATGTGATGATATGTTGATATGCTAGCATGATATGTTATATGTGATAGTGGTAGTAGGAAGGGAATAGTCCCCAAGTTCGGTTGTTAAGAACGAAGGGTAGTTCGGACACCCCAAATATGTCTGATAGTATGTTTGTGTTATGATACATGTGATAGTAGCAATAAGGGGTGGAATAGTCCCTGAGGTTCGGTTGTTAGGACCGATGGGTAGGTCAGCACCCCATAATGGCTTGACACGGGTAGGTCAGCACCCCAGAATGGCTTGACACGGGTAGGTCGGCACCCCAGAATGGCCGTACGGGTAGGTCGGCACCCCAGAATGGTCGTACGGTTAGGTCGGGCACCCCAAAATTGTCCGGCAGTATGTATGTTATATGATTGTATGGTATGTGGTACGATGGGGGAAACTCACTAAGTTTCGTGCTTACAGTTTATAGTTTTGGTTTCAGGTACCTCTTCAGCGAAGGGGAAGGAGCTGGCGCAGTAGCAGCACATCATACACACTCGCATTGATTTTCCGCACTTGATATATTCTGGGATTGTACGCTGACATGATGCCATTTTATCACTTGGGTTTTCAGACATGATATACTGATTTACGGAATGATATATTTTATGTGGTTTTCTTATGAATGCTTTTATAATCAGTTAATTAAAATGAAATTTTTGGACTCGAAATTTGGGATGTTACAGAACCTCACCCTATATATATATATATATATATATATATATATATATATATATATATATATATATATATATATATATATATATATATATATATATATATATATATCGAGAGAGAGAGAGAGAGAGAGAGTTAGGTTCAAATGTTTCTACTATCTGTTATGTGTATGTAGGATTGATTCTGGACCAATCATTTTAGTTATTTTAAGAAAGTAATTAATACTCATTATATCTTCAACATGTAATATGCATTAATTACTTTCTTAAAATAACTAAAATGATTGGTCCACAATCAATCTTAAATGCACACAATAGATAATTAGAACACAATAACCTAACCCTATATATATATATATATATATATATATATATATATATATATATATATATATATATATATATATATATATATATATATATATATATAAAGTAAAACTATAAATAGAAAAAAAAATATATAAAAATAAACTTTAATTAAATAAAATATATATGTTTAATAAGTTGCATAATAAATTTCGGAATAAATTATGTGAATGGTCCTTATGGTTCGGGTAATCTGTATGTATGATCCTTAATTTTTTTTTAACTGGGATGGTTCCTAAAATGTACTTTTATTGCACGGTTGGTCCTTGCCAGATTGAAAAAGACTTTGTTGTCCTTAATGATATATTTTTAATTTATTAATTCTTTTTCTATTATTTTAATTGTTATTAAATAAAATAAATTATTAATACATTATTGGAAAAAGGCTCACTCCACCTTAAACCTCTTCCAGTTCCCGACACTAAATTTAGTGACAATCTCAAAACACAATTTCAGTTCCCGGCACCAGCTTCGGTCACAATCTCTGGCCAAAATTGAACCTATAACTGAAATATAATCTACAACTCAAATTTGAAAACAAAATAAAACCTGATATTCAAATCCAAAACCAAAATTGAACCAACGACTCAAACCCAAATCCAAAATCGAACTTACAATTCAAGTTCAAATCCAAAACCAAAATCCCAACTCCGACTACCATCGTCCTTCACCTCCACCACCCTTCTGAATATATTTAATCTCCCAACAAGAACCGTTGTTTCTCCTACTTCGTCCTTAAGATCAAACCAAATCAAAACAAAAATGAAACCTGAAACAAACATATTGAAATCAAATCCATGTAGGCTGAGTAGAGACGGTGTTTGGAGGTCGACATTAAGGTTCATCAATTCAATAAAAATCGATCAATGGATTGGCCCTGAGATTATGCATATACATTGAAGAGTCACCGAAACTTGAAAAAACTGAAAGGGTTTCCAACCAAACTCTACAAAATCTAAACCTACAAATTGAATCTCCGACAAAAGAAATTGGATCTAATGAGAAAGAATGACATGTGCGGTGGAATTTGTGATGGGTTTTATGTACTCTAACATTCATATGGTGCACATACAAACCTAATGCTTTGGATCTAAGTTTTCTCTAATTATACATGCAACATTGTTTTCAAAATCATAAAGCCTAAATTGGCATGCAAGGTAACATTTAAATCATAAAAAACAGCTAGAAGATTACCTTGTGTAGTAGTTTGCTTGTCTTTGACCTTTAGGATCCTAGCACCTCAAGTGTGATGCCTCAAATGTCTTATAACAAACCAAGTACAAGAGAATGGATTTGAGAGAGAGGTTTGGGAGATCAAAATCGACTAGCTACAACTCTAGTATGCATGGGGGGCGATTTTAGGGTGTTAGGGACTTCTTTTATAGCTTAGAATTACAACCATGCAAACCCTAATGACTCTTCTTATTTCTTAGTCTTTTGGGCTAAAACTTCTTGGACTTTCACATAGGTTTAGTCCAACTCTAATCAACATGAGTCATGAGTCCAACTAGAAGTATTATCGATTTACCTAATCAGTCTCTGTAACTTTAATCAGTTTCTTTTGATCACTAAATTAATACCAAATTAATTCTTGATCAATACTAATTAAATAATGTGATTTCTCAATAATATATTAAAATTATAATATATTAATAAATCACAATAACCTCTTCCTCAAATATCCATCCTATCAAATTGTTCCAGAGTGTTACAACCCAAATGGACCATGCTATTATCGGGTCAAGTACATACCAATTATAGTTATGGGCTTAGACACCTAATCCAACAGTCTCCAACTTGGATAAGTCTGATAACTATAATCGCCAATGTAGCTTCAAAATCCGAGTAGCAATCATAGCTCTCTAAAAGCCAATGCCGAATCCTGATGCGCCATTTAGATAAGGGATCATATAATCCTTTGTTCTTCAAGATATCATGAGGACAAATATATGGAACATAGTCATACTTATTGTCCAGCAGTTGGTTTCCCGATTTCTGATTTGTTTGACATAGAACTTAATTGAACACATCAATTTAGCTATGACCGGGCCCGGCACATAAGTCAAAAAAAAAATCATCGAGGGGCCCAAGATATCGCTTTTGATCCTCTTAGGATAAAAGGAACATATAAACTTTGACTTATATGTTTGTACTAACTATTAGTTAAATCATACACAACAGCACGTTTTATAACATCGAGTTACTGATGCGTTTTCGCACTATCAATGTACAACCAACTCATAATTGTCAACTCATATATCTTGGTTTGAAGATTATACGATATTATCATCTCACTATCACTCATGATAAATTCCATGAAGTGATTCATGTGAGTGTGGCTTGATCCAATACTCAAATCTTATTTCAAGAGTACTCGTGAATGTTGTAGCAAACCTTTGTAATGTCTAACTCCTTAGACAATCTTACAAAACCCATTCACGGCAGTCTACTTACATAACCTACTTCCAAAGTATGATCGACTGTGGATACCGGGATTTTGGCTACCTATAGGCGAAAGAATTCTACTTTTATCGGCTGACTATTCATAGGCGAACGAATTAGGCTTTTGAGAAGGACTAAGCAGCAATCTCAGTGAAACGTGAGAGGCTCATTGCGTACGAGCTTCAATAGTGAGAGCTAAGCTAGGAACGGGGAAGGATGAGCAGAGAGGGAAGGACTTTCTAACTGAACTTGACTTACCCATAGAAGGAACGACTTAAAGGGTTCAGGTTTCTGGTTGAATACCTATCCCTGCCTTCTAGCATTCATGCCTCATCTGTTTGAATAATCTTATTATTCTGGAAGTCAAAACATGCAAAATGAAACAATAGTAAATAATTGACACAAGACAGTAACTTTACTTATAAATAAAACTCCTTTTATTCAACGAAGACAACATTGTCACTCGGTCTATAGAAGAGATATCTAAAGGATTTCTATGGGTAGCCAATGAAAATACAATGCTCACTACGAGGTTTGAGCTTGTCGTGAGTTTCTTTTCTCACAATAGCCTCGCAACCCCAAACCTTGATGTGTGCTAACGAGGGAACCTTCCATGTCCACATCTCGTGAGGTGTTTTGGAAACCTTTTTAGTTGGGACTAGATTGAGGATATGGGAGGCAGTCTCTAAGGCATACCCCCATAATGAGATAGGTAACGAAGCTCGACTCATCATAGAACGAACCATGTCCAGCAAGGTTCGATTGCGCCTCTCAGCCACACCATTAAGTTGTGGTGTCCTAGGTGGCATCAATTGTGAAACAATTCCACATTCCTTAAGATAGTCTTGGAACTCGATACTAAGATACTCTCTTCCTCGATCGGATTGGAGCATCTTTATCTTCCTGCCCAGCTGATTCTCCACTTCTTGCTTAAACTCTTTGAACTTTTCAAAGGTTTCTGACTAATTCTTGATTAAGTAGATATACCCATATCTACTATAATCATCAGTAAAAGTTACATATAAGTGGTTAGCATCCCTTGTGGCGGATCTGAAGGGTCCACACACATCGGTGTGTATGAGATCCAACAAACCCTCACCCCTTTCACAAGTGCCAGTGAAGGGTGACTTGGTCATCTTTCCAAGCAAACAAGATTCACAAGTGTCATCCGACTTTAAGTCAAATGACTCCAACACTCCATCCTTCTGGAGTTGGGCTATGCGCTTCTTGTTAACATGTCCAAGACGACAATACCATAAGCATGCTTTATCCAAAGCATTGGACGAATCAATATTCAACACATTATTTCCTAAGTTATCTACAACCATCATAGTTTCATATATACCATTACACGGCAATGCTTCAAAATAAAATGTACCATTATAATAAGCATTAATACTACCAATTTCATTATTAAAAGAAAAGGTAAAACCTTGTTTATACAAACTATGAAAGGAAATAATATTTCTCGCCATATCATACGAGTAGCAACAATTATTCAGTTCTAAATTTAACCCACTACTAAGCAATAAAGTATAAAGTCCAATCTTGGTGACAGACGACTTTTTCCTATTCCCCATGATCAAGTTCATCTTCCCGTGCTCCACATCCCTACTTCTTTTTAGTCCCTGCAAATCAGAACAAATGTGAAAACCACATCCTGTATCCAAGACCCAAGAATTAGCATGTGATGAGTTATTAGACAGAATAGTATAAATACCTGCGAAGGAGGGTTTGATCTTCCCATCCTTTATGTCCTGCAAGTATTTGGGGCAACGTCATCTCCAGTGCCCTTTTTCATGACAATGGAAGCACTCGGCTTCCTTTGGATTGGAAGAGGGTTTAGCAGAACCAACTTTGGTCCCACTAGAAGAGGATCCATCATGGGACTTTCCCTTTTGGCTCCTGGAAGGATTCTTCCTCTTCTTTCCCTTCACATGTCCAATTTCCAGGACAGAGGTAGTAGCAGTAGGAGTAGAAACAACAAATTTTCCTTTAAAACTACTTTCAGCAGTCCTTAAAAGGCCTTGAAGTTTGCTTAGAGTGACCTCCTCCTTGTTCATATGATAGGTCATACGAAACTGATCATAACAAGGAGGCAAAGAGTGTAAAATAATATTTATGGCCAACTATTCATCGAAGTTGACATTCAACTTCAGCAAACGGTCCACAAATCTTTGCATCTTCTGCAAGTGGGCCGTGATGGACTCTCCATCCTTCATTTTGGTTGTAATCATGGAGGCTATGATTTCATACATTTACTGCCTTGCACTTTGATGGTACCTTTCCATCAAGTCTTGGTGCATTTCATAAGGCCAAAAGTCCTCATAGGACTTCTGAAGCTCAGCAGTCATGGTAGCAATCATAATACACGACACTTTGGTCGCGTTCCTCTCATGGGCCTTGTATTCAGCAATTTGTTCGGGAGTAGCGGTAGATTCATCAATCTCCTTAAGCTCTTTATCTAGGACATATTCTTTGTCATCATAGCGAATGGCCATTCGGATGTTTCGAATCCAATCATTGAAGTTCGATCCATCAAATATGACCCTCCCACATAAGTTCATGAGGGAGAAAGAGCCTGGAGGGTTTAGGTTTGAAGCAGTGTTGGAAGACATCTGAAAAGAAAGATAAAGTTTAGATTCGATAATGATCCTTAATATAGCACCCAAATGAAATATTAAGGCTAGGACCCAACATAATATTTTGCAATTCGGAAGAGGGATGTCGTAATCAAATTGCAAAATATTTGAAGATAGGTAAATAACGATTTACCAATTTCCACCATGAAAAACGAAATTGATTATTAAGTTTTAATTGGATTGAAATTCCTAGATTCTTTTGAGATTCATTGAACTTTTCAATGACATGTTTAAATCTCGATTATGTCCTTCAAGTTTGTGACTAAGATGCCGAGGATCACAAACAAGGTGTGAATAACCATGCAAATTATCTTGATACACTTAATGTTACAAATCATCCGATCAATGTGCCGGTTAACCACACACGCTCCACTGATCCATAATTAACATCAAGCTACCCTATGCCACACATTGTCAGTCCCAAATTCGTGTGTCAGTTAACCACACATGCTCCACTAACGACTTAACAAGGTGAAAAGTGCAACTTCATCGAATAGCACCATTTTCATATTTTTCCTAAAGTAACTAAGATTGGGAATTTATAAAAGTTTAGTTACTTTAATAATTCTCATTATACTTATTAATGAGAATTAATGTTCTATCCTACCTGTTCGGCTCACGACCCTCCACCAGTCAAGGAAGCGGTGCGTAAGAGTGGACACCCATTAAACCACCATTTTATAGGCGGTAACCTTATACCCTCCTTATAGGCCGGCTTCGTGAATGAGGCCTACTAACGGTAAGACTGACTTGTTATATATATATATATATATATATATATATATATATATATATATATATATATATATATATATATATATATATATATATATGTCACAACTAGGAATTCTGATACGTTGTAAACACTTAACAAAGAATGACATTGTAGCTAGAACTTGAAAACATGTATGGTGTTTATTCAATGACAACAAAATTCCATCAAATACCCTATACAAACATTCAAATAGTCAACAAAAAAAATTGGAAACCCTAAAAATCCCGGTTTAAGTCCATTTTGGACTAGGATTTTCTTATTGGACCCAATGGACAAACATGCTTCCAATTTTGACTATTTTGGGCTTAGAACTCTTAAATAGGCTCTAATTGGACCCACTTTCATTTATTTTAACATTTTGGGCCATAATAGGCCTAGAATGAAATAAAATACCCTTATTGGGCCATAACAAATCTAATTAGCCCTAAAGGGCCATAAAACTCATTCTTTTATACAAATTGGGCCGTAAAACCTCTTAAGGGCCCATTGGGCCGAAAACCATTAACTTGGGCTTCACATTAGGAGACTTAAGCACAAAAGGCCCAAATCCTCTTCTCTCTTCTCTCTTTCTCGGCCAAGAGGAAAACAAAAAAAAATAGAAATTAATGAAATAAGGAGGGTTAGCCACCTCCTTATTACATTATGGACTTCCATGCACCATCACAAATCTCCATGCAATCCATCCTTTCACCTCTCTCTCTTCTCTTTCTCTTCTTCTTATCTCTTGGCCAAAGGAAAAACACACACACACAATTCACTTAAGCTTCTCTCAAGAACTCACAACAACATCTTCACTTCTCCTTCCAAATTTTCGAGATTTAGAGCTTTTCAAGGAGGTTATTCCATAATAATCATCATCATTGGTAAGTTATTGTTTAGAACCATCCGATCAATGTGCCGGTTAACCACACACGCTCCAGATGTTGGTGGTGGAGATGGCGTCTTCAGGTTGACAGATGGAAGGAATATTAGTCGGAGATGGTGTCGGTGGCAACAAGGAGGAGAGGAAGAGAAAAGATGATTATGATCGATTGATTAGCTGATAAAGGGGTAAATGGTTAGCTTTTAGGGTGTCTGGTGGTACAAATCTGATTTATTAAACATTTTTTCATAAATAAATAGTTATTAAATTAAAAAAATATTTAAAAAGGGTAATGAAGTCTTTTTAGGTCTGGAATGGACCAAACACGCAATAAAAATACATCTTAGGGACGGTCCGAGTTAAGAAATAAATAGGGACCAGATGCGTAAATTACCCCGAAACATAGGGATCATTAGCATAATTTACTCTAGATTTCGGACTTTAAATTCATATTAAATGCATTTCAAAAAGTTAAAAGAATTATATATCATTTAAAAGTCATATTTACAAAATAAAAAGTTTAAATCATAAAACCTTAATAATAAATTATACTAAAAATTATTTTAGTTATTTTTGGTAAAAAAAAAGTAAACAATTTCATTATTATTTTTCTAAAAATATTTCATTTCATTCTTTCATAAATAAACATTTTTTTCATTCCACCAATAATATTTTTCTCATTCCATATTTAAATACTTCATACGAAACTTTTCCTAACTAATGTTTTCGTCATTCATAATACTTCATATCAAACATTTCCTAATTAATGCTCAAACTCAAATATCGAAGGATGTTTGGTTGTGTGATCTGTGTGATCCGTGTATTATACGTATTTATTCTTTTATATATATATATATATATATATATATATATATATATATATATATATATATATATATATGAAAATCTAAAAATTTAGGAAGTTTGAATTTATAAGGAAAAAAACTATTGAATTATTGAAATGTAATGTTTAATTTGTTATTTTTGACTTTTTTATTTCTTTTTTAAATTTAAACAAATAATTTAAATAAATAAATAAATTTGATTCAATTTAGAAATTTAGAAATCAAAAGGAAAGTTGTATTAATGAAATTGATATGCATTTATTATTACAATTGTTATATTAGAATACTAGGTGTAAGACCCATGTATTAAATGGGTTAATTAAAAAATATAAATGTCTAAATATTGAACAACTTTGGATATATAAAAAAATAAGAAAAATAAGGAATTATTAAAATTGATTTTTTTATCTTTTAAATTTAAATAAATAAACAAAATAAACTAAAGAGTTTTAATTTGAGAATTTTGAAATAACAAGGTAAGTCCATTAATGAAATTGGTATTTATTTATTACTACATTTATTGTAATTATTACATTAAAGTATTATGTTGAATTTATTAAAATAGAAAACTCATATAATGACATGTGGAAAATAAATTAATTCAAATAACCACAAAATGACATTTGGCAAATTGAATGAGAGTGTGACATGTGACGAAAAAAATCTTTCATTTATTAGAGTAGACTGGGTGTAAGACCCCATGTATTACATGGGTTAATTAAAAAAAATTAAATCTAAATTTGGATTTATAAGAAAATAAGAAAAATAATGAATTAGTAAAATTGATTTTTTTTATCTTTTAAATTTAAATAAATAAAAAAAATAAACTAATGAGCTTTAATTTGGGGATTTTGAAATAAGAAGGTAAGTTCATTAATGAAATTGATATATATATATATATATATATATATATATATATATATATATATATATATATTAAAGCGCATGTCATGTAACAACAGGAAAGTTTTGGACTTTAGGTTTTTGACACCATTCTATGGGGGTTTCATATTTTTGCTCCCTTCAATATTTACCCATGCAATCTCCACCCACAAGTATATCCAATTGTGCAATCTCCACCCAAAAGTATATCCACTTGTCAATTTGGTCCCCACCTGGCATCGAGCCCCGCTCGGTATACAGATTTGTTCCTCTTAGGCCCCGCCTATCTCTGGGCCTCGCCCGCTAAACACATACAAACATATAACATAACACATAACCAATAGCTAGACATACTCCACTATACTCCTGTTCCAAGGCCTCGCCTAACTTGGGCCTCGCCCCTGTCCTGTTACTGATGAATCATGGAACCCCGTCCACGCTCCTACTGGTAGTGAGATACGGGCCCCCGCCCACACTCACCTCCCTCCTAACTCGAGCCTCGCCCCTGCTCTGCTACTAATGAGATACGGAACCCCGTCCATACTCGGATAGTGATGAGATACGGGACCTCGCCCACACTCACCTCCCTACCAGGCACATACAAGTATCACACAGACAACATGTATAACTAGCATACTAACATTCCTCGGGCCTCGCCCATGCATCGGATCGTAATCCGGAACATATATCGTAATAATGCCTAGGGCTAACCCCCGGGTCTTCCTACTATACACAAACATAATGGACCGGCATTGTGGCCGTAGACCCATGCACACAGTGAGGAGACTCACATCGCACTGCTGAATCCTGCTGATACTCCTCTGGCTGCTGACTGGCAATTCCCGAACTGCTAACCCTACGGCTTCCCGACTACCAATACCAAACATCACTTAGTCCAATACAATAACCTTTCCGGGGGTAAAATGACCATTCTACCCCTAAACCAACTTTGTCCACATCTAAGGCCCAAAACTAAGGCCCAACACTACGCAAGCTTCCCAAGCCCACTAGTGGCCCACTAATGGCCCAATTTGCTAAATTGGGCCCATTCCCTCTATTAGACCTTACTCTAAGCCCAACTATTTCCTTGGCCCATATTATCTGACTACTGATGGCCCACTGAGGCCCAAGAACCCAAAGCATGGCCCAAACCGAGGCCCAATAACACATGGCCCATACAGACAGATTACGTGGGGCGTACATTTGCGTACGCTAAGCGTACAAGCCCAACGGTGAGTACGCTGGGCGTACCTGCAAGTACGTTCAGCGTAATCCTCCTGTTAAGTCCTTTTTCCATTAAGTGTTTATTCCTCCACTCCAGAGGCTACAATTACAGATCCTGGTCCTTTTCCATGTCTTAATCCATAAAGTCACTGACTTTGTGACTTAACTTGGCCCAAACAAGTCCAAACTCCCAAAATGACATTCTTCTTCCATAAAGAGGGCTAGATCTCATGCATGAACTCATTAAGACGTCCAAGATGGAGACTTTACTGCTTATGGGACCTTTTTAGCTTTGAGGGTGGCAACCCTAAGCTCAAACACTAGGTTTCATCATAAAGGTCCATTCTTTGGACCTAAAAAGGGCCAAAGCTCCATAGACCTAGATCTAAACTTCTAAAAGGAAATATGGAAGCTTTATACCTTCTGGGGTTTGTAAATGAGCTGGAGAACTTGGATCTAAAAGCTCCTCCTTGATCAATGAGACTCCAAGATGATCACTCCTCTCCAAAAACATTAATATGCACTCCAAAATGGCCTTACAAGCTCTAAGAACACTCAAGAGGGTTTAGGGTTTCGTAACAACTCTCTAGGGTGGAATGGAGGCTGAATCTTGAGGGTATAATGTTCCTTATATAGCGGCACACCCTAAATTTAGGGTTTCTGGACTCTGGACGTACGCTGGGCATACATCATGTACGCTGGGCGTACGCCAAAAAGCACTCGCGCCCATTTCCCTTAATACGCGGGGCGTAACCCAGCTTACGTTGGGCGTACCCACGCGCCTTCCACTTTGCATGCATGGTCCTCCTTGCCAACTTTTCCATTAAGGGACCATTAATGTCAATAACTTCAAAGTACTATAACTCCTTCATTCTAATTCCGTTTCCGACGAACTTTATATCCACAAAAAGGTGGCGAGAAGCCCTACGCTTCTAGTAACATATCCCGGCCTGAAACCTCCTCGCCTAAAACTCAAAGCCCATAAAAGACCGAAACGCCCCTAACCTCGGGCTCTGAAATCCATAAACGAATACTTGCAGAACAGGGCGTTACACGTTTAGAGTAAATTACACGAATAGTCCCTATGATTTGGGGTAATTTGCACGTTTGGTCCCTAACTTATTTTTTAACTCGGAAAATCCCCATTGTTTGTTTTTTTACGCACTTGGTCCCTACTATTTGTTTTTGTTACGCGTTTGGTCCATGTCTTACCTAAAAATATTATTATTTAAATAGGGAAAAATGGTAGGGTATGTAAGGTAAGATGATGAGAGTGGGGTTGTGGGTGTGTTTATTTAAATAAATTAAAAAATCAATGGCAAAATAGTTATTTTAGGTAAGACAAGGACCAAGCGCGTAACAAAAACAAACAGTAGGGACCTTCTGAGTTAAAAAAATAAGTTAGGGACCAAACGCACAAATTACCCTAAACCATAGGGACTATTCGTGTAATTTAATCTTAGATTTATTGTAATTATTACATTAAAGTATTATGTGAAATTTATTAAAATAGAAAAAACCCATAAAATGACATGTGGAAAAGAAATTAATTAAAAATAACCACAAAATGACATTTGGCAAATTGAATCAGAGTGTGACATGTGGCAAAAAAAAACTTTCATTTATTAGAGTAGATTATGTAGAATTTAATAAAATAAAATAAAAAAACATAAAATGACAAGTGGAAAAAAAATCAAAAAATCTTAGAAATTGACATGTGTCAAATGCAATGAACGTGTGACATGTGGCAAAAGATCTTTATTTATTATGGGGATTTTCTAATATGTGCCCTAAGGGCACATATAAGAAGTATTAATTATGAAAAATATTACCATAATTAAATTCAAAATACATTTATTATGGTAATTATTAATGCATTTCACATTTAATTATCGTAATATTCCTTATAATTAATGTATTTTACATTTAATTATAGTAATATTTGTCATTAATTAATGCTTCTTATATGTGCCCTTAGGGCACATATTAGAAAATCCCTTTATTATGTTAGATTATGTTATAATCCTTAGGCCATAAATTTTGATATCTCACATTTAAAAGAAGAAATCAATGCTTACCTAATTTTAACAGTCAACCATAATCATATCTGTAATTTAAATGTGTACACACACTAGCCATAAATACCAAAAAAAAATTATAAGTTGATATTGTCTATATAAGTTCAATGAAATGGAAACTTAAAATCTAAAAACAATCTTGTCACATTCAACCATCGATTATTTGAATCAATTCACCACAAACTAAGAATGAAACGAACATTCGACCTTGTGGTCCTCTTGTTTTTTATTTCAGGTAACCATGCACTCTTACGTATATAAGAAATCCTTTTATTTGCATGTTGTTAACTGATGATTGATTAAAACAAAATCTTCCATGTTTTGCGGATTCTGTTAACTAATGTTTCTTATTGAACTTTTGTTACAGGTGTAATAAACTACACTGCTTTTTCACAAGATACGTATCCACCTTGTCATAGTATCAAAGAATGCTTTTCATATTGTGTTCCCAGACTTGGTATTCCTCTCTGCATTCACCACCATTGTTTTTGCCTAAGGAATCACGAAGAGAAAGCCCCACCCACATCTTCGCAAATTGTTAAACCTTTTAAGACGAATGATGTTAATGTTCAACAAGAGAAAAACAATCCTTAATAATTATTAATATGTATCAACTCTATAGAGTTGTATTATTTGGATCTTGTTTTATCTATATATGGATAAATAAACTAATGTTATAATATCATCTATGTTGGTTAAGAATCTTTTTATTTGTGTGAGCTCTATTTGCAATGATATTCTTTTGAGCACTAGATGTAGATCATATATTGAAAAATATAAAATAGGTATAAAAATACCATATAAATATTTATATACATATATTGTCATTGTATGATTATACACATTAAAATTTTATTTGATTATGTAGGTTCTGCAATGATTTACATTAGGGTAAAGTAAAAAATCATGTTCATTAAAAAGAGTATAAAATCCATAGCTCAATCTCATATGCTAATTATCTTTGCTAAAAAGTGCAAATTAATAACAGAAAATGCCTAAAAAAATAAAGATATCTTTTGTTTTGTATGTATTTAGTCACTAGTTTTTTATGTCTATATTTTCTCATTAAACTTGTTATCTTGTATATAATTAATCCTTATGATCGGTTGGTGTGGATTTAGTAGTTGGTTTCCTGCGTTCTTTGTAACTCTGGTGAGACTTTAGTCATATTCTTAGGTCAAAACATTAACAACACCCTAATAAACACGTATAAACACCAAGAACACATGCATAAACACAAAAACACTTGGATTCGTGTGTTTTTTCCTCTAGATACGATTTTGTTCCAGAATCGTGTTTTTTTTTCTCATCAATCTCTTGAACTCGAAAATCATGTTCATCCCTTGATCCCCGTCGACCCAAAAATTCTTCAACCCAGAAATCCTTCAACCACTTCAACCCAGAAAAAGAATTTTAGAGTCAAGATAAAACTATAAATCAAGTTTTGAAGAAACATCCATGGCAGTTTTAAAATCTATTTCACTCTGAAATCCATTTTCCAAAAGGTTTTTGAAGAAACCCTAAATCAAGCTCATCGTTTTTTTTTTTTTGAAGAAACTCAGATCTAGAACACACTCCGCTTTTAAGAACACGATTTGGAATGCACTCTGTTTTTAGGGTCGTGCCAGTGGGTGGGGCAGCATGAGCGATGACCCAAGGCCTCTAAATTTCTAGGGGTCCCACTTTTATATATATATATAAAAAAAACTAATATATCATGTATAGAAGAGTAGAAAAATGAAAGAAAACATAGCCAAAACAAAATCAGCAATGAAGGCTTACACCTTGTTTCCGAATTTAACTTAACGAGGAAAAAGAAAGGAAATTGATGGAAGTTAGAAGAAAGTAAATAAATTAGTGTTTGTGAGTTTCATTAAAGGAATGAAGTGGAAGAAAGTGGAAGGAAATGGTAGGATCATTTTCTCTCCTAACTTTCATTCATATTTGGAAGAATTTGAAGATAAAGGAACAAAATTTTTAATTTTCCTTTCACTTTGCTCCAACTCGGAAAATACAATTTTCTTTTCCTTTCCTTTATCTTCTTTAACCTCCTTACTTTCTTTCCCCCTTTTTTTTCTTTCTTTGCTAAAACTCGAGAACTAGTCGTTAGGGATGTACAATTCTTCTGGAATAATCATCATATTGAGCTTCTTACCACTATCGATAAATACTATGAATCGATTCTGATTTTATCAACGTTAAAAAGTGGATTCATAATAAATCGATTTTAGTTTTTTTACAAAGCCTTTTGATTTCCAATTTCTATTTCAATTTTATGTTTTCTGATTTCAATCTTTCTTAATACATCGATTATGATAATTTGATTTCATGCATCCTTCATAAAAATCGATCTTCTATTCGTGTTAATCTGATTTCAGGCAGCCTCATTGATTTTGATTTCTGATTTCTAACTCGTGTTAATGTGATTTCTAATTCGTGTTAATCTAATTTATGATTAATGTAAGCTATAAAATTTTTTTATTGTTTTTCATTTCTTTCATGTTATTTTTCTGATAAAAAATTTATTTATGTATTTTTTTATGATTTTTTTAGATAACTTGAAACTTTAACATCACAAGTTTTGAAATCCTTGTTGTTGGGCTTAGAAAATGATTCAAAAGGCATTATCTTTGTTGTTGGAAAATGATTCTGAAAACGATTATATGGTATTGAGGAAAGAAAAAAAAACAAACAACTAATATTAGTACAAAACGAGTTAAGGAGAAATTTATGGCAATGGTCCATTTAGAAAAACAAAAAAGTCAACATCCTTTATAATTTTTATTTACTGTAAGGGCCTCGTTTTTGTTTTTATTTTTATTTTTCTTAGGGCCTCAAATTGGCTTGGAACAGCATTGTCCGCTTTCAGGTACGGAGAAGATGGTGAGGAACAAAATCGGCTTTTAGGTACGGAGAAGATGGTGAGGAAGTGAAGCTTTTGCAGTTTAGAGAGAGAAAGAGAGAATGATGGTTGGTTGATTAATTTGTTTCAGAAAGTGGAGAAAATAAAATAAAGGGACTAGAGAGTACCAAAAAGATCAATCGTCGGAAAAAACATTGTTTGTTGGAGAAGATGACCAAATATTCGCGGAGAAGATGATCGAAGTCTCGTCGGAGCTACAAAGATGCTAGAAATCGGCAACACCCACATCAATCGGTCATAATGATTGATTGTGTACAAGATAATAACTTTAATGGGCAGATGTGGACAAAAAACTAATTCAGTTACTAAATGTATACAAAACGAAAAATATCTTACTGAATTGACATTCCAATTTTTTTCTAACCATGTAGTCATAATGATTGTCATTTCTTATGGATAAGAACGAGGAGTATCCATCTTTTTCATCTCTTCCAATTACCATGTAGCATCACTCTCACATTAGATTTTTTTTCTCTCATGTTTTTCTTTCACCCTTCTTGTAGCCACAATACATGGAAACTTAATTTTCTTATCCTTCCCAACTCACTCAATTTTTAATTATTCTTTATTTTACAAATTAAACCTTTACTAATTTAAAACAAAAAATATTAAAATAACATTTAATTTGTAAAACGCACTGCTACAAAACGTAAATTAAATCCTAAAACGACAATTTAAATGATAAAATGACAACTAAAATCCTAAAATGATAAAATAACATATTCAATTATTCAGCTAACGAGTTTGGGTTACTCGAGATTAAATAGCATGTGGAAGCAACCCGAACTTGTTAGCTGAGTAGTTGATAGCATCAGTAGTTTAGCTAAATGTGGTAAGGTGTTTTGCATGAAAACATTAAATACTCCACAAAAGTAGGGAGATCTATTGTGTGCATAAAATAATCGGGTGACCTTTTTTACTTTGGACAATACCGATTGTATTGTGCAAATTCACTATTGATTCAACAGAATTTGGAACAACCAAGTAAGTTGTACACATACAGAAACAAAAACAAAAAACAAAATCTAATAATGCTGTTGCAACAAAATCTATTGTTCCTTTTCCCCTCTCTATAATATCATATCCACAATAATACTTCCTGCATCTACAATGGTGTAAAGCTCCCTTCATCTCGATTATCAGCCACACCACCAGAAACCACCATAGACGACGATGATGATGATGATGAAACCGCCTTCCCTTTGCTATCAGAAGCAGCCACCGTCCAGCTGCCGCCACCGCCGCCGCTGCTGCTGGTGGATTCTGTGACTGGGCTTTTCTCAGATGCAGATGCTGGCTTCTGTAAGCGCTCAAGCTGATTTTGCAACACCTGTTAAGCAAACATATCATGTCACTAACAAAATTGAAGGGAATACTAGTCTAGGAGATATTGGATTCCCATACCTCAATCTGATGCTGAATTATTTTTTTCTGGGCCTCAAGTTGAGACACGGACACCTGCAGCTCATGGTTAGGACTCCCACCAGGGGCATGAACCGGCATGAAACCCGAATGTGGGAACTGAAAAGATGGCAAGTTTCCAACTGAATTGTCATTTTCACCAATATTGTTTCCAGGTGTGGAATTGTTCGGAAGCACACCATATCCAGATGACCTGCAACCATGATGTTTAATTTCCAAGCGCCACAAATTCCTTGGAAGCATGATATCAAGGGTAGTTTAGTAATTTCAAAAGTGTGAAGTACGTATATACCATGGTAAAGAGCTTGGAGAAGGGTAAACAAAAGATTTTTGATATATTGAGGCGGCTGCTGCTGCTGCTTGGACTCTCTTTTGATGCCTGCTGATATTCCCACTTTCTGCACCATCACCAGTTCGTTCTTGAGATGATGTAGTAGCTGAGTTCGCTCCTGAACACATATTATAATTTATAAATATATTAAATTACAAAATTTAAATAATAAAACAAAGAAACCAACAAACTACAATGTTACTAAGGGGTTGTTACTTTTTGACTTAATGGGCTTAATGGATTAAGCCAAAAAACCTGGCTTAAACTTAAAGTATTAAGAAACCTTAACTTTTCTCACTTATTTGCCCTTCTTTTTTTCTCCTAACTCCTCTCACCTTAAAAGTGAAAATAAACAGACTCTGTGTTTACAGCACTTTATGCAGACAGAAATCATTACCCATTCATTCATCCACTTTAACCATACAGACTTGATGGAGAAAAAGGAAAAGCAACCCCAAAAGGATTTGGAAAGGGTATTTCGGTCATTTACACAAATGATGGTGGATTTTTAAATGGAAATTCTGACCTTGACGATGAGCTCCAGGTCGAGACCTTGTTGTGGTTGTCCCACTCTCATTTGGTATAACAAGTGCTCTGCAAATGGGACATGTATGTTGTCTCTCCAACCAAGACCTGAGGCAGTGTACATGGAAAAGATGCCCACAGACTAGTCTTTTTGCTGTAGTCATCTCCTCTCTACAGATAATGCAGGTTGCATCACTTCTGTATATGACAAAATCATAAAATATACAAGATATGAGACAACTATACCACTGATTTACATGAGTAATATAAAGCTCTATCAATTGTAGAAAACTAACGCGTTCAACTCTTCAGGTGTTGCATCTGGAAACCGATCATTCATATTTGATGTGATCTTTCGATAACGAATGTAATCAGCAATTCTCAGTTTGAAGTTTCTGAATGTCTCGTATAGCTCCCGGATCAAGTGCAGTGGCACACCATAGTTACTGTGGAAACCAAAGTGTGAATAACATAGCCAGTTTGACTTTCCAAATATTTCACCAAAGGTAAAATACTTACACAAAGATTACAAGGAAAAAGCCGAGATACAGAGATAAGTGTAGCAAGTCGCGAATAAGCTCCAAATAGAATGTGTACACAGCTTTTTTCTCCCATTGTCCTTCCATAAGCATGTCACTCACATAGAAAACGTATTTCACAAATGTAGATATTGTTGTTGTAGCCAATATCATGTACCTGAAATTGAGAAACATCACTAACGAACCCAGAATATTTTAAAAGAGGAGATGTTGTAAACATTAAATAACTTACTCGAATGAAAAGAAAAGAGAAACTGAAGCTTGTCGGGTTTGTATCAAATACTTCACTGAGTTATATAGAAAAAGAGAGTCTACAAGGAGAAGGAATCCCATGAAAGAAACAATCCGGATGTGAGACAACATGGGAACAGTTGGAGTTGTTTCAATGTATTCAACTCTCTTTTGAGCCAACCAATGCAAAGACTTGATAAGTAAAAGAGCAGTAACCATGGCAAGAAACATAACAGAGAAGTCCTGGCGGAATATAGTGATGGCAAAAAGGATTTCCATAACTTCTCTCCATGATTGCTCATTCAGCCTCTCAATCTCTGCTTCTCGAAGAGAACCAAGAAAGATTCGTTTTGTTAGCTGCCACATAATGCACATGATCACCAAACCCATGTTGAGAAGAAGCACTAAACAGACTTTGGAGGTAGAAAGATAGACTGTTGCTGGATAGAACTGTCCTCGACTACTAAAGGCATGATAGATGACAGCCAGTGTGGCAATCACACTGAGTCCAGCATAAGTCTGCAGCTTCATCATTTTGCTGTAAGCACTGTTACATTACAAAGTAATCAATTAGCTTCTCGGAAAAGAAAGTCGACCATATACTCTTAACCTACACCCATGATTCAACTAGAGATCTGTTTCCACTTATCCAGTTTCTATATTATTCATTGATTCTCACTTAAATTTGCAATAATATTACATGACGTCCAAACTGCAGATTGCATTATCTGTTCTTGGAGACCCATGAAACCACAAAAGAGTGGGTCGGACATTAATATCTGTCAACTGGACGCCCACTGACGGATGCTTGTAACTCACCGAGCAATGACACAGCGTAGGATTTGAAGCTAGGACTTGGTTATCATAATACCAGCTTGCCACAGCATTAGACCATAGGTGAACAAAAATCCACAATCTTATATAAACGTTTGATAAATGATCTAAGAAGCAGAATAAGAAACTATAAAAGCTGCCTAAGATTCTTTGGAAAATGCGTTTAGATCATTACAAGATTTAAAAAAAAAAAAAAAGACACGCCAAAGGCAATGGAAATGAAGGAAAGTGTAGTTAAACTAGCTAACACTATTAAAGGTTTCTTTCAGAGACATCTCTGGCATATTTCACGGAAATCACATTTGATGTAACAGACTAAAAACAGAAAATGAGAAAACACTAGGAAGACAAACAAAAAATAAGTTAAACCCTAAAAATCACAACAAATCGACAGCTAACGATTACGAAAATAATCACGCGTAACAAGAATCGGAAACGTACGATCATAATAAACCCTAAAATTCCATTAAAAACCTCGAAGTTGGAAAGGATCGCGTTGTACCTGTTAAAAAACTCCCGATTATTTGACTTCTGCCAATTGATTTTGTATGATAGGAGTAAAATTTCCTAAACCATACGTTTAATCCTACCCTAAATCATTCGTATTCAAGATATCAACGACGAGATGGAGCGAATTGGGGTTTGAATATCTGGAAAAAGGTGGGGCGAAAGTTCAAGAACCCAGAGATGAAGATCGGAGAAACACAGGACGAAATTAGATAAATTAAACGACAAAATGGGTCTCGTTCTCGTCACCGCTGCAGATCCCTACCAATTACTTCTTCCCACGTGTAACATGCCGACTAGGCTGCTCTTGCGTATGTGGCAACGAGATTTGTCATCCATCTTGAAATCAAGTTTGATTCAAGTGACAGTCATTAAAATGAAACTATTTCAATTTAGAAAATAACTTATTAAGTTCCAAAATAAATTATATATTTGTAAATTATATAATGATTATTAAGTTGAAAATATATATATATATATATATATATATATATATATATATATATATATATATATATATATATATAAAAGAACTTTTTTTAACAGCTAAATGATTTATTAAAAAGTTAGCATAAAGCTAACACATTATGCTAACGATTGATCTTTTTATTTCTATTGACAATCTAATCGTAATAAACATTACTATCCGATAAAATGACATCATCAATAGTTTTTCTAATATCTTCTATTGTGAAACATAAATGGCTCCTAAAATCCATCTCCATTTATCATTAGAAGTGGAGAACTTAAAATCACCGGTTAATAAATATTTTCATTGTTCATTAGACGCATTCAAGACTATCTCCAGTTACTACCAAACCTTCTCTGATTAATAAAATAATCTTTATTTGTATCTAAAGGAGAAAAATGGGAAATCGCATCATTAATGTATTATCACCAATCCATTAATCCTTCCAAAATAAAGTATTATTACCATTTCAAATTATCCTTTACACTTCGTCCCTCGGAATAATTTCCTTATCATGAAGTTGATTAATAGTACCTACAATTTCAGACCAAACTCTGTCTTTCAGAACCTGATTGTCATTCAAAACCTCCAACCCTGCGGTAGGACCATGAAGTAGCCTTAAAACTCTACACCACAATTCATAAGGGGTGTTTAAAAAACGTCACTTTTATTTGAAAAGAAGAGTGTTACTAAACGCTACACGAGAATTGGTTTCCATAATCCACACCGCCTTTTACTTTACTTGCCATAATAAGATCACATTTTACCTAATGAAGCTTTCTTTCACAATCTTCACCACCCCATAAAGAACCCGATCTCAAATTCTACATGGATTTATTAATAACTCCATGCATTTGAAATAGAGACATGTAATAAATCCATATGGACCCTAACATTGATTTGAGTAACATCGATCTGGCGCCCCATAGAGAAAAGTCTTATATTCCAAGACAAAAGTTTTTCTGAACATATCAATAATTGGTTGTTACCCCGTAAACGTGACATAACAGCGCCCATTGGGAGACTAAGATATGAGAAAGGGAGCTTCGTCACTTTGCAACTTGTAAAAGAAGCAAATTGTTCCACCAAATAACTTATGGCTTCCACACCAAATATGTTAGACTTATGTAAGTTGACCTGCAAGGCCGAGGTCATGAAAAAGCAATGTAACATGGCAATATATATATATATATATATATATATATATATATATATATATATATAATATTAAAGGCCAAATTATTCTAATGATATTCATTTGAAACCTATAAAACTTTTTATCTTTTCATTTGATTAGTAAATTAAACCTCATTATTATTTTAATTTTAATATTAATTATTCACATTTCAACATAATATGTAATTAAAGTATTTAAATTGGTTCATTTGTGTGAAATAAATATTTTATAAAAGTCATTTTATCCTTAACCATCATCATTTAAAACTCTTATGACCTTTCGACTTATAAAATAATTACTACACCTTAATTATTTTTCATTATTAGTACTTAATTTGTTAATTAGAATATGTTGGTTGTATAAGATCATTATTTCATATTTGGTTACTCACACTTGCTTCTATTCTCTCTAAATAAATAGATCAAAAGGGTTAGTAAATCATATTGAGATTAAGAGATTGGGTGATGTCAAAATGGATATTGTGACATCCCCTATTTTTTAGAACTAATTAAAACTGTTTCTTTATGCTTTATAAATTAAGGTACGAAAATTCACAGTTAATTAAAACATTTTTAAGATAACAAAAGTTATTTTATAAAAACCTTGAGGATGTCATTCGTTCATATCCGAACATACGTTACAGCGTAAAATGAGTGGGTCGGGTTTGGGAAAACCTTGTGAGATACATAGGGGTTTTGACCCCATAATAATTTGTTGATATTAAATAATATCATTTTGGCAAAACATTGTTATCAAATAATATATATATATATATATATATATATATATATATATATATATAATCTGACCTAATACCAACTACCCAACCCAACCGATCCTCACAGATCATAAAGCAACGATTATCTGGAGGAATCACCCAACTTGATGAATCGTTTGAACAAATGTTTGACTACATAGCTATGGGTGTCCTTGGCCAATGTAGGGCATATAAGGCAACCAATGTTCTAAGATTTGATAAATATTGTATCCCATTTTATATACGTCCATGGGTTATAAGTCAATGCTAGCAACGTAATTCACTAGATTGCCTAGAATAGTCAAGTGTTGTCATCTACTCTGGTCGATGACCCAGACATACTTGCCAGTTGTTTGATCTGGACCCACCATTTCTGGTCATCCAAGAAAGAGGAGAAATACTTCGCTCTAATCTCACACACCCTACCCCAGGCATGATACTTAATCGATATCCAGCCTAATCTCAACTAAGTAGTCTTTATAATTCTTATTCTTAACCTAGGGTAAGACTTATATTTAAATGAAATCGATTCCAATACGGTTTCTAATTCAATAGTATTATCGTAATTATACAAATAACATATAGCATAGATAATACAGGCAACCATTTAATGTCTCATATAAATAATACTTTTATTTTAGATTATGATCTTGATAGAAACTATGCACTCGCCACATAAAAGTGTCTGGTGATTGGTGAATCGAGCATAGCTTTGCCTTACACCTTTTCCAAAAGACCTAGATGTACATAACGCTAAGTCTTAGTCTAATTCCATACTTCATGGAACTATTATCCTAAGGATTTAGACGCCTCAATAATCTTGAAGTCTACTTCAAGATCTAAATAAAGAATAACCAGGTAGGATCATATCGAATGTATGGTCCATTTGGTATACAGAGTATACTGTTTGGAAATCCCACTTTAAACACCTCACTAAATCCAGCCTAGACATCACTCCCGCAAATAGATCAAGCAATATAACGACTCGGAATCATTGATAAATCTTACTTATAAGTTCCTAGTAACGAATTATAATTATAATTATAAATTACACCGAGGCAGAGTAAGTGTAGCTCACTTACAGAGTACTATAGATGAGAACCAGGAACTAAGCGGGCAGAATACTGACTCGGGATCTACTACTCGAAGGCTACTACTCAGATGAGTACTCAGGGGTGTCGCAAGGCTTCGTCGCAGGCTAAAAGCGAAGGGAAAGGGCTAAAAAGTTAAGATTGCTCGAGAGAGAATGTGTAGGGGGTGTGGAGGTGAAAGTATATATGAAGCAGAGTATTTATAGGCGAAAACAATATGCGCGTCACGCACCCCTAGGCTTGTGTGTCGTGCACTAGGCTAACGTGGCTCCATCCTGGAGTTGACACGTATCCTATAATGGGTGGGGTTGTGTGGCTGCTTCTAGAACCTCATTGCGCACCGTGCACGCACGGGCCGTTTTTCAGATTTTCAAAATTACGTAACTTCTTCATACGAACTCCGTTTTTTGACATTCTTTATATCCCCGGAAAGCTCTCGACGAGATCTATAATTTTCGTTTAGACTTTGTCGGCTAGTTTTGAATTTATTTTTTTCACAGAGGCTTAGGCTGTTAAAACTTGTATAAAAAGCACAACTCTCTCATCCGGAGTCCCTTTTTGACAGACTTTTTATCTTTGAACTCCTATTAACGAGATCTTAAACTCTCGTTTATATTATTTTGGCTAAAAGTCGACTGATCTAAAATTCGATTTTTGAGCAGAATATTGATATGTCAATTCTTAGAAAAATCATAACTTCCTCTCACGAAGTCAGATTTAGACGTTCTTTATATGCACGCTCTCAGTTTAATGACTACTATGACTTTCGTTTAGATCTCTTAGGCTAAAAAGTAATTTATCAAAAATCTACTTTTTACGATACGCATAGCCGTGTCGGTTTAATCGCGAAACTTCGAAAAAGCATAACTTCTTCATATGAAGTCGGATTTGAACGCTCCTTAAATCTCCGAAATCCTTATGACATATACTACAACTAAGTTAAGATTATTTTTCCTAAGGAATCTTTTATCTTCGACGCGTATTTTAAATTTTATTTATTTTATTATTAAATACACCTACTGTCCTATAGAACACGTAACCATATAAATATATGAATAGTCTTTTCTTATTCATTCATATAAAAATTACAATAGCTGACCAAAGTGATTACAAACCATGACCTAATCTAACAGGAAACGTTGGTGTTACATATGAACTTACAAGAAAATAGTTTGAATTTATCGTGTGCAAACATTTTGAAGATAAAGTGCATGTTAATATTTCAAAAAATGACTTCATGGCTTGGAATGAAAGTTTGAGAGCTCACAAAGAAATTACAAAGTTT
Organism: Lactuca virosa; assembly: GCF_052849685.1. NCBI lineage: Eukaryota > Viridiplantae > Streptophyta > Magnoliopsida > Asterales > Asteraceae > Lactuca > Lactuca virosa. The sequence continues at coordinate 23,461,432 of NC_136431.1, read as the reverse complement.
GACATAATTTTTCTTATTTTCTCGATTAAAAGTTATTGTAAAGAGTTGGTGTGGTTGTCGTATATTTTATTCATATTATAACTTGAGGCAAATGAATTCGCAACAAATTTATTTAATTGCATATGTTATTTTGGAATTTATTTTAGATTATTTACGAATAGTAATTCTTATTCTAATTTATGTGTATTTATGATTTCAATTTTAAATTAATTAGTTACATTTCAAGAGTTTTTTAACTTATGGTTATTAATTGATAATAATTTTTTCGTTTCCTCTCATTTATACATATTATAGCAATATTAATAGTATATAAGTGAGTTTTCTTATAAAAATATTCATGTGTTTGAAAAGATATGCGATTCAAGTATGAAGAGTTGAAAAATTACCATTGTTATACCCAATATTATTACAATACAGATTTTTCTTAAGATAATAGTGTTTCTATATACCAAATGAATGTTGATTTTTATTATGTTATATATTTTTCTTTTGTGCTATTTGTAAGTGTTTAATGATTTTTTTTTAATATAAATATTAAACATGATATATATATATATATATATATATATATATATATATATATATATATATATATAAGATTTAAAACTGTGATGTTTAATACAACTAATAGGCTAGCTATATGTTTGTTTTGCTCTAACTTACTTTTTCAAGTAGAAAAATTAATTAATAATTAGTTAATAATTATTTTTTTAATTATATTACTATATTCTTGTGTAATGCGCGAGGATTCACCTAGTTAGGTTAATAATGTTCTCATGGATCCATTCTCCAAACAAAATATGGCATCATCAGCGTAAAAAATATGAGATAACTGAAAATCCCCATTTCCAATATTAATGCCTCGATACAAACCAATTGTTATCGCGTCCTCCACTGCGATATGAAACCCTTTCGTTGCTATTATGAAAAGTAACAGAGATAGGGGTCACTTTACCGAAGACCCGTTTTAAGGGAAATCCATCAGTCGGAATTTCATTTAAAAAAAATAAGGATCTGATATTACGCAGACAACCACAAATTAAATCACACCACTTCTCTGTAAAACCCATGGACCTCATGATAGAAAATTGATAATCCCAAGAAAGCAAGCCATAAGCTTTCTCGAAATCACTTTGAATATCATAAGATTCTTCCTATTTTGCGTGCACCAATCCACTACTTCATTAACAATTAAGGGATCGTCTAAGATCTCTATGCCTTTAACGAATACAGACTGTTCTTAATTGACAACCAAACCAATAACTTTAGCTACGCGGAGAACTAAAAGTTTGGTTATAATCTTATACTGAACTCCAATTAGATTAATAGGCATATAATCATTTATACCGGAGGGATTCATAACTTTCGAGACCAAAGTTATAAAAGAAGAGTTACATCCATAAGGGATATTGTCCGTCTTAAAAAAGTATAACACGAACGCCAAAACATCATCTTCAACAAATCCCAAAATTTCTTAAAAAAGAGAAAATAAAGTCATTTGGTACCGGGACCTTGTAACTACCACAAGCCAAAATCACATCCTTAACCTCTTCTAACGGGGTTACTTCTTCCAAAGTAAAAGGCATGTTCCATTGAAGCTTATAAATCAAGGGTTAGGGGTCGATACCTATGACCATGAAAAGCTTCAAATTTGGACTTATAAAAGGACAAGACTTCAGTTTTGACCCAATCACATCTTCTATCTTGTTTCAATGTTTTTTAACATGTCATTAGAAATCTTCAATCCCACCCTCTTTTATCCTTTTTTTTTTGAACATTTGGTAAGTGGTGTTTTTATCTTATTTTAATTTATTTATTGAAAAAAAATAAGATTATCTTATTAAATAAAAATAAAAATAAATACAATAATCATTCTTAAACCATAAATCCAATTTAGAGGCATAGTTATATGGGTGTCACTGTGGGTTTTGGCCCACCCCACACAAAATTTGAAGTGAAATATATATTATATATAGAATTTATATTTCTTTTGAATAAAAAGGCTGAGAGTGTGAATTGTGACATTGTCAATCCCATTCAAAACTTATATTTATAATGAAGTAAATAATTTAATAATTTACATGTTGATTAAATAATCGATACAATAATTTTTTTAATAGATCAAATTGCATTTCAATCTTCATAGTGAATTCCTCGTTCATGAGGTATTAATATCTTTTTATTATCTTAATTAATCAATTATTTTCAACTTAAACAAACAATTTACTTTAAAATGATACATTGTTACATTTTGTTACCATTTAAAGTAGACAAAATTACATAAATGGTCATTGTGGTTTACCAAAGGTCACAACTTCAGTCTCTACTAATTTTTTTGATAAGAATGGTCCATGTGGTTTCTAAACTTACACAAATTGTCCTTGTCGTTTCTAAAACTTGCACGAATAGTATTTGAGCTACATAAAATGACGTTTTTACCCTTTTTTATTTTCTTTTATATTTATTTTAAACTATATTTAACAATTAAAAATTAAGAAAATAAATAAGCCCTACCCGCCCCTCCCCTCTTCCCCCTCGTCTTGGTGCTTTTTTCATTATCTTCCCTCTTATCTCCTTTAGTCCACCGGTCAATATAGTTGGAATCAAGAGGGGGAATGAAAAGCGAATATCAAGGTTGAGATGGAGAGTGAGATTGATTTTGAGAGAAACTGAAATAAGAACCTGATGATTCGAGATATAGAGACACAACGGGGAGGAAAGTTGTAGGGGAAGAGACAACAACGCTAAATCAGCATTGTGGTGATGGATGATGGCAACTCCGACGACGAAAATGATGACCGAAGGCATCGATCTTGGTTATTACTTTACATCATCACCTTCATAGATCTAATCTCACCCCTCTATCGATTTCCCATCCTGATTTCCCATCAATTTGTTTAAGGTTTTTTTGTGTTGGTTTTGAAATCAGAGTCGTGGGATCGAAGGCAAGAAACAAGTATAAGGTTATTTGGGTTCCTTTCAAATCAGTCACATAATACTCATACTACTAGAAGCAAACTCCATTGTTTAATGGAGTGTGAGTTTGTTCTTACTTGTTTGACCTAGGTTGTGAATATGTTCTTGATGGAGGTGTTGATGTAGGTGTGTACCACCATGTTCTTAGATCGAGTTTCCATTAGGACCCTGTTGTTATGGGATCTATGAATTGTGCGAGAATATATAATTCTAATTTGGTCATTGAACAATCTTTTTCATCGATCAACGATGATTCACATGGTATGGTTAATCGTTTCTGTAACGTCCCAAGAATACTAAGTAAAAATTTTCTTTAAGTCAATCCAAAACAACCATTCTTTCATTCCAAATCCCAAATCAAGTATATAAAAATGTATCAATAGTTATTAGAGTATAAAACAAATCACGAGATGCGGAACACTGGTGGATGTGATGTAATCACGTCGAGCTCTTCCCCTTAGAACTGGATGTACCTTAAGACATGAACATGAAACCGTTAGCACAAATCTTAATGAGTTCCCCTAAAATACCATATATATTAAACAAGAACGGGCCCAACCCAACATACGTGCTTCGGGCCCCGCCCATGCATTTGGGCCCCACCTATATAATCTGGCCCTGCCTATATATAACATACATAATCGGGCCCAACCTATATAAAACATTCAAACACATGTAAGAGTCACAAAGACAACTAGCATCTTACAACATAATCCAGTGGGTCGGCATTGGTGTCTTCGACCCATGAGTACAGTGAATAAACTCACCTCGATTTGTAAACGGATAGATCTCATACACAAGCCGCTGGTGCTGAAATCTCTCAGACTAAACATATCCAGAAACCAACATTAATTAACAATTAAGTTAAATACCCCAACTCATCAAATCCAAATACCAAGAATAATCCTCATTTAGGCAAAAGACCATTTTGCACTTCCAGATCCTCAACCCCTCACAGTTGACCAAAAGTCAAATTGGTAAAAACAAAAAAAAAAGTCAACAGTCAACCTTCTATTGATGTACATACGACGTACACCTAGCTCTATGCAGGGTGTAGATCCTTAACCATAAAATGGGTGAAAACCAAGCTACACTGGCCATACCCCAAATTACGCTCCGTACAACGTCTTTTGCCAATCTTCTTATTAAGCACTTAATACATTAGGCCATTTCACTTAACACTCAGATCTGACCCTAATAAGCATTCTAAATCATAAAGTCTCCAACTTTATGCATTTGCATGGTTGATGAGAGCTCAAATCCAAAACCCTAACTATATACTCATTCTCATGATCCATATCTCATGCATGGATGGGAGGAAAGGGCCAAGTTTGCATTTTTATGACTTAATACACTCCAAAACGTCTAGAAATGCTACTTACAAGGTTTGGAGTAGTTCATACCTAAATAGGCCAAGTATATAGGAGAAAAAGGACATAAACTCATAAGCTAGAAAGATCTAGCAAAGCATTCATCAAGGTTTGAACTTTATACGTTCTAAAGATGGACAAAGGGATGAACGATCTGGATTCACAAGCTTGAGTGCACCACAACTTCAACTATAGACTTCCTTTACAATTAAAATACACCAAGAATCACTCACAAGCTCCAAAACTCTCTCCAAGGGATTAGGGTTTCGAGATGGGTGTCAACATGGGTGGAGGTTGATGATAAGAAGGGCCTAAAGGGGTTAGAGTCCTTAAATAGGACTCAAAACCCCAAAAATTAGGGTTTGCGCCCTGCGTAGGGCATAAAACCCTCGCATGGACTTAATGAATTACGCCCTGCGTAGTTAGCCATCTACTCCCCGCGTAGAGCCATAATTCCCAAAAAAAAAAACTTAAATAATATAAGGAATTGTACATGAGGAACGGGTGTTACAAATATCCCTTACTTGAATCAGGCTTCGTCCTCAAAGTCCGTTGTTGTAAATAACTCGGGGTAATGCTCTCTCATATCATCTTTGGGTTCCCGTGCCTATTCGGAACCCTTCCGGAGCTGCCATTGCACCTTTACTGGCTCCACCACCTTGCTGCACAAGGCCTTGGTCTTCATATTAAGAATCATCATCGGTTTCTCCACATAGTTCAGGCGCTTGTCAATCTGGATATCGTCTAAGGGTACTAATGCAGAATCATCAGATAAACACTTCCGCAACTGAGAGACAAGGAACGTGTTGTGGATCTGGCTGACCGACAAATCCAACTGTTATGCCACCTTTCCCACTCGGGTAAGGATCCTGAAAGGACCAATAAATATGGGGCCCCAACTATCCCACTTCCTGAACCAAATGACGCCTTTCCAAGGCAAAACCTTAAGGAGCACAAAATCCCCGACCTGAAACTCAAGGTCTGAATGACGTCTCTCTACATAGCTCTGCTGACGGCTCTACGTGGTATGAAGCCTCCCACGCACCTACTGAATCAACTCAGTAGTCTTTAGTACCACCTCGGTATTCCCCATGACTCACTGTCCGACCTCGAACCAAAAAATTGGGGTCCTACATTTCCTCCCATAAAGTATCTCAAAAGGAGGTCGGTCAATACTGGAGTGATAACTTTTATTGTATGAGAACTCGGCCACGGGTAGATACATATCCCAACTCCCACCAAAATCCAACACATAATCCCGAAGCATATCCTTGAGCGCCTGGATAGTTCGCTCACTCTAACCATCAGTCTGCGGGTGGAAAGTCGTGCTAATGTGCAGTCGAGTACCCAACTCCTCGTGAATTTCTTCTAGAAAATAGAGGTGAAATGAACGTCCCTATCTGGGACCACTGATATAGAAACCCCATGATGTGCCACAACCTCTCAGATATAAATATTTGTCAGCTTCTCTACAAAGATGCTCTCTTGAATGGGGACAAAATTCACACTCTTGGTCAATCGATCCACGATGACCCAAATCGAGTCCACCCCTCGCGATGTCCGCTGTAACTTCGTAATGAAGTCCATCGTGAGCTCTTCCCATTTCCAAACAGAAATACCCAACGGCTACAGCTTTCCATGAGTTCGTTGATGCTTATCCTTGACTTTCCTGCAAGTCAAGCATCTCTCCATATACCAAGCCACATCTCGCTTAATGCAGGGCCACCAAAAATCAAGTCGGAGGTCTTTATGCATCTTCATCGCACCCGGATGGATAGAAAACTTTGACTTATGTGTCTCCTCCATCAGAATATGTCGTGTATCGCCCAAATATGGAACCCAAACTCTCTGGTGCAAGGTCAATAATCCTCGACTATCATAATCAAAAGAGGACACCTGACCCACTATGCGCTCACTCTTCCGGTGCTCCTCTTTCATAGCCAACCTGAGCCCCATGAATATCTTCAAACAATGGGGTAATCACATTCATCCTCAAACACAAATCCTAGATAGGATTACTAGTTGTCTTGCGGTTCAGAGGATCGGCCACCACATTGGCCTTCTTAGGGTGATAAAAGATATCACAATCATAATCCTTCACCACGTCGAGCCACCTATGCCGCCTCATGTTCAGATTCGGCTAATCCATCAGATATCTCAGAATTTTGTGATCCGTGTAAATAGTCAAACGAACCCATACAAGTAATGTCACCAAATCTTGAGGGCAAAGACCACAACCCCAACTCTAAATCGTGAGTAGGGTAGTTTGCCTCATGAGGTTTAAACTGCCTCGAAGCATACACAATCACATGACCCCATTACATGAGTACTGCACCCAAACCCGTGATCGAAGCATCACAATAAACCATGAAGTCATCAACACCCTCTGGCAGGGTTAAAATCGGAGCCTCACATAATCTTTTTCTTAGGGTCTCAAACGCTGCCTGCTGCTCAGGCCCCCAATGGAAAGTGACGGTCTTCTTCGCCAATCTGGTCAACGATACTGTGATCCTGGATAAATTCTCAATAAATATTCGATAATACCCTGCTAGGCCAAGGAAACTCTGAATCTCAGATGGAGACCTCGGAACCTCCCACTGCATTATGACCTCGATCTTGGCCGAACAGACTAATATACCCTTCTCATTGACAAGATTCCTCAAGGACTGCACCTCACGTAACCAGAACTCGCATTTGGAGAATTTAACATAAAGCCACCCCCATCAAAGTCTCCAGAACCTCTCGCAAGTGATCCTCATGATGCTCTTTGGTCTTAGAATAGACCAAGATATCATCAACGAAGACGATCACCGACCGATTCAACATCGGCCTATAAACCCTGTTCATGAGATCCATGAACGTCGTTGGTGCATTGGTGAGCCCAAAAGGCATCACCACGGACTCGTAATGACCATAACAAGTTCTGAAAGTTGTCTTCTGAGCGTCCTCATCCCGAACTCTCATATGGTGGTAGTCTGAATGCAAATCAATATGGGGAAACCAAGATGCACCCTGCAACTGGTCGAACAAATCATCAATCCTTGGTAGTGGATAACGGTTCTTCACCGTTAACTTGTTCAACTCCCAGTAGTCGATGCACATCCTGTAAGAACCATCCTTTTATTTACAAACAAAATCGATGCTCCCCAAGGTGAACTACTTGGCATGATAAACCCCTTGTCCAAAAGCTCATGCCGATGTGTAGACAGCTCCTGAATCTCAGGTGGTGCTAAACGATAGGGTGCCTTGGCTATCGGAGCTGCACCGGGAACCAAATCAATCCAAAAATCGACTTGCCTCACTGGAGTCAATCCAGGAAAATCCTCAGGGAACATATCGGGATACTCCCTGGACGACTGGCACAGCATCAACCGTCTTCTTTTGCTCCTTCCGAGTATCCCACACATAAGCCACAAAATAAGAATGTAACACCCATAAAAATCGTGCTAAATTTAAACTTTTAAAACATTCCAAAACCATTAATCATTACAAAACTTGTTTTCAAAATGTATAATATCAGAGTATCCCATAAACATAAACATAAATATGAGGAGTTGTACGATCACGCCTTTGCCTTGCCGCGATCCCCTGATGTACCTAAAACAATAAACTGAGACTGTAAGCTCGAGGCTTAGTGAGTTCCCCCAAAATACCGATGCACTGCACATAACACACATATAAATAATAGCATGTACTGGGTCCACAACTCTACAAACTGGATTACCCCCTGAGCCCACAGTGTGAGTCTGAGATGATAGAGAGGTTGTTATTACAGGAGTACACAATCAACAAAGTAATTTAAATGAAACAAACGAAATTCAAATATATATATTATACAAGAATAAGATTACAGAAAACATACTTGAATGTTGATTACACAGGAAATTAAATCTCGAAATTATACAGATTGAGGCCTGCTTTTGCAGTGTCCTAAGACAGAAATTTCACTGGAATGGATCTGTCTTGAGGATACAACAACCAATTCAAGAACAGATCTTGAATCTGTCGAAATTCACCATGATCCCTTTGACATCAAGAACGATTTTCAAAGAAAGTGTTTGTAGTTTATTAGCCTTTTAAATTCTGTCAGAAATCCTCCATTTATAGGCTTGCAATGGTGGTTATAAACCACCAACCGAAATTAACTGCTAAAAAACTAACTGCAGTTAATCTTTTATCTAACATAATTTATTTTATAATTAATAGATAAAATTAATTAATGACTAACTAAGTTCGGATTATATATATAAAAAATATTATTTAGTCAAGAAGAGCCCCAAGGCCCAAGGCCCTATCTTTGACCATTAATATTCTATAATCCAAGCCTACTACTAGCCCAATTTGACTAGTCCAACACCACAACCCAAACCCAATTTACTCAACCCATTACTTGATCCATTTGTATAAATGAGTGAGACAAGCCTTATAAAGTGGGATAAAGTTTTCTCTTCCACCAATGTGGGATAAGTCCCACATTGTAATCTTGTAGAGCAAAGTTCCAACAATACCCCACATTTTCTATTCAAACTCCAAGAATACCCCACATTTGAATAGAAAATAAGTGAACTTTGATATTCAAATAAGGGAAGTAAGATATGACATGCATCTGAATAGATGTTGGAAAACTTGAACCTTTCATAGTGAGTACTACTTGGATCTACTTTGTGGGTAGTGAACTATAGTCTTGAACTAACCACTTTTTATAGTAGAATCGAAACAAGAAGTATCACACATATCATATCTAAGCATGGTTCATTTCTTACCGTTGTGTTCTTTTCGGTCGTGAACAATCCTTTCTTCATGAGACTTTTAGAGAGCTTAGCCATATCAGCTCCCAAAGATGCGACCTCACATCCATCTCACATAGGTAATGCTAATCTGGAACAATCCGTACTATTCCACTCTAAAAGCTATCAGCATTATTAAGAATAAAGAATTCATCCCTATATCATCAACGGAAAACACAAAATAATATCATAGGAGTGAGCATACCTTTGTGTTGGTGGTTCTTTGAGTCTTCCCCAACTAGTTGTCCTATTGAACCTAGACCATGGGATCTCCAATGTTGCTAGGTTAGGTTTCCGCCAGGTGGTGACTCATTGTGTTGGCTTTAAGCCCATTCCCCTCGATGTGAAGAGAACTTGCTCTCTACTAAGGCCTTTTGTCAAGGGATCAACTATATTTTCCTTTGACTTTATGTAACTAATGGAAATGATTCCATTCTTCAGCAAGTCTCTTATTGTAATATGTCTGCGCCTAATGTGTCTCGACTTGCCATTGTAGATATGACTTTGTGCTCTAGCAAGAGCAGCCATACTATCACAATGTATGGCAATGGCAGTAACAGGTTGAGGCCACAGAGGAATACCTTCTAGGAAGCTTTTAAGCCATTCAGCTTCTTCAGCAGCTTTGTCTAAAGCAACAAACTCTGCTTCCATTGTAGAACGAGTATTCACAGTTTGCTTAGATGATTTCCAAGAGATAGCAGCTCCACCAAGAGTGAACACATATCCACTTGTGGATTTTGCCTCAGAAGTATTGGAAATCCAATTTGCATCACAATACCCTTCAAGAACAGGAGGATATTTCGTGTAATGCAACCCATAATTCATTGTATGCTTTAAATATCTAAGCACTCTTACTAATGCATACCAATGATCTTTCCCAGGATTGTGGGAGTAACGACTCAATCTACTTACACTATAAGCCAAGTCCGGTCTAGTACAATTCATAATATACATTAAGCTACCAAGAACTTGAGTATATTCTAACTGAGCTACACTATCACCTTTATTCTTCTTAATATGACTAGAAGGATCAAAAGGGGTGACTACCGACTTGTCATCATAGTGTCTAAACTTCTTAAGTACACTTTTAATATAATGGGACTGAGTAAGAGTATAACCATCTGATCTTCTTTGAACTCTTACACCAAGGATCACATCTACTACTCCCAAGTCCTTCATGGAAAAGGAGGAGTGTAGCATTTTCTTGGTTTGATTAATCACATCCAAATTAGTACCCATTATAAGCATATCATCCACATACAAGCATATGATGACACAAGCATTCTTGTATTGTTTGACATAGACACATTTATCACATTCATTAATTTTAAATCCATTAGAGAGTAATGTGTTGTCAAACTTCTCATGTCATTGCTTTGGAGCCTGTTTTAGTCCATAAAGTGATCTAACTAACTTACAAACTTTGCTTTCTTGACCCTTAACCACAAACCCTTCGGGTTGGTTCATATATATCTCTTCATCTAGTTCACCATACAAGAAGGCAGTTTTCACATCCATTTGGTGTATTTCCAAATTGTGAATGGTTGCAATTGCTACTAATGTGCGAATTGATGTAATTCTTGTAACAGGTGAATAGGTGTCAAAGAAGTCTTGACCCTCTTTTTGACGATACCCTTTAGCTACTAAACGAGCTTTGTACTTCTCAATGGTACCATCAGGTCTAAACTTCTTCTTGAATATCCATTTGTGCCCAATTGGTTTTTGCCCAGGTGGCAAATCTACCAATTTCCAAGTGTTATTTTGCACAATGGAATCGATCTCACTTTTGATTGCCTCTTTCCGAAAGGGAGCTTCAGACGAATCCATAGCATCCTTGTAGGTTTGAGGTTCCTTATTCACTACATAGGTCATGTAATCAGGTCCAAAATCTTTGGCTATTTTGCCCCGTTTGCTTCTTCTGGGTTCTAGGTTCTCTTCTTGAACCTTAGAAGAACTTTCTTCATTTGATTGTAAACTTTTGTCTGGAATGGTATCATTTAGTCCATCATCTAAAGGTCTTTTCCTAGAGCAGGTAACCTCTTTCCCTTTATCCTTAAAAGGAAAAACATTTTCAAAGAATTCAGCCTCTGCTGATTCCATGATGGTTTGGTTATGGATATCATCAACATGTGATTTAAACACAAGAAACCTATAGGCTGCACTATTCATGGCAGGGCCAAGATAGGTGCAATCTATGGTTTTTGGTCCAAGTTTAGTCCTCTTAGGAAGAGGTACTTGTACCTTAGCAAGGCAACCCCACACTTTCATCCTTTTATAAGAGGGTAACCTCCCTTTCCACAGATGATAGGGTGATTTATCACTCCTTTTATGAGGAATTCTATTAAGTATTGAGTTTGCTGCAAGACATGCTTCTCCCCACAGATTATGTGGTGCTCCAGAAGTAATTAACATTGAATTAATCATGTTTTTCAATGTTCTATTCTTTCTTTCTGCCACTCCATTTTGTTGAGGAGTATATGGAGCAGTTGTTTGATGTATAATACCATTTAAAGAACAAAATTCAGCAAAGTCTTTGGATTCATATTCTCCTCCTCGATCAGACCTTAGAATTTTGATCTTTTTGTCAAGTTGATTTTCAACTTCAGCCTTGTAATTCTTAAAATAATTCAAGGCTTCATCTTTGGTATTTAACAAATAAATATAACAATACTTGCTGCAATCATCAATAAAAGATATATAATAATTCTTTCCTCCTCTTGTAGGTGTTGCTCTAAAATCACATAAATCAGAGTGGATTAAGCCAAGTATTTCATTAGATTTTTCAACTGACTTATGAGGATGTTGTGAGAATTTGGATTCTACACAAACCTCACATTTTATGTTTTTATCTAATGAACATTTTGGTAACATGCCAAGTTTTGCCATTCTTTGAATAGAACGAAAATTGACATGTCCCAAACGAGAATGCCACAAAATTGAAGGATCATGCATATACATAGAAGAGGGGCTAGTAGTGCCCATTATTGCATTAGCATTAACATTGGTTACATCATTGTTTGGTGTTTCAACACCATAGTACAAAGGTAAGACACTGACTTTGAAGAGACCCTCACTAAGGTATCCCTTTCCAACATACACCCCACCCTTGGTGAGAACAAACTTATCAGACTCAAATACAAGTTTGAAACCTTTGTTACTAAGAATAGGACCAGAAATCAAATTCTTAGTAATTTCAGGAACATGCAAAACATCACTTAAAATGAGTTCTTTTTCAGAAGTCAGTTGCAGCTTCACTTTTCCCTTTCCTTCAACTTTTGCAGTAGAGCCATTCCCCATAAACATTGGTTCAGAATCCGAGACTTTCTGGTATGTAGAAAAAATAGTTCGGGAGTTGCAAATGTGCCTTGTGGCTCCAGTATCAATCCACCAATCCACACAATTGCTAACCATGTTGGTTTGAATCACAGCAACAAACTGATTTGGTGATTCAACCATGTTGGCTTGACCAGAATTTCCTCCACCAGAATTACCACCATTGTTTCCATTGTTCCCTCCATTGTTCCCTCAATTATTTCCTCCATTGTTTCCTCCTTGACCCCTCCTGAATCTGCAATCTTTGGCCTTGTGTCCACTTTTGCCACAAACATAGCATGGACCAGAATTCTTCTTGAAATTCTTCTTGTTAGGGCCATGATTTTTGCCATCTTTGGAAGAGTTTTTGGACCCTTGCTTCCCTTTCTTGTTGTTGTGCTTTGTCCTTGAAGTACTTGATTCTCCAACAAAGTTTGCACTTGGCTCCAATGAATTTGCATCTGCCTTCTCATTCAATCTGTTATTTTCTTCCACACGAATTCTCAACACAAGTTGCTCAAAACTCATGTCATCAGTTAAGTGCTTAAGATATAATTTGAAATTCTTCCAAGAAGGAGGAAGTTTTTCAATGATTGAACCAACAAGAAAGTTAGAGTTTATACCCATACCTTCAACTTCAAGATCATGTGCAATGACTTGAATTTCCTCCACTTGTTTGAGGACAGATTTGGTATCCACCATCTTGAAATTCATGAACTTTCCAATCACGAATCTCTTGGAACATGCCACTTCTGTTTTGTATTTCTTTTCCAGTGATTCCCATATCTCTCTTGCAGTTGTGATGGTAGAGTAGATATCATAGAGGGAATCATCCAAGGCATTTAGAATATAATTTCTGCAATTATATTCATTTGTGTTCCAAGTTTCCACTGCCCTTTGGTGTTCTGCCAATTGGGCTGCAGTGGGTGGTGTTACTCCTTATGTAGTAGTTACCCCAGTGGGAGGAGAGGGAGAATCATCAGTGAGAACATTAGAAACATGAAGAGTTGTTAGATAAAACAACATCTTCTGTTGCCATCTCCGAAAATTTGAGCCTTTGAATTTCTCAGGCTTTTCCACATGTGTTTTGATGATGGAGTTTTGATCCATTCTTCACTCTTTGATTTCTGTCTTAGATTGTTATTACAGAAGTACACAATCAACAAAGTAATTTAAATGAAACAAACGAAATTCAAATATATATATATATATATATATATATATATATATATATATATTATACAAGAATAAGATTACAGAATACATACTTGAATGTTGATTACACAGGAAATTAAATCTCGAAATTATACAGATTGAGGCCTGCTTTTGCAGTGTCCGAAGACAGAAATTTCACTGGAATGGATCTGTCTTGAGGATACAACAACCAATTCAAGAACAGATCTTGAATCTGTCGAAATTCACCATGATCCCTTTGACATCAAGAACGATTTTCAGAGAAAGTGTTTGTAGTTTATTAGCCTTTTAAATTTTGTCAGAAATCCTCCATTTATAGGCTTGCAATGGTGGTTATAAACCACCAACCGAAATTAACTGCTAAAAAACTAACTGCAGTTAATCTTTTATCTAACATAATTTATTTTATAATTAATAGATAAAATTAATTAATGACTAACTAAATTCGGATTATATATATAAAAAATATTATTTAGTCAAGAAGAGCCCAAGAGCCCCAAGGCCCAAGGCCCTATCTTTGACCATTAATATTCTATAATCCAAGCCTACTACTAGCCCAATTTGACTAGTCCAACACCACAACCCAAACCCAATTTGCTCAACCCATTACTTGATCCATTTGTATAAATGAGTGAGACAAGCCTTATAAAGTGGGATAAAGTTTTCTCTTCCACCAATGTGGGATAAGTCCCACATTGTAATCTTGTAGAGCAAAGTTCCAACAGAGGTGTGCCCAGTTCCTTGTGGAAGTTCTACGAAAATCGGGAGGCAAACCGAACATCACAGTCTGAGATGATAGAGACCGGAACCCCATGGCGAGCGACAATCTCGCGTATATACACATCGTCCAGCTTCTCGGCCGATGATCTCTCCCGAATGGGCAAAAAATGAGCACTCTTGGTCAATCGATCCACAATGACCCAGATAGCGTCGAACCCCTTTGTTGTCCTCGGCAACTTGGTGATGAAGTCCATCGTGATCTGCTCCCATTTCCACATGGGAATCTCCAGAGGCTGCATCTTGTCATGCAGCCTCTGATGCTCGGCCTTGACCATCCTGCAAGTCAAACATCTCTCGACGTACCAAGCGATTTCTCGCTTCATTCACGGCCACCGGTAACTCAATCGCAAGTCCCGGTACATCTTGGTGGACCCTGGGTGAATAGAGAAGTGAGACTTATGAGCCTCCTCCAATATAGTATGTCTGACCCCACCAGACATTAGAACCCAGACCCGACCGCAACGGGTCAATAATCCCCGGCTATCCTGCACAAACCGGGTATTCTCACCCCTGATCCTCTCAAGTTTCCAGTTCTCCTGACGCATACCCTCAGCCTGGGCTTCCCTGATCAAGCCCATAAGCGGAGAATCCACCGCTATCCGCATACACATCGCTGGGGTGGAAGACCCAGCTGACTTGCGGCTCAGAGCGTCCGCCACCACATTCGCTTTACCGGGGTGGTAAAGGATCTCGCAATCATAGTCCTTGACTACATCCAGCCACCTGCGCTGCCTCATGTTCAGGTTCGGCTGATCCATGATCTCAGGCTCTTGTGATCTGTGTATATGGTACAACGGACCCCATAGAGGTAATGTCTCCATATCTTGATAGCGAATACCACCGCTCCTAACTCCAGATCATGAGTAGGGTATCTCGTCTCATGCGGCTTCAACTGCCGCGATGCATAGGCTATCACCCGTGCCCTCTGCATGAGGACCGCTCCTAGTCCCGTGATGGATGCATCACAGGAAACAGCAAAATCCTCAACTCCCTCCGGAAGAGTCAAGACTGGAGCCTCACATAGTCGCTGTCTGAGGGTCTCAAACGCCCTCTGCTGCTCGGGGCCCCACCGGAAATCAACCCCCTTCCTCGTCAGACGAGTGAGAGGTACTGCAATCTTGGAGAAATCCTGTATGAATCTCCGGTAGTACCCTGCTAATCCCAAAAAGCTCCTGATGTCCGAGGGAGATTTCGTAACCTCCCACTGCATAACCGCCTCGATTTTGGCCGGATCGACCAAAATCCCCTCCTGGTTAACGAGGTGTCCCAGAAACTGGACCTCTCGTAACCAAAACTCACACTTCGAGAACTTGGTATAAATCTGTTCCTGCCTCAGAACTCCCAATAACTCTCACAGATGCTCTTCATGCTGCTCTCGGGTCTTGGAATACACCAAGATATCATCGATGAATACTATGACCGAGCGATCGAGCATCGGTCTGCAGACCCGATTCATCAGGTCCATAAACACTGCTGACGCGTTGGTGAGCCCAAACGGCATCACCACGAACTCGTAATGTCCATAACGAGTTCGGAACGCGGTCTTCTCCACGTCCTCCTCTCTGACCCTGACCTGATGATACCCAAACCTCAAGTCTATATTGTAAAACCAAGACGCACCCTGCAACTGATCGAAAAGATCGTCTATCATTGGGAGTGGATAACGGTTTATCACCGTTAACTTGTTCACTCTCGGTAATCAATACACATCCGGTGTGAACCATCCTTCTTACTGACGAAGAGTATCAGCGCTCCCCAAGGGGAACTGCTCGGACGAATGAACTGCTTTCCCAGTAGCTCCTGCAGCTGTGATGACAGCTCCTGCATCTCTGGCGGTGCCAACGGATATGGCGCCTTGGCGATAGGGGCCGCACCTGACACTAGGTCGATCATGGCACCGAAACGACTAAGTCAGTCCATACCCAAGATCACACATACATCCCTCATGGGAATCGGAATCAGGTCTATCGTAAAAGATACTCCGAAAATCTCCAATACGCAACCCCGATAGACGGAAGAAGCAGAAATCATGTGTTCATTGGCGATGGAAACTCGCAACGGACACTCTAACTCTCCTACTGGCAATCCGAACTCCCTACTGAAAGTCTGAGAAACAAACGACCGACTCACCCCCGAGTCAAATAATACCAAAGCAGGTAAGGAGTTCACTAAAAACGTACCTAATTACAGGTACAAACATATAAGCATAAAACATATATAATCAGTAAGATTAGGGATAGAAACATACCAGCAACCACATCTAGTGCTGCCCTGGCCTCCTCTGCGGTGAGCTGGAAGGCACGCCCCTGAGCCTTCGGGGGCTCTGCTCTACCTGACCTCCCGTCTGTGATCCTCAGTGTACTTGGTGCGGGGCCTGCGCCGACTTAGAGGTGAGCAACGGGCAGTTGTCCTTCACATGGTCAATCTGCTCACAGTGATAACATAACCTCACACTCAAAACTGGGGCGGTATGGTGACAATCCTTCGCATAATGCCCCTCCTTGCCACACTTGTGGCACCCGCTACCTGATCGACAAACTCCAGAATGACCCTTTCCACACATTCTACAAGTGCAGCCACACTGACCTCCGGTCCTAGTATCATCGGTCTTGGCCCGCTTCGGCGCAGGCTGTGACTGCGCCGAGGCCCGCCTCTGCTCTCGTAACTGTAACTCAATCTCCAGCTCACGCTGCCTGGCGGCCTCTTGTAAATCCAGCAAAGTGTCACATCGTTGGGTAGCAACAAACGGTCGGATATTAGTCTTGAGCATGCTCAGATAACGTGTCATCTGAGCCTGCGCGGAAGCAAACTCCGGGAAAAACATCGCATGGAACATAGCGAGCGCGGAACATATCCCTGAACTGCTCCCAAGTAACAGCAGCTCTCTGATCATCCGAATAAGACCCTATCATCAGTCTCCACCAGTCCTTTGCCCCGGACCTCAGCAGGTTCAGGGCATATCTGACCTTCTAGTCAGTAGGACATGAGCACGTGAAGAAACAACCCTCCACGTCAGACAGCCATCTCATGGCTCTGATCGGATCCTGAGTACCATCAAATGCCGAGGGCTTTGTGTTATCGAAGTCCCGGTACTGAAAAGCTCTGCCAGCTCCTCCCCCCGCCGCTGTTACAGCCGCTGTAGCTGTTGCGGCAGCCGTCTCAGCTAGGGCTGCATATCTGTCATCAAAATACTCCATCATGGCGGTCTTAATAGACCCAAACATCTCCGGAATCTGACCCCGAACAATCCCGAACACCTCCTCGCGGATGATCTCCCTAACACGATCCTCTGTCAACGTTGGCCCACCTTGGTCGACAACCTCGGGCTCTGTCGAAGCACCCTGATCACCCTACCCTGATCCCGATCTGGATCCGGTCACAAAACGCCTCGTAACCACCGTACTGAAAATATACCAGGAAGATATCAGTTAATCCGCATAAATAACAGGGAACCAACTCCCAACTAAGCCCTAGGGATTGTGACTTCCTTGCTACGTGAATGGGTCATGTGCTTTCAGTAGTACGGGCCCATACTACCTTCCACACCTACCCATATTTGTCTCAAGTATCATCACAATACCCTAACTGTTGGATTAATGTCTAAGTCCATAACTATAATTGGTAAGACTTGACCCGACCCGGCATGGTCCATTTGGGTTGCATGGCATCATGCATTTGGATAGACTATAATGAGAGAAGTAACACTTAAGGATTATTAATATATTATAAGTATTATTTAATTAGTATTGATCAAGAATTAATTTAGAATTAATTAAGTGATCAAAAGAAGACTAATTAAATATATGGATTGATTGTGTAAATCATCCATACTTGTATAGTGGGCTAATGCTCCATGGATTATCAAGTTGGGCTAAAACCCATAGGATGCTCCATGGTGTATTTGAACCCATGGATCCAAGTAAATGGAAAGCCATGACAATTAAGGGTTTACCCTAATTGTAACACTATATAAAGATCATATTCTTGGGAAAATCGGATATTATGTGATGAGTGAAAGGGCTAGCCGATTTTCATGAAGTGTGAAGTTCTCTCAAGTCATTCCATTTGTATTTGGTGTTGTGTGAACCATTTGAGGTGTCACACTTGGGGCACTAGGCACTCAAGCTTCATGAAGACATTCTACATCAAAGAGGTATGTAATTCTAACTTGAGATATTCATTTGAATCAGTGTTATTATGCTAGTTAGGATGAATACCTTGGAAAGTTCATATTTGCATGTATAATAGAGAAAACATAGATCCAAGGTATTTAGGGTTGCATGTACACTTAGGAGTGTTAGAATGCTCAAAACCCATCAGTGGTATCAGAGCCTAGGCTTGTTTTCAATTATACTTGATGCAAATTGCTGAAAAATGCTGAAAAAGTCGAATTTCGGGCATTCTGGGCACTGGACTCGCCGAGTCCATGAAGAAAATCATCCTACTCGACGAGTAGGTTGATACACTCGACGAGTAGGAGCCCCTGACAGCATATCTTTGAGTTTTTTGGCTAGAAATGGACTAGGAACATTACCATAAGCTGTTTTTGAACCTATAATCCTGTTTTTGATGTGGTAATGTTCATACTAATCCAATTTCAAAGATAATTGTCAATAGATTCATGTTTTGTATTAGTTTAGTGATTAGGCTAATTACATGAAAAAGTTTGATTAAATTATCTTGTTCTTATGAGTTGCTTAGATTAATAGAAAAGTTAATTGATTATGTGTTTTCAATCAATTTTAATCTAAGAGTTGATTCTAAAATGTGTTTTTGTAACTTGTCCTCAAGTTATATGAAAAGTCACATTTAAGTTTCATAAAACTCATAAAAGTTGGTAATGGTTACAAAAATGAAGAGTCTTGTCCTCAAGTTATGGAGGTTCAAGAGTCACTTCATTAAGTAACAAAATGTGTAACCTTAATTAATTCCATAAATTACAAAATAAAGAAAAGTTACATTCTTTTATTAGTTTAAAGTCTTCCATAACTTGTCCTCAAGTTATGGAACTTGAAGAGTTTTTTAATTAAAACTACTTTAAACACATAAGTTATGGAATTAATTAGTTTTGAATAGTTTCAAAACTTGCCCTCAAGTTTTGGAATTTGAAAAGTTTTCTCTTATGAATACTTTAATTCCAAGATTAGCCCTTAGAATTTTAAAATTTAAAATTCAACCCTTATACTTTATAATATTATAAGTTAATAATATTTATATATATGTATAAGAGTAAAGTCAGTCTTACCGTTAGTAGGCCTCATTCACGAAGCCGGTCTATAAGGGGGGTATAAGGTTACTGCCTATAAAATGGCAGTTTAATGGGTGTCCACTCTCACCCACCGCTTCCTTGACTGGTGGAGGGTCGTTAGCCGAACGGGTAGGACAAGGACTATAATTCTCCCTTCATTAAAAGTATTAATGATAAATACTAAGTAACTAAACACTTATAAATTCCCAATCTTAGTTACTTAGAAAAATGTGAATAAGGTGCTAACCCATGAAATTACACTTTGCACTTTGTTTAAGTCGGTTAGTGGAGCGTGTGTGGTTAACCGGCACACTAACTCGTATTTAACAAGGTAGGCAAAGGGTAACTTAATGTTTATCATAGTATCGATGGAGCGTGTGTGGTTAACCGGCACATCGATTGAGGGGTAAACACTTAAGGGTACCAAGTATATTTGCATGGTTATTTACACCTTGTTTTGTGATCCTCGGCATCCCAGTCACAAAACCTGAAGGGCACACTCGAGATTGAAACATGCCATTGAACAGTTCAATGAATCTCAAAAGAATCTAGGAGTTTCAAAACCAATTAAAACCTAATAATACATTTCGTTTATCTTGGTGGAAATTGGTGAATCATCATTCACCTACCTTCAAATATTTTATAGCTTGGATTACGGCATCCCTCTTCCAAGTTATAAAAGTATTGTGTTGGGTCCTAGCCTTAATATTTCATATTGGGTGTTATATTAAGGACTTTAAATCAACTATCTTGAATATCTCCCAAAAGATGATCTTCCCAAATCTCTTGAAACAAGTTTTCCTAAAAATGAAGATGATGTCCCATGGAAATCATACTTCTTTCACCTCCTCCAATTATTCTCCCTAACCCGCAAGTTCCTGAAAAGTTTAAGGTCACTCAAACCCTATTGGCAAGCAAAGGTCTATATGTGATCACATCTTGGAGATGTAGTCAGATATTGACAAGCCGGGAGAGTTGGGTGTCAAAGTCTTGAGAAAGTTGGTGACTCAACTATTTTCTAAGTCACATAGTGAGTTCCTTTGGGACTCCTATGAAACAGACTATGACAAGACCCTTAATGATCTTATCTATTTGCTAAGATCAACTTCCTAAAACTTTATGGACATTGACAATGATGACATTGGATATCCAGTAAAGCTCTCTCTTCCCAATGGGAAGGGATCGGCCATAGTCAACTCGGTTGACCAAATGGTAAAGAGAGGCTAAGTCTGAGATAGTCCCATTATCAAGGGTCCATTGCCAAAGAAAGGGGCATTGGTTGCGAAGCTGCCAAATTTACCTAAGGATGTTAAAGTCAATAAGTTTGACTCTACTTCAGGTAAAGTCCACTATCTAACTCTGCTAAGTTTCTATTCTGAGATTCTTGATACATGATGTGACTGGGTCACATGGTGATGTTTTAAGAATCAAAGAAAAAGTGAAGAAACTTAAAGAAAGAATATGTTGAATCTGATCGCGTAGATGGATTTCTATCACATAGTTTGAAGATCGGATTCTTGAGGTACTTCTTAAGAGTTATGATATATTGCTTAGGAATAAATAACAACAAAGTTTTCATGTGCTTTTGCATTGTAAGGATAGTTTTTCCGCAAAGTTTTAAAATAAAAGGAAAAATTTTTGATTTTATTTATTTTAAATATCCTTACAATGGCATGTGTGAAAACTTTTGTTGCTTATAAGATTCCATTAAGAGCAAGAGTGGAAATATGAATTTGATTCTTTCATTTGTGGTAGTGTCTAAATTTACCAAATAAGGAAAGATTCTCATCACCTAAGTTTCAGTTTGATAGAAACTTGGAATCATGCAAGTTGTATAGCATGATGAATAAGAACTTTCAAGCATTGGAAAAATTAAGACTAACTACTTGTTCACATGGATGTGTGAGTCAAGTAAATGATCGAGTACACATTCTTGTGCACTGATCAAGCCCACCACAAATAATTGTTAAGACTATTCGTCATTATTTACTAAAGTTCAGTAAATATGGTTATACTTACAAGCTTAGGTGTAATTCTGAGACATTGGAAAAGGTTTCAATGTATGGCAGAGCGAATAAGAAGAATCAACTTAGGCAGAAAGATAAAAGTTTCTCAAATATGAAAATATGGGAGAGTACTTTAGTATCATGTTGTATAATCATCTTAATGATTAAGAGACCTTATCACAATTCATCCTCTAAGTGCATTCTGGTAGCTAAGAAGAGGAGCTATGAATTGTTGAAGTGGTTAAATCAAGAATATGATTTATACTTCGTTCCAAAAACAATTCTTAGAGTTATACTCTAAGATTGTAACTTGAGTGACATGTCTTAAAGAAGGTTTAAAACACTTGTCAAATGTAAGAGTAAAAGTTTTCTACTCTTGTACATTTGAAATTGGTAAGTTGTGATGTTTTGGATAAAACAAAGACCAACTAAGGCCAATTGTGTGAAGTGTTTGTCTTGATTAGAATGCACACTATCTCTTGAATATCTTATAAGAAAGTCTTATATGTCAAGAGGACAGTGGGAGTCTTAAAGGTCTTGAAAGTCTCAAGAACTAATCAAGAATAAAACCTGAAGTTCTTCACTAGCACACGACTTGAGGTTTATAACCTATCGTGTCGACATGTCTGTGCCTATTCAAGTTGGCTTTGCATAGGAGTTCTGAGACTTCTCAATTGGTTGCACAACTACTTGGAAGCAATGGCAGACCCTTGAGCTACCAGATGGCAAGAAATTAAGATTGAGTTCAGTCCATATGAGTTTGAATTTGTCATTATCCTTGTCTTGTGACTATGGTTTTGACAATTCACGTGGATAAGAACACATACACCATTAAATCTAAGTGTAATAAGGTTTCTCTCCGATTCATGAAAATGATGGTGAGGAAACACTTTCACTAAGTAGATTTTAGCTAGATAGCAATTGTGATATTTGCATTCTCAAAGTCGTTAGTGGAGCATGTGTGGTTAACCGGCACACTAACATGGACTTGTGAGAAGTGGCAAAGGTCTAAACAATTGAGATTATGATTACGGCATCCCTTTTCATAGTTCTTAAAATTGTTTAGACACACCTGTGAGCTATCTAAGATAAGGTGTACGATATTGATAAAGTTTTATCAAAGCAATCTAGTATCAGAAATCTGAACTTTGGTAAGAAAGTCAATAAAGTATTGATTTCTAGAAGTCCAGCTGATTTCTGATTACATGTCAAAGCTAGTGGGAGCATAAGTGTTATGCTAATAATCATCATGTTAGTGGGAGCATGATAATTATGATAAAGGTTGAAAGTTAGCAATGTTAATTATAGAAAACAAAAGTTTCAATTCGTGAGGCTGCAGGGGTTGAAAAAGTTGTTTTGCTATAATTAAGGGAGAGGAAATTATACTTCATTTCAATTCTAAAAGCTTAGATTGAGATTTTAATCGTATTTAGTCACGGATATATATATATATATATATATATATATATATATATATATATATATATATATATATATATATATATATATATATATATATATGAATTTCATGTTGGAATGGCTCAACATAAGGAAATTCTATATATGGGTCCATTATTTGCGTTCTAAAATTCGATTATGATTACGGCATCCCTTTTCATAATCTGAATTATGAGAACTTGGCAAATAGAAATGGAAATGTTATAGCAAAAGACTGGTTTAGTCTTTATGTGAGACATCATGACTCGTGTCCCATATGCTTCGGATATAGGATCGATTTCATGTGCTATATTCATCCTTTCTAAATTTTCCAAATGCCTGTGGCATTAAGCAGGGAAAAGGTCTAGAATTAGATATGACTAAAAGGATTAAACAATTATCGAGGACAATCTAAGGTTTACCAAAGATTGGTTGCTCAATGACAGTTGGAAGTATAGTGATAATTCTGGAAGAATCATATTGACATAATCTGTAAGGAGGCAACTCTTGTTCAGAAGTGATAGTCAAAATGGAATCTGAAAATGTTTTAAAGTTAGAAATTATTCAATCTGTGTAAGATTAGGAAACTTAATGCAAGAAGGATGTTTCCAAGGAGCTGATCTCCTTTGGAATGCTCTGTAATGGTTGTTGTCAAGTCTTTCTGACTCTGTGCATAATCATTACCGGAGGATCAATGCATATAAGTTTAGAATCTAACAGATTTCAGGAAATGGCATGAATTTGGAATTCTTGCATTTGCAGTAAGGATTTGGGACTGTGAAAGAGGATCATTGGAGTTATGTTCAATTGATCTAATTCACAAAGTGAAGATCATAGACAAACATAGTATGCATACTTGGTGTGTGGCATGACTAGTGTTTAGAAAACATAGTGTATATGTTTGGAGCATGGGACAACTATTGTTTTAAATTCAAGAATAAAGTTGATAGCTGAAACAGTATACAATGAATAATGTGTAATCATATGGTGATAAATAAAAGGTGTTTTATTTATATTCATAAGTTCTGAGACCATATTGGATTCGATTATTATTGTGTTTCACTTTGCATGTTTTGACTTCCAGAATAACTAGGTCGTTCTTCCTGATTGACTAAGTTATTCAAACTATCCACAGTCGGTCATATGTTGGAAGTAGATATGAATCAAGACTGTCATGGGTTGGCTTGTAGAGGTCTAAGATGTTGGACAAGGGGCTACAACACTCATGAGTGCTCATAAGTTCTGAGTATTGGATTCAACCCGCGCTCATTGGAATCACTTCATGGATTTTATCGCGAGTGATCATGAGACGATAATATCTTATATTCTTCAAACCTAGAGATATGAGTTGTTACTATGAGTTGGTTGTACATTGATTGCACGAAAACGCATTCGGTAACTCGGTGTTATAAAACGTGCCTTTGTGTATGATTCAACAAGTAGTAGAAGAAGCCATATGAGTCGAAGTTTATCCATTCCTTTTACCTTCGGGATAAAAGCGATATCTGTGGGCCCCTCGATGATTTGATGATGACAAATGGAAGTGCTCGGCCGATCCAGGACTGATTTGATTTGTTCAATTAGTCAGTCGTCATAAATCGGAAATCGGGAAACAACAAATGGACAGAGAGAATGATTATAATCCATGTCTCAGTCCATATGATATCTAGAATGGAGGAATATATGATCCCTTATCTAATGGACAAGTCATTGACAAAGGTTAGAGTTCATCTACAAGGTCAGAGTTCGACAGAAGCTTTTGAGAGCTACGATTGCCAGTCGGTTCTTAAAGTCATACGCAATAATAGTTTTAGACTTATCCAAGTGGGAGACTGTTGGATTAATGTCTAAGTCCATAACTATAATTGGTAAGACTTGACCCGACCCGGCATGGTCCATTTGGGTTGCATGGCAT
The DNA here is from genome assembly GCF_052849685.1 of Lactuca virosa. NCBI lineage: Eukaryota > Viridiplantae > Streptophyta > Magnoliopsida > Asterales > Asteraceae > Lactuca > Lactuca virosa. The sequence goes on along the minus strand of NC_136431.1, from coordinate 23,436,407 downwards.
CATGCATTTGGATAGACTATAATGAGAGAAATAACACTTAAGGATTATTAATATATTATAAGGATTATTTAATTAGTATTGATCAAGAATTAATTTAGAATTAATTAAGTGATCAAAAGAAGACTAATTAAATATATGGATTGATTGTGTAAATCATCCATACTTGTATAGTGGGCTAATGCTCCATGGATTATCAAGTTGGGCTAAAACCCATAGGATGCTCCATGGATGCTCCATGGTGTATTTGAACCCATGGATCCAAGGAAATGGAAAGCCATGACAATTAAGGGTTTACCCTAATTGTAACACTATATAAAGATCATATTCTTGGGAAAATCGGATACTATGTGATGAGTGAAAGGGCTAGCCGATTTTCATGAAGTGTGAAGTTCTCTCAAGTCATTCCAATTGTATTTGGTGTTGTGTGAACCATTTGAGGTGTCACACTTGGGGCACTAGGCACTCAAGCTTCATGAAGACATTCTACATCAAAGAGGTATGTAATTCTAACTTGAGATATTCATTTGAATCAGTGTTATTATGCTAGTTAGGATGAATACCTTGGAAAGTTCATATTTGCATGTATAATAGAGAAAACATAGATCCAAGGTATTTAGGGTTGCATGTACACTTAGGAGTGTTAGAATGCTCAAAACCCATCACTAACAACATACACATGCATGGTGATCGCTCAATCCTCACTCCTAGAGGAAAACTAACTATCTCATGACTGGTCTACTGGCCTCGCACAACCCAACCACCCATGAAACTTCCACCAACCCTGCAACACTAGTGTATGCTAGTCATACATAACGTTGGACCCTATAGACTTTCGAATACCTGATCATACCCTAAGCCCTTCATCAAACAAGAACAGGAAATAAGGCCAAACCAAACATTCTCAGGCTATAAGATCTTAGTTATGTACGACCGTGATGCATACACTAAGCAACTACAGTAATGATGTCAATTTCATATAGATAAAACCCTAGGCTAGCAATCATCATGTAATCAGGCAATTCTATCATGCAATTCCTTAAGATCCATAGCCTAGTACTAGCATGTTGTTCTAACATATCACAATATCAAATAACTGTATGGTTTTTTGGGATCTACTTACTGACTCCGGCTGATCGTACACTCTGCATCCTCCTTTAGTACTTTGAAAACCATAAAAAAAATCATTTTGAAAATCCTTTCCTTGATTTGAGATTGGATTCACACGAGTGTTCCTCCAATTCACTCAAACCAAGGCTCTGATACCAAGTTGTAACACCCATAAAAATCGTGCCAAATTTAAACTTTTAAAACATTCCAAAACCATTAATCATTACAAAACTTGTTTTCAAAATGTATAATATCAGAGTATCCCAGAAACATAAACATAAATATGAGGAGTTGTACGATCACGCCTTTGCCTTGCCGCGATCCCCAGATGTACCTGAAACAATAAACTGAAACGGTAAGCCCGAGGCTTAGTGAGTTCCCCTAAAATACCGATACACTGCACATAACACATATACAAATAACAGCATGTACTGGGTCCACAGCTCTACAGACTGGATTACCCCCTGAGCCCACAGTGTGAGTCTGGCTTGCCTTCCGGCCCACAGCTCACATCTGGCTTGCCCCCTGCAGTCCTACAACTGGAACATATCTGACTTGCCCTCAGTATGAGTCTGGCATACCAGTTGGTCCTCAGCTCGTATCTGGTATGCTAATGAGTCCTCAGTATGAGTCTGGTATGCCTTCCCGGCCCTCAGCTCATATCTGGCATACTCCAGGGTTTGTTGGTTACTGCACGAGACAGTGCAACCTCAACCCTACCCACACAACATGTCCACTTATACAACTAATAACACATACTGATAATCGAACAGTAACACAGGTAGTCCTACCGATCTACCTAACTGGCATAGCAAACTAGCATACATAATCATCTCCTATTCAATACATAATCAACTACTGGGATATCGAATCCAATGGGCCGGCCTTGGTGCCTTAGACCCCTTAGTATAGTGAGGATAACTCACCTCACAAATGTCGCACTGAAGTGATAAGCTCAACTCTCGAATCGCCGACACGAATTCCACCACCTATAGTTACCATAAAACCATTTCCATAAATTTCCAAAATACCAAATACTCCCAGAGGTCAAACTGGTCAACCCTTGGTCCAAGTCAAAGTCAACGGTCTATGTTGACCCAACTCGTCGAGTGCAGCTAGCAACTCGTCGAGTTCCTTAAGAGTTCAGAAGGTCATAAAACCCTCACCGACTCGCCGAGATTCCGACCAACTCGTCGAGTCTATGCGTGTCCAAAAGTCGGGAAAACCCTAGTTGACTCGCCGAGTCACCCCACTGACTCGCCGAGTCCATGTAGAAGTCCTTGCACGATAATCTTCATCGGACTCGCCGAGTTGGCCATGCAACTCGCCGAGTCCCTTCAGTCCATTATCCATTCAGATACTTTTTAAGCCATTTTAAGGTTCCATATTGCAGATCCAGCTTCCCAAGGCATGTTTATCACGTAAAGTTGCAAACTTTACGTGCATGCAAGGCTCTACAGACTTATAATGTCAAAACCAAGCTTGTAATGGAGTTTTACCCTAAGGAGAGGTTCATACTTGCTAAAGCTGGAAGCTTTATGGACTTAGAGACCCAAGAGAGTTCAGATCTGAAGTTGCAACTTCATATCTTAGCTCATACCCAATAATAGCTTCCTAATATGCTAGAAAAGCCCTAATCTTTAGCCAAATGAGATCTAGAAGGAAATGAGGTCAAGGTAACGACTTGATACCTTCAGAAGATGCTACCTGAGGTAGATTTCAGATCCCCACACACTCCTTGCTTCTAACCACTTGTTTCTCCAAGCTTTTCTCACTAAGATCCACCTTCCAAAGCTTAAAATACACAAGAATGGAGCACACACACGGATTAGGGTTTGCTGGACTCTCAAGAGGCTGTAAGGGGCTAAAAGAGGTTAATGATCCTTTAAATAGGGTGCAAAACCCCGAAAATTAGGGTTTCATCCCCCAGCTCCTACTCGTCGAGTCCTAACTTGGACTCGGCGAGTCGGTCACTTAACACGTGGCCCAACCCGCTCCTACTCGACGAGTCAGGGCATCCAGTCGAGTAGACCTTGCAATTTATGAAAATTAAAGCCATAAAATTAATACCTGAGAGTCGGGGCGTTACAAAGAACAACCATGTTGAAGATACCTCCTAGCTCTCGTAACTGAATAGAGATTTGTTCCACATTGGACACCCTCGCAATGAATAACTAGTTCTCCCCCACTTGGGGTTCGAACCCGAAATGTTTGGTGCTCGCAATTAATCATAGCCATATTAAGGCTCAACCAATCCATCCTCACGATGACTTTTCTCTTATGCAAAGGGATAAGAACCAAGTCAATCAGGTACCTCTCTCAAAATAGCTCCAAAATACAACCCCAATGAACCCTCGACACTCTCATTGGACGATCGTCAGCGATCTCCACCTCTAACGGATAGTCAAGCTCACCATGAGCGTCGCCAAACTTTTTGCTGGGCGCAAGAGACACAAATAATCGGGTAGCACTCGAATCAAAAAGAACCCGAGCAATCAATCTGTTCACTAAGAACGTCCCTAAACATCACAACATGAAACATACACATAAACAATAATGAAGGAGAATAATAAATAGAGAACATACCTGTAACCACATCAGGAGTCGCACGCGCCTCCTTGGCTGTCAGCTGAAAAGCCCTACTTTTCACCACAGGGGCCACCGCCTTGCCCTCACGACCACATTTGATCCTCAGAGTAACTGGAGCGGGTGCCGCCATCACCCCTCTAGTCAACCTCGGGAAATCAGACTTCTTATGGCCCGTCTGATTGCAATGGAAGCATATCAGACCACTCGATCCCTGGGGACAATCCCTGATAAAATGTCCAGTCTTTCTTAACTTGAAGTAGTTATCACCCTTCTCTTGAAAATCTCCTCATGCGCTCTCCCACATCTACCACATCGGCCCCGTCCCGACTAGCCTCTAGATAGCTGATCAGAAGTCTTAGGTCTCATTGCATGACCCCCAACTATCTGCACCTGCTCTGCTTGGTATGAGGTTCGCCAAGTCAATCTACCATTCCCAGGCTCTAGCTATCATATCCTCCAATGTTCGACATGCTGAAAAGCTAACAAAATCCCTGATATAAGCTCTCAGCATGTCATGGAACCGAGTCTTCTTCATATCCGCGTCTGCGGCATACTATGGAACTAGTAAAGCTCTCTCCTGAAACTTGGTGGTGATCTCCGCCACAGTCTTAGTCGTCAAGCACAGGTCCTAGAACTCCCTTGCCAAATGTTACACCTCGATAGCTGGTGAAAACTCTGTTGGGAATCAGGTCACAAAATCAGACCAGGTCATCACCTCAATAGTCGGTGCTCCTAGAGCATAACCAACCTCCTCCCACCAATCACGAGCTCGGTTCCTCAAACAACCTGTAGCGAACCTCACTTTTCACCCCTCGGGGCAAAATCTCGTCATCTGGGCACACTCCATGTTAGTTATCCATCGCCTGGCGATAATGGGGTCTTTCACCCTAAAGAACTCTGGTGCCCCAAATCTCCGAAAATCCTTAAATTTGAGGGTATGGGCTCCAAATTGTCTGGTGGACATCTCATCTCGAAAGTTACGGAAGTGCTCCTCCATCATCTCAACGATCCCTTCCTTGATCGTCCTGAACATCACAAGGGTCGCATCAAGGATACCTCACATAATCTTTGACGCGATGAACTCGTGTAATCCCTCATCAATTGGTTCGACACCAAAGCCCAAACCGAAACCAGATCCTGAACCTCCCACTCGTGTAATCACCATACTTAAATACAATACACAAACAATTTGAAATATACAAAGAAGCTCACACTCTAGAAGTTTCTCAAAATCATCAAGACTTTCCTTGACTCTGGTACAGATCCTCTGCTTTCAGTAGTACGGGCCCAATACTATTTTCCACACCTATCTGTACCTTCCTCAACAATTATCCCAAATCCTCTAAGTCACTTCCTTAATAACTCCATGAAAACCCTACTATACAGCCCACACAACAAGTTATTATATTTCTTAGGCTCCCTTAGGTTTTATCCCCTCCTCCATGTCTCTACTATCAGATGCAAAAGATACTACCAACGATGTCCCCTAGCTACCTCACGAATGCAATCATATACTACAAATATTAAACAATCCTTCAACTGTGAGGTCTCACTCTACAACGGTTGGACTCAAACAATAACTGCGTAGTAGAGCTAAACCTAACACCCTAAGATTGTTTAATACTTGTGGTATGCAACTTATAGTATACGCTTAATATCTAACAAACATCAGTGGAAGTTTCCCAAAGCACGAAGCAAACAACATTCGAGCATTGACGACGACAACCATACACCACATAATCAGGCAGTCCTATCTCAGATACCCCTAAAGATCTCTAATCACTAGGATGCTTCACTATCAGATCACATAACAGACATAAAGGCATATCTCCTAACCAAACATTATATCATGAAATACTGAGCAGATTCTTAGCCCTAATCTAGCATGTAATCCACATATAATCATACTAAACATAACAACATATATGGTATTTTGGGAAAACTTACTTGAGCTTGGTTGATTGCATGCATCACACCCCTTTTATTTTATAAACCCTTTAGAAAAAATTGTTTTTCTTTAAAATATTTTACCACTTCCTTAGTTTGAGTCTGAACACACTCAAGAGTGTGCCCGAATCCGTCAAACCAAGCTCTGATACCAACTTGTAACGTCAAAAAAGATACTAAGTAAAAAAATTGTTTAAGTCAACCCAAAACAACCATTCATTCATTCCAAATCCCAAATCAAGTATATAAAAATGTATCAATAGTTATCAGAGTACAAAACAAATCATGAGATGCGGAACACTTATGGATGCGATGCAATCACGTCGAGCTCTTTCCCTTGGAAGTAGATGTACCTGAAAACATGAACATGAAATGATAAGCACAAAGCTTAGTGGGTTCCCCTAAAATACCATATATCAAACAAGAACGGGCCTAGCCCAACATACATGCTTCGGGCCCCACCATGCATTCAGGCCCCACCCATATAATCGGGACCCACCTATAAAGTCGGTCCCCGTCCATGTGATCGGGCCTCACACATATAAAACATACATAATCGGGCCCAACCTATATAAAACATTCAAACACATGCAATAGTTACAAAGACAGCTAGTATCCTACAACATAATCTAGTGGGACGGTATTGGTGCATTCGACCCACGAGTACAGTGAAGAGACTCACCTCGATTAGTAAACAAATAGATCTCACACAAGAGCTGTCGGTGCTGAAATCTCTCCCACTAAACATATCCAAAAACCAACCTTAATTAACAATTAAGTTAAATACCCCAACTCAGCAAATCCAAATACCAAGACTAAATTCTCATTTGGGCAAAATACCATTTTTTCCTTCCAAATCCTCAACCCCTCACAGTTGACCAAAAGTCAAATTGGTCAAAAAGTCAATAGTCAAACTTCTATTGTCGTACGCACGACGTCCACCTAGCTCTACGCAGGGCGTAGAGCCTTAAACAGAAAATGGGTGAAAACCAGGCTACGTTGGGCATACCCCAAATTACTCCCTGCATACAACGTCTTTTGCCAATCTTCCTATTAAGCACTTAATACATTAGGACCTTTCACTCAACACTCATATTTGACCCTAATGAACATTCTAAATCATAAAGTCTCCAACTTTATGCCTTTGCATGGCTAATGAGAGCTCAAATCCAAAACCCTAACTATCTACTCATTCTGATGATCCATATCTCATGCATGGATGGAAGGAAAGGGCAAAGATTGCATTTTTATGACTTAGTACACTCCAAAATGTCTATAAATGCTACTCACAAGGTCTAGAGTAGTTCATACCCAAATAGGCCAAGGATATAGGAAAAAAAAGGACATAAACTCATAAACTAGCAAGATCTAGCAAAGCATTCATCATGGTTTGAAATTTATACCTTCTGAAGATGGACAAAGGGGTGAAAGATCTGGATCCACAAGCTTGAGTGCACCGCAACATCAACTATGGCCTTCCTTCATAATCAAAATACACCAAGAATCACTCACAAGCTCCAAAACTCTCTCCAAGGGATTAGGGTTTCGAGATGGGTGTCAAAGAGGGTGGAGGTTGATAATAAGAAGGCCTCAAGGGGTTAGAGTCCTTAAATAGGGCTTAAAACCCCAAAAAATAGGGTTTGCACACTGTGCGGTTACGCCATGTGCATGACATAAACCCCCACATAGGCTTAATGAATTACACTCCGCGTAGCTAGCCATCTACGCCCCGTGTAGAGCCATAATTCCAAAAAAAAAACTTAAATAATATAAGGAAATATACTTGAGGAACGGGTGTTACAGTTTCACTCGTCACCCAACTGCTAAAATCGTTCTACCTTATTTTGCAGGTATTGTAAACCAATTGGAGGAAATTGGTAACAAGTAAACCTAAGTGGATGATAGATTTCTCAGAATGATACTAACGAGTTTTTTTTTTTTTTTAAATTATTATTTTTATTCAGAAACGAGCACTGAAAGAGAAAACTTCTAGATTGTGGAAAAGAAGAAGATGAAAGTGAACATGATGACATAAGAGGAAAGGGGCTGCAATGAACTGGATTAGAGATGGTGGTGGTCTCAATGGTGTGAATGTGAGAATATAATGGTGATGTTGGCAATGTCTGGAAAGGTTGAAGGAGGCGGCCTTTTTGGAGGATGAAGGAGGGTGATGTTAGATCTCGTCCCATATCTGGACATGCCCTAGATTTTAAGATGAAGAGGAGATGGTGAAAAAACATAAAGAAAAAAGGGAGAAAAGAATGGGGGCGGGGTACCGTGTAAAGGTGGGGTGGAGTGTTTTTTTAATTATTTTTTTTGTAAATTGTATTTACATAAAAATAAAGGTAAAATAAAATAAAAAGGTTAAAGATGTATTTTTACATAGATAGGGACCAACCATGTGAGTTTTAGGAACCACCATGATCACTTTCGTCATAAAAAAATAGATGATCACTTTCGGCATAAAAAAATAGAGATTGAATTTATGACTTTTGGTAAACCACATGTAATTATGTCTTTGAAGTTTGAAGTACTTTATTATGTAAATTATTTAACATATGCTGAAGGCTAAAAGAAACTCTTGACTACGCTATTGATCCAATACTTATTGGAAAAAAGAAATTATACACATGTAATGAAGAACTATTTATATAACGAAAATATGTATTTTAAATAAACGATTTTATATGAATTCTAATTAATAAATTATTTTACTAAAATACTCAACATCCCAATATTCTTTCTTTTGTAGTGTAGCATCATGTTGGTCAATTAAATCATCGCAGTTTCATTGTTCTAAAAAAGAACTTCACGTTTGGTTTGGCCGACGTCATTATACTGGCAACCTATTAAATGTGGAATCACGAGTCTCCCACCAAGCTTTCACGTGATAAATTCCTTTTAGTTATTTACCTATAGTTTTAGACAACTATAGAGTAATGTCCCAAAATGAGTTTGTCATCGCTTTATAATTTTTGCTTTCTTTTTCCTTTTTGTCGGTTTTATCTTGTAACGCGAATACGTACCCAACAATTTTTTATATATATAATAATTTGTGTATAAAACTATTATATTATACAACTCTATCAAACATAAATTGTTGTGTATTGAGAAAATTTGTTGTGACGAAACACTTCTCATATTTATGTGGTTGATATAATTAAAATACTGATAAATATATATTATTAAAATAACTATTGAATCTATAATTCTTACAAACATTATAATTATTTTAATATATATATATATATATATATATATATATATATATATATATATATATATATATATATATATATATAGTATGTTGGATCTTGAGACACTAAGTGAATTCCTACAAGTTATTAGATGAATATAGATGGTGAATATATGTTAAAATCATGTACTAGAGCACGTACGTATATACAATGTATGCATGGGATATACATTTAGAAACATATACGAGAGCATGTACGTATACCTAGAATATGTATGGTTAGATACTTAGATGAGAATGGTATTTGCTAAATACCTAAGATATGGTAGAAAGAGATAGAATATGATTATATGCATTTTAATCATATAAGTGAGCATGTATGTATGTGTAGATGCTAATGGTATTATGTAGAATATTTATGTAGATGAGATGGAGATAGAGTTAAGTACTTAATGAGTTAAGTACTAGATGGGTAGTAGAAGATCTTTTGATGAGTTCACAGATTTTTATAAAACTCCCATTAGTCAGGTGACGACTTCATTCGATACTCTACTTCCACTGCTATTCATTTCCTGAGAATATATGGGTTTTGAAAACATCAACATAATGTTGGTGAGTTCACAAGTTTTTATGGTTTTATACTTTTTAGAATAGTCTTATAACTCTTTTAAAAAGGGCTTTTATTCTTTGTATTTTGTATTCCTTGGACAAACTACTCTGTTAGTATTTATCCTTATAACTTTCTCTTTATAAATTTATATTTCATTTTTCTTATATTTTCATACTTTAATTACTCCATAGGCATTCTCCTCTAGGTAGTTTAATTTATTGAGGTTGGTAGGTAATGTTACAATGAGTCCATATAACCGAGCTATCTGACTTGAAATTTCCCCGCCATGACGTTTCATCGGACAACGTGAAAAAAAAACTATAAAGTTATGCCTACCGGGGTTGTAGCTAGCAACCGCAGGTGGGAGTGTCAACCCCGTATAGATCTATATATCCCTTTAACGCTCACTTAAGATTAATGATTATAGGTCCGGGGTAACCGAATATCAATCAACTATGAATGAATAATATGTTTTATTTAACACTTACTTTGATAAACCTTTTAAATATGATTATTTATCTTTGTTATTCTTTCTTTAGCTTTTCCTTTAATATACTTTTCCTTACATAATTATTCATATATATATATATATATATATATATATATATATATATATATATATATATATATATATATATTGTTTTCGTAAAAAATCGACATTAACCAAATTTAATGAGAAACTGTGGTGTTTGTTGGTAAAGTCTTTGTCGAAATTAGAATAAGATTACACAAGTGATTGACAAGGAAAGCCTTTGATCCTTGTTAGGATCTCCGGCACAAAACCTTGGGAGGTGATAATGATCACCTGCCTTGTTAATTTATATTAATTGAAAGATGAGTTACAAATGAAATGATGAAGATACAAGTAGAGTATTGCAGTGAGTCTAGGTGTGTATTTTGTGCGAAATACATGTGAATTTATAGTCTAGTCTAAGTAACAACAAGTATGATATTTTCGGGATCCTCTCGAATAAAAATGAACACGTTGGATTGACTTGGTATTCTTGGGTCTTTTTCCTTATTGAAGTGTTTCTTCATTGAGAATGGGTCTTATGTTGACTAATTTTGCACATATAAGAAAGAGACTAGAAATATATCTGTTAGGAAATAATAGTGATAATAATGGTCATGATCCTAGGATATGTTCGGGAACCTGAAAGTTCTTGAAGATATGAGATCCTAAATATGGTTGAGGATCTTGGCCCTAACAATTTCCCCCAAATTATACCTGCGAAATATTTAGGTTAATTTCAAATATTTAAATGTATAATTTTATGTAAATAGAGATAAGGTTTCAAATTTCAAACCGTAACGAATATATTTTCTCTGTTCAATACTCATTGTTTTGGTCAAAAACTGATCAAGTATTATTCAACCAAATTGTATGAGAGGTTGTGGTGTTTAAGGTAATGTAAGCATCGAATAATGATCAAAGTGCGACAAGTGAGTTACAAGGAAAGCCTTTAATCCTTTATAGGATCTCCAACACAAAACCTTGGGAGATGATAATGATCACCTTCCTTGTTGTTTTTATTGATTTGAATGTAATATTACAGAAATGGTGATGATAATACGAATACAAGTGTCGTAGTAAAGCTAATTATGTTCGCAGTGTGGGGATTACATGTGTATTTATAGTATATACTAAGCAACAATAAGTCTAATATTTCTAAGATCCTCTCGAATAAAAATGAACGCATTGGTTTGACTTGGTATTCTCGGGTCTCTTGCCTGATTGAAGTACTTCCTCATTGAGAACGAGCCTCATGTTGACTAATTCTATACATCTGAGAAAAAGAATATAAATATATATGTTAGAAGTGTTAGGGAATAATAATAACAATGGTCAGGATCCTGAGAAGTGTTCAGGATCCTGAAAGATCTTGAAGATCTGGGATCCTAAATAGGGTTGAGGATCTTGGCCCTAACAATTTCCCTCAAAATTATACCTGCAAAATATCAAGGTTAATTTCAAATATTTGAAGGTATAATTTTAAGATAAAAGAGAGAAATAAAGATTTTGAAGTTTTAATGGATATGGTAATTTGAATCCCAAACGGATAGATTTCTAGCCGTTGAAGTAAGCATAGTAATCTGTGTATCACCCTTCTACCTTTCCATGATTCTCGTATAAATAGGATGTTCAGTCTTTCAATTTTGCCTTACTCTTTTAGCTCTCTTCCAGACGTTCAATGAATACCATCGAAGGTAATATTCTCGTTTCTTTTCTTCTTATATTTCTTCGTCTTCAATCATGGGCAAAAAAGCAACTCGCTCTTGTACAAACGTAATCATTGTTCTTGATGACGATTTTGTGGATAAGAAGGCATTTTCTTATAAGGAAACTTGCACTTTTGATGGCAACGATATCGAAGCTCTAAAATCAGCTGAGGCTTTTCCCACCGATACTGTTTTTAGACCTTTTGATGCAAGGATCCAACCGAATTTTGTTTCTTCCTCTTGGGTATATTTTACCGAATACCCCTTCACCCTATGTCTTTCTTATCTTTTTCCTGGGATTATTTCTACGTTCTTTGATATTACCAAAATCTCGTATATTTAAGCCATGCCAATGGTTTGGAGGATTCTTTACTGGATCGATCGACTGAACCACTCCATGGATCTTAGTATTGGATTGAATGAGTTAGCCTATGTCTATGATCTTTCGACCTTTGGGAACTATCGTTTCTTGCTAAAAGTCAAAACTGATAAATCACCCCTCATTCTGAAATCCAAGCATAATGACGGTGCTTGGAAAGGAAAATACTTCTTCGTGAAACGCGACTCCATTCTTGATGAAAATCTCTTGCCACAGTCCTGGGTTAAAAAGGGTAGGGATTCATATCTTTATACTAAGGATCCTGGTATTCACACTTCTTTTTTGTTTGATTTTTTGTAGCTTTCAATTTTGAAGAGCTTGTTCCTCTTACTGAAGACACTGAAGATAGGATTGAGAACTTCCTTGCCCTGCCCGAGATTGAGAGAACATTCAAGCTCGATCATCCTAACCGCCAAGAAAGTTCAACTACCATTATCCCTTTGTCTACCGGTAAGGAACCTTAATTTTATTTCATTTCTTATGAAGGATCCTTAACTGATTATTTTTTTGCTATGCTTAGGATTCAAGTCTACTCGTCCTGGCGCACGATTCACCATTGCTGACCTCGATTCTACCATGTCCAGTGACCAATTGGTGGTCAAGAAAGAAAAGTCCTCTCACCTTCCCAAGAAAGCTCTCATAGATTTGTGTGGCATTCAAATCCTTGAGGTACTTAATTTATTGAATTCTTGCATTGTGGGGGAGGCTCACGACGTGAGCCATAGTGGTCATGATGTGAATGACCATTGACCATTTGCCCGCATTCTTGAATCTCACGACGTGAGCATGAGGCCTCACGATGTGATCCATGACTGATGACCTAAAACACCTAATTCTTAAGTATTTAATGGAACATGAGAGTTAGGGTTGCCCATCCTCAACCTCTCTCACTCTCTGGCCTCCTGAAAACCCTAAATTCGACCTCCTTTAGACCTTTGGCCATTGTTGGTGACCTTGAAGAGCTTATTTGGTGGTTTTTGGTCCTTTGAATTGGAAGAGGACTCTTGTGGTGCTTCATTTTGGCAATCTAGATTCTACCTCTTGGACCTCTGTAAGTCATAAAGCTCTTACCTTTTTGCCTCTTTCATGCTAGATCTAGGTTTTGAGAGCTTTCTTTGCTTGGTTGGGTTGTGTAGCATGCATGGGATCCATAAAGTTGGCAAATTTATGGATCATTGAGACATCTTCTATATATGAGACCTTGGATCTGAGTTTTAGTGTTGGTTTTAGACTCCAAGCATGAGTCTTGATCTTATTACCTTTCTTTTGGCCTAGTTAGTATCTAAGTCATGCATTGGACATGCATGACTAAAAAGTTACAATTTTTATAGTCCTTAGGGTCGAGGAAAGTGCTCAGGAAAGTCCCAAAGTATGTATTAAAGGATTAAGAGCTTAATGCTCAAAGTTGGTCCAAATAGATCTCACGACGTGAGAAATGGGAATATCACGACGTGAGAAATGAGGAAGTCCTGATCTGAGGAATTTGGTTGGATGAGTTGTGACTAAGTCGACTCGCTGAGTGGGGCTGGGTCGAGTCCATTCTCACAACGTGAGCCATAATGGTCACGACGTGAGGGTGAGCTGATGGGAATGTTGATCGTTGACCTTAGGCGTTGACTTTTGATCAGAGTTGACTTTTGGTCAACTCTTGGTTTTGGAGGGTAGACTAAAGTTTTGCCTTGCATGGTTACCTAGGTGTAGAGTAGCACCAGTGTAGCTGACTGTGAGAGCAGCAGTAGTTGATTATCGATTGAGAGGTGAGTTTCTTTTACTATACTCGTGGGTCGAAGGCACCAATGCCGACCCACTAGATTATGTTGTAGGATGATGATTGTCTTCATGACAATTACCTGCTATGCCTGTATATGCTTGATGTCTCTATGACTCTTACTGTTTTTTATTGCATGCTAGTTGTAGGGGTGAAATAGACCTGATACCGGTTGAAAGAGACCGATGGGGTTGAAATATACCCAGTACTGGTTGAAAGAGACCGAATGGGGTGAAATAGACCCAGTATTGGTTGAAAGATACCGAAAGGGTTGAAAAATACCCAGTACCGGTTGAAGGAGACCGAAGGGGTTAAAATACACCTAATACCGGTTGAAAGAGATCGAAGGGGTTGAAATATACCCATATATGTTTGACTGTTATGTATGTATGGTATAGGGTATTTTGGGGGAGCTCATTCAGCTTTGTGCTTACAGTTTTTAGTTTATGTTTTAGGTACCTCCAGCTCGAAAGGGAAGGGCCCGACTTGATCACACCGCATCTGCCTATGTTTTCCGCATTTATGTGATTTTGGGATTGTACTCTGATATTGTTACAGTATGACACACTTTTGGTTGTTTTGACATGGTAACTGGATGTTTTGAAATGAATTCAAATGAAAATTTTATCTTAAATTTTAGGATGTTACAAGTTAGTATTAGAGCCTTGGTTTGAGGGATTCGGGCATACTCTCGGGTGTGCTTGAACTCAAATCGAGGGTTTGGTATATTTTTCTATTAAAAGAAACATTTTAATTAAGGGATTTTAATAAAAGAAAGGGGTGCGATGCGTGCAATCAGCCGAGCTCAAGTAAGTCTTCCCAAAATACCATATATGTTATATGTTTTACGTTATGATATGAGAATTGCATGCTAGATTAGGGCTAAGGATATGCTCATAATTGCATGATAGAATGCTAGCAAAGATGCCTTTATGTGCGTATTGTTGGAGCTTATAGATTTGCATGTTAGTATGAGACCAGTTATCTGATAGGATGACCTGTTTAGGTTGTGTTCTGATTTGAATTGCTTTATGCTTGAATGTTGCATGCTTTGTGATTTTAGGAATTTTATTAGCACCAGCTGACTAGTGGACGAATGCATTTGGTTATATATTATTGGGATTAGATAATTTTAGAAGGATAGATTTAACTTTATTACTCATCTCTTGTATGAGTCCAACTACTGTAGTTTGGGACCTTTCGTTCAAAGAATTATCTAGTACTGACAATATGTAATTGTATTCGTGTGGTAGTTAGATGGTATTAGTGAGAGTTCCTTCTGCAGCTGATAACATAGAGTGGTGAGGAAAAGAACCCTAGGAAGTTCCTGGATTATGTCTTGGGGCTTAGGACGCTTTGTAGTATGGGAGGAGTATTATATGGAAAGGAAGTGACTTGGAGGATTCGGGATAGTCCTTGGGGAGGGTATTGATAGGTGTGCAAGGTAGTATTAGGCCCGTACTACTGGAGGCATAAGATCAATACCCAAGACAAGGAAGGTCATGATGAATTCAGGAAACTTCGAGAGTGTGAGCCTCTTCGTGTGTATACTGATTGTTTATGGGTTATGTTTTAGCATGGTGATGACACGCGGTGGAGCAGGAGGTTCATGATCTGGATATGGTTCGGACACGCGCACCGAACTAATTGATGAGGGTTTATGGGAGTTCATTGCATTTGAGATTATTAGTGGCATCCTTGATGCCACCCTGATGATGTCCGGGTCGATCATGGAGCTGATGGAGGATCGACTTCAGATCTTCAGTGCCGATCTGGCTGCTAGCCAATCTGGGGCCCGCACTCTCTCCTTTAAGGATATCAGGGGATGTGGGGCGCCAGATTTCCTTGGGGTGAAGGACCTGTTGTTGCCAGGTCTTGGCTAGCAGATATTAAGTATGCCAAGATGATGGGCTCTGCCCCGAGGGGTCGAAGGTGAGGGTCGTTGCCTGAAATGTCTGATGGAGCGAGCTCGAGATTGGTGGGAGGAGGTTGGCTATACTCTGGGAGCCCCAACCATTGAGGCCATGACCTGGCTAGATTTAGTGACTCGATTTAGAATAGAGTTTGCACCAGCTATTGAGGTACAACAACTAGCGATGGAGTTCCTAGATATGCGAAAGATGACTGAGATCGTATTGGAGATCACCGCCAAGTTTTGGGAGAGAGCTTTATTGGTACCCCAGTATGCCACAGACGAGGAGATGCGTAATACTTGGTACAATGAGATGTTGAGATCGAATATTCAGGAGTTTGTTAGTTTTTCCGTCTGCCTGACATTGGATGACATGATAGCTAGGACTGAGAGTGGGATATTGATTTGGAGCACATAGGTAAGAGGAAGGCAGGGCATGGGCAGACGAATGGGGTTTCGGCGAAGAAACCCAAAGGATTCGATTCTAGATCGAGGGGTTAGTAGGGCCGGGACCACTGTGGCAAGTGCGGAAAGACTCATGACGAAGCCTACAGGGCGGGTGGTTCGGGCTGCTATAAGTGCGCCAAGACATGGCACTTCAGCAGGGATTGTACTGCCACCACCACCACCCAGATGGCAGATCCGATTTGCTTCCATTTCTATCAAAAGGGTCCATAAGAAGGCCAATTTACCGAGTTTAGCATCAGGAGGACCAGTAGCAGCACCTGCTTCAGCGACTCTCAGGATCAATGATGGCTGCCAGGGCAAGGCGGAGGCGCTAGTGGTTCAGAGCAGGGCATTTCAGCTGACAACCAAGGAGGCTCGTGCAGCACCCGATATGGTCATTGGTATGTATTTTCTCCTTATCTTCTTATTTATGTTATGTGTCCTGCTTATATATTTGCATTGTTGATTAGGGTCGTTCCTTGTGAATGGTATTCCTGCATTGGTCTTGTTTGATTCGGGGGCTACCCGATCTTTTGTATCTCTTGCGCTTAGCAGGAGGTTTGATGATGTCCTAGGAGGGTTGTATTATCCACTAGAGGTTGAGATTGCTGATGACCGTCTGATGCAAGTGTCGAGGGTTCACCGGGGATGCATTTTGGAGTTATTCAGTGAGCAATATTAGATTGATTTGGTTCCGATTCCCCTGTGTGAGAGCAAGGTCATTGTGGGGATGGATTGGTTGAGCCCCAATGGGACGATGATTGATTGTGGGATTCAGTTGGTACGTGTTCGGACCCCAAGTGGGGGAGAGTTGGTGATCCACGGTGAGGGTGCTCAGCGTGGGTCGTGCTCTCTATTCGGCAGCCAGGGTCATGCGTTATCATCAGCAGGGATGTTCCAGGTTTGTGGCTTATGTTATGGATACCCGGGAGAAGGGTGAGGTGACCTTTGATGATGTACCGATTGTTCGGGAATACCCGGATGTGTTCGCGGAGGATTTTTTCGGGAGTGCTGTAAGAACAAAATTCAATGTGCCAACATTGAGTTAACGTTTAAGATCAATGTCCGCTTCTAATAAGTTGGTCCAGTCAAGTCTAGTGAACGAGTCGAGACTTGAAGATGATATTCAACAAAGTATTCAATTAAAAATGAAGTAAGATACAGTATGATCAAAGTAAAGATAATTTTATAACAAGTAGAATGTAAGAAATTTGACTTGCAGGATAGTTTGAAATGATGTGAAGAGAATATCGATTGATTGCTATTCTTGGTGTATATTCATGAAAGTATCTACTCCATAAATAGTAAAGGAGAGACATGGAACAAACCGAGATACATTCTTAGGACTAGATAATACAAAGTGTTTGACAAATCTGACACTCAAAAGAGTTGCTGAAATTGTCCTAAGAACTGTTACATCAACTAAAGACAATAAGCATTAAATGCTTGTACAGACTCAGACTTCGGAATATCTTCATCTCATATTCAAAAAGAACTTCAGAGTTTCTTCACATCTCGGACTTGAGTGACTTCGGATTTGATTTAGATTGCTATAGGTTCATTTCTTATGCATTAACAATATCCCCCTAAGTGAACTTAGCAATCAGTCAACTCAGATGACATCTTCAGATATAAAGAGGTAAGCACTATGCAGCCAGCTTCAGACTTCCAAATATCATTTAAGGTGTTCAATTAACTTCTTCTTCACATGCTCTGGAGCGTCACTTTTGGCAGCATTGGCGATGAACTTTTGAAGGGTGGTTGAAGGAACAAGATGTTTATCAAGAACTCGAAAAAATTCTTTTCGGTTGGTCTCCTTCTTCAGATAAACGTATCCGAGCTCAGGTTCTTTAATGGTACCTTCTGCCAAGATTTGAGCTTCAGGCAGTTCATAAGTTATATTCGCTAACACTTTCTCTGTATTGAACAAGCGTGCAAACTCTATGTCGGACCTGCAAGATTAAGCCACACAGTCCTTCAAGAAGTTCATGGTAACACTATAAGCTCCGATGCTCGAATGATTTGATTGGCGATCTCGAAGGTGAGCAACAATTGTGAGAATGTCATTGGGATTGATAGATGGAGAGTCAGCATCCGTGATTGTGATAGTTACTTCCTTGTTCAGATAGATGTAATATTTGTACAACATGCAATTGAGATCGAATTTGCTTTAAACTTTGTTTCCAAAACCAACAATCTTGGTGATCCACTTCCGAGACCACACTTCTTTTTTAGGACGTGTGTTAACTGTAAATATCATTAAACCCTATATTATATTTAATTTTATTCATGATCAACCTGTATGTAGAGACCATTGAGACAACTGATATTATAAAATTTTAAAAGATGTATACATTATCATATAATTCAAAACAAACAATGTTTATACCAATTTATTATAAGATTTATTATATAAGAGCTAACAAAATGTCATTAATGTATTTAAAAAAACATATATTTGTAAAGATTTCAAATATATTGTTGTATTCTGCGCAATGCGCGGGTATTCGCCTAGTGTTAAATATAAAACCTACATCGTAATTCCAAATCCCCACACAACCTATAAATATATTTCATTAAAATAACATCACATAAAATGTGTCTTTCTAAATTGAGTTTACTTTTATTTTCAAAGGTAGCGGTTATTGAGATGATGCAACTTTAAATAAAATAATATGAGATCTATTATTTGATACTCATAAATCCATTACGAAAATAATTTCATACACCCATGTATGATAATGCTTATCATTTATTTAAAATACTTAGAATGTTTTGTAATAAATTAGTGTAAAAATTATTAATTTAAAGTTACTAACAAGAATATATTTATTTTAATAACATATATTTATCAATATTTTAATTATAACCACGCAGCTCGTGAAATATCTCCTAGTTTTTTATATTAATGTGACATTGCACCAAATATGGCACGAATGCATTTAACCATATAATTTTTTTTTTCAAATCGTGAAAAAGTATATAATACAAGCCTTGAATTGGATGACATGAGTTAGCACTTAACATCTTGCTATCGAACCTAAAACTGTCGAGCACGAAGCTCAAACTCGTATAAGATCAACAACATTAGAAATAGCATGATTTTGTTGGATCAAAAACTCCGATTTAGCACCATACCAACTTTTTAGGACTAATATCATAAAAAGAGCTAAGTTTTTAACGTGTCATTGGAAAAAACTCTAACATTTTATTTATTATTGTTATGACCATAATTTTCTCACTGAATTATCACTCTAGCCCACTTAACGAGTTTCATGGTTAAATCTGTTATTATTATTATTTTTTTTTTGCAAAATCAGTCCTAAAATTGACTTTAAAGTTTAAATATGGTCCCTGTAGTTTGCAAAAAATTACACCACATGATTTTTTAACTTTACTTTTTGTTTTTTATACTTTATTTATTTTCGTTATATATATATATATATATATATATATATATATATATATATATATATATATACACATATATATATATATATATATATATATATATATATATATATATACACGTTTTTTTATCTTTTTTATATGATGGGTTTTGAGCATGACAAACAACCCTATGTGTGCATGCAACCCTAAAATTGATCTACGTTTTCTCTAATTGAACATATCATGTGAACAACAATGTAGAAACCCTAGAACACTAGTATATAATAAAAAATTACATAATTAGGGTTACAAAACATACATTCAATTGTTATATAGCAATAACAATCCAAATCCTTAGTGTTGTTGAGACTTTGAGAACAAGCGTCACAATTGTCACGCCTCTAATGGCTCACACCCAACACTAGCAATTGAAGAAGATTGTGTAGAAGGAGACAGGAGGGAAATTTTTGGCTAAAGTTCTCTGGGAAGAAGTGGCCGGAAATATTAGGGTTATATCCCTATCTATAGTGCAGATAGGAAACCCTAGATAAGCCCAAGTCCAAGATAATCTTAAAACGAGTAATTATCCACTTTCTTGATTATCCATTAGAGACTATTCTAGAAACCCTTAGGCTCTAGGAAAACTGTCCATAGCCTATGGAGGGTTCTAGATTGCCTCTTGCTCAGCTATTGAACAATTACAATTTAGTCCCTGCACTTTTAATTAATTCTTTTAATCCCAAAATTAATTCTAATTAATTTCTGATTAAATATTAATTAAATATTACTATTTCTAATTAATATATTATTCTCATAATATATTAATAAATTAATTATTTCAGTTTATTAATCAAATTAATATATCAACCTCTTTCTCCAAAATCATCCTTCTCAGTTGCTAGTCTTGATGGCAACCCAAAAGGATTGTGCTACTATCAATTAAAGTATATACCAATTATAGTTATGGGCTTAGACACCTAATCCAACAGTCTCCCAATTGGACAAGTCTTATAACTATAGTTGCCAAAATATCCTTCTAAATTGATCAGCAAATTGTAGCTCTCAAAGCCGCTGTCGAACTCTGACCTAGTCAGTTACGTTTCCTAAGATAAGTGATCATATAATCCTCCGTTATGCAAGATATCATGTGGATAAATGACATGGAACATAATCAATCTCATTGTCCAATACTTTGTTTCCCGATTTTTGATTTGTAATGCCAAAGAAGTACTAATTGAACACATCAATTTAGTCCTAGTCAGGCCCGACACTATAAGTCAACACCAAATCATTGAGGGGCCCAAGATATCGCTTTTCCCGTTAGGGAAAAAGGAACAGATAAAATTTGAATTATATTCTTGCACTATTTACTCATCAAATCATGCACAACAATACATTTTATAACATCAAGTTATTGATACATTTACGTATTATCAATGTACAACCAACTCGTAAAAAACAACTCATATATCTCCGTTTAAAGATTATAATATATTATCGTCTCATAATTACTCGTGATAAATTCCATGAAGTAATTCTCTGAGTGTGGGTTAATCCAATACTAAAATATCTATTTCAAACTACTCATGAATGTTGCAGCAAACCATTGCTACGTCTAAACTCTTTAGACAATCTACAATCCAATTTATGACAATCTTGATTGACTACTTACTTCCAAAAGTATGATTGACTGTGGATGTTTGAATAATCTAATTATTCTGGAAGTAAAACATGCAAAATTGAAACACAATAATAAACAATTGACAAAAGATAGTAAACAATACTCATAAATAATTCTCCATTATTTAATCATCAAATGTCAATTACATTTATTTGTTACAAGTTTCTAAACAACTATCTAACTACTAAAACTAATATCATCCTTCAGACCGATGCTCCTAGCATGTTGAACGTGCTTAATCCTACTCAGACCCTTTGTGAGGGGATTTGCTGGATTCTATTCAGACGAAACCCTCTTAACGATGGGATGACCTTCTTTTACTCTATGTCTAATGAAATTGTATTTTATGTCGATATGCCTTGATCTGCCATGATCTCTTGGTTCCTTCGTTAAGGCAACCGCCCCTTCATTATCACAGAAAATCTCCATTGACTCATTGATGGCTGGAACAACTCCAAGGTCTCCGATGAAGTTCTTCAACCATATAGCCTCCTTTGATGCTTCGCTTGTTGCTATGTACTCTGATTCACAAATGGAATCAGCCACTGTCTCTTGTTTGGAACTTTTCCAGGTTACCGCTCCTCCATTAAGGGTAAACACCCAACCAAATTGAGAATGAAAGTTGTCTCTGTCTGTTTGAAAGTCGGCGTCACTATAACCGATTACTCTTAAGTCGTCACTGCCACTAAGCAACAAGACCCAATCCTTAGTTCTTCACATATACTTAAAAATATTCTTGACCGCTATCCAATGAGCTCTACCTGGATTCCTCTGATAACGACTAACCATGTTCAAAGTGAAAGCCACATCAGGGCGAGTACATGGCATATCATACATGATAGATTTAACGACGGAAGCATATGGAACTCTACTCATTTTTGCTATCTCTGCATCGGTACTCGGACTATAAATCTTACTCATTTTGGTATTACTCTGTATCGGTAATTCTCCCTTCTTGGAATTCTCCATACTAAAACGTTTTAGTACCTTATTCAAGTATGTACTTTTACTAAGTCCAATTAGCCTTTTACTCCTATCTCTCAAAATCTTTATCCCTAGAATATAAGTAGCCTCTCCCAAATCCTTCATAGCGAAACACTTTCCAAGCCAAGACTTAACTACTTGTAAAGTTGGAATGTCTTTTCCTATAAGAAGTATGTCATCAACATACAATACCAGGAAGGTCACTATACTCGCACTAGCTTTGACATATACACAAGATTCATCCTCACTTCTAGAGAAGCCAAACTCTTTAACTTTCTCGTCAAAGCAAAGATTCCAATTACGAGAAGCTTATTTCAATCCATAGATTGAATTATCAAGCTTACACACTCTATTGGGGTACTTAACATCCACAAAACCCTCTGACTGACTCATGTAAACATCTTCAACCAACCTCCCACTAAGGAAAACAGTTTTGACATCCATCTGCCAGATTTCATAGTCATGAAACGCAGCTATGGCTAGCATCACCCTAATATATTTAATCTTAGCTACTGATGAGAAGTTCTCATCATAGTCAACCCCTGGGGTTTGAGTAAAGCCCTTCGCAGCCAGTCGAGCCTTGAAAGTGTGCACCTTTCCATCCATGTCGGTCTTCTTCTTGAAGATCCATTTACACCCCACTGTCTTACGACCTGGTACATTGTCAACCAAATTCCAAACTTGGTTGTCATACATGGACTTGATCTCGCTGTCCATTGCCTCTTTCCACTTGGCAGACTCAGGTCCCGTCATTGCTTCCTTGTAGTTAGAAGGTTCATCCAAATTTACTAGTGTACTATCACTGATAAACGTATCACCGTCAGTAGTAATATTGAAACCATAAAACTCAGGTGACATTCTAACTATACTGGAACGCCTAAGAGGTAATGACTCGTCAATTGGTTCAACTGTAATTTCTTCCTCAGGTTGAGCTCTAGCATTTTCAGAAGTTCCTTCATCGTTTGACTCTTGAATTTCTCTAAGATCAATGGTACTCCCACCGTCCTCTTTGCATACGAGCTCTCTCTCGCGGAAGACTCCCCTTTGTGCTACGAAGCCCACGTTCTCACTAGGTCTGTAGAACAAATATCCAAAAGACTTCTGTGGGTAGACGATGAAAATACATCTCTCACTTCGAGGTTCAAGCTTGTCGTGAGTCTCTCGTCGAACGAAAGCTTCACAACCCCAAACCTTGATATGTGCTAACGAGGGAACTTTCCCTGTCCACATCTCGTGAGGTGTTTTGGCAACCTTCTTTGTTGGGACAAGATTACGAATGTGGGCGACAGTCTCTAAGGCATACCCCCAGAAAGAGATTAGAAGCGAAGCTCAACTTATCATGGAGCGAACCATATCCAACAAGGTCTGATTACACCTCTTAGCCACACCATTAAGTTGTGGTGTTCTAGGAGGAGTCAGTTGTGAAACTATTCCACATACCTTGAGGTAGTCATGGAACTTGATACTAAGATACTCACCGCCTCTATCAGATCTAAGCATCTTTATCTTCCTGCCCAATTGATTCTCGACTTCTTTTTAAAACTCTTTGAACTTTTCAAAGGTTTCTGACTTATGCTAGATTAAGTATATATAGTCATACCTGCTATAATCGCCAGTAAAAGTCACATAGAATCGATTTATATCCATTGTGGTGGATCTGAAGGGCCCACACACATCTGTGTGTATGATATCCAAAAATCCTTCACATCTTTCACAAGAACCAGTGAAATGTGATTTTGTCATCTTTCTAAGTAAACAAGACTTGCACATATCATCTGACCTTAAGTCAAATGTTTCCAACACTCCATCCTTTTGGAGTTGGGCGATTCGTTTCTTGTTAACATGTCCATGACGACAATGCCACAAGCATGCTTTGTATATACCATTAGACGAATCAATTTGAAATACACTATTGCCTAAATTATCTACACACATCACAGTTTCATACACACCATCACAAGGTAAACCTTCAAAATAAAACACACCATTTTTATAAGTAGCAATAGAACTATTCTTATCATCAAAAGAATATCTAAAACCTTGTCTGAACAATGCATGAAAAGAAATAATGTTTCGTGTCATTTCTGACGAGTAGCAACAATTCATCAAATCTAGACTAACACCATTATTAAGCACTAAGTTATAAACTCCAATCTTGGTAACAGGTGAAAATCTCTTATTGCCCATGATCAAGTTCATCCTTCCATGCTTCACATCCTCACTTATTCTTAGCCCCCGCAAATCAGAACAAATGTGAAAACCACATCTTGTATCAAGGATCAAGAATGAGAATATGATGAATTTTTAGATAAGATAGTGTAAATACCTGCCGAGGTTGGCTTCACCTTGCCATCCTTGATATCCTGCAAGTATTTTGGGCAACTTCGTTTCCAATGCCCCTTGTCATTTCAGTAAAAGTAAGTGGCCTTCTTTGGATCAGAAACAGGGGGAGCATCGGAACTGGACTTTCCTTTGGTTCCACTACTAGACGACCCAACATGGGACTTTCCCTTCCAGTTCAGCTTGGGAGGAACTTTACTCTTTTTCCCTTGACCAATGGCTAGAACAGGGGCATCAACAAGAGTGGAGGCAACACCTTTTCCCTTCATTCCCGCTTCAGTTGTTCATAGGAGGTTGTGCAATTGTGATAAAGTAGTTTCGTTGTTGTTCAGATGATAGGTCAATATAAACTGATCATAACAACTTAGCAGAGATTTCAACACAATGTTGATTGCCAACTCTTCATCAAAATTCACATTCAGTTTGATGAGCCTATCCACATATCGTTGCATTCTTGAAACGTGGTTGCTTACAAACTCACCATCCTTCATCTTGTACTCCATAAGGGACTTTACCACCTTGTAATTTTCTTGACGAGCTCACTTATGGTACTTTTCCATAAGGTCCTTGTTCATATCATACGGCCAGTAATCCTCATAGTGTCTCTGTAATTATGGGGTCATTGTAGCCACCATGATGCAATCAACTTTTTTTGCATCCTTGTAGTGTTTCTTGAAGGAAGTTACTTCTTCAGGAGTGACCTTCGTTTCATCGATCTCATCGAGTGGTTTCTCGAGGACATACTCTTTATCCTTAAAACAAAGCACCATTTTGATATTGCGCATCCACTCATTGTAGTTGGTGCCATTCAATTTCACCTTTGTGCAAAAGTTCAATAGAGAGAAGTTGTTGTTGTTTTTGGAAGAGGAACTAGAAGCATCGGTAGGAGTAAACATCTGAAAGAGTAGAAAGTTTTAGTTAGATAATAACAATCCTCGATATAACACCCAAATGAAATATCAAGGCTAGGATCCAACTAAATAATTTACAACATAGAAAATGGATGCCGTAATCTAATTGCAAATTATGTAAAGGTGGGTAAATGACGATTTACCAATTTCATCATAAAAAACAAAATTTGAACGAATTAAGTTTTGAATGAAATTCCTAGATCTTTTGAGAATCATTGAACTTTTCAGTGGCATGTTTTATCTCCATTATGCTCTTCCATTTGTGACTGGGATACCGATGATCACAAACAAGATGTGAATAACCATGCAAATTAACTTGGTACTCTCGATGTCATTTATCATCTCATTTTAATGTGCCGGTTAGCCACACGCGCTCCATTAATCAATGATAATTTACGAGACACTCATTGCTACTCTTTATTAGTCCCTATTAGTGTGCCAGTTAACCACACACACTCACTAACGACCAATAAAGTGCAATGTGCAATTTCATGGGTTAGCATACAAATTCACACTTTTCCTAAAGTAACTAAGATTGAAAATTTTATAAAAATGTATTTAGTTACTTTATAGACCATTATACTTATTAATGAGGATTAAGTGTCCTATCAAACCCGTTCGGCTAATGACCCTCCACCAATCAAGGGAGCGGTGGGTAAGAGTGGATACCCAATGACGGTCATTTTATAGGTCGTTTCCTTAAACTCCCGTTATAGATCGGCTTCATGAATGAGGCGTATTAGCGGTTCGACTGACTTGTCTTATATATATATATATATATATATATATATATATATATATATATATATATAGTAATATCAGATTTTTAATGTTACATATAATATAAGTGTGTATTTTTAAAACTTTTCAAAAATACTAGGTTATATTTTAAAATTTCAAAATTAATATTCAATTAATTAAATTAAAAATAAAACCAATCATGAATTCAAGATAAGGATATCAAATTACATTTTAAAATATTCAGTTTTATCCAATTTAAACAATATTAAGGTAATTATCCTAATCAATCCATGAGATAATTGAAAAAAATCGAATTTTTAGGATCTGAGAGCTTAACATGTCGTGGTGAGCAATCACCACGCCGTGTTGGGTTGATTTCGCAGGCCAACACGCCGTGTTGGAAGAACTCCACGACGTGTTTGATAAACAGAATGATGATTTTGTTTTCTCCTCATTGTTCAAGTTCACATTAATATCAATTCAATAGAAAACTAAACCAGTCTCTAATACCACTAATGGGTTTTGAGCATAACAAACAATCCTATGTGTGCATGAAACCCTAAAATTGATCTACGTTTTCTCTAATTGAACATATCATGTGAACAACAATGTAGAAACCCTAAAACACTAGTATATAATAAAAAAATTATATAGTTAGGGTTACAAAACATACCTTCGATTGTTATATAGCAATAACAATCCAAATCCTTAGTGTTGTTGAGACTTTGAGAACAAGCGTCACAATTGTCACGCCTCTAATGAGTCACACCCAACACTAGCAATTGAAGAAGATTATGGAGAAGGAGAGAGCAGGCAAATTTCGGCTGAGGTTCATTAGGAAGAAGTGGCCGAAAATATTAGGGTTATATCCCTATTTATAGTGCAGATAGGAAACCCTAGATAAGTCCAAGTCCAAGATAATCTTAAACCGGGTAATTATCCACTTTCCTGATTATCCATTAGAGACTATTCTAGAAACCCTAAGGCTCTAGGAAAACCGCCCATAGCCCATGGAGGGTTCTAGATTGCCTATTGCTCAACTATTGAACAATTACAATTCAGTCTCTGCACTTTTAATTAATTATTTTAACCCCAAAATTAATTCTAATTAATTTCTGATTAAATATTAATTACATATTACTATTTTTAATTAATATATTATTCTAATAATATATTAATAAATTACTTATTTCAATTTATTAATCAAATTAATAAATCAACATCTTTCTCCAAAATCATCATTCCTAGTTGTTAGTCTTGAGGGCAACTCAAAAGGATTGTGCTACTATCAATTCAAGTATATACCAATTATAGTTATGAGCTTAGACACCTAATCCAACATTATATATATATATATATATATATTTATTTATTTTTGTTATATATATATATATATATATATATATATATACACACACACACACATTATTTATTTTTTGTTTTTTATTTACTGTAATATATTCATATATTTTACACTTTTTGTATTTTTTTTCATATTATATTTTAATTTTTCTTTTGTATTTTTAACTTTTTTCTTGATCCTTTTCAAAAAATACAAAATGTATAAATATATTAGAGTATATTACATTTTTGGTAATTTATAGTTTTTATAATTTTTTATTTTTATTCAAGTAAATAAAAAATTATATTTATATTTGTACTTTCGGTCCAACTCATTTTTATTTTTATTTTTTTGTTCTTTAATGCTCTTTATTTATGTTACGAAAAAATTAAAATTAAAAAAAACAAACAACTTGTTTATTGAGAATTAGTGTTTCAGTGTGTGATATAACTTGCAAATTAAATCATACTTGTATACGTGATATCAATAGTTTAAATTGAAGATAATATTTTTTAATTTGATTATAGTCTAAAAGAAAGAAAAAAAGAAATAATAATAGTCGGTCTCTATAAAAAAACTTGTTATAATATTTTAAATCGAATTCATGTTCATTTATTTGAATCAAAATAAATAAAAATATTAAAAAAACCATAAAGAACTAAAGTTCAAAAAAACATAAAATAAAAGATAAAAAAAAATCAAATTGTTGAAAAAATAAAGTTAAAAAATGAAAATAAATAAAGTATATATCTAAAAAACTGAAAATAAAAAAAATATAAACATAAAAAACAAAAATAAATAAAATATATAAAAATGAAAATTAAAGTTAAAAACTATGTGGTGTAATTTTTTACAAATTATAGGAACCAAATTTGAAATTTAAACTTAATTTTAGGACTGATTTTGCAAAATGAATAACAAAGTTAACTATAAAACTCGTTAAATGATAATTCTACAAGAAAGTTATAGCTATAATAATAATAAAAAAAATATTAAGATGGTGTTTGGATTATAGCTTGTTAGCTTATTGCTTATTAGCTTATTTGTGGTGGGAATAAGCAATAAGCAAGGGGAGAGATGCTTATTAAAATTAGTTGATTTTTAAGGATTTTATCCAAACATTTAAATTTAGCTTATTGTGGTGGGAATAAGCAATAAACAATAAACACCATTTTTTTCCTAATCAAACACCCCCTAAGTACCTGTTTGATATGCGTCCGATCGAGTCGAGTCAGACGTTTTTGGCTGACTCGGTCAACAAAAGGTGTTTGATAATGAAACTTTGGGGGGTCTGACTCGGAAAGAAACATCTGATTCAGTTAGTATGGCGTAAATAGCTGACTGAGAAAACGAGATACGTTTCCATCTTTACCCTTGCCCTACTGTTCCTCTTTCAGCGACTTCATCCTCGATTCTTCTCCTTCTTGCAGCGTCTCCATAGCCACGCATATCAAATAACCTTCTGCAACTTCTAAACATCGGACCAACATCGGACCTACCCTAAATCCTTCTGCAATTCTCCCAACTTCCAAACGTGTGACCTACCCTAAATTCTTCATCCAGTTCTCCCAACTTCGTTTTTATTTCACGTGTGTGTGTTGGTATGTAGGTGTTAATTATATTTTATGTTGGGTTGACTGTATGATTCACATATTTTACTGCTCAAATTCGATTGAATTTATGTGTGCGTGTTTAGCAAGTTCTGGTTCTGTTGGTTTCTTCTACTCGAATATATAATTATGTTGAAACAAGTCTTCACCTTAAATTCAAATAAATGATCGAACATTTATACATTACACTGTGTATTTGACAAATTTTTCTGCTGAAATTTGATTGAATTTCTATGTATCTGTATTGAAAAAATTCTATTGATTGCATGTATGTGTTTCACAAGTTCTATTATGTTCGTAAGTGGATATGTTTTGTCTGTGTTAACCATTCCTCTGCTCAAATTCATAGAAAGGGTATTTTAGTAATATAAATGTTACTGCTATTGCCACAACACTTTGGTCCGAAACTTACATCAAATGTTTCTTCAGGTTAAAAAAAGGAAGTTGGGAGAATTGGATAATGATGATGATGATATCACAAGTGATGATTTTACACTTATGAGTAAGATAAAGGGTAAGTGACTATTGATCTCAATCTGTTTGTTAGATTTTATGATAAATTAACTTGTAAATTGTAACAATCTAACCTTTCATAAAATGCCCTCTATAACTCTGGACAAATGTCTCAATAGCAGTTTGTGTAGACAAGCAGTTTGTTCTTCTGGTTTTGTTACCTTTTTTCTTAAATTGTTGTTGTTTACACATACAATTCAAAGAGATCTTTCTATAAGGAGTTGGCTAAAGTTATCGAAACATCATATGATTATACGAGGTGCTTTTCATATGAATATGAATCTGGTTAATGATAGAATTGTTTGAATTGTTGAAAAAAATGAATCTATTTATAACTTTATAAAAATAATGATTCCTTTTATAATTTTTATTTGGATTTAAAAAAATTTGTGTGTAATTTACATTTTGTATGACAATTTGTATGTATTTGTAATTCTTCAGCAACCTCATCCATCACTGTATAGAGCAGAAGGGTAAAATGATAATTTTTCATCAGTCAGCACATTCAGTCAGATATACAATCAAAGAGCATGGTTTCTTATTAGTCAGGATTTCTTATCCAGACAGACATTTTCCACTCAGTACTTTTTCAATCAGCAATTATCAAATAAGACCTAAGTCTTTTTTCCAATGAGGATTTTTATTTTTTACAACAAAATTACAACTTTCTTTACTAAGATCCGCGTGGTCAACAAAATTACAACTTTCATTCGTTAGCCGCTATTTTTCTTTTTTGACTGTATTTCTGGTTAGGAAGCTGCTACTACGTGCTGCATAGCTATGGCGTCCACAACCACCACCGATCCCGAACACCAGCACCATACGTTCTCATCCATCGGCAAGGTCTCTTACATGAAATTATTTTCGTAAACTTGTTTTTGATCCACATGTAAGGTTTTCTTTTTCTATATGACGGTGGAATTTGTGAGAGATTTTATACTTTTATAGGCGGGGAAGTCATCCGGTGAAATTGAGGGCCTTGATGTGCGTCTACTCAACGGTCAACGTCACTCGGAGAGGTACTCGGTAGCTGCTGCTGTTCTTCCGTAAGTTTCTTCTTTACAAACCGCCCAATTTGATGCTGTTCGTATTTTGATCCATGTATCTATATGACGTTTTCGATTTTGAAGTCTATGCTGCTGTTGCAGATGCTATTGTGATTTTGAACTTTTCCTGTCGTATAAGTTTAGTGATTCGACAGAGCAAGGGTCTATATTTTGTAGGCCATTGCTAATGAATTCTTTAGGTCATGATGTGTTGTTTTCAACCGAATAACAAGATCTCCAGACTGTTTTGACTTCATTACATTTTTTAATTGATGTTAAGATTTGAGAAAACACTCAGGATCCCTGGAATTTCTCCCTGGAAACAACTATACACAATTGCAAAATTTGAGGTGCTAGTTACTATTCCTAGGTGCTAAAGAACACATCCAACATCCACATTTAAGGCAGATGTGTTAAATTCCGATTAATTGCTGCATCTGTAGCATACTGGATAAATTTTGACAGAGATAATGAACTTTGTAACAAACAATACCAATAGGTGAACATGGGTGTTAAATTGTTGCACTGTTGTATTGATTCTGAATCTGAACATACAGATTCAATATTGAAAGAAAATTGATTCTCCTCTTTTTGTTATGTGTAGAGGAAAAATATCATGGTTATAAGTTTTTGTAACTAATACATGGACATGTAGAAATGAAGGGTGTGCTGTACTGCCTTTATGTCTTGCAGTTGGACAACTAATGTGTCATTTATTTGAGTGACTAATTTTCTGTGATAGAAAATGCCAGAGTTATCTACATCATCAATCTTTCATTTTCATTATAGTAGTGATAAATTTCTCATAGTGATGAATGACTCAATAATCTCAGGTTTTTTTTCCCTGCTCTTGGAGGCCTGTTATATGGCTTTGACATCGGTGCCACCTCTTCTGCTACAATCAACATCAAGGTATCTTTTTAGTGAATTTTTATAAAAGTGATTTTCATTTCTATTTCTATCTCTTCTGTTTCTTCATTGTCTCATTGTGTACTGTATTTGTAAAATGCTGCAGTCACCTACATCCAGTGGTGTCTCATGGTATGACTTGTCCTCTGTGCAAATTGGTCTTATTGTAAGTTTATAAATTCCTTACTCCTTAATGCCATGCGTTTTTCTTTCACATTACAGACAACTAATCTTTCTTCTTGCTTTGGGTCATCACAGACCAGTGGTTCACTGTATGGAGCTTTGCTTGGTTCCATATTGGCTTTTAATGTTGCTGACTTTCTAGGTTAGCAATGATTCTAATTTGAAGACTTGAAGTTTCAAATTCATAAGCATACCTGTTTACTTGTCTTGATAATAAGTACTGAGTTTGTATTTAATATTTATTTAAGGAAGGAGGAGGGAGCTGATGGTGTCAGCTGCATCGTATATTATTGGTGCTCTGATAACAACACTCGCACCGACTTTTGCAATTATGGTGATTGGGCGTATTGTATATGGTATAGGCATTGGATTGGTAAGATATGAAGCTACCATACTACATTTATACTTTTTATGAGGATTCCTTGTATGTTAACATGAAGCAAAATGGTGCAGAATGTTTATAATTCCAGCTGTTTTCCTATATAGGCAATGCATGCTGCTCCAATGTACATTGCTGAGACAGCTGTAAGTCAAATAAGAGGTCGATTGATATCCCTGAAAGAATTTTTCATTGTGTCAGGAATGGTTGTAAGTAGTTCATCTTTCTCTGGGATCTTTCATAATAAAATATCACTTTTGTTTATCATTCCATTCATTTCCCATCAAATCAAATATGTTCATGTTATTGCAGTTAGGTTATGTGGTTGGAAGCCTGTTGGTTGATGTGAAAGGTGGTTGGCGATATATGTATGCAACTGCTACTCCTTTTGGAGTGGTTATGGTTATTGGAATGTGGTGGCTACCTGCTTCACCAAGATGGATTCTCCTACGCGCAATACAAGGAAAAGGCGATATGCGGGACCTACGTGAATACGCGATATATTGCTTACGTAGGCTTAGAGGTGAAGAAGCCATGGATGACTCAGCATCTCAAGAAGTTGAAGAGATTCTTGTTGAGTTATCTTATATCAGTGAGGAAAATGAAGCTACATTTGGGGAGATGTTTCAGGGGAAATGCTTGAAAGCCCTGATTATTGGTGCAGGTTTAGTCTTGTTCCAGCAGGTAAATTTACATTGAAGAGCATTGGCTTCTTTTTTCAAAGCTTAGATGTGTGACATGTGTCACTCTTGTATGGCAGATAACAGGTCAACCTAGCGTATTGTACTATGCTGCATCGATTTTCCAGGTATATGATTGTTGAATTTGGTGTTATAAAAGAAGATAGAATTTGGAAACCTTTGATTTTTATCTTTTAAATTTTTAAAACATGTTTTTGTTCCTGAATTGCTATGATTGTATAGACTGCAGGGTTTGCTGCTGCTTCGGATGCAACAAGGGCTTCCATTCTACTTGGTTTGTTAAAGGTGGACTCTCTCTCTCTCTCTCTCTCTCTCTCTCTCTCTCTCTCTCTCTCTCTCTCCCAAAAGTAAATAGTACATATTTGAAATTTCAAAGATATTTCATCGGTATTTGGTTTGTAGAATGGAATTTGTCATGCTTTTGGTTGGCAGGAATCCCATAATAAAACTTAAATAACTTTAAATTTCTGCTTATAATAAAATTTAAAATTTTTATTTACTTCAATATACATATAATAAGGGTATTTCTGTGTTTTACTTAAAAAAAAGGAAGGATGGAATTGAATTCCTTCCATCCACCCCTAGGAAATGGAATCTGATGGAAGTATAATTTGTCACTTGTTTGGTTGGCAGCAAATAGATGAAATTCATAATAAGAATTAAATACTTGTTTTGTTTTCTTTGTTTTTTTTTTTAATCTTTATTTACTTCTATATATAATAAGGGCATTTTGGTGTCTTTAAGAGGAAAAAAATAGAAAGAAGAATGTCATTCAATTCCTTCCATGATTCCATCCTCCCCTACGAAATGGAATCTCAATGAATTGTAATTTGTCACGTGTTTAGTTGGCAGGAAATGGAATGGAATTCAATAAACAATCATTTTTTTAGTTTTATCCACTTCAATATATATAAACAGGGTATTTTGTTGTTTTAATTAAAAAAAGGAAGAACAGAATTGAATTACGAATGGCGAGAGCATTAAACATGAAGGAATCTGACGGAATTGATTTCCACCCATTTGGCAACCAAACACACAATGGAATGGAATCTCGAATTCCAATTCCGCCATAAGATTCTTAACTGATAATTTCTTCTCCTTACCTTTTGCAGTTAATCATGACTGGTGTAGCTGTTATGGTTGTTGACAAAGTAGGAAGGAGACCCTTGCTTCTTGGCGGAGTTTCTGGCATCGTAATTTTTCATTATAATTTTACACATTAAGATTTTAATTCAAATTACACAAGTTGTAATTAAAATTAATTAATTATATATCATGTTATGTTATGTTGCAGGTAGTCTCATTATTTCTGTTGGGATCATTCTACACTTACCTTGGTAACATACCCACAGTGGCTGTTGTTGCATTGCTTCTATATGTTGGATGTTATCAGGTATATAAATAAATAAATTAGTATCTGTTAATGTTCACTTCATTTCTATATAAATTTATAAAAATATTAATTTGCAGATATCTTTTGGTCCCATTGGATGGTTGATGATATCCGAGATCTTCCCATTACGCCTACGTGGACGTGGATTAAGTATAGCAGTCCTCGTGAAT
This sequence comes from Lactuca virosa, assembly GCF_052849685.1. Taxonomy (NCBI): domain Eukaryota; kingdom Viridiplantae; phylum Streptophyta; class Magnoliopsida; order Asterales; family Asteraceae; genus Lactuca; species Lactuca virosa. The sequence goes on along the minus strand of NC_136431.1, from coordinate 23,401,939 downwards.
TTTGGCGCCAATGCAATTGTCACATTTGCATTTTCTCCATTAGAGGTAAAAAATGTTTTTTTTTCTTTAAATGATTATATTTTTCCTGTTTTTTAATGTGTTTGTTATAACTATTTTTTAGACGTTGCTTGGGGCTGGCATACTGTTCTTCATATTTGGAGGGATAGCAGTGTTGTCTCTGGTTTTCATTTTCTTCATTGTACCAGAAACAAAAGGGCTGACTTTGGAGGAGATTGAGGCTAAACTCCTATAATATTGTGAATTTCCGGTTGGTATAAAGTGTGCATAACTTTGTATCATAATAAGTATAAGATCATAAGATGTAACTTTTGAGTCTTGCATTTTGCCTATCTTTCTCATGTATCAATCTATGTTGTGGTCTTAACATGTAACACGGCCTGTGTATTCAATATTCCTTGGAGGAAGATTCATCGCTCATAATAATTAAAATCTTGTAACCATATTAAAAATTGCCCATGTGGTATTTTTTTTTTTGGGTTACTAAAGGAATCTTATTACAAAAGAAGTTCCTATGGCATGATTTAATGGCAAAAGATGTCCTTACAATTTTTTATAAGTCAAAAAACCAAAAAGGTCAAAGGGCGACAATTTTGGTTGTTTCGGATTAAACCCTGACACTAGAGATCGCAACGGGGGCGGGTTTTACAGGGGACCCCAATCCACATCCCCATCCCTGAATACTCATTCCAATCCCCATCCCCATCCCCACCGGGGAATATAGATAAACCCCCATCCCCACCCCCAACGGGGATTGGGGATCCCCAACAGGAAATCGGAGATTTTTTTTTCACTTTTAATATGAAAAATTTTATGTAAAGAAAACATTTAAATTTCAATTTTACCAGCATAAATTTAAAGATTTTACAAAATATAAAAAAATATATAGATTGCATAAAAAATATAAAAAATTTTTCTATCATATTTAAATATATACATGAGAAATCAAGTAGAAAAAATTATCAGAGTGATATTTGAGGTAAAATAGATGGACAAAATACAAAAAAATTATACATGAGTTTAAATAAGATAAAAAGAAAAACAAAGTATAATTTCAACCAAGTAATTACTAATGAGTTAGGTTACTTGGATAAAATTCTATGTATTGTAAATTGTACTATAAATATATGTTTTGTATTACTTTTATATATTAATATATATATCGGGGGGCGGGTCCAGGGTCGGGGATTAGGGGTATCCCCATCCCCATCCTCTTCCCCACTTTTTTATTCGGGGATTCCCCATCCCCGTCCCCATCCCCGGTCAACTTGGGGATTCCCCGGTCAAAACGGGTGCGGGTTTCGGGTTCCCCATCGGGTATGGGGCTTTTTGCCATCCCTACCTGACACTCAAAATTACATTATATTTATGTAAAATTTACACTAAAACTCTCTTTGACACTATTTGTACAAAATTTACACTTTCTTTTTTTAACACCGAATACATACTAAAACTTTACACTAAAAATATATTTAAATATCATAAACTCTAATGCATTAATTATACGTAGTCCTTAAAAGTAAGAAACTAGCTAAAAATGTATAAGTTTAAACAAAAATGTTTGTGTAACGAATGTGTTTCATTAAATATAGAAGTTGTTATTCGGTTCTATTATTTATGTTGAGTTTAATCGTCACTTGTAGTAAAATATAATTTTTGTTTATCCGTTTGGAGTTGGTCTTCAAAACCTTTTCTTGTTAGGCCATCGGTATGGATAACACTAACTAGTAACTACACAAAATTATATTAGGTTAATATATTAATCACCCCACATTATCATATTCTTTTTATTTTATTTTTATTATTTAAATAATATATATATTTTTAATTATTTAAAATGTAAATAAAAAGATAAAAAGATAGAAAATATAATTAGACGTGGTTAATTGTGGTGATGATCACATTCCACCACAATCTACCATAAATTATACCCACCACTTTGTCATATCAATCACGAGCATGGCACGTGAAATGTATACCGGAAGACTCTATCGGAATATAGCATTGATTATGCTCATCTCAAGATTTTACTACTTTGACCCCTTTAGCCTCGACCAAACGGTCCAAACCTTGGTGCTTGGCAGTTGGCAGTTAGTGTCAACTTTCATAAAATTGAGGGTCTATAGGAGAACTTTTATAAGATTAAGGGCGAATTTACAGCTATCTATAAGTCCAGGGGTTTACGCAAAAGTTTTCAAATACTTTACACAAAAATAAAAAGTGTGGTCACAGAAAGACCACAAGCAAAACCGAAGAAGAAAGATATGGCATTCGCCGTGAAATTGTCCCCGTTGCCCCTCCGATCACCGGAGATCACCATTGTTAGCAGTGGTTTCTCAAACTCCGTCATATCTTTCAACAGAAAGAGACCGACGTTGTCCTTTGCCGTCAGCAATTCTACTGAAGAACCACCGACAACCACGCCTGAAATCGAGCTCGAATTCTTAGGGGTAACTCAAATTCATTGGCAGTTATTTTACTTTTTAATTCATCAATCATGTTTTTGTGCTGCAATTTATGAATAAAATAGTTTTTATGATGTCGTTGGTGATGAAATGAAGCCAAAGCCTGGTGACGATGGGAAGTATCCGGTGGACAGAGCGGCGGCAGCGAGCGGAGAGAAGCTCCTAAGAACAATAATGGCGGATAACAAAATCGAACTCTACGGCACGTATGTATGTTACTTTACACCATACCAATTCGCATCCTCACACACAAAACACACAGAGAAACTTGCATTTATGACTTGTGCCATGATAATCGAGCATTCGAGTTTGAATTTGTTTTGGAAAGGGAAAGGTAATGAACTGCGGTGGTGGCGGAAGCTGTGGCACTTGCATCGTGGAGGTAAATCTTGTAGCAAATTTCATTAATCGGTTTTTCTTTGTTTATTCTTATAATACATTTACAGGTTGTAGAAGGAAAGGAGCTTTTAAATGAGAGAACAAATACAGAACTCAAATACTTGAAAAAGGTTTCGTTTCTCAATTCTCCATGTTTATTAGCATCGATAACGAACCTGCTGCATACCTGAATAAATGTGTTGGTAATTTATTTATGCAGAAACCGGAATCATGGAGGTTAGCTTGCCAGACCATAGTCGGAAACAAAGAAAACTCCGGCAAGGTATGCATTGATAAATTATCTTCATCTTATTGGATATGGAAGTTGGAAATCTTGTAACTAGGGTTTCAGTAACATTTGCAGGTTCGGATCCAGAGGTTGCCTCAATGGAAGAAATGATATCAACAAGAATCCTTAGACTTGATCGTTTTACAGATCTCATAAACTTGGTGTTGCGTTTGCAATATATTCTCCATAAACTCCATTTACATAAATACTTATGTGGTGCCATATTGTTGTAGACATTTCTTGAGCAAATCATTTTGTTTTGGAGGATTTATTGTGTCGAGATTTTAATTGACACTTCCCCCACGAATGCACTTAGAGTTTGCATTGTGCTTTCTAATGCAACTCACCATTTTAACCAAGTTGAAATATCTCAGTATACAAAAGTCGGCGATCTTGAAGAATTGTTTTTCCACTACTGTATCCTGGGAAACAAACACTCATATCGGACGAATTTGTTTTAAAAACACCGTGTTAAACACAAGCCTCAACAACAATTTTCTATTTCGTTCTTTCGTGCAATTTTCGTGTTATATTTTCATTACAATCTTAAAACAAAATTCGTTTGTACGAACCGAACAATTGAAAGAAAAAAAATTCTTTATGTTTTCTGCTTACGGTTCTACAAAAACGAGAACACTTTTTTTCCTTTACAGTTTTAGATCTGTTTTCAAAAATCATTTTCTAAAACAGTTTCTGATTTTCTGTTAGGTATCAATTAACAATAAAACGTTTATTCTTTCTGCTTCTGTATTCAAAAATAATTTTCTAAAACAATTTTCTGAATCATTTTTTGGAAAAGACATTCCTCAACGGTTTAGTTCTCAATAATCTTGTTTAGTTATCAATAATCTTGTTTGGTTTTTACTAAACTGTTTAATATTTGGGTTCTACTAAAATTGTTGGTTTCTCTTTGTAGTATGATTATTGAAAGCTCTCAAGTCTCAACCAAAGCCTACTGGTACTCTTAATTCCCAAGGAGTTCCATCGATGACCATGTCGGTCAATCATGCAGACAAGCCGAAAAAGTTTTTCGGGTAACACTTTAAAAAGTGGCAGTATAAGATGTTCTTCTACCTAACTAGCTTAAAAAGTGGCAACACTTTAGGCTTTGAGTGCTATTGAGGCTTGTATAAGAACATAATTCCTTCTCCTTCGGACATCCTTGGAACCTCTCGAGTCAAGAATCTTGCAAGATTCAAGGTAGTTAGGTAGAAGAACATCTTCTGCTACCACCTTTTAAAGTGCAGTCCGAGAAAATTTTATGACTTCTCCGCATGATTGAACGACATGGTCATCGTTGGAGCTCCTTGGGAATTAGGAGTACTAGTAGGCTTTGGTTGATAGCTTTCAACAGTCATGCTATAAAGAGAAACCTACAATTTTAGTAGATACCAAATATTAAACAGTTTACTAAAAACCAAACAAGATTATTGAGAACTAAACTGTTGAGGGGTGTCTTTTCCAGAAAACGATTCTAAAATCTATTTTAGAAAATGATTTTTGAAAACAAAAGCAAAAAATAATAACCGTTTTGTTAATTGATACCAAACAGAAAATCAGAAATCATCTTAGAAAACGATTTCTAAAAACAAAATCTAAAACCGTGAAGGGAAACAAATTGTATTCATTTTGGTAAGAACCATAATCATAAAATAGAAAGGAATTTCTTTTCTTTTTCATTGTTTCGTACAAACAAATTTTGTTTTAAGATTGTTAGGAAAATATAACACGAAAATTGCACGAAAGAACAAAATAGAAAATTGTTGTTGAGGTTTATGTTCAACACAATGTCTCAAAATTTTGATTTACACCTAACTATATCATTATTTTCGATTTTTCTCAAGAACATGATAAACACAATGTAATTTCAAGCTTTATGTAGTGCAAATATCATTTAAGCAATGCTTTGATACGACTGAAACATTTTCTATATACTTCATAGATTATCGCATGACATCAGAAACAAACAATTTTAATCTTAGGCAAACAATCAACTAAAACCTACAAGTATCTTAACCTAAATAATATGAACAACTAAAAGAGGGATAAAAATTACTAACCTTTAGCAAAACCAATTTGCTTGAAGAAGCTTTGATGTTGATCGAATTCCAACAAGCCTAGGAAGATAACAACCAAAGTAGATTGCCTTTAATGGTTCACACCCAACAATACCAAATTATTGAATGTAATAAATCAACCCTTAGAACAACATATATTGACTAAGGATTAATAAAGAGAGAAGAGAAACTCTAAAATAGTAAAGTCGGACGAATTCTAGGAGTGCGGATGGGGTATTTATACTTTTTGGTTGCTTGAAAAGAAAACAGATTTGAATAATTAAATAATCCAATATAATCCAGAATTCAAATCCTTTCCATATCCATAGCCTTGGAAGAAAATTCAAGGGCTTATCCCTTAGGAATTTCGTCCACCTCCATAAGGATCTATAATGTTCCAGCTATTCAACTATTGAACAATTAACATTCACTCCCTACACCTTTTAATTAGCACAAATTAATTATGGATTAATTCTAATTAGTTCCAAATTAAAAATCATCACATGAATAAGTAATGAACTATTTGTATTTCTCTCCAATAACATTCAAATACTATTTGGGTCGTTGAGGGCACCCCCAAAAGGACACTGCTACTAATGGATAATCTTACCAATTAGTTATGACATTAGACACTATTCCAACACCAATTTAGTTGTATTAACTTGAATCTTAATTCTTTTATGAACAACAAACTGTTAGGACTAGTGTTTGACGAAAACTAGGGTTAGATGATAGAATCGTAAACTTACATGCGTAAGAAGCATTTGTGAACAACTTATGCTAATAATTGACTTTCATGACCATTGAAATTAATTCCTATATCAAATCTCTCATAATACAAACTTAATTATAACTGTTTAGATAGTTAATTGCATGACCATTGTATTAATTGACTTTATAATTCTATGATTTAGTTAATCAATCAAGATAACTAATGTTAATTAATATTCGTTGCACTCAATTGGAATCCACCATATCTGAAGGCGATATCAAAATCTATGTGAAAACATCTTTATCTTTTATGTCTCCAAATCTATTCTCTAGCTTTGTTTGTTTAGTTGAATTGAATCAAAATTCCTCATTTATTTTCTTGTTTATAGTTTAATTATCATTTGAATTTATCTGAATTTAATTCCCCTTCTCCATGTGATCGACACCTGGTCTTACCAAAACTGTATTGCTACATGGTCAGGTTCACTGCCTGTAATGTGTATTAGTTTAGTTACGATAGATTAGATTTTATAAATTTAAAACATAATATATATATATACACACACACACACACACACACACATCAACAACAAATGTGTCAACTCATTAGGTCGATGGGAATATCCAAAGCATAACATGTGTGTTATCACCTTAAGAAAAGAGGAATGAACACAAATGCCCGAGCATGCCAGAAGAGGAGTAAGATTAGATCGTGGTTGGAAAAAAAAGACGGTATAATGAAAGAAGCTCCAAAGCAAATGAAGACATTTGAAAATGAGGTAAATATCACTCATCTCCTTTTCACTTCTATATTAATGATATATATATATATATATATATATATATATATATATATATATATATATATATATATATATAGAGAGAGAGAGAGAGAGAGAGAGAGAGAGAGAGAAGCCATGGTCCCCTTTTATAAGGTTGGGTAAACATCAATTTACTTGATGATAATAAACAAGTTTACTTTGTATGAAAATTTCATTTAGGAACTTTTCATATTGAAGAAGTTAAAATATAATGAGACCTTAAACGTGGGCGAAATACTTCGGCGGTTTTACAAAACGATTTCCCCAAAGTTCAAGGATTTAGGTGTTTTTACGGTTCCTTAAAAATTAGGGAATCTTAATGTCCTTAGATCCATTATAGACCTTAATTCCTATATCAATGTCCTACCATATTCCATTTTTAAAACATCCAATGTCGGACCATTGAAGAGAACTTGTGTAATCATCTAGTTGGATGATTGTTCCATAGTACACCCAATATATGTACTTGACGACGTGTTGGTTCAAGTGAATGGATAAGTATTTCCAACCGATTTCTATGTGTTAGTTATTGGAAATGATGATGCCCCGAATTCAATTTCGAATCGTTTAGGGAGATTTTTCTTGAAAACTGGAAAAACAAAAATTAATATCTATAATTTACACTCTCTATGGAGTTGATGAAGAATTAATTAATTTTGACATGTATGATGTACCAGTTGCCTGAGAAATGTTTCCTCTTAAAAAAATTTCTATATGGTCGAGCCTCTAAGCAATAATGTTTTGAACTACCTAACCCCAATTTGCTAGCCTTAGGGTTAAACAAGAATCTTGATAATGATGCAACAAGGGGATTTACTAAAAAGTTCAAGTTGGAAGAAGAGTTGGCATTCCTATACATTTTTATGTGATCCAACATCCGGAATAACATGGGCATTTAAAAAAAGAAAAAAAAACATTATGCGATGTCTTTATAAAGGGCATCATCATTGAGAAGTTCGAATGGGCATTTGCCAAGACTTCAATTGTCATGACTCTTGTTTGATACTTTGATTGCTTTTAATCTTGAACTTTATAATCTAATTTTACAAATTAAAAAAGAAATTTACATTGAAAAATTTGAACGACATGCATGTCGTACAAAATAAATACCATATAACCCAAAATATCACAAACATATATCCAATACTAATTTATAGCCTGTGAGAACCACGATTACAAAAATAATTAATTTTTTATAGTAAAAACTCATAATTATTAGTTAATTATTTTCAATAAGTTATTAATTAAACATGATTTTGTAGGATTTTCAATATAGAAAAACAATTAATTATCAGTAATTATAACTAAACTTATTCAAGACAAATTTAAATTTCTCATAAAAATCAGGGATCAAATAAATAATTGTCTAATTTATTATCAATATCAATACTTTTTAAAAAATAAAAAATAATGAGAAAATTATAAGTGTAATTTTTATAGAGCATTTGAAAAGAAAACATAAATTATGAGAAAATAAAAAATGACACTAATAACTATTCTTTTATTACTATAGGAAGATTAGATAACTCAAAAAACAAAAAACAAGGTGATGTGCTGATAAAACACGTCACTTATTAGGTTGTAGGGAGTGGTCACAGCCAAACCACCTGCCAATTCAGCATCACATAGGTATTTTAGCATTCGACAACAAACCCATTAGGTTGTGAAAATGGTGTTCACCGGTGGGTTGGTAACTTGGTATTGAAGAAGCAAAAAAGAGGAGAGAAAAAGAGAGAAAATGGAAATTGTCATAACCATTAGCAATCACTTCACTCGTCTTCATGCGTCTTGGCAATCACTTCATAGCCAACCCACGAAGTCAGGGATGGTGTTCACGCGTGGGTTGGCTTGCCACATAGGATCTCACGCGTGAATTAACCCCCACTCCGGTTAGCCCTTCTGATATTTTAGAAAATAAATCTTATAAAACTCTATTTTATTTCTTCGTAGACAAGTAAACATGTGATTTCAATTTATATCTATATTTATATGGGTGAGAAAAGTTTCATGGACCTCTAGAAGATAGCCTAGCTGTTAGATATTTAAAGTGTAATGTCCATATATACCTCTTTTAATAGATCCCTTATTTGTTAGGAATTTATCCACCATATTTACTCAATTATACCATCGATTATCAGAAGAATATTTTTTTAATAGATGTTAGTTTAATCATCACGAATAACAAGTGTAGGCTACAAGTTTATAACGAGGTTCTTTAATATGAAACTAATAACAATTACATGGGAAAATGGTGATATTAATTCCTCACGAATATGTTGTTTTTTGGTGATACACAAAGTTTCGTATACACAACCATTTGAAAATTTGAAAAATCATAGGAATAATTTTAGACATCTCAAAATCATCTCATGTTAGCCACTTGTCGACAACTTCAAGTAGCCATGATTTGAGTTTTGTGAATCGGACTACATTAGCCATTTTTCGGTCACTTGGTTGCCAGTACTTGAAGTGGTGGTTTTTACCGAAATGGATACTTGAAGTAACACCCAAGTAGCGATTCTTTTAATGGATTTTCTTTACATACAAAAATTTAGTCATCTTAAGGCGTGTTTTACTATTCTTCTCTCTAGCTATTTCTTTGAAGATAAATGACTTTGTTTCTTCATTTTGGTCACTTGTAAGTAATTTGTAACCTCCATTTGATTGTTGATTAATAATACAACTCTTCTGTGTCTTGAAAGTTTATTTGTTAATTTAAATATGATGTTTAATCCAAAACCTAAATTAAAATGTCTAATAAACTTTAAAAATGTTCAAATATTACTTTTAAAATAGTTAAAAAGGTTTAATGTTTAAAATATAAAACCTAAATAAAAAAATATTTAAAAAAATTATTTTCAAAAGTAATTGAAAATTTTAATATAAGTGGGTTTAAATTAATTAATAAGAATAATAATAATTAAAAATAACATAAAATGATAATATATATATATATATATATATATATATATATATATATATATATAGAGAGAGAGAGAGAGAGAGAGAGAGAGAGAGATAGGTTCAAATGTTTCTCACATCTATTGTGTGCAAGAATGCACCTATATATATATATATATATATATATATATATATATATATATATATATATATATATATATATATATATATATATATATATAGAGAGAGAGAGAGAGAGAGAGAGAGAGAGATAAGTTCAAATGTTTCTCACATCTATTATGTGCAAGAATGTACCAATAAGAATTTAATAAAAATTAAATTATTATTTAATCAAATAAAGATAGATATTAAAGGATTTCCATAATTATATGTATATTAAATGATATATATATAAATATAATTCTTTTTTTATGGAAATTAATTAAATTCGTTATTAATGTCAACAATAGTATTCTTTCAGAATGAATTCGTATCAAGAAGAATAAGATTGTATTCTACCTGAATGAGAGTGAGTGTGTCCTGAAACAAAACACGAATCCATACATAAAAACCTAAATACGAATTCATTCTGAAAGAATGTTATTGCTAACATTAATGACGAATTTAATTAGTTTCCATAAAAGAAGAATTATAATTATGGATATCATATAATATACATACAATTATGGAAATCATTTAATATCTATATTTATTTAATTAAATAATTATTTAATTTTACGAAATTTTTAATGGTGCATTTTAACACACAATAAATCTAAAAAACACAATAACCTAACTATATATATATATATATATATATATATATATATATATATATATATATATATATATATATATATATATATATATATATATAGAGAGAGAGAGAGAGAGAGAGAGAGAGATAGAGAAAGATGAGGGTTCAATTGAGAAAAAAAAGGTTGAGAATGGGGGAATCATTCTCAGCCACTCATTTATTTTTGCCGCAAAAGCCTCCGTCGTACCAGCGGAAATGGGAAAGGAATAGATATGTGTTTTCCAACAAAACATGTTTCCTTAAATTATGCTAAGCATTACCTTAATATATACAAAAACATAGTTTTTTCGTTTTTTTTTAATTTTTAAGAAGCTATTTTTATCGAAAAATGATTTTAAATATACCAAAATTCATGATTTGTTATTCTCTACAAATAGACATCCATATTGATATAGTTTTAAGATAAAATAATTTTTTTTTTATATTTTCAGCTATCGTTATTCATAAGTGAATAAAAATGAATCAGGTTTTTACTACAGTACATTCGTTATTCAATTATGAATAAAAACTATGATTAATTTTTTTTACAATTTAAGTATCATTCATATATGAATATAACATATAATAAACATAGTATATTCATATTTAAATATTAGACAATGCATTCACTTGTGAATATTACATAGTATATTCACTTGTGAATATTAGATGGTATATTCACTTATGAATATTAGATAATATTTTCATATCTGAATATTACATAGTATTACATGGTATATCATATGTGAATATTACATAGTATATTCACTTGTGAATATTAGATGATATATTCACTTATGAATATTACACAGTATATTCACATATGAATATTACAAGGTATTTTCACAAATATATATATATAATTTTTATATGTTATTCACATATGAATAACATACAGACTTGCATATTTGTTTTTTTGTTTTAATAATCATATATTGATTCAGGTGAGAAAACATATTCATATATGAATATAACGTGATAATTTAGTTTATGCATTTCATCAAACAGTTGGAACACATAAAATTTAACTTTTTTAAAAATGTTAAAAACATGATACTTTGACTATTTAAATCTTACAAAATAGTAGATTGATAGAGAATTATATGAATTTTTTCAAAAAAAAAAAACGATTTGATCTTTTTCTAACCTCAAGTTTGAAGTTTTATTTGACAATCGATGTTGAATGAATGATATGAAGTGGATTTTTTGTTGATTATCGATGATGTTGATCTAATGACGCTGGGAGTATAATTAATCGTAGATGTTGAAGATCTGATCGTATGCAAGCAGAATTGAAGGTTAGATTAAAAGAACCAAAAACGAATTTTTGTTGTTAACTGTTGAATCGTGTTGATAAACATGTTATTGACGAAGATCGATGATTGATTAACACTGGATGATGTTGATGATGGTTTAATTGAAGAAATCTGGATGATTGTTGAAGGTTGGAGGAGAAATTTGGATGATGAACGATCGATTAGAAATGGGTTTGAATTGTTATCTATTTCTATACAGTTACGTATTTGAGCTTAAAGGTTATTATCATATTTACAAGTTTGCCACCGTGTCTTTTTATGCTTAGATTAAATGAGTGGCTGAGAATGATTCCCCCATTCTCAACATTTTTTATTTTCTCAATTTAACCAACATCTATATATATATACATATATATATATATATATATATATATATATATATATATATATATATATATATATATATATATATATATATATATATAGGGAAGAGTTATTTGGAAAACAAAAAAACCCTAAAAATCATAAAAATGCATAAAAAAAATACTTAGAGATCACAAAACTTTTTTTTGAATTTTTTTTTGAAAAAATCGCAGCTTTTTATACAAAATCGGTGAAAAAAATTTTGAAAATTTTTTTTTTTTTTACAAAAAAAAAAATGATTTTTTTTTTCAGCGAATTTTAACAAAAACCTGTGATTTTTTATAAAAAAAATTCAAAAATATTTTTTGTGATCTCTAAGTATTTTTTTTATGCATTTTTATGATTTTTAGGGTTTTTTTGTTTTCCATAGAACCTAAACCTATATATATATATATATATATATATATATATATATATATATATATATATATATATATATATATATATATATTACTTTGCAAAACGATGATTGATATTTTAATTAATGACCGAAATAGTCAACTAAGTAATTTATAAACTAAATAATATTAATAACTTTAAAAATAACACTAAATAAAAACAATATATAATTTATTTCTTCCATCAATCGAGAACCATATATAATTTATTTCTTCCATTGGGCACCAAAAGTGAACGCCAATAATGTGTTTGTGTTTTTTTCTTTGTTCTTGGCTAAACAATTAGAGAGAGAAGTAATGCTTAGAGGCTTTAGCCCTTTTCGTTGATATTTACCCTTTTAATCAAAATTTCAAATATAATAATTAAATATTGATTAACTTTTAAATAACTATTAGCTTCTTTTTTTTTATGGGAAAATGACATAAAAGCCCTTAAGTTTTCACAAAAATGTCGGTTTTAACATTGGACGTGTTTTAGATCCAATAAAATCGGATTTTTTGTTTAATTTGTTCATTTATACCATTTTAATCGGTTTCCAGATAACCTACCGGTTACCTAATGCCAGTAAATCTCTTGAGTTTTCAAAAATGTTCGGATTTACCCTTAAGTTATCAAAAATGTTCGGATTTATCCTTACTTTGATTATTATTTTGATTATTATTATTATTATTATTATTATTATTATTATTATTATTACACTTTTTAGTGTATAAAAATATTTTATACATACATTTTTAAATGTATAAAAATATTTTTATTAATTCAAATATAATTTTAAAAATATATATACTTGTATTTAGTATTTATATACATTTGAAAGCCTATGTATTCCTTTATAAATGTATTTATATATTAAAAATATATTTATTTGTATTTAGTAGGTATAAATATATATTTATTTCATATAAAAATATATTGTATACATACAAATATAAAAATACATATTTATAAGGTTTATATTGTATAAATAATATAATTATACGTATTTATACATATTACTAAGTATAAATATGTATTTATTTCATATTTATATGTATACGATAGTTTTTATACAAAATAAATACATATTTATATTATTAAATAAAAATATTTGTAAATGTATAAATAAATTTTTAAATGTATAAATATATTTTTGTTTGTATTTAATAGATATATTTATTTGTATTAAATTGTATTTAATAGATATAAGTATTTATTTATTTTGTATAAAAACTATCATATACATATAAATATGAAATATACTTATTAAGCAAACACCAAAAACTTTTTTTTTTGTTTTGGTTGATGAATCACCCAAAGAATTAAAAAAATGTTTTGTTTATATGTATTTTACCATATAAATATGTACAAATACATATAATTATATCTTTTATTCAATATAAACCTTATAAATAGATATTTCTATATTTATATGTATACAATATATTTTTATACGAAATACATATATATTAATACCTACTAAATACAAATAAATATATTTCTAATATATAAATACGTTTTTAAAGGCGTACATTAGCTTTCAAATGTATATAAATACTAAATAGAAGTAATACATTTTTAAATAATAAATACAAGTAAATATATTTTTAAATCTATACAAATATTGTTATACATTTAAAAACGTATTTAAAAATATACATATAAAAGATTTTTATACATTTAAAAACATACTAAACATATATAATAATAATAATAATAATAATAATAATATCAATAATAATAATCAAAATAATCAAAATAACAATCAAAGTAAGGGTAAATCCGAACATTATTGAAAACTCAAGGGCTTTACTGGTATTAGGTAACCGGTAGGTTACCTGGAAACCGGCTAAAATGGTATAAATAAACAAATTAAACAAAACATCCAATTTTACTGGATCTAAAACACATCCAAGGGTAAAACCAACATTTTTGTGAAAATTTAAGGGCTTTTTATGTTATTTTCCCTTTTTTGAAACGTCAAATATATTAAACTACACCTAAATTATTCCACCTATGTCCACTGCGGGACTTGAACCCTTTAATCTCAATAAAGGAGGGCAACACCGGATACCGTTAGTCTACAAACTTTGGTATATAACTATTAGCTAATATACGGTAATTACACGAAACATCATTGTGGAATTTCATTAGACACCTTGCTTTCAGTTAGTTGATGGTTCCGTAAGCTTGCACTTGAAAATAAAAAACCAAATATGTGTAATTCAAGTTGTATAGTTGTAACAGCTCTGTTGATTTTTGGTTTAGCAACGAATCACGACTTTATCGAACAATTGCTCAATGTTAATCTACTTTTTTTATAGTTCACACATAGTCCACTTGGGTGTCGCTTGTTAGTTTCAGCATTGGGAGTCAAGAAGGAAGGGAAGGGTTAGAGATGAAGGCGGGAGATGGTTTCGACTAGTTTTTTCGATGCTCCCATGCTTCACTGACTACCCAAATCTCAACTCTATGAACTTTTGAAGAAACTTGATCGAGTTTAATGGCAGTTTGAAACCGTCTGGGCTTTCGATCTATTCAGGTTATTGATCTGTCTCACAATCAGATTTGTCTCACAATAAGATTTCATAGGGGAAACCACATGTTTTACAGCAGATAATAGTAATTGTGGTTGGAAACCTCACTCGGAACTAAATGTGTTTAATAGCGGTTTGAAACCTCACTCGGCGTAAGGTGGTCGATGAGATACCATCCTTTTCCATTCATTTGATGCTTGCTTGTTAGAAGCTCCAATAGAAGTACGTCGAAGTTGTAGTCTTGTAGATTATCTAAGGAGATAAATGGGGATGAAGATGATGAAGGAAGGTTATGGGCGGTTTAAAGAAGGGAAAGGTTTAATTGGGAGGGTGGGGGTCTATTTTATGTTTTAATTAAAATTAAAATTAGTTAAAAGTATATATATAAAATAAAGTCTAAAATTAATTAAAAGGGTAAAAATTATATTTTGCACGAGTCAATGACTAACCATGCAATAATTGAAACCACGACATTGTTAAAGTTAAAGACTGAACTTTTGAATTTTTATAAAGTACAAGGACTATTTATGTATTTTTTTCATATATAAATATGTAACGTAAATGGCAATTATATGCATGTAATTTTTTTCTCCTACTCCTACCTTGTTTCTTTCATGTTCACAGAGTAAATCATGAAAGAACTCCTTGGTATCCTTCGTGTTTTCGAAGACGGCCGATACGAGAGAATTGAAGTTCACACTATTGTTCCCGCCGACATCGATCCTTCCACTGGCGTGAATTCTAAAGACGCCGTGTATTCACGGGAAACCAACAAATCCGCTAGACTTTACCTTCCAAAAACCGCAAGCCCCAACCATAAACTCCCGCTTTTAATCTTCTATCACGGCGGAGGATTCGTTGATGAATCTCCTTTCGACACGACTTACAATGACTTCCTGAACCTCGTCGTCTCAGATTCCAACGTCATCGCTGTCTCCGTCGACTACAGACTCGCGCCAGAGTTTCCTGTCCCGATCGCCCACGAAGACTCCTGGGAAGCGATCAAGTGGGTGGCGGAGCATGCTAATGGGAAGGGTCCGGAGCCATGGTTGAACGAATACGCAGATCTTCAAAACATCTTCCTCGCCGGCGACAGTGCCGGAGGTAACCTAGCCCACAACATGGCGGTTCGTGTCGGGTCGGATACCCCTGCCGGTTTACAGTTCAAGGGTGTTATCTTGCTCCACCCATATTTCTGGGGCAAAGAACGGGTAGGGACCGAGTCCGACTGGATGTCACCCGGATTAATCGATAGTGTGAATGAATTATTGGCTCTGGCTTACCCAGGAAGATCCGGGATGGATGACCCGCTGATCAACCCAGCTATGGATCCAAGAATAACGGGTATTCTTTGCTCCAAGATACTGCTTTGCGTCAGTGGAAATGATTTTATGAGGGATAGAACAAGAAACTATAAAACGCTGATTGAAAATTGTGGGTGGAAAGGAAATGTAGAAGTGGTGGAGGACAACGAGGAGAGCCATGTTTTTTTCTTGAAGAAGCCTACCTCTAAAAATGCTGTTACTTTGCGCAATAGAATCTCTGCATTTATCAACAGCGCTTGAAGAAGTATACTATGTCAGGTTGATCTTAAAAATAAAATAAAGAAACTGATCACACATGCAGTTCTTACAATACCCTATGTTTAACTGGAAACACTACACGTTCCTTAATTAATTTATTAAATAAACTATTGTCATATTCATATCTATCAAATAAAAAAATTGTGTTTTATTACTTTGTTATTTTTAATTTAATGTATTGTTGTTGTTATTATATTTTTGACATTATTTTGTTATTATTATTACTTAACTTATTATTATCAATTTCAGTTATTATTAACTATATTATTATTTTTTTGATCTGGCGAACAACCCCTCTAATCTACTTTTAAATATTCTATACTTTTGTCCTGTTGAACACTCACTCAATCGCTATATGAGAAGAGGACACCTTTCATATAACTCTTGATACTGTTAAACTAATGGGTCATTAATTTGGTTGTTAACTATATTATTATTCTTATTATTATTATTATTATTATTTAAATTTCCTTAAAATCCTGTTTCAGTTAATTAAAGTCTGGATTCCATTAATACTTTATTTCAAAATAGAAATTAGAAAGAGGACTAATATTTTATTAAGTTGTAAAGTCCAAAATTCTCATTTCATGTTTTCATTTTTATAAGCATTTTCGTTTGTTTTAATCAATGTTAAGTAGAATTAGTTTTATTAGGGTTATTATTTTGTGGAAGGTTTTCAACAAAGGCAGTCTTCTTGTCCTATGTTAGTGTTGTCGACCATTCTATACCCCCCTTGTCTAATTTGTATGGGAATGGTAGTTTTATAGGGTGGTTGATATCGATATGCATGAGGGATGGAGAGAACGAGGTTGACCAGTGATGGCTCGGGATGAGCTCGATCGATGTGAAAGAAATATGGTTTCTAAGGAGAAAAGAGGTTAATTAATGTTCGTGATGGATGTGCTGATTTAGGCAGGGAAAAAAAAATAAGAAAATATAAATGAGGGAGGGAAGAGCTGGATGGAGGAGGCGAGAGAAGTGGCACCCATACTGTCCACCCTAAAGAAACCAAATGCACAAACTAACCAAAATTTCTTAATTTTATAAAGAAACCAAAATGAGAAATAGAAACTAACTGCACAAACAAAATAGTAGGAGGTAAAATATTTAATTTTATTTAAAGGGATATTCACAAAATATAATTTTTTCTAATTCCGATAAACAATTTAGCTAAGAATTCATCAAATGATCTTCACCTTTGCATATGAAATTCGAGATGTATTCATAAACGCTTGGAATGAAATGGACCTTAATTATCAAACATGCCTAATCCTTCTTGAAAAATGTAAAGGCGGTTAAAGAGGCAAAAAAGAAATGGACAAAGGAAAATAGAGAGATTGAGCTTGAAGAAGTCAATGAATTGAAGAAAAATGTGGAACACTTAGATCTTATGGTTGGATCACTTTCTTATCCACTCCCGAACATGAAAATTGCAAATCTTGGAAGAAACAATAATGGAGTTTGACCCTAACCAAAACTTAGACTCGAGGCAAAAAAGCCAAGCTAAATTAGGAGGTGGAAGACGAGAAGGGGTAAAAAGTTATCCATTTTCCATGGCATTATAAATGGAAATTAAAAAAAAAATAATAATTAAATTAATGGGTTGTTTACGAATAGTGTGTGGAATATAGAGTTTCATCTTTGATATTTTTGCTATGAATTTTAAAGACGATGTTTCATGCAGGCGAACATTAACCATCAACCACTTCAAAAAAAAATGTAATCTTCAAAAAAAATGAAGTTTACTCATGTCGAAATAAAACAAGCAATTTGGAGTTGTATGAGCAAAAAAACACTAGATGGGTTAACTTTTAAGTTCGTCAAAGAATTTTGAGACATTATTTTTACAATGACCATTAAAAATTCAATTCCACGAGTAGCATTTCAGGGGATGCGACTTATCTTTTGTTTCAGTTATACGTAAAATCCATCTCCCCTTCTCATTTACGCATTTTAGACACATTAGTTTAATGAGGTACTTCACTAATGGTCAAGAAAAATTCTTTATAACCACCTAAAAAAATATCCTTTACCATGACATCATAATGATTGCATGAGAAGACAAAAATATTAATACCTATCCGTGGTCTAGGTGGCAACGAACCACAACCACAAACACCATCTCGGGTGTTAGTTGTGGCTCGTGGTGGTGGTCGTCGATTGTAGTATACATGACGAATCACCATAGCCAATCACAATTGTTTTGATGTTTGACTGAACATTTAAGTGATTAACCGCTACTTTATATATTTTTGTTTTTAAATAAATTTTTACCAATATAAATACCATCACATGCCACCATATTTTTAATATAATTTTTCTTTTCTTTTATTAACATTCACATATTTGTATTGTTTTAAAATTTAAAAATCATGAGTCCCAAACGGATGAATTTGTCAGAAGATGAAGAATAGAAGTTAGCACAAGCATGAATATCGGTTTTCAAAAGAATAAGATAACTAAATCTTTATTTTTTTTTTGGAAAAAGTTCGAAGCGTTTACTAAGGTTTAATGGGTTGTGCAAGTCGAAATCCCGATGAAATATGTTCGAAGTGGCACGATTTAAGGGTAAATGTTGTAAATTCAATGGAATTTACAACATTGTAAACAATCTACACGAAAACGATATCGATGTGGTTAACATGGTCATGGATCAATATTAAAACACAACCCACAAACTTTTTCCACGTCTCAAAGTTTAGCTAGAGTTGAAGGAATCCTCAAAATAGAGAGACTAGTTTAAAACATAAGCTAGGATTAGAAGTAGTTTATTATGTTTAAATTTTTTTTATGTTTTCTTGTATTTTATTTTAAATTGTGTGTTTTTTTAATTAATCTAATTTCTTTTGTTTTGTTAAATGAAAAATAGATTAACAAAATTCTATGTTTTTATTGTATTTTTTGTTTAAATTTTAATTAAAAAAATGATGTAGAATGATAATTTAGTGGTAGATATCCGATGAGTATAGTGGTTGGATGTAGGGCTGTAAACGAACTGAACGTTCGGCGAACTGTTCGTGAACTGTTCGGCGGGAAGTTCGTTTATTTAATAAACGAACGAACATGAACACAAATTCTCGTTCGTTTAGTTAAACGAACGAACATGAACAATGGTCTCGTTCGTTCATTTACGTTCGTGAACGTTCGTTTATGTTGTTTGTTTACGTTTGTTTATGTTCGTTCGTTTAAGTTTTTTTATCTTCATATATTTTCAATTGTTTTTTTTATTACATTACTATATTATAGTTCGTTTATGTTCATATATGTTCAATTGTGTTTGTTTATATTTGTTCGTTTATGTTCGTTCGTTTATGTTCGTTTAGCATGTTCACGAACATAAACGAACGAACATGAACAAGACAATTTGTTAAACAAACGAACATGAACAAGAAAACTTTGTTCGTTTATCCGTTCATGTTCGTTCGATTGTTCGGCTAACTTAAACGAACGAACATGAACAAGCCTTTGTTCGTGTTCGTTCGGTTCGTTTACAGCCCTAGTTGGATGTGTTGAAGAGGTGACACCCATCGTATTAATGGTTAGAGTATCCATAATGATGAGTTCAATTAGAGAGTTGAATCAGTTGATAAGTCTATTTGTCATTTAATGAATTAAACTCTACCATAGTGAAATGTTACATTAGTATTCAATGGATTTAAATGATCATTGAACTCTTAAATGGAAAAAAAAATTAATTTTTAAATATACATTATAAAGTAGCTTTTGTAAATTTTCTATTAAATTTTGTAGAGTTCAATGCATTATAGAAAAAAAAAACAAACAACTGATCGAGTTGTATGGAATGTAAAAAAACGATGTGACAATTCATTGAACTCTATAAAGTTCAATGTATTATAGATATCCTTAATGGTGGATATATCTGATGGTCTAAAAGTAATATAAATATTACATAAGAATTTATCAATATAAACTTTCCTTTTAAAATATACCGGCAAATAAACGAGAATTCTTTCATGATATTTTTGGTTATAACTTTTGGAAAAGAAATATTGTGATAACATACGACCACTTATTACTATCACTTTAATCAAAAAAATCTTAAACAATTAATATATATATATATATATATATATATATATATATATATATATATATATATATATATATATATATGGGAAAAATGAATATACCCTTGAGGGTATATAAGATTAGGAACCCAATAATCAAAACGGTGTCGTTTGATTAGTGTTTTTGACTCCTTTTTGTGGGAAAAGAAAATCGATACGTGAATAAGTTTTACAAACAATGTTTTCATTAAAAGAATTTTGAACAAATCAAACATTAAATTGTATTAAACAATTTTTTTCACTCCTTAGTTTACAATTAATTGCTACTTGTCGTAGGACCACCGTCGGATATCCACCAGACCACCGTTGGACCGCCACTGGAATAACAAATTCAGTGGCATTTTTTTTGTCGTATTCACAGCTTAATAAAACAAACATTATAACTCATATTTCTTTAGTAATAACTTTTAACACATACATTTTTATTTTTGCAGCCAAATATATAAAGTTTAATAAAAAAATGACATTATGCCTTGACAAATTCATTTCCCCTCTTCTGAATTGTAAATCTCTTTAAAACAATATATCGTTTATAAGACATAATCACAGTTTAAAAAAATAGTAATTCACTAGTTCACATTCTATTATTTTTATGCATGCATTTAATCATATTTTAACACAAAATTTAAATAAAATACACAGCTTATACAGTCTATTATTAATTTAATACATAAAATTCACAAGTTAATACAATCCACTATACACTAATTTACATATTCAGAGAAGTCAAACTCAAACTCTATCAACATCACCAACAACTACTATCATACGCCGCCACCAACCACCTGTGCCACCGTCACAACCATCCATCCTTCCAAATCAGATATGTAAGTAAAATCATGGATTCATAGATTAAATATTATATTAACAGTTTAATCAACTAATTAATTCACTAATTTGGAGTTTAATGCAAAATAGTTATAAAAACTAATACATTCTTATATATTTGTACTACACAAAAAATAAATATATCCACAAAAAAAATAATACAAACATTCATACATAAATCATTCATATTTTAACACAAAATTCACAGCTTAATGTCAATTTACAAATTAACACAGTCAATTCATAATTTAGTATGCAAAATTCACAGCTTAATATAATAAATTCACTGTTTAATACACACAAATTATACATTCACATCCGATTATCAATTTCAAACTTACATTTATATCTTTAGATCTATATGTTAGTACTTATTTCAAAGTTTATTTACATAAATATTTACAATTTAATATTTACATACTTTATTCAATATTTGAGAAAATCATATGTGTATAATGTTTCTTTCATCTCATATTTCAGAAACAAACACGAAATTTATAAAAGATTCACAACTTAATACGGTTAATTCACAACTTAATACAGTCAATTCGCAGTTTAATACATAAGAATCACAGTTTAATACAGACAATTCACAACTTAATACATAAAATTCACGACTTAATACAATAAATTGACAGTTTAATACCATATTTCAAACACTTATTCACAGTTTAAACAACAGTTTAGACAATCGGTCACAATTTAATACTGCAACTCAGACACCCATTCACAGTTTAAAGACCTATTCTAATGCACTAAGAAATTTCATTAAACACATTGTGTATCAAATTTTAAGGATGTATATTATTTCCTCGTTAGGTTCCACATAATTAAAGTTCATTTACTATATATATATATATATATATATATATATATATATATATATATGGAATTGATCATTAGATTAAAACTTATATTATTTAGAATGCTACATAGTATTTTATCGTTAAGTTTCACGTAATCAATGTCAAAGTAAAAGTTCATTTAGTATATATATATATATATATATATATATATATATATATATATATATATATATACGGAATTGATTTTTAAATTAAAGCTTGTATTATTTATAAGGTCAATAATTTAGATTTTTTTAATTACTAAAATTAGCAAGCTATTTGATTTGTCCAAAATTTTAATAGTTTATTAATGTAGTTTCAAAGTAGTAAAGGTTCGACGTTTAGACCGTCATCTTTCAAAAAAAAAGTTATATGAGCAGTAAAAACAAATTGATAAATATTATAATATTTAATATATATTAACATTATAGTTTTTTAAATATATTATTTAAAAAGCAAAAAGTATATAATTGAAAAAATATCAGTGAGTTAATATAAATATATAAATATTGATAATATTTAAAAACAAATTGATAAATATTATATTATTTAATATATATTAACATTATTGTTATTTAAATATATTATTTAAAAGGCAAAAAGTGTACAATTGAAAAAATATCGGTGGTTAATATAAATACATGTGAGGGCTGGCTGGGGTTGTTTGTATGTTAGTATTGTTTGCGATTGTTTTTTTCTATTACTTTTGCTTCCCTCTTTTTTTTTTTCTGAATATTTTGTATGCTTGCTAGCTCCGCGCTAGCTGTTTATTTATAATATATTTTGTTGCTGTTAAAAAAAAAAAAGGTAAATTACACCGTTCGTCCCTGGTGTGGGTGTCCAAAAACATGTTCAGTCCCTATTTTCAAAAATTAACTCGGACCGTCCCTCATTTATTTAAAAGTTGCACACTTCATCCCTCTTGACATAAAAAGTCTATTTTGCCCTTAATATTTTCTTTTTTAGTTTTCTTTTATTCTTTAATCATTTTTAAACTTAAAATAAATAAATAAATTTCTCCACCTAACCACCCTCCCCTTCCCTTTCCCCCAATGTCCCGTTCTCAATAATTAGAAGAAAATTCCCCACCTCCGATCAATACCCTCTGGCGATTCATCGGTGACTTTTCAACCTCCACCCCATTCTCGTTCCAGACTCACCTTAGCACCTCCGCTTCACCGTCGATTCTCTTCCTGAGTTGACTTAAAACCGGTCTAACAAACACCGGTCACACACTCCATATACAACCTCCTGAAACCGTCGGTCGATCTCCAATTACGGTGGGGACATATGACGGAAACAGAGATTCCAGGTGGTGGTGGTGTTGAATCTGAGACCCCCAAAGTAAAATTTGTCATGAAACATGCAGCTGCTCGAAAACTTAGGCGACAACCATCTTAGATTTGAGGTACAAGGTGGTGCAACCGACAGTGATTCAGGTGATGACAAACCCTAGATTGTTCGACGATGACAACACATTTCAAACCCATGGCCATATTTCTTCGAATCTTTTTCTCGTTTGGAACTGAAATTGAACCCACCCATTCCTTTCATGTTTCTTTTAGGTACAGATCGAGAATGGAACACACCTTTATAATTTAGGTATTGTTTTTTTCTAGTGAGGTGAAGAAGACAACGAATTGGAGGTTGGGGTGTATGAAATCGACGAACAGGGGAGTTTTAATTTCTTTTTTAAATTCTTTGTGTGATCACTGATTTGCATAAGGTGCTGGCCTGGTGGGGGTGTGATGATTAAGGTGGTGGTTGGCAGTGGGTTATGTATAGTGTTGATGGTGGTTGTTAGTGGGTTATGTATAGTGTTGATGGTGGTTGTTAGTGGATGGATATAAAGGTGATTATGGTGGTAATGAATTCCAGGTGAGATGGCTTTAGTGACGCAGCCACCAACTATACCGCCAACATCCCTCAAAAATCAGATAAGGTTAGAAAAATCAGAATTCACAGTTTAATAAAATATTTCAAACATTAATTCTAAACTTAATTCAATATTTCAAACTAGTTCACAACTTAGATGCATAAAAAGTACACTTTCACAGCTTAATAACTTAGATATTCACAAATTAATAATAAAAAAACAAATATTCATAGCTTAATGACTTTCCAAATCTATGTGTGGCATTTCATCAAGCACTTTGTGTGCATCAAACATACTTTATTAAAAATTATAGAAAATCATATTTATGCATAATGCTTCCTTAATGTTATATTTCCAAACACCAAAAGAAAAACATATACATAAATCATAAAAAGAATAACTAATCTAACTAATCTAATTTGTTTTGTATTAAATATGTATCAGAGCATAAAAAATTCATTCACAAAGTCAAATCTGAAGTTATATTACCTGATTTGAGTGAAACTCCATTCGATTTACATAATGCTTGTCGGGAAGGACATACTTTCAGATCAAGAGAGAGTGAGAGTGTGACATAGCGTGTATCAATGAAGGCAGCGAATGAGGCGTCGATTTGAGAGCATATGAAACAACATAGATGGTGGGGGAAGGAATCGATCTGACCATAAGTTGTGACAGCTGAAGGTCTTCGGTGGTTGGAGACGAAGAAGGTAGCTAGAGGTGGTCGGAGATGAAGTAGACGTGGAGGAGGTGAATATGGTGGATCTTCAACGCTCACCGGAGTTGTAGATCTGGAGAAAAGAGATTGCCGGTGGTAGAACATCGGAGATCAAAGAGAAAAGAGGAAGGCGATTTTTTCTGGTGTTCTAGTGAGGTCAGATGTCGGAGACGAAGCATACATCACTAAGATCGAACCAGTACTGAGCACAAATTGTAAAGGAAAATCGCCAGATTCATAAATCTCCTAACAAACCATCAGAAACGAGAGTCAGAGGTGGTCCTTCGTCGGATATCACATACAAGGAGTTGTTCAATTGCTGGAGGTGTTCGGTCGTCGGAAAAGTAACGACGGTGGCAAACGCCAACAGTGATGGTGGTGGTAGTGTCTTTGTCGGAAATTATGGCAATGATCAGAGGTTGCGACAGAGGAAGAGAAGTGGCGGTGGATGGGCCGTCGCCGGCGGTGTGGCGGTGGAAGGTTGCCGTCGACGGTGGTTGAGGTGTGGGTGTTCATCCACATGGTTGAAGAAGTTGAGAGGATTTTTTTCGGATCTAAATCTAAGATCCGATGAAATGGAAGACATAAAATAAAAAATTGGATTTAAGTTTTGTTTTATTTACAATCATGCCACTTTTTTGTTTTACATAGGACAAAAATAGTCTTTTAGTAACAGTTATTCGATAAATAATAAATATCCGATAAGGTAAAAATAATAGGTTCTTAGTAGTCTTTAGTAACAGTTATTCGATAAATAATAAATATCCCATAAGGTAAAAATAATAGGTTCTTAGGTTTCTTAATCTGGTTCTTTTATATATATATATATATATATATATATAATTAATGGTTTAAGAAATAGTATATCTTTTGAACTTTAGATAGCTACAATATTTTATAGGATTGACAATTTTAGTCCCTCGCTAATTAGACTTGGGCCCTTATTGTCGGTTTTATCACTGCTCCCACATCCCCTGCTTCCAATTAAATGTACCCACATGTTCCATCGCCTTAAATAAAGAAAGATTTCTTCCTGCTTATTCTTTTATTCTCCCACCAAATTAACGGACTGTTACCGCATCTTCTTCGCTTATCTGTCTTCCTCTTCTACTATGCATCTACTTCCCCATTACACAATGTTCCCATCTAAAATTATGTCGTCGTCATTGTCTTCAGCTTCGTCCATCGCTATCGTCGCCACTGTTGGAGAAGAAGACTGACATATGTTCTAACCAACAAGCCCTAAAAGCACAGTTCACACTTCAGATCTTCAAATTTGATTTGTGTGTTTGGTAGTGGGAATGATTTCCATCAGCACCCCTAATCAGGTGATTTTTTCTTTAACTTTTAGCTCTCGATTATCACTCTAAACCTCAACAAAATTTTGGGATGCATTTGTTAACTCATCAAAAGTACAGTTGCTAGAGCAGACTCAAATAAAAAATGGAAACTCAACCACATACCTCCTTACCCTTTCTTTACCTTTAATAAACTTTCTTTTCTAGCACTTACTTTTTTTGTGTCCGAAAACTGAATTATGATGAGTTGTGTTGCGCAGCCTGACCATTCAGCATGTCTGACTATAGATATAGTAACATCAATTTTTTCTCACCGATGTTGAGTTACACTTTGCCAATTCTTCGTGTATATATATATATATATATATATATATATATATATATATATATATATATATATATATATAAAGAAACTAGTTTTTTTTATTTTTATCAGTGCCAATGGATATACACAAATGGATAGACTATCAGAAACATATAAGCATAGATAAAGATCTAAAAACTTGGTTTTGGTAAGCTAAGAAACTTAAAATTAAAGGGAAAATCTTGGTTTAGGTAATCCAGAAAGTTTAGAATTAAAGAAGGGCTTATGACTTATAAATGAGAAACTATGCCCCATGTACATAATTGTTCACTGTCATTTTAATTGTGCATAATAGATCATTAAAGTGAATATTTGTGTATTAAAATACTACTATCAGTGGATATTGCGGGTGATAATGGTTTTTTTATACAATACTATTTACTTTAAAATCTAGTTTGTATAGTGGTGTGGTTTTTATCCATATAAGTGTTTTTTATATAAAAAAATTGAAGGATTTTTTGTATAAATTTTTCTATTTTTAGATATGTTGAAATATTTAATCCGAGGTTTGGGTTTAACCGGAGGGTCTTATCAGATATTGTCGGTGTATACATCGGTTTTGAACTACTATATTGATTTTCCTCACCTTGGTTCGGCACATAGATCGCCTATTTCATGTAAACATCAGTCTCACGCATTGAGTTAGCATCTTAGCATCTACATGGATTGTGGTTTCCACCATCTTCATTTGTAGGAATTGGTTACATAGCTCCAGACGCAATGATGACTCCATTCACTCCTAAATGTAACCATTCTTGCCTCATTCTGCATCTGCATTATATATGTAGTATCCATGTCAACGATATGGGCCGGCGTTCATTTATCCTTATAGGTTAAAGACTATACATAATTTTTTATTGACTTATACTATTTTTCACTTTATATGTATTTGATTGATTTATGTAAAAAATTAAATGCATATAAATTGTTTGTCAAAATGCCTAAAAGAGACTTTTTTATGAATTCAAATAAACAATAATATATTAGTGGTTACATAACCTAGATGTTGAGCATGTATGGTTTCGTCAAAAGATATATCTTTTAAATCTATGAGGTTTTCGTTGATTTCTTCATGTGTTCCTGAAATTTTATAGAGAGAGAGAGAGAGAGAGAGAGGGGGGGAGGGACATATTGTAATTCATAGCTCACTAATGTTGCAGATTTTGTTTCGTGTGTCTGTGTGAGACTGATTGTTTTTACGTATACTGTTAATATGAGTGTTATTGACTACTGTAATCCATCCCTTACTCATATCCATGAACCTTGTTTGAAAACTTTGTGGTTGACTTCTTATGTATCCACAAAACTCGATTTTATCAAAGAAAGATGACCCTTCTTAAAAAATAGTCTAATTATCCTTTACTTTGATGCAGGTCCTTTATATCTTCGATTGTTGTTGATGTGTGAACTATAATTCTACAGATGAGTCAAACATCCTATGAAGAAGGTGAAAAGAAAGTTCCTACACAAGGAGCCTTTGATCGCATGACATATTGACTTAGTACTCCATGTCTATTTTCTACACTTTTTCGGTGGTCTGTTTAATGCAAGAACTAACATGTAAGTATTTATTTTATAATGTTTTTTTTTAACTCTTTGATTTTTTTGAAGAAATCCACACAGGTCTCATAAATCTATTTTTTGACATTTAACATATTTTGATTTGCTTACATTTCAGAAATTAAATGTTCAAGATTTCTAAAATCAATGGAATTCTAAGTACAGTTCAAATATTAGTATCACCTTCATGAAGGACATGGTATAGTTTTTATATACGGCTGAAAGGATGTCTTTAATCAATAGTTATGCAATCACTATTCAACAATTATGTCTCCCTTCTTAATATTTTTTTTGTATTATTTTTTTATATAATAATAGCCACTTATATTTTTTTAACCCATAATATAATTATACATATTTTGTTATATAATAACTTAGTAAAAACCCATTATATTTGTTGCCATTTTCAATCTATTAATAGTTTTTATATATATATATATATATATATATATATATATATATATATATATATATATATTCAGACTATAAAAGTTTCTGATATTTTTCCAAACTACCAATTTTAACAACTTAGTAAAAAAAACCATTATATTTGGATAATTTGGCAGTTTAACTATTTTGAGTATATTTTCAAAACCACTACACTTTCAAAAAAAAATGTCCAATGTTATCATAAACAGAAAATGAAAGTAGGATGCTATAATACGCATTAAACGAAAGTAGATTGCTATTCTTTTATAATTAAGTATAGAAAACATTCTTATGTAGCTTACCATATTTTGTTTATGTTTCATTAATTTTTACTTAATAAAGACATAAATAATAACTTCAATATATATATATATATATATATATATATATATATATATATATATATATATATATATATATGAGCTAGGTTCAAATGTTTCTAGCAACTATTGTGTGCATGAATGCACCAATAGGAAATTAGGAAAAAATAAATAATTAAATAAATCATTTAAGGGTATTATAGTAATCTTTGCATAATTAATTATGGTAGATCAACAACAATTTTTTATATCACGCAAGAAGCAAAGATAAATATAGAACATTAGCCCTAAATCAATTTCACCGCTTCCCACCACCCCTGTAGATCGATTAAAAACAACATCGAAGAGGACACCTTCAAAGGACGGTAATACCATTTTTTTTCTTCTTCTCTCTTCCACAACTGCCTCTTCCAGATCGAATCTCCCCCCCCCCCCTGCAATCTAGGTTTCCACAAATCTCCTTAAGCTCTTCCGATTACATTTGTTGAACCTCTCTTCTTCACGATCTGCCCACGTCTCTTCAAGTCCTGACACTATTATTTACATTTCAAAGTACATAAACCCTTTTCCCCTTTTCAATATTTACAAAGATTTGATTCAATCTTACCTCTGTTTTAGCAATAGTTGGTGTCCGATTTGATTTTTTCTTCTATCGTTTTTTGGTTTTGTACCGATCATGACGATTGCTGATTCGGGTGCCCTAATGGATAACGAATCACTATGCTTGTCGTGCACTCCAGAGGAAGAGCGAAGGATTGTTAAGGAGTTAACATATAAGGCCGAGTTATGTTTGAAAGAGGGCAACTTATATTATGTCGTCTCCAACAGGTAATCTAATGTATATCTAAGTTAACTTATATTATGTCGTCACCATTTCTCTCTGTCTTCTCTAAGTTAACTTATCTAATGAATTAGATTAGTATGTTAGTGTGTTTGGCTGTACTTTATCTTATTGCATGTAAGGTGTTTGTGAAAATGTCTAAAAGAGAACTTGATATAATATATACAATTTGTTTGATCGGTGGGTTTGGATGTGCATTATCTCCCAGATATCATCCCTCGGCATGGAATGATATCTCGTCCGTCTCATATCCTCATCTGTAGCGTACTGTGGGATCAACAATGCTCGTTCCCGAAACTTGGCAGTGATCTCTGCTACGATCTCGGTGGTCTGCTGAAGGTTATGAAACTCCCTCACAAGTCGTTGCACCTCAATAGGTGGTGCAAATTCCGCATCGAATCGCCGAACAAACTCGACCCACGTCATCTCAGCCACACCGGCTGCTCCCACCTGGCTGGTCACCTCTCCCCACTAATCTTGGGCTCTGTCTCTCGGCATACATGAAGCAAAACCCACATTTGCCGCATCAGGGCAAGAACTCGTGTGTTGGGCGTTCTCAATATCCGCCACCCAGCGTCGGCTAACAATGGGGTCCCTAACCCCGAAAAACTTCGGCGCTCCACACGCCTTGAACTACCGAAACGAGGGAGTTCGGGCCCCGACCTGGCCCGCAACAATCTCGGCTCTGAATGACCTGAGCCTCTCCTCCATAATCTCCATCATCCCCTCCTTGAACGTCCCAAAGATCACTGGGGTAGCGTCAAGGATGCCCTTCGTAACCTCGGCTGCAATGTTCTCGTGCAGCCTCTCATCAATGGGCTCAGTACCACTTCCCGGTCCAGATCCAGATCTCGATCCTGATCCTGATCCGATCCTGATCCCCCTGTCCCAAATCGTGTCACCACCATGCTGAAATGAAATGTCATAAATCATAATGATCATGATATCTATATATGGAATCTTTCCACACCGGTCCTCCTTAGAGCTATCAGGTCTAACATTGGTTCAGGTACAGGTCTTGTGCTTTCAGTAGTACGGGCCCAATACTACCTTCCACACCTACCTGTACCTCCCCAAGGCTCTACCTGCTAACTCTAATTCGTTCAAAAGATAAATCATGTCCCACAGACTATCACATATCTCAGATCTCAGGCTATCCTAAGATTTGCTCTACTCACATCAATCAGACCAATCATAACAGTTTGCCTTTATGCATGCAGTTTATACACATAAAAGGATCAAATAGATTTTCGAATAAGAGATTCTACCCTAGGACCACAACCAAACAAGGAACATGAAATAAGGCCAAATCAATCATTCTAAGGCTATATGCTCCTAACCGTATACAATTTTAAAAGCATACACATAGCAAGATCCATACGATTATCATAGCTCAAATACCAGTATAACATGGCTAGCATATTGGGGAACTACTTACATGGCTCGGCCGATCACGCGCGTTGCACTCTCATCTTTTCTATTCTTCAAAAGTTTTAACTTTTATTTTATTATTGAAAACAATTATCACCATTTCCTTAGTTTGAATCCTGACACACCCGAGAGTGTGCCTGAATCCCTTAAACCAAGGCTCTGATACCAACTTGTAACGACCCCATTTTCAAAGGATTTTTTTTTCATTTTTGATTAACCAAAACACATTCTCATAAATCGTGAAATCCAAATATAATCATTTTCAAAACTCATATCAATTACAATTTTATTTCAAAACATCAGAGGGTCCCATAAAAGTGTCTGAGAGAGTGCACGTCGCGCCATCAAGCCTTGCCCTTACCCTTAGGCTCAGATGTACCTGAAACAAATCCACAAACTGTAAGCTAATGCTTAGTGAGTTCCCCAGAGCATACCCCACGCATAATCCACATAACACATAACATATTAGCTATAAAAGCTACATATATACTACATAAGCCATGCATACAACAAATAGGGATGTTGTGGGCTCGTCCCCAGGGTCTTACTCCAGGATGCCATGGGCTCCCCACATGTTCTTACACCTAAGTGTCATGGGCTCCCTATGGTATTCGATAGGAAAGCCATGGGCTCTCCACATGGTCTTACATCCAAGTGCCACGAGCTCTCCCATGGTCTTCCACACATACCTACTATATATACCAATAGCATGCTTCCTAGATCAACAAACCATCCTACCACATAATACAACTACAGCTAGGATGCCACATATCATAAAATGGGCCGGCCTTGGTGCCTTAGACCAATCGGTATGATGAGGAGACTCACCTCTCATGAATGTTGTGCTGACAAGATAAGATCCAATAAGTCCCAACGCACAGCTCCAACTCAACTCCCTATAAGCATCATAAGATTAACTTGTCATAATCCCAAAATTACCCTTAAAGTCAACCTTGGTCAAAGTCAAGGTTAACAGTCAAGGTCAACAATCCATGTTGACCCCAACTCGTCGAGTGCATCTAGCAACTCGCCGAGTTCCTACAGAGTCCAGAAAACTTTAACAAACCCTAGCCAACTCGCCGAGTTGTTTCATCAACTCGACGAGTTCACTTGATATCCAGAGAACGAGGAAATCCAATCCGACTCGTCGAGATGCCAGGGCAACTCATCGAGCCCCCCTCCCTGTTTGCTCATTATGATGATGCTCCGAATACAGGGACTCCACGACTTAGATCTGAAACCCTAAGGTGTCTAGAAGGATAAATTTTCCAACTTTAACTTCTAGAACCACTCCAAATGCTCTAAGGTCCTTATCAAAGGTTGGAAAGCTCAAAAGCTTTGCCAAGTGGTCCAAGACTCTAGGGATATGGAATCCCTCCTTTTCAGAAGAGTTTCTAGTCCTCAAAACGTTCCAAAGATGGAGGCTTTATGGGCATGCATGTCTTTAAGTCAAAATGGCCAAAAGGGGAAATATACTCTAAAAAACCCTTGCATGGCATCCTTGCTTGACCAAAAGCTAGATCTAGCCCACCTTGGGACTATTTTGCACTGGAGATCCATAAAGTTGCAAACTTTATGAATCTCATGCATGCAATCAACAAGAATGATAGGAAATGAAGGGAAAACTCAAGATCTAGCCATATTCTAAGATAAAAATCAAGTCTTGAAGACTTACAACAGTTCACAAGATGGTCAAGCTTAAGAGTGAGGGCTTGGTTTGCTGGATCTCCTCCTTCTTCTCACTATCTCTTTATTTTTATGCTCCACAAGTCACTCTAGCTCACAAAATGGAAGAGAATGGGTTTAGCACAGACGTTCTTAGGGTTTGGAGGCTGATGGAATGTCAGCCTCAAGGTTCTTAAGGAGATTATATAGGGTGCAAACCCTAAAAATTAGGGTTTCTCTTTATAGCTCCTACTCGTCGAGTCGGGCCTTCCGACTCGTCGAGTAGGACCCAACTCCTGCGTCCTCATAATAGCCTCTACTCGACAAGTCGGAGCTCCCAACTCGTCGAGTCCCAGCATCAAAACCCTAAAAATTAGAAAATTAAATTAATAGTTGGAACAGGTGTTACATAGGCGAGGGGTAAAATGGTCATTTTACCCCATATATGTGTGGAGTATTGGATTTGGTTTGGAACCCAATTGTTAATTGGGTGTTGTTTGTTTGATAGCTCGGGATTCTAGCGGATCGGCGGTCGGAGATTTATTCGTGGGTTCAGTTGTCGAGGTGAGTCTCATCATTGTTCTATGGGTCGAAGGCACCAATGTCGGCCCATTTGGTTTGTGTATTGTAGGAAGACCAGGGGGTGTCCCTTGGCAATCTGTGTGCAAGACCAGAGTCTGAATTCTGGTAGTAAAATTAGTTAAGTAGTATAGAATGTATGCTAGTTGTTTTTGTGATGCTTGCATGGAAGACCAGGAGGTGGCTCCTAGCAAGGAAGACCATGATACGGCTCGTGGCATAATGGCAAGACTATGGATGACACATAGCACTTTTTATTGATTATTGGATATGTATGATATATATGGATCGTTTGATATGTATGGTATGTGGTATTTGGGGAACTCACTAAGCTTTGTGCTTACAGTTTGTGGTTTATGATTTCAGGTACTTCCGGTTCGAAAGGGAAGGGTCCGGCTTGATCGCGGCGCATATACCTGTGTTTTTTTCCGCAGTTCAGGATTTTCGGAATGAACTTTGATAATTGTTTTAGTTTGAAATACTTCTAAATGTTTGAAGAAAGGTTAAATGAATGTTTTGATTATAATAAAATAAACATTTTACCCTATGATTTTCAGGATGTTACATGAAGACTCATATGGATTATGTTTCTTTCATTCTTTGGAAGGACTGGTTCAAAGGTGTTATTTCAGAAGGAAGATCATCACTTTCAAAATTTCAAATAAAGGCCAATTTTGTCTTTTTTGGTGGATATAAATACCGACAATTTTAAACTTGATTTTATGATTATGGGTTATTTTCAGTAGAAAAATAAAGATAAGAGGAGATGTTTAGAAAGAATTTTTATTCTTGGTGCAAAAATTTGGAAAGGGGCATTTCAGTTTTTTTTTTATTTTGTCATATGCGACAGATCTCTGGTTAGTCTGCATATTCGAGTTTATGCTAGACAGGTGAGGATTCTTATTTGGTTTGAAGTCTTTTGGGTCTGGTGCAATACTAACTTCCATGGTTATTTTGGTCATTTGTAGATTGTTACAAGGATATGTCTTTTTCTGTGGTTATTAAATTAATTGCAACTGGATTGAGGGGATTTGCTACCTATACTATACAAAAATTTTGAGGGGTATTTTCGATGTTTTGTTAATCGAAAAAAAAATTGATGGTAACTTTTTTATCGTTTAAAATCCTCGTTTTTCTGTTTTTTTTTCATTTGAACACTTCATTCAAACCCGTGACGTAGCGTGTGCTGATTTTTTACTAGTTTAATTATATTTCTTCACAACAACATAATCATGTTATTTGTATTTATATCTAAATTTGTATAATAATAATAATAATAATAATAATAATAAGTAAAAACTTTCCACTTCTCTATGTTGTCGTCTAATGTGATTTTATTTAAACTAAAAAAAAACTTATGCTATTGTTTTGGTAAACGAAACGTCAACAACTAAGACATATGATCTCGAGCGTACCAGGGGTGGTCCAACTTATATCGGAAGTATTCCCCACCAGTAGGGGTGCAAACGAGCCGAGTCGATCACGAGTCTGGCTAGGCTCGGCTCGGGCTCGTTTAATTTATATGAAGCCCGACCTCGAGCTCGGCTCGATTCGAGCTTTCTTATACTGAGCTCGGCTCGAGCTCGTAAAGAATTATACAAGCTTGGCTTGGGCTCGACTCGTTTTTTATCTGGCGTGCCTAAATAAGCTTAAGCTCGGCTCGAGCTATTAAGAAGCTCGTTTACCGATACCCTAAATCCATAATTCCCCTAATATGTTTTTATTTTAATATATTTAAATAATAATAAATTATATTATATAAATGCTCGTTTAGGCTCGCGAGGCTAATCGAGATTAGTGTCATAGGCTCGAGCTCGTTTAATAAACGAGCTTAATATTAATCTCGAGCTCGGCTCGGGCTCGTTTAAAATTGGTTTCAAGTAGAGCTTTTAACGATCCGATCCTGAGTAGCTCGCGAGTAGCTTGGCTCGTTTGCACCCCTACCCACCAGTCATAAGATCTCAAGATTTATTCCCTCGATAGCCGACACTGAAATTCCAAAGCGCTTCCAAATTCCAAACATGAAACCTTACAACGGAACCACGGACCCTAACGAGCACATAACACAATATAGAGAGAGAATGTAAATCATTACCATTCCATCACACTTAAAGGAAGCCTTTTTATGCAAGGATTTTGGTTTGAATCTTACAGGATCATCCTTGAAATGGCTTATCAATGTTCCTCTTTACTCTATTAACTCTTTTTCTCACTTAGTTAATCATTTCAATAATCAGTTTTCTTACATCAGGATATTCGAAAGGATCACTAGTGATCTTTATCGAGTGGTTCAGGATCCTAAAAATCCCTTTAGGGACTTTGTAAGCATGTTTGGCAGGGAAGCAATGAACATACCAAACATTGACATGGCCACTGCCATAGAAGCCTTTAAACTGGTCCCAAAGAAGGATTCTCCACTCTACGAAGATCTTGTTATGGCTCTGTGCAAGCGAATGTATGAAGTCAGAAGTAGAGCATTGAGATTCATGAGATTAGAAGAAGACAAAGAAATTCAAAAGAGGGTCAGTACACCAAATTTTGTGATAACCCTAACAGGAAGGCTGAATCATCGGCCCAAAGCTCCTATAAATCAAAACCATACTCCAAACCTGATCATCATAGGGTTAATGCCCTTGATGATGAAGGGAGGAAGACGAATTCCCCAAGATCACTGATTATTTCTTTTCTGTTTTCAGGTCTGATCTTCGCTATGCAGAAACTTGGCGACAAAGCAAGGTGGCCAAGGAAATGAGACAAATCGGGTGGCTGGAAAGACAAGTCTAAATGGTGTGCATACCATGAAGATTTTAACCACATCACTGAGGATTGCATAGCCCTAAAAAAGGAGATTAGCTATCTCCTAAGTAAAGGACATCTCAAAGAGATCCTAGGAAGACGAAAAGAAAGATCAAAGGAAAAGCAGTAGGATCCTACGAAGATCCTGGAAAAACCAAGATCCCCTCCTTCGGACGCCAAGGTAATTAATGTTATCTATGTGGGTTCTGATATTTGTGGAACTTCTTACTCTGCAACAAAAGAAAGTCCACGGTATCCAAAACAAAGAAAAAAGAAAGACCCCAGACTAACACATCGATAATCGGTGATAAAGAAATCAGCTTCGATGAACAAGATAGAGAAAATATCCAGGATCTTTATCATGATGGATTGGTGATAACTCTCTACATCACCAATCACTTTGTCAAAAGGATCCTGGCGGATGGAGGATCGTCAGTGAACATCATACTCTTAAGTGCTCTGACCAGGATGAACATACCAGAATCCGAAATAATCAAGACATCCTCAGTACTAATAGGAATCAACGATGAAACGAAGCATACTACTGGAGAGAGCAAGCTACCCATCTACATCGAAAGAGTAAATTTTATACAACGCTTTTGTGTTATTGATGATTTGTCTTCCTAATTTGTTATATTAGGTAGTCCCTGGATCCATTACATGAAAGCGGTTTCATCAACGTACCATCAATACGTCAAGATGCCTACCCCACGGGGGACAGTGAAGATCATCGGTGATCAACAAGAATCCAAAGAATGCTACAAGACCTCGACAGAGCCTTCCACAGTACCAAGAAAAGCATAGCAATTAAAGTAAAGGGCACAAGACATACTAAAAGTTGAAGAAAAAGATCTAAAAGAAGTGCCCTTAAACCTTGAGGACCTAACGCTAAAGTACTCATAGTATCCTCAATACCAGGGGAAATCGGACAGGACCTAATAAAGTTTCTAAAAGATAGAAAAAAGACCTTCACATGGAAACATGAAGATATGATAGGTATAGATAAATAAATTATAAGTCACAAATCAATATAGATCCTTCTTTCAGGCCTATACATCAAAAAGAAAGAAGTTCACACCCGAGAGAAACCAAATCATCCAAGAGGAAGTTGAGAAACTTCTTAAGGTATGAATGATTAAAATGTAAAGTTTTCAAGGGGGTTAGCCAATGTGGTGGTGGTACAAAAGAAGAATGGAAATGGCCAATGTGTGTGGACTACATTGATCTTAATAAGACTTTTTGTTAAGACCGGTTGTCACACCCAATTTAAAAAATTAAATTATAACTATTGGTTGCACTAAAAATATAGCACATGGAAGAAGAGTCGAATCCTCAGGGACACAGCCTAATGGTCAATGCATTTTCCATCAGGCACAATCTAGTCAAAACAGAAATATAAAAGGGGGGGGGGGGTTTGAATTAACTAAAAAAACTAAATTTTGCAGTGATATAAACTAAACAAAAATCAATATTAAAAACGATTTCAGTTCTGCTACGACTTTCCTAATCATGCAACTAGTTCAGATATGGTTATTCAGAATGCGTTCTATTTAAGCTGGTACTGAGAAAATATAACAAGCTCTACTATAATCTCTTTTACCTGAATTATTTAATCAAAACAAGCTCTTTCAATTAACCCTAACTTTTTACTGTTCAATTAAATAAGCTCTTAATTTAATTAGAAAAATTGCATTAAGTTCTGTGTAAAATTCCCAACAATACCCAATACTTCTCACAAACTCGGAAGCGTAAAGATATGATTTTTCAGTTTATATCAGAGTTAAATCTCAAACACGGAACCAATCTGATACTTGTTACTTATTACCAGTTGACAAGACAATTACGGATCTATTAACTGATTAACTGGAATGATAAAAAAAACTAGCTAGGAGATCAGACTAACAAGAATTTAAAACCAAACATTCATTAAGCACAAAACGGATTCGTGGCAAACATGCGATTGCAGGACAAACATGCGATCACACCTGCGATCGCATTTTTGGGCCATGTAATCGTATATTTTTCCTTTTTCACAAACATGAAAGTTGTTGGAAATTGTGTCTAGTTTTTAGAAAATTTTGAATATCGTCAATATGAGTTATGTTTCATGAGATATGCTCAAAATACTTACAGAGGGTCAAAGCTGTCAGCAACATTCTTTAGCTTTAGATTGCAGATTCTATCTTCATGTGATCAATTCGATCGAATGTTTCTTGACCAAAACATATTCCAAGCATTCCTCAACATCCTCCCTCTGTTCCAACTCCATTTTAAGCTCCAAACGTGCATCCAACTGCTTTCAAAGCACTGCTCCACTCGAACTATATGAAATTGACATAAAAAATCCTAGTAGTACGAGAATTCTAATAAAATATATGAGTTGAACATTATTTAAATAAATGACATGAAAATGTACAAAATATTATGCTAAATGATAATAAAAACTACCCTAAAAGATGCATAAAATGGCATCTATCAAATCTCCCCAAGCTTGAACCTTACTTGCGCCCAAGTATGAAAAAGAATAAAACATTATAAACAAATGGAAATATGTAGATGACCTAAAAAGAATTTAGAATTAAATAAAAGAAACTAAAAACTTAAACTAAAATACTTCACTCTTTTTTTTTCACATGATCAAATTTCACAACGAGGAAGATCCAATGAAATCACTACCTAGACAACAGTCTCAATACTTTTATTGCATATTCATAAATCATATTTAATAAGTCAAACCAAGTTTGAGCAAATAATTTTTACGCCGCATTAAATTTGTGAAAACAGTGTGTTTTTAAAAAATAATTTCACGAAAATTCGTTTATAAAAACTTAGCTTGACCAACCCCTCGTTTTTTCCGAACTCGTCCAGTAAACGGGGTAAGCTCCATTATGGACGGAAAATCCAAGCTTACCCCTATGATTCCACTATCGAGGGATCAATCTCATTATACCACACATCTTCTTTGTCTTGATCAACTCTTCATATTTAACTTGCTTGCTTCTTGATTTCGACTTGAACTTGACTTGGATTTGACTTTGAATTTCAGATTTTTTGAAGTTGCTTGATGTACCATTTCTAACATATATATTGAATGGACGTGAATTTTACTTTGAGGCCCACCATATCTTCAATACTTCAAAAATGATGATAAATTGTGGGTATAACAAGAGTTCCCTCCCAACCTCAAAAGGTGCAGAAACTATAGGGGTCAGTACTTCAAAGAATGATAAGGGTTATTCAATCTAGGTTCTTTTTAATGCATCTAAGGAAATTATTTTCAAAACACTGTTTGTTTTTCCATCCCACACTTCATTGTAAAAATTATCTGACTCTTATGTTGGTTCATATTGAAAACATTTATAGCACTCGAAAAGATAAGTCTTAAAAATTGATTGTAATGAGACTGTTATTTTCGGTAACTATCACACTTCATCTTACAGAGCTATCAAATGTAAATAATATCCTCATCTCATGTAAAATTTCAATTTTTTTAATTTTTTTAAAGAGTTTTAAGAATTTTTTAATATGCATAAAATAAAAAATAAAAAAACTACAAATAAAATCTTTTTTGGTTTTTTTATGAATGCAGAAAAATAAAAAAGAAAATATTATTTTTGTATTTTTCAAATTTTTATATGCAAATGCAAAAAGAAAAATAAAATTTGAAAAATTTAGCCTAAAACTGAAAATTTAAAATTTTTAACAAAAAATGCAAAATTTTACACCAACCCCCTTCCCAAGCTTAAAATGATGCATTGTCCTCAATGCTCAGAGAGGAATGAACAGCTCAATAAAGGTTATAAAAGCAAAAAGGTGCAACAAGGAATGAATGTACCTCTGATTTCCCTAAGCTTGCTTGAAAATGCGACCATTTCTTTATTGAAAGCAACTCTGTCGATCCTCTGATTTCCCCAAGCTTGCTTGGAAATGCGACCGTCTCTTTGTTGAAAGCGTAAAAAACTAAAAATACTCCTTGAGTTGCCTCCCGGAAAGCCGCCCATTTTTAAAGTCGTTGGCTCAACTTTGCCCAACCAGATTATTAACTGTTGTGGTTGGGACTTCTCTGAAGCTCAACTCTTTTCCTTGTCACTCCAAATCCCTTCAAATATGGCAATATTGGTGGATCTGGAACTTATTCAGCAAACTGGAAAGACTCCGAATTGTCTTCAGATATGTCTTTCAGATTATTAGATTTCTTTCGTTTTCTGATCTTCTTTTTATTTCTTGAAATATTCTCTTCAAATTTTTCAGATTCTTTACTTTTCAAATTTATACCAGAAATCATCTTTCCCTCTTTTTCTTTCTCTAAAACCATTTTTCTTTTCAGTTTTTTATTTGATTCTTCCTTAGCAGAAATCATCACTTTTTATTTATTCTTTTTTCCAGAAATCGTCTTTTCTTCCTCCCCAAGCTTATTTATATCCAGCTTCTTATGAGCAACTATCTTCTCCTTTTTTTCGCTAAGCTTTCCTTTTTCCAGCTCTACTGATGTGGCAGATAAGTTTCTGTCTACAAATATTTCTTGCACAAAGACATTAGAAAACTCACAGCAGCCCTCGGATAAAGGACTGTTGGTACCCAGATAATTAACAGAAATATTATCACAAGTATCATAATCATTCATTTTTATATTCACCACACCCCCATCAAATTTCATAGAAAGCGTACCAGCAAAAACATCAATTTTCGTTTTAGCAGTTTTCAGAAAAGGTCTTCCCAAAATAATTGAGTTTTTATCTGACACGTCTAAATTTCCAATGTCCAAAATATTAATATTAGTAGGAAAGATAAGATTATCCACCTGGACAAGAACATCCTCCAGTACACCTTTTGGGTGTACTATCGAGTGGTCAGCCAACTGGATAATTGTCCTGGTCTTTTGTAAAGTTCCCATTTTTAATTTTTGAAAAACAGGAAAGGGAAGGACATTGACTGAAGCACCAAGTTCAAGCATGACATTTGAAAAATTAAGGTTCCCCAATTTACAAGGAACTGAGAAATCCCCGGATCCTTACACTTTGGAGGCAAACATTTTTGTAAAATAGAGGAGATATTTTCGCCAGCTTTGACAGTTTCATTATATCTTATTTTTTTCTTAGAAATACATAAATTTTTCAGAAACTTGGCATAACGAGGAATGTGTTGGATAACATCTAAAAGTGGAAGATTTACCTTAACCTTGCGAAAATTTCCATAATGTCATCCTTCTCTCTTTCGTGCTTCATATTCTTCAGTCTTGATG
The DNA here is from genome assembly GCF_052849685.1 of Lactuca virosa. Lineage (NCBI taxonomy): Eukaryota > Viridiplantae > Streptophyta > Magnoliopsida > Asterales > Asteraceae > Lactuca > Lactuca virosa. The sequence continues at coordinate 23,360,446 of NC_136431.1, read as the reverse complement.
GAAATGGTACAACTGGCTTGTACTCCTTCAGATTCCGCTGGACTGATTTTGGGGACTCTTTTTCTTTATCTTCTTCAGCTTCTTCTTCAACCAACACCTCTTCATACTCTTCCTCTTCTTTTTTTGTTTCTTTTACATTTTCTTCTTCAACTAGAACTTCTTCGTATTCGTTATCAGCTTCTTCTGGTTCAGATGCGCTTGGGCCTCCATAATTTTTCCCACTTCTCAAGGAAATAACACTAACATTGTGCTTCAGATAGTTTTCTTTGTGCCCCGGCAACTTCCCTTGAGATTCCAGACGGCCCATAGAAGTGGCAAGTTGAGACACCAATTGTTCCAGATTTTTGATACTAGCTCTGGTTTCCGTCTGGAATGTTTGGGTGCTCGTGACAAGACTATTCACTATATCTTCTAAGGACACGCTGGAACTACTGGGTTGATGATGCATGTTCTGATTCTGGTAATCCGGGTTCTGGGAGCTTTGTTGATTCTGAAAGTTGTGCTGATTCTGAGAATTCTGTTGACGCTTTGCTGATTCTGAAACTTGAAACCTTTACCTGCGCCTATAGGTAAATGGAACAATCTCATATTAGATCCTAATATCAAGTGTCCATGGTTGTGTAGAACCACGATATAACATCGGTCAGAATTGACCAAGTGACAAAATATACCTTCCTATGTATCAAGTATATAAGGAATTAGTCTGTATATGATGTTTTCGTACACTCGCTACCAATAATAACTTGAGATATATTGATCTAAGTCCCTTCTCTGGTCTTCTTATAAATGCTTGTGTTAGTGATAGCGTGAAAACAATGTGGACTGGAAAAAGTCGAAGCCTAAAAAGAAGGCACGTAACGGTTGAGTTCGTGGACCCTGTTATCCTTGGAAAAGGAAGAATAGTTATGAGAAGTCACTTAAGTAAAGGTGTTAATGGATTTAGGTCGGTAGACCGTTAAGCTGTCATAAAAGAACCTAAACTATTATTTTATGTTTAGCACAAAAGAATCAGCTAAGACAGTATTGTATGGAAACAAGTACTACGGAAACTCCTTGCTTGAGGATTGAGAGACAACTTGGGAATTGTTATTCAACGTTATTTTGTTGATGATTATGGGACATAATCATCCTACGGGGGAGATAATTATAACGCCCACATCTTTGGGCTAGACAAAATAAACAATAATCATAATTTAAATCCTCAATGGGGAATCTCATTAGTCGTGTGCATTGTAGACTACGTATTATAAAGTCATTTTAGTAATTTATCGATAAACGATGAAATGGAAATCTCGATTGAAGATTATTTAGGACAAATAATCTTGACGGAAAATGATGGATTTGTGATAAGAATCATGTACATATAAAACACACTCAAATCCGACTTCATATGAAGAAGTCATGGACTTCCGAAGTCTTCACGATCAGTTAGCGTATCGTAAATAGTGAATCGGAGATAGGTTGCTTATTAGCCTAAGTAACCTAAACAAAAGTCATAGCATTCGTTAAACCGAGAGCGTGCATATAGAGAACATCCAAATCTGACTTCTTAAGACGAAGTTATGACTTTTCTAAGTTCCAGCGTAACAATTTGCAACACTGGTATTGTCACACCCCCGAACCAGACGGCGGAAACGTCCGAGGGCTCGTGTGACTTAAATTGAAATATCATCACATTGAATATACATGAAACATAACATAAACATCACCATGCATTAATACATTACAACTGACCTTGTTCACATCAAGTACATTGTCTAAATATTACATATCCATAACATAAATTGTTTGAGAGTCACAAAACATAACATCCTAACACACTTGGTAATTTTCTTCAGCTTATCTCTTACCTGAGAATACAAGTTATTTTGAAAACGGTCAACACATATAATGTTGGTGAGTTCATAAGCAGGTTTGATATGAAAATGTTTTGTGTAGTTTGTAAAACCCAGAAAATCCGATATTTTCTGAAACGACAATTGTTACGAAATAGGTGTGATGATACATAAGTATATGCGTGGATGATTTCAAAACGTGTAAAAGTAGTATGTTTCTCATAATGAATTCTTGTATTATAGTTATCGAAAGTAAAAGTGAATAATGTTGTTCCCCCGGAAAACCCGATGTTTTCCGATATAAATAGTATGATCGTTTTGTATTATTGTATCGTCACAACGAATGAATATGATTTCCCATGATTACTTAGATGGTATTGGATCTCTATGTGAGTCGTTATAACCATGCATAATAATGACTATTTCGTATGTCTTGGCATTCTAGTGAAAGCTGGTATTGAATTAAGATTTTGTCACCCTAGACTGGCCGAGTCTAACTGTAGCGAACAGCTAAGGTGTGGGGGAGTCACCCCCGTATAGATCTATACACAAACTCTAGCTCTCTCTCCAAGAGACTTTGATTATAACTACAGACTACGACCGACACTTATTGGTGTCGCCCGTTATTACTCACTAAATCCAAATGAAATTGAATAACCTTGTTTAACAACCTGATTTATGTTTACTTGAATAAAAGGTAAGCCTAACAGACGAAGAGAATAGGACAACGGGGGCCCACTAATCATGTATGTTATTATAGGCTGTCGAGTATGCGACGGACACGTTAGCCCATCACGCATATGATTGATTTGGACCTTACTAGCAATGCAAATGGGCCACTACGGCCCAATAGCATGTAAAAGCCATTGAGGGTCCATTAGGCATGTAATTGGGTCACCTGAGGCCCAATAAACATGTGTAATTATATTGAGCCCAATAATCATGATATTGCGCCACAAAGGCCCAATAGCACGAATAGAATGTATTTGGGCCCAACCATTGAATCGCTTATGTTTTATCGACTTTAAGTTCGTATTGTTGGAATTTGTTGTATGTTAAATGTTTATTCACAATGTTTTTAAAAAAATATCTTAACGTTTGAATTATAACGAAGCTTTAGTTATATATATATATATATATATATATATATATATATATATATATATATATATATATATATATATATATATATGGGCCAAAATGGTCAATCTAATTTTTTTTTGGCCAAATAAACAATTATGAATGTTTGGGTTAAAAATGGCACTTTTAGTCCCTTTTTATGAAAATTGACATTTTTGGTCCTTAAACAATTTTTCTTAACCTTTTCCACCCAAACTTTATTTGAATAGTAATTTCAGTCCAAAACTATTGCATTTGTCATTTCCAGCCTTTATTTGTAAAAAGTTTACATTTTTGGCCCAATTTCCGTAAGTTTTACAATTTTGACCCCAAAATCAAAAACTTTGCATTTTTAGTCCAATTTGGTAATAAAATCATTTTCAACCCCTGAAATAGTTTAATTACGGTTTAGACTCATAGTCTGTTAAGTTTTACATTTCAGCCCCTCAAAACTTCATTTTTTTCGCAACCTTGGGCCCAAAAACTCGTGAGGCCCAATTTAAAGCCCAATAAGCTAAAATTTATGTTTTTGACCCTTTGAAAAGTATTATTTTCATAAAAATCAGCTTCTATACAAATAAATACCATATAACCCTCATAAAACCGATAATTATCAATTTACACCCAATCTTTGTTATTTTTGCAAAAATGACACTTGTAAAGTTCTTTGGCTTTGTTTTTCACTTTTTAAACTTAAGGACCCTTAGATCTATGATGTATGTTGTTTATTATGTTTTTGTTTATGATTCTTTCACCCTTTTTGCTATAGATCTCGAAATATCACAAGTATTACATATTATCACAACCAAAAACTAAAGAAAACACACATAGATCATCACATAATACTTGTATTCTCCCCCAAAAACAAGTAAAAACCGAAAACAAGGGGGTATGAACTCACCTTGCTTAGTTGCTCACGGTTTTGAAGAATAATGAAAGAAGATGGTGTTGTTTTTGGTTCTAGCAATCTCCTTGAGTGGATTTCGAAATTTGATGGGTTCTAGGGAGCATGATCACGAAATTAAGGTGGTAAGAAAGATGAATGAGTTCAAAAGAAAGTATGTTACTTAGATTTGTGAGATCTTACCACTAGAGTGCAACTTGAAGTGATTTTTGGTTGAAACCTCCTTGAAATGCTTCTAATTCTTGAAAATTCTTGATGAGAGGGGAGAGATGTTCTTGAATGTGTTTTTAGGAAGAGTTTGATATGGTTTGTGTGTGTGCTTCTTGCCTACGGTCGAAGATAAGAAGAAGAGGGAAGAAGAGAGAGAGAGTGAAGTGATAGATGCATGGGAGCATGGGAATGCTTGGTTACATGTTGAGTAATTTCCTAATTATCCCCTAAACAAAAATGAGGTGTCAAGGCATTATAATCCCCATTAATCCCTTCTCTTTTTTTTGTATATATATATAGTTGGGCCGAGAGGAAGAAAGAAGAGAGATGGAATGGGACTTTAATGCTTGGTTCTAATAATAGGAGGCCCATTTTGATGGTTTTCGGCCCATTGGGCCCTTAGGAGGGTTTACGGCCCAATTAGAATGAAAGAATGGGTTTCACGGCCCATTGAAGTTTATTAGGTTTGTTATGGCCCAATAAGGCCCATTAAGGTAAACCAATTCATTTTGGATCCATTATGGCCCAAAATGTTAAGTTTCATGGAAGTGGGTCCAATTAGGGCCCATTTAAGGGTCCTAAGCCCAAAATAGTCAAATTGGAAGCTTATTGGTCCATTAGGCCCAATAAGGAAATCCTAGTCCATAATGGACTTAAACCGGGATTTTTAGGGTTTCCAATCTTTTGTTGACCATTTGAAGTGTTTGTATAGGGTGTTTGATGGAATTTTGTTGTCATTGAATAAACATCATGCATACTTTCAAGTTTTAGCCACAAATGTTACCCTTGTTAATGTTTACAAAAACCTTAGAATTCCTAGTTGTGACAGGTATCGAATTTTAGATCGTTTGATTGTTAGTCGAAACAATCTAAATAAGAATCGAAGGTCTCATTAATAGAAACCCAACAATACAAAGACAGTCAAGAACGGACGTCGGACGAGAGAGTTATGAATTTTTAACGGACTTTAACAGTCTAAGCTTGTTAAAAATATAACTTTAAAAATAAAGTCAAAATTAGCCAATAGAGTCTAAATGAAATTTGTAGATCTCATCGATAGCTACAAGTGGATATAAAACCCGTCGAAAACATAGCTCGTATGAAGAAGATATGAATTTTCTTAGAATCAGAAATTCCCATGCGCGCTCACGTGCAACGATAAAGTGTGCCGCGTGCAGTGCCACACCACCCTAAATTCAACATGTGGCACCACACAGAAAGTAATCGTCACCCTCTTCCGACCAGAGGCGCGACACACACCTTATCTATGCACGACACACACTCCAGTTTCACCTATATAAACCTTCGAAAATCCGCTCTTTCCTCACACCATTCTTCCAGATTCTCTCTGGAACTCCTTCTAGCTCTTAGTCCCTTTTACTCCCAACTTCTCGACCCTTTCGGTGAAGCCCTGTGGTGTCATATAGCAGGTGAATAGAAGCTCCCTAATTAGATTTTTTTCTGCATAATCCCCGGTTTTCACTAGATTACTCTGTAAGTTAAGTTACACTTATTTTACTTAAGTGTAACTTTTAATTATAGTCATAGTCGTTATTATGAACCTATAATTAAGACTTATCAGTGATTCCAAATCATTATACTGATTGATCTACTTACGAGAGTGATGTCTAGCCTGGATTTAGTGAGGTGTTTAAAGTGAGATTTCCAAACAGTATACTCTGTATACCAAACGGATCCTACCTCCAATATGATCCTATCTGGTTATCCCTTACTTAATAGATCTTGATGTAGATATTGGGATTGTTGAGGAATCTAGACTATAATTATTATAGTCACGAGGATTATGAAACTAGACTAAGGCTTAGTGCTTTATACGTCTATGTCTCTTCAGAAGTGTGAAGCGAAGTGCTGCCGAAATCATCACTTGTCCAGTTTAGCAGGTAAGTGCATAGTCCCATTCATTAAACATGATTTAATACAAGTATTAATTGAAGTATTAAATATTTTTTGGAAGTCGTGTGTGAATTATATGCTTTTTACCTGGATTATATGTTAAGAGGGAATTTCGTCCCGAAATTCTTTTTGAAGCAGGATTTGAGAATGCGAGAATAGGTGAGGGTACTTTTGCTTCATTTGGTCTTCGCGTTCCCATGTGAATTCCGGTCCACGTTTTGCGTTCCACCGAAATTTCACAATCGGAATGCGACTTTACTTGGTACGCTTTACTTTCCTGTCCATGATTTCAACTGATTCCTCGATGAACAGGAGATTCTCGTTGATTTCGATTTCTTCCAATGGGATGACAAGAGTTTCGTCGGATAAGCACTTCTTCAAATTGGAAACATGGAACACGGGGTGTACACTGCTGAGCTCATCAGGTAGCTGCAGCCTATAGGCCGCTGGACCGATTCGGGCAAGAATCTCGAATGGTCCAATGTACCGTGGGTTTAGTTTTCCCCATTTCCCGAAACGAATCACTCCTTTCCAGGGAGAGACTTTTAACAACACCCGATCCCCGACTTGAAATTCCAAGGACTTTAGCCATTTATCAGCATAGCTCTTCTGTCGGTCTCGTGATGCTTGAAGTCGAGCTCTGATTTGAACTATCTTCTCTGTCGTCTCACGTATGATTTCCGGTCCTATTAATGCATTGTTTGGTGTATGTCCTCTTGCTAGCTGAGTGTCACCTACCTCAGCCCAACACAACGGTGATCTACATTTACGCCCATATAATGCTTCAAAAGGAGCAACTTCGATGCTTGTGTGATAACTTTTGTTGTATGAAAACTCAATTAAAGGCAAGTGGGTATCCCACAACCTTCCAAATTCTATCACACATGCTCGAAGCATATCTTCAAGCGTTTGAATGGTTCGCTCACTTTGACCATCCGTTTGCGGGTGGTAGGCAGTTCTCATATCGAGTTGTGTTCCTATAGCTTTCTGAAGTGATTGCCAAAAGCATGAAGTGAATCTACTATCTCGATCTGAGATGATAGATATTGGTACTCCATGGAGTCTCACAATTTCCTCGATGTAGATCCTCGTCAATCGTTCCATCTTATATGATTACTTTATTGTCAGGAAATGGGCAGATTTTGTTAACCTATCCACTATTACCCATATGGCATCCAATCCATCAGTTGTCTTGGGTAATTTGGTCACAAAGTCCATGGTAATCCTTTCCCATTTCCACTTGGGTATTACCGGTTGTTGTAATAGTCCCGAGGGCTTCTGATATTCTACCTTCACTTTAGCGCAAGTGAGGCACTTGCTAACGTAAGTGGCAATTTCTACCTTCATGTTAGGCCACCAATAATGTTGCTTGATATCTAGGTACATTTTATTTGAACCCGGATAGATGGAGTATCGTGTCTTATGGGCCTCATTCATGACTACCTCTCTGAATCCCCCAAGTTTAGGGACCCAAATTCGGTTCATGAAGTAATATGTTCCATCTTCCTTGACTTCGAAGTTCTTTTCCATTCCACGTAACGCTTCGCTTGTTCTGTTTTCTGTCTTCATGGCATCGAACTGGGCTGCTTTGATTTGCGAGGACAGATGGGATTGAATGGTTATTGAAAGAGTCTTCACACGACGATTTGAGTATTCTTTCCGACTCAAGGCACCAAGTACCACGTTAGCCTTGTCGGGGTGCTACTTGATTTCGCACTCATAATCGTTTAGCAACTCAACCCATCTTCGCTGCCTCATATTTAACTCCTTTTGATTTAAAATGTGTTGGAGGCTCTTGTGGTTAGTGAAAATGGTGCACTTCGTACCATAAAGGTAGTGCCTCCAAATCTTCAAAGCAAAGACCACAGCTCCTAATTCGAGATCATGGGTGGTATAATTCACCTCATGTGTCTTTAGTTGTCGGGATGCATAAGCTATCACCTTCCCACGCTGCATGAGTACACAACCTAAACCCTGATTTGAAGCATCGCAGTAAACTACGAAGTCCTCAGTTCCCTCTGGTAATGATAGTACTGGTGCACTACAGAGAGCTCGTTTCAGAGTTCGGAAGGCAACCTCCTGCTTTTCTGTCCATTCAAATGGTACGCCCTTTTGTGTAAGCATGGTAAGTGGCTTGGCTATTTTGGAGAAGTTCTGAATGAATCTTCTGTAATAGCCTGCGAGACCCAAAAATTGACGAATTTCTGTGGGTGTCGTTGGGACTGCCCATCCTTCAATGGCTTTGATCTTAAAAGGGTCCACGTGTATCCCTTCTTGACTAACAACATGACCTAAAAAGTTTACGCTACGGAGCCAGAACTCACACTTAGAGAGTTTTCTGTATAACTTTTCGGTTCGTAGGGTTTCCAAGATTTTTTGTAGATGTCGACTATGCTCCTCTTCACTTCGAGAATAGACCAGGATATCGTCGATGAAAAAGATGACAAAGTTGTCGAGGAATGGTTGGCAGACTTGATTCATCATGTCCATAAATACGGCAGGGGCATTCGTTAGACCGAAGGGCATTACAACAAATTCATAATGTCCATAGCGAGTTCGGAAAGCGGTCTTGGGGATATCCTCTTCCCGAACCTTGAGTTGGTGGTATCCAGATCGCAGATCTATCTTAGAGAAGTAGTTCGCTCCTTGAAGCTGGTCGAATAGATCATCGATTCGCGGGAGTGGGTAGCGATTTTTGATAGTGAGCTTATTCAGTTCTCTATAATCGATACACATCCTAAAGGATCCGTCCTTTTTCTTAACGAAAAGGACCGGAGCTCCCCTTGGTGAGACGCTAGGTCGAATGAATCCTTTGCTCAAGAGTTCGCTGAGTTGGCTTGACAATTCTTGCATCTCCGCAGGAGCCAACCCATAGGGCGATTTGGCGATGGGTGTAGCTCCTGGCACAAGGTCGATTCGGAATTCGACTTGTCTCTCTGGAGCTATCTGCGGAAGATCTTTTGGAAAGATGTCAGGGAAATCGCAAACCACTGGGATGTCTCGGATATTGATCTCTTCCTTGGATTTATCCACGATGTGAGCCAGGAATGCAAAGTCCTTCTTTTGTAGACACTTTTGTGTCGTAATACATGAGATCAGACGAAGGTTCGTACTAGGTTTGTCTCCGTATATAATTAGGGTTTCGTGGTTTGGGAGATGAAGGCGAAAGGCCTTCTCGCGGCACATAATTTCGGCATGATGGGGGCTCAACCAATCCATGCCGATAATCACATCAAAACTCCTAATAGTTACAGGCATCAAGTTTATTTGAAATGCGTGGTGATTTAAGGTTAGGGTACATCCTACGTAGATTTACCCAGTTGATTTTGTTTTCCCATTAGCCATTTCCACCGTAAAGGTTTCATTAAGCTTCTGGGGTTGTTGTTTTAGCAAATGTTTGAACTTATTACTCACAAAACTCCGCTCTGCCCCGGTATCAAAAAGGATGCATGCATATGAGTTGTTAAGGAGAAACGTACCAGTGACAACAGCCGGATCCTGAACCGCTTCTCCTTGACCCATGGTCAGCACTCTCCCTGCTCCTCCATTCCCTTGGTTGTTGACATTGGGGTAGTTTCGACGGAAATGTCCAGTCCTTCCACATCCATAACAGGTGTGGCTAGCCCCAACGTTGTTGCCGTTGTTGTTGTTGGTGTTGTTGTTGTTGTTGTTTCCCTGCTGCTGGTTCTGGGGAGGATAGGTCCTGCAGTATTTTGCCGTGTGACCCTTTCGGTTGTAACCGGTACAATGCATCTCCCTGCATTCGCCATTGTGATGGAGATTGCACTTGTTGCACTTTGGGAGATTCCCGGAATACTGCTTAGGGGCAGTTGGGGTGGATGAGGTTGGAGCATGTGGTGTGGAGGGAACTTGGGTGGTTACAGCATGAACTGTCACCGTTTGTTGTTTCTTTGACGACTCTGAGCCTTGTCATCCCTTCCTCTTGTTATTCTTTCCTTTCTTGTTGTCACTCTCCTTCTTGCTTTCAGTTTCCCCTACCTTCTCGCCCTTCTTGTTGTTGTGGTTGTATAGCTTCTTGGCCAACCTCTTGGCACTGTCAAAGGTTTCAGGATTCGCAGCTATCGCATTTCCTTGAATTGGGGAGGTTAATCCCTAGATGAATCGTTCGATTTTCTTCCCCTCCAAAGTAATCATGCCAGGGCACAACATGGACAGTTCACTAAACCTTGATATGTAGGCATCGATGTCGGAGTTTCGGATAGTGAGATTCCATAACTCTTGCTCCATTTTCTGAACCTCGCCACGCGGGCAGTATTAAGCCATTAGCATTTCCTTCAATTCCGTCCATGGCATGGCATTAGCCATCGGAAGAGTCATAGCCTCCACATGTCTATTCCACCAGGTGAGAGCTTGATCAACAAATGTACATGCTGCAAACTTCACCTTGACTTCTTCAGGGCATCCGCATATCTCGAACACCGATTCCACCTTTTCAATCCATCTCTCTAGGGTTATCATTCCCCCTGTGCCATTAAAGGTTCGTGGCTTAGCGTTGGTGAAATCTTTGTAAGATCATGTCTTAGTAGGTCCTTGGTTCATCCCGTTGTTTGAACTTCTGGCCCCCTGCCCGTTTCCTCCACCATTGTTCCCATTGTGGATCTGCGCCAGTGTTGCTGTGACTGCAACAGATACAGCTGCTTGAAATGCAACTGAGTTGATTTCTGGTGGTGTCGGTGGTTGATTGTTTCCACGGTTTGGTCTTTGCGGCATCCTTCTATTACGGAACAGAAAGATGTTGAGTACGTATTGTATTTAAGTTGGGAATTTCGTGAATCGATTGCGTATCTAAGTGATTCCATATATTTACACTAAGCAATAAGAATATAAAACACATAGCAGATAACAACATCACGAATAAACACATAATATTTTCCACTAATAATATTCGTACTTTCATACATGAAAATTTGCTCGAAAGAGCATACATAAGGGTACAAAGTTCGACAGCATAACGACTCTATGAGTAGTGTAATCACTTAAACATGGAGTCGGTAGTACATAATGTAGTGCACAGAAGAAATATAACACTAGTAGAGAGGTCTACTGGTCCGGAGTGCTCTGAGATGCGTCGGGTGGTGGGGCTGATGATGTGGATGCGCCCTGAAGACGCGCCACCTGTCGTTCTGTGGCTCGTAGTCGATCCTCCCAAATCGTTTGACGTACATGAAAGTTATGGATTACTTCTTGAGTTTCTCGTTCCACTCTGGCCACTGCGGCTCGCATCTAATTCAGTTGCTCGGTCGTGTCCTGGGCTAGGTCGCCAGTGTTCCGTAACCGCCTCACCATGACAGGAAGTGCCCGGTCGGCTGGCCCTCCGTCTCTCAGATCATAAAATTCCCTGGCCATCCCATATGGGGGTCGCTGCCCCTGCTGCCTGGTCCATCTCCAAATATCCACACCCCATGGAGGCGTGGGGCCATTTGGGCCCATCCGATGAGCGGGCACCCTAATCGGGTAATGTGGGTTGATGACTTTGGACTCCGCGTCCGAATCACCATCGTCGTCATCACCGGGTTCTTCCTCGGACTCCCCTTCGGGGTCTTCTTCGGCTTCTTCTTCTTCTTCCAAGTCTACCACTGGCTCAGCAGGTCCGCCCTCGACTTCCGCTTTAGGTTCCTCTTCAGACTCCTCCTCGGGGTCTTCTTCAGGTTCCTCTTCCAGCCATCCGTTATTCCCCTGGTTAGGGAAATACTGTGACATCCCCTAATTTCTCGGCCAGAAAAGACCGATTTAATTTATGCTTTTTTAAAAATAAAATTAGAGAAATCTTTTTAAAAGATGTTACGGAATTGGTCCCCAATACAAAATATAATAAAAGTGTGTCAAAACCTTTCTTTAAGAAATATATAATTTCATTTCATATCAAAACCTCGGGATGTCATGTTCCGATATAGATCAAAAGCATAAACAAGACATTATAAGCCTTTCAACAGTTATTTACAACTACTGGCCTATAATCCAAAAATCTCTCATCGTCCTCCGACTATGCTCGGGGTCCACTTCCTGTAACATAAAAAGCCGAGTGGGTCAGGCTTGGGAGCCTGGTGAGCATATAGGGTTTTCAACCCACAGTAATAATAAACTTATTAAGTTCACCAATCAACAATAACCCTGATTATCCGTTCCCGTTATCCTCACTTTACGTCCCTAAACACGTATCACAAGGGACCTAGCCTAAAGAATATCATCGGGATGGACACTACTGCTAAGGGGTTTCCTCAGCCATACATGTCCTAAAGGCAACCATGATGGGGATGGAGTACAGCGAATGAACACTCTAGTTCATTACACCTACAGGTTGCGGGCCTGCCAGTGTTCCGCTAGACTGTCTAGAAAGTCTGTGGTCGTCATCTAAACTCCGCTAGATGACTGGATCTCAAATCACATCGAGGCCTCTCATCACTTTTATTTTATCACACATCACTATCTACCCATGTTTTACCCAACATATTTGTAGATAAAAATACATATACAGTTTAAAACTTGTATAAAACATCAATTCAACAGTCACCTCAGTTAAACAATTAATATAATTACACGTAGCACGTATTTCATATAAAATACTTCATATCTAGGTGTAAGATGAAGGTGACTATACACTCACTTGATTTGATCAAAATCGGGCAGCAATTCGTATCCTAAAATGTTCGTTTCTAATAAAACCGGGAGTTTTATTCAGAAATCGGGCTCTACGAGGGTCGGGCTTCGAAACCGAAAAGATAAATTTTCCGGACTTCTCGGGCTCTTCGTGGCGTATTCCGGGGGTTATAATCGATACTGGGGCTTTGGGGAATGTTAAAATGAAGAAAAGACAAAGAAAGGGGTTAAATATGGCAAAATTCCAAAGTCCACGTGTGCGAAAATTCCCGGTTTTGGCATTATTTCTCGATTTTCGAGCCAAAACTTCTAAAATCCATAACTTTCGCATACGAGCTCCGTTTTTGACGTTCTTTATATGCACGCGTAGGTAAAATTACGCTCTACAACTTTCGTTTAGACTTTGTCGGCTAATTTTGACTTTAATTTTTATATTATTATTTTTAACAGACCGGGACAGGAAATCCGTTAAAAATTCATAACTTCTTCATCCGACGTCCGTTTTCGTTAGACTTTTTACCGTTGAACTACTAATGACGATACCTTCGATTCTCGTTTAGGTCGTGTCGGCTAAAAATCACTCGATCTAAAATTCGAGTTTTTAGCTGTCTACTGCTAAGCTGAAACTTCGAAAAATCATAACTTCTTCATCCGAAGTCAGATTTGGGTGTTCTTTTTATACCTACTCTCGGTTTAACGAACACTACGAGTTTCGTTTAGATCACTAAGGCCAAAAAGTAGTTTATCGAAAACTCACTTTTTACGACATTCGACCCCGTACCGGTTTTGTCGCGAAACTTCGACAGGTCATAACTTCTTCGTTATAACTCGGATTTCGGCATTCTTTATATATCCGTAATCCTTGTCACGCCCATTAAAAGTTTCTTAATAGATATCGGCTTTATCTAATATTTATTTTTGACGCTCATTTTTATTCTTAATTAATTAAACCCTAATAATTAAGCATAAAACACATAATATTCACATAATTCCTTTTCATTTCTCCAAAATGAGTCACAAAGGTTAAACTAGACTATAATGTCAATATTAATGCCTAGCCTAGAAACACGGGCATTACAATTCTCTCCCCCCTAGGATGATTCCGTCCCCGGAATCACACATCAGCAAACAAATGCGGGTAGCGACTCATCATGTCACTCTCCGTTTCCCAGGTGAGATTTGGCCCATTCGTATGTTTCCAACGCACCTGCACTAAATCGACCATCTTGCGTCTCAGCTTCTTAGTCTTACGGTCAACGATTGTCTTAGGTTCTTCGATCAACCTCTTGTTTTCATCCAACCTTAATTCAGAAATGGGAATTATGTCGGGCACATCTCCCGTGAACTTTCTCAAATAACACACATGAAATGTGTTATGAATACCCTCCAGTTCTTCCGGTAATTCTAGCTTGTAAGCTTGATTCCCGATCCTCTGAAGAACTTTAAATGGTCCAATAAACCGTGGACTCAACTTTCCTCTTTTACCAAATCTTATAAGTCCCTTCCACGGCGAGACTTTAAGTAAAACCGAATCTCCAACTTCGAAGGATATCGGTTGTCTTTTCTTGTCAGCATAACTCTTTTGTCGATCCTGAGCAGCTAACATCCTTTCCCTTATCACTTTCAACTTTTCAGCAGTTTGATGGACTATTTCAGGTCCCATAAACTGCTTCTCCCCAGCTTCCAGCCAACATGACGGCGTTCGACACTTTTCTCCATACAAAGCGTGATAAGGTGCCATCTTGATGCTTGAGTGGAAACTATTATTATAGGAAAATTCTACTAGAGGTAAATGTTCATCCCAGTTACCTTGGAATTCTAGGGTACATTCTCTCAGCATATCCTCCAATGTTTGAATCGTTCGTTCGCTCTGACCATCAGTTTGCGGATGGTAAGCTGCACTCAAACACAACTTGGTACCCAATTCCTCTTGTAGACTCCTCCAAAACTTTGAGGTAAAACGGCTGTCACGATCGGATACAATCGTTAACAGAACACCGTGTAGCCTCACAATTTCCTTCACATAAGAATTCACAAGTTTATCCATAGACCATTTCTCGTTAGCGGCTATGAAATGCGCACTCTTAGTGAAGCGATCAACGACCACCCAAATCATGTCGTGACCGTTCCTTGTTCTGGGTAGTTTAGTCACAAAATCCATGGTAATGTCCTCCCATTTACCCATGGGTACAGGTAAACGTTCTAAACTCCCATACGGTTTCTGATGTTGTGCCTTAACCCTAGCACAAGTTACACACTCGGCCACATACTTAGCAACATCGAGCTTCATCGTCGGCCACCAGTAATAGGGTTTTAGGTCCCTATACATTTTCGTACTGCCGGGATGAATCGAGTACATGGTCTTGTGAGCTTCTTCCATCAGAAGATCTCTTACTCCTCCCGTATTAGGTACCCAAATCCTATCTTTGAATACATTCAATCCCTGACCGTTTGTATCAAACACCAATGTTTTTCCCAAACGTTCCTCCTTTCGGTCATTCTTTTCTAAAGCTTGTAAGGGTTGAATTGTTGTAATTAGTCGAAATATATTTTGTCTCTTCGAATGTTTTGTAATGTATTTTACTAGGGCGCTTTTATTCGAAGCTTAAGTGTCTATGCCATTGTATATTTTTTGTACGCTTTCAGTTCCCTATAAATAGGGTTATTTACTAGAGTTAGATAAGAGTTTTTACAGACCTGTCTATTGTACTCTGTAAACATACGAAAGCGTAAAAAAGCTGAAACAAGATTATATTTACATTCGGTGTTCAATCTCGCATTCTTACTTGAATTCCCTATACATTTTCGTACTGCCGGTAGAGATGCAATCGGGGGCGGATATTGGCGGGGACTGCAATACCCGTCCCCGTACCCGAACTCCGATCACCACACCCATCCCTGCCCCCGCCCCGCCTAATCCCCGACGGATTTGGGTAAAAAAATCCCCGCTGGGTACGGTGAACCCGATGGATACCCGTTTAGAACAAAAAAAATCATACAAATAAAAGAAAAAGACAATCATATTTTATTCTTTACACAACCAATATCGATTCAAAACTGTTAAGAGGTATGTTATACACACAACCACAACTGTTGGAAGCATGTTTAAAAGTTAATCCTAAAACTTTTGTTTCCATTTGGAGTGTGTAGCCGTATGACATAAATAAAGGGTGTATCCAATCATACAATTACAATGTTTTTTTATGTAAAGTATTGCTATATACATCTCGACCAAACTAAAAAAACATTCCAAAAACACCAGACATTGCTAATTCTTCAAGTCATAGTGATTTTGAGTCTTCATGAATGATGATGATCGTCGTTCGATGGAATGAATATTGATGCTTAAAGACGTCGATGAATAGAATAGATGATCGGAGAATGGATGCCAATGCTTGATTCCTTGATTCTCGGTGGTTGAATGTCGAAGTGTGAAGAATGCATGCCACTAAGATTCGAAGTCTGAAAGAGATGAAGACGATCCAGTGCTTGATACTCAGATATCTAGAAAGATTCGATTTCATATAACATAAAATCGATTATTGCAAAATCGAGTTCAGACATTGAGTTCATATTACAAAAAATCAAGTCCATAGCAACATCGAGTTGATATTAAAAGAACGAGTTCATACAAATTAAAGCATACACACATTAAACTAGTTCGGAAATTAACAAGTTATAACCAAAAACGAGTTCAAAAATGAAAAGGAAACTTACACGGGGAGTTGTCCATGGTCACAAGTCTGGAAATGAAAGGAGAAACTTCTTTGAGTGTTTAAATTTACATGGGGAAACTAAAGGTTTTCCTTTTTATTTTAATCGAAGACACACACAACCGTTGAGTAAGTCTTGTAAATTGATACTCCATTAAATAGTTATTAAAGTGAACAGATTTCGATATATATATATATATATATATATATATATATATATATATATATATATATATATATATATATATATATATATATATATATATATATCGGGTCTTAACGGGGCGGATAGTATGATACCCGTCCCCGCCCCGTCCCCGCTTCGGGTACAAAATGTAAACTCCATCCCCGATCTGTTACCCGTTAAGGCGGGTAATACCCGGTCCGATCGGGTCGGGTATCCGCGGGTACATGAGTCCGCGGGTAAAACTTGCATCCCTAACTGCCGGGATGAATCGAGTACATGGTCTTGTGAGCTTCTTCCATCAGAAGATCTCTTACTCCTCCCGTATTAGGTACCCAAATCCTATCTTTGAATACCTTCAATCCCTGACCGTTTGTATCAAACACCAATGTTTTTCCCAAACGTTCCTCCTTTCGGTCATTCTTTTCTAAAGCTTGTAAGGGTTGAATTGTTGTAATTAGTCGAAATATATTTTGTCTCTTCGAATGTTTTGTAATGTATTTTACTAGGGCGCTTTTATTCGAAGCTTAAGTTGTTGGATTAGGTGTCTAAGCCCATAACTATAATTGGTATGTACTTGAATTGATAGCAGCACAGTCCTTTTGGGTTGCCCTCAACCTAGCAACTGGACAAGGAAATTATGAAAGGAGAGATATTAATTTATAAGATTAATAAATTAATATATATATAAATGATTTATTAATATGTTAATGGATTAATATATTAATTAGAAATCATTATGTTTAATTAATTGTTAGCCAGAAATTAATCAGAATTGATTTTGGGGTTAAAAGAATTAATTATAAGGTGCAGGGACTAGTTTGCAATTATCTAATAGTTGAGTGGAAGGCTCTAGAACCCCCTTGGAAGAGGGTGGACGAAATCTTTAGGGGAAACCCTAATAATTTCGTCCATAGGGGCTTGGATAAGGCCCTTGGGTTTGCTTAGGCCCTAAGCAAAGGATAACTAGGGTTTCCCTTAAACCCTAGATCCCTCAACTATATAAGGAGCCTCCTGGTTCATGTTTTTGGTCACTCTTTCTTTTGAAGAAACCCTAAGGCCGAGATTTTGCATACTCCCTCTCCCCTCTCTCTTCTACTTTCCTTCTTGCTAGTTTGGGTGTGATTCCATTAGAGGCATTACACTTGTGGTGCTAAAGCTTCCAAGAAGATCAAGATCAAGACCAAGGGAATATCAATTGTTTGCTATAACAATTGAAAGGTATGTAAACCCTAAACCCTAGTTTGTTAATTTTGAAATTAGCCTCTCTCCTCTAGGGTTCTTGTTTTGCAATTCAAAGTTGTATGTTCAATAGTTAAAACATAGATCCAAAGTAGGTTGCATGTGAACTTAGGAATTGTTTTTCTAGTTTATTTGTTGTACCTAAAACCCATCAGTGGTATCAGAGCCATTGTTGTTTTAAATTGAATTGCTACAATTGTTGAATTGAAAATTAGGGTTTATAGCTATTAAACCCTAAAGGCCAATTTTTCGATTTCTAGGGTTTTGGATCAAAGGGTTTTTTTCGAAAACCCTAGCCTCCAAAGAACCCTAATCGAAATTAGGGTTAGGGTTTTGAAAACCCTAGCCTCCTCCCTTATGAATTTCGAAATATGCTAAGAGGATAACTAGGGTTTCTTGTTTTTGGATAATTGTTACTTAATTAGATTAATTGGATAATTATCCTTACCCTATTTTTCGAAATTAGAGGGATAAGGATTAGGATTAAATTAATTGATTAATTTAATTAGATAATCCTTACAAGATTTAATAATTTGATTAATAGTTAATTAATAGATAAATATTAAATCTAGTTAATTGGTTTATTTAAATTTGAATTTAATAGCTTAAATTTCGAAATTTATATAAACCCTTGAAGTTTTAAAAAGTTTTAAAACACACCTTATATATATTATAATTAAAGGTTTAATATTATATGTATAAGAATATGGTCAGTCAAATCGCTAGTATGCCTCATTCACGAAGCTAATCTATAAGGGGGGTATAAGGAAACTGCCTATAAAATGGTAGTTGAATGGGTGTCCACTCTCACCCACCGCTTCCTTGATTAGTGGAGGGTCGTTAGCAGAACGGATTTGATAGGACAACTACTTCTCATTAAAAGTATAATGATATTAAAAGTACTAGAACATTATTTTCAAAATCCCAACTCTAGTTACTTTAGGAAAAATGTGAAAAGTATGCTAATCCATGAAATTGCACATTATGCTTTATTGGTCGTTAGTGGAGCGTGTGTGGTTAACCAGCACACTAAAAGGCACCAATAAAGAGTAGTAATGGGTATCTCATAATTGTCATTTTGATGGAGCGTGTGTGGTTTACCAGCACATCAATAGTTAATGATAAAGACAATGAGGTTACCAAGCACATTTGCATGGTTATTCACATCTTGTTTGTGATCCTCGGCATCCCAGTCACAAATAGAAGAGCATAATCTGAGATTAAAACATGCCATTGAATAGTTTCAATGTATCTCAAAAGAATTAGGAATTTCACTTCGTTTGTTTCGTCTAATGGTGGAATTGGTGAATCGTCATTCGCCTACCTTTATGAAATTTGCACTTGGATCTCGGCATCCCATTTCTGAGTTGTGAATCTTCATAGTTGGATCCTAACCTTGATATTATATCTTTGGGTTATTCTATTAAGGTATCTTGAAATCTAACTAAAACTTTCTTTCTTTTCAGATGTCTACTCCTGGAAACACTTCTACTTCATCCTCCTCCAACCAGAACTTCTCCTTGCTCAATATATGCTCCAAAGTCGTTATGGATGGCTCAAACTATAACGATTGGATGCGCAACATCAAGATGGCTCTTCGTTTCGAGAACAAAGAATATGTTCTTGAAAAGGAGCTCAAAGAGCTTGATGAGAATGAAGCTACTCCTGAAGATCTTGCTGCCTACAAGAAACATTACGATGATGCTACCAAAGTGGCATGCATCATGGTGGCAACTATGTCCCCAGAACTGCAGAGGTACTATGAGGACTACTGGCCTTTCGAGATGAACAAGGACCTTATGGAAAAGTACCATAAGCGAGCTCGTCAAGAAAAGTTCGAAGTAGTCAAGTCACTCATGGCTTGCAAGATGAAAGATGGGGAGTCAGTTGTGTCACATGTGCAAAGAATGCAACACTACATAGAGCGTTTGGTCAAGCTCAATATTCACTTTGATGAGGAATTGGCCATTGACATGGTTTTGAACTCACTTCCTGAATGTTATGGTCAGTTTATTCTAACTTACCATTTGAAAAATACTGAGCAGACCTTGGCCCAATTGCACAACTTGTTGCAGACAGCTGAGGCAGGGATGAAGGGTAAAAGTATACCCTCCACACCTACGAGTGCCCCTGTTTTGGCTATTGGACAGGGAAAGGGGAAAAAGAGGAAAGGTCCTCCCAAACAAAACTGGAAGAGCAAGGCTCAAGCTGGGTCATCTAGTAATGGCCCAAAGGCTAAGCCCAATGGTTCCACTCCCCATGTTTCTGATCCAAAAGAGGCAGTTTGCTTTTACTGCAACCAAAAAGGGCATTGGAAGAGATCTTGCCCACAATATCTGCAAGATATCAAGGATGGCAAAGTGAAGCCATCTTCGGCAGGTATTTACACTATTTCTGCTAATAACTCATTATCTTCTCGTTCATGGGTCCTTGATACAGGATGTGGTTTTCATATCTGTTCTGATTTGCAGGGTCTAAAGGAAAGTGAGGAGATAGAGCGAGGAAGGATAAACCTGATCATGGGAAACAGAAAGTCTTCACCAGTAACCAAGATCGGAGTTTATCAGCTTCTGTTTAGTAATGATGTTAGATTAGATTTAATAAATTGTTGCTATTCGTCTGAGATGACGAGAAACATTATTTCATTTCATGCATTGTTCAGACAAGGTTTTACATATTCTTTTAATGATTTGAATGGTTCAATTTCTGTTTATAAGAATGGTGTTTTTATGTTTGAAGCTTTACCTTGTAATGGTGTGTATGAAACAGTGACTTGTGTTGATAGCCTAGGAAATAGTGTACTTAATATTGACTTGTCTAATAGTGTAGACAAGGCATGCTTGTGGCATTGTCGTCTTGGACACATCAACAAGAAACGCATAGCCCAACTCCAAAAGGATGGAGTGTTGGAATCATTTGACCTAAAGTCAGATGACATGTGTGAATCTTGTCTTTTGGGAAAGATGACAAAATCACCATTCATAGGGTCTTGTGAAAGAGGTGAAGGTCTGTTGGATCTCATACACACGGATGTGTGTGGGCCCTTCAGATCAACTACAAGAGATGCTAATCGATTCTATGTGACTTTCACTGACGATTATAGCAGATATGGATATATCTACTTGATCAAGCATAAGTCAGAAACTTTTGAAAAGTTCAAAGAGTTTAAGCATGAAGTCGAAAATCAATTGGGCAGAAAGATAAAGATACTTAGATCCGATAGAGGCGGGGAGTATCTTAGTATCGAGTTTAACGACAATCTGAAAGAATGTGGGATAGTCTCACAATTGACTCCTCCTAGGACACCACAGTTAAATGGTGTAGCTGAGAGGCGCAATCGAACCTTGTTAGACATGGTTCGTTCTATGATGAGTCGGGCTTCGCTTCCTATTCACTTCTGGGGGTATGCCTTAGAGACAGCCGCCCACATCCTCAATCTTGTCCCTACAAAGAAGGTTGCCAAAACACCTCACGAAATGTGGACAGGGAAAGTTCCCTCGTTAGCACACATTAAAGTCTGGGGTTGTGAAGCTTTCGTAAGACGAGAGACTCACGACAAGCTAGCAGCTAGAAGTGAGAAATGTGTTTTCATTGGTTACCCAAAGCAGTCTTTTGGATATTTGTTCTACAGGCCTAGTGAGAACGTGGTCTTTGTAGCACGAAGAGGAGTCTTTCTTGAAAGAGAGCTCATATTCAAAGAGGACAGTGGGAGCGCTATTGACCTTGAAGAAATTCAAGAGTCAGCCAATGAAGGAACCTTAGATGACACTAGCACTCAACCAGAGGAAACAGTTCCTGTTGAACCAATCGATAACTCATTACCTCTTAGAAGATCCACTAGGGTGAGTGTGCCACCTGAGTTATATGGTTTTCATATTACTTCAGATGGTGACACATTCATAAGTGACAGAACACTGGTAAACTTAGATGAACCAGTCACTTATAAGGAAGCAATGGAAGGCCCAGAGGCTTCCAAGTGGAAAGAGGCAATGGACAGCGAGATTAAGTCCATGTATGACAACCAAGTTTGGAATTTGGTTGATAGTGCACCAGGTCGTAAGACAGTTGGGTGCAAATGGATCTTCAAGAAGAAGACAGACATGGATGGAAATGTGCACACATTCAAGGCTCGACTGGTTGCAAAAGGTTTCACTCAAACCCCAGGGGTTGACTATGATGAGACCTTCTCGCCAGTGGCTAAGAATAAATCTATTAGGATATTGCTCGCCATAGCTGCCTTTCATGATTATGAAATCTGGCAGATGGATGTCAAAACTGCTTTCCTTAATGGGAAGTTGGCTGAAGATGTTTACATGAGTCAGCCAGAGGGTTTTGTTGATGTGAAGTTCCCCAATAGAGTGTGCAAGCTTGAGAAATCCATTTATGGATTGAAACAAGCATCTCGCAGTTGGAATCTTTGCTTACATGAGAAAGTCAAAGAGTTTGGTTTCTCTAGAAGTGAAGATGAGTTCTGTGTGTATATCAAGGCTAGTGGGAGTATAGTAACTTTTCTGGTGTTGTATGTCGATGACATATTACTCATTGGTAACGACGTTCCAACCTTGAAAGAAGTTAAGTCTTGGCTTGGAAAGTGTTTTGCCATGAAAGACCTTGGAGAAGCTGCCTATATTCTTGGGATTAGAATATTGAGAGATAGAAAGAAGAGACTAATTGGACTTAGTCAGAGCACATACTTGGATAAGGTACTAAAGAGGTTTAGTATGGAAAATTCCAAGAAGGGAGAGCTACCTATCCAGAGCAATACCAAATTGAGTAAGACTCAATGCCTGAGTACAGATGTTGAAATAGATGACATGAGTCGTGTACCTTATGCTTCCGCTGTCGGATCGATCATGTACGCTATGACATGTACTCGTCCTGATGTGGCATTTGCTTTGAGCATGGTCAGTCGCTATCAGGGAAACCCAGGTAGAGCTCATTGGATAGCAGTTAAGAATATACTCAAGTATTTGCGAAGGACAAAGGACTGGGTCCTTGTGCTTGGTGGCAGTGATACTTTGAGAGTAGATGGTTACAGTGATGCCAGCTTTCAGACGGATAGAGATAACTTCTGTTCTCAGTCGGGCTGGGTGTTTTTACTGAATGGAGGAGCAGTTACTTGGAAGAGTTCCAAGCAAAATACGGTGGCTGATTCTACTTGTGAATCAGAGTACATAGCAGCAAGTGAAGTGTCGAAAGAAGCAGCTTGGTTGAGGAACTTCATCGGGGATCTCGGAGTTGTTCCAACCATCCAGGAGCCTATGGAACTGTTCTGCGATAATGAAGGAGCGGTAGCCTTGACAAAGGAACCGAGAGATCATGGTAAGACCATACATATCGACAGAAAGTACCATTTCATCAGACATAGAGTTGAAGAAGGCCATCTTATAGTAAAGAGGGTGTCATCTGAAGATAACCCAGCAGATCCCCTCACAAAGGGTCTGAGTAGGGCTAAGCATATTCAGCATGCTCGGAGCATAGGACTGAAAGATGATATTAGTTTTAGTAGTTAGATTAGTTTTATTCTGAAACTTGTAACAAAGTAAATGTAATTGACTTTTGGTGATTAAATAATAAAGTATTATTTATAAGTTTGGCTACTACCTTTTGTCAATTGTTTATTATTGTGTTTCATTTTTGCATGTTTTACTTCCTGAATAATGAGATTATTCAAACTCCACAGTCGCTCGTACTCTTGGAAGTAAGTAGTGAATTAAGACTGTCATGAATTGGATTGCAGATTGTCTAAGGATAGACATGGCAATAGAATTGCTGCAACGTTCATGAGTACTCATAAATTGAGATTTGAGTATTGGATAAACCCTCGCTCAGAGTATCACTTCATGGAATTCATCACGAGTGATACTGAGACGATAATATCTTATAATCTTGAAACGAAGATATATGAGTTGTAATTTACAAGTCGGTTATGCATTGGTGATACGAAAACGCATCAGTAACTTGGTGTTATAAAACGTATTGTCATGTATAATTTGATGAGTAAAAGATACAAGCATATGAGTCAACGTTTATTCGTTCCTTTTGCCCTAACAGGAAAAGCGATATATGTGGGCCCCTCGATGATTTGGTGTTGACTTATGTGCTGGGCCCAGCCAGGACTAAATTGATGTGTTCGATTAGAAGTCCTACATCATCACAAATCAGGAATCGGGAAACATAGATTCTGGACAAACAGATTGATTACATTCCATGTCTTTTGTCTGGGGATATCAAGCAGAACGAAGGATTATATGATCACTTATCTTAGGACACGTAACTGACTGGGTCAGAGTTCGGCAACAGCTTTTGGAAGCTACAATTTGCTGGTCAAATTTAGAAGGCATACTAGCAATTATAGTTACAGACTTATCCAAGTGGGAGACTGTTGGATTAGGTGTCTAAGCCCATAACTATAATTGGTATGTACTTGAATTGATAGCAGCACAGTCCTTTTGGGTTGCCCTCAACCTAGCAACTGGACAAGGAAATTATGAAAGGAGAGATATTAATTTATAAGATTAATAAATTAATATATATATAAATGATTTATTAATATGTTAATGGATTAATATATTAATTAGAAATCATTATGTTTAATTAATTGTTAGCCAGAAATTAATCAGAATTGATTTTGGGGTTAAAAGAATTAATTATAAGGTGCAGGGACTAGTTTGCAATTATCTAATAGTTGAGTGGAAGGCTCTAGAACCCCCTTGGAAGAGGGTGGACGAAATCTTTAGGGGAAACCCTAATAATTTTGTCCATAGGGGCTTGGATAAGGCCCTTGGGTTTGCTTAGGCCCTAAGCAAAGGATAACTAGGGTTTCCCTTAAACCCTAGATCCCTCAGCTATATAAGGAGCCTCCTGGTTCATGTTTTTGGTCACTCTTTCTTTTGAAGAAACCCTAAGGCCGAGATTTTGCATACTCCCTCTCCCCTCTCTCTTCTACTTTCCTTCTTGCTAGTTTGGGTGTGATTCCATTAGAGGCATTACACTTGTGGTGCTAAAGCTTCCAAGAAGATCAAGATCAAGACCAAGGGAATATCAATTGTTTGCTATAACAATTGAAAGGTATGTAAACCCTAAACCCTAGTTTGTTAATTTTGAAATTAGCCTCTCTCCTCTAGGGTTCTTGTTTTGCAATTCAAAGTTGTATGTTCAATAGTTAAAACATAGATCCAAAGTAGGTTGCATGTGAACTTAGGAATTGTTTTTCTAGTTTATTTGTTGTACCTAAAACCCATCATAAGTGTCTATGCCATTGTATATTTTTTGTACGCTTTCAGTTCCCTATAAATAGGGTTATTTACTAGAGTTAGATAAGAGTTTTTACAGACCTGTCTATTGTACTCTATAAACATACGAAAGCGTAAAAAAGCTGAAACAAGATTATATTTACATCCGGTGTTCAATCTCGCATTCTTACTTGAATTCATACTCTGATTAATTCAATACTTGATTTATTGACTCATCAATTGGTATCAGAGCAGGAATCACGTCTATGATCTGATTTTCATCCATTCAAAAAGTTTTTGAATCAATTTTTTGGTTCGAAAGTTTCTGCACTTTTTGATCGTGAAAAATTTGTCTAGATCTTAGTCTGTGATTTGATTCTGCAATTGAATTGTTGAATCGAGTGTTCTTCTAGCAATTCCAATTTGATTCAACTAGCTTGATTTCAAATTTCCAAATCTTCTTAAGAATTTTCAAAATCAATTTCCGTACAACAATGGCGAGTTTCAATCTCAATTCGATGACGTCGTTTTCTCATCTGTTAGGTTCATCAACCAAAATTCCAATGCTAATCCCTGAATATTATGATCAGTGGGCTGATCGTATGCAGGATTATCTGAATGGTCTGGATGAAGAATTATGGTCATGTATCACTGGAAATGTCAATGTTCCAGTGAATGTTCAACCAATTGGATCATCTTCTACAAATTCTGGAGTTGATAATCAATCTGATCGTCTGAAGAAACTGGAGAAGAGGTGTATGAGAGAACTGCGGGGAGCTTTACCTCCAGTTGTGTACAACTACATAAGGAGCTGTACAACTGCAAAGGAAATCTGGAAGAGTCTGAAAGATAAGTTCCAAGGAAGTGAGAAGACGAAAATCAATTCAGTCAAACAGTGCTTGGTTGAGTTGAAAGACTTCAGACAAAAAGAAGGTGAAACAATCGAAGTTTACTATGATCGATTGAACGAATTAATCTATCGTTGTAATCGCTATGGAATTACCAGGACTTCAACAGAATTCAATCTCATCTTTGTGATGGGTCTTCGAAAAGAATGGAGAAGTGTTAGTATGATGGTGAAGAATCAACAAAGTTTTGATACATCAACTCTCAATGATTTGTACAATCAGTTGAAAACACACGAAACAGAAGTAAATGAAATTGCTGAAGAGACGAAGCAAAATTTGGGAGGTCCATTGGCACTTGTGTCAAAAATATCTGAGAAAGAAGCAGAAAATGGTGATTCTGAGGAAGAAGAAGGATTCATCATGAATTCGGATGATGAGGCAATAGCTTTTTACTCGAATAATCGTGTTAAGAAGTTTTTTCAAAAAGCCGTTGAATCCGAAAACTAAGCTTGCTGAGGTAAAAGGAAGTGCTGTGAGTAAAACTACTGATGAGGAGAAAAAGAAAGTTGAGAAGAAAGATTCGAAAGTTTTGAAGGAAAGATTGAGAAAAAGCTGAAAGGTGATGCTGGAATAGATTGTCATTATTGCAACGGTGCGAATCATCTTGCGAATGACTGTATGCTTCGAAAGAAGGATGAGAGGAAGAATAAAGTCAAGGATGAGGCGTATTATGCAGAGAGGCTTGAGGAGGTTCGTGCGAAAGCCAAAAAATTTGTCATTGGTTGCAAAGGGTGAACATGAGGATGAAGATGGAACTTATCAAATCTGGTCATCCGGATCAGACGATGAAGAAATGCGAAATCTGACACATGGAGTGTTGTATGCGAAAATGGAGGAGGACTCGGATGATGAGGAATTCGAAGTGAGAGGACGATGCTTCGTATCCAAAGCGGCTGACAAATCTCCAATGACAACAAAGGTACGTAAAATTCTCGAATCTTTTAATATTCCTACACATGCTTATGATTCTGAACTAATATCTTTTGATGAGACGGTTACTTATTTTGATTCAATTGTTGTGTCTGCTAGCAATGAGGTCAACAAATTGTCCATGGAGTTGTTAGAGACCAAAAAGAGATTAGACTTGAAAATAAGTAAAATTGAATGTTTGGAATTACAAATAACAAATATTATGTGTGATAGGGATACTTTAACGAGTGAAGTCAAACTTTTGTTAGCACAAAGAAACATTTATTGTAATTCTGCTAAAAGACTTTATGGCAAATTAACTGATTTACATCATTCGTGTGACATAAGTAAAGAGCAACATAGAAAATTACTACCTTTTCTAGCAGTCGAAAGAGCTAAGGTAGATAATATTTCGTATGATTGTGAGCAAATAATAGCTGATTTTGACAAAGTTCCTGATGATAGATATAAATATGGAATTGTCAAAATTGATGAATGTCTTGATGCGAACGAATTAGTTAACATAGTGAATGATACTTTGACTAAATCTGAACAAATTCAAAATTTGAAAAAGACTGAGAATTCAACATCTGATTCTCAATCTAATTTTGCTGATATTGAAGATAATTCTGACAATATTAGTGAAATTAGTGAACTTGAAGATGTTGATTGTTCTCAGTTGTCTGTTGTTAATGTTGCATCAACATCTAAAGGGAAAGAAAAAGTTAAGGATTTGATGGTTGAAAATGAAACTGATATACCTTCAAGTTCGAATGTTTGTGATATGAACTTTGTGGATCTCAAAGACAGTCAAACTGATGATAGTGATGATGAAGATGAAGAGAAAATTCCAAAGGAAAAGAAATCTTCAAAGGAAGAAGAAATTCCTCGAATAGTGGTTGATCAAGTGTATGGTGATACACAAAAGTTCGAAAAAGTAATGAATGAAAAAGGTGAACACTATCTTGAAACGAATATAGTGGTTTATCCAAATTTCAAATGTACAGATGATGTCATTTTTCCAAATCAAGTTTTCGTAACTACTGGAAATGTTGAAAATGTCAAACCAGAATTAAAGAAGTTAATTGAGGCGGATAATTCAAAAACAACTGATGAAGGTTTTTTCGCAAATCAAAGCACAGTTGAAAACAACTTAATAAAGAATCCGTATGTGTTCCAACGTCAAAAACCACAAAGAAAATGGGTTGAAAAATCAAAAATTGAAAAAGAGAATTCAAAACAAGTTGTAAAGGAAAGTGAAAAAGTTGTCAAACTAAACTCTAAGGAATTTAAAGATCAAATTGACAAATTTTCGAAAGAAAACAACATTTCAAAAAGACAAGCAAGAAAGAAAATATTTTGGCAAAATGTTGAGACTCAAAAGATGTCTGAATCACAAACACCCAAAAATGTTTTTAAAGCTAAAATTTCCTCTTTTTCAACAAAACCTTAACATTCATCTCAATCAAATCATTCAAGGTCTGAAGTGAATAAACAACCAGGGTTTTCGAAAGTTTCAGAACCTAACAATTCAAGAACATTTTCAAATAAATCAAATCAAAATCAAAAATTCTTTCAACGTCAAAATTTTAAATCAAAAGTTGATACATCTTATGCTCAATCTTTTCTAACAAATCCAAAAGTTGATTTTGTTCCTCAAAAGTCAAATTTTCCTAATCATACGAAGAAAGAACATATGAAAACTTCACGGAAAAAAGGAATGACTTCAAGGAAGAACATTGATCATTGGCTTGAAGGTAAAGGAAAGATGTATCAGTCGAATACATTTTCAAAGGAGCAAATTCACGAAGCATATGAGAAGTATGTGAATACTTCATCAAATGGCAGTTCATCTTCTAAGGATTCGAACATTTCAGTCAAAGCTTGGAAACCAATAATAAAAGCAAAGAATGTTCATTCACAAACTCAGAATTCAAAGGGTAATGTCAGCGAACATTCGAAACCATCAACAACTTATGTTTTGGTTCCTTTAAATGAAGATGTAAACTTAATTGATAGTCTCAAAACCAAAGTTTGTGATTGGGTTAAAAGTTCTTCATTACATTCGAAATTGAAATCTAATTTCCTAGGACCCAAAAAGCCTTGGGTACCTAAATTTTTCCACTGATTGTAGGTACTATGTGACGAGCAATATGATAACAAGTGGTACATTGATAGTGGTTGATCTCGTCACATGACTGGGAAGAAGGAAAATTTACGTGATTTTCGAAGTCTCAAAAATGTTGGAGTAGTGAAGTTTGGGAACAATCAAAAATGTCAAGTCAAAGGATATGGGAAGATCACGAATGGACAATTCACAGTGAATCGTGTTGCATATGTTGAAGGTCTTCAACATAACTTGATAAGTGTTTCTCAACTAGTTGTGGGCACTGGCAATCAAGTTCCTTTTAACGAAGAAGGAAGTGTTATTTCAAATGTCAACACAAAAGAAGTATTACTGAAATCCAAAAGGAAAGGTGACATGTTCACTTTGGATATCAATCCGATAGTAGGAAAACCTGCTATATGTCTTCTTTCAAAAGAAACAGCAGACTTAAGTTGGCTATGGCATCGAAGACTTTCTCATCTCAATTTTCGAAACATTAATAAACTTGTGGTACAAGATCTGGTAAGAGGTTTACCTGTACTTAAATTTGACAATGATTCTTTATGTGCAGCTTGTGAAGTTGGCAAACAACATAAACAAGGTCATCCAATTACGATTGATTCGAAAATTGTTGCACCTTTGGAACTCTTACATGTTGATTTGTGTGGTCCTTCAACTGTTTCAACTCTCAACAAGAAAAGGTACATTCTAGTTATTGTTGATGACTTTTACAGATTTACATGGGTTTATTTTCTCAGGCTTAAATCCGAAGTTGCAAAAATCATGATTGACTTTATCAAAAATATGGAAACAACATTGAAAAAGATTGTTCGAAAAATTAAGAGTGATCATGGAACTGAATTTAAGAACAATGTTCTTGATTCATTTTTGGTGGACAAAGGAATTTCGCATAACTTTTCATCTCCATACACACCACAACAAAATGGTGTTGTTGAACGAAGAAATAGGTCACTATGCGAAGCGGCAAGGACTATGTTGGCATATGCGAATCTTCCACAATACCTTTGGGCCGAAGCAGTATCAACCGCATGTTTCACTCAAAACAGATCTTTCATTCATCGTTGTTTTAACATTACTCCATATGAAATTCTCAACAATCGAAAACCTAACGTTAAATTTTTTCATGTTTTCGGATGCAGGTGCTTCATTATGAATCTCAAGGATAATCTTACGAAATTTCAAGCAAAAGCAGATGAAGGGATTTTCTTGGGATATTCGCATAATTCAGTCGCATATCGAGTGTTGAATAAAAGAACACGAAAAGTTGAAGAAACTTTTAATCTTACATTTGATGATCATTACATTAAACAAACTACATCACAGTTTGAAAATCATCCTATTCTGAAAGACATACAAGATGAATCTGAATCCTTACAAACATTAGATATTGATTATGATTTAATTTTTGGAATTTCAGATCATGCTGTTGATGCTGAAATAAAAGCAAATGATAATCATCTATCTGAACTAACGAAGCTTACTGATGATTCAACATCAAATTCTCCAGAGAAAGGCGAAAGTATGCAAACCAATCCAGTGGAGGGATTCGAATACTCTAGTTGAGGAAGAGCATTCTTTCGAGGGGGAGAATGGAAGATTGAATGCTGATGTTGAGGAGGAGCATAATGTTGAGGGGGAGTATTTAGAAAACATTGAGAATAATAATGATTTTGATGATGTTTGTTCGATTGCAGGATCAGAGAATGATGATATGTACGAAGATGCACCTTTGGAATTTGATCCAGAATATCCACCAATGGAAAAGTGGACAAGAGATCATCCGAAGGATCAAGTAATTGGGAATCCACAAGAGGGAGTTTTAACAAGAGCTCAAATTCGTGCAAAGAATGAGGTATTGAATACTCATCAAGAATTTTGCATGTTCAATGTTTTTATCTCTAAAATTGAACCAAAAACAGTTAAGAATGCAATGGAACACTCAGATTGGGTTGTTGCAATGCAATCTGAATTATCTGAATTTGAACGAAACAAGGTTTGGAGATTAATTCCTAAACCTGAAAATGTTTCAATTGTTGGGTTAAAATGGATTTTCAAAAATAAAACCGACAAAGATGGAAACATTGTTCGAAACAAAGCCAGACTTGTTGTTAAGGGATATTCACAACAAGAAGGAATCGACTATGAAGAAACTTTTGCCCCTGTCGCAAGACTCGAGGCTGTTCGTATATTTCTGGCTTATGCAGCTCACAAAGATTTTGATGTTTATCAAATAGACATGAAGTGTGCATTTCTAAATGGAGAGCTTGAAGAAACTGTTTACGTGGAACAACCCCCAGGTTTTATTAACGAAGAATTTCCAAATCATGTTTATATTTTAGATAAGGCACTTTATGGTTTGAAACAAGCACCACGAGCATGGTATGCAACACTTACTTCATTTTTGAAACAATCTAAATTTAAACAAGGATCTGTTGATCCCACATTATTTCGAAAGAAAGTTGGGAATCATCTAATGCTTGTTCAAATTTATGTTGATGATATTATTTTTGGCTCAACTGACCCTGCCTTGTCTAGAGAATTCGAAGATCTGATGAAAAGCAAGTTTGAAATGAGCATGATGGGAAAAATCAATAATTTTCTTGGACTGAATATTCGTCAAAACAGAGAAGGGATTTTTATTAATCAGGAAAAATATACGAAAAATCTGCTAGAGAAGTTTTGATTGACGAATAGCACAAGGTTACGAGTTCTTATGGCAACTGGCATAAAATTGACACCTTCGTTAGATAAACCTGCAGTTGACCTAACTATGTACAGGAGCATGATTGGTTCATTACTTTATCTTACAGCAAGTAGACCTGATATCATGTTTTCTGTGTGTAATTGTGCTAGGTATCAGTCAAATCCACGAGAACCACATCTCACTGCTGTGAAGAATATATTTCGTTATCTTAAAGGAACAATTTCGTTAGGATTGTGGTATCCTTCGCACACTGGGTTCTTTATACAAGCATATTCAGATGCAGACTTGGGTGGTTGTAATCTTGATAGGAAAAGCACAAGTGGTGGATGTCAATTTCTCGATGGCAAATTGGTGAGCTGGCAGTCGAAAAAGCAAACATGTGTCTCAATCTCAACAGCTGAAGCAGAATATGTGGTTGCTGCTGCTTGCACTTCACAAATTATATGGATTCAAAGTCAATTGCGTGATTATGCAATCAATATGAAAAAGATTCCATTATATTGTGATTCTCAAAGTGCAATAAGAATTTGTCATAATCCTGTGCAGCATTCGAAAACTAAACATATAGCACTTCGTTATCATTTCATCAAAGAGCACGTGGAAGATGGAAATATTGAAGTGCATTTCGTGAAAACAACTGATCAGTTAGCTGACATTTTCAAGAAACCTTTGGATGAAAAATCCCTTGTGAAAATTATAGAAGGACTTGGAATGATCGATGGAAATTCTGTTCCATGCGAAAAAGGAGAATGACGGTTGACAAGAAATGATTTAGAGGCGCTGAATAAAAGACAATGCAAAGTCATTCAGCATTCAGAGGTTACTGTTCATAGTCAACGCTTCGACCCCTTCGAATTCGTAAATTTGTTACTTATTTTACGGGTTGATTCAGAGGTTACTGTTCATAGTCAACGCTTCGACCCCTTCGAATTCGTACATTTGTCACAAATCAGGGAATGATAAAATTTCGTGTTTTTGCAACAAGTACAGTATATTTTCATTTTCGAAAATCCAAAAATCCAAAAAGATTTTCTTTTGTTTTGTCATTTCATTTTCGAAAATTCAAAAATCCAAAAAGATTTTCTTTTGTTTTGTCATTTCATTTTCGAAAATTCAAAAATCCAAAAAGATTTTCGTTTGTTTTGTCATTTAATTTTCGAAAATTTAAAAATCCAAAAAGATTTTCGTATGTTCTGTCTTTACTTTCGAAAAATCAAAACAACAAAAATATTTTGATTCTTATTTCTTTTTAGTATTTTGTTGCAGTTAATCTTGAAGATACAAAGTGGATTTTGCTAGCAGTTCTAGGGTCAGGTACCTTTTTCGTATGAATTGATAAATTTTTCATCCTTTGAACTAGTTAAGATGTCCCTAGAAGCATGCTGCTGCATGTTGTCCAAAAGCCTCTAATGACTGAATGTGTGTGTACGAAATCCTTAATGAAAATTTTCATACGAAAATTTCTTCCCAATCAGGCTTATATTCACATTAGTCTCTGAGCTACCTGACTCTTCTCAAAATGAGTTAAGAGTTTACTGTTTGGTCTTACTATAACAGAGGTACTTTTCGTGTCTTACATCAATCTTTTTCATCTATAAAATTCTTACACGATCACACACGAAGACATATGTCCGAGAGGTCTCTGATCAAACCCATCGAGACTTAGACATATCAAAAATATGTGTTTATGATCTGACATCATGAGACCGTGATGAAAGTGAAACCCAATTTTCACTACACTTTTAAGGAATTGACGGGGAACAATGATCCAGATTCTCACGAAACTTTTGTTTCTGTACCAAAATTCGAAACTCCAAATCATATGCATTTCGAATTGGTGGTCTTGATCAAACATTCGAAACCCATGATGTTTGTTATCCAACAAGATCCAGCACAAATTTTTATTCTTGAATATGATTTCCGTGTGAGTTTCATTCGAATGTCAAAGTCATTTCAAATTTCTCAAAGCAAACTTGTCACTGACTACACTGGTCAAACAAGTAATTTCGGTTACAATTTATCACCTTATGTTTAGGTTGACATGTAACGAAATATTTTAATTAGCCACGATGCTTAATAAAAGAATCCCTTCGATATTTATCAACAAATATTCGATTGTAATTCTCGGGAACCCACACAAGCAATTGATCATTTCTCTTAATGATTAATGAAGTAATCTTTGCCCGGGATTTTATCTGCTTTTGTGTCAATTTTTTGACATCACGATATTCCAAAATTTTCTTATATTTGTTTCTTGTCTACATTCTTTGGAACACTTCACTCACGAAATCCTTGAGGTTCTGAGTAATACCAACTCAGGCTGATGATTTCAAAACTTCTGGCGTATGACTTCGCTTTTAATCCCAAAAGTGAAAGAGCCTTGCTTCCATTCGAAGGGTTCTGACGGTTACAATATTCTTAGGGAAAACAAGACAGACTGTTTATAAATGATGTATGGTATTCTGTCCGTTTTTCAAGGCGATGTGACAGCTACTTTTTGACGCATGGCTACTTTTACGCAGTAATGGTCCGATTTTCAAGGTGCCACGTCGGATATCATTAATTACCTATCCCGCTTCAAATTCAAACTTCAGGGTTACATATAAAAGGGGATTCAAGGGTTCATTATCAGTTTACGCGATCAAAAAGCAAAAATTCCCAAATTCTCTGATCATCAAAATCTTCAAACCCTAACAATGGCGACTTCTGCTCATGTTGATTCTCATACCACTGAAGATGCCTCTTCATTACCAATAATGAAGATTCAAGCAACAAACTATCACTTGGAGGGTGATGTTTCTCAATACCCAGAAGACTTGAAGATGCTAATTGTTGCTTTGAAGAATTCTGTTTTGTCAAAGGCGATGTTCAGTTCATTCTCTGTTCCGATGTCATGGCTGTCTCAAGCAGGATCTACTGCTACATACAACAAAGCTTCTGATAGGATTACTTTTCATCTGGTGAATGACAAAAAGGTCAGGCTAACCAAGAAACTCTTTTGTCAAATTCTTGAAATTCCGAATTCACCTCCCTATGTTGCTTTCACATTCCATCAAATCGTTAACATGTTTAATGAGATGGGATATCAGCCTCCATTGTCTAAGATCAGTGATTTTAAGAAATCTGGTCTTCCACGACTATGGAATTTCTTGTTTGGAATCTTTCTACGATGTTTAACTGGAAGAACAGTTGGTCTTGATAAGGGAAGAATGGAGGTTTATGCTATGGTTGCTGGCATATATTATGATCTGCAAGTGGACTATTCTACACAATTATGGAAGGGATTCCAAAAGGGTGTAGAACACACGAATGCTATTCATGGTATTTCGTGTGCAAGATACTGGAGCTTAATTTTGCAGTATTTTTATAACAAGGAAGGGATTTTGGTACCCAATGATGAAGAAAGAGCCGTTTTTCAATCGTACTACTATCCGAAGGAGGTCACAGACAGTGCTGAAGTTTTTCCATCAGTTGCTCGTATTCCTGATGCAATGCTTAATAGAGTTGATCCTTCGAATTCTGTTTTAGTAGCATATTTGAAGACCATTGATTTAACAGTCGAAACTGGCATACTAATAGGAAGAGATGATAAGAAATCCAAGAAGACGAAGAAGAATGAAACTGAGTCAAAATCTTCGAAATCTCCAAAGAAGAAGCCTGAAACCATTGAAGTGTCTGTTACTGAGACTCAAGTGATTGAGCCTATTATTGAAGAAACACAAGAGATTGTCATCATTCCTTCGAAGATTGGATGTTTCGAAGAATCAAAATGAAGTCATCTCATAAAAGCAAGTCTCCTACATACAAAGTGGTTCGAAAACCTCAAATCACTCATCAAGGGGTGTTAATTCGAGAAGTGCCAGCACCTGTTTCTCTGGTGTCCAAGAAACGAAGGGCTGAGGATATGGCAAAACATTTGTCAAAGAAGAAGAAGAAGAAGACTCGAAAACTCGTGATTTCTACTGAGTCAACAGAAGATGATGATGAAAGAATTCCAGAAACCCCAGAGTTAAATCCTAATGCAGGAAGTTCAACTCCTGAGCAGATAGTCATCATTCTACCCGAAGATTCGGTTACCAAATCAGTTTCTGAGGCTGTACGAACTTCAGGCATCCCTGCAAACGTATCTGATACGGATGCACATGTTCATATGGGTGATGGAGGTTCGAAAAATGATGATCAAAATAAATCTACTTCTGCACCTTTCGAAAGTATTGTTTCTTTACCCTCATCCACTATTCCCATTACATCTACCACTGATTCTCCTACATTCGAACACATTATCAATCAACCATTCACTTCTATTTTTTCTTCTCAATCCACTGACACACCCAAACCGACTTCGAATGTTCAAGAAACCATTTTTATGGAGACAGAACCTGATACTGAGGGGTTTGGAGGCACGTTTGACGAATTGGAATTTCATGAAGAAGAAGAGCAGTTTCCAGATCATATGGTGATGACCATGAAGCAGTTTAAAATTCTGAATAAGAAGTTAAATTCGATAATTCAATCTCAAGCTGATCTGGGGGGTGGTTCATCTGTTTCTAGTTTGGAGGTTGATTCAATGTTGAAAATGCTCGAAGCCAGAGTTGTGAGCAAAGTCTCTGGCATGATTACTGATTCCGAATCTCGAATTTTGGAGAAGGTTGATTATAATGATCAAAATAATGAAATTCAGATTAAATCTCAAAATTCAATGTTTTCCAGTGATGTGAAAAATTTGAAGAATGTCACAAAGGAAAGGCATGTTCTTTTTGTGCAAGAAGTGAAGAAGGTCAGGGAGGATGTAAATTTGCAGATTCATGAACTTCATGAAGACATGCAAAAAGAAGTTGCTACTGTTCAACAAGATTATGCATCCTTGAATCAAAAGGTTGATATAATTTGTGATGCAGTCACAAGATTTGTTAAATTGTATGAAAATTTGAGTCCGCGACTTACTCAACTTTCAACATCCGAAAAAACAAACTTTGAGGAAGTGATAACTTTGCTCAAGGAGTTAAAAGAAATTTCTGACAGACCGGTTTCTTCTTCCTTGATTACTCCTGAATTTTTATCACAGAAGTTTATCCAATTCGAAGCCATCCTCAACAAACAACTTGCTCCTCTCTTTCGAATATCAAGCCTTCTTCCAACAGCAAATGCCCCACCTGTTTTCACAGGGGTGCAAGGGGGAGAAAGAAAAACTGGTGAATCGAAGGCTGGTGGTGAAGATGCGAAAGTTGTAGGAAAAATATTTTCTTCGAAGATCCCAACAACAAAGCCAGTTATAGTTTCTACTGGGATGGTGACTTCAACAGTCGTAACAACATTACCTATTACAAGACCTATTTCGAAAGGAATTGTAATTGGTAAATCCATAGAGACCGGTGAAAGTGGTTCGAAACCAAAAGAGGCAATTGACAATCCAGCTTTGAAAGATAAAGGAAAATCGATTGTAGTGGAAATGTCAAAAGAAGAAAAGAAGGCTGCAGCAGAAGCTGAAATCGAAAAACTGAGGTTGATTCAAAGCATTATGGCTCAGCGTGCTGGTGATCCGAAGGGAATGGACAAAGGTGATCCTGCCAAACACTACAATTACGAAACAATTGAGGCCAAGGTAGCATATAATCACATGTATTCATTTGAGAAGAAACCAAAACAAAGTTATTTGATTACGAATACTGATACATGTCAGCTGGATTTTCTGATAAATGAAATGATGTTCATCATGCCTCAGATCAAAGCTGAAGGAAATTTTAAAGAAAAAGATGAAGGTACTCACATGAAAATTCGTTTTCATGTTGTTCTTGCAAAAGCCCCTGAGGAAGTGTGGTCACTGGTTAAAATCAAGAAAGTGATCAGTATGAAAAAGGATGTGGTATTCGAAAACACAGTCCAAAATTTCAAATATGTGGTTGCCAGGGCAAATGGAAATATTTGCGAATTCACTGTTGCAGATTTTCCATTGATGAACTGGTATGATCTAATACAAGTTGCATTACTTTTAAAAGACAAATCATTTTCATATCTTCAAAACACAGAACCTGATGAATTCAAGCTTGGAGTTGCTCACATCAAGATTTTCATAGAAAATTACTACGAGTGTTTGGCTCTTACAGATGTGGAGTTAGCTACGGCTAAAGGTATGGAAATTAAAGCTCCGATGGCTCCAACAAAGACTCAAGCAGAATTGAAAAAGTATGCTGATGGTGAAATCTGCTTGAAGCCTTTTGGAATGGTATTCGCAGGAAAAGACAAAGCTGGACAAGCTAAACAGTTCTTATTTCAGGCATGCGAAGTGGAGAGATATTCAATGTCTCAATATACGAACTTAATTGTTCGTATGAATCATTGTAAGAAGAACAATGAAGGAGATAAGAAAGAGCTGGAGAATATTATCTCCTGGTACACGGAGATTCGAAGAGTGATACTGTATTCCATCACACTTATTACGAATTAAGGATTTCGACTATAATTACAAAGGGGGAGATTGTAAGGGTCGAATTGTTGTAATTAGTCGAAATATATTTTGTCTCTTCGAATGTTTTGTAAAGTATTTTACTAGGGCGCTTTTATTCGAAGCTTAAGTGTCTACGCCTTAGTATATTTTTTGTACGCTTTCAGTTCCCTATAAATAGGGTTATTTACTAGAGTTAGATAAGAGTTTTTACAGACCTGTCTATTGTACTCTGTAAACATACGAAAGGGTAAAAAAGCTGAAACAATATTATATTTACATTCGGTGTTCAATCTCGCATTCTTACTTGAATTCATACTCTGATTAATTCAATACTTGATTCATTGATTCATCAAAGCTTCCTCCTGAGCTTTCTTTATACTTTCCACAATTGTCGAGACGACTTCAATTCTCAACGCTCTTGGCCTTCTCTTTTCAAGATTTACCTTCCGACTGAGAGCATCAGCAACAACATTTGCTTTACCAGGGTGATAAAGTATCTCACAGTCGTAGTCCTTGAGTAGTTCCAGCCAGCGCCGCTGTCTCATGTTCAATTCCTTCTGATTAAAGAGATATTGAAGACTCTTATGATCAGTGAAAAGTTTACACTTAGTACCATAAAGATAATGCCTTCATGTCTTTAAGGCGAATACTACCGCTGCCAACTCCATATCATGAGTGGGGTAGTTCTTTTCATGCTCTTTCAATTACCTCGATGCATATGCTATCACCTTATCCCTTTGGGTCAGAACACATCCTAACCCAACTCCAGAGGCATCACTATAGACTGCGAAGTCATCAACTCCTTCAGGTAACAAAAGAATCGGTGCTTCACACAATCTTTTCTTCAACTTTTCAAAGGCTTCCTTATGCTTTTCATTCCAAGCATAAGTAGCTCCTTTGTGGGTCAAGGCTGTTAATGGAGTAGCGATCGAAGAAAAGCCTTGGATAAATCGGCGATAATATCTGGCTAATCCTAAAAAGCTTCGAATCTCCGTAGGACTTTTTGGTTGTTCCCACTTCATCACAGCTTCAATCTTTGCTGGGTCAACCATTATTCCTTCTTGGTTAACCACATGACCTAAAAATTGGACTTCTTGAATCCAAAATTCACATTTGGAGAACTTTGCATACAGCTTCTCCTTTTTCAGAACTTCCAGCACTTCACGCAGATGCTTTTCATGCTCCTGCTTGCTTTTCGAATAGATCAAGATATCGTCCATGAATACTATCACGGATTTATCAAGGTATGGTTTACAAACCCTGTTCATCAAATCCATGAAAGCTGCTGGGGCATTGGTTAATCCGAACGACATAACCAAAAATTCATAGTGTCCATATCTTGTTCTGAACGCAGTCTTTTCGATATCCTGCTCCCTCACCTTTAGTTGATGGTATCCTGACCTAAGATCGATCTTCGAGAAATAGCTCGAACCTTGCAACTGGTCGTACAGGTCATCGATCCTTGGCAACGGATACTTGTTCTTTATTGTCGCTTTATTCAGCTCTTTGTAATCGATGCACATTCTCATGCTCCCGTCTTTCTTCTTTACAAACAACACAGGGGCTCCCCAGGGCGATGAACTAGGTCGAATGAAACCTTTGTCCAATAACTCCTGAAGTTGTGTCATAAGTTCTTTCATCTCTGTTGGTGTTAATCGATACGGTGCTTTTGCTATCAGCGTCGTTCCTGGTAATAAGTCGATACGAAATTCTACTTGTCGATCAGGGGGTAATCCAGGAAGATCTTCGGGAAAGACTTCCGGATAATCACACACCACTGGAATATTCTGCACCTCCTTCTTCTCCTTCTTAGCATCGATCACGAACGCTAGATATGATGTACATCCCTTGGCCAAACACTTTTTGGCTTTCATTAGGGAAATGATTCCAGAGTTTACTCTGCGTTTGTCTCCATACACCATAAACGACTCTTTCCCTGGCGGGTTTACTTTTACTATCTTCTTCCTACACAATATCTTAGCATCATTGGCGCTAAGCCAATCCATTCCTAAAACTATGTCGAATCCAATTAACTCGATAGGCAATAATTCCTCATGGAACTTATTCCCATCCAAGTTAATGAGGATATTTTTCATACGATGGCTAACAGGTACAAACTTGCCAATAGCAATCTCGACTAATAAGGCATTAACTAGTCTATCTACAGGCAAAGCTAGTTTTCTACCAAATTCATGCAATATAAAGGAGTAATTGGCTCCAGAATCAAACAAAATTTGGGCAGGCAATTCGTTTACGAGAAAGGTACCTGAAGCGACATCGACTTCTTCTTTTGCAGCTTCAAGAGTCATCTGAAAGGCTCTCGCCTTCGGCTTTGGTGGAAGATTGGGCTTTGCTGCATCCTTCCTCTTTGGACAGTCTTTAAAAACATACCCTTCTTCACGGCACTCAAAACATACCCTCTTGTCGGACGGACACACGTTGGCATAATGCCCAGTCTTTCCACATTTGAAGCAAGTCACCTCCTCACTACATTTCCCAGAGTGCTTTTTCTTGCACTTCTCACACCACTTCACTTCACCTCCTCCTCCTCCAAATTTCTTAGACTTAGAAAATTTGCTTTTTTTTGTTGGAACCTGAAGTTCCTTCAAATTTTCTCTTTTCACCAACTTCTGCCCTCTCCAGACCCTTCTCTCTGATCTGAACCTCAACATTCTTAGCAGCCCAGATGGCGGCTTTCAAAGTGGTTGCTTGCTTAACCATCGGACCAAAGTCCGCTGGTAATCCGAGGGCAAACTTGTTGACCTTAGAGAGTTCAGTTGGAACTAGGTAAGGAACAAGCTTCAGCTTTTCTGTAAAACTAGCAGCGTATTCAGTAACGCTCATCTTTCCCTTCTTTAAATTCTAGAACTCATTATTAATTTCCAGAAGATCCTGTTCTGAGCAGTATTGCAATTTCAGCTGTACCACAAAATCTTCCCAAGATATCTTGCTAGCTTCTCCCTTGGGCATCGAATCAGCTAGTAACTTCCACCAGCTCAGTACACCAGATTTTAACAGAGGAATTGCAAGTGCGGTCTTTTGTTTGTTGCTGCACTCACAGCTTTCATACATCGTCTCCATCTCGGAGATCCAGTTCATGACTTCCACCGGTGTCGGACTTCCAGATAGACATGGTGGTTTAGATGCCATGAAATCTTTATATTTGCATCCGCGTCCATCAACTCCTCCATCCTGGTTGTTTTGTCTAACTATCGGTGGGTTGGCTTGACCAAGAGTCCCACTGTAGTTCCCTCCTACTGATTGCCCTTCATTCAATATGGGCTGTTCAACAGGCATCGTAGTTTCTTCCCTATTCTATTGTAGTAATCGCCTTGTCTCCTCCATCTGGCGATCTAACATCATCTGCATCATTGCTTGTACCCAGCCATCGTCATTGGCTCAGATGCAGCTCCTACAACAGGTACTTGCTCAACTACTTGAGGTTGAGGCTGTTGAACCCTGTTTCCGTTTACATTTGCAACTCCACTACGAGTTCTTGCCATTACAATCTATATACCGAATAAGGCGAATTTAGGTGTTTATCCTCGATAGGTATTTAAATTCCCTTATAACTCCGAAATGTTTACATGTTAGTTCTAATCTTATAATTGTACGGTTAGAATCCTACACACATAAGGTTTCCAGATGCGGTCGGCAACAGACCATAGATCCGAACAAATAATGGCATATATGGCAAACATATAACATTTAGCACATAAAAACATTTTAGGCATCTTTCCTAAAATAAACTAGTGCTCGTGTCTAAAATATGGTAGACACTCATCTCACAATCATCACTTAGCATTCTAAGTTTAAGTCTAGAAATCCTACAATTTCTTAGTTCGCTTAAACTAATGCTCTGATACCAACTGTGACATCCCCTAATTTCTCGGCCAGAAAAGACCGATTTAATTTATGCTTTTTAAAATAAAATCAGAGAAATCTTTTTAAAAAGATGTTGCGGAATTGGTCCTCAATACAAAATATAATAAAAGTTTGTCAAAACCTTTCTTTAATAAATATATAATTTCATTTCATATCAAAACCTCGGGAGGTCATGTCCCGATACAGATCAAAAGCATAAACAAGACATTAAAAGCCTTTCAACAGTTATTTACAACTACTGGCCTATAATCCAAAAATCTCTCATCGTCCTCCGACTATGCTCGGGGTCCACTACCTGTAACATAAAAAGCTGAGTGGGTCAGGCTTGGGAGTCTGGTGAGCATATAGGGTTTTCAACCCACAATAATAATAAACTTATTAAGTTCACCAATCAACAATAACCCTGATTATCCGTTCCCGTTATCCTCACTTTACGTCCCTAAACACT
The DNA here is from genome assembly GCF_052849685.1 of Lactuca virosa. Lineage (NCBI taxonomy): Eukaryota > Viridiplantae > Streptophyta > Magnoliopsida > Asterales > Asteraceae > Lactuca > Lactuca virosa. Next base: position 23,318,045 of record NC_136431.1, on the reverse strand, counting down.
TATCACAAGGGACCTAGCCTAAAGAATATCATCGGGATGGACACTACTGCTAAGGGGTTTCCTCAGCCATACATGTCCTAAAGGCAACCATGAGGGGGATGGAGTACAGCGAATGAACACTCTAGTTCATTACACCTACAGGTTGCGGGTCTGCCAGTGTTCCGCTAGACTGTCTAGAAAGTCTGTGGTCGTCATCCAAACTCCGCTAGATGATTGGATCTCAAATCACATCGAGGCCTCTCATCACTTTTATTTTATCACACATCACTATCTACCCATGTTTTACCCAACATATTTGTAGATAAAAATACATATACAGTTTAAAACTTGTATAAAACATCAATTCAACAGTCACCTCAGTTAAACAATTAATATAATTACACGTAGCACGTATTTCATATAAAATACTTCATATCTAGGTGTAAGATGAAGGTGACTATACACTCACTTGATTTGATGAAAATCGGGCAGCAATTCGTTTCCTAAAACGTTCGTTTCTAATAAAACCGGGAGTTTATTCAGAAACCGGGCTCTGCGAGGGTCGGGCTTCGAAACCGAAAAGATAAATTTTTCGGGCTTCTCGGGCTCTACGTGGCGTATTCCGGGGGTTATAATCGATACTGGGGCTTTGGGGAATGTTAAAATGAAGAAAATATGAAGAAAGGGGCTAAATATGGCAAAATTCCAAAACTACCCGAGAAGGCTCGCAAGCCCTCTATTTATAGGGGAGTCCGAAGTCGGTTAGAAGGAGAGGAGTTAGCATGCGAGGGCAGGTGGCATCAGGAACGAAGGCCACGCGGCAGCAGCTGGGCGAGGCTACGTATGTGCTCGCACATGGTCTGCGCGTGCGAAGGGGCTGCTGTCCTCTTCTTACTGGACCGAGGTCTAGGTCCGAAGTAGGGGGGATCCGTGGCTTCTTGCGAGGGCTTCGGACATGTGATAGTAGATACGCGTCGGACATGCATTGGACCGCTTCAGCAGCTCGGATGACTCAGCCTCATTTCGGACACGTGGCACATGCGAGGCGAGGACACGTGGCCGAAGTCCACGTGTGCGAAAATTCCCGGTTTTGGCATTATTTCTCGATTTTCGCGCCAAAACTTCTAAAATCCATAACTTTCGCATACGAGCTCCGTTTTTGACGTTCTTTATATGCACGCGTAGGTAAAATTACGCTCTACAACTTTTGTTTAGACTTTGTCGGCTAACTTTGAATTTAATTTTTATATTATTATTTTTAACAGACCGGGACAGGAAATCCGTTAAAAATTCATAACTTCTTCATCCGACGTCCGTTTTCGTCATACTTTTTACCGTTGAGCTACTAATGATGAGACCTTCGATTCTCGTTTAGGTCGTGTCGGCTAAAAATCACTCGATCTAAAATTCAAGTTTTTAGCTGTCTACTGCTAAGCTGAAACTTCGAAAAATCATAACTTCTTCATACAAAGTCAGATTTGGGTGTTCTTTTTATACCTACTCTCGGTTTAACGAACACTACGAGTTTCGTTTAGATCACTAAGGCCAAAAAGTAGTTTATCAAAAACTCACTTTTTACGACATTCGGCCCCTTGCCGGTTTTGTCGCGAAACTTCGACAGGTCATAACTTCTTCATTATAACTCGGGTTTCGACATTCTTTATATATCCGTAATCCTTGTCACGCCCATTACAAGCATAAAACACATAAAACACATAATATTCACATAATTCCTTTTTATTTCTCCAAAATAAGTCACAAAGGTTAACCTAGACTATAATGTCAATATTAATGCCTAGCCTAGAAACACAGGCATTACAAATACGGATCTCCAGGATGATGGAAGCCGACCATACCGTCTGCGAGAGAGTATATAAATAAACTATTATTATTCCTAAGATACTTTTAGTTGTTATAAAAATTGGGTTGATGTTCTCCTCTTGTTTAACAAAAGGGTATGCCTTAGGTTTACTGACCATCGCGATCGCTCCAGGGCATGTGATAGTTGTATTCTGAAGAAATGTAGTTGATCAGGCTACATTCATCCCTAATACAACTGTAAACAGTCCTGGCTTAACCGAGACGTCAGGTTTTCCCAATCATCTTCTTTGATTTGTTATTATGTTCATTTTTCTAAGTCGCACAAGTAAGAGTGTTTATTAGTATATTTTATTTGTTTTGTTCAGAGTTATTTAGTCCCTCTTTGGGTTTATAGTTGCATATCAATGTGTGGTTAGATATGCCAGTTCACTATAAACAGAGCTCTGATACCAACCTGTCACACCCCCGAACCAGACGGCGGAAACGTCTGAGGGCTCGTGTGACTTAAATTGAAATATCATCACAATGAATATACATGAAACATAACATAAACATCACCATGCATTAATACATTACAACTGACCTTGTTCACATCAAGTACATTGTCTAAATATTACATATCCATAGCATAAATTGTTTGAGAGTCACAAAACATAACATCCTAACACACTTGGTAATTTTCTTCAGCTTATCTGTTACCTGAGAATACAAGTTATTTTGAAAATGGTCAACACATATAATGTTGGTGAGTTCATAAGCAGGTTTGATATGAAAATGTTTTGTGTAGTTTGTAAAACCCAGAAAATCCGATATTTTCTGAAACGACAATTGTTTACGAAATAGGTGTGATGATCCATAAGTATATGCGTGGATGATTTCAAAACGTGTAAAAGTAGTATGTTTCTCATAATGAATTCTTGTATTATAGTTATCGAAAGTAAAAGTGAATAATGTTGTTCCCCCGGAAAACCCGATGTTTTCTGATATAAATATTATGATCGTTTTGTATTATCGTATCGTCACAACGAATGAATATGATTTCCCATGATTACTTAGATGGTATTGGATCTCTATGTGAGTCGTTATAACCATGCATAATAATGACTATTTCGTCTGTCTTGGCATTCTAGTGAAAGCCGGTATTGAATTAAGATTTTGTCACCCTAGATTGGCCGAGTCTAACTGTAGCGAACAGCTAAGGTGTGGGGGAGTCACCCCCGTATAGATCTATACACAAACTCTAGCTCTCCCTCCAAGAGACTTTGATTATAACTACAGACTACGACCGACACTTATTGGTGTCGTCCGTTATTACTCACTAAATCCAAATGAAATTGAATAACCTTGTTTAACAACCTGATTTATGTTTACTTGAATAAAAGGTAAGCCTAACAGACGAAGAGAAGAGGACAACGGGGGCCCACTAATCACGTATGTTATTATAGGATGTCGAGTATGCGACAGACACGTTAGCCCATCACGCATATGATTGATTTGGACCTTACTATCAATGCAAATGGGCCACTACGGCCCAATAACATGTAAAAGCCATTGATGGTCCATTAGGCATGTAATTGGGTCACCTGAGGCCCAATAAACATGTGTAATTATATTGGGCCCAATAATCATGATATTGGGCCACAAAGGCCCAATAGCACGAATAGAATGTATATGGGCCCAACCATTGAATCGCTTATATTTTATCGACTTTAAGTTCGTATTGTTGGTATTTGTTGTATGCTAAATGTTTATTCACAATGTTTTTAAAAAAATATCTTAACGTTTGAATTATAACGAAGCTTTAGTTATATATATATATATATATATATATATATATATATATATATATATATATATATATATATATATATATATATATATATATATATATATATAGAGAGAGAGAGAGAGAGAGAGAGAATCATGCGTTATAAGCTTGATATTTTTAACCCAAACATTCATAATTGTTTATTTGGCCCAAAAACATTTAGATTGACCATTTTGGCCCCTTTTTCTTTAAAAATGGCACTTTTAGTCCCTTTTTATGAAAATTGACATTTTTGGTCCTTAAACCATTTTTCTTGACCTTTTCCACCAAAACTTTATTTGAATAGTAATTTCAGTCCAAAACTATTGCATTTGTCATTTCCAGCCTTTATTTGTAAAAAGTTTACATTTTTGGCCCAATTTCCGTAAGTTTTACAATTTTGACCCCAAAATCAAAAACTTTGCATTTTTAGTCCAATTTGGTAATAAAATCATTTTCAACCCCTGAAATAGTTTAATTACGTTTTAGACTCATAGTATGTTAAGTTTTACATTTCAGCCCCTCAAAACTTCATTTTTTCGCAACCTTGGGCCCAAAAACTCGTGAGGCCCAATTTAAAGCCCAATAAGCTAAAATTTATGTTTTTGACCCTTTGAGAAGTATTATTTTCATAAAAATCAGCTTCTATACAAATAAATACCATATAACCCTCATAAAACCGATAATTATCAATTTACACCCAATCTTTGTTATTTTTGCAAAAATGACACTTGTAAAGTTCTTTGGCTTTGTTTTTCACTTTTTAAACTTAAGGACCCTTAGATCTATGATGTATGTTGTTTATTATGTTTTTGTTTATGATTCTTTCACCCTTTTAGCTATAGATCTCGAAATATCACAAGTATTACATATTATCACAACCAAAAACTAAAGAAAACACACATAGATCATCACATAATACTTGTATTCTCCCCCAAAAACAAGTAAAAACCGAAAACAAGGGGGTATGAACTCACCTTGCTTAGTTGCTCACGGTTTTGAAGAATAATGAAAGAAGATGGTGTTGTTTTTGGTTCTAGCAATCTCCTTGAGTGGATTTCGAAATTGGATGGGTTCTAGGGAGCATGATCACGAAATTAGGGTGGTAAGAAAGATGAATGAGTTCAAAAGAAAGTATGTTACTTAGATTTGTGAGATCTTACCACTAGAGTGCAACTTGAAGTGATTTTTGGTTGAAACCTCCTTGAAATGCTTCTAATTCTCGAAAATTCTTGATGAGAGGGGAGAGGTGTTCTTGAATGTGTTTTTAGGAAGAGTTTGATATGGTTTGTGTGTGTGCTTCTTGCCTACGGCCGAAGATAAGAAGAAGAGGGAAGAAGAGAGAGAGAGTGAAGTGATAGATGCATGGGAGTATGGGAATGCTTGGTTACATGTTGAGTAATTTCCTAATTATCCCCTAAACAAAAATGAGGTGTCAAGGCATTATAATCCCCATTAATCCCTTCTCTTTTTTTTTGTATATATATATATATATATATATATATATATATATATATATATATAGTTGGGCCGAGAGGAAGAAAGAAGAGAGATGGAATGGGCCTTTAATGCTTGGTTCTAATAATAGGAGGCCCATTTTTATGGTTTTCGGCCCATTGGGCCCTTAGGAGGGTTTACGGACCAATTAGAATGAAAGAAGGGGTTTCACAGCCCATTGAAGTTTATTAGGTTTGTTATGGCCCAATAAGGCCCATTAAGGTAAACCAATTCATTTTGGATCCATTATGGCCCAAAATGTTAAGTTTCATGGAAGTGGGTCCAATTAGGGCCCATTTAAGGGTCCTAAGCCCAAAATAGTAAAATTGGAAGCTTATTGGTCCATTAGGCCCAATAAGGAAATCCTAGTCCATAATGGACTAAAACCGGGATTTTTAGGGTTTCCAATCTTTTGTTGACCATTTGAAGTGTTTGTATAGGGTGTTTGATGGAATTTTGTTGTCATTGAATAAACATCATGCATACTTTCAAGTTTTAGCCACAAATGTTACCCTTGTTAATGTTTACAAAAACCTTAGAATTCCTAGTTGTGACAGGTATCGAATTTTAGATCGTTTGATTGTTAGTCGAAACAATCTAAATAAGAATCGAAGGTCTCATTAATAGAAACACAACAATACAAAGACAGTCAAGAACGGACGTCGGACGAGAGAGTTATGAATTTTTAACGGACTTTAACAGTCTAAGCTTGTTAAAAATATAACTTTAAAAATAAAGTCAAAATTAGCCAATAGAGTCTAAATGAAATTTGTAGATCTCATCGATAGCTACACGTGGATATAAAACCCGTCGAAAACATAGCTCGTATGAAGAAGATATGAATTTTCTTAGAATCAGAAATTCCCGTGCGCGCTCACGTGCAACGATAAAGTGTGCCGCGTGCAGTGCCACACTACCCTAAATGCAACACGTGGCACCACACAGAAAGCAATCGTCACCCTATTCCGACCAGTTGCGCGACACACACCTTATCTATGCACGACACACACTCCAGTTTCACCTATATAAACCTTCGAAAATCCGCTCTTTCCTCACACCATTCTTCCAGATTCTCTCTGGAACTCCTTCTAGCTCTTAGTCCCTTTTACTCCCAACTTCTCGACCCCTTCGGCGAAGCCCTGTGGTGTCAGATAGCAGGTGAATAGAAGCTCCCTAATTAGATTTTTTTTCTGCATAATCCCCGGTTTTCACTAGATTACTCTGTAAGTTAAGTTACACTTATTTTACTTAAGTGTAACTTTTAATTATAGTCATAGTCGTTATTATGAACCTATAATTAAGACTTATCAGTGATTCCAAATCATTATACTGATTGATCTACTTATGAGAGTGATGTCTAGCATGGATTTAGTGAGGTGTTTAAAGTGAGATTTCCAAACAGTATACTCTGTATACCAAACGGATCCTACCTCCAATATGATCCTATCTGGTTATCCCTTACTTAATAGATCTTGATGTAGATATTGGGATTGTTGAGGAATCTAGACTATAATTATTATAGTCACGAGGATTATGAACTAGACTAAGGCTTAGTGCTTTATACGTCTATGTCTCTTCAGAAGTGTGAAGCGAAGTGCTGCCGAAATCATCACTTGTCCAGTTTAGCAGGTAAGTGCATAGTCCCTTTCATTAAACATGATTTAATACAAGTATTAATTGAAGTATTAAATATTTTTTGGAAGTCGTGTGTGAATTATATGCTTTTTACCTGGATTATATGTTAAGATATGTGTGTGTGTGTGTATATATATATATATATATATATATATATATATATATATATATATATATATATATATATATATATATATATAGAGAGAGAGAAAGAGAGAGATTCATTTGAAAGCATGTTAATTTTGTGAGACATGCAGACGTGATCCTAGACACTCATCTTGGACATCAAAAAAAAAAAAAAATTATAAATTGCAAAATGAAAGGAAAAATCCAAAAATTCTTTTTTTTTAAATATTATTTTCGTTATTTAATTTATCCAAGAAAATGAAAAAACACCATTTTTTCGAAATATGAGTGAAATATTTTAATAGAATATTACACTATAAATAATCAATCGAATTTTTAGAATTTTAAAATATTCTAATATTCTACTAAAATTGGTGGATATGTTAAAATATTATAATATTCTACTTGAATTGTTAGATTTGTTAGAATATTTTAATATTTTATTAAATTTTTTTGAATATTTTTAGTTTAATATTATAGTAAAATATTCTAACATTCTAAAAATTCGATTTGAATATTTACAGTATAATATTCTATTAGAATATTTCACGTATATTTTGAAAAAAACGGTAATTTTATTTATTTATTTATTATTTATTTTTTAATTTTTTTGGATAAAATAAATGACGAAAATAATATTTAAAGAAAATTTTCAAAAATTTTCATTTATTTTGCATTTTAAAATTTTTTGTTGACCTCCAAAATGAATGACTAGGATTGCATCCTCATGTCTCACAAAATATGATGGTCTCACATGAACCTTACCCGATATATATATATATATATATATATATATATATATATATATATATATATATATATATATATATATATATATATCGTGCTAGGTGCGAACTAGATATGGTTCTATCTTTATGTTAAGATAAATAGATAATACTATATAATAATATTAGAAATAACATTGTTGAGTAGAAAACGAATAATAATACCTAACACTCTATAGGGAATATATCTGCACTAAAGATATGTTAATGTCACCCAAGAATAGAGTTGGTATTAGAAGTGGGTTACAGGCATCGTAATCCAGTCTAGGGATAAACTTAGACTTATGGAAGATACCTAGTTCAATTAAGTTTGATAATGGGTAGCCTCATTAGGAGAATGTGTGTAAGCTAGGAATGGGGAGTAAATTTCTGTTTTGTGACACTCTTAAGGTGTCGATGTACGATAGCTCTGTACGGGAGTACATTGTACTATTCTCGTTGGATAACCAAAAATGGTAGGTCATGTTCAGCTAATTGTAATGGTACGTCTTGTCACCTCCAAGAGTAGGTGACAACACTTGATCATTCTAGATAGTCTTGTGAATTACGTTGGTGACGTGAGCTCATTACTCACAAACGTAGATGAAATTGGATATCATATTCATCAAATACTCTGATGACGCATATGCCTTTTTGACTGCACCAACCAAGGAAGCCCTTAGCCGAGTAGTCAAGCTTTTTAATTGTTCATCAGGAGATATAATTTCTCCCTGAAAATCTGTGAGGATCGATAGGAACGAATATGTGGGAATGTAAGCCTATATGGATGTTGTAGATCTACTCAAATCTTAAACACTCAAACTTAGCTTGTTTATTTCATATGGGCAAAGGCCCTATTTATAGGCTCAAAGGAGCCGAGTACAATAATTGAGTTGCAATCGTTTGATTGCAATATGACAAACCTATATACATTATAGCCCCCTAGACTATTGAGGGACTTACACACTTTATGTTACATCACAATAATACAATAGACATATAATAATTATCCTATCGACACTTTAATTTAATAACAATCCTTTCCATATTGAAAGGACACGTGTTTTCAATAATGTCTTCTTTAATAATGGCTTCTTATGTCATTGCTTACGTCATTCCTCCCGCCTTCGAAAAGACATGTTTTTTGAATAATGTTTGCTTGTGTCATGGCTGACGTTAATCTTCCATGAATGGTGTTTCTTCTGTGTTTTCTGAACAGTGACTGCAATTGTGTCTTGGAGCATGCATAATATGTTTGCAAAGTTGTTTCTTGATATCATCGGGTAATTCAGCCAGTTGATGAGAAAAATTTTCGAAAGGTTGTTCGAATGTTTCAATTGCTTTCATTGCTTCCGGAGTGATTTCATTGTCTGTTAAAGAGTAGATAATGAAAGTTTTACTAGCATAATTTACTCTGATTCTTGACCTTTGATCTTTACCGTTGCCAATGCGTGATGATGCTAAATAAACACCGGCAAGTGCAAAGATTAGATGCTCTTGTGTTAGTGATTCCCGGGGTAGATCATCTTTTGTTGGTTTTGAGCCGTTGCTTATTCCCATGTTTGCAAAAGTAATACTTGGGACAATTAGTTGAGAATCTTCATCAAAAATTGGGTAGCTAGAATGCATTTTGATGAATAATCCTCTTTCTTGTTTTGCAAAGCGTATTTTATAATTTCTGATGATAGTTTGCACAGCAGAAGGGAATTCGCTGATGCAGTGTAGATTGGTGCCTTCTAGATAGATGGTGTCGATGAACCCATGAATAAAATAATCCCATAAATTCATAGGATCTGATAAGTCGGCTAAGAAGACTGCTTTAGGACCTGGTCGTCTGGCTACTGGGTAAAAGCCCATCAGAGAATGGACTTCGGTGTATGAGATTAGGCTGTCCCATAATTCGGCAAATTTTTTGGCAGATGGTTTTTTGATGGCTTCTTTTTCTTTGGTTGAAAGAATGGATTCAAGGGCAATTTTTGCATTTAATTGGTTAAGGGATCTTGGGATGGATACAGGTTTTTGTGGTGTGAAGCTGGTCATAGGTTTTTGTGGTGTTAGGAGAACTGTTTTTGAACATTCTACGTTATCTTTTATTACTGCTTTGTATGCTTCGTTGTATGCGGCTTCTGCTTCATTTTTTGTTTTGTAACTTTTGTGAATAATATTTCTTCCAAGAATATATGAACTGGCAATTCCCAAATTGTCATATATTCCTTTGTTTTCTCCGTTGAAAATCACGTACCATTTCTTTATATTTTGATCTGCTTGAAGTGGTGGATATTCTTCTGGATTTTGTATTATAGGTTGTTTTTCTGACTTGAGCATTGTTTGTGGCTGACTATCATCGGATGAAATTTCTTGAATGTCTTCTTTTGGTTGCTTCGTTGTTGAACTGCTAGCTGCTTCTTCTTTAGGTACTGAATGTGATGATAGAATTTGTATTGTTTGTTGTAGTTGTTCTTTTTCTCGTCTGACTGCTTCGAGTTGTCTGACTAATGATGCTTCTTGATCTTCTTTTTGTTTGAACTGGTGCTTGATTTGTTTCATGATTGCTTCCATTTCGATATATTTGTGGACTGAATGTTTGCGTCTCTTGGGTACCTGAATAATTGCTGAAATTTGTTTGTTTCGAATGATGATATGAAAATTTTCATATCAATGTATGCTTTTGGTGATATATTCATATCACTGTATGCTTTTGGTGATATATTCATATCACTGTATGCTTTTGGTGATATATTCATATCACTGTATACTTTATCATTGTTTACTTCAGATGGTATTTTCATACCATTGTATGCTTTAGCAATGTATATTTCAGATAGGTTAGATATGAGGTTTCCCTCAAGTTCTAATAATACTTTTCCCATAGGATTATGTACCTGCATCTGAATCAGAATCAGTTGTATATGCATAAATATCTATATCTGAATTTATATATGAATCTTCTATGGGTTCGTATCCAAGGTCGTATGCAATTTTTAATATATTTGTTTCTTTTTCTTTTTTAGTCTTTTTCGGGCATTCATAAGCTTTGTGTCCTTCTTCTTGACATATCCAACATTTACAGTCTTTTTTATTCGATGGGCAATAATTTGTTTTGGATTGATATTTTTGTTTATATTGTTTTCTATTTCGGAAATATTTTCTTTCCCCTTGTTTATAATATTCTTTGTATTTAGGTTTATATGTTTGTTTTTTCCAAATTTTCTTTTTACTTTGTTGTTTTTCTTTACAACCATATTGATTTACTTTATTAGAAAGGATGTCACAACATAAATCAATTTTTGCATCTTGTGCTGTTTTTTGTTCTAAACATTTTTTTCTGCATCCATGCTTTTAATATGCTTATTCGTGCTCCTAAGGTGTCTGCAACTTTATTTTGTTGTAATGCTTCTTGGAAATCTTTTATTACACTTTGGCTTACTAATGATGGTAATTTTTGATAGAACATATCTAATGCTGCATTTTTTCTAATGGAATCTAAATTATAATAATGTTCAGAATATTCACATATAAATGGTTCTAAATAACACATATTACAAATTCGTAAATTAGTTAAATGCCACAGTGATTCTAATTGAAAAGCTTCTTTTGATATTTTATCTTCAATTTGTTTTCCTATGAATTCCTGAATAAGACGGCTTAATACATTTTTAAATGTTTCCATAGCATCAGTGGTGGCTATCATCATTGTTTCGGTTTCATCAAGAGATGAAAGAAAACGATATGCGTTACCTTGTGTTTTATGAATGATATAATTAAGAAAATGTTTTGGGTGTAAATTTCTTAATTCTTCGGTTAACTGAATTTGTACTCCCATTTTATTACTCCATTCTTGAATTTTTGCTTCAGGATTTTGGTCACAATCAATAAAAAGAATATTTGAATTTGTTGGAAATGTAAATAACTTAGGTATGTATTGAGGAGGTATTTTTTCCCATTTATTTTGATTATTTTTAACCATTCCTTGTCTATATAAAAAATTTTCTTCTAATGAAGGTGGTCCGTAAATATATTGACTTTGATAATCATCTTCAACATATGATTGTTTTCGTTTTAATCCAAAATTGTTTTGTGAATCTCTATATGGATTTGAATAATGGTTTTTATCATCTGAAGAAAAATCATATATTACTTCTGCGTCATTATTATCTGAATTATTTTCTATTTCTATATTATTTTCTTGAGTTTCAGATGGAATTTCTAGTGCTGCAAATAATTTAGTTAGTGTTTCTACTTTTTCTTGTAAAGTTTCCATATATTGTGTGTATTAAAAATAAAATTTTTAGTTTCTTTTTTTTAGTGAAGTAGTTGTTTTTTCTATCATATTTAACAAATTAATTTTGTTATTTTATCTTCAAGGTTTTTTATTTGTTCTTGTTTCCAATTTATACTATTATTTATTATATGTATTGCTTCAATATTAGATATACAATTTATCATTGATATGTCAGAATCTATTTTTAAATCTAAAAGAATTTTTTTAGATTGTTTCAATGTTTTACGAAAAAATTTTAATTCTTGTTTATTTGTATCTAGGCTAGAAAAACTCATGATTATAATTTTATAATAATAATGGTTTTAGTTTCGTTTTGGATTTAAAGTTACGATTAAAATTTATTTAAAAATAGTAGTGGTAATTATGATAATGTTTTAAAAGACATACGTTTTAAAATACAAATAGTTTTGTTTTTAGACGACGTATTTGCTTGTAACGGATTTTAATACTAGTTCTTATGAAATATCTAACATCATGAATATGGTTATTGTTTAAAATCGTACCTTGATTATTAGGTTTGTAAGAATCCTTGAGATTTTTCTTAGAATTATTTATAGATTCTTGGATTTGCTGTATTCTTAAAATAATATTTCTATTAGGAATACAATTCATCAAAATTTTGTTAGACATAAATATATATTTCAAGCATGAATTTGATTAATTTGATTATTAAGAACGAGTATTATTTTAATAAAAATTTCAAATTTTGTAGAATTAATAGTTAAAACAACTCGAAATGATACTATCATTAAGAAATAAAAGTAATCTAACAATTGAAAATATCTTGAGACATATTTATGGTATTAAATCTTCTTACGATAAATATTTTAATTGTTGATAACTTTTTTAAATATGAATATTTAAAAACAATGGTTATTTATTATCATGTTTATGATGTTTATCATGTTTATGATGTTTATCATGTATATGATGCTGCATATGCATATATTCTTATTAACGATAGATTGAATATGCAAACTAATAATAAGAATAATAAGAACGTTACTTAGCTCTGATACCAAATTGAAAAACATGGCGTAATTAATATGATTAGGATAGAATATACCTGAATGATGCGTCAGAATGTATTGACGATGGATTGATTGTCTGGGTTAGATATGTTTATATGAATATATGGATATGTTTGGATAGGGTTCTGCTATTCAGAAATAGACGAGCTATTTCAACAGAAGAAGATTGAGATCAACTCAAATCTTAAACACTCAAACTTAGCTTGTTTATTTCATATGGGCAAAGGCCCTATTTATAGGCTCAAAGGAGCCGAGTACAATAATTGAGTTGCAATCGTTTGATTGCAATATGACAAACCTATTTACATTATAGCCCCCTAGACTATTGAGGGACTTTGATTTTGCAGGTCTGATAATTAAGGAATATTATCATAACAATATTATGGGATTGAAATCCCTATGCATCTCACCAAGTTTCCAAACCTGACCCACTCAGTTTTTATGCATCACAGGTATCAAGACTTAAGCTACTAGAACTTGATTAGGATGTTGAGTGATTAAAATAGGACGTTGAGTGATTAAGAGACAACCTGCAATAGAGTTTAGGACCAATAGGTCTTTACGTTGTAACTTATGTTTTTGTATCAATTATGACATCTTTAGGGTTTTATTAAATTGAGACAGTCACTTGTAGTCAAAAGTTTTCAAACGTATTGGAAAATTTCGCATCGATGATAATATAAGCGTAAAGAAAAGTTTTAATGGGTTCTGAAAATTAGAGGATGTCACAGCACACACCATCGATCTTCCTAGACTCTCCCTCTAGGATTCTTCTCACACATATGCACGCACTAGAATACTTCAACACTTTTCTAAATTCACTAGGAACTCCACTACTGCTTTGTGTACCAGCACACCCATATGCTTAGAAAAGACACCACCAACTGTCTAGATTCCCACCTTAGGTTTCCTCATACGCAAGTGCTCACACTAGCACACTCTATCACTCTTCCAAGGTCACTAGGAATACTCGCCCCACCCTGCTATCAGCTGTGAAGGAAACTTCTACCAATGTCAACAAACTATCTTACGAATACAATTACATGCAACAAGGATTAAACAGTCATTCGAATGAAAGATCCTGCACTACAACGGTTGGACTCAAACAAAAGCTACACAATAGGGCCAAATCAAACATTCTAAAACTATTTAATCTTTGTAGCATGGACGTATCCGCTTAATAGTCAACTAACATCAATATAGGTTTCACATAGCACAAAGTAAGCAACATTCAAGCAGAAAAACCAACATGAAAAAAGGCATCATAAGGATCAAACAATTCTAACACGCAATTCATGAGGATCCTTAGCCTACACACTATCATGCTTAAGTAATAGCTCATATATCACACACAAAAGGCATCTCTCCTAAGTAGACACTATAGCTGCAACCATGAGTATATCTTTAGCCTAACTTATAGCATGCACGTCATACTATAAGACATATAACAACAACTAAAATACAACATACAAAAACAAGTGTGGATATTTTGGGAAATCACTTTTCCGAGCTTCAGCTGACTGTAAACATCGCATCTTTTCTTTTCTTCTCTTGAAATGAATCTTTTCCAAAAAGGCTTAGTAAGACTCTTAGGTCCATATTTTGAGTTTGGAATCCCACGAGTGTTCATCCTAATCCCTCAAACCAGGGCTCTGATACTAACTTGTAACATCCCAAAACTTCAGGCTAAATTTTTCATTCTTAAAATAATATAGCATCCATTTTAAGAAAATCACATTTAGGGAAAACCATTTGTTCATAAACCATTATTCAGAAACCAGAGTTATAATGAAGACAATGCAGAATCTTGAATCATAATACTATTGATGCGTGTGTACAATCCCACATTCACAATCCGATAAGTACCTGCAAAATATTTAATCCACAATTATAAGCACAAAGCTCAGTGAGTTCCCCAAAATATCACATACAACACAACATAATAATCAGCTAAGGGTAATCAGTAGCCTCAGGACTATCAACGGTCCTGAATACCATACACAACACACATTATACATAACTATGAGTTATCGGCAACCCTAGGGACTATCAGCAGTCCCAGTGGCTAACAACACACCATGTGGATTAACAGCACACCTCACAGGTTATCAGCAACCCTGGGGACTAACAATAGTCTCATGGACTCACAACAGTCCAAGAGTTATCAACAACTCAGTTTACATATAACAACAATAAAAAAATAAGACCCAACCGGTAAGCATGTATATACTACCACACATGCATATATAGTGAGAAGACTCACCTTGCCGACGAAATCAATAGCTAACCGCTCTCACAACCAAAGAACGGTGCGATACACCTCCTAATAAACCACACAATGTAAACCCTTAGTCTACCTTCTAAAACTAGAAATTGACCAAAAGTCAACAATTAAGGTCAAAGTCAACAATCATGTAACATCTAGAACCCTAAGGTACTCAATTTCTTGATTTTTGGCTTTTTGGAGGAGCCTCACGGCGTGAGTAATGGTGGTCACGTCGTGAGTGGTCATTGACCGGTTGACCCACATTTTTGGAGTCTCACGACGTGAGCCGTGGGGTCCCACGACGTGAGCTCAGCTTAATGACCTAAAACCCTAAGGTTCGAGTATTTAAGGGAATGAAAGGCTAGGGTTGCCCATCGTCAGCCTCTCTCACCCTCTAATCCTTCTGGTAACACTAAATTCGACCCTCTTTGAGATCCTTGGTGTTTTTCTTGTTTGAAGGAAAAAAAGAAAGAGAATAAGCATCATTATGAAGGAAGTTGCAAGGAAGCATCATTGTCATCAACTCTTCTCTTGTTTGGACCATCGTAAGAATCAAGACTCAAGCCTCATTTCATTTCATGGATAGATCTAGGTTTTTGGTCCCATTTCCTTATGTTATAGCTTGTTGGAGTGAAGAAGATCCATAAAGATAGCAACTTTATGGATTCAAATGGTCTTTTGAGTATCATATCATCCAGATCTGGAAGTTGGTAGAGTATTAGAAGCTTGTATGAGAGCTTGAGGCCATATTTCTATTTTTGACCTAAAATGGTGTAGGGACATGCAAGGTGCATGCATGTCCATAAAGCAAGCATTTTTATGGACCATTAGTGTCCCCTTAAGCTTCTGTAAGAGTTGAAATTGAAGGCTGAATGGATTAAGAACGTTGAAACGTTGGTTTTGGCTTTAGATCGTTCTCACAACGTGAGACACGAGGTCTCATGACGTGAGGAGGCAAAACCCATCCCTTGCTGAGTTGTCCGAGTCAGGAACAAGTCTTTGGAATCGGAACGAGCGACTCTCACAACTTGACCAAGGATTGGTCACGACGTGAGACGCGATGTTGGGTTTTTGGGTGTTGATGGGCCACTAGTTTTCTGACTTTCGGCCATTGATAGGATTTGAGGCTTTTGTATTTGGGCCAATATGAGGCTTTGGCGTGTCCTTTAGGAATTGGGCCATTATTGGGCTTTAGTGACATTGGGTTTGAAACTCAGTTATTTGGCCCAACAAGGGAAGGGTAAAATGGTCTTTTACCCTAGGAGTCGGGATTAAAGAATTAGACTCTTGGATATGGTTTATGCCCTAGTTATTAACTAGGATGTTATTTGATCATATTTAGTGCGGAGATTTCCTGGATTAGCAGCTCGAACATTTATCTGATTTTTTAGCAGTTGAGGTGAGTCTCCTCCTAGTGTTTAGCGGGTCGAAGGCACCAATGCTGAACCACAGATTATGGTTATCTATATGCTAGTTTTATGTGTGACCTTTTATGTGTGTATGTATTGTATGTATGTCGGGCGGGGCCTGATGGGTGTGTTGGGCGGGGCCCATCACGTGATACACACAAATCTATTCCGAGCGGGGCCCGATGGTTGTCGGGCATGGCCCATTTTATGTTTGATATGTATGGAATGAGGTGTTTTGGGGAACTCACTAAGCTGCGTGCTTACGATTTTCAGTTTATGTTTCAGGTACTTCTAGATTGAAGAGGAAGAGCTCGGGATGATCACATTGCATACACCATGATTTCGGCCTCATTTGACTTTGATGTATTTTGGATGATTGATTGATATACTATGATTTTCCTTTTTGGTTTTTATAAAACATGTTTGGTTTATAGTTTTGTTAATATAAAAACGAAATTTTTGGTTTTAAATTTTGGGACGTTACAAATCAAAATCACCAACAGTTGATTCTCACGTCGTAACCAACCCATGGTCACGTCGTGGCTAACAAACTCAGCCCCGATCTAAAACTTTCAGTTACGAACAACTCAGCTGCGATCAAAACCACTGTCACATAGTGATGTCCATGCCACCACGTCGTGATAGAATCTGTCCAAAACAATCGGGGGGTCTTATCGTCACGTCGTGACCTCCAATATGGTCACATCGTGACTATTGCAAGTTGGGGTAACTTAATGCAATCCTATTTTAAGAGGGCCTTCTTACTCCAAAAACATTATAACAATCGATGCTTTATAGACATGCATGTCCAATGCATGTCTTGAGCTCAAGATAGGTCAAAATGATGAAAAATGGAGCCACAATCACATAAATGTCTTCAAAAGCTATCCAAACTTCAAATCCAACATATATAACACTCAAAAGACCTCAAGGATCCATAAAGTTGCAAACTTTATGGAATCCTTCCATCCAAACTTCCACAATATGAAGAAAAATGGACAAAGAGATTAGATCTAGAAGCATGCAACATAAAGCTTGGATCTTGAACACTTACAATGGTCCAAAAATGGATCAAATGGAAATTGCAAGCTTGCCAAGAGGTTCTCTATAGCCTTCTTCTTCCTTCCAAAAGCACCAAAACACCAAGGGTAAGTTCATAAATGGAGAAGAGGGTATTAGGGTTTGCTTCAAGGTCATAGAGGATGATGAAGGCCGAAAATGATGCCCTAAATCCAAGATTAGAGGTTTAAATATGAAGGGAACCCTAAAAGATCATGGGCTTGGGCTGCAACCATCTTCACGTCGTGACCATACCCTCGTCAGGTCGTGAGAGCCATCCGAAAATGCATTCTCATATCTGGTATGGCACGTCGTGACGACCTTCTTGTCATGTCGCGACATATGGTTCTCCTAAAAAAACCATGTATTTGACTCCTTTATGCCATACACTGATCCATTATGGGAGACGAGTGTTACAAACAAAGCTTGAAGCTTTAAATATCTACAAGTTTCTCATCAAACCAATTAGGGTTTGGTTCAATTAAGAACGAGACTATAAATAGTAAAATCCTTAATAAATTCATCAACTAATCTTCATTATAATCACTATCATTGGATTTGTGGCTCAACCTCAAACCCTAGGTTTGCATATAGAGATAAATGAGTAGGACATTATATCTTCAAGTACTTAGATGAATCCATAACTTCATAATTCATTAAATTCTTCAAAAGCTAACCCCATTTCTTCATTGAATAATCTCCATTTAAATGCTCTATCCCTCTCCGAATCGTGTTCTACAACAAATGGGGAAGAGACTCACCTAAATAACTTCTATCTTTCCACCATTTGGCACATATGACTCTCATAACTTTCATTCTTCTAAAATTTGACACCATTTGACCAAGTGACTTATGAAACTTCCTTCATTTATACTCTGACTCGTAAATTACTTACTATTAGCTATCTGATTGACCAGTCCACATTAGCCATTTAAATTTATAAGTTGGCAAAACTAGTTCCTCAACTTTAGTCTATGTCTTTGAAGTCTATTATAAACCTTATTTTAAATTTTTTATTTAGAGATTGAACTTTCTTTAATAATTTTCATTTCAAATTATTTCTTTTAGAATTTATTTCTTTTATTTTTTATTTAATTAAAATTTTAAATTACCCATAATTAAGGATGTTACAATTACCTCTCTATAAAGACGATTCTATCATTCGAATCATGGATTCCAAGAATAATCGCAAATATCTTTTTTTTTTATTTCCTCTTACATCTCCCATATAACTTTTGGCCCTGAAGTATGCTTCCACTTGACTAGCACGAGGTCGATCATTATTCTTCTCAAAATTTTCACCTTCCGGTTCAAGATTTGTTCCAGCTTTTCTATCGATCTTTTGCTCTCATTAATTTGAATCTCGTTTAAAGGTATGAAATCGACCTTGTCTCCCAACCATTTTCTCAAGTAACATACATGAAACACAATGTTGATCCCTTTCATCGGGAAAGACATCCCTCTGCCAATAGGTTAAAATTTCAAGTCTTATTTGAGACCAAGATGTAGTTTAGATTAGATTAATGAACGTGTGCGCGGTAGTCGTTAAAAAAAAAAAACTTATTTTGGAAAAAGATGTAAATTAGACAATAGTGGAGGGATTATCTTTGTAATTCACCCATTTCGGAATTTTGGAAGTTTAAACTGTACCCCTATCCCGCTCTCACGCCCCCACCCTCTCCCCTACATATATAGACATTACATCCACTCACTACCACTCAGACTGTCTATGGCTTCCGCATGATGCATTTCGAAGGAGCCCTAGCTCTGCTGCTCTATTCAGATCACCATTACTGATTTGGTTCTCGGATCGAGCTCTCGAATGCAGAGTAAGCTCACACACATCTCTATCTCTCTCTGTCACGCACATCCACCCAACCACATTATTCATCGTAAAGGCCTCGCACATAGAAATTTCAGCATCAAAACACATTTTAAAAGTTTATGTTTTATGGATCCATTTTTGTGATTGCATTGTAATTTTTGAATTTAAGATGAATGAAATGCACAGATCTGTAATTTCGCCTCACGAATTTATTATTTCTATTTTTCAAAATTCTCTACCTAACGTCGTTGACCTCATTTTGCACTTGAAGTCAAATTATTTCAAGCTTTTGAAAATCGAACTCAAATTTTCTAGTTGGAGTGAAATGTGTGTTGGCAGGACAAAAACTTTGTTTTTTGGCCAACCAATTGATGAATCTGGCGTTCGATCTGCAGATGTACTTGTATAGCTGTAGATTAATCTGGAAGTAACATGAAGGGTTCTGACAATTCCTTGACATTTTAGTTTTATTTCGATTTCGTTGTTTTGTGTTATTTTATTCTTATAAATTATTTATGGAACTCTGAGTTAGCTTTTTATATTACAGGCATGTTCTTAAAACACGAAGTCTTAGATTTGTTACTCTATTCTAATTCGAGTTTATCAGTACGAAAACGATCCTGTATTTGATATGCTTGTAAACCATTCTTACTTTCTAAATTCTTTCGGAGAAAATCTTAATTCCTTACTGAATGTTTAAGCATGCTTGCTTTATTAGGATCTAGAGATCTACCCCGATAAGATGCTGTAAAGGTTCCCAAATGGCTCCGATGTTATGCTTAACCTAATCGAACCTCAATTGCTTATAGATTTGGTGTTTAATTACAAGGCCAAGTGAAAAGATTCTACATTTCTTTATTTCAATTTCACCATCAAACAATGGAAAATAGTTATAAGAGGACAGGGCCTGTCTGTTATGTTTCTAGGCAGATTTAAGAATTCTAATATGATTATGTGTTGGAAATTTTCTTGGTTTATGACACTTTATGTGGTTCTGTTTATATCTTAATGTTCTGTTTTTAGTCTATAAAAGCTTAATACTATCAAAGAAAAACATCTACTTGGCAATCTTCCCAAACTTGGCTGCAACTATTATGCAAAATAAGTATGTTACAAGTTGCTAACCTGAATTTACATGTTGTAGCTGCAGAATTCATGGAAAGAAAGTCAATCTAACATCATGAACCACTCTATGGCAAGACAAGCAGATATGAACAAAGAAAATGTACATTCTGCCAACATTCAAAAGCCCACTGAAAGGATTACTAGAGCACGTGCTAAAGCCTTGGGCATATCTGGAAATTTACCTCCACTACACCCTCTGGCTAAACAAGAACCCAAACAGGGTCTACAACCAAAGTCTAAAAGAGGGCCATCTGATAACAAATCCTCCATTGATGTTGGCTCTAGCTTTCAGTCCAAAAGGAGGGCTGTTTTCAAAGATGTCACTAACATGGCTTTTGATGATTTAAATATCAAGGTCATCAATGACATGGTGAATCTGGAACCAGATGTTTGTGTCACTAACATGGCCTTTGATGATTTAAGCATGAAGGTCATCTATGACATGGTGAAAGTGGAACCAGCTGTTTGTGTGGGCTCTCAGGGGCAAAAGGGGAAGGTAAAAGAAACTGAAGATATGAACAAACAGAGCATAAAGGAATTAAGAGAAATAACTTCACAGCTTTCCATTAAAGTGGATTCCTCAAATGATGAAGAAGTTCTTGACATTGATTCTAAGCACAAAGATCCACAGATGTGCAGTTTATATGCTGTTGAATTATATAACAATTTACGTGTCACAGAGGTACTCTTTTTTTGTTAATACTTAATGCCCCATTTTTTTTATAACTTCTATTTATATGTAACCATGCAAGGTCTATTCTTAAAGTACATAATATAACCAAGGAAAATTTGCAAAAAGTAGAAACATACTTTCTTCTTGTTACTAATATGTGCAATGCACTTTGTATTTTATCCATAATAACAACGTACTTACCTTTCTTTATCAATAATAACAATATATAAGACGAGACTTGTAAATAATAAAGGTATGTAAGTACATTTTGCTATTATCTGTAAAAAATGTAAGTACATTTTGCTATTTGGTTAAAAGCATGTATATTGCTATTATGAGTTGTTATTTCCTCCAATTTTCAATAACTTACAAATATTAAAGGAAATTCTTAATTACTTCTTTTTTCATCAGCTAAAATGGAGGTCTTCATCTGATTATATGCAAACAGTGCAACAAGACATCACACAAGAAATGCGTGGTATTCTTATTGATTGGCTTGTGGAGGTAAAGCTTACAACATAATTCATTTTCTACAAGAAATTATCATTTATATTAAATCTGTTATTATTATTATTTATAATATGACTATTTTTTTGATGTGTAGGTTTGTGAAGAATATAGGCTAGCATCTGAAACACTTTACTTAACAGTCACTCTTATTGATCGTTGTCTCTCTAAAATGTACATTGAAAAACAAAGACTTCAATTGCTTGGAATAACCTGCATGCTCATTGCCTCGTTAGTTTTCTTATTTTTATTTATAAATTTTACATAAACCATCATTTACAGAAATTATGATATTAATATATCCTTTTATTTATAAAACTTTAAGGAAATACGAAGAAATTTGTGCCCCACGTGTGGAAGACTTCTGTTTCATCACAGATGGCACCTACACTAGAAGAGAGGTATGTCATATGTTCATCAATCACTACTATAATTTAAAGTAAAACTTTTGTGTAAAAATATATATAAAAAATTAAGTTTATGAATCAGGTATTGGACATGGAGTATCAAGTTCTTGAAGTTTTAAGCTTTAATCTGTCTGTTCCAACTGTAAAAAAGTTCCTTCGGTAAACTTCCATTTCCACTTTTTTTATAAAACAATTCAAAACTTTTAAATTTCTAATACACAATGATTTATTTTCAGGAGATTTATTTTAGCAGCACAAAGTTCTTACAAGGTACATAAAGTCATAAACATACTACCACAATAATATAAAGTAAATGATTAAAAATAAATTTATATGCAGGTTTCATTTGTAGAGTTTGAATATCTGGCAAACTATTTAGCAGAATTAACGCTGATTGAGTATGGATTTTTAAAGTTTCTACCTTCTCTTGTTGCTGCATCAGCTGTGTTCTTAGCTAAATGGACACTTGATCAGATTGAACATCCATGGGTCTGTTTAATATCTTTACTTCTTAATTTTAGTTCTAATCCAAATTTAGCAGAAATTAAGGTTTGAAATTAACCTTAAATATTTATTGCAGAATCCTACCTTAGAACATTATACTAATTATAAAGCATCGGACCTAAAAGCAACGGTTTTTGCACTGCAAGACATTCAACTTAACAATTCACCCCGCCTTCTTGCAATACGCCAAAAGTACAGACAAAAACAGGTAAAAAAAGTGAAACACTGTCACTGTTACTGTTTTACTGTTGTTTATTTTGTGTTGTGTGGTTTGATGATAGTTGTTTTGTGATGACAGTATAAAAGTGTTGCAACCTTAACCTCGCCAAAACCTGTGATACCGTTGACCTAATGGTTGACTTGACTAGATGCTGACGTGTGAACATAAGACAAGATGATTTATCCACAAGGAACAGGAACTGGTTGTGTTGTAACTTGTAACTTTTCGAGAGCTGTCTTTGTGCATCTCGCACATTATTATGGCTGCTATATAATTAAATTAACAGCTTGTATCTAAAACAATTCATTGATGTTTACAGTTATAAAATTCTATTTGTTGATTATTATATTTTCATTTTAATTTTTATGGACTGGGCTGGGCTGGTCAACACTGTTCCAAAAGAAAGCCCACCGGTGGTGAAACTGGATTGCTGGTCCAAACCCTTTGTGGACTCACTGTGGTGGAATGTTTCTATTGCTATGGAAAAGCATTATCAACAGTTAATCATGTAAACCTAATATATAAATTATAGGTATAGTATAATAATAAGGTAGATTGATTTTTAATTAAACATTATACACGTTTTATCGACATTATTCTTTTAAACAACAAAAAGTAAAATTCGTTTATTACTTTTGTTAAAAGTATTTCCTTTTTATCTTAAGATGCTTTTGACCCACCATCAACGTTTTCAAAATTGGGTAAGGTATCAAGTAGTAAAGCTGTGCAATCAATATATTATTAATTAAAGTATTATGATGTAGATATATCTTGAATATATTTATACTATCCTATTGCTTTTTCACAGGGATAACTTTCACAAAGATGAAACAATTTGAATTATATTTTTGAAAACTGCAAGGTATAAAAATACAAATTGCTCCTTTATCAATGTAAATTATATAGAGTAAAATTCTTTTAAGAACCAATATTTTCGTGAGAATTTGAAAACCGATGGTTTTAATTTTTTTTTTCTTTCAAAACACCTCCATAGGCACCTAGACATCTCGTTTGGACTAATCACATGTCCAAAAGTTAAACACAAGCGGCATCATCTTCACAGTCAGTCTGAGCTCGAATGCAGAAAATTTTGTCTCATTTATAAACGACCACATAAGGCATCTTGATATGCATTGGAGAATCTTCCAAGGCCGTATATGTCAAGTTATCCTCAATTTCTTCATCTTTAGAAGATTCAATATCACAACCTAATCCAATTCTGACGTTGCAAACGTCCAAAATCATTTTATTTCTTTAATAAAATGAACATTTGTGAATACAATATCTTAATATAATATGCTTATGCGAACATTATGTACTTTATATGTATTTTTCATTACATACATCTTTAATCACATCAACTTGATACGACTCAAAATTATCACTCAACTGTTTTATTTGCGAACCATCAGTTGGTGCCTGCATGGCATAAAAAATTAGTAAAACAGATTGTATACACTTTAAAGACGTAACAAAATGTGATAAAGATTAAAAATGTAGGACTCGTACATTTTACTTTTCATGGTGTTCCTCATCATTCTTAATCTTGTCATTTATAACATGCACAATATAAAAAACAAAAGCTCCTCTATGATAAGATAATAATAACAAAATGTTGCTACATTAAACATTCCCACTTGCACTCAGATACATTATATTTGTTAGTTAATAATCATGAGAAAGTAAACATTTCGTCAAATTAGTAACCTAATCTTTATATTCAACCAAATGGTCAAATTCCATGTTGCTAAATCTTGTCATTCAAAACCTCCTACATACCAAACATTAACATGTTGATATCAAAAAATAAAATTATCGAAATATTGGTATCTTTAAGTTTCCCACTTGCGTTCAAAAATTACCTTGGTTACTTCAGTTTCATAAAGATCAAATCCACTATCATATGCCAATTCGATTAGACGAGACACTTGTCCATGTTGGCATTTTGCAACCTGATGGTCGACTTGCTTCTTAGATGGTAGCACCATGGACACTTTTAGGACTTTATGTAACATCCCAAAATAGTAGCAAAAATTTTCATTTTTAAACCATCAAGTCATACAGTCATATATTCCAAAACCAACATAGTAAATGTAACATCCGGATTCCCATGTATATTATTTTAATTATTTATTTTTGAGGATCATTGATCTACTCGACGAGTTGGTGCCATAACTCGCCGAGTAGAAGCGGGTGTGGCCACATGAGTTTAATGATCTACTCGACGAGTCCGAGAGTAGACTCGTCGAGTAGGCGCTGTGAGTGGAAACCCTAGATCCCCGGGTTTGGGGCCTATTTAAGGGCACTTATAGCCTCATTTGCGGCCACACCTCACTGAGAAGAAACCCTAATCGCCCCCTTGAGCTTTTGAGAGAGTTTTGAGCCTTACTTGAGATTTCTGAGTGCATTTTGGTAGAGAAAAGGAGGATTCCAAGCAAGGTTTGTGAAGAGGCTGTTAGATCTGCTGCTTATACGTCCAAGAGCTTCTGTTAGAGGTATTAAGTTCGAACCTTTCTCTTTTGTTTGAGTAGATCTCTCATTTTGAAGATTAGGGCTTCTTTCCTTTATATTTTGGGACTTTGAGGATTTGGGGTTCATGAGGAGGCTTGAACTCCAGATCTGGACCTTAGGAGGTCCCTAGCATCTAAAGGTTCCTGCTTTATTCAACCTTGATGGAAGTTATGAGTGAAGAACCCATTTAGATCGTGTTCTTGGCATTTCATGCCCAAAATGCCATGCATGGACGTAAAGTCTATGACTTTAAGTGATAAATGAGCCCTGAGAGTATGGATCTAGAGTTTGGGAAAGTATCCTGCCTTAAAGTCGTCTAAATGCAAGTTGAGTATGAATGGACTCGCCGAGTTGATGAGCCGACTCAGCGAGTAGATTAGGGTTGTCCCGATTAGCTGGATCAGGAGAAAGCTCGACGAGTTAGGGGTTAACTTGACGGGCTGGACCTTCATGAGATTGTCGAGAATCGATGGGACTCGACGAGTCGCACGAGTGCACTCGGCGAGTCTGGTCAATTTGGGTTGTTGACTGGAATTGACTTCTGTTGACTTTAGGGTTGGTCAAAGGAGTGATGGAGGTCAGGAAGGGGTAAAATGGTCTTTTACCCATTTCTAAGGCTAGAGTGTAAGAGAGATCAACGTTTGGTGCATTTGAGTGTGAGGAGAGTATTAATTAGAGATATTATCCTTGTGATAGGCAGAGACTAGATCGAGGATTTCCGAGCATGATAATTTTACTTGCTAGCTTACGAGGTGAGTCTTCTCACTATACTTTACCTAGAGTGGTATTTATGTGTGACTAGAGGGTCTTATGTGTTTATTGAGTACTGTGATATTACTGCATTATGTCTGTGTGATTTATGTTATGTGTTATTCAGAGTTTACAAAGTTAGGACCGGCGGGTCCACAGAGTTAAGACCGGAGGGTCCATCAGAGTTGTGGGACTGGAGGGTCCCACTGAGACACATCGACCGGAGGGTCTTACAGAGTTATAGCCTCGAGTGGCTAATATGTTGTATGTGGTATTTTGGGGAACTCACTAAGCTTCGTGCTTACCGTGTTATGTGTTATGTGTTTCAGGTACTTCCGATGATCGCGGGAAAGGCCCCGACTTGATTGTACACGCACTCGCTTGGAGATATATTTTGGAGGATCCTGGTTTATGTGATAAACAACTTTTGATAAATAATTGTATTAATGTTAACACTTGAGATTTTTGGGAAAACATGACATATGGTTTTATGTTGAAATGAAAATTTTGGTTGAAAAATTTACGTCTTTACAAGTTGGTATCAGAGCCTTGGTTTGAGGGATTCGGATGCACCTTCAGGTATGTCTGGACTCAAACTGAGGATTTGAGAAAAAATTTCAAGAGAAACGATTTTTTTCTAAAAACGAGTAAGAGTTCTAAGAGAAAAACGAGAAACAGCGGTGTGTACAATCAGCCTGAGCCCGAACGGTGATTTCCCAAAATACCCTTACTTTCTGTGTTATGAGATATTATGAGATATATTATGCATGCTAGAGAGTAGGCTATGTATTTCATATTTTAGGACTAGAGTGGCCTGATTTGTGATGCCTTAGCCTAGGAGTTACTGCTACCTGTGATTTGCTTTGAGTTCGCGTATGTAGCAGAAATGAGCTTATGAGAGTAGTCGGTGTTCGGCAAGATATAGAGTAATTGCAATATGGAATCCTAGGAGGAGGACTTGGGGTGATTACAGATGCGGTGTGGAAGGTAATATTGGGCCCGTACTACTGGAAGCACCGGGTCAGTGAGTAGTTCAAGTAAGAATCCTTGGGATGCTAAGGAGCAAGTAGGGGGAGTGATCGAGTGTGAGTATACTCGAGCGAGTCTCTGATTATTTTATGTTGTATTACGAGAGATATCATGGTGGGTACGCGCCACAACCCAGGGGGCAGTGGTACCAGTGACGATGAGATTCGGAGGATGATTCATGAGGAGGTGGCCGCAGCCATCCGAGCAGAGATTCCCGAGATGTTTGGGTCTATAAAGACCACCCTGATTGAGACATTTGATGAGCGATACGCTGCTGTCACTGAGGCTGCTGCTGCTGCCGTCACTGCAGGTGTCGCTGCTGCTAGGCCACATGGAGGTGACTTGTTGTTGTTCCGGGAGTTCAGCATCACGAAGCCACCAGAGTTTGATGGGACACATGATCTGATTGCTGCGATGAGATGGATTTCTGATATCGAGGGGTGTTTCTACACTTGTTCATGTCCAGAGCACTTGAGGGTACGGTTCGCGCTGAACCAACTTCGTTTGGGAGCGAAGGACTGGTGGAAGTTTGTGACAGCTCATTTTACTCCTGCAGAGCACACTGCCGTGACTTAGGAGAGGTTTATTGTGATGTTCCGAGACGAGTATGTTCCCCCGGTGGAGAGGGAACGGTTGGCCCAAGAGTTTATGTCCCTCAAGCAGAGGACAGAGTCAGTGACAGTGATTACGAGGATGTTCCACGAGAGACCAATGTTCTGCCCTGAGCACGTGTCTACCGAGCAGGCACGTTGAGCCGGTATTTGAGCATTCTGAGGAGGGATATTCGAGAGTTCGTGGCGAACTCGACTTATCGGTCATTTGTTGAGCTTCAGGCAAATGCCCGAAAGAGGGAGATTGAGCTGGAGACTCAGGCCAAAGAGGAGGTGGAGTCTCAGGGGAGGGATAGGCTACCGGCACAGTCTCAGCCGACAGCCAAGTGGGCTAAGCTCGTAGATTCGAGATCAGGGGGCCAGAAGGGCCGCACTTGTGGGAAGTGCGGCAAGGGTCACGAGGGGATATGTCGAGCGGGGTCTTGCTACAAGTGTGGCAATGAGGGGCACATGGCGAAGGATTGCCCCAAGGGATTTGCAGTCTGCTTTCACTGCAACCAGACCGGCCATCGGAAGGCCGAGTGCCCCCAACTGCTTCAGGGATCTGCACCTGCTACTGTACGAGCTACCGAGAGCCGGCTCGTGAAGGCCGAGGCGCCGAAGGTTCGTGGGAGAGCCTTCTAGCTGACATCGGAGGAGGTCCGCGCAGCATCTGATGTCGTGGCTGGTATGTATTCCATTGTTTATTCTATTCTGAGATATTTGTGCTTATATTGTGATATGCGTAGGTACTTTTCTTGTGAGTTCTGTACCTGCCTTAGTGTTATTTGACTCGGGTGCGAGTCGATTTGTAACGCCCCGTTCGAAAAGTACTTATTTATGAACTTCCGAGATCAAGAGTAATGGCGTTTCGGTCTTTTATGGGCAATGGGTTTTATTCGAGAAGGTTTCGGGTCGGGGAGTGTTGCTAGAAGCATAGGGCTTCTCGCCACCTTTCCGTGGATATAAAGTTCGTCGGAAGCGGACTTAGAATAAAGGAGTTATGACACTTTGAAGATAGTGTCAACAATGGTCCCTAAAGGAAATATCTGGCAAAGGGGTCCTAGGCATGCATGGAGTGCATGTGTGTAATTGGCTGGGTACGCCTAGCGTAAGCTAGGTTACGCCCAGCGTAGAGTGGATAAATGAACGCGAGTGTTGGGGGCGTACGCCCAGCGTACGTCCAGAGTCTTTAAACCCTAATTTGAGGTTGAGCCACTATATATAGAACATAATGGCTTCAACCCTAGCCCCCATATCAGCCTCCCTAACCTCAGAAGAAACCCTAGAACGTTCCAACCTCCATTTTTAGAGATCTTGGCCTTGGAAAGCTCATCTTGGTGGTTTAAGCTTGGAAGAGGAAAAGAGGAAGTTGTCAAGGAAGGAGTTGGGTGGCTGGAGCTCGTGGATCTGGGAAGGCATCATCTTCTGGAGCCCTTTTGAGGTATAAAGTCTCTTGCTTGTCATCTATTTTGTGTAGATCTTGGTGTTATGAAGTTTTGACATCATTTCTTGTCCTAAAACCCCAAAGTGATGCATGATGTGAGTTGGTTGAGATTAGCTGTCCTTTCAGAGCTTAGGAGAGGTCTTGAGTGAGAAAAATGAGGTCCCAAGGGCTTTGGTTGTCTCATGTATGATGTAGGTGGGTCTTAATGGATTAAGACCTTGAGTTAAGAGCTTTATGGACGTCCCAAGTGATAAAATTTGAGACTTTATGGATCCTAGGCATGTTTGGTCGATGGATCTGAAGTTTGGGCTTAAGAGCTTAAGCCATTAAGAACTTGTGAGGACTTTTAGTTCAGCGAGTTTACGCCCCGCGTAAAGTGATGTACGCCCAGCGTACTCACCATTCTGCCTGTACGCTTAGCGTACATGGGGGGTACGCCCTGCGTACTCTGTTTGTATGGATCGTAAGTTTTTGGGCCGTGGTTTGGGGCATGTTTGGGTATTTGGGCCTTAGTGGGCCATCAGAAATCATATTATATGGACCAAGGAATATATTTTGGGCTTAGGGTGAGGCCCATTAAGGGATTTGGCCCAATGCAACAAATTGGGCCATTAGTGGGTCACTAGTGGGCTTGAGAAGCTTACCTAGTGTTGGGCCCTTCATATTATGGTGTTGGGCCTTAGTCATGGACCAGATTGGGTTAAGGGTAAAATGGTCAATTTACCCTTAGAAGGATATTGTTTTGGGCTAAGTGTTTTTGTGGCATTGATAGTTCGGGGAGCTAGAGGAGCAGCAGTGCGGGGATTGTCAGATAGCAGCCAGAAGGGTACCAGCAGTATTTCGGCAGTCGCAAGGTGAGTTATCCTCACTATATCGACAGGGTCTACGGCACCAAGGTCGGCCCTTTAACGGATGGAAATCCGGGTATTGATTGTTATGTGATTGTTTTGCTAGATCTGCATCCTGGTATTTAGGATGGTGTTATGTTAGTGACCTGGTTAAGGTCGGTACCCGAGATATAGGGTAATGTTATGCTAGTGACCGGTTAGGTCGGAATCTTGGTTAGGATGTTGATATGCTATGTGATCTGTTAGACTGTTGTCTGGTTGAGGATTGTTATGTAATTATTTGTTTTATGTGCACATGGTTGTTTGACGGGGGTTGGGTTGAGGCGGGTCCTGCTTAGTGCTGTAGGCCAACATACCCAGGGCGGACCGGACATTCCGAAGGCCCAGCGAGCGGTCCGGATAGGCTGAAGGCCCCGAGAGGGCGGACCAGACGTGCCGAGGCTCGGAGAGTGGACCAGGCCGACTGAAGGCCCGGTGTGGGCGGACCAGTCATACTGTAGACTCAGAGAGTGGACCAGGTGGATTGAAGGCCCGGTGCGGGCGGACCAATCACACTGTAGACTCGATGTACATGGCTAGACTCGGAGGGTGAACCAGGTGGACTGAAGGCCCGGTGCGGGCGGACCAGTCACACAACAGACCCGATATGCGTGGCTGTTCCATTTGTGATATGTTATGAGTATGTTATGTATGGTTGGTATTTTGGGGGTAACTCACTAAGCTTTTGGGCTTACAGTTGTAGTGTTATGTTTCAGGCACTTCAGGAGATCGTGGCAAGGCGAAGGCGTGATCGTACCGCTCCTCATGTTTTACGATTTTTATGATATGGTTCTGGGGATACTCTGATAATAAACTATTTTGAAAACGAGATGTATGAAGTTAATGGTTTTTGAATGAATGAAAATGTTTTAATTTGACTCAATTTTTATGGGTGTTACACGATTGTTCGTATCATTAGCGTTTAGTCACCATATCAGTATCATACGTGAGTCGTTGAGTTGACCTCTGAGAGTTTCTATAGCCGATGAGCGTGCGGTGTTTGACACTGATGTGATCCGGGGATGTGTGCTCGAGATTTTTGGTGTTGAGTTTCCGATAGATCTGGTACCGATCGCGATGGGTGATGTCTGTGTCATTGTGGGCATGGACTGGTTGAGCCGATACGGAGCGGTAATCGACTGTGAGCGTCAGTTGGTGACCATACGAGACCCTAGTGGGGGAATGCTTACAGTATATGGCGAGGGTACCCGATCTGGATCAGCTTTCTGCTTTGCTGCCCGAGCGAGACAGAGTTTGCAGCATCGTTGCATGGGTTTTCAGGCGTATGTGATGGATACGCGGGTTACTGCTGAGAGACCGAGTTCTATCGTTGAGGTTCCGATAGTAAGTGAGTTTCCGGATGTTTTTTCCGAGGAGTTACCGGGTGTGCCTCCCGAGAGGCAGGTGGAGTTCCGGATTGATTTGGTTCCGGGAGCGGCGCCTATTGCCAAGGCACCTTATCGCCTTGCACCGCCCGAGATGCAGGAGTTATCCTCGCAGCTTCAGGAGCTGTTGGGGAAGGGTTTTATCCGACCGAGTAGCTCGCCTTGGGGAGCGCCGATCCTTTTTGTCAAGAAAAGGATGGTTCACACCGGATGTGCATTGATTATCGGGAGTTGAACAAGCTGACGGTCAAGAACCGTTATCCGCTTTCGAGGATCGACGATCTGTTCGATTAGTTCCAGGGTGCATATTGGTTTTCCAAGATTCATTTGAGATCAGGGTATCACCAGATGAGAGTACGCGAGGAGGATAGTCAGAAGACAGCTTTTAGGACTCGTTATGGGCATTACGAGTTTGTGGTGATGCCTTTCGGGCTCACCAACGTACCGGTAGCGTTCATGGACCTCATGAACCGGGTGTGCAGACCCATGTTGGATCGATCGATGATCATGTTCATCGACGATATCCTGGTGTACTCGAGGTCCAGGGAACAGCATGAGGAGCATCTTAGAGAGGTTTTAGGGGTTTTGAGATCGGAGAGGCTATATGCCAAATTCTCCAAGTGTGATTTTTGGTTACGAGAAGTCCAGTTCATAGGGCATCTCGTTAATCAGAATGGGATATTGGTCGACCCGGCCAAGATTGAGGCAGTCATGCGATGGGAGGTGTCGAGATCCCCATCCGAGATCAGGAGTTTTCTGGGATTGGCCGTCTATTATCGGAGATTTATCAGGGATTTCTCCAAGATTGCGGTTCCTCTCATCAGATTGACCCGGAAGGGCGTTACTTTTGTTTGGGGGCCTGAGCAGCAGGCATCATTCGAGACTCTTCGCCAGAGATTGTGCGAAGCTCCGGTACTAGCTCTTCCGGAGGGAGTGAAGGACTTTGTGGTTTATTGTGATGCGTCTATCTCAGGGATGAGTGCAGTGTTGATGCAAAGGGGTCATGTGATAGCATATGCGTCGAGGCAGTTGAAGCCTCACGAGACGAGATATCCCACCCATGATCTAGAGTTAGGGCGGTGGTGTTCGCCCTCAAGATCTAGCGCCACTACTTGTATGGGGTTCGATGTACCATATACACGGACCACAAGAGCCTGAAGTATCTCATGGATCAACCCAACCTGAATATGCGGCAGAGGGGATGGTTGGATGTGGTGAAAGACTATGACTGTGAGATCTTGTATCATCCGGGCAAGGCTAACGTGGTAGCCGACGCCCTGAGCCGTAGAGCGGAGAGTGCCCCGATTCGAGATGTGTGTATGAGGATGACAGTGATGACTCCAGTCTTGGATACCATTCGAGAGGCCCAGTCGGAGGCCGTGAAACCGGAGAACCACAAGAGGGAGCGGGTGATTGGGCAGGTGTCCGAGTTTGTGACGGATAACCGAGGACTTATGACTTTCCGAGGGCGGATTTGGGTGCCCTATACGGGCGGAGCTCGGCGTATACTGATGGAGGAGGCACATAGATCGAGATTCTCGATCCATCCCAGGGCTACTAAGATGTACTTGGACCTGAAGAGGGATTACTGGTGGCACTGTATGAAGCGGGATGTTGCTTGGGTGGTTGAGAGGTGCTTGACCTGCCGTCGGGTCAAGGCAGAGCACAAGCGTCCACATGGTCCATTGCAGCCTCTTAAGATTCCCCAGTGGAAGTGGGAACAGATTTCGATGGACTTTATCACCAAGTTGCCGAGGACTGCACGTGGAGCTGACGCGATTTGGGTGATTGTGGATCGATTGACGAAGAGTGCTCGCTTCCTTGCTATTAGTGAGAGCTCTTCTGCGGAGAGATTGGCCGAGATTTATGTAAGGGAGGTGGTAGCTCGGTATGGAGTGCCAACCTCGATAGTGTCAGATCGAGACGTGCGTTTTACTTCCAGATTCTGGAAGAAGTTTCATGAGGAGTTGGGTACCCGGTTACACTTCAGTACCGCGTACCATCCGCAGATAGACGGGCAAAGCGAGCGAACGATTCAGACGTTGGAGGACATGCTGTGTGCATGTGTGATGGATTTCGGAGGAAGTTGGGACACTTACTTACCATTGGCTGAGTTTTTTACAACAACAGTCACCATTCCAACATTGGTATGCCTCCTTTCGAGCTCCTTTATGGGAGAAGGTGTCAGACTCCTATTTGTTGGGGAGAGGTGGGACAGCGAGTGATGAGTAGCACTGAGATAGTGCTCAAGACGACCGAGCAGATTTAGCAGGTCAGGCAGAGGCTACTGACGGCCCAGAGTCTTCAGAAGAGTTACGCAGACAGGCGACGATCCGAGCTTGAGTTTCAGGTTGGAGATTTTTTGCTTCTGAAGGTATCCCCTTGGAAAGGAGTGATCCGATTCAGGAAACGGGTCAAGCTTGGGCCCCTCGTTCAGGTCCAGTGGCAGCATCGGAGAGGGTCCGATTTGACTTGGGAGTCGGAGTCAGAGATGCGGGAGCAGCATCCAGAGTTATTTGCGGAGCATGACTTCGAGGGCGAAGTCTGATTCTAGTGGGGGGGGGGAGGAATTGTAACATCCGGATTCCCAGGTATATTATTTTAATTATTTATTTTTGAGGTTCATTGATCTACTCGACGAGTTGGTGCCATAACTCGCCGAGTAGAAGCGGGTGTGTCCACGTGAGTTTAATGATCTACTCGACGAGTCCGAGAGTAGACTTGCCGAGTAGGCGCTGTGAGTGGAAACCCTAGATCCCCAGGTTTGGGGCCTATTTAAGGGCACTTATAGCCTCATTTGCGGCCACACCTCACTGAGAAGAAACCCAAATCGCCCCCTTGAGCTTTTGAGAGAGTTTTGAGCCTTACTTGAGATTTGTGAGTGCATTTTGGTAGAGAAAAGGAGGATTCCAAGCAAGGTTTGTGAAGAGGCTGTTAGATCTGCTGCTTATACGTCCAAGAGCTTCTGTTAGATGTATCAAGTTCGAACCTTTCTCTTTTGTTTGAGTAGATCTCTCATTTTGAAGATTAGGGCTTCTTTCCTTTATATTTTGGGACTTTGAGGATTTGGGGTTCATGAGGAGGCTTGAACTCCAGATCTGGACCTTAGGAGGTCCCTAGCATCTAAAGGTTCCTGCTTTATTCAACCTTGATGGAAGTTATGAGTGAATAACCCATTTAGATCGTGTTCTTGGCATTTCATGCCCAAAATGGCATGCATGGACGTAAAGTCTATGCCTTTACATGATAAATGAGCCCTGAGAGTATGGATATGGAGTTTGGGAAATTATACTGCCTTAAAGTCGTTTGAATGCAATTTGAGTCTGAATGGACTCGCCGAGTTGATGAGCTGACTCGGCGATTAGATTAGGGTTGTCCCGATTAGCTGTATCGGGCGAAAGCTCGGTGAGTTAGGGGTTAACTCGACGGGCTGGACCTTCATGAGATTGTCGAGAATCGATGGGACTCGACGAGTCGCACGAGTGCACTCGGCGAGTCTGGTCAATTTGGGTTGTTGACTGGAATTGACTTCTGTTGACTTTAGGGTTGGTCAAAGGAGTGATGGAGGCCAGGAATGGGTAAAATGGTCTTTTACCAATTTCTAAGGCTAGAGTGTAAGAGAGATCAACGTTTGGTGCATTTGAGTGTAAGGAGAGTATTAATTAGAGATATTATCCTTGTGATAGGCAGAGACTAGATCGAGGATTTCCGAGCATGAGAATTTTACTTGCTAGCTTACGAGGTGAGTCTTCTCACTATACTTTACCTAGAGTGGTATTTATGTGTGACCAGAGGGTCTTATGTGTTTATTGAGTACTGTGATATTACTGCATTATGTCTGTGTGATTTATGCTATGTTTTATTCAAAGTTTACTGCATTATACTGTGATATTATTGCATTATGTATGTGTTATGTGTTTCAGGTACTTCCGATGATCGCGGAAAGGCCCCGACTTGATTATACACGCACTCGCTTGGAGATATATTTTGGAGGATCCTGGTTTATGTGATAACCAACTTTTGATCAATAAATTGTATTAATGTTAACACTTGAGATTTTTGGGAAAACATGACATATGGTTTTATGTTGAAATGAAAATTTTGGTTGAAAAATTTACGTCGTTACAGTAAAAATGTATTTCTCAAACATTAGAGTAAATCAAAAGTAATCAGTGTGGAAAAGTCTTCAGGAGACATGGTGCAGTCAAGCCGGACCCTTCCCTTTGGAACTGAAAGTACCTGAAAATGTTTAAACCACAAACTGTAAACACAAAGCTTAGTGAGTTCCCCAAAATATCATATATCATTCAATGGGCCCAACCCAACATACAAATGGTCCCATCCCAACATATCCATGAGCCCAGCCCAACATACAAATGGGCTTAAATTAATGTGCATACCAATAGGACCAACCCAACATATCAATAGGCCCAACCCAATACACAATGAAAGAGTTAAAAAAACTGCTAGCATCCTACACAGTATAGTAAGAAGACTCGCCTGACTCACGAAATCAGCTAAACCGCAGCTCAATGCCCTGCAACAGATGCTACAACACTCCTATCAAAACATACAAGGTCCAACATTAGTCTACACATTGAATCCAACAATCTTGACCAAAAGTCAATCCAGGTCAACAAGTCAACGGTCAAAATCAAAGGCAACAACCAACAATATCAACCATTAAGCCTCATGTCGTGACCAGCCCTTGGTCACGTCGTGAGAACATACTCAGCCCAATTCCAACTCATCTTTCCCTAACTCAGTCAACTCGGTCACGGACAAGCCACTCAGCAAGCATCACGTCGTGAACCCTCCTTGGTCACGTTGTGAGCACAACAAGACAAGATAATTGCAGAAACTTCAATCGTCACGTCGCGACATCCTCAATGTCACGTCGTGACCACATTCTTAGACAACAACTTAATGGTTTGAGTCCTTAATCCATTAAGTCTTCAAGTCCCACTTTCCAGAAAGCTTTAAGGGACTCCATAGGTTCATAAAAATGACAACTTTATGGACATGCATGCTCCATGCATATCCTCTACGCAACCTAGGTTAAAATCCAAGAAAATGACCCAAAACTCATGCAAGGCTCATAATTCATAACAAATCCTTAGATACATAAGATATGATGCTCTAGGGACTCAGAAGGACCATAAAGTTGCCAAC
The DNA here is from genome assembly GCF_052849685.1 of Lactuca virosa. Classification (NCBI taxonomy): domain Eukaryota; kingdom Viridiplantae; phylum Streptophyta; class Magnoliopsida; order Asterales; family Asteraceae; genus Lactuca; species Lactuca virosa. The sequence continues at coordinate 23,281,337 of NC_136431.1, read as the reverse complement.
TTTATTCCATCTATTTACTTAAATCAAAACCATGAACCAAAAAGAACCAAAACAACTTAGATCTAAGAGAATAAACCATAAAAGTATAGGCTTGAATCCTTAAAAATGGTCCCAAAGGAGATATCAAAGATGAGAAGATGATGCTTGCTTGATCCTTGCCCCAATTCTCCTTCTACTTCCTTTAAAGAGTACCAAAACCACCAAAGATGAGTCAAAACCACCAAGAGAGATTAAGGTTAGGGTTTTTTGAGGTTTGAGGGTGATGAAGGCTGACAATGAACCCTAAAATCGAGTTAATGGGGTTTAAATATGAAGTAAACCCCAAAAGACCATGGGCTTAACCTTCCTCACGTCGTGACCACATATGTGTCATATCGTGACCACAGTCCAGATAAACGTTCTTCATTTTGGCTTGTCACGTCATGACCTCCTTATATTCACTCCGTGTGTGACAACCGTGTTCCAGGTACTTTTCATTTTTGGAATTTAGTATAAAATCCTTGCAAAAACAGTCCTTACATGAGGCGTACCTTATGGGTACGTCGTGTGTAGCTCGTTAAATGAATTCGTGGATTCCCCACCGTACGTTGGGCGTACATATGAGTACGCTGGGCATACTCACGCATGTCCCAAACCCTAATTTTTAGGGTTTGTACCCTATTTAAAGGACTTTATGGTCTCAAACCCTCCCTTACCTCCAGCCCCCATCCCTCTTAGCCCTCATCTCGAAACCCTAATTCTTGTGTGTGACTTTTGAAGCTTTTTAGTGATATTTTGGTGTTCTTGGTGGTGAAGTAAGACCTTTAAAGTTGTGGTGTTGCACTCAAGCTCTTGGATCCAAAATCTACACACCTTTGTGCATCTTCAGTAGGTATAAAGTTCAAATCTTGAGGCTTGCTTTGATATATCTTGTTAGGATTGCTAGTTAATGACCTTTTGTCCCAAAAACCTTAGTCTAATGAGTATGGTATACTCCAAACCTTTTGAACTGTCCTTTCATATGATTTTGGGTGTTTGGAGACATAAAAATGGAAGCTTAGGCCTTTGTATTCATCCATGCTAGAGTTATGGGGTTTTAGATGTTAATACAAGTTAGGCTTTTAGTTTTGAACTCCTTGTAGCCATGCAAAGGCATAAATGTTGCAACTCTATGATTTTATACATTCATTAGGTTTAGATCTGAAGTTTGGGCGTTAAGTCTTTAAGCATTTAGACCTGGGCTTCTAAAGGGTACGTTGGGCGTAACCCTGAGTACGCTGGGCGTAGGGAGTTGTTGCCCTGTAATCCTTCCAAACCAAAGTTGTATGATGGGCGTAATAGGGAGTATGTAGGGTGTACTCCCAAAAAACTCATTTGGGGCATTTTGTTAGGCCTTGGGTCGTTAAGGTTTTGGGCCTCGTATTTTGGGTCATGTGTGGAAGGGGCAAAATGGTCTTTTGCCCATAGTAAGATAAAATATGATTTAGACATTTGATTATGGGTTAAAACCTTGATTATTAATTAGGGTTGTCTTTAGGTTTTGATTAGTGTGAGGAGCCATGATAGCAACAGCTTGAGTGTGTGATTCAGTTATCTTCAGTTAGAGGTGAGTATTCTCATTGTGATTGTGTGTCGAAGGCACCAATGCATGCCCACCAAATTGCTTATGTAGAATGTTATCTGTTATGTGGCTCTTAGATGTTTATATGATTGAGTTGAAAGAGACCCGAGGGCTAGGCACATTATTGTATTATTGGGTTGAAATAAACCCTAAGGTTGGGCCCCATGGCTGGGCCCATGAGTGTACGATGCGTTGAAAGAAACCCTAGGGTTGGGCCCCAGGGTTGGGCCCATGATTGTATATTGGGTTGGAATATACCCCAGGGCTAGGCCCAGTTGTATGTTTGGTATGTGGTACTTTGGGGAACTCACTAAGCCTTACGCTTACAGTATATGTTTATGGTTTCAGTACTTCCGGTACGAAAAGGAAGGGCCCGACGTGATGACACAACATCCCCCTCATAATTTTGCACTTGTTTTCATCCGTACTTTGATGTTTTGTTGACCAATTGTTTTGTGGTTGATCTTACGATACCTTATGTATGAAACTATTGGTTTTTAAAATGAAAAATTTTATCATTGTTTTTGGGTTGTTACATCGTGACACATGATTTTCCCCAAAAACCATGCTTTGGACTCCTTAATGCCCTAAACTGATCCATTCCGGAAAATGGGTGTTACACTTTAACAGCTAAATGTAAAAATTAGTAATATTCTCTCGTATTGGTAGCAATAATGTTATATAGGAGGAACCAGAGCAGTTATCATCCATGTAAAAATTAGTAACAACTAAATATAAAAACTAGTAACATTCACTTGTACATACCAGTTGAATAAATAGTGTGCTAAGGTAATCCATAAACAACATATATTACAACTGACAAAAACGATTACACCATATGATCAAAACTTGAACATGTCAATTCCTTATATGTATAATATAATCACGAATTCATGATCCATTGCATTATAAACACCAGATAGTAGCATCATTTATAAAACACACACACACACACACACTCTCTCTCTCTCTCTCTCTCCCTAGGAAAAATCATATTACAAATTCATACCAAATAGCCTAAAAAGACCTATTTGTCTTTATCTGAGAAATCTCAACTTGAACTACAAAACTGGAAAGGCACCAACAATGAAAAAAAAGTCCATAACCTCTTATTCAATAATGAGAGTCGATCAATGAAGACAAAAGAGAAATGTTGCAACAACTTGTCGTCATACTTTACAATACCAAACAATGTATATTACAAATCTATCTAACTAATTCAATAAGTAGAGATAAACAACATCTAACTGTGTTGAAAAAGGTAATAGAGGTTCTTGATGCAAACAACAAAGATATATAATAAGTTAGTGTTCATTAAGAGGATCAAATATATTTAACAATAACTTTGTCTTCTAAAAATATATTTATGTATGTAGTTTGAAATTAATATGCAAATATTTTCATTATTTGAAAATCAATATATATTTTTTCGATATATGTATCAACACAATTTTTGTTGCCTATTTTATTAAATGTCAAAGAACCTAATATCATAAAATATTATTTAAAAAATACAAATATGTAACATGAATAAAAAATGGTTATATTCTACAAATAGCAATTAATGACAAATAAAATAAACAAAATTACATAAATGGTCCCCGTGGTTTATTAAATATCACAGCTTTAGTCTCTACTAATTTCTTTTGATACGAATGGTCTTTGTGGTTTCTAAAACTTACAAGGTTGGTCCTAAACCATATGAAATGAAATTTTTACCCTTTTTAATTTCCTTTATATTTTTCTTATATAATTTCTAATTAGTTTTAATTAAAAAAAATGAAGTAAGATTGGGCCTACCAAACCCACTTCTCTTTTAACCTTTACCCCATTCCTGTTTTTCTCTCTTTTCACTATCTCTTTTCTTTCTTTCTGGATCGAAGAACAAGCATACACGGACCCCCGATGCTTGATATTTCCACTTCCCTATCTCTTATAGAAAATCTAATTTCAGTTTTGATTTTAACAGCAAGGTGATGGTGTTGGCCTCTGGAAAATACGAACGACAACTGCCAACTACCACTTGGGAATTCCCAACCCTTTCCGATGAGCGATGAATCAAGTGACGACGATTGGGTTTAACTGGTCTTCATCCATTGTAGGAGAGGTTTCATCAATGACATAGGTGGCGTTGGTTTGTGAAATTGTAGGTTGGTTAACAACAGTTAGAGAAGAAAGGAGATGAGGGAGGTGGAGGGTCGATGAACTGAAATCTGAGAACAAAAGGGGCAATGAGTTTTATGTAGGAGAACAAGCTTCATGTCAGAATAGTAACAAGATTGCATTCCAACTTGCTAATTTACCATTGAATGTTGATGGATTTAGATCAAACCTGCAACAACATTTTTTCCTGGAGCAAATCAAGCTTTCTTATGGAGCCCCCATGGCAACGATTCCACCCAACAAGCATATCAAGAATGTTGTCATGGGTCTTTTCTGATCAACTGATGAACGATAATCTTATTTCAAATGGAATGATGGGGGAATGGCCGGAGGACTTTTTTGTTTCTGTAGGATATTTGGAAGTTTCATATGATAGAATTGGAAAGAGAGATGATGTAGGTTGATGTGGTGTAATAGGAAATAGAGAGATGAAAGTGAGGATGGATTGTCAACAAATGCTAAAAGGCAGCGATTATTGACGGTTTAGACATGTTATATTCAAATGGGGTTACCGGCAAGAATGGCAGTTGGTGGATAAGAATGAAAGAAAGAAACGTGAGGAAAGAGATGCAGGATTAGGGTAATTGTTTATTTTTCTTTATAAATAAATTTTGTTTAAAGAAAAGATAAAAATAAATTAAAAATGGAAAAGGGTCATTTCATGTGGCTTAAGGACTAACCACGTAAGATTTAGAAACCATAAGGACCAATCACGCAAGTTTTAGAAACCATAAGGACCATGTTCATCAAAAAATTAACAGGAGGCCAAAATTGTAACATATTGTAAATCGCAGGGACCAGTTATGTAATTTTGTCAATAAAATATATTGTTCATGTTAATAACTATATATAAATAGATGCTACTAAAAATAAATATATACATGTTAAGAAAAAAATAATATAAAGTTAGGATTTTTTCCCCAAAATTGGACACAAGGACGATGCTACAGTGTCCAGATGGACTGTCACAATGGAGGGTCAAACTCAAAGGTGACGTTAAATAGATAATCGGTATATCCATCGCCAACAAAAAAACAAGAACAAAGATCATTTCAAACAATCAAAAAAGTTGATCACTCTGTGAATCAAATCAATTGATCCGTCGACTTTCGCCACTGCAACGAGATTTCTCCGATTTTGTTCTAATTTAATCGCCGACTCACTGGTTAGTGTTCCTTCTTCTACACTAATGCTACTTATTATGTTTTTATTTCGAGAAAACCAGCTGAAATTCGCAAGAATTTTAGTTGTTGTTTTACTGGGGTTTTAAATGTGCGATTTGATGCGAATCGATTCATTTGTGGATCCGATTGCTGAGTTTGTAGGTATAATAACGTTTTCATAAGTTTATGCAAGTGCCGTGTTGAGTTCTATTACTTCGTTACTATCGATAGACAACGAATGGTCAACTTTGTGATGCTAGATGTGGTGTATTAATCGATTTAATGATGCGATTCTTGGCCAATTTCGATCACTGCACATTTTTAAGAGATATTTAGTTTTCTTGAACAATTGTAAAGCACCGAGTCTATTTCGTGGTTTCGCCTAATTGGACTACACTGAACAATTTTCTATAGATGTTGAATTTGTTCGTTTCTTAGCGCATAATTTTGATTCCTTTTGTTCATTAATTAAGAGAACTGATTCATTTGTAACATAATCTTCATTAGATTTCGCATCTTTTCAGGTGCTCCTTTGAGTTTGATACTTCATTTTGAGTGGGTGACTGCAAAAGTCACAGGTGAGCAGTTCTTATGAGTATGATTGTGTGATTGGTTTCACAAGTGTGTGTTTGATATCTCGCCATCCCATGTTTTCTCTACTCTGTGATTTGCTGGAGCATCTAGATGGGTGTTCCTGTTCCCACACCAGGGCTACATCGTAAAATTCAAACAAGCAAAGTGCCACTACTAATGGAGAGAACAGAAAGCAATACCGAATGTGAGCATGTGATTAATATAACAACAAATAGCAATGAAGCTTCATCATCTAGCTCAACTCTCAATGGGTCAAACTTAAGACAGAATGAAGATCTCCCTTCAACAAATCCACAATCTCCAGTCTTGCAACATTCTTTATCTACTACAAATGCAAGGAATACATCATTTGCTAGGAGGGGGAATGGGAATGGAAGGCGTAGGAGTCCATTGAATTCCGGTTACTGGATATCAGTGGAATTAGTGATTACAGTGAGCCAAATTATAGCAGCCATTGTTGTTCTATCTTTGTCAAGGGATGAACACCCTCATGCTCCATTGTTCACATGGGTTATTGGTTATGCTTCTGGATGTGTTGTAACACTTCCTCTTCTCTTTTGGCGTTTTCATAACCGAAATGCTTCAACTCAAGAAGTATCACAGGCTCGCCAAAATGCGACACCTGGCAATCTGTCTGCCATTGCAAGTTCTTTCACTTCATCTTCAAATGGAAGGATTTTGGAAGGGGACAATCGGAACACTGCTGTGACATCTACAAGAAGACTCACAATGGGAGCATTGAGTTCAAGGTACGCAACTTTCTTTCTTTCTTTCCATCTTTTTATGCTTTATTTTGTGATTTTATGATACACCAAAACCCTAAATGGGACTTGTTTGCAGAGTGAAAGTGCTTGTTGAATATTTCAAAATGGGATTGGATTGCTTCTTTGCAGTCTGGTTTGTGGTTGGAAATGTGTGGATCTTTGGAGGCCATTCTTCCTCTTCTGAAGCTCCCAACTTGTACAGGTGCCAATTAATCAGTTAAATATATATATATATATATATATATATATATATATATATTTAATTTTGCCAAATCAATGAAACTACATTGCTGACTGTTGGTTGTTATATGATATAACAAACAGGTTGTGTATAGTGTTTCTTACCTTTAGTTGTATCGGGTATGCAATGCCATTCATCTTGTGCACCACAATCTGCTGTTGTCTCCCTTGTATAATATCTGTGTTGGGATTCAGAGAAGATCTTGCACAAAATAGAGGAGCCACTACAGAGTCCATTAATTCTCTTCCCACTTACAAATTCAAGAAAAATAAAAATGATAAAGAGAACAACTCTAGTAGCACCTCTGAAGGTGGGATTGTGGCTGCTGGAACTGAAAAGGAACGTGCCATATCAGGAGAAGATGCGGTTAGTCACTTAATTAATTCTTCTCCGTACATAAGTTTACAAGGGCATTTATGTCTTTTGCACTCACAAAAAGTTGCAATCTTTCTCCCATTGATATCGGTCTTAATCAAACCCTAAACCTTATTGCATGCCAAACGCAATATAATGTGGCTAAATCTGAATAAATGACCAATTTACCCTTCTGTTTAGAAATAATATTTAATAAAACGTGATTTCCATTTTTAAATAAATCACAGTTTATTTTCTATAAACAGTAATACACATGTAATATTATTTAACCACAATATGATTAATTTAAATCTTTTTTGTCATAATTATTCATAAGAATACACATAAATTTAATGTTCATTGAATTGAAAAAAAAATCCAGGAATTTGTTGTTGCACCGGTTAACTCATATATGCTTTTGCAATATTCTAATATTATTATGATTAAAAAGTTATAATATTGTATACTTTTTGTGATACATGTAAAAGATATTTATAAACTTTCAAGTGAGTACAAAGGTTTTAACTTGTAAGCAAGTAGAAATAATAATTTTTATACGCCTATAAATGTATTAAGAAGTTCATAATTATATCTATGTAGAAATAATTAAAAAAAAAAAACACGTGAGATAATAGGTAAAGGGTTAGCATCTTAATCTAAGTCAGGTTTTTTTGGCTTAATGAGTTAAGTCATTCTGTTCAGATTAAGCCCATTAAGTGAGAAAGCAAGAAACCTAACAAAGTATATAATAGTATATATTAACTTACTCAACAGGTGTGTTGCATATGTTTGGCTAAGTATGCAAATGATGATGAATTGAGGGAGTTGCCTTGTTGTCATTTCTTCCACGTGGAGTGTGTTGACAAATGGTTGAAGATTAATGCCACGTGTCCACTTTGCAAGAGTGAAGTCGGTGAGACCATTTTGAGTTCGTTAACAGAAGCAACTGCTAGTTTGAGAAGAAGCACTGTGTATTAGATTTTAAAAAGTTTTTTGTATATGTTAATATGGAAGTCTGTGTTGTTTGATAAGTGAATAGATGTATTACCACAAGCCTATATCTATCCTCTCCTTAATCCTTATTTTGTGGTGTTTTTCTTTTTTATTTTGGTAGAAACTACAGTATATATTATATCATATGGTTTTCAGCCAAGAAATTTGTTCATCTTTTTCGGCTTCTGAAATACTAGTTTACTTGTTTTAGTTAATACACCAAATCCTTTATTTTTCATAGATCCATGCCTTATAACATATTAAAATGTAATTTAGGTAGCCATTTAATATAAATACTTATTTTCGGTATGTATTAAAATGTATTTTAGGTACTATTTAATAATATAAATTAGGCCAAAAAAAAAAAAAAAAAAAACAGATTGCTCACTTTTTCATCTTCATTTTCGGTTTTGATATGAAACCATATCCCCTTCTGGGATCGGCTCCGGCCACCATACACAGCCCCAAATCGACACCAGAGGTACTACTCCCTCTTCTCTTCTCTTCTCCATTTATTTCTTTTTTACTTACTCAACAACAGAAGGTTGTAAAAAAAATTATAACCTAGTTTTCACTTTTTAATTTTTATTTTATAAACCCTAAAACTCTAATTATACGATGTTATTCATCTGAATTTGTAAACCTTAAAATTCTGATATGATGTTGTAGGGAAAAAAAAAGAAAAGAAAAATAACCTAGTTTTTTAGGTAGTCAATTGTTTCAATATGTGATTTTGTAATTTGTAGTATGTTACTGTAATTTAATTGTGTTGTGAATTGTGGGTAGGTTATGTGATTTTTATAGTTCATTGTTTATGCACTTTTGTAAAACTAATTTATTGATTTTTTATTTTTGTGCATACTAGATTCGACTTAATGTTTGTTACTTCACAAAATCGTCCGTCTTTCATATTTCACAAAATGTTCTACGTGTTTCAAAAAAACTGCAGAAATGGTCCCTATGGTTCATAAAGCTACATAAACGGTCTCTGTGTTAATAAAATTAAAGAAATGGTCCTGCCTAATAGCAAAATTACAGAAATGGTCCTTTTGTCACAGTTACAGAAATAGTCCATTCCTAAAAGTGAAAGAACATAATGGTTTCTACCTAAAAGCAAATTTGCAGAAATTGTCCATGTGTTTCACAGAAATTATATAAATGGTCCCCATGTAAGAGAACATTACAAAAACAGTGTTGATAATATATGATTAATAAGCCCGATGCAACCCTTGGGCTATCCCACTAGTTTTTATTAAATTTTGGGTTTGGATTACTTTTGTGTATAATTTATTTGGAAATCAATAAAGAGATTTACAGCAAGAATAAACATACACTTGAATTTTGTGTGCTTTAGCTTTGTATTAAGGGAGGTTCTGGGCATCTATATGTAAGTTTTTTTTTATATTTTCAAACCCTGGTGTAGTTTTTTTTGTAAAAAAAATTAACAATATATTTTTTTGGAAAAGATGCAAGCCTCATGAAAACTTAACAGTATGAGGAACTTGAGATCAGTACGTTCTGCTTCTAGACCACTGATATACAGCGTGCTCACATGATATCCTTGACTCCTTACGTACTTGATCATAGCCTCAATCTGGTGATACAATCCATTTCTATAGTCAGATCAAGCAAACCAAAATCAGTTACTTTACTGGATTTTTGGCTGTCAATACTCTGAATTGTCAAATAATGTGACATGTAGCAATTTTTGTTTTTACTAGAAGTATTATACACTAGTTAGTAGCTCCAAGAAAATCTGGTAAAAGGTAATAACATATTTGTTAGGATTTTAGAATGTAAAAATTTTGCTTATGCCTACGTACGTACATCACATTGTTGATCCAAAATAAAAACACATGAAGTTTGTTATGGATTAGTCTCGTTTTCAACAAAAATAAGTACACACAAAATTCATGCATGTACCCTTGTGCATATATAGTACGTTGTTTCTTCATCATGTGTTTTGGAACAGCAGAAGTCGATGGAGATAGCAATGAAAGAATCTGAAGATGAAGAGAGAAAGAAGGTTGACTGGTTTTACTTGCTTCCAGATGACATCCATTTAGAAATCCTCAAAAGGGTTCCTGATGCTTTCCTTCGTTATAAGGTTAAGTATGTCTGTAGACTATGGTTCGATATAATCTCCAACAGGATCTTGCAAGACCATGCTTCTTTTATCCTCCAGAATCTGCAAAACATACCTCCCTATCGACTTGTGGATATAAGAGAAGAACAACACGGGATACAAGTGAAAGAACAATATCTTGAAATAGATTCACTGTTGGTCAAGGATTGACCTGGTAATTAGGAAAAATAAAAATGTGGGCAGTCATGACCGTTAGAAAATGAACTGACCCTAGTATTTCTCTTTTCTGTTAAATCTAGTAGTATAAATAGAGTAGTTCAGTGATCACAATTCATCAGTCGAAATTTCATTTGTAAAGCAACTCAATCATTAGGTTGCTAGTAAGTTTCATTCAATAAGAAAATTATTCGGCTGCCAATTCCAGTTTTACCCCTGTTACCCCTGTTCTTGCTTACTGTTATATTGCTTGATCTCCAACATTTGGTATCAGAGCAAAACAGATCCTGATCAATTGTATGCCCAAGTATCCTCGATTCAACAAGATGACAGCCCCATCATCATCCAATCAGCCCAAAGATAATCCTTTTACTCTTCAATGTCCAATGCTAACCTCACTAAATTACAACACCTGGTCAATTAAGATGGAAGCCATCATGGATGCCCATGGGTTATGGGATGCCATTGAGCCACCAACCGGAGTGGTCGTGGATGAGAAGAAGAGCAAGCAGGCTCGAGCTTTCATCTTCCAATCTATACCAGAGGAGATTCTTGCACAGGCTGCCAAGAAGAAGACAGCCAAGGAAGTTTGGGACTCTCTAAAGTCACGGTATGTGGGTGCAGAGAGGGTCAAAAAGGCAAGGCTAAGGGTACTCAAGAGTGAGTTTGAAGCACTTCAAATGAAGGAGTCTGAAACCATAGATGATTATGCAGGAAAGATATCAGCCATGATTTCAAAGTTTGGGAGTGCAGGGGCAATATTGGAAGATGAAGAATTGGTGAGAAAACTGTTCGACACAGTTCCGGAGAGGTTTATAAACCTGGTGGCATCAATTGAACAAAGCTGTGATATGGAATCGATGCCATTTGAAGAAGCAATTGGGCATTTGAAGGCTTATGAGGACAGGCTCAGGCTCCGGCTCCGGAAGGCAAGCACACAGGGAGATAATGCCCTGCTGCTTGCCAAGGCAGAAGGCTCGTCAATCCACCGGAGTCCAAGCAAGCAAAATTCAACAGGTGGTCGAGGAAGGGGCGGAAATAATAATCGGGGCGGAAGAGGCAGCACACGAGGGCGAGGCTCGTCTCGTGGCAGAGGTGGGCGCTGGGGTGGTGACTCACGACAGGAGGCGAACAACACAAACAAAAAGCCACGAGACAAGAGCAACATCAGATGCTATGAATGCCAAGAGCTTGGTCATTATGCATCGGAGTGCAAGGGAAAGAAGCAGCAGGACCAAGAAGTAAACTTGGCTGCTGATGAAGAAGAACCAACCCTATTGCTAGCTGTTTGTGGTGAAGAGAATAGCGAAGTAGTCCTATTGAATGAAGAAAAAGTCTACCCAAACCAATTCAAAGAAAACAATGAAGAGAACATATGGTATCTAGACAATGGAGCTAGTAACCATATGACTGGATGCAAGGCCTTGTTTGCTGAGCTTGACGAGAAAGTAACGGGGCAGGTTCGATTCGGTGACGGGGCCAGGGTTCCGATCAAAGGAAAAGGTGCTCTCCTATTTGATTGCAAAAATGGTGATCAATTTGTCATCCCAGATGTGTATTATATTCCTGCCCTGCACAGTAATATAATAAGTCTGGGACAAATGACCGAAGAGGGGTATGATATAGGGATGAAGAAGGAGTTCCTAAGAATGTATGATGAAGCAGGAAGCTTGGTTATGAAGGTGCAGAGATCCAAGAACAGACTTTATAAAATTAAGCCTACACCTGGGAAGCCTGTGTGCTTAGCCATGAGTATAGACGATGACTCATGGTTATGGCACGCACGCATGGGACACACTAACTTCAGAACACTCGAGGAGATGACACGTAAGAATATGGTATTAGGCATGCCCCAGGTGACTCATCCATCACAGGTGTGTGAAGGATGTATGCTGGCCAAGCAACCAAGACAAGCTTTTCCAAAGGAAGCCACGTGGAGAGCTAAAGAGCCACTACAGCTAGTGCACGCAGACTTATGCGGACCCATCACCCCAGCAACTAAAGGAGGGAATCAATATTTCCTCTTAATCGTGGATGACTACTCACGGTATATGTGGGTATACCTTATCAAAACAAAAGATGAAGCGTTGAGCATGTTTCAGAAGTTCAAATTGCAAGTTGAGAAAGAAAGCAGCCACAAAGTCAAGATGATAAGAACTGACCGTGGAGGTGAGTTCAATTCGAATCAATTCCAGTTCCTTTGTGAGCAGGCGGGAATCAAGCGACAATTGACAACACCACACACCCCACAGCAAAATGGGGTTGTGGAACGTCGAAATAGGACGATCTTGGAGATGACTAGGGCACTACTCAAGGCTATGGGGATACCGGATCAATTTTGGGGAGAGGCCGTGAGACATTCAGTGTATTTGTTGAACAGAACAAGCACAAAAGCGCTCAAAGACGTAACCCCATACGAATCACTGAAAGCTTCTAAACCCTCGATCGCACACTTGAAGATCTTCGGTTGCGTGGGATTTGTGAAGAAATTGCGAGGCCTGAGCAAACTAACTGATCGAAGCGAGCCAATGGTGTACCTGGGAACAGAAGAAGGAACAAAAGGGTACCGTATGTTTAACCCCAGCAGTCGACGGATAGTGATAACTCGAGACGTGATCTTTGACGAAGGAAGGCCTTGGGCTTGGAATAATGAAACGGGAGCCACTTTCAACGCCTTACTGGACCAATGTTATTGTCCATGAAGGAGCCCAATCCCAGCCGGCCCAAGATCCTGATCAGTCAATTAACACTAACGAAGACCCTGTGACGCCGTTAAACGATCTCTACGGAAACATTGGACTGGATGACTCACGACTTGAAGACTCGACACAGTCGTATGTACCTGGTACCAACTCGACACCTCCCAGTCGAGTATCGACGATCCAATCAAGAAGCGGGTCTGTAGCTTCATATGACGACACACCAACAAGGGGCTTTCGCTCAATCAACGACTTATATGAAAATACGACAAGACTGGAGGAGGAGCAGATACGGGATCTGTATGAAAGTAATCAAGAATTAATGTTGGTTGATGATGAACCCACAACCTACGAAGAAGCATCAAGTGAAGAAGGGTGGAAACGAGCCATGGAAACGGTAGTGAAGTCAATTGAGAAAAACAATACCTGGACTTTAACTAGGCTACCCCCAAATCGCAAGGCGATAGGGGTAAAGTGGGTATTTAAGGCAAAAAAGAATGCAGCCGGGGAAGTAATCAAGCACAAGGCTCGTTTGGTCGCCAAGGGTTACGTTCAACAAAGGGGTGTCGACTTTGACGACGCATTTGCACCGGTGGCCAGGCTGGGGACGATAAGACTGATCCTCTCGGTAGCGACGAAGGAAAATTGGCTTGTACATCACCTGGATGTCAAGTCAGCATTCCTACACGGTGATCTTAAGGAGGAAGTCTACGTAAGTCAACCCATTGGATTCATAGTCAAAGGCAAGGAAGACTGGGTATATCGCCTTCACAAGGCCCTGTATGGGTTGCGACAGGCACCAAGGGCATGGAATACAAAACTTGACCAGTCACTCAAGTCACTCGGATAGTTGGAGTATATGTAGATGCGTTCAAGAACAGGCTGTCTACAAGGTACACAAACCCAACTTGACTCTCATAGTTGGAGTATATGTAGATGATCTCATAGTCACTGGGTCAAGTGAGAAGGGAATCCAAGTATTCAAAGATAGAATGAAATGTTTGTTTGATATGAGTGATCTGGGATTGTTATCATATTACCTGGGAATTGAAGTAGTACAGGGTAAGGATGGTACAATGCTCACACAGAAGGGGTACGCTGAAAGGATCTTAAAGACTTCAGGTATGGAAGGCTGCAATAGTTCCCAGTACCCAATGGAGCCAAAACTCCAGTTAACCAAAGATGAAGATGGTGAACCAGTAAATGCAACAATGTACAGAAGGCTTGTTGGGAGTTTGAGATACCTGGTCCACACAAGACCAGACCTCAATTACAGTGTTGGAGTGGTGAGCAAGTTTATGCAAATTCCCAAACAAAGTCACTATGCTGCTATAAAACATATCTTGAGATATGTGAAGGGAACAACCCAGTATGGGCTAAAGTATCACAGGGGAGGCGATGGAAGACTTGTGGGATACAGTGACAGTAGTTACAACAGTGATTGTGAAGATAGAAGGGGAACCACTGGAGTAGCTTTCTACTACTCAGGAAATCTCATAACATGGGCATCGCAGAAACAGAAAACAGTGGCACTTAGCTCATGTGAAGCCGAGTATATGGCTGCAACTGCAGCAGCATGTCAAGGACTGTGGTTAAGAAATTTGTTCAGTGAGCTGATGGGAAAGAAAGCACAGAAGGTGAAGCTGCTAATCGACAACCAATCCACCATTGCACTCATAAGAAATCCGGTGTCTCACGGTAGAAGCAAGCACATAGACACAAAGTTCCACTTTATTCGTATGTGTGTTGAAAGGGAACAGATTCAAGTGGAACATGTGAGTGGAGATCAACAGAAGGCTGATGTTCTAACAAAGGCAATGCCAAGGATAAAGTTTGCTGAGATGAGAGCACTAATTGGCATAGAAGATCTGAAGAAGAAAGGTCAACCTTGAGGGGGAGAAATGTTGGTCAAGGATTGACCTGGTAATTAGGAAAAATAAAAATGTGGGCAGTCATGACCGTTAGAAAATGAACTGACCCTAGTATTTCTCTTTTCTGTTAAATCTAGTAGTATAAATAGAGTAGTTCAGTGATCACAATTCATCAGTCGAAATTTCATTTGTAAAGCAACTCAATCATTAGGTTGCTAGAAAGTTTCATTCAATAAGAAAATTATTCGGCTGCCAATTCCAGTTTTACCCCTGTTACCCTTGTTCTTGCTTACTGTTATATTGCTTGATCTCCAACATTCACCAGGCGGGATACGTCATTGGTGTAACGAGTTTCTTCTGATATCAATTCCCTTGTCAAAAGTGTATTTGTATGTTTTAAATCTAACCACCAATGAAGGATCATATCTTCCCAATTCGGAAATATCTTGTGCAGGCCACTATGGTTTTAATCCAATCAGCAAGGAAGGATCACATCTTCCCCGGCGTCCAACATCTTCTGCAGTCTATGGTAACACATGTGGAATAGCACTTTCTTTCAACAGGTTTGAGGGAATATTCAAGGTTGTTCACGTGGTAATGGGCCCACCAGTCGAATGTGAAATTCTTGTCTTGGGAAGAGATATAGGTATTGTCTCAAAGTGGAAAAAGATCCAAGTGCCTTATATGGATTTAGGGGAGCATATTTGGGGTGACACAGTTTCAGTTGAAGGCAGGTATATGCATTGGAGAATCCAAGGTACGAATGACCTGGTTTCTGTGGATATGGTAAAAGAGGAAGTTTTCCGAATCAACCTACCTGTATCTAGTGATTGTGGTAGAGATGTCTATTCTTTTTTCGAAATGGATGGTTTCCTCACTTTCTTCGATGGAGTTACTACTAAGAATAAAGCTGTGATATGGGTTCTTAAAGATTTTCATAGGGTGAAGTGGGAAAAGTTGCAGTCGATAACTGTCGATAATTCTTACTTTGAAAGGTATCCTCGTAAGCTTTGTATGTATCGCTTCTGTTGCATGATAAGAAAGAGATATATTATTATGGAATCTATAACCAGAGCCGAAGATGGTATGTATAGTTATGATATGAAACATGGGGTCATGAAAAAACTAGACATCCACGTCAGCTTCTGTGATAAACGTCGTGTGGTTCATTCACTGGTACCAAGTTTTTCATAATTCATGCTGCAGATGGAAGTGGGAGAAGTTCTGGTCGAAGAAGGGTTCATAAATGGAGATGATTAGACTCTTAATTTCTTCCTGTTCATCATATGAATTTAACAAAATTCTATGATGGTTGTTTGGGATTTGCTTGTTTAAAGTAATTTATGTTTTTTTTAATATAGAAATTGGAAGAAGGTTCAGTAATGTTTTTATATTTTCACATCATATTGAGTTAAAGTTATAATATTTTATTTTTTAGCAATTATATAAACCCAAAACACCCTCAATTGTTTAAATTAAGATTTTAATCCGGTAAACAAGTTATCAACCGAATATGAAAGACTTTTTACAAATATAAGCAAAATTTAAGGGTTTTTTAAAATTATTTATATATTTTATATTATTATTTTAGTATTTTAGTATTTTTTTTATGTATTAACGGATTGTATTATCTTAATTTACTTTTATGGTATTCACTTCGTCTAACAGAGAATATCCATTCTAAAAATAATTGTTTTTTTTATAATTTTCTAACAAAGGATATCATTAAAGGTTGTCAAGATCGGGATACTATGAGTATGTTTGGCAAAATTAGCCCGATAACGGTTAGCAAGTAGCGGTTAATTGGTAGCGTTTTGTTAAATATTACATGAGATAGCTTTTAGATTTGAAGTATTTTGGAGCGTTTTGTTTAAACTAAACGCTAAAAGTTGTAGTGTCAAACGATGATTTTGGTTCAAAACAAAGCGCTTTGTCAAACGCTAGAAGCTACAATCTCTCAAACGCTCTCTGCCAAACATGTCCTATATATGATCATTTTACGCTTTGCAAAATTGTGATCGTAAGATTGAATCGGATCACTAGATCTTACCAAAAGCATTTTAAAACATAAAAAATATATTTTCATCCATCATAGTTAATAATAAATAATTTAAAACATGACATATCCAATGCATCATTTAACAATAACAATTTTAAGGGTTTTTAGGGTTCTTACTCGATGCAATTAGTTAGTCCAAAACAAAATATTAGAAATTTTTTTAAAAAAATAAATAATAACGATTTTACGAAGATTGTATAAGATCGTTACTATTTTTTTTTTTAAATTCTAATGTTTTTTCTCGGACTAACTAAATGCATCGAATATGAATCGTAGAAAACTCTTTTGATTTTTTTTTTGTTAAATGATGCATTGAAGATGTATTTTTCATGTTCTAAAGTAGTTATTGTTGAATAAATGGTTAACTATGACGAATATATATATATATATATATATATATATATATATATATATATATATATATATATATATATATATATATATATATATATATATATATATATAGGGTCCGACTCGTGATAACACCTTAAAAAAACTGAAAAAAAAAATACAAATCATAAAATTGAATATAGTACTATGTTGAAGAGAAAAAAAATTGTAATTTTTTTTTTGTACTACATAAGCACGATTTATAAGTTTAGAATGTTATACCAAAAGGCTTATGATGTAAGTATGTACAATTCTTGCAAATGCGTATCAAGAGTTAATGAGGTTGATGGTTTAAGTCATTTTAGAAACAAATATGTAGAATTAGAGGTGCGTAAGTTAGTTGTTAAAAAAAGTTTAGAATATTTTTAATATTAAACAAAAAGAAAAAAGAAATAGAACTTATAAATCTATATGTAAAGTGTTTGTAAATGTACTGGTAACATGAAAAAAAAAATTAGAGTGTCATTTAGGGTTTAGTATTCAAGTTTTATGTTTTATTTAGATTTTCAAATGTTTTAGATAATAATTATAAAGATATGACTAAAAATATAGAATATATAGAAAAGTACTCATTTAAACTAATTAGTTGATGACCTAAAATTAAACACTCATGCAAAAAACGTTATAATATCCTTTTCAAGGACCAAAAATGATAAATACAAAATAGAACTTAATTGGTAAGTTTCAGCATTCCACGGGGTGAAAACTTCTAGTTCTTTGTAAACATAAGGGTTGGCTAAAAAGACATTTTATTTTACCACATGGACACTCTACCTAGTTTTTGGAGTATTTTTACTAAATAGTTAATTATAGGTTGACTTTTGATAAAGGTTTTTAAGGGGTGTCCATTTAGTAGCACCCAAACATAATGGTATTTAATATGAATAATAATTACTAGATAACCATCCCATAAATTGATCGGTGGCAAAGGAACTTTGGGATAAAACACTTAAAAGAAGTTATCACGTATTTTGATTCCCACAAGCTAACTCTTGTCGCTTGGGTGACCAACATGCCTCCCTTTGATGTTGAGGATGTTTGTCCGATCTATGCGGTTTATAGCGATACACGAGCTCAAGGTTTCACATAGGTCTAAAGAAAATACTTACTTTTTTTTTTAAACGGCAAACTATCCTACTCCTAATCTAATCCTAAACACCACATATGTGTCCTAGTGAGACTTGAACCCATGATCTCTCATTTGAGAGAGTCACTCCTTACCGCTAGACCAAAGGCTCTTTGGTAAATACTTACTACAATGTAGTTATGTAATTTTGTATTATTATTTTCTAATCTTTTTATTTATTATAATTCATAATAAACTGTTATTATGTCTTTTTTTTGTGAATAGAATTTATGATGGACCGTTTAATCTGAAGTCGAATAAGCGACTTTGGGTGGGATTAATAGGTTGAGTTAACATTTGTCAACTCAATCAAAAGATATTGTAGATGCTTTATCTCATTACCAGAAAAATTACAAGTCCACCAAAAGAATTCAGTTTCAGAAAATAAGGAACACGTTAAATGTATAATTCAGAAACGTGATGTGAATTGAACTGACATATCTGGAAAAATTAACAAGAGACGTGTGAATTGACATATCATAATAAATCGGGTGAATCTTCCAAGCACTAGTTTTGGGGAAGAATATAATAATTTTACACTTTGGTCCCCAGAGTTTCTAAAATGTTGCAGCTTTGGTCATGTGATTTAAACCATAGCTGGTAAAGAGCAACTGCAAAACAAATTTAAAGCATAGGGGCCATTCATGTAATTTAAAAAACTATTTAATGGATGAATGGTTAAAAACTAACGATAATGACCTAATTAACATGTACAATAACAATTAAATGACCTATTGTGCCAAAAAATAAATAATAATAATAATAATAAAATAATAAATAACTTATCAAATCGGACAAAACACATATGTTAATTGTGCTACAGTGACATTTTCTCTGGAAAAAAATCACTTTGTTCTTTTTAGTTCACAGCCCATGCAAGCTCCAGTCTGTAGCATCTGAAATAAAAGTTTTGTATCTTACTATCGATTGGCAATGTTAACACTGCGAAAACATTGCAAGAAACAAAAGGGTAGTAGTCAGGGGCGGAGCTTGAACGTATAGTTTGGGGGGCCGAAAGTAATAGAAACTAAAATTAACGTTACCTAATTTCAGCAATTAAACATCAAAATACCTAAAATTACCGTGATTGTATCTATAAAAATCAAAATGGAGGAAAAATTCATTCAAAATCAGCCCTCTAACTTAAATCAAATTTAGGACAATAAAACTCAAATATTAGATAAACAAAAGCAATGCTCATCACTCGTCAGCTCAATTTAGACAAAACATTAGCAGATTTCTACAAAAGAGAACATTTAACGGTGTGTGAAATCCTAATTAGTTGATTCCTAAATTCCAATAACAAGCAAAAGGAGGAACAATTCATATTACTCATCAATCAAATCATTCTAGACAAACATTAGCAATTTTCTGCAAAAGTCCATTTAAGGGGGTGTTTGATTTGTCTTTTTGAGAGACAAAAGTCCTTTTTGAAAAAGTTACAAAAAGTCAGGTTTTCCAACTTTTCCAAAAAGTCAGTTTTCCTTCTGTCTAAAATAACTTTTAAAATGTTTTTATCAAACATTTTTGCCCTTTATCTTTTACAAAAATGACTTTTCCAAACACCCCTAAATGTGTGTGAAATCATAATTCGTTGTATACCAAATCCCAACAACAAGCAAAGTAGCGAAGAGGAGGAAACAAATTCAATACTCAAGTTTCAATACTCAATAGATTGGCTGCTAATTTCCAGTAGAATTGGAAAAGAGAGAAGACATAACAGCCGAACGGGAGATCACTCACGAGCATACCTGATTTTCTTCAGTTCCGTGAACAAGAAAGAACAGCTAAGTCAAAAACATAAACTAACTCAGGATATGAGAATTGAGATTTCAGATTTGTAAATTCTAATTCCTAATTCTACTATTCCAATTTCAAGAATAGATGAATCTGAGAGATTGAGAAAATGGGAGAACAGGAGCATTACATACCTGATTTCCGGTGACCGGTGATGACAGCTGCTGCGGTGGTGAATGGCGAGACCGACGGGGAGCGACTGAGTGGGGTACGGAGGTAGCGACTAGCGACGATGGGGGAGGAACTGGGTAAGATCCGAATCCGATTTTGAGTTCTTGTCGCTTGGTTTGGAAATCGGACTGAAATCGGGAGGGGCCACAGCCCAATTTTTACACTAACAGGCCTATAATTAAATTTTTTGAATATATATATATATATATATATATATATATATATATATATATATATGCTATTTCTAACCCAAATATCGGGGGGGGGGGGGGGGGGGGGGGGAAGCCCCTCCTGGCCCTATACATAATCCGCCCATGGTAGTAGTGTTGAAAGTAAATCATGTGTGCATGAACCCAATTATAAAAACATTGCAAGAAACAAAAGGGTAGTAGTGTTGAAAGTAATATATTCATGGTCGGATCGTGTAGTTGGTATTAAGTAAGTTAGTTATAAGTAGAAGGTTGTTAGTGCTAATATTTACGCATATATACAACTGTGTTACAATCAATCAATAACATTCTATTTTGCACAACTTCATCTGAAGAAAAAAAACACGTGTTTGGGCTTGGTTGACCAGCAGTCAACAGACTCCATGAGCAATGTATTGTTGTATGTAGAAAGTATGGTTGGTGTAGGTGACAGCGTCATGGCAGAGCATTGACCGCACATCAACAATGGATCCTGGCGGTTCAACATCCTTTTCTTGAAGTGTGTTTCCGAGTAATTGTCGCATTTGTGATGCAAATGTGTCATCCAAAATCTGCATATTTATTTATTATGATACAAGTTGTTAAAAGTCGGCAATCAATCCTTCACAAATTTCAATTATCAGACAAATTGACGGGTGTTTTGTATTTGCATCTTATTACTTCTTTCATTTCGAGTGTTTGACAAATAGAAAGTAATCTTGGATTCCTGAATTTACAATAACCATTTTAATAATGTCATTGTGTTAGCAAATTTGATGAGAGGGAGAGCCACTTACAGAAACGATAACTTTTGAAGATTTGTATAGCAAAGGATTCTCTTTTCCATCCCCAAGAAGACTCCAAACATCCTGAAAAAACAAACATGTTTTAGCATGAAAGAAAAAGAAGAAAAGATTGTTGATTTTGTTAAGATGGTGTTAATATAAAGACTCACTTGTCCCAAACGATCCCAATATCCTCGACACGTTGCAATGAAAACACGGGGCTCAAAGACATTGTGGAGATGATTTATGGTATCCGTAAGTTGTTCTGTTAGCGGTTGCATTCTAGAACCAATCTCAGATTCTGCCACGTTTCCGTTTCCCCCCTTGCAATCTTGAACAATTTTCTTCAGTTTTGTATTGTTGTGTAATCTTGTCTGCACAAGAAAATAAAAAGACGTAAATACCCTCGTCACGAACAAATATACATGCCTAGTAAATAAATAAAGGCGCGCTCACTCACGTTCTCTACAAGCTTCTCAACAACTGCTTGAATGTAAGCCCGGAGTTTAGATCTTAGCATTGAGGTGACTTCACTAAATTGTTCTCCAGCTCCTATGTTTCCCCATGACTTCAATTGGAGTTCAATCTTAGGGCGCAAAACATCCAACATTATCCTTATTGAGTTCAACAAAACACCAAGCTGAATAATTCACTCACAAAACTTTAGAATTTAAATCAAAAAAATCATTTGTTTATTCATTGTAACATTGCACTTTCATAAATCTATCCAAACAATGTCACTCAAATACAAAGCAATTGGGTAAATTTTTAGCTTTAGCCTGGTTATGTTATATATTTTATTGGTGACGGGTAAAAAGGTAAAATTATGTGCTACAAACCTCAGGAGAAGGCCTGTAAAGATTGTAAAGATTTGGGGTGAGCTTTGTGAGCTTTTGGACATACTTGAGCCCAATGTTCTCTTTCAAAGGCGCTACTACGTTTGCATATCGGTTGTTTAGGGTTTTCATCATCGCCTTCTTAATGCCAACAATGGCCTATTTCATTCAAAACAAATAATAGTATTACAAGATATATATATATATATATATATATATATATATATATATATATATATATATATATATATATCAAATCATATTTTACCATTTTGTGCCATTTCTCATTAATATAATCATCATACAAGTGCAAAAGAAATAAGATACCTTCTCCAAAGCAAAGGTATACTCAGGCCAACGGCTCATAATGACCCCATAATCATTCAAACTCTCTTCAAGATGATTATACATTTCACTTACAAACTCTTGTGTCCTCCTCATTCCCCCCAATTTCACCTGCAAAAAAGCATCACCAATATTGTGAATTTTTATATATATATATATATATATATATATATATATATATATATATATATATATATATATATATATATTTAATTTAATTTTTTGTAAAGGAAATCAATATAAAAAGCAAATACTAGTACCTTATCCAGCTGATTACATGTCTTGAGGAGTGATGAACTTTTATCTTGAATCCAGTTGATGATATGCAAATGAAACAATTCTTTTGCATCCAACCCATCATTCACATTGACAGGACTGACAAAGAAAAGAATTGAATAATTAATATGTACATTGCAAATTCAACAAGGGAATTTGTTACTTTTATGCATTTATAGAATAGGGTTTTGTTGTATCTTATGTTACTTTTATGTATTTCCTGTTTTAGTATTCACTTTGTATATAAATTGAGGGTTACTATCAAATACAAGATATAATTTCCATAAATCTGATTTAATCAATAAAATTACTTGATATTCCAAGAAGCATGATCCTTTTGGAAGTCTGCAGTTGCAATTACAAGCTCTGTAACATGAGGGCAAGGACCAGTTGGAGGGAAGGCAACAAGAAAGGCTCGTAATCTTCTCGACACTTCTGCAATGTATATTTCTGTTGAAAGATTCGGTAGGTCTACAAAACTGCAAAACAAAGTCAAAAATATTTCAACTACCTGTTTTTTTTTTCTTTTTCAAGTTTAATATATATTTGGAGAAATGGGAAAATTTGGAATGCAAAACAAAGTCACAAAACCATTAGAGTTTTGTATATTGAGTAGATAATGATAATACTGTTGACAAGGGACTCACTCCAATGATGAGATGAAAATGTTATTTATACATTAAATTGCTAGAGAGGCTAAACTTGATGGAAAAAAAACAGGGCTAAAAGCTACTCATATTGAGGTTGTCAAATAGAACAAATTTAATCTGTAATAGTCAGAGTGAAGAGAAAGCACACACCTTGGAAGTATATTGCAATTGTGGATCTGTATATCTGTAAAAATCTCATGCCTTATGTTTAGGCAAAGAGATGTCATTTTCTGATAAGCCAAAGAAACAGCAACAGGATCCCTTAAAATGCCTTCACCAATCCCACTCACATATTCATCAGTTTCAGTCAAGTGTCGTCTCCATCTTTTCTTCACAGCAGCCTAACACAATCAATCACACCATTTTTAACTAAAATGAGCATTCGTTCAATAAAGAAATGACAAAGGGTAAATAGGTAACTATTATAATGTGGTCCCATGAAACATCCCTAAAAGATAAGTGTTAAAACATAATAATTGTTTAGAATTACAAACCTAGAAGTAGCTATATAATCTATCATGTGACTTGGGAGATGATATATCATGAAGAAGTTTATAAAGTTTTACAGTGGGCTCCAAAACAGGTGGCACCACCCCAGTAGCAGGCATAAAATCATCCATCATGCCACTTAACGATTCTTCATCCAGTGACTTGTAGTTCTTGAAAACAAGATCAAAGATTTGTTCTACTTGCTCTTCAATGTCTCCCAATATTGTAATCTGGTCAAATTCAAAACAACAATTTAGCCAAGGATAAAGTATAACCGGATAATTGGGTGCTTAATTAAAGGCTAGCAGGAGTTAACCTCTTGACTGTTAAGGCTATGCCCATTCATCATAATCGGTAACAATAGCTCATACATGAGAGACACCCAGGTAGTTTTCGGGGTAGCAACATCCATTATGTATGAGAGGTATCTGAAAACATTTTTCTAGAGAGTTAAAATATCATGTACATATATATATTTACAAGGCTTAAGAGAGAGGAAAAAAAGAATATCGAACCTTAACTTCATGTAAACATCAGAAACCTCGTAATATGACGCAAACTCACAGAGTAACCATTTCCATGGTTCTTTCAATACTAAATTTCTATGCTGGGAGTATTGCAGTTTCATAGCAACTTCCAAAACCATGTCATACGCCAATGTTTCAGAAATAGAATCCAACTGTCAAACACCAAGATTTCTTGGTCAATTCAGAATCGATTTTTGGCGTGCATTGGGAATGGGACAAATCTAAAATGGTGGGACAGGCTTTCATTGTGCACATGACAAAAAATAGCCCTAAAAGTCACGTAAAAAAAGGGAAGAACAGTTAACAATTTGCACCTTCATCTCACAAATCAATTTGTCCGATTTTGTGGGTGCTCCTTTCCTAGAAACTTCTGAAGCTGATTGTAGTAAAACTTGTTGTAAACTATAACCAAAAAAGTAGAAAAACATGATGAATCAAGTTGGAAAGATCCAAACATAAGCATATAGACCACTAAACTAGTGTTTGGTTGGTATGTAGAATCAGGGAAGGAATGGGATGGTGTTTCCTCCCGTTTTGTTAATCTTCATTTCTAAGTGAGGGGCTGTTTATATATATATATATATATATATATATATATATATATATATATATATATATATATATATATTTAAGATTTATGGAGTCTTGAACAAATTGACAAGTTTCTAAGAATTCAAGGGCCATAAATGTAACTTGACAAATATTAAACAATTCAATTGTTTAATATTGAATGGAGCGTACATGTCGGCAAATCAATTGTTTATTATTTGGACGCATCTTTTGCATGGTCAAACAATGAATGGCAAGAAATATTAAATTATTAAATAATTGCTTCTTTTTCTCAATTGCGGCAATTTTGTCAATATGAACGGCAAATTTGTGTGAATCAAAAAGTTTACGGCACATCTCATATATATATATATATATATATATATATATATATATATATATATATATATATATATATATATGTGTGTGTGTGTGTGTGTGTGTTGTGTAGCAGAGAGTGTGTGCATCAAATATAACTTGTAGAGTTATAAATTGTAATCTTATAGTGAGTTAATATAAAATCTAGTTGCAGCCCGTGGACGTAGGATTTACACCGAATCCGAACCACGTAAAATCCTTGTGTTCTTTATTGCTTTATTTTCTCGTTTCGTTTGTGAGTGTGTGATAGTGTTTCCGCTGCGTGTACCCGGTCCGATTCCTAACAACTGGTATCAGAGCCTGGTTAGCAAGGTTTGGAGGGTACGATCGTTTTTTTTTTATCACGCACGAGTGTACCTAATTTGTCTCTTGTTTGTCATAATGGCTGAAGACAAGGTTGTAATCGAAAAGTTCAACGGTTCTGATTTTAGCTGGTGGAAAATGCAATTAGAAGCATTGCTATGTCAGAAAGACTTGGACATGGTACTCAGAGACAAACCGGAGAAAATGGAAAAAGCTTTTGAAGATGCGTGGAACTCAAAGGACAAGAAAGCCAAGACGGTTATTACATTGTCATTGACGAAGAGCGTTGCTTTCAACATCATGAATGAAACCACGGCGCGTGGTATGATGGAGGCTCTGTCAAATATGTATGAGAAACCATCGGCGGGTAACAAGGTGTTCTTGATGAAGGAGTTGTTCACTACAAGGATGAATGAGGAAGGCTCAGTTACGGTTCATGATATGGGCTTATTTAGTCATAGAAATCATTCATTATCTTATTAATTATTGTTGATTTTATATTATTTTGTGATCAAAAGGTACTTAATTAGCTTAATATTTCAATTTCAGCAATAAAAGACATGCGCGGGTGGAAAAGGAAGCGGAACTAGCGATTGGAAGCTTGGATCTTGGATTTTGAAGAAAGAAGGATGTTGCTGGACAGCTTGACCCCTCGTCAGTGTTTTGGCCATATCTCATGAACCGTAACTCCGATTGACGAGATTCAAATTGTTCTGAAAACTAGACACAATTTCGGACGACTTTCGTGTTTTGAGAAAATTCTGATTCCAAACGGACTCGGCGAGTAGGGTCGACTACTCGGCGAGTCGTATCGAACTTTCGCGATTCTGGACGCGTTGACTTGCCGTACACGGGTTTTAAGTGACGGACTCGCCGAGTAGGTCACTGGACTCGCCGAGTAGCCTCTGTTTTGTGAAAATCTATATAAAGGGACTTTCAGATCGATAACCTAGCATATAGAGGAACCCTTGGAGGCTAAGATACGATTAAAAGCGCTGGTGAAGCTCTGGAAAGTGAAGAATCAACCCTACATTCGATTTTGAGGAGAATTAAGGCAAAATCAAGTTTACTCTTTACCTAATCTCTTGTTTGAACTATGTTTTTACCAATTGATTTCGTTTTTGAGTGTTTTACTGCCTTAACCATGAGCTAAAACCTTTTAGCTTCTGTTTGGGGAGACAATGTTGAAACTATGGTTTGATTAATGGTAGGATTGATTTAATATTGGTGATTTTGTTGATTCTAGCTTGTTAAAGAACCTTATGTGTGAATGATAACTATTTTTCTGTTAATAGGAAGATAATTAAGCTGCATGAACATCTCTTAATTGCTACCTCATATAATTTATGTGACCACTTTATTATATGACTAGGACTAACGAACGCGAAACTAGAATTAATAAGAAAAATTAGGTAAGTTCATGTGTGAGCTTGTTTGATGACCATCAGCAAGAGGTTAACTAAAGGACCAATTTAGTTAGCTATTACAAGTCTTAATTAACCCGAATAAATAATCTAGTGAATTGAATTAAATTAGACAACTGGCCACTGTTTGAGTTAGTTTGTTCTCTAAGGATTAGTGCAGCGAACGTGAATCTAATCACCTGAATCGGTAGCCAATAGAAAAATCAATCCATTGCACTATTGCCATAATGTCAACCATAGGATCAATTGAGTTGAACTAAACAGAAGTTCCTTTCATTATTGAATTTAGTTGAATCTTTGCTTATCTAGTTTTTAGTTAATTAATCTAAGTATTAGTTAGTAAGTTTCTAGTCTTGTAAAACTAGAGAAAACCTTTTATCAACTTGTTTTATTTAGATAATATTAGCATTTATTTTAATTGTTTACCGTTCCCTGTGTTCGATACCCTACTTGCTTGAACTATATTACTAATCGATAGGTACACTGCCTTTCGTGTGTTTATTTTGTGTCTAAGTTAGTAGGATTAAAACTAGTTCGTTTCACACACATCAAGTTTTTGGCGCCGTTGCCGGGGAACGGTTCTAAATAGTTAATTTTATTTGCTAATTGTTATCATTTTTTTTTGTTTTGTTGATTAATTTTTATTTAGATTAATTTTTATTTTTATTTTTATTTTTATTTATTATGTATTTTCCAAATCTCGATGCTCTTGATGCTTTTCTTGAGGAAGTAGTACATGAAATTGAGCAAGAAGATGAGGAGTATGACTCAGATGAAGATTTGAAGAAATTTGGAAGATGGTTAGATAACATCTTGCCCAACACACAAGGGACATCTGAGTTACAAGAGCTAGAAGATGAGGAATATGACTCAGATGATGATTTGAAGGAATTTGGAAGATGGTTAGATAACATCTTGCCTAATAAACAAGAACAATTTGAGTCACAAGAGCTAAAGTTACAAGATGAAGAATTTAATCCAGAAAGAGATTTGGAGGAGCTGGAAAGGTTGTTAGCAGAGAGGTCGGACGAAGAACAAGAACAAGCTGAATTGCAGGAACCAAGTTGTGGTTTGACTATTACCACGACATGGTCCCATGTTCTTCCGGTTTGTGTTTCGAAGCATGGGGTGACGATTCCAACTTTGGAGAAAGTTCTGAAGCGCGATCCATTTCTAATTAGTACCCGACCGGTCCCAACCCTTGTCAGAATTCTTGGGTTTTATGTATTCAAGCTCGTTTGGCCAATTTTAGAAGAAAAGAGCCAAATTTTACAAATTGGTCCAAAGAAAATATTTAATGCAACAGATGGATTGGCATTGATTTTATTAGAAGTTTATTAAGTTGAGAGTCCAGCTCAAGACTCGCACAAAAAGAAGCGCTTGCGGGAGGCAACCCGTCATTAGAGTTTGCTTTTCTTTTTCTTTTTAAACTTCTAGTTTATTAGGGTAATTTAGGATTTTAATTTTGATGTTTGTTTTCGTTTTTCTATTACTTGTGTGTTGTTTTGATCTTTTCAGTTTGAAGCTTAGGATTGCATGTGAGGGTCTAGAGTCAAGGCTAACGAAGTGAGAAATCGAGTCTAGGCGAGAGAGGAAACGAAGTTTTGAGTCAAGCTATGAGTCCAATTGATAGAAGGGTTATAGAGTGTTTATTCACTGAAGAAAAATGAGGGAAAGTATTAGTTTATATAACCCCCATACATCAGAAACGGACTTGGGCAGAATAAATTTTTTGTTACACAGCGGTCTACTCGCCGAGTGCATCTTATGGACTCGTCGAGTCCATGTGAAAATTTACGATTCTTCTGCCATTTACGCTTCAACTCAGCGAGTCTACATACTTACTCAACGAGTCGCTCATTCTTCTTACTTTTGAGCTGAAGATTTGATGACATTTGATATGGGCATTGGTTCTATTCTTTG
The DNA here is from genome assembly GCF_052849685.1 of Lactuca virosa. Lineage (NCBI taxonomy): Eukaryota > Viridiplantae > Streptophyta > Magnoliopsida > Asterales > Asteraceae > Lactuca > Lactuca virosa. The sequence continues at coordinate 23,252,377 of NC_136431.1, read as the reverse complement.
AAGATCATTTTCGAGTATTTCCAAGAGTTTTTCCCTTATATCTGGAGCTTTTATAAAGACTGTACCACACGAGATGTTGACACCCACGACATGGAGGAGCTGTTCCCATGTCTAAAGTCAATTGAAGATGGAGCTGAAGATAAGAGATATCAACCTCGCCACTACTATCCCAGGGGAGTTTGTTCCAATTCTCTCCTTATTTTTATTGTTCTTTATCATGCATAATATGCAATGGGGACATTGCATAAATTAAGTATGGGGTAGGGGGTTGGTTACATTTGTTAAAAATTTTACATTAGTTAAAATTTTAGTTAAATTTAGATTAATTTTAAAATTTTGCATAAAATTGCTAGGGCTAATTTAGATATTTTGGTAAAAACAATTAGGGATCATGCTAGTATTATATTTGATGATTCCATGAGGACCCAAATGTTTAGTTGAGCCTATATACGTCCTAGTGCATTTGTGGCCTCCTTTATTCTAGTGAAATCATGGGACAAAAACACAACCTCGCTTAGTTTGAGGGATGCAATATGTTTAGCATCGTGTACCAGAAATGTATCCAGGAAAATTTTTATCTTTAATCAATAAAGGTTGAAGTTTAGCGCCCCTGCTTAAGCATGTAGGTTTTGAGTGAAAAAAAAGTGAGTTACATGTTAAAAAAAAAGAGAGAGAATTACAAGAAAAGTTGTAAGAATTTTGGAGCAGTCAAAGTGAAGATCAAAAGATCAAAGTTCTGAAGAAATTCAAAAAGTTGAAGATACCAAAAAAATCAAACAACAAGGTGGTGAATTCAAAGAAATCAAAGATCAAATAACAAAGAAGTGAAGAATTCCAAATAGCTCCATAGTGGTATCGAAAAGTTGTAATTATCTAGATTATGTATGCTTGGGTTGCTCAACCAAAAATACCTTGAGGCTAGGAGGTTTTCTGCGGATGGATTTAGAGGGATGCATAAAATGAGCATTGTTCAAAAGAAGTGGGCGAGTGTTTATGAGGATTGTGAGCATTTAGAATTGAGGGGGGTCCTTAGGAAAAACTTTAGACACAAATGCATGCGTTGCGGTCTTGGCATAATGGCTGGGTTCGATTGGGATTGTCTTATGTGATATTAGCGTGCTAAAATTCGGTTTTGCTTGGGGGCAAGAAAAAGTCAAGTGTGGGGTATTTTGATATGGACTTATTTAGTCATAGAAATCATTCATTATCTTATTAATTATTGTTGATTTTATATCATTTTGTGATCAAAAGGTAATTAATTAGCTTAATATTTCAATTTCAGCAATAAAAGACATGCTCGGGTGGAAAAGGAAGCGGAACTAGCGATTGGAAGCTTGGATCTTGGATTTTGAAGAAAGAAGGATGTTGCTGGACAGCTTGACCCCTCGTCAGTGTTTTGGCCATATCTCATGAACCATAACTTCGATTGACGAGATTCAAATTGTTCTGAAAACTAGACACAATTTCGGACGACTTTCGTGTTTTGAGAAAATTCTGATTCCAAACGGACTCGGCGAGTAGGGTCGACTACTCGGCGAGTCGTATCGAACTTTCGCGATTCTGGACGCGCTGACTTGCCGTACACGGGTTTTAAGTGACGGACTCGCCGAGTAGGTCACTGGACTCGCCGAGTAGCCTCTGTTTTGTGAAAATCTATATAAAGGGACTTTCAGATCGATAACCTAGCATATAGAGGAACCCTTGGAGGCTAAGATACGATTGAAAGCGCTGGTGAAGCTCTGGAAAGTGAAGAATCAACCCTACATTCGATTTTGAGGAGAATTAAGGAAAAATCAAGTTTACTCTTTACCTAATCTCTTGTTTGAACTATGTTTTTACCAATTGATTTCGTTTTTGAGTGTTTTACTGCCTTAACCATGAGCTAAAACCTTTTAGCTTCTGTTTGGGGAGACAATGTTGAAACTATGGTTTGATTAATGGTAGGATTGATTTAATATTGGTGATTTTGTTGATTCTAGCTTGTTAAAGAACCTTATGTGTGAATGATAACTATTTTTCTGTTAATAGGAAGATAATTAAGCTGCATGAACATCTCTTAATTGCTACCTCATATAATTTATGTGACCACTTTATTATATGACTAGGACTAACGAACGCGAAACTAGAATTAATAAGAAAAATTAGGTAAGTTCATGTGTGAGCTTGTTTGATGACCATCAGCAAGAGGTTAACTAAAGGACCAATTTAGTTAGCTATTACAAGTCTTAATTAACCCGAATAAATAATCTAGTGAATTGAATTAAATTAGACAACTGGCCACTGTTTGAGTTAGTTTGTTCTCTAAGGATTAGTGCAGCGAACGTGAATCTAATCACATGAATCGGTAGCCAGTAGAAAAATCAATCCATTGCACTATTGCCATAATGTCAACCATAGGATCAATTGAGTTGAACTAAACAGAAGTTCCTTTCATTATTGAATTTAGTTGAATCTTTGCTTATCTAGTTTTTAGTTAATTAATCTAAGTATTAGTTAGTAAGTTTCTAGTCTTGTAAAACTAGAGAAAACCTTTTATCAACTTGTTTTATTTAGATAATATTAGCATTTATTTTAATTGTTTACCGTTCCCTGTGTTCGATACCCTACTTGCTTGAACTATATTACTAATCGATAGGTATACTGCCTTTCGTGTGTTTATTTTGTGTCTAAGTTAGTAGGATTAAAACTAGTTCGTTTCACACACATCAGTTCACATTAATAATCTAAATTCAATTCTGTCCATATTATCATCTGTGGGAATTAAATTTGATAATGAGACTCAAGCTTCGCTGCTACTAGCTTCTCTACCTGATAGCTGGTCCGGAACAGTTACTGCTGTTACGAGTTCCGTGGGGACCAGTGGTATGACTTTTGAAGGGGTTAGAGATTTGGTTCTAGGCGAGGATATCAGACGCAAGAATCAAGGTGGATCTTCCTCTTCTGATTTATTAAATATCGGAAGAGGAAGAGGGAATAGCAGGAGCAGTGGTAGTCGGGGAAAAAGTTCTTCTAGAACTTTGAAGAATGTGAAGTGCTGGAACTGTCAAGAAGTGGGACATGTTAAGAGTCAATGTCCAAAGAAAGAATTGAACATTGCTGGTGCTGAGAGTGTGTCTGAGGATGATGCATTGATACTCAGTATGGAAAGTTCTGTAGACTCTTGGGTCATGGATTCAGGGGCTTCGTTTCACGCCATGGACAACGGGGAAACGATGGTGAATCTAAAAGAAGGAGATTTTGGGAAGGTACGGTTGGCAAATGACGAGATGCTTCAGGTAACGGGCATGGGAGATATTGATCTGGTTACTTCATTGGGAACTACATGGAACCTGAAAAATGTCAAGGTGATTCCGGAGCTGAAAAAGAAATTGATTTCTGTTGGTCAGCTGGATAAACAAGGACTGGAAGTAAGGTTTGGTGGTGGTAAATGGATGGTGGTCAATGGTAATTCGGTGATTGCTCATGGTATGAAGTGTGGGTCATTGTATATGGTTGAGGTACCTGCTGAGGGAAGTATGACCGTCCCTGTTAAGCAAGACAAAATCTGGTTCGCTAAATCTAGTGCTAAGAGACTTCATTTTGCAAACATGAAGTCTGAAGCCAAAGGGATGTTAGCTGAACGAGTTCGAAAGTCTAAACCATTCAGGGGATTCTGTGACAGTGGGAGCACGGGACGTGTTTCGGGTACAGTTACAAAGAGCCGTTGGGTTTTGAAGACTAAGACTGAAAAATTCTCTCCTGTTGAATGTTTGCAAAGTTGGGAGAGTGTTAGTGGTCCTCGGTGTATCTCTGGATCTGGTGGAGTGTCCAAACCAGTTGGGACAGAGGATGAGTCGATGGTGGGATTAGTCACGGCTGAGTTGGAGCTAGTGGGAGCTTCAACTGGCCCTTCTAGTAATTGATGATGAGGGGCGGCTGCAACTAGAGAAATCAGACTAAGTTTTAGCTTGTTCATTGGAACTGGAAGCCTAAAAGGACTTGGTTGTTTTTTAAGATTACTGGAATAATTGAGAGTTGAATGGCGGAGAAAAGCTAAAGTTGTTCAAGCCTCCAAGTGGGAGATTGTTAAGATTTATGGAGTCTTGAACAAATTGACAAGTTCCTAAGAATTCAATGGCCATAAATGTAACTTGACAAATATTAAACAATTCAATTGTTTAATATTGAATCGACGTACATGTCGGCAAATCAATTGTTTATTATTTGGACGCATCTTTTGCATGGTCAAACAATGGACGACAAGAAATATTAAATTATTAAATGATGGCTCCTTTTTCTCAATTGCGGCAATTTTGTCAATATGGACGGCAAATTTGTGTGAATCAAGAAAAGTTTACGGCACATCTCCTATATATATATATATATATATATATATATATATATATATATATATATATATATATATATATATATATATATATGTGTGTGTGTGTGTGTGTGTGTGTGTTGTGTAGCAGAGAGTGTGTGCATCAAATATAACGTGTAGAGTTATAAATTGTAATCTTATAGTGAGTTAATATAAAATCTAGTTGCAGCCCGTGGACGTAGGATTTACACCGAATCCGAACCACGTAAAATCCTTGTGTTCTTTATTGCTTTATTTTCTCGTTTCGTTTGTGAGTGTGTGATAGTGTTTCCGCTGCGTGTACCCGGTCCGATTCCTAACATATATATATATATATATATATATATATATATATATATTGCAATCCATCTTGGAATGTAATGAAAAATACCATTTTTATGACACAATCTTCTTTTACAAGAATATTACGGTTTTGTAAATAAAGATTTCATCAGTCATACTTAAATGATGTATAAAGTAAAGCTAAAACCAGAAATTGTATTTTACATAGAATATAAACAAATTCACTCAATTTTTTAGGCCAAAAAAACATGATCTAAAAGAATAAACTCACCCAAATGCAGTTTTTAATAAAGCACAATCACTTTCCAAAAACTGGTTTCCTGCGTATAACCCTTGGTCAAGGCATGTAGGCAAAGCCGAACACATGCATCATATGCAATCAAAGAATGGCAAACCCCAAGTGAGCTGAGTTTACAAAGAAAACAAAGTATAAGGTCTTTAGGCATAATGTTAAAGCCTAAAATAGACAGCTTTTAGTTATAACATATGCAATGTACCTTGCATGAAATGTGGGAAGTCGAGTTGGGATCGGGACCGAGCCTGAAGTTGATGCACCACATATGTTTCTAGCAACTGACTCCTGCAATGGTTCACCTTAATATATAACTAAACACACATACATACATCCATCCATATACACATATTACATCTAGACATTATATGTTTCCAAGAAACTTAAATACAATATATCAAACATTTAACTGCCTTTGTCATTAGATCAATATATGAGTGATTAATCTTAATTGAGTTAATGTTGAATGAAAAAATAAAAATGCAGGGAATCCTCCGATCGCAGGGGACAGGGCAGAGTTTTGAGAAAGATGAGATTTATGCCTTCATCCTTGAGTTCTAATTCTCATAGATTATTGAGTGCATGCGTTGATTCATGGCATAAAAAGGTTTTCAGAGTTAAAAACTGTGTCACTGCCATTGATCCCGAGAGGGAGAAGGAGCAAAAAGAGAAGGTCAGATCAATCAAAACACATAGTTTTCTTTGCATCCAAAATAAGGGGTTTAACTGTAATTTGAACTTTTGAAGTATCGGTTTTTTCTAGGCTGAAAGTCAAACAATTAGGGCCAATGAACTTCTTAGCTAGAAGAAGGAAAAGGTCAACCGGAAATAAACAGATAGTGTGCGCAGGGAGCAATCGATTAAAAACTCATAACTTTATTGGGAAAACAAAGAATGAGGGGAATGTACCTCCAATGGCAGAAACAGTGTGCTTATGCAGAGGTGTGAAAAAGGATTGTTTTCTAATGGTTAGTAGAGCATGAGGAAGAGGAAGATTTGAGATCATGATCAGCAGAACTAGAGAGATATTGCTTGATGTGGTCGTTACGCCCCTTTGTGAATGATGAAATAATGCACTAAGCTTGGAGACTATTACAATGTAAAGAGAAATTGATCATGTTTTGAATCGTTCCAATGTAATGAGAAAATCATGATGTTTTTGGCTTTTAATTCAAAGATTGTTTGGATAAAGTTAATTAATCATAACAAAAGTTAAAGCTGTTAGGATCGAGACACTAACACGAAACTCTCTCTCTCAGCTCACAAATTATAGAAAAACAAGAACACAATGATTTATAGTGGTTCGGTCGAATTTCTGACCTACGTCCACTCTTGGTAACTAGGAATATATTCTATTGATCTTGGTACACAGTTTACAAATACATATGATTACTATATATAGAGATTGAAATTGCAAGTTGTCAAAAGTAGCTGCTAATCATGATCCGTGAAACATGGTGCCATGATTTCTTGCATGTTTTCTGCCTTTACTTTTGTCTGTCACTAAACAAGTGGCTTCACCACTCAACAATCTCCCACTTGAAGCCACGGAACAATTTTCACCTGTGCTTCAACTGTGCATCTGTATTTCTGTAAAACGATTTTGACCTTGACTCCATCCTAATTACCCGACCTTCTCTTCAATTATCCTGAAGGCCAGTTGAAGCTTCCGTTAGCTCCAACACATCAGTCATGGCTAAGTCTGCCACTGACCTGTTCTCTGTCTCCACCGGCTCCCACTGAAATGAACTGCCCGATCCTGGAACATCTTGAGAACAAACGACACTCTCCATATGAAGCAGATAATCTGGAGAGACTTTTACAGATTGAATATTGGTTCTCTTAACCCACTGTGTTATGGGTATTCTAGCTGAAGCACAACCCTTGCTCCCACTGCTATGAATGCCCTTGACTGGTTTTTCTGAACCGTTCCAAACACGTTCAACCTGAATCTGACCTGTGACTCTGGGTTTGCCATCTGCAAAGCAAACCTTCTTCTGTCCACGAGACTCTATGAACCGGATTTTGTTTTTCTTCTGAACTGGGACGGTTACTCCCTCAGATGGTAATCTGACCATATATAATGAACCCTTCTTATGTCCACGAGCTATCACAAGATTTCCTTTGACAACCTTCCACTGCCCATTCCTGAACTTAACCTCGTGTCCCTGTTCATCCAACTGCCCAACAGAAATCAATTGTTTCTTCAGACTTGGAATTACCCGGACATCCTTCAAAGTCCATGGACCAACTGGAGTCTTCAAAACTAAGTCACCTATGCTCGTCACATCAAGAACCTCATCGTTCGCCAGTCTTACCTTACCAAAATCTCATTCTTTTAGATTCTGCAGTGCTTCACGGCTGTGGGTAGCGTGAAATGAAGCACCCGAATCCATAACCCAGGAATCCACATTGCTCTCCACACTACAGATCAAAACATTATCATCTGAATGGTCTACTGCAGCGTTAACTTCTTTCTTGTCTTTTGGACATTGATTCCTGAAATGTCCAACCTCTTTACAGTTCCAACAAGTCACATCATTTCGAGTCCTCGACTGACTCCTTCTCCTGTTCCCGCTCCCACTACCTCTGTTATTTTTTCTACCTCTGACCGCATTCAATTGTTCACTTGATGATTCCCCGGAATTTCTTCGTTTGACGTCTTCGCCTAGAATTAAATCCCGAATTCCCTCAAAAGTGAGCTCTTTCGATCCTGAGGAACTAGTAACGGCTGTAACTGTTCCGGACCAACTATCAGGTAATGATGATAACAGTAGTAAAGCTTGAACTTCGTCCTCAAATTTTATTCCCACTGACCCAAGTCTGGATAAAATCGAGTTCAAATTGTTGATGTGTACTGTAACTGAACTTCCTTCCCTCATCCTCGTGTTGACTAGCTCCCGAATCAGGAAGACTTTATTTGCTGCCGACGGCTTCTCGTACATATTAGACAATGCCTCCATTATTCCCTTTGCCGAGGTCTCCTTCAAAATATTGAAGGCAACATCCTTTGACAACGTCAGTCTAATAAATGCCTTGGCCTTCTTATCAAAAATCTCCCAGTTTGCCTGTGTTATCGCCTCCGGTTTTTCACCTAAAACTGCGTCCAAGTCTTTCTGCACGAGCAAATCTTCAATTTGCATCTTCCACCAACCAAAATCTTTCCCATCAAACTTCTCAATCTGAAGCTTACTATTTTCTGCCATTTTCTGAAAGATTAGGGGCTAAACTGCAATTTTCTGAAAGTTCAGGGGCTAAACTGCAATTTTCTGAAAGTTCAGGGGCTAAACTGTAATTTTTCAAATCTGCTACAGTGTTGCTACAGTGCCTGCTGACGTCATCGCTGACATCGTGCTACAGTGCTTGCTACAGTTTCTGTTGACGTCACCGCTGACGTCGTGCTACTGTGCCTGCTACAGTGTCGTCTTCTCCGGCAGAACTCCGGTGCTACAGTGTCGTCTTCTCCGGCGGAACTTCGGTGCTACAGTGTCGTCTTCTCCGGCGGAACTTCGGTGCTACAGTGTCGTCTTCTCCGGCGAAACTGGTTTTTCCGGTAACTATTCTGGCAACCTTTGACCGGCGATTTGGACGTCTTCCGGTGGTCAAAAAATTCAGAAAAAAATATTTTCGGAATCTTCGGAACGAGACCTTTCCAACGGTATACACCAAAATCGTTTTTGACGAAAACAAATTTCGACCAAAAAACTGAAAATCACCTTCTGGAGCTAAACCAACGCTCTGATACCACTTGTTAGGATCGAGACACTAACACGAAACTCTCTCTCTCAGCTCACAAATTATAGAAAAACAAGAACACAATGATTTATAGTGGTTCGGTCGAATTTCTGACCTACGTCCACTCTTGGTAACTAGGAATATATTCTATTGATCTTGGTACACAGTTTACAAATACATATGATTACTATATATAGAGATTGAAATTGCAAGTTGTCAAAAGTAGCTGCTAATCATGATCCGTGAAACATGGTGCCATGATTTCTTGCATGTTTTCTGCCTTTACTTTTGTCTGCCACTAAACAAGTGGCTTCACCACTCAACAAAAGCCTCTCTAATTTCAGTCACAAATGCTACCTACACACCTAACTCTATTACAAAACATACAAACTTGAAACTTCTATCAAGGCTTTTTCAAGACCAAGCAAACAATGATCAGATGACTAGAAACCCTCAAAGAGAAACCAAAGATCAAGAAGCATGCACTAAAGTCTGCCAGTGAACTGCAGTTGATCCCCAGAACATCAAGCCTTGATCCCTATTAATTCCAAATGAAGCAATTTAATGCAGTGAAAAGGAATAGAAAACTAGCAAGTTACAGTATGAACTGAATGCAAAAGAATTAACAACTGCTGAGGTGCTTGGGATGGATTATAATTTATAAGTCAACACTGAAGCTATTACAAGTAAAAGGGAGTGAATGTCCTAGAAGCTTTTACAAGTGCACTCATCCAAATTGTAATGTCAAGAAGAAGCTGGAGCATTAAGGTCACATCACTGAGATCATATAGGTTCAGTTGTAATAGAACAGGGAAGGCATTCATCTCAGAAACTATTGTTCAGAAATCGGAAACCATAAGCATACAATTCGATGGTATTATTAAGAAACTAGGGTTTAGTAGAAGTTTAATGTTAAAGTGTATACCATAAAGCAGCGAATCGGCAATAGTAGTAGAACAACAACAATCACAAACACGAATTGACGTAAAAGCAACCACGACAATAACGACTCCGAGAGTGGTGAACAGTGTGAGGCAGCGACTGGTGACGACACTGACAACACCGGTGGAGATCGTGGAGTAACCCTATTCGACGTTAGCTCTTGTTTCCCCGGGTGGAGGGGGGTCGGTGATTTTGAACGAACAGGACATGGCGCCTTTGAGGGGACATAAAAAATAAAAAATAAATTAAGTTACTTTAATTGTTGTTTGTTTTTTTTTTTTGTCTGCAGATCTTTTTGGCCTCTTCTGTCTGCGTCACGCAGATCATGCGCAGACATCAGCCTTTGCAGACTGTTTGTTTTTTCGAAGACTGCAGACCTAAAAAGGTCTGCGCGCGTCCTATTCTTGGCGCAGATGTGGACCATAGTCTTCTAACCTCTTCAGAGATCTCCTAGCCTAAAAAAAACACATATATATCTTTGTTTTTTTTTTTTAGTTTTTTTTTTAAAACTTATATTTATTCCAACTTTATCTTTATCTTTACTATTATATAAAACATATTCATCATTTCTTGAATATTAAGAGGTACAAAAACATAATACAACATTTACAATCATTTTATGCTTGATGTTTACTACGCATAAAACTTGTAACGCTTGCAACTTATAAAGTTTCCTTCTAATTAAATAAAAAATCAATGTATACGTTTCATTAATTGAGAAAAATTCTCATTTCTTTGTAACATCACATTTTCTCTCAATTCAATATCCATAAACCCTAAACGTCCTCATTTCTCTACACCATCATCGCATTCAACCGCCATCTCCAGCATCTCTCTTCTATCGCATCGATTTTCAGGCAACGAACACCCACCCGAATCCATACATGCCTCTCTCTAACCTGACTTACGATCCAACCCCGGGCCACTCCACCACTCATAAACCCTAAACGATCCAATAACCATAAACCCTACACGGAGAGCTGTCGTCACTGATTTCACCCTCATTTCTCTGACGCCATCATCGCTCCCTCCACACCCACAAGACAGAAAGAGAGTGCGTTTTTACTCATTACCCTTGCCTCCTTTGCTCCCATTGGTAATCATAATTTCTATCACACACTCTGAATGTGTTTTTTACCTCAATTCATTCAAAAAATTTATGTATATATACGCTTCCAATCGCATTGCGCTTGAAAACTGAACAACTGAAACCACGCATACATGTTGATGGTGTGCATGAAGTTAGGATCTAAATCAGTGGTTTTTCATCTCGATCAGGACGAAAAAACCTGGTTAGTCGTTCTTCTGTTTTTTCGTTCGTTATGTGTTTAAATATCACATCAATCGTAAATATTGATTCATAATTTTGATCGATATCCACATTTGGAATTCTTCGATTTCGATAGTTTCTTTTTGTCCCCAATAATGAAATCTCGACGCCCTTTTACTGGGGTTTTTGATTCTAGGATGTAAATTGTTTTTTGGGTTTCTTTTGATACCCACATTCGTAACTGAATCCTGACTATTAACTAATCTGTTTGAAGGGTTTTGCTTTGATTTCGTGATGAATGTTTAAGCATCGTTCTCGATGTTTTTTAGATGTGGATCTAATATTAATACTTTGTGTGATCGAATAAAAATGCAGTAAATTAGAACATCTGGGAAAATTTCATTAATGGAAGAAGTTACTGCCCTAATTTTAAAAGAATACCTACATTTTGAAATCCAAGAGTCAAAACAAGTACTTTTGGACGTTGAAATTAATATGGAATTCTCTCATATATTTAGTAAAATTTTGTGAACTGCATTAAGCTTATAAGAATCATCATGCGTAGTAAGAAAGTTTGTGTCAAGTTCATAACAAAATTTCACATTAATATTTGCAGGACTTGTTCTTCTGGCCTTCCGAGTGATGTTACCATTGAAGTTGGAGACATTTCATTCCATCTTCACAAGGTAGGTCGTCACTTGATTTATTAGTATCAATATCATATACACAGTTTGTGCCTTTTAATGTATCTATTTGTGTATTTTTGTATGTATATGTGTATATGTATGTAAATGTTTTTGTTTATTTATCTATGTGTGTATGTGTATTTTTTATGACCATTTGTGTGTATATATGTATATTTGACTATCTATGTCACTATGTATATGTGTATTTTTCTATGACTATTGTATGCCACTTTTTTTTCATAGATGCGAAAATTATTGGTGGGAATCCTCAAATGGCTTTCATGATGTAAAAATTTTCATGGTGACACATATTTAATATCCATATGACATGATTGTTGTTTTCTGTAATCTTAATTGTTGGTTTATATATGTAGGGGTAGAATGAAGGTGAATGGCAGTTTTAATGCAACCCAATAGTTCACTCATGATATATTTCTTAAACATGTCTTCCATTTTGACAAAGGATACTTTAAAGTATGATTATGCTAATGTTTGATAATGTATTTTGTTTAGGGCTTGTGGTTGATTCCTCCTTTAGACTTTCATTAGGCGGGTAAGGTATATATTGAGAGATTACTAATAATTTCAAATGTTAACAAAAACTTATTAGTTTTTTTGCTTCTTTGTGACCCTTTCTAGGTTCTTCCATTCAACAGTAAACCATGTGATGTGACAAATGATTTTTGAAGTTTCTTCCCAAAAAACCATTTTACATGTCATTCCCACTTCTTCCTCGACACGATTATAAGCCCTGCTCTTACTATTCAAAAGCTAACAGCTTAGCTGCTTCGGTGCTGATGTGAGATGGTATGAATGATTATTTGATTGATAATGTAAAATTATTAGAATGACTATTAGATATAAATTCAAATCATATTCATCTTTAACTGTATATAATTCTTCCTTTTAAACTACTAATTTTATGGTTTTTTAGTAATTCTTCCTTTAGTAATTTGATGTGATAATGTATCATTTTTTTTGTCTTGCTACTGACTCTTCTCATGTTTGACTGGTTCCTGAGTTGTATACAAATATTTTTGTACATTTGTATCTATAGGTCTGTCGATTTTCAGTATTTGAGTGTATCTGCAAGTAGTTGGATGGCTATCTGTCTGTGTAGATGTGTATGTATGTTTTTATTTGTATCTGTGTGTGTATGTGTCTGTTTATCTGTATATCTATTTGATTGTTTATGTGTATATACCTAATTATGCATGAATGAATTTGTGTGTGATTTAGTAAGATTATTAAACAAACTGTACCTTGATTTATTGTTGAAAATTTGAAATTGTCGAAGTTGCTTTTGCCGATGTCCTTTGTTTTTTGAGTTTACCAAGAAAATACTAGAATATTTGTACAACCCACTATTAGATGAATTAACGTGTCAATATGATTACAGGAACGGAGTGTCAATTGGGGAAAATGTCACTTTTGGTTGCTATTGGTCTTCTTTATGATGCAAGTGTGCATGGTTTTACCAGCCTGATGAACATAGCCGATATATATACTGCTTGGAATCAGAGTGAACATGTGGTTATAAGTATGTTGGGTAATTACATCTTCTCATCTACATTTAAACCTTATTTGATTAAAAATCCCAATAAGAATTAAAAGGTACATTATAAACAAAAATAAATGTTTAATCGTTTATGGTGTCATCTTTGTAAAAGTTGATTGTAAACCATGGCAAGGATGCTATTGGATGCTCAAAACTTTTCTTCTTGATAAGAACTTGCTTAAATTAGTGTCAACTTTAGTTTTTCTTTAAGATAACCGGTGGCCGAGATTATAAGTTGTTATTGCTCATTTCTCTTTTTCATTTATTCATTTTAACAGAGATTTTGCCGATGATAGGTAGAGAAAATACTTTGTTATTTCCGACAAACAATAATGTTGGGAAACACAAGAGTTTCTATCAGGGGTTTACCGGACCTAGGATATGGACGACCGTAGTTGATAATTTGATAAAGAACAATCGTTAGATGTGAACGCAGAGACCTCATTTGTTACTAGAATTTCATATTTTTTAGAATGAATGTTGATTATTGTGTCTCTGTGTGTGTTTATTATTCGGGAATGGCGATTGTATTATTCGTTAAGTGAGGTTTTTAGGTCTGTAAATCACAATATATTTTAACTATTTTGGAATTGATGACATGATTACACTTGTGATTTGTAAATGATAAGAATCCAAATTAGTATGTATTTTGGTGGCTGTACCGTAAGTATCTTTAGAACTTCATTTTATTTTATATTATAAAAATATATATAACTTGGTGGCTGTATATTAGTAGCATCCATATTGATGTGTATGTTTTAACCGACAACAAGTTTTTCGTATATATTTTTTTAATAGTTTTTGGCTTTAGTATCTCTAAAATAATTTGTATGTTTAGCAAACAATGTGTGCCGAGTATCAAATAAATTATGTCATCCATTCAAAGTGAAAACTTGAATATAAGGTAAAAGAAATTTTTATTATATGTTTTATAGTTACGTAATAACTATATGTTAATATTGAATTATAATACATACAATTATTTTGTCTTATTTCAGCTAATTTACTATTTTAGCTAACAAGTTCTAGCCTATCATCTTTAGTCATTTTTTAAATGTACGAAACGTTTAAATAACAATTTAACACTTTTAAGTTTGAACTTTTTGATTTATTATATTAGTATAATAACTGAAGCTATAAATATACCATAAATGTTTTTGGAAAAAAAGATAGTCTATATTTTTCATGGTAACAAAATTTTAGAAAAATATTCTCTTGGTAGACAAAATAATATTTTTTGATAAAAATTTCAGCTTTTTTTAATTAAAAATTTGAGATTTAACATTGCATAGCGATGTCAAAAGGGTCATGACATGAAAATACAATTGACATGAGGTTACATACTCTTCAACAAAATTTTGATTTTATTCCAAAATAGCAATACATTTTTATTTTTATACCCAAAATATTTTTACACCGAAATAGAATGCCGAAAGCAAAGTTTTCAATGAAAGATAAAAATTTACTGTCCACTAAAAGAAAACAAAGCAGCTTCCGATCAATACTCACCACTCCCTGGTAAAACAAAAAAGAAGACTAATGGTTGCTTGTAAATAATTCATCAAATGAAACAAATCGTCACGGTAACATTGCACACCCCTAATTATATAAGATCGTCGGTTTCCCAATACAAATTGTTATTTTGATAAAAAAAAAAAAAATCGCGTCCCGTGCAGCTACCCACCTAGATAGATGCTATTCACCGAAAGGAACTATTTGACAAAAAAACAATCTGGAAAAAGGCTAATAGGAACCATCCGAAAGGAAAACGAAACTAATCGTAGCATGGAATCTACCCGCTGAAAGAAATTATCTAGCGTCGCCGCATCGCGTGGGTACCCCACTAGTTAATGATAAACACATGTATCTTTGTTTTTTTTTTAACTTATATTTATTCCAACTTTATTAATGATAAACACATATATCCTAATTTTTTTTTTAGTTTTTTTTTAACTTATATTTATTCCAACTTTATTAATGATAAACAATTTGGAAAAAAAGTTACAATACTTTAAGAAAAATGTTCGATGACACAAACATGACATTTTTGACAAATCTATAAATAAAGATTTATTATAATATCGGTCGTTGAAGCTGTTTATATAAATATGAAAAAAATCATAATATTGTCTTATATTTTTTGTGCCAAAATTTATAAAACATTATTTAATGCAGTATCATCAATTTCTTGGGAAAAATATTTATGGTACGTTTTTAATTGGTTTAATTGAAAAAGTAAAATGAAAATTTTAATTTTAAAATCGAAGTTTATTTCCATCTATTTTATGTATTAAATTCTTTGATCTCTAATTACAATGTTTAGGTATAACTTTACGACCAAAATTGTTGTTTTTATCAAATATATACGTTAATTCATACCATTTTGTTTTCACTTTTTATATAATAATACATAAAAGTTTATCTATATTTGTTAATTATTTATAATAAAGTCATTAAAATATTAAAAACCCAATTTGAAGTTAAAAAAATCAATTTATTTAGATTGTAGTTTATTTTAGTAGTCTGCAGATGTTAAAAAAACAAGCAGTCTTCTTAATTCAGACTGCAGACGGTTGGTCCACATCTTTTACTGCAGAGGTCTACAGATGTGGTCCGCAGACTGCAGACATTTTGCCCTAGAAAAAACAAACAACACCTAAGTTACGACAAAATTACAAAAATAATTAAAATTATATGGTTTGGATATCTTGTGCGTTTTTTGTTCAAAAATGTTAACTTTAACAACTTATATGTTAACTTTTTTAAAATAACAATTTTACCATCAAGAACCATTTCTGCAACCAAATCACAATGATTATTTCTGCATATTTTCTTTCTAAATTTATTCAATTATTATACATTAATTCTTTTAATTAATTTTTTTAATTTCTTTTTATTGGATTACTTTTTTATTGTGTTATTATATATTAATAAATATTATTGTTAATATATAATATTTATATATAAGTACATATTATTTTATTGGATTTTCAATTTCTTTTTAATATATTATTTCTTTATTATTGAATTATTTTATATTAATAAATATTATTTTAAGTATATAATATTTATATGTTAAAAAATATTATTTTATTGGATTATTAATATCTTTTGATTTTTTTTATTAGATTAAATTTTTTTATTGGATTATAATTTATTAATACTTATTGTTTTTAATATATAGTATTTATATATTAATAAATATATTTTATTGGATTACTATTTTATTTTAATTTTTTATTTCTTTTAATTGTTTCCATTATTAATTTAAATAAAAATAACAAAAAATCTCACCCACCCCACATCTCCAAATTTATTTTAAATACTTGGAAGATGACATATTTTGGACAACACCACCACTATCATCCAGTCCGACAGTGGTGGGATGCGTGAGATTTGTTTAAAATAAATTTGCATGGTGATGGTGTTATCCAAAAAAAAATTAACCCAATAAAAATGAAATTAAAAAAAAACAAAAAGAAATTAATAGTCTAAATAAAACAACTCATTTTCATCACATCTTTCTTCAAAATCTTTCTTTTCTTCGTCTTCCTCCCCATATCCCTCATTCTCGTCATTGGATATTTGGCCATACATATTTGTAGTTGAGGCTAGGCACAGTCAGTGCACACGAGTTATAGTAAGGGGTGACTCAAACCATTCTTCAACCTGGAAGATTTTATCTGCTTCCGTTTCAGCTTCGGTGACTTCAATCACCCATCTTGGTTTTGTCTTAATAACCGTCCATTTATATTTCTTCTCCTTTGTCACTGAAGGGTATAGTGTATAAACATTTGTTCTGTTTGTGAAGCTAAACAAAAGGGTCGTCAGTTTGAAGTCGATAGTTGGGTTTGGCATCAATCAACTTGTTTTTGTTGACTATTATATCATCTTTGTTATCAAACCAAATACAATTAAATAGCACAACAGTTGATGACCCATTGCTATAATATTCAATCTCTAAGATCCCTTGCAATATGTCGTAGTAATCCGACTCTTGTTCAACATTATATTTCTCCCTCATCACACATACTCTAAGGTTATTCGTCGCACGACTTTCGCCATATTGTTTGGATTAATTCTTTTTTCGGACAACACAACCATCCTAATTTATTTATAAAAAAAACCGCACACATCCCACCACTGCCGGAACTGGGTGACTGTCGGAACTGGGTGATTGTGGTGGTGGTGTCCAAAATATGTTATCTTCCAAATATTTAAAATAAAATATGAGATATGGGTGGTGAGATTTGTTTTTCGGGTTTTTTGATTTAAAATAATAAAAAAAACAGTTAAAAGAAATTAAAAACAATTAAAAGATAGTAATCCAGTTAAGTAATATTTATTAATATATAAATATTATATATATAAAATAATATTCATTAATAGATTATAATCCAATAGAAAATAATTAATCTAATAAAAAATTAAAAGAAATTAATAATCCAATAAAGTAATATCTTTTAATATATAGATGTTATATACTAAAAATAATATCTATTAATATATAATAATCCAATAAAAATCAATAATCTACAAAAAATAATTAAGTATAATTAATAATCCAATAAAGTAATATTTATTAATATATAAATATTTAATATTAAAAATAATATTTATTGATATGTAACAATAAAATAAAAAGGTAATCCAATAAAAGGAAATTAAAAAAATAACGTATAGCAATTTAATAAAATTAAAAATAAAAGATGTAGAAATGGTTGTTGTATTTTTGTTACAGAAATAGTCCCTAAGGGTAAAATTGTCATTTTAAAAAAGTTAACAGTCAAATTGTTAAAGTTAATACTTTTGGACCAAAAATGCACAAGGTATCCAAAATTGGACCACTTTTGCACCAAAAAACATTTTTGACCAAAACCACATAATTTGACAACCATGGGGACCATTTTTGCAATTTTGAACTGTTTTTTTTTATTTCCAGTTTACACTAGATATAATTGCAAAAATGGTCCATGTGGTTGGCAAAATTCTATGGTTTTGATCCAAAAAGTTTTAGTGGCGCACCACTAGTCATCGGTTCATAATTATAATTATATGTGCCTTACGGCACATTGGATCGACGGGTTTTAGAAAAAAAATACTTAATTTTTGTCCAATAGAGAACCATAGGGATGATACCATTAGGAGTCTTGTATATGAATATATAAGAGAGTAGGGCATTAATAATGTATTTACTATCACAGTGGATAACGCGTCTTCTAATGATGGAGCTATCCGATTTTTAGAAGGATGTTAAAAGGACCAACGATATTTTGGGTTGTAAATATTTGCACCTACGTTGTTGTGCACATATCATCAATCTCGTGGTTCGAGATGGCTTGGAAGAAGAATTTGATTCTATTACTGGAATTTGAGGCACCGTGACGTACGTAAGATCATCACCGGCTAGATATAAAACATTTAATGATTGTGTTGCTCGTGCAGCTATTGAATGTAAACAAAATCCATGTCTGGATGTTGATACGAGATGGAATTCAACATATTTAATGTTGGAAACAGCAGTGAACTATGAACAATCCTTTGACATGTATATTTGTCTATTATTTATTTATATTATTTTGTTTCTTTAACTAATAAAACTAATATCCAGTGTGTATTTTATTTTCTCAATAGGCTTTACACGATAGATTCAAATTATGGAGCTCATTTTCGAAGTGAAGTCACTGATGATTGTGAAGGGAGCACAAGAAAAAGGAAAATAAAAGTTAAAGTCATTAGTGTTCCGAGTAAATCTGAGTGGGAGACTGCAAGGTATGATTCACTTTTTAAAGTTATTATTTTTAATAATTATTTGGATATTTATATATCGTTATTTGTATTTAATATAGGAATATGATTGAGTACTTGAATTTTTTTCCGGATGTTACAACCAAGATATCCGGTACAAAGTATGTAACTTCGAATACGTTTTTTTTCCAAATTTGTGAAAATGCAAGCCACAATCACTCGAATGTGCTTGAGTACGGATGAAAAAATGAAAAATATGGCAAAGTCAATGAAAACTAAATTTGATAAATATTGGGAAGACATAGATCACATGAATTTTTTTGTGGTATGTTGCGGTTGTCTTAGATCCACACTTCAAACTTCGATATATTAGTTGTTGCATTGAAACAATTTATGGTAAAATTTCTGAGAAGGGCAAACAAATATTAGAAAATGTAGAGAAGACTCTTCAAGAATTGTTTAACTACTATAAGGATAAATTAGAGAAAAAAAAGTACAAAACAAACAAGGTGGTGTTTCTAGTGACATGCCAAGTAGTTTTGGTGACACAACTATTGACTTGGAGATCGAGTTTGATAAGTTTGATAGTGCAGATCAAGAGACAAAGAGTGAAGTGGATATATATTTAGCAGATGGAAAAGAAAAAAGAGACGATAGTTTTGATATCTTGGGGTGGTGGAAAGCAAACGCAGTCAAATTTCCTATAATGTCTAAACTAGCTAGACATGTTTTGGCAATGCCGATCTCCACAGTTGCATCAGAGTCGCCATTCAGTACCAGTGGTTGTGTGATAGATAAGTATAGAAGTTCGCTTAACACCGTGACCGTTAAAGCCTTAATATGTACACAAGATTGGCTAAGGTCTACACCGGCAGATCTTTAGCTAATTGGTACTATGTCGAGTAAACACATAGATGAATTGAATGAGAAGTTGGCGGCCGTAGAAATTAGCCCTGTCGCAAATACCCGATACCCGAATTACCCGCCCGATTTTTTCGGGTATCGGGTAAATCGGGTGTCGGGTAAATTTTTTCGGGTAATCGGGTAACCTGATTTTTTTCGGGTCGGGTAAAGGGTACGTTTGTTGGGTTTCAGGTATACCCGAATTACCCGAATTATTTTAAATTTTTTTTTTCGTAGAGCTTGTACATTGTAGCAGGTATTTGATCACGCTTAAACTAACTATCATTATTGTAAAACATGAATCTCTTTTATTATGACAATATGACACTAGCAATATTAAAAGTAATTGTTTATATATCATCATGTTCTTTAAAACTTAACTGTTTTCTAGATTATAGTTTTTTATTGCAACTAACAAACTCATTATCTTGACGAAACTTCAGAACATGGCAAAACTTATTGCTACAATTATCTTAAACATTTTAAACTTTTAAATTAAGATCTTTAAGTATTTGTTTATTTAACATCTTATTAGATTAAGATTAAGTTGTTAAAAAATTACTTGATATCTCATGTATTATTGACTAAAAAATCTCAATATTCAAAGCTTGAGTAACTTTGTTTATGCCTCGTTTGTTTATATAAACAAGACTAATAAAGCACGACGTATTTATTTCATTAAATTTATTTTCAGGTGAAATTAAAAAAAAAATTATATATTTCGGGTAATACCCGAATTACCCATACCCGACCCGACACCCGAATTACCCAAACCCGAATTACCCGAATTTAATTTGGGTCGGGTAACGGATATTTTTTTAACATGAAAAACCCGAATTACCCGACCCGAATTACCCGAAACCCGAAAAAATTACCCGACCAACACCCCTAATAGAAATCAGTAAACTTTTCTCCGTAATCTGTATGCTTTCAATTTTAACTTCATATTTCAAATACATACTAATATCATCATATTTTTCTATGTATATACACTTTCAAAACGAAAAATAATCTTCCAATGATTTTCAAAAAGATATGGATTGACATGCTAGCACGTAAGTAACATATCATGTTTTGCCATATTTTTTTTTGTTATCGTGGTTTTTTATTTGCCTTTTTGCCTTGACTTTTTTATGTTTTTTTCATATTTATGATTTAAGATGATCAAGCTTCAAGTGGAAAATGGAAAAAAGACATTCAATGGATTTTTATGATAATTTAAATTTAGCTTTTTCTTTGGTGATAAAAACAAGTTTAGTGGAAATCATATTCGTTTGTACTTTGTGTTTGTGTAAGACTATGTGGGCTGCAAAATGAATTGCATATCTGGTGGTTGTCGAGGCCAACAAAATTAATAACCCTAAATATTTTACACTAAAATAGTGTATAATGGTAAAGGGGTCGAATCCACGGAGATTGGTTCAATTTTATAACTCTATGAAAATCTCTTTGTAAACATACTTGTAAAATGACAATAAAAGTAAAAATGAGAGTTTTGGTCTTTTGAAATACTTGAAATAAACTAGAATTAAACTAAGATTTAAATAGACAATTTCAACAAAAACAAGGGTTTGATGTAAAATCAATAAGAGAAAGATGCTTGACTTAAGATTTCTTCACTTGAACATTTGGTGAACATATCATTAGAATCCAATGGTGCAATACTTGTTTTAAACATTTAATTTGGCTATAGTAATCCAAGAAGCTTGAGATTACATAGACTTTTCTTAGTTGTTAAACTGGTTAGAGAAGCTCATAACAATTTCCTTAGTCAAAGTCACAATTTTCATTAAGCATGTAATTAGTGAAAGTCAACTAGCATTAAGAACCAAAAAGTCACCAAATCTAAGAGGAGTCAAATGCTTTCACTGCTATGTTGGAGAAAAAAAATTTATGATTGTGTGAAGCAAAACTAACACACAAATCATTTGTTGCTTGCTAATTTGAGGATCCTTTACTTAACCAAGAAATTAGCCAACTAATCACCACAAACACATTTAAACTCATGAATAAAAACATACAAGTAGTGATAAGATGTTAAAACATAAAACATTCCCATAAAGATTCAAGAACAAGTTCATGGAGTCTTCAACATTCAACAAACATTCAAAGAATTTCACCAAAGTCAACCAAGTTTTGTTTAGCCTAGCATGGCTAAACTCAAGAAACTTAAGCTAAAGTAAAATGTACCAAACATGAAGCAAGATTTAGAGATGAAATGATGATGTTCTTCAAGTGTTCTTGGCCTTCAAAGTCTCCAAAATCTCCAAAGAAAAGGCTCCAAAGTCGGATGTGCAAGTCTCCCAAAAGAATCCCACAAAACTTCCTCAAATAGAAGCCAAAAGTAAAATCACGAATTTGCCCCTGCAGAAACTCACGCGGGCCGCATGGAAATCTTACGCGGGCCGCGTGAACTGGTGGAGAATGGGCATTTTTCATTTTTTGGGCCTACACTGCTTAGTCCACTAGCCCAGTTTGAGTCCGATCAGCTTTTAGCCCGTTTTTCTTCAAGTTTTCTTCAACTTGAGCCTAATTTGCCTTTTCCAAATCCTCCAAAGCTCTCGAAATTGCCCGCTCATTAATTCCCGCACGCTTGAAAAAATCTTCCATCTTCGTTTAATTAATAGACCATTTTCTTCCATGCTCCATCCATCTAAATCCCATTTTATGCATCATCTCCACTAGATATTAAGCCCAAGATTCTTGTTGTCCTTCAAGTCCAACCGCTTTCCATAAGTCCCGAACATTCCCGCTCCGCTAGTCTCCAAAAACCTGCAATTATGCTCAAGAAACTAGAGAGCATCCAAAATAGACACAAAATAACAAAAAGGGAAAATATACATGAGAATTAACTAAATTATGAATGAAATAAACTATAAAAAGAAATAAATAATATGAAACTATTAATATCATTAGGACATTAGCCACACTTACTAATCTAATGTGTCTTATAAGATTATAACAAATTCAAATTCAAACAAAGTTCAATTATTAATTTATTAGTTTGTGAGAGTAGGTACAGATGTATTGTTGTTTTTTAAGCCACTTACAAATTTTGCTTATGTACTTTTGTTTTGGGCTAAAATGAATGGTTTAAAAAATGAAAAAAAGTGACACCATACAAGCTTAAATGCACATTGTTTTTAGTTTTCAAGGTTTCAAAAAACACCACACCATTAAACATAAAAAAACTGCACCAAAGGCTAGACACGGTTTAAAACCAAAAACCGCACCGATACAAACCGAAACCGCATTTAAAAACCGCAAAACTGAACCATTGAAAAACTGCACCCAGCGGTTTTAAGAATGCAAAAACCGCACCATGCAGTTTGCGGTTCGGATTTCCCTTAAAACCTCACCAAAACGCACCATGCTCGCCCCTATTGAAAATGAACCAAAAATATATCAGAAATGCCATAATTATACTTTTCTAACCATCACAGCACGGCTAAACCCTCAAGGTTTGTGACTTCCTTGCTACGCGTACGGGTCATGTGCTTCCAGTAGTACGGGCCCATACTACCTTCCATACCTACCCATATTTGTCTCAATGTATCATCACAAACTACCTTAAAACAAACCCACAACTAGGATACACATTCATCCTATATTCACTCTCTCGAGAGTGGTTAACCATTCCTCAAATGGCCTGCTACACCCATACTCACTCATGAAACTTCCACCTGTTGGATTAATGTCTAAGTCCATAACTATATTTGGTATGTACTTGACCCGACCCGGCATGGTCCATTTGGGTTGCACTTCACCGGCACAATTTATATGGATAGTCTTTTGAGAATAGTATATTTATGATTTATATTAATATATTATAAGTTCTAATATATTAATATGGAATCATATTATTTAATTAGTATTGATCAAGAATTAATTTTGAATTAATTAAGTGATCAAAAAGAACTAATTAAATATGGACTCTTATATATATGGAATGGGCCAAGTTCATTTAGGTTGGGCTAAGCTTTCATGGATGGTCCATGGAGCTTTTAACCCATGGATCCTATGTAAATGAAAGGTCATGGGTATTAGGGTTTACATGGATGTAACCCTAATCCTCCATAATATATAAAGGGGTCTTCGGCTCACAAAATTGGCACAAGTGTGTGAAAATAAGAGTGGGCCGATATTAGTGTGCATACATATTCTCTCAAGTTCTTCCAAGGTGTTTTGGTGATTTGTGATTCCATTTGAGGCTTCCACACTATTGGGGCTAAGCTCTTAAAGCTTGAAGACATCAAGCTACATCAAAAGGTATGTCAACTAACTAGAACTTTGTAGTATAGGTGCTTCATAATATGCTAGTTAGGATGAAACCTTGGAATAGTTAATATTTGCATGTATAATAGAGAAAACAGAGATCCAAGGTTTATAGGGTTGCATGTACACCATAGGAGTGTTAGAATGCTCAAAACCCAACAGTGGTATCAAAGCCATGGGTTGTTTTCTGTTATATTGATGCAAATGTTTTATTTTCAAGTTGGAAAAAAAAGGAAAAAAAAACATGACGTTTGTCAAATTTTAAGATAATTACTTGTTTTGTGAAAAACGAATTATTTGTAAAATTTGAACCATTTGTTATATGAGTTGAATTAGGTCAAATTTAGTAAAAGATAAAATGATATGATTATTTTATTAATTTTAAAAGTTTGATCTAAATGTTTTAAAGAGTTACATATTTTGTCATAAAATTTTGGAGCTCAAAAGTTTTTTTTTTAAAGTTGTGATCTTAAGGGTTTTTGAAACTTCCATAAGTTATGGATATGAAAGTTTTTTTTTTAAAAAAAAATTTGATTCAAAGTTTTTATGGAGTTACAAAATTTGGTGTTAATGTTTTAAAGAATTCCATAACTTGTTCTTAAGTTATGGAACATGGAAAGTTTCATCATAAAACACCATTAATTCCATTAGTTATGGAATCCAAAGGTTTTCAAGAATTACAAAATTTGCCCTCAAGTTTTGGAATTTGAGAAAAGTTTTTTATGAAAAAAAGAATTGAATTCTAAAACTCTTGGGTTCATAACTTAAACAATTAATTAAATGGTTTTAATTTTGAGTTTAATAATTGGAATTATGATGTTTTGTTGAATAGTTCAAATTAACTCTTATGGACTTTATTAATAGTTAATTAAAGCGTTTAATTAAAAGAGTATTATTAATCCATAAATATATGGTTTGAGTTTAATTAAATTAAAAGTCTAGTTTAATTAATAGATTAAACCACCAAGTATTTTAAATGTCTAAAATACACCCTTATACTATTATAATATTAAAAGTTTAATATATTATATGTATAAGAGCAAGTCGTCTTACCATTAGTAGGCCTCATTCACGAAGTCGGTCTATAAGAGGGGTATAAGGTTACTGCCTATAAAATGACAGTTTAATGGGTGTCCACTCTCACTCACCGCTTCCTTGACCGGTGGAGGGTCGTTAGCCGAACAGGTAGGACAAGGACTATAATTCTCCCTTCATTATAAGTATAATGATAAATACTAAGTAACTAAACACTTATAAATTCCCAATCTTAGTTTCTTAGGAAAATGTGAATAAGGCGCTAATCCATGAAATTACACTTTGCACTTTGTTTAAGCTGTTAGTGGAGCGTGTGTGGTTAACCGGCACACTAACCTGGACTTAACAAGGTAGGCAAAGGGTAACTTAATGTTTATCATAGTATCGTTGGAGCGTGTGTGGTTAACCGGCACATCGATTGAGGGGTAAATATTAAGGGTACCAAGTATATTTGCATGGTTACTTCACACCTTGTTTTGTGATCCTTGGCATCCCATTCACAAAACCTGAAGGGCACACTCGAGATTGAAACATGCCATTGAAAAGTTCAATGAATCTCAAAAGAATCTAGGAGTTTCAAAACCAATTAAAACCTAATAACACATTTCGTTTATCTTGGTGGAAATTGGTGAATCGTCATTCACCTACCTTCAGATATTTTATAGCTTGGATTACGGCATCCCTCTTCCAAGTTATAAAATAGTTTGTTGGGTCCTAGCCTTAATATATCATATTGGGTTTTATATTAAGGACTTAAATCAACTTTACGTGAATTTCTCCCATTGTTGATGTCTGGTTTAGACAACAATGATCTTCCCAAACCAAGCTTTCCTAATGAATATGACTTCCCGAGTTTGGCTCATGGAAGTCATACTTCTCTTCCTCCACCTCCTCCAATTATTCTCCCTAACCCACAAGTTCAAGGTCACTCAAGCCCTAATGACAAGCAAGGTCTATGTGTGATCACATCTTAGAGATGAAGTCACATATTGACAAGCCGGGAGAGTTGGGTGTCAAAGTCTTGAGAAAGTTGGATGTCCAATCACTTTCTAAGTCACATAGTGAGTTCCTTTGGGACTACTATGAAACAGACTATGACATGAACCTTAATGATCATATCTATTTGCTTGGTGCTGCTGAATCAGCAATGATTTGGAACGATAGTAAAGCAAATTTGATTAGAAGATCAACTTCCCAAAAACTTTATGGACAATGACAATGGTGACACTGGAAATCCAGAAAAAGCATTCTCTTCCCAATGGAAAGGGATTGGCCATAGTCAACCCGGTTGACCAAATGGTAAAGAGAAAGGCTAAGTCTGAGATAGTCCCATTACCAAAGGGTACATATGTTTATTTTGCCAAAGGAAGGAGCGTTGATTGCAAAGCTGCCAAATTTACCTAAGGATGTTAAAGTCAATAAGTTTGACTCTACATCAGGTAGAGCCCATTATCTCACTCTGTTAAGTTCTATTCTGAGATCCTCATTACATGATGTGCCTGGGTCACATGATGATGTTTTAAGAATCAAAGAATAGAGAAAAATCTTAAATGAAGTATATGTTGATTCTGATCGCGAAGGTGGATTTCGATCGCATCAGAATTTTGAGCAGTTGCTTAAGAAGTTATGATATATTGCTAAGGAATAGATAACAACAATTTTCCATGTGGATTGTAAGGATAAGTTTTTCCGCAAAGTTTTAAAATAAAAGAAAATTGTTTAATTTTATTTATTTGAAGTATCCTTACAATGGCATTTGTGGAAAATTGTTGCTTATATGATTCCACTGACAGCAATATTGGAAAACGGATTTGATTCTTTCATTTGTGGTAGTGTCTAAATTTACCAAATCAGGAAAGTTCCTCATCGCCCAAGTTTCAATTGGACCGAAACTTGGAATCATGCAAGTTGAATAGTATGATGAATGAGAACTTTCAAGCATTGGAAAATCAAGACTAATTACTTGTTCACATGGATGTGTGAGTCAAGTGAAGGACTAAAGGGATCGAGTATACATTCTTGTGCACTGGTCATGTCCACCACAAAGCTCGTTAAGACTATTTGATTTACTAAAGTTTAGTAAATATGGTTATACTTACAAGTTTAAGTATAATTCTGAAACATTGGAAAAGTCTCAATGTATGGAAGAACGAATGGGAAGAATCAAATTAGGCAGAAAGATAAAAGTTTCTCAAATCTGAAAAGATGGGAGAGTACTTTAGTATCATGTTTGTGATCATCTTAATGATTTAGAAATCATATCACAATTAGTCCTCTAAAGGTCGTCTTAGTGCATTCTTATGACTAAGAAGAGGAGTCATGAATTGTTGAAATGGTTAGATCAGGAAGATGAGTCATACTTCGTTCCAAAACAATTCTTAGAGTCATACTCCAAGATTGTAACTTGAGTGACATATCTTAAAGAAAGGTTTAAAACACTTGTCAAATGTAAGAGTAAAAGTGTCCTACTCTTGTACATTTGAAATTGGTAAGTTGTGATGTTTTGGATAAAACAAAGACCAACTAAGGCCAATTGTGTGAAGTGTTTGTCTTGATAAAGAATCCGCACTATCTCTTGAATATTTGGCAAGATAGTCTTATATGTCAAGAGGACAGTGGGAGTCTTAAAGATCCTAAAAAGAATTTCAAGAACTAATCAAGAATAAAACCTGAGGTTCTTCACTAGCATACGACTTGAGGTTTATAACCTATCGTGTTGACATATTCTGTGCCCATTCCAGTTAAAGTTGGCTTTTCATAGGAGTTCTAAAAGTTCTCAATTGGTTGCATAACAATTGGAAGCAATGGCAGGCCCTGTACTGCCAGGTGGCAAGAAGTTAAGATTGCATAAGTTCAGTCCATATGAGTTTGGATTTGTCATTATCCTTGTCTTGTGACTATGGTTTTGACGATTCACATGGATAAGAACACATACACCATAAAATCTAAGGGTCATAAGGTTTCTCTCCGATTCATGAAAATGATGGTGAGGAAACACTTCCACCAAGTAGATTTGAAGCAGATGGCAAAAGGTCTAAACAATTGAGACTATGATTACGACATCCATTTTCATAGTTCTGAAATTGTTTAGACACACATGCATGCTACCTAAGGAAAGGTGTATGATTTTGATAAAGTTTTATCAAAGCATCTCGTATCAGAAATCTGAACTTTGGTAAGAAAGTCAATAAAGTATTGATTTCTAGAAGTCCAGCTGATTTCCGAGTACATGTCAAAGCTAGTGGGAGCATAAGTGTTATGCTAATAATCATCATGTTAGTGGGAGCATGATAATTATTGTTAGTGTTGCAAGTTAGCAATGTTAATTATAGAAAACAAAAGTTTCAATTCGTGAGGTTGCAGGGATTGAAAAAGTTGTTTTGCTATAATTAAGGGAGAGGATATACTTCATTTCAGTTCTAAAGGCTTAGATTGAGACCTTAATCATCTTTAGTCAAGAATATATATATATATATATATGAATTTCATGTTGGATTGGTTCAACTTAAGGAAATTCTATATATTGCGTTCTCAAAATTCGATTATGATTACGGCATCCCTCTTCATAGTCAAATTTTGAAAACATGGCAAATAAAAATATTGTAGCAAAAGACTGGTCTAGAATCATGTCTTTATGTGAGACATCATGAATCGTGTACCATTTGCTTTGGGTACAGGATCGATTGCATGTGCTATAATATTTTTCATTTCTAAATTTTTCCAAATGCCCAGAGGCATTAAGAAGGGAAAAGGTCTAGAATTGGATATGACTAAAATGATTAAGCAATTGTCGAGGACAATCTGAGGTTTACCAAAGATTGGTTGCTCAGGGACAGTTGGAAGTATATTGCTAATTTTGGAAGGACCATATTGACAAGAGGCATCTCTTATTCAGAAGTGATAGTCAAAATGAGAATATGGAGTTGTCTCCATAGGTGGAAGTTATCTGTGTAAGATTAGAAAACTTAATGCAAGAAGCATGTCCAAAGCAATGTACTTTGAATATGAGACTTAGTTTCCATGGAGTTGATCTCCATTATAATACCTTATAATGACTGTTGACAAGTCTTTGTGACTTTGTACATATTCATTACAGGAGGGTCAGTGCATATAAGTTTAAAATCTAAACAGATTTCGATAAATGATAGGAATTTGAAATTCTCATATTTTTCGATAAGGATTTGGGAGTGTGAAATTAGAATCATTGAAATTATGTTCAATTGGTTTATTTCACAAAGTAAGGATCATAGACAAACATAAAGTGCATACTTGGTGTATGGCAAAGCTATTGTTTAAGAAAAACATAGTGTACACGCTTGGAGCATGGGACAACTAGTGTTTTTAATTCAAGTATAAAGTTGATAAAACCGAAACAATGAATAATGAGTAATCAGTATGGTGATAAATAAAAGTGTTTATTTATATTCATAGGGTTTGATACCATATTTGATTCATTTATTCTTGTGTTTCACTTTGCATGTTTTGACTTCCATAATAACTAAGTCGCTCTTCCTGAATGATTAAGTTATTCAAACCATCCACAGTCAGTCATATGTTGGAAGTAGATATGAATCAAGACTGTCATGGGTTGGTTTGTAGAGGTCCAAGTTGGTGGACAAAGTGGTGCTACAACACTCATGAGTGCTCATAAGTTCTGAGTATTGGATTCAACCCGCGCTCATTTGAATCACTTCATGGATTTTATCACGAGTGATCATGAGACGATAATATCTTATATTCTTCAAACCTAGAGATATGAGTTGTTACTATGAGTTGGTTATACATTGATTGCACGAAAACGCATTTGGTAACTCGAGGTTATAAAACGTGCCTTTGTGTATGATTCAACAAGTAGTAGAACAAGCCATATGAGTCGAAGTTTATCCATTCCTTTTACCTTCGGGATAAAAGCGATATCTGTGGGCCCCTCGATGATTTAGCGATGACACATGTGAGTGCTTGGCCAAGCCAGGACTGATTTGATTTGTTCAATCAGTCAGTCATCATAAATCGAAAATCGGGAAACAACAAATGGACAGAGAGAATGATTATAATCCATGTCTCAGTCCATATGATATCTAGAATGGAGGAATATATGATCCCTTATCTAATGGACAAGTCATTGACAAGGTCAGAGTTCGACAGCGGCTTTAAGAGCTACGATTGCCAGTTTGGTTTTGAAGTCATACTCAATAATAGTTTTAGACTTATCCAAGTGGGAGACTGTTGGATTAATGTCTAAGTCCATAACTATATTTGGTATGTACTTGACCCGACCCGGCATGGTCCATTTGGGTTGCACTTCACCTGCACAATTTATATGGATAATCTTTTGAGAATAGTATATTTATGATGTATATTAATATATTATAAGTTCTAATATATTAATATGGAATCATATTATTTAATTAGTATTGATCAAGAATTAATTTTGAATTAATTAAGTGATCAAAAAGAACTAATTAAATATGGACTCTTATATATATGGAATGGGCCAAGTTCATTTAGGTTGGGATAAGCTTTCATGGATGGTCCATGGAGCTTTTAACCCATGGATCCTATGTAAATGAAAGGTCATGGGTATTAGGGTTTACATGGATGTAACCCTAATCCTCCATAATATATAAAGGGGTCATTGGCTCACAAAATTGGCACAAGTGTGTGAAAATAAGAGTGAGCCGATTTTAGTGTGCATACATATTCTCTCAAGTTCTTCCAAGGTGTTTTGGTGATTTGTGATTCCATTTGAGGCTTCCACACTATTGGGGCTAAGCTCTTAAAGCTTGAAGACATCAAGCTACATCAAAAGGTATGTCATCTAACTAGAACTTTGTAGTATAGGTGCTTCATAATATGCTAGTTAGGATGAAACCTTGGAATAGTTAATATTTGCATGTATAATAGAGAAAACAGAGATCCAAGGTTTATAGGGTTGCATGTACACCATAGGAGTGTTAGAATGCTCAAAACCCAACACCACCATCCATGTAGCCGCTCGTACATGCTAATCATACATAATGTTGGATCCTATAGACATTCGAATACTTGATTCTACCCTAAGCCCACAACCAAACAGGGAACAGGAAACAAGGCTAAACCAAACATTCTCAGGCTATAGAATCTTAGTTATGTACAACTATGATGCATACACTAAACAATTATAGTAATGATGTCAATTTCATCTAGCATATAAGAAGTTCTCCTAGGCTATCATGCATCATACATTAGACATTTTTATCATGCAATTACTGAAGATCCCTAGCCTATCACTAGCATTCAGTTCTATCATAATCATCATAAACAAATAACAGTGTAGGTAACTTGGGGTATACTTTCTTGTTCCAGCTGATCGTACACATCTCATCCTTCCTCAGTTACTTTTGAAAACAATTTAAAAACCATTTTTGGAAAAATCATTTTGAAATTCCTAACATATCCTTAGTTTGAGTCTGGATTCACATGAATGATCATCCAATTCTCTCAAACTAGGGCTTTGATACCAACTAGTAACATTCCAAAATCACAATAAAAAATTTAATTTTCAACTAAAGAGAAATCATTGTTTTCAATCAAACCCAAGTCATAAGAACCCATGATCAAGTACAAATGTTCCAAAATCAATGTATCATAACATCTCCAAAACATATAACCAAAGGATGTGTAAAATCATGCCTTTGCTTTCCCCCTGATCATCTGAAGTACCTGCAACATAAAAGTTAAATTGTAAGTCATAGCTTAGTGAGTTCACCCAAAGTACCACACATAATCGATACAGATAACATCATGCATATATGAGCCTTCAGCCTGATTGGAGCACCTCACAGGGCCTACAACCTATCTGGACCGCTCTTCGGGGCTTCGACCTGACTGGACCGCCTTGCATGCCTTCAGTTTATTCAGACTGCCCCAGGTATCTTGGCATTCAGCACAAAGCAGGACCGTCTCAACCCAACAAACCATAACATTTCAACATATACAATAACAATCAATAACCAGCAACATAGGTAATCATACAGATCTACCAATCTAATGCATACCCAGTGAATACAGGTAATCATACAGATCTACCTAGGGATGCAAATGGGGGCGGATATTGACGGATATTACATTCTCCATCCCCGAACCCGAACTTCATACCCTAAACCCATCCCCGCCCCCGACCCGCCTAATCCCCGACGGGTTCGGGTGCAAAAATCACCGTCGGGTACGGGGAATCCATCGGGTACCCATTTTCTATTTAAAAAAATAAGAAAACACTCTAACAAGCATTTTCCAAAAATATTTAAAATTACAAGTTTTCATATCATCAAATAGCAAAGGCTAAAAGAAAATAGAAAACTTAAAATCAACTTTAGGGCCTGTTTAATTTATAGTGAGATCCATACCATCCATTTGTTTTAACAAGCAATGTGGGACTAAGATACAAACACAACCGTGAGTGTAAGACCTCTTCCCTTTATATACATGTTTCCATTCCTTTCACTTATTCACTCAACCAATGTGGGACTAGTATCAACACCTTTTTACCTCCTCAAAAAAATTGTTGAATGAAAGATAAGGCTGCAATATTTATTTAAAACAAAAACCTTTGGTACTCTTTCAGAAAACTCTTACAACGAAACAAAAAAAACACTCTATTAGACAACTTCTATAGCACTTCAATCAATTATAAGATTCTAATTCTAGTTTTATATATTTTTTAGAAACACTTCATGAGAAAAATACAACATAGAAAAATGTTCAGTTTTCAAATGGATAGAAAAGAAGTGTTTTTCTAGCCGCTTTTATTTATCAATCAGGTTGATAATCTTTATTAAGTTATATGTCGGTTATTGAAACTTTCATTAATATCAATAAAAAAATATTTTTTTCAAAAATAGTTTATGACATATAAAGAAAATATTTGACATAAAATACAAATAATATATATGGGTGGGATTAAATTCATCCCATATTGTCCGTACACAAAACACATCAAGATCGGCCATCTTTATAAAATGGATTCTAAGGCTTTGAATTTTCTGAAGTTTATATATATATATATATATATATATATATATATATATATATATATATATATATATATATATATACGGGTATAAGACGGGCGGTGAATGCCATACCCACACCCGCCCCGTCCCCGCTTCGGGTACGAAAGTTAACACCCGTCCCCGCTCCGTTACCCATCAAGACGGGGAATACCCGCCCCATTAGGGTCGGGTATCCACGGGTACCCGAATCCGCGGGTCAAATTTGCATCCCTAGATCTACCTATCTAACACAAACTCAGCATAACATCAATCCAATATACCAGGATACATAATCCAGTGGGCCTTCATTGGTATCTTCGACCCACAAGTACAGTGAGGAAAACTTACCTCACAGTTTAAAAAGATAGCAGAAAAAGAATGTTGCTCCAAATGCCAACTCTACATGTCTCTTATACAACAAACAGTGACCTAGTCTCAAACTACTGCACAAAATACCTAAAATACCCCTATGTCAAACTTTGCCAAAATCCTGGTCAAAGTCAAGGTCAAAAAGTCAAGATTTCCATTTGGGCTGAGTGCGCCCTGTGTACTCCCATCTACGATGGCCCAGCGTAGAGGGCACCCTTCCAAAACACGGGATCGGTCCCTGGTATGCGCAGCGTACCTCTAGGTACGCCCAACGTACCAGGGCTAAACCCCTACTTTTCTATTAAGTCCTTATTTCGTTAAGCCAAAGCTCCAAACTTCAAATCCAGGTAAAAAGGGACGTCTTAATGGATAAAGTCTTCGACTTTTCCATTTGCATGCATACAAGATGGTAAAAACTCAAACCCTTGGTCCAAAAGTCATCCAAAGTCCCAAAACTCCTGCATCGCTCAATGAGAGTGTCCAAGCTCTCATTTTTATGAATCTATGAGCTCTAAACTACAGGAAACTACAATTCAAGGACTTTGAGTAGTTGAGTAGCTCATACTCCATTAGACCAAACCGTGGGACCAAAAATACATACAAACTCTAGCCTAACAAGATCTAAACAAATAACACATCGATATCCAAACTTTATACCTCCAAATGATACTTGAGGGCAATATACTTGTGGATCCAAGATTCCTTAAGCTTCCAAGTTGATTCCACTTCTTTCTTCTTCCTTCAAGATCATCAAAAGCACACTTTCAAGCTCAAAATGGTCACACAATGAATTAGAGTTGGCAAGGGACGATTTAGGGGATGGAGGCTGATGAGGGAAGAGGCCTTGAAGAGATAATGTTGCTTAAATAGGGCTCAAACCCTAAAAATTAGGGTTTGACCCCAACCATGTATGCGTTGCGTACGTTGAGTACGCCCAACGTACTTGGCAAAACACGCGATTTCACTTAGTAATCCAAGGGACCAAATTTGCAATGTAATTTCATTCTAAGGGTATAAATGAAAATACCTGGATCAAGGTGTTACATTACGGACCCCAAAGAAATGTGCGACCATACCGGCATGTCCCTTCGTTGTTTGGATCTGATACCACTTGTCACAGACTCAAGTTCGACATTCATTTTTTCCTGTGTGACGTACCCAGGTCCCCCAAAAAACCATGATACAACCCTCCCAGATTACACATGTCAACGGGTTTTCGCCCTACCATGGGCTTAACAGGGAAGCAACACTAGCCCCGACCAGTTGTATCTCTAAAACGATACGACCCCTTCATTACCAAGCTCTCCAGTCTCGACAAGACCACAATGACTAACATAATCACGCCCTTAGCCTAGGACACCCCCCCTTTTGAACACAATGTAAGCCAATATGTGGGCATTGTCTTCGTCTTCTCGGTCAAGATGGTTATACGATATTCGGCCCGTGACATTATGCTTTGCTTCAGAATGATGCAAAATTAACCCGCGGATTTTTATATCTGTGTATACCCAACCCTAATGGTATTACCTACATTATATATATGATTCACGTAATGTGAAATTACCCACACATGTTAAAAAAAATCTTTATGAGGAGGTACTTTATATATATATATATATATATATATATATAAAGTACCTCCTCATAAAGATTTTTTTAACATGTGTGGCTAATTTCACATTACGTGAATCATAAATATTAGTGGAAAATTCTTCCCAAAATAAAATGTTACTATACGGTATTACCTACACATATTAAGTGTTGTCTATTGAAAACATTATTATTTTCAATTACCCAGACATGTACAAAATATGTGTGGATATTTGCTTACACATAACATATGTGAGTAATTTATGTGTAGGTAAAAACCCTAATTTTTTGTAGCGGCGTGTGTAGTAAGTGTTGAGCGGGTTAGATTTAAGTAGATAGTTGTTAGTGCTAATATTTATGCATATATACAACTGTGTTAAAATCATTTAATAATACCCTCTTTTCACTGCTTCATCGGAAGGGAAAAAAACTAAGTAGTTGTAGCAAAAATCAACAAAGTATTAGCCTTGGTTGACCAACGGTCAACACACAACATGAGCAATCTACTGTGGTAAGTATGTGTATATGTGAAAAACACATTTTCTAATAGTATAAAATATGGTTGGTGTATGTAGCATCATCCTAGCATATCATTGACCACACATCATGTCAAATGATCATCACTAGCCCAATACGAAGGACTATGGAAGATTTTAGATTATACCGAAAAGACTCTAGAATATTATAGAATGTCATGGAAGACACTGAAGGTTATGAAACATTTTAGAAAACCTTGGAAGACACTGGAATGTACTAGACTTATCTAGGTCGGTGTACAACATTCTAGAAGCTTATAATAGATATAAATTACAGTAGAATATTATAGAATAAACATGAATGTATGTAGACTTTAGTAATATCTAGAACCTTCAATAAAGTAGGTGGAAACACCTATAAATAGGTGTGAAGCTTATTTGTTCAAAACCACTGAAGAAATAATCCAACAAATAAAATTGTAGTAGTCTCTCAAAATGTAAGTTGTTTTCAAGCGGTCTTAATAAAGGTATTGATGTTTTCCACAAGAAGACTCCAAACATCCTGAAAGAACAAACATGTTTTTACCATGAAAGAAGAAGAAGAAAAGATTGTTGATTTTGTTAAGATGGTGTTAATATAAAGACTCACTTGTCCCAAACTATCCCAATATCCTCGACACGTTGCAATGAAAACACGGGGCTCAAAGACATTGTGGAGATGATTTATGGTATCCGTAAGTTGTTCTGTTAGCGGTTGCATTCTAGAACCAATCTCAGATTCTGCCACGTTTTCGTTTCCCCCCTTGCAATCTTGAACAATTTTCTTCAGTTTTGTATTGTTGTGTAATCTTGTCTGCACAAGAAAAAAAAGACGTAGATACCCTCGTCACGAATAAATATACATGCCTAGTAAATAAATAAAGGTGTGCTCACTCACATTCTCTACAAGCTTCTCAACAACTGCTTGAATGTAGGCCCGGAGTTTGGATCTTAGCATTGAGGTGACTTCATTAAATTGTTCTCCAACTCCTATGTTTCCCCATGACTTCAATTGGAGTTCAATCTTAGGGTGCAAAACTTCCAACATTCTCCTTATTGAGTTCAACAAAACACCAAGCTGAATAATTCACTCACAAAACTTTAGAATTTAAATCAAAAAACCATTTGTTTATTCATTTGTAACATTGCACTTTCATAAATCTAACCAAACAATGTCACTCAAATACAAAGCAATTGGGTAGATTTTTAGCTTTAGCCTGGTTATGTTATATATTTTATTGGTGACGGGTAAAAAGGTAAAATTATGTGCTACAAACCTCAGGAGAAGGCCTGTAAAGATTTGGGGTGAGCTTTGTGAGCTTTTGGACATACTTGAGCCCAATGTTATCTTTCAAAGGCGCTACTACGTTTGCATATCGGTTGTTTAGGGTTTTCATCATCGCCTTCTCAATGCGAATAATGACCTATTTCATTCAAAACAAATCATAGTATTACAAGACATATATATAACTAAACACACATGCATACATCCATATACACATATTACATCTAGACATTATATGTTTCCAAGAAACTTAAATACAATATATCAAACATTTAACAGCCTTTTTCATTAGATCAATAAAAATGCAGTGATTAATCTTAATTGAGTTAATGTTGTATGAAAAATTAAAAATGCAGTGAATCCTCCAATCACAGGGGCCAGAAAGATGAGATTTATGCCTTTATCCTTGAGTTCTAATTCTCATAGATTATTGAGTGCACGCGTTGATTCACGGCATAAAAAGGTTTTCAGAGTTAAAAACTGTGTCACTGCCATTGATCTCGAGAGCGAGAAGGAGCAAAAAGAGAAGGTCGGATCAATCAAAACACATAGTTTTCTTTGCATCCAAAATAAGGGGTTTAACTGTAATTTGAAGTATCGGTTTTTCTAGGCTGAAAGTCAAACAATAAGGGCCAATGAACTTCTTAGCTAGAAGAAGGAAAAGGTCAACCGGAAATAAACAGATAGTGTGTGCAGGGAGCAATCGATTAAAAAATCATAACTGGATTGGGAAAACAAAGAATGAAGGGAATGTACCTCCAATGGCAAAAACAGTGTGCTTATGCAGAGGTGTGAAAAAGGATTGTTTTATAATGGTTAGTAGAGGAGGAGGAAGAGGCAGATTGGAGATCATGATCAACAGAACTAGAGAGATATTGCTTGATGTGGTCGTTATGCCCCTTTGTGAATGATGAAATAATGCACGAAGCTTGGAGACTATTACAATGTAAAGAGAAACTGATCATGTTTTGAATCCTTCCAGTGTAATGAGAAAATCATGATGTTTTTGGCTTTTAATTCAAAGATTGTTTGGATAAAGTTAATTAATCATAACAAAAGTTAAAGCCTCTCTAATTTCAGTCACAAATGCTACCTACACACATAACTCTATTACAAAACATACAAACTTGAAACTTCTATCAAGGCTTTTTCAAGACCAAGCAAACAATGATCAGATGACTAGAAACCCTCAAAGAGAAACCAAAGATCAAGAAGCATGCACTAAAGTCTGCCAGTGAACTGCAGTTGATCCCCAGAACATCAAGCCTTGATCCCTATTAATTCCAAATGAAGCAATTTAATGCAGTGAAAAGGAATAGAAAACTAGCAAGTTACAGTATGAACTGATTGCAAAATAATTAACAACTGCTGAGGTGCTTGGGATGGATTATAATTTATAAGTCAACACTGAAGCTATTACAAGTAAAAGGGAGTGAATGTCCTAGAAGCTTTTACAAGTGCACTCATCCAAAATGTAATGTCAATAAGAAGCTGGAGCATTAAGGTCACATCACTGAGATCATATAGGTTCAGCTGTAATAGAACAGGGAAGGCATTCATCTCAGAACCTATTGTTCAGAAATCGAAAACCATAAGCATACAATTCGATGGTATTATTAAGAAACTAGTGTTTAGTAGAAGTTTAATGTTAAAGTGTATACCATAAAGCAGCGAATCGGCAATAGTAGTAGAACAACAACAATCACAAACACGAATCAACGTAAAAGCAACCACGACAATAACGAGTCCGAGAGTGGTGAACACGAATCGATGGTATCATTTTCATCACATCTTTCTTCAAAATCTTTCTTTTCTTCGTCTTCCTCCCCATACCCCTCATTCTCGTCATCGGATATTTGGCCATATGTATTTGTAGTTGAGGCTATGCACAGTCAGTGCACACGAGTTATAGTAAGGGGTGACTCAAACCATTCTTCAACCTGGAAGATTTTATCTGCTTCCATTTCAGCTTCGCTGACTTCAAGCACCCATCTTGGTTTTGTCTTAATAATCGTCCATTTATATTTCTTCTCCTTTGTCACTGAAGGCGTATAAACATTTGTTCTACTTGTGATGCTAAACAAAAGGGTTGTCAGTTTGAAGTGGATGGTTGGATTTGGCATCAATCAACTTGTTTTTTGTTGACTATTATATCATCTTTGTTATCAAACCAAATACAATTAAATAGTACAACTGTTGATGGCCCATTGCCATAATATTCAATCTCTAAGATGCCTTGCAATATGTCGTAGTAATCCGACTCTTGTTCAACATTATATTTCTCCCTCATCACACATACTCTAAGGTTATTCATCGCACGACTCTCACCATATTGTTTGGATTAATTCTTTTTTTGGACAACACCATCATCCTAATTTATTTATAAAAAAAAAATCGCGCACATCCCACCACTGCCGGAACTGTGTGATTGTGGTGGTGGTGTCCAAATATGTTATCTTCTAAATATTTAAAATAAAATATGAGATATGGGTGGTGAGATTTGTTTTTTGGGTTTTTTGATTTAAAATAATAAAAAAAATCAGTTAAAAGAAATTAAAAACAATTAAAAGATAGTAATCCAGTTAAGTAATATTTATTAATATATAAATATTATATATAAAATAATAATCATTAATAGATTATAATCCAATAGAAAATAATTAATCTAATAAAAAATTAAAAGAAATTAATAATCCAATAAAGTAATATCTTTTAATATATAGATATTATATATTAAAAATAATATCTATTAATATATAATAATCCAATAAAAATAAATAATCTATAAAAAAATAATTAAATGTAATTAATAATCCAATAAAGTAATATTTATTAATATTTAAATTTTATATATTAAAAATAATATTTATTGATATGTAACAATAAAATAAAAAAGTAATCCAATAAAAGGAAATTAAAAAAAATTAACGTATAGCAATTTAATAAAATTAAAAATAAAAGATGTAGAAATGGTCGTTGTATTTTGGTTGCAGAAATAGTCCCTAAGGGTAAAATTGTCATTCAAAAAAAATTAATAGTCAAACTGTTAAAGTTAACATTTTTTGGACAAAAAACGCACAAGGTATCCAAAATTGGACCACTTTTGCACCACAAAACATTTTTGGACCAAAACCACATAATTTGATAACCATGTGGACCATTTTTGCAATTTTGAATTGTTTTTTTTTTATTTCGAGTTTACACTAGATATAATTGCAAAAATGGTCAATGTTGTTGACAAAATTATGTCGTTTTGGTCCAAAAAGTTTTAGTGGTGCACCACTAGTCCAAAATTGGATATTTTTATT
This sequence comes from Lactuca virosa, assembly GCF_052849685.1. Classification (NCBI taxonomy): domain Eukaryota; kingdom Viridiplantae; phylum Streptophyta; class Magnoliopsida; order Asterales; family Asteraceae; genus Lactuca; species Lactuca virosa. The sequence continues at coordinate 23,212,188 of NC_136431.1, read as the reverse complement.
GTTTTTTGCCCCTATCAACATGAAAAGACTATTATGCCCCTTATATTTGTTTTTTAATTACTTTATATTCATTTTACTACTTTTAATTAAATAAAAATAAAAAAGAGGTCATCCCCTCTCTCTCTTACGATCCCCTTCTACCACCGACACTTGGTCATCGGTTCATAATTATAATTATATGTGCCTTACGACACATTGGATCGACGATGATTGGGTTTTAGAAAAAAAATACTTAATTTTTGTCCAATAGAGAACCATAGGGGTGATACCATTAGGAGTCTTGTATATGAATACATAAGAGAGTAGGGCATTAATAATGTATTTACTATCACAGTGGATAACACATCTTCTAATGATGGAGCTATCCGATTTTTTAGGAGGATGTTAAAAGGACCAACGATATTTTGGGTTGTAAATTTTTGCACCTACGTTGTTGTGCACATATCATCAATCTCGTGGTTCGAGATGGCTTGGAAGAAGAATTTGATTCTATTACTGGAATTTGAGGCACTGTGACGTACATAAGATCATCACCGGCTAGATATAAAACATTTAAAGATTGTGTTGCTCGTGCAACTATTAGATGTAAACAAAATCCATGCCTGGATGTTGATACGAGATGGAATTCAACATATTTAATGTTGGAAACAACAATGAACTATGAACAATCCTTTGACATGTATATTTGTCTATTATTTCTTTATATTATTTTGTTTCTTTAACTAATAAAACTAATATCCAATTTGTATTTTATTTTCTCAATAGGCTTTACACGATAGATTCAAATTATGGAGCTCATTTTCGAAGTGAAGTCACTGATGATTGTGAAGGGAGCACAAGAAAAAGGAAAATAAAAGTTAAAGTCATTAGTGTTCCAAGTGAATCTGATTGGGAGACTCCAAGGTATGATTCACTTTTTAAAGTTATTATTTTTAATAATTATTTGGATATTTATATATCGTTATTTGTATTTAATATAGGAATATGATTGAGTACTTGAATTTTTTTCGGATGTTACAACCAAGATATCTGGTACAAAGTATGTAACATCGAATACGTTTTTTTTCCAAATTTGTGAAAATGCAAGCCACAAATCACTCGAATGTGCTTGAGTACGGATGAAGAAATGAAAATATGGCAAAGTCAATGAAAACCAAATTTGATAAATATTGGGAAGACATAGATCACATGAATTTTTTGTGGTATGTTGCGGTTGTCTTAGATCCACGCTTCAAACTTCGATATATAAGTTGTTGCATTGAATCAATTTATGGTAAAATTTATGAGAAGGGCAAACAAATATTAGAAAAGGTAGAGAAGACTCTTCAGGAATTGTTTAACCACTATAAGGATAAATTAGAGAAAAAAAAGTACAAAACAAACAAGGTGGTGTTTCTAGTGACATGTCAAGTAGTTTTGGTGACACAACTATTGACTTGGAGATCGAGTTTGACAAGTTTGATAGTGCAGATCAAGAGACAAAGAGTGAAGTGGATATATATTTAGCAGATGGAAAAGAAAAAAGAGACGATAGTTTTGATATTTTGGGGTGGTGGAAAGCAAACGCAGTCAAATTTCCTATAATGTCTAAACTAGCTAGATATGTTTTGTCAATGTCGATCTCCACAGTTGCATCAGAGTCGGCATTTAGTACCGGTGGTTGTGTGATAGATAAGTATAGAAGTTCGCTTAACACCGAGACCGTTGAAGCCTTAATATGTACACAAGATTGGCTATGGTCTACACCGGCAGATCTTGAGCTAATTGGTACTATTTCGAGTAAACAAATAAATGAATTAAATGAGAAGTTGGTGGCTATAGAAATCGGTAAACTTTTCTCCGTAATCTGTATGCTTTCAGTTTTAACTTCATATTTCAAATACATACTAATATCATCATATTTTTCTATGGAGATACACTTTCAAAACGAAAAAAATCTTCCAATGATGTTCAAAAAGATATGGATTGACATGCTAGCATGTAAGTAACATATCATGTTTTGCCATATTTTTTTGGGTTATCGTGGTTTTTTGTTTGCCTTTTTGCCTTAACTTTTTTATGTTTTTTTGTCATCTTTATGATTTAAGATGATCAATCTTGAAGTGGAAAATGGAAAAAAGACATTCGATGGATTTTTATGATAATTTGAATTTAGCTTTTTCTTTGGTGATAAAAACAAGTTTAGTGGGAATCATCTTCGTTTGTACTTTGTGTTTGTGTAAGACTATGTGGGCAGCAAAAGGAATTGCATATCTGGTGGTTGTCGAGACCAACAAAATTAATAACCCTCAATCTTTTACATTAAAATAGTGTATAATGGTAAAGGGGTCGAATCCACGGAGATTGGTTCAATTTTATAACTATATGAAAATCTCTTTGTAAACATACTTGTAAAATGACAATAAAAGTAAAAATGGGAGTTTTGGTCTTTTGAAATACTTGAAATAAACTAGAATTAAACTAAGATTTAAATAGACATTTTCAACAAAAACAAGGGTTTGATGTAAAATCAATAAGAGAAAGATGGTTGACTTAAGGTTTTCTCACTTGAACATTTGGTGAACATATCATTAGAATCCAATAGTGCAATACTTGTTTTAAACCTTTAATTTGGCTATAGTAATCCAAGAAGCTTGAAATTACCTAGACTTTTCTTAGTCGTTAAAATGGTTAGAGAAGCTCATAACAATTTCCTTGGTCAAAGTCACAATTTCCATTAAGCATATAATTAGTGAAAGTCAACTAGCATTAAGAACCAAAAAGTCACCAAATCCAAGAGGAGTCAAATGCTTTCACTACCATGTTGGAGAAAATGTTTTTATGATTGTGTGAAGAAAAACTAACACACAAATCATTTGTTGCTTGCTAATTTGAGGATCCTTTACTTAATCAAGAAATTAGCCAACTAATCACCACAAACACATTTAAACTCATGAATAAAAACATACAAGTAGTGATAAGATGTTAAAACACAAAACATTCCCATAAAGATTCAAGAACAAGTTCACAGAGTCTTCAACATTCAACAAACATTCAAAGGATTTCACCAAAGTCAACCAAGTTTTGTTTAGCCTAGCATGGCTAAACTCAATAAACTAAAGCTAAAGTAAAATGTACCAAACATGAAGCAAGATTTAGAGATGAAAAGATGATGTTCTTCAAGTGTTCTTGGCCTTCAAAGTCTCCATAATCTCCAGAGAAAAGACTCCAAAGTCGGATGTGCAAGTCTCCCAAAAGAATCCCACCAAACTTCCTCAAATAGAAGCCAAAAGTAAAATCATGAATTTGCCCCTGCAGGAACTCACGCGGGTCGCGTGAACTGATAGAGAATGGGCATTTTTCATTTTTTGGGCCTGCACTGCTTAGTCCACTTGCCCAGTTTGAGTCCGATCAGATTCTATCCCGTTTTTCTTCAAGTTTTCTTCAATGTGAGCCCAATTTGCCTTTTCCAAATCCTCCAAAGCTCTCGAAATTGCCCGCTCATTAATTCCCGCACGCTTGAAAATTTTTTCCATCTTCGTTTAATTAAGAGACCATTTTCGTTCATGCTCCATGCATTTAAATCCCATTTTATGCATCATCTCCACTAGATATTAAGCCCAATATTCTTGTTGTCCTCCAAGTCCAACCGCTTTCCATAAGTCTCGAACATTCCCGCTCCGCTCGTCTCCAAAAACCTGCAATTATGCTTAAGAAACTAGAGAGCACCCGAAATAGACACAAAATAACAAAAAGGGAAAATATGCATGGGAATTAACTAAATTATGAATGAAATAAACTATAAAAAGAAATAAATAAAATGAAACTATCAATATCATTAGGACATTAGCCACACTTACTAATCTAATGTGTCTTATAAGATTATAACAAATTCAAATTCAAACAAAGTTCAATTATTAACTTATTAGTTTGTAAGAGTAGTTACAGATGTATTGTTGTTTTTTAAGCCACTTACAAATTTTGCTATGTACTTTTGTTTTGGGCTAAAATGAATGGTTTAAAAAATGAAAAAAAGTCACACCATACAAGCTTAAATGCACATGGTTTTCAGTTTTCAAGGTTTCAAAAAAAACCACACCATTAAACATAAAAAAATTGCACCAAAGGTTAAACACAGTTTAAAACCGAAACCGCACTGATACAAACCGAAACCGCGTTTAAAAACCGCAAAACCGAACCATTGAAAAACTACACCCAACGGTTTTAAGAATGAAAAAACCTCACCATGCAGTTTGCGGTTCGGTTTTCCCTTAAAACCTCACCAAAACGCACCATGCTCGCCCCTATTGAAAATAAACCAAAAATATATCAGAAATGCCATAATTATATTATTCTAACCATCACAGCACGGCTAAACCCTCAAGGTTTTTGACTTCCTTGCTACGCGTACGGGTCATGTGTTTCCAGTAGTACAGGCCCATACTACCTTCCATACCTACTCATATTTGTGTCAATGGTTCATCACAAACTACATTAAAACAAACCCACAACTAGGATACACATTCATCCTATATTCACTCTCTCGAGAGTGGTTAACCATTCCTCAAATGGCCTGCTACACCCATACTCACTCATGAAACTTCCACCATCCATGTAGCCGCTTGTGCATGCTAATCATACATAACGTCGGATCCCATAGACATTCGAATACTTGATTCTACCCTAAGCCCACAACCAAACAGGGAACAGGAAACAAGGCTAAACCAAACATTCTCAGGCTATAGAATCTTAGTTATGTACAACTATGAAACATACACTAAGCAACTATAGCAATGATGTCAATTTCATCTAGCATATAAGAAGTTCTCCTAGGCTATCATGCATCATACATCAGACATTTCTATCATGAAATTCCTGAAGATCCCTAGCCTATCACTAGCATGCAGTTCTATCATAATCATCATAAACAAATAACAGTGTGGGTAACTTGAGGTATACTTTCTTGTTCCGGCTGATCGTACACATATCATCCTTCCTTAGTTACTTTTGAAAACAATTTGAAAACCATTTTTGGAAAAAATCATTTTGAAAATCTTAACATATTCTTAGTTTGAGTCTGGATTCACATGAATGATCATCAAATTCTCTCAAACTAGGGCTTTGATACCAACTAGTAACATTTTAAAATCACAATAAAAAATTTCATTTTTAACTAAAGAGAAATCATTGTTTTCAATCAAACCCAAGTCATAAGAACCCAAGATCAAGTACAAATGTTCCAAAATCAATGTATCATAACATCTCCAAAACATATAACCAAAGGATGTGTACAATCATGCCTTTGCTTTCTCCCGATCATCTGAAGTACCTGAAACATAAAACTTAAACTGTAAGTCATAGCTTAGTGAGTTCACCCAAAGTACCACACATAATCGATACAGATAACATCATGCATATATGAGCCTTCAGCCTGATTGGAGCACCTCGCAGGGCCTACAGCCTATCTGGACCGCTCTTCGGGGCTTCGACCTGACTGGACCGCCTTGCAGGCCTTCATTTTATTCAGACCGCCCCAAGTATCTTGGCATTTAGCACAAAGCAGGACCGTCTCAACCCAACAAACCATAACATTTCAACATATACAATAACAATCAATAACCAGCAACATAGGTAATCATACAGATCTACCAATCTAATGCATACCCAGTGAATACAGGTAATCATACAGATCTACCTATCTAACACAAACTCAGCATAACATCAATCCAATATACCAGGATACATATGTTGGATTTGGTGTTTAAGCCCATAACTATAACTGGGATGTACTTGACTCGATTGTAGCATGGTCCTTTTGGGTTGCCTTCACTAGTGCAATTTGATAGGATGGACTTTTGAGAATAAGGTTATTATGATTTATTAATATATTACAAGTATAATATATTAATATGAAATCATATTATTTAATTAGTATTGATCAAGAATTAATTTGGAATTAATTTTGTGATCAAAAGAGACTAATTAAATATATGAGATTAATTGTGTAAATCAATGATTCTAATAGTGTGGGCCAATGATCCATGATTATTTAGGATGGGCTAAACCAATGAGATAATCCATGGATTATCCATGGAGGTTTAACCCATGGAGCATAAGAACGTGAAAGGTTGATATTGCCATATTTATACATATTTTTAGACAATATTTATTTACATTTTTATTGATATTTTGGTTATTTGCATAGAATAATGGTACTTATAAGGATAAATTGTTATTTGCAGCCTAAGTAAGGCATTTTCGAAGAAAGGGACCAAAATTGACAGTACATGGAACATTGGAGACTTGGAGTACAAAAGTTGAAGCAATCCACAGAATTTACCGAAGTCATGACGTGGTCAACATTTTCACGACGTGGCATGAATCTTCTGGAAGATAAATACGTGCGAAGTAAGAATCCTTGCCCGATAGGGATAACTCTCAAACCACGGCGTGGAGCATCCGTCCACGACGTGATATACGAATTTCGTGAATATTATAAATTGGCTTGTTCGTTACGACTGGAGGGACTTTTGGTTGATTGGAAGGTTTTCAGAAGACGAATTTTAGCAGAAGGGGAATCTTGGAAAAAGGTTTTCAACACCAAAAGAGTAGAGGTTTATAATTAGTTTAATTGTTGATACTTGAACATGTCTTATATTTTGATTTATGCTTGTTTATTTGCTAGTATGTCCAGCTAAATCTAGCTGCTTATGTTAGCTAGATGAAGCTGGAACTCATGGTTTTGATGCATTAGATTTGACTTTACTTGTTGGTAATATGCTTGTGTTGATTGATTTTACCTAGCATGTTTAATTTAATATTTGATTGCTTTAAATTCTTGTTCTGTGTAGTTAGTGAATACAAATCTGCATGAATTTGAATACCTAATAATTCAGTGAACACTAGTTTATTAGAGCTAAGATCAAACCAATCTTAGATAAGTAATTGAATCATTGAATTAAGCTGTGCTCGAGAACTCATATTATGATTGTAATTGTGTTTTGATTAATCAATCTTACATGGCTCCAATCTTATTCAATAATTGATTCTGTGTTAACTATTGTGTGACCATACATAGACTTACATGAATCAATTAAAATCAGTAGATTTAGAACTAAATTGCTAAGACTATCTTAATCAGTACCAACAGTAATTGTCATAGCTAAATTATAAACCATTGAGGGAAAGTGGATTCGAACTAACATAAGTGTTTTTAGTAATTGATTGAATTTGAGTAAAGTTCGCCTGATCTTGTAAAATTAGATAAAACCCTTTTAAGCTGTTAATAATTAGATTAATTTAGTAGTAAGTAGATTAATTAGTTAACACCGTTCCCTGTGATCGACACCCGACTTACCCAACTATTCTATAATTCGACTAGGTACACTGCCTAGGTGCATTTTAGTTAGTTAAGTTAGTTAGGTTATAAATTATAAAATTAGTGGGTACTTTTGTGCACATCAAAGGTCATGGATCATTAGGGTTTTCAAGGTGTAACTGTTGGATTAGGTGTCTAAGTTCATAACTATTTTTGGAATGTACTTGACCCGGTTGGCATGGTCCATTTGGGTTGCATGGCATTGCAACACTTGGATAGACTAAATGATAGAAAGGACACTTATGGTTTATTAATATATTATAAGTTCTAATATATTAATAATATTATTATTTAATTAGTATTGATCAAGAATTAATTTAGAATTAATTTGGTGATCGAAAAGGAGACTAATTAAATATATGGGGTTGATTGTGTAAATCATCCATTCTTTTATAGTGGGCTAATGATCCATGGTTTATTAAGTTGGGCTAAAACCCATAAAGTGCTCCATGGATAGTCCATGGAGGTTACAAACTCATGGATCATGGAATATGAAAAGCCATGTCAATTAGGGTTTACATGGTGTAACCCTACTTGTGACACAACTATAAAAGGACCCCATGGGATACCAAAATCGGCACTATGTGTAGAACAAGAGGGCTAGCCGATTTTGAGTGAGTGTGGACTTCTCTCAAAGTTATTCCAAGAGTTGTGGTGTTGTGTGAAACATTTGAGGCATCACACTTGAGGTGCTAGGCTCACAAGGTTCTCAAGGAATCCAAGCAACAAGAAAGGTATGTTCTCCTACTAGCTTTATGTTTTAAATTTCCCCATGCCATGCTAGTTAGGTTAAGAACCTTGGAAAATCAAATTTGCATGTATCTTAGTAAAACATAGATCCAAGGTTTCTAGGGTTGCATGTACACCTTAGGAGTGTTAGAATGCTCAAAACCCCTTCAGTCACCCTAGTATTTGCTACACTATAAAAAGGATCCCCTAGAGCCAAAATGTACACCCCATTCATTCTAAGAGAGTGAAGTTGATTTTGTGCCAAGTAACTTATTCTCTCAAGCCTCCTCTTGCATATTGGTGTTTGTGAACCATTAGAGACATCACACTTGGGTGCTCAAGCTTTCAAAGGTCAAGAACTACAAGTCCTTCTAAGAGGTAAGTAATCTAACTAGTTGTGTTGTTCATTTGACAATTTGTATGCTAGTTAGGAGAATGCTTTTGGAAAAATTTAAAATGTATGTATAATTAGAGAAAACATAGATCCAAAGCATTTAGGGTTGCATGTGCACCATAGGAGTGTTATAGTGCTCAAAACCCAACAGTGGTATCAGAGCAAGCATAGTTTTATATTATATTGATGCATTGGTAATTGTTCAAAGCAAGAAAATCGTTTTCTTTGGAATCTAACTGATGACCACGACGTGGTCAATGTGACCACGGTGTGGTAACTGTTCAGTGGACGTTTTTTTTATTTTTTGGCCAAGTTTTGGATGAGAATCATTACCACAAATTGTTTTGCCTATTAAAAAATCGTTTTTTTAAATGGTAGTGATTATACTCATCCAAATTAAAAGATAATTGTCAAAGTTTCGAGATTTGTATTAGTTCATATGATTAGGCAAATTTCTTGCAATTGTTGATATGAATTATCTTGACTTATGAGTTTAATTAGATCATAGATAAATTATTTGATTATTTTGTTAATTAAAATGTTGATCTAAATGGTTTTAATAATCTCCATAACTTGTCCTCAAGTTATGGAAAATGAAAAGTCTCGTACATTAAAATGACATTAAACTCATAAGTTATGGAAATGAAATGACAATTGTCAAATATTAAGATAATAGATTAATTATTTGTATTATTTGATATGAATTGTCTTGCTATATGAGTTAGATTAGATCAATAGAATATTATATGATAATTTTTCCTTGTTAGAATTGATCTAAATGTTCTTTAATGAGTTCCATAACTTGTCCTCACGTTATGGAGCATGAAAAGTCTTTACATAAATGTTTTTATGAACTCCATAACTTGTCCTCAAGTTATGGAAAATCAAGAGTCTTTTTCATAAAACCAACATTAACTCATAAGTTATAGAAATGAAGAGTTTTGACAAGTTTCAAAACTTGTCCTCAAGTTTTGGAATTTTGTAAACTCTCACTAATGAAACTTTAATTCCAAACCCTAGAGTTTTAAAAGTTAAAATTCAATCCTTATACTATTATTATATTAAAAGTTAATATATATATATATATATATATATATATATATATATATATATATATAATAAGAGCCAGTCTTACCGTTAGTAGGCCTCATTCACGAAGTCGGTCTATAAGGGGGGTATAAAGTTACTGCCTATAAAATGGCAATTTAACGGGTGTCCACTCTCACTCAACGCTTCCTTGACTGGTGGAGGGTCGTTAGCCGAACGGGTAGAATAGGACATTAATCCTCCCTCATTAAAAGTATAATGATAAATATAAAGTAACTAAATTTTTATTTAATTCCCAATCTTAGTTACTTTAGGAAAATGTGAAAATGGTTCTAATCCATGAAATTACACTTTGCACCTTGTTAAGTCGTTAGTGGATCATATGTAGTTAACCGGCACACTAATATGGGACTGACAATATGTGGCAAAGGGTAACTTGATGTTAATCATAGAGCAATGGAGCGTGTGTGGTTAACCGACAGATTGATTAGGTGATTTGTAACATTGGGTATACCAAGCTAATTTGCATGGTTATTCACACCTTGTTTGTGATCCTCAGCATCCCAATCACAAACTTGAAGGGCACAATCGAGATTTAAATATGCCATTGAAAAGTTCAATGAATCTCAAAGGATCTAGGAATTTCAATCCAATTAAAACTTAATAATCTATTTCGTTTTTCATGGTGGAAATTGGTAAATCGTCATTTACCTACCTTCAAATATTTTACAATTGGATTACGGCATCCCTCTTCACAATTGTAAAATATTGTGTTGGGTCCTAGCCTTAATATTTCCTTTTAGGTGTTATATTAAGGACTTAAATCAACTAACTTGAATTTCTCCCTTGTATATGTCTAGTTCAGGCAATTATGGTCTTCCCGAATCTTTTGGAAAAAGCTTTCCAAATGAAGATGATATTCCACAATATCATACTTCACTTCCTCCACCTCCTCTAATTATTCTCCCTGACCTCCAAGTTCAAAGACTTGAAAAGTTCAAGGTCACTCAAGCCCTATTGGCTAGTAAACATCAAGATGGAAGGTCTGTGTGTACACATGTCTTGCATATGAAGTCACACATTGACAAGCTGTGAATGTTGGGTGTCGTTTTCCCGAGAAAATTGGTTGTCGGCTTGGTTCTTCAGTCACTTCCCGAGTCGTATAGTCATTTTGTTAAAGACTACTATATGAAAGACCGCGACGTGACCCTTATTGATCTTACCTATTTTCTTATTGCTGCTGAATCAGAAATGATTTGGCGTAATGGTCAAGCAAATTTGATTGGAAGATCTACTTCCCAAGCTGCCATGGACATAGGCAATGGCATAGATAGTCCAGAAAAGATCCCTTCTCATATGGGAAGGGAATTGGCTATGGTCAAAAGATTTTACCATAAGAGAAAAGCCAGTTTTGAGATAGTTCCATGTGCAAATGCCAAAGAGCCCACTTGTTTCTACTGCCATTTAAAGGGACATTGGAAGCGAAGCTGCCCTGAATACCTGAAAGATCTAAGAGAAGGTAAAGTCAAAAAGGTTTGACTCTACTTCAGGTAAATCCACTATCTAACTCTATTAAGTTCCTATTTGTAGATTCTTAATACATGATGTGATAAGATTACATTTTGATGTTTTGTAGGATCAAATGAAGCTTAAAGGAAAGGCATGCTGAGTCTGATCGCGAAGAGATGGATTTCGATCGCATGGTTCGATGATCGGATTTTTGAGTTGATGCTAGGAGTTGTGATAAATTGCTTAGAACTGTTTAGTAACATAGTTTTTCATTTGTAATTGCATTGTAAGGAAAAGTTTTTCCGCACATTTTTATAAATAAAGAAAAAAAATTGATTTTATCTTATTTATATTTCCTTGCAATGGAATTTGTGAAAATTGATGTTTGTATGTTTCTATTGTTAGCAATGTTGAAAATGGATTTGATTCTTTGTGGTAGTGTCAAAATTTACCAAATAAGGGAAGATTCTCATCACCCAAGTTTCAATTGGACATAAACTTGGAATCATGCAACTTGTATTGTGTGATGTATGAGAACCTTCATCTTTGGAAAATTAAGACTAATTCCTTGTCCACATGTAAATGTGAGTTAAGTAAAGGACTAGGGGATCGGGTACACTTGGTTGTGTGTTGGTCAGGTTCACCACAAAGAACGATAAGAATATTCGTTATGGTTTACTAAAGTTAGTAAATATGGTTATGCTTACAAGATTAAGTAAAAATCTGAGTCATTGAAAATGTTTCAATGTATAGCAGAACGAATAAAAAGAATCAAAGTCGGCAGAAAGATAAAAGTTTCTCCAATCTGAAAAGATGGGAGAGTACTTGAGTATCGTGTTTTATGATCATCTTAATGATTATGAAAACCATATCCCAATATGATCCTCTAAGGACGCCTTAGTGCATTTGTTTGGCTAAGAAGAGGAATCAAGAATTATTGAAATGGTTAAATCAATTAAGATGAATCATACTTCCTTCCAGAATCAAATCTTAGAGTCATACTCCAAGGTTGTATATAGAGTGACATATCAGCAAATGTAGAGTAAAATGTTTTCTACTCTTGTACATTTGAAATTGGTAAGTTGTGATGTTTTGGATAAAACAAAGACCAACTAAGACCAATTGTGTGAAGTGTTTATCTTGATAAGAAACTGCACTGGCTCTTGAATATTTGTTTGTCAAGGAATGATTCTTGACAAGAGAGTCTTATATGTCAAAAGGTCAGTGGGAGTCTTAAAGATTTTGAAAAGTTTTAAGAACTAATCAAGAGTTAACCTATTGTTAATCACTATCAAACGACTTGAGGTTTGTAACCTATCGTGTTGACATATTCTTGTTTCAGTGCCCATTCCAGTTGAAGTTGACTATGCATGTGAGTTCTATGAGTTCTCAATTGTTTGCATAACAACTTGGAAGCAATGGTAGGCCCTTGTGCTGCCAGGTGGCAAGAAATTAAGATTGAACAAGTTCAGTCCATATAAGTTTGGATTTGTCACTAACCTTGTTTCAAGATTATGGTCATGACAAATTCACATGGATAGGAACACATACACCATATACAAATCTAAGTGTCATAAGGTTTCTCTCCAATTCATGAAAATGATTGTGAGGAAACGCTTTCACTAAGTAGATTTTAAATAGTTAGCAATTGTGATGTTTGCATTCTCAAATTCGATTATGACTACGACATCCCTCTTCAAAGTTCTAATTGTGAGAATTGGCAAAAGGTATAAACATTTGAGACTTATTGCTGTAAGTTATGAATAGTTTAAGACACACATAGCTATCTAAGGAAAAGTGTATGAGTTTGAGAAACTTAGATAAAGGCTTATCGAAGCATCTCGTATGAGAAATCTGAACTTTGGTAAGAAAGTCAATAAGTATTGATTTCTAGAAGTTCAGGTGATTTCTGAGTACATGTCAAAGCTAACGGGAGCATAAGTGTTATGCTAATAAGATAATAATTATTATGCTAGTGGGAAAATAATTATTATGGTAAACATTGCAAGTTAGCAATGTTAATTATAGAAAACAAAGTTTTCAATTCGCAAAGCTGCAGGGTTGAAAAGTTGTTTTGCTATAATTAAGGGAGAGGAACTTATACTTAATTTCAATTCTAAAAGTTTAGATTGAGATTTTAATCAAATTATTCAAGGATTTATATGAATGCCATGTTGAAATGCTTCAAAATTGGAAATTCTATATATGGAAATATTATAGCAAAAGACTGGTCAAGTATCATGTCTTTATGTAAGACATTATGAATCGTATCCCATATGCTTCAGGTATAGGATCGATTGCATATGCTATAATATTCATGTGTTCTAATTTTCCAAATGCCTAGGTCATTAAGAGGGAAAAAGGACTATAATTAAATATGACTAAAGTTATTAAACAACTGCTAATAACAATCCAAGGTTCGCCAAAGATTGGTTGCTTATGGATAGTTGGAAGTATAGTAACGGATGAACCATATTGACATTATTATGAATAGACAGGATTCTATTAACAATGAGTTGTCATATGGAAAATATGGAAATGTTTCCATAATGGGAGTTAGATATCAAGAATCTATGAGAAAGTTAGAAACTTTTATGCAAGAAGGATGTTCAAAGGAATGTGCTTTGAATATGAGACTTAGGATCTATGGAATTGTCTTGTAACAATCTCCAATCGAAAGTTTTGTAATTGACAAAGTCTCTGTGACTTGTGTGGATAGTCATTACAAAAGGATCATTGCATATAAGTGTTGGATTAGTGTCTAAGCCCGTAACCATATTTGGTAAGTACTTGACCCGGTTGTGCATGGTCCGTTTGGGTTGCCTTCACCAAAGCAACTTGACTGGAGAAATAATAGAGAAAGAGGTTATTATGGTTTATTAATATATTATAAGAATAATATATTGAAAGAGAAATCATATTTGTTTAATTAACATTGGTCAAGAATTAATTAAGAATTAATTTTGTGATCAAAAGAAGTTAATTGAACTAGAGTGACTGAACTGTAATTATGTGATAGTTACAAAGTTGGGCAAGGAAGCCCTATATGATAGGGTGGACGAATTCAAGGGGATAAGGCCTTAGAATTCGTCCAAGATAAGGGTTCTAGAATTATCCTTTAGGCTGCTTGGTGGCTAAGCAACCAGATAAGGATAAGTACTGAAACCCTAATTCCTACACCTTTATAAAGGACCCTTGGCATAAGAAATTCGGACACTTGATCCCTAGAGTTCCTAGAGCCGAATTTCCCCTCTCCCCCTCTCTCTCTCTTGCTTCTTCCATTTGCTTTTGGTGTTTGTGTGTCGTTAGAGGTGCTACACTTGTGGTACTTGCTTTCAAAGATAAGGAGATTCAAGAAACAAGTGGTTATTACTACATAACAACAAGAGGTATGTATTCTATTCTTCTATGTGATTTTCGAAAATACTAGAAGCATGCTAGGTTTCTTTTTGTGTTCATAATGTTGTATGACTAATTCAAATTAATTGTTTAATTTTGGGATAATTATTAAATCAAAGTTTTAAATATTTAAAATTTTAAATTAAAAGTTTTAATTTTCAGAAATTTTAAATTTGATTAAAACCCTAGTATTTTGAAATGTTTAAAATACACCCTATACTATTATAATATTACAACATTAATATTTTTATATATGTATAACTTAAAATGCTAGTCTTACCGTTAGTAGGCCTCATTCACGAAGTCAATCTATAAGGGGGGGGGGTATAAGGTTATGGCCTATAAAATGGCGTTTAATGGGTGTCCACTCTCACCCACCGCTTCCTTGATTGGTGGAGGGTCGTTAGCCGAACGGGTAGGATAGGGCAAACCTCTCCTCATTAAAAGTATAATGAATTATAAAAGTAAATAAATGTTTTTCCAACAATTCCCAATCTTAGTTACTTTAGGAAAAAGTGAATTGATTCAATTCCATGAAATTACACTTTGCACCCTTGCTAAGACGTTGGTGGAGCGTGTGTGGTTAACCGACACACTAAATGGACTCTAAGCAAAGGTGGCAAAGGGTGACTCGATGTTTGTCATATATCGATGGAGCGTGTGTGGTTAACCGGCACTTCTATTAGGTGACTGTAACATTGGGGGCACCATGTATATTTGCATGGTTATTCACACCCTGTTTTGTGATCCTCGGCATCCCAGTCACGAGGGGCATATCGAGATTTAAACATGCCATTGAAAAGTTCAATGAATCTCAAAGGATCTAGGAGTTTTCAATACATTTAAAACTTAATCTCTTTTTCCGTTTTTCATGGTGGAAAATTAGTGAATCGTCATTCACTTACCTTCAAATGTTCTGCAATTTGGATTACGGCATCCCTCTTCCAAGTTGTAGAATATTGTGTTGGGTCCTAGCCTTAATATCTCATTTGGGTGTTTTATTACGTACTAAATCAATCAACTAACTTGAATTTTCTCCCGTTTTGTAGATGTCAAAGTGTGGCAACTATGGTCTTCCTAAATCCCTTGGAACAAGCTTTCCACATGAAGATGATATTCCACAATTCGATCGAGGAGCAAGAGATCATGCTTCACTTCCTCCACCTCCTCCTATTGTTCTCCCTGACCCACAAGTTCAAAGGCTTGAAAAGTTCAAGCTCACTCAAGCCCTTTTGGCAAGTAAACATGAAGAAGGAAAGTCAGTGTGTGCACACGTCTTAGAGATGAAGTCACACATTGATAGGTTAAGAATGTTGGGAGTCGTTGTCTGTGAGAAGCTGGCTGTTGACTGGGTTCTTCAATCGCTTCCTGACTCATATAGTGAGTTCGTAAGAAAGTATTATATGATAGACCACGACGTGACCCTCATCGATCTCACCTATTTGCTTGTTACTGCTGAATCAGCAATGATTTGGCGCACTGGAGAAGCAAAGTTGATTGGTGGATCTACCTTACAAACCTACATGGACATAGGCAATGGCAACGAAAGGCATGCCATGGTCAAAAAGTTTGATCATAAGAGAAAGGAAAAGTTTGAGGTAGTTCCGTGTGTTGTTCCAAAAGAGTCAATTTGCTTTTATTGCCAAGAGAAGGGGCATTGGAAACAAAGCTGCCCTGTCTACCTGAGAGATCTAAGAGATGGGAGAGTCAAGACGTATGGCTCTACTTCAGGTAAAATCCATTAACTAACTCTATAAGTTCCTATTTTTGATTCTTGATACATTATGTGATAAGATTGCATTTTTTGATGTTTTGTAGAATCGAAGAAAAGAGAGGAAGCTTAAAGGAAGAAGTGAGCTGAGTCCGATCGCAAAGAAATGGATTTAGATCGCAGGATTCGATGATTGGATTTTTGGAGCTGCTACTCTTAGAGTTATGATAGATTGCTTAGGAATATGTAATAGCGTAGTTTTCATTTGATTTGCATTGTAAGGACAAGTTTTTCCGCACCTTTTATAAATAAAATAAATTTTGTTTTGTCTTATTTATATTTCCTTGCAATGGCAATTGTGAAAATTGATGTCTGTGTGTTTCTATTATAAGCAATATTAAATGGATATGATTCTTAGTTATGGTAATGTCGTAATTTTCTAAGTAAGGAAAGATTCTCATCGCCTAAGTTTCAATTGGACAGAAGCTTGGAATCATATGATTTGAATCATGTGATGTATGGAAATCTTGGTACTTAGAAATTTTAAGGCTAATTCCTTGACAAAGAGTCAAGTGAAGGACTAAGAGATCGAGTTCACAATGTTGTGCACTGGTCAAGTCCACCATAAATAACAATAACATTATTCGTCATGATTTACTAAAAGTCTAGTAAATGTGGTTATACTTACAAGATTAAGTGTAATTCTGAATCATTGAAAATTTTCAATGAATGGCAGAACGAATAAGTAGAATCAATGAAGGCAGAAAGATAAAAAGTTTCTCCAATCTAAGAAGAAGGGAGAGTACTTTTGTATCGTGTTTTATGATCGTCTTGGTAATCATAGGAACCATATTACATTTCATCCTCTAAGGAGACCTTAGTGCACTAGTTTAGCTAAGAAAGAGGAATCGAGAATTGTAGTAATGGTTAAGTCATAAGATGTATCGTACTTCGTTCCAATATCAAGTCTTAGAGTCATACTCCAAGATTGTGACTTGAGCGACATAATCTTAAGTAGGAATGTTCTTACACTTGCACATTTTGGTAAGTTTTGATGTCTTGAATAAGACAAAGACCGACTAATACCAAATTGCATGTAGGTTTTGTCTTGATATAGACACACACTAACTCTTGAATATTTGTTTTGTCAAGAAATGTTTCTTGATAAAAGAATCTAATATGTCAAGAGGTCAGTGGGAGTCTAAAGATCTTAAAAAGTTTCAAGAACTAATCGAGAGTAAACCTGTTGTTAATTACTAGCACACGACTTGAGGTTTCTAACCTATCGTGTTGACATATTCTTGTTTTTGTGCCATTCCAGTTTGGTCAACTATGCATGTGAGTTCTATGAGTTCTCAATAGGTTGTATAGGGGCAAGGCACCTTAATCAATGGAAAGTACATTTAAAGGTAGGGGTGAGCTGCTCAATAACTTGGAAGCAATGGTAGGACCCTTGATGGCAAGAAATTAAGTATGAACAAGTTCTGTCCATAAGAGTTTGGATTTGTCACAAACATTATCTTATGACTATGGTTGTGACAAATTCGCATGGATGGGAACACATGCACCATAAAACCTAAGTGTCATATGGTTTCTCTCTTTCATGAAAATGATTGTGAGGAAACGCTTTCACTAAGAGAGATTTTAAGGAGATAGCGATTATGTAAATTGCATTCTTAAATTCGATTATGATTACGGCATCCCTCTTCATAGTTCGAATTATGAGATTTGGGGATTAGTCTGAACATTTGGGACTTAGTAATATAAGTTCTGAATTAGTTTAGACACACATGTGAGCTGTCTAAGGAAAGGTGTATGAGTTTGAGAAGCTTAGATAAAGGCTTATCGAAGCACATCGTATTGGAAATATAAACTTTGGAAGTCAATAAGTATTGTCCCATACTGTCTTCTGATACGTGTCAAAGCTAGTGGGAGCATAAATGTTATGCTGGAATCGATATAATTAACATGTTAGTGGGAGCATGATTATTATTTTAAAGTGTTGCAAGTTGGCAATATTAATTATAGAAAAACAAAAGTTTCACTTTGCAAAGTTGCAGGGGTAGAAAAGTTGTTCTTGCTATAATTAAGTGAGAGAATGTTATACTTCGTTTCCAATCTAAAAGCTTAGATCGAGAAATTTTAATTGAATTTAGTCAATGATATATTTATTAATTGCACTCTTCATAGTTCGAATTTTGAGAACACGGCAAATAGAAATATTATGGCAATATTATGGCAAGAAACTGGTAAAGTATCACGTTTTTTTACTGTGAATCGTATCCCATACGCTTCGGGTATAGGATCGATTGCATATGATGTAATATTCGACTGTTCTAAAATTTTCCAAATGCCTAGGGCATTTAGAGGGAAAAAGGGAATAGAACCGGATTTGACTAAAATAATTAAACAACTGTCAAGGACAATCTAAGGTTCGCCAAGGATTAGTCGCTTGTGGAGAATTGGAAGTATAGTCATGGATGGACCATATTGTCATTATTATGAATAGATAAGATTCTATTTAGAATGAGTTGTCATATGGCAAATATGGAAATGTTTCCTTATTGGGAGTTGGACGTTAAGAATCTATGTCTAGATTAGAAACTTCTATGCAAGAAGGATGTTCAAAGGAATGTACTTTGAATGTGAGACTTCACATCTATGGAATTGTCTTGTAACAATCTCCAATAGAGCATTTTGTAATTTCATTGGCCGAGTCTTGGTGACCTTTGTGCCGTGACATTACGAAAGGATTGTTGCATAAAATGTGAGAATCTAACATATTCTAGTAGTGGCGAGAATTTTGTATTTTTACACTAATTGATTAGGATTAGGAATTGTGAAATGAGCATCATTGGAAATGTGTTCATTTGATCTATTTCACAAAGTAAAGACCATAGGTAAACATAGTGTGCATGCTTGGTGCATGGGACAACTGTTGTTATAATTCAAGTAAGAAGTTGATTACCCGAAACAACAAATAATGAGTAATCAATATGGTGATTAAATAAAAGGTGTTTTATTTATACTCAAAAGTTTGGGGCCATATAGGATTAGTATTATTCTTGTGTTTCACTTTGCATGTTTTGACTTCCTGAATAATAAGATTATTCAAACCCTCCATAGTCGCTCATACTTTGGAAGTAGGTATGAAAGAAGACTGTCATGAATCCGTCTGTGGATTGACTAAAGTGTTTAGACATAGCAAAAGTTTGCTGCAGGGTTCATGAGTGCTCCTATAAGATTAGAGTATTGGATTAAACCCACGCTCACTTGGATCACTTCATGGATTTGATCACGAGTGATTGGTGAGACGATAATATCTTATATTCTTGAAACCGAGACATGTGAGTTGTATTCTGCAAGTTGGTTGCATATTGATAATATGTAAACGCACCAGTAACTTGGTGTTATAAAACATATTGTTGTGTGTAATTTGATGAGTAGGTACAAGCGAGCATTGAGTCGAAGTTTATCCGTTCCTTTTACCCAAAGTGGGATAAAAGCGATATCTGTGGGCCCCTCGATGATTTAGTGATGACACCCTAAGCGCTTGGCCAAGTCGGGACTAAGTTGATGTGTTCAATTGTAGTCTGTTGTTAGTCGTCATAAATCGTAAATCGGGGAACAACACGTGAACAGAGAGTATGATTAAAATCCATGTCTCAGTTCATACGATATCTAGAATGGAGGAATATATGATCCCTTATCTAAAGGACAGGTTGCTGATAAGATCAGAGTTTGACAGCGTCTTTGAGAGCTACGATTGCTAATCGGGTTGTACTTGCTTTTATGGTTACTAGACTTATCCAAGTGGGAGACTGTTGGATTAGTGTCTAAGCCCGTAACCATATTTGGTAAGTACTTGACCCGGTTGTGCATAGTCCTTTTGGGTTGCCTTCACCAAAGTAACTTGACTGGAGAAATAATAGAGAAAGAGGTTATTATGGTTTATTAATATATTATAAGAATAATATATTAAAAGAGAAATCATATTTGTTTAATTAACAATGGTCAAGAATTAATTAAGAATTAATTTTGTGATCAAAAGAAGTTAATTGAACTAGAGGGACTGAACTGTAATTATGTGATAGTTACAAAGTTGGGCAAGGAAGCCCTATATGATAGGGTGGACGAATTCAAGGGGATAAGGCCTTAGAATTCGTCCAAGATAAGGGTTCTAGAATTATCCTTTAGGCTGCTTGGTGGCTAAGCAACCAGATAAGGATAAGGACTGAAACCCTAATTCCTACACCTTTATAAAGGACCCTTGGCATAAGAAATTCGGACACTTGATCCCTAGAGTTCCTAGATCCAAATTTCTCCTCTCCCCTCTCTCTTTCTTGCTTCTTCCATTTGCTTTTGGTGTTTGTGAGCCATTAGAGGTGCTACACTTGTGGTACTTGCTTTCAAAGATAAGGAGATTCAAGAAACAAGTGGTTATTACTACATAACAACAAGAGGTATGTATTCT
Source organism: Lactuca virosa (assembly GCF_052849685.1). NCBI lineage: Eukaryota > Viridiplantae > Streptophyta > Magnoliopsida > Asterales > Asteraceae > Lactuca > Lactuca virosa. The sequence continues at coordinate 23,191,568 of NC_136431.1, read as the reverse complement.
ATTCTTCTATGTGATTTTCGAAAATACTAGAAGCATGCTAGGTTTCTTTTTGTGTTCATAATGTTGTATGACTAATAGTGAAAACATAGATCCGAATCTAGGGTTGCATGCACACATAGGATTGTTTGTATAAAACCCATCAATAAGTTTAGAATCTAACAAATTACAGTAAGTGGCAAGAACTTGGTATTCTTACACTTACGATAAGGATTTGGAATTGTGAAATGAGTATCGTTGGAAATGTTTACAACTGATCTATTTCACAAAGTAAGGACCGTAGGCAAACATAGTGTGCATGCTTGGAGCATGGGATAACTATTGTGTTAATTCAAGTATTAAGTTGATAAATAGAAACATTATACAATGAATAATGTGTAATCAATATGGTGATTAAATAAAAGGTGTTTTATTTACACTCAAAAGTTTTGGGGCCATATAGGATTAATATTATTCTTGAGTTTCACTTTGCATGTTTTGACTTCCCGAATAACTAGGTTATTCAAACTATCCACAGTCGATCATACGTTGGAAGTAAGTATGAAAGAAGATTTTCATGAGTTGGCTTGTAGATTGTCTAAGGCGTTAGACATAGCAAAAGTGTGCTACACCATTCATGAGTGCTCCTGAAATAAGATTTGAGTATTGGATTCAACCCGCGCTCACCTGAATCACTTCATGGAATTTATCACGAGTGATTGTGAGAAGATAATATCATATAATCTTCAAACTAAGATATATGAGTTGTTGACTACGAGTTGCTTGTGCATTGATGGCATGAAAACGCATCAGTAACTTGATGTTATAAAATGTGTCGTTGTGCATGATTTGATGAGTAGTTAGTACAAGCATATAATGTCGAATTTTATCTGTTCCTTTTATCCTAAGAGGATTAAAAGAGATATCTTGGGCCCCTCGATGATTCTGTTTTGACTATGTGTCAAGCCCGGTCAGAACTAAATTGATGTGTTCAGTTATGTTCTATGTCAGACGAATCGGAAATCGGGAAACAAATTGCAGGACAATAAGTATGACTATGTTCCATGTATTTGTCCGCATAGATATCTTGAGAACAGAGGAATATATGATCCCTTATCTGAAGGACGCGTCACTGACTAGGTCAGAGTTCGACAACGGCTTTTGAAAGCTTACGATTGCTAAGTCGGATCCTGGAGTCGCATTGCCAGCTATAGTTATTAGACTTATCCAAGTGGGAGACTGTTGGATTTGGTGTCTAAGCTCATAAATATAACTGGGATGTACTTGACTCGATTGTAGTGTGGTCCTTTTGGGTTGCCTTCACCAGTGCAATTTGATAGGATGGACTTTTGAGAATAAGGTTATTATGATTTATTAATATATTACAAGTATAATATATTAATATGAAATCATATTATTTAATTAGTATTGATCAAGAATTAATTTGGAATTGATTTTGTGATCAAAAGAGACTAATTAAATATATGAGGATTGATTGTGTAAATCAATGATTCTAATAGTGTGGGCCAATGATCCACGATTATTTAGGATGGGCTAAACCAATGAGATAATCCATGGATGTTTAACCCATGGAGCATAAGAATGTGAAAGGTCATTGATCATTAGGGTTTGCAAGGTGTAACCCTAGTATTTGCTACACTATAAAAAGGATCCCCTAGAGCAAAAATGTACACCCCATTCATTCTAAGAGAGTGAAGTTGATTTTGTGCCAAGTAACTTATTCTCTCAAGCCTCCTCTTGCATATTGGTGTTTGTGAACCATTAGAGGCATCACACTTGGGGTGCTCAAGCTTTCAAAGGTCAAGAACTACAAGTCCTTCTAAGAGGTAAGTAATCTAACTAGTTGTGTTGTTTATTTGACAATTTGTATGCTAGTTAGGAGAATGCTTTGGAAAAATTTAAAATGCATGTATAATTAGAGAAAACATAGATCCAAAGCATTTAGGGTTGCATGTGCACCATAGGAGTGTTATAGTGCTCAAAACCCAACAACATAATCCAGTGGGCCTTCATTGGTACCTTCGACCCACAAGTACAATGAGGAAAACTTACCCCACAGTCTAAAAAGATATCAGAAAAAGAATGTTGCTCCAAATGCCAACTCTACATGTCTCTTACACAACAAACAGTGACCTAGTCTCAAAGTACTGCACAAAATACCCCTAGGTCAAACTTTGTCAAAATCCTAGTCAAAGTCAAGGTAAAAAAGCCAAGATTTCCATCTGGCCTGAGTGCGCCATGTGTACTCCCATCTACGATGGCCCATCGTAGAGGGCGCCCTTCCAAAACACGGGATCAATCTCTGGTATGCACAACGTACCTCTAGGTACTCCCAATGTACCAGGGCTAAACCCTTACTTTTTCTATTAAGTCCTTATTTCGTTAAGCCAAAGCTCCAAACTTCAAATCCAGGTAAAAAGGGACGTCTTAATGGATAAAGTTTCTGACTTTTCCATTTGCATGCATACAAGAGGGTAAAAACTCAAACCTTTGGTCCAAAAGTCATCCAAAGTCCCAAAACTCCTGCATCGCTCAATGAGAGTGTCCAAGCTCTCATTTTTATGAATCTATGAGCTCAAAACTACAGGAAACTACATTTCAAGGACTTTGAGTAGTTGAGTAGCTCATACTCCATTAGACCGAACCGTGGGACCGAAAATGCATACAAACTCTAGCCTAACAAGATCTAAGGAAATAACACATCAATATCCAAAATTTATACCTCCAAATGATACTTGAGGTAAAGATACTTCTGGATCCAAGATGCCTTAAGCTTCCAAGTTGATTCCACTTCTTTCTTCTTCCTTCAAGATCATCAAAAGCACACTTTCAAGCTCAAAATGGTCACACAATGAATTAGAGTTGGCAAGGGACGATTTGGGAGATGGAGGCTGATGAAGGAAGAGGTCTTGAAGAGATAATGTTGCTTAAATAGGGCTCAAACCCTAAAAATTAGGGTTTGACCCCAGCCATGTATGCGCTGCGTACGTTGAGTACGCCCAACGTACTTGGCAAAGCACGCGATTTCACTTAGTGATCCAAGGGACCAAATTTGCAATGTAATTTCATTCTAAGGGTATAAATGAAAATACCTTGATCAAGGTGTTACATTATTGACCCCATAGAAACGTGCGACCATACTGGCATGTCACTTCATTGTTTGGATCTGATACCACTTGTCACAGACTCAAGTTCGACATTAATTTTTTCCCGTGTGACGTACCGAGGTCCCCCAAAAAACCATGATACAACCCTACCAGATTACACATGTCAACGGGTTTTCACCCTGCCATGGGCTTAACAGGGAATTGACATTATCCTCGTCCAGTTGTATCTCTAAAACGATACGACCCCTTCATTACCAAGCTCTCCGGTCTCGACTAGACCACAATGACTAACATAATCACGCCCTTAGGTTAGGACACCCCCTTTTGAACACAATGTAAGCCAATATGTGGGCATTGTCTTCGTCTTCTCGGTCAAGATGGTTATAGGATATTCGGCCCGTGACGTTGTGCTTTGCTTCAGAAGGATGCAAAATTAACCCGCAGATTTTGATACTTGTGTATACCCAACCCTGATGGTATTACCTACATTATATATATGATTCACGTATTGTGAAATTACCCACACATGTTAAAAAAAATCTTTATGAGGAGGTACTTTATATATATATATATATATATATATATATATATATATATATATAAAGTACTTCCTTATAAAGAATTTTTTTAACATGTGTGGGTAATTTCACATTACGTGAATCATAAATATTAGAGGAAAATTCTTCCCAAAATAAAATGTTACTATACGGTATTACCTACACGTATTAAGTGTTGTCTATTGAAAACATTATTATTTTCAATTACCCAGACATGTACAAAATATGTGTGGGTATTTGCTTACACATAACATATGTGAGTAATTTATGTGTAGGTAAAAACCCTAATTTTTTGTAGCGGCGTGTGTAGTAAGTGTTGAGCGAGTTAGTTTTAAGTATATAGTTGTTAGTGCTAATATTTATGCATATATACAAATGTGTTAAAATCATTTAATATTGCCCTCTTTTCATTGCTTCATCGGAAGGGAAAAAAAACTAAGTAGTTGTAGCAAAAATCAACAAAGTATTAGCCTTGGTTGACCAACGGTCAACACACAACATGAGCAATCTACTGTTGTATGTATGTGTATATGTGAAAAACAAATTTTCTAATGGTATAAAATATGGTTGGTGTGTGTGCATCGTCCTAGCATAGCATTGACCACACATCATGTTAAATGACCATCATTAGCCCAATACGAAGACTATGAAAGATTTTAGATTATACGGAAAAGACTCTAGAATATTATAGAATGTCATGGAAGACACTGAAGGTTATGAAACATTTTAGAAAGCCTTGGAAGACACTGGAATGTACTAGACTTATCGTAGAGGACGCCCTTCCAAAACACGGGATCAATCTCTAGTATGCACAACGTACCTCTAGGCACTCCCAATGTACCAGGGCTAAACCCTTACTTTTCTATTAAGTCCTTATTTCGTTAAGCCAAAGCTCCAAACTTCAAATCCAGGTAAAAAGGGACGTCTTAATGGATAAAGTTTCTGACTTTTCCATTTGCATGCATACAAGAGGGTAAAAACTCAAACCCTTGGTCCAAAAGTCATCCAAAGTCCCAAAACTCCTGCATCGCTCAATGAGAGTGTCCAAGCTCTCATTTTTATGAATCTATGAGCTCAAAACTACAGGAAACTACATTTCAAGGACTTTGAGTAGTTGAGTAGCTCATACTCCATTAGACCGAACCGTGGGACCAAAAATACATACAAACTCTAGCCTAACAAGATCTAAGGAAATAACACATCAATATCCAAAATTTATACCTCCAAATGATACTTGAGGTAAAGATACTTCTGGATCCAAGATGCCTTAAGCTTCCAAGTTGATTCCACTTCTTTCTTCTTCCTTCAAGATCATCAAAAGCACACTTTCAAGCTCAAAATGGTCACACAATGAATTAGAGTTGGCAAGGGACGATTTGGGAGATGGAGGCTGATGAAGGAAGAGGTCTTGAAGAGATAATGTTGCTTAAATAGGGCTCAAACCCTAAAAATTAGGGTTTGACCCCAGCCATGTATGCGCTGCGTACGTTGAGTACGCCCAACGTACTTGGCAAAGCACGCGATTTCACTTAGTGATCCAAGGGACCAAATTTGCAATGTAATTTCATTCTAAGGGTATAAATGAAAATACCTGGATCAAGGTGTTACATTATTGACCCCATAGAAACGTGCGACCATACTGGCATGTCACTTCATTGTTTGGATCTGATACCACTTGTCACAGACTCAAGTTCGACATTAATTTTTTCTCGTGTGACGTACCGAGGTCCCCCAAAAAACCATGATACAACCCTCCCAGATTACACATGTCAACGGGTTTTCACCCTGCCATGGGCTTAACAGGGAATCGACATTATCCTCGTCCAGTTGTATCTCTAAAACGATACGACCCCTTCATTACCAAGCTCTCCGGTCTCGACTAGACCACAATGACTAACATAATCACGCCCTTAGGTTAGGACACCTCCTTTTGAACACAATGTAAGCCAATATGTAGGCATTGTCTTCGTCTTCTCGGTCAAGATGGTTATAGGATATTTGGCCCGTGACATTGTGCTTTGCTTCAGAAGGATGCAAAATTAACCCGCAGATTTTGATACCTGTGTATACCCAACCCTGATGGTATTACCTACATTATATATATGATTCACGTATTGTGAAATTACCCACACATGTTAAAAAAAAATCTTTATGAGGAGGTACTTTATATATATATATATATATATATATATATATATATATATATATATATATATATATATATATATATATATATATAAAGTACCTCCTCATAAAGAATTTTTTTAACATGTGTGGGTAATTTCACATTACGTGAATCATAAATATTAGAGGAAAATTCTTCCCAAAATAAAATGTTACTATACGGTATTACCTACACGTATTAAGTGTTGTCTATTGAAAACATTATTATTTTCAATTACCCAGACATGTACAAAATATGTGTGGGTATTTGCTTACACATAACATATGTGAGTAATTTATGTGTAGGTAAAAACCCTAATTTTTTGTAGCGGCGTGTGTAGTAAGTGTTGAGCAAGTTAGTTTTAAGTATATAGTTGTTAGTGCTAATATTTATGCATATATACAAATGTGTTAAAATCATTTAATATTACCCTCTTTTCACTGCTTCATCGGAAGGGAAAAAAAACTAAGTAGTTGTAGCAAAAATCAACAAAGTATTAGCCTTGGTTGACCAACGGTCAACACACAACATGAGCAATCTACTGTTGTATGTATGTGTATATGTGAAAAACAAATTTTCTAATAGTATAAAATATGGTTGGTGTATGTGCATCATCCTAGCATAGCATTGACCACACATCATGTTAAATGACCATCATTAGCCCAATACGAAGGACTATGAAAGAGTTTAGATTATACGGAAAAGACTCTAGAATATTATAGAATGTCATGGAAGACACTGAAGGTTATGAAACATTTTATAAAGCCTTGGAAGACACTGGAATGTACTAGACTTATCTAGGTCGGTGTACAACATTCTAGAAGCTTACAATAGATATAGATTACAGTAGAAGATTATAGAATAAACATGAATGTATGTAGACTTTAGTAATATCTATAACCTTCAATAAAGTAGGTGGAAACACCTATAAATAGGTGTGAAGCTTATTTGCTCCAAACCATTGAAGAAATAATCCAACAAATAAAATTGTAATAGTCTCTCAAAATGTAAGTTGTTTTCAAGTGGTCTTAATAAAAGTATTGATGTTTTCCACAAAAATATTTGTGTTTAACACATCAACAATGAATCGTGGCAGTTTAACATCCTTTTATTAAAACGTATTTCTGAGCAAGTGTCGCATTTGAGGTGGAAATATATAATCTGAAATTTGCATATTTTTAAGTTGTTAAAAGCCAACAATCAATATTCACAATTTTCAATAAGATTAATGATCTATATAGAGCCATACTTTCATTTCTTCTTGGTTACAACATTGTAGTTTGAAAAAGATATTACGTAATTATGGCAATATCATCCAAATACAAAATAAACTTTAGTATATTTTTCAAAGTATAATGTCTTAATAAAGAATCTACTTAAAAGCATGATATCTATAATTGGGCGGATTTTTCAAAGAATGAAATATTGTAATACACAAACATATAAAAGTAGGTTGTTATTTTTTGCATTTTGCCCTAAACGGAAAACACTTAGAAGGTTTGGCATTCCCAAGATTAAAATTAGTTCATGGTAAAACCTTGTTAATTAAGGTCTTATAGGGTGGGGCCCAAACCAAAACATAACGATGAACATGATAAATAAATTAAGCTGATAGGAACGAAATGTACAACAAATACAATCAACAACAAAATGTCAATCATAGTATGTAAAAAGTTTTATAAATCCCTAAAATTCAGGATTTATAATTTAAGGGGCATATTATAAAAATTAACTATATATGGGATGTTTGTATTTTCAAAGTTTATGGAGTTATATCTACACTTTTATGAGGTAAAACAATGTTAAGGTCTTATGGGGTGGGGCCAAATCAAAACATAATGAAAAAACATAATAAATAAATAAAGTTGATGGGAAGGAAATGTACAACAAGTACAATCAACAACAAAATACCAATCATAGTATGTAAAACGTTGTATAAATCCCTAAAATCTAGGAGCAAGGGTCATATTTGACAAGTTAATTATATATGGGGTGTTTATATTTGCATCTTAAGTGCTTATTTTGACTTTCATTTTCGGTATTTGACAAATAGAGAGTGATATTGGATTCTTGAATTTGCAATAACCATTTTAATAATGTCAATGTGTTGGTAAATTTGATGAGAGGGATAGCCACTTATGAAAACGACAACTATTTAAGCTTTGTACAACAAATGATTCTCTTTTCCATCTCTAAGAAGACTCCAAACACCTTGAAAGAAAACACGTTTTTAGCATGAAGAATATAAAGAAGAAGAAAAAGAAAAGATTGATAATTTTGTTAAGGCGGTGTTAGTATAAAGACTGCCTTATCCTAAGTTGTCTCACTACCCTCGACACGTTGCGATGCAAAGACGAGTTTCAAAGATTGTAGAAATGATGTATGGTATTTGTAAGACGCTCTGTTAGCGGTTACATTTTACAACCAATCTTAGATACTGACATGTTTCTTATTTTCCTTATTGATCAATTTTCTTCAGTTTTCTACTGTTGTGTGATCTTGTCTACACAAGATTGATTGATGAAAAACACGTAAATACCCTAGCTAAAAATAAATATAATACCTTAGTAAATAAATGCGCACTCACTCACATTCTCTAGAAGCTTCTCAACAACTTTTTGAATGTAACTCTGAAGTTTGGATCTTAACATTAATGTGACATCATGAAAACCCTCTGCAGGTGCTATGTTTCCACATGAATTCAATCGGAGATCAATCTAAGGACACAAAACATCCAACATTTTCTTTATCGAGTTCAACATAATACCAATCTAAGTTATTCTTCTCATTGATTTGGTTATGTTCTATACACAACTGATTATGCTCAAAAACATGCCTTCAATACTGAAAACCCCACTTGTAGTTTCTTGTGCCACTTGTAATTTTCATTAATTGCATTCATCATATTCAAAATATTCCAACTCGGCCAGGTTAATACAATGGAGTGTTGACTATCCTATCTACACATAAAAAAAGGTTTTGCATGTCCCGGAACAAAAACATTTCTTTGATTTTATCATCCGGAGACAAAGGAATAAGTTCGTTTTTATCGCAACTTATGTGGAAATCGCGTTTACACGGTTCACATCATAATATGTCGTTTTCACAAAAGGTACACGAGCAAGATGGGTATATCCAATGTTATGATTCAATATCGTCATCTTAACGAGTCCAATGTGAATGCTAAGCGGTTTTGCATATTTCATACATCAACAATTCACATTTTGATGTGCAAACACAACAATTCTTGTATTCATTAGAAGGTTTTGTATCATTCTCGTTGTTTTTCTCTGAAGAATCTTCATCACTTTCGAAACCAACATAGCTTTTTCCCTGGAGAATCATAAGCGACATTGCTTTTCCATGTAGAACCGAAATCACCATTGTTTTTTCTTGAAGAATCAGAAGCCCAATTGTTTTTTACTTGGATTCATGGCTTCGAAATTCAAAAACGAAATCAGGTTGTAAATTAAGAAGCTATAACTTACTTGACTTGGATTCATGGATATGAGATTCACAAGCAACAACGACGCGAGTTGAATAAAAACTTTCCTCTGGCTTTATGGTTTTGATAGTTTCTTTTGTAGATTATTGTGGGCATGGATGTGTATTTATAATAGTAATATGGGGAGATGCAGGTTATAGATCAAAAAACTTATTATGGCAACGTTTATCTCAGTAGGTTTTGATAACATATTTTAATGCAACTTGGAGTTCAAGGTACATACAAAAGGATAGATACCGTATATTTAAGGTATGGAAATTAGGAAATAAAAAATGACTTGTAACCTGTTTGGGATCGTGTTTAGTTACTTACGCTCACAACATGAATAAGATTGCAATATTTTTGTAGTACAAGCTATAATACTTAATGTATAGGTCCATTATGCAAAAAAAAGGAAAAAAATAAAAGTAATTAATGACATAAATCAAAATCAAAGATCCTATGAATTAAGGAGAATTTTGAATTACGTACCCCTCTAAAAGTCGAACCCCTAATTAATTAACTATATATCATCTAACAATGTCGATTGTAACTTGTCATTTACAACCTCCCTCTCTCTCTCTCTCTCTCTCTCTCTATATATATATATATATATATATATATATATATATATATATATATATATATATATATATATATATATATATATATATATATATACTAGGTGTGAGACCCATGTATTACATGAGTTTATTTAAAAGAAAAACTAAATACAAAATTCTAAACATTTGAGAAGTTTGAATTTAAAAGAAGAATGAGAAAATATTGAATTAATAAAATTAATTTTTTTTTCTATTTTAAATTTAAACAAATAATTTAGATAAATAAATAAAGAAAATTAAGGAATCTTTAATTTAGTAATTTTAAAATTAAAAGGAAAGTTCATTAATGAAATTGATATGCATTTATTATTGCATTTAAATAATATTTAGAATTTAATAAAAGGAAAAAATCATAAAATTACATGTGGAATAAAAATTAATTTAAAATAACCACAAAATTACATGTGACAAAATAAATAAGAATGTGACATGTGGCAAAAAGATTTTTATTTATTAGGGAGGATATATATATATATATATATATATATATATATATATATATATAGAGAGAGAGAGAGAGAGAGTGTGTGTGTGTGTGTGAGAGAGAGTTAGGTTCAAATATTTTTGACAACTATTATGTGCATGAATGCACCAATCACAAATTAACAAAAAATTAAATAATTAATAAATTATTAAGGGTATAATAGTAATCTATACCATATTTAATTATAGAAAGTATTCAGAACATTTAGTATCCCTTTAAATTAGGAAAATCAATTTTGAAACCCTACAAAATCATCGGCCGACATCAAAATTGTTCAACATCATCGACATATACTACTTCTCCGTCTTCCGTGGTCACAGTCGGTGCACATGCTTTCATCGCCAGAATACGTCCTCACTTGACTCCGTGCACCGACACCACAACCTTCGAACAACAGACAAGGTGATCTCTTGCAAAATTCTAGACATGTATGTTCTTGAACTTTGTTTCTGTTTTTGTATGTTAATATATTTTGAGAATTAATATATTAATTGATTTCCGATTATGCACTCCGAATTTTTAAACTCGATTTGTGATTCTAAATTAGAATGTGTTTTTGAAAATAACTCGGAGCCATAAATGAGAGAACTTTGATTGTGTCTAGAATTTTCCATGGAATTGAAAATTGAAATTTAATCTCGTTTCTTCATCTTCATTTAAAAAGGTGTCATAAGTCGATGAACTTTTGGGTTACTTGTTAGATATGCTTCTAAATCAAAATATTTTTAATATTTTATAATGATAATAAAATATGTATGATTAATAATATATTTATAATTTTTAAAGAACCTTGAAACAACTAGTTTGTGTAATCGTAAGCAACTATCAAAATTATTATTTAGGGGATCATCGTCAAACTATTTTTTTTTTTAATTTTAGGTAATTGTCCATGTCGTAGAACATGATTAGGAGAAGAAAGACAAAAATAAAAACATATTGAATTTCATATTTTATTTGTTTGAGCTTCATTCACAATGAATTTCATATTCTCATAGAATGACCAGGTTCACTAAACTCATTCTTTGAATTAATTTCATACTCATGATAATAAAAATTGTTTAAGAGTATTCAAAATCATTCTCGAAGAATATTTACGGTATCCTTCTTGCAAAATAACATGTTTTTTTTATGGTTATTAGACTCTAAGTAATATTTTGTTAGAATAAAGTATAGTTTTTATTCTTTAAGATTACACTGAATTTTTTAAGATTTTAAAAGTGATTGTGTTTTCTTTTTGAATTTAGGTTTTAAAGAGGTTGTCATTGATGTTGAAAAAGAAGAAAACAAGGAGAACCGGAGTGTATTCTAGCAGAATCGATTCTGCCATAACCTATAAAGCGTTTCTTAACAATAATATTATTCAAGAATTGATTAGTTTTTTTTTTATTAGATTTTGATGTTTTTTAACCATTGTTAGTTTTAATATTTACGAATAAATGTAATTCTCAAACCATTATTAGTCATATTTTTCATTCATAATGAATATAATAATTGTTTATAATCTTATTATTTACGAATTAATGAAATTAGTGATTCTTAAATAATAAAATCTGTATTCTTTAAAAATGTTATTCTTGATTATATGTTGTATAATTATTTAAGCATGTTGATCATCAAAAATATCTTGAATGAAACTATATTTTATAAGAATAAAATCGAAAATATATTTACTAGTTTATCGTTAACTTTTATCATTCTGACAGAATAAAATATGTTATTATTAAAAATTATATTAAAATTAATTTAAAAAGTTCAGATTTTTAAAATTAGGAAATTAATTATCCCTTAAAAATCCAAAAATTTCATTTTTTTAAATATGTTAATTGACTAAAATATCATTATGCTGAATTTGTGGGATTATATGATACATGTTACCCTATTGTAATATCGTAAATCCTCAGATCATGACCATTGATTTTATTTATCCATTGGTCCAAAATTGTCCTTATGGTTACACAATAGATGTAAGAAACACATGAACATAGCTATATATATATATATATATATATATATATATATATATATATATATATATATAGACTAAACTGCAAAATTGGTCCCCGTGGTTTGTAAAAAAATGTGGATGGAGTCCAGAAACTTTTCAACTTGCACCGTTAGTCCAAAAACTGAAACTTTTTGTGGTTTTGGTCCCTGAAAAGTTTAAAATTACGTAGAATGACTATTTTGCCCTTTTAATTTGTTTTTTCCATTTTTTATGTATTCTAATAGTTCAGTAATTGAAAAAAAAACAAAAGGAAAATATTATCCACCCCATACACCTATAACACCCACCTCCCTTACTGATTTAATTCACATACATACACGAATGAACTTCATCAATGAAGTTCTGGGAAAATCTGATGCAGATTCAACACACATACGAGCACACACACACACATCTCTCTCTCTCTCTCTCTCTCTCTCTCTTTTATAACAAATACACACATACAAACTCTGATAAACCAGAATTACCCTTCACCCAGTTCTCATCCCTCTTTCCTTTATCCCAAGTTATCATCATCAAGACCTCCTGTAATGTTCTTTCATCTCAATATCGTTTTTTGTTGGAAAAAAATGGAGTAAGAACAAAGTAAACATGTTAGAGGTAAAGCAACATTTCAATATCTAGGTTTTTTTTAATTTAGTGTGACTGTGTTTGTGTTTTATTCTCCGATTCTATAGCACTACGTCAAGCCCGTTCCACTAGGGAAACTCCCTCCCTGCCTCCAGCGCTCAGTGCCCACCTCGTCCATGGTCGTGAGGTTACACACCAGAAACCCATTTCCTCACCATTGCAAATGACGATTTTGATCCTTTCACGATTGCGCTGGAGAAGGTTAGCAAAGAACAAAAGTGAATCAACGAACCTGTAAATCAATTGAAGAACACAAGTGAATCAATGAACCTGTAAATCAATTGAAGAGCACAAGTGAATCAACCAACATGTACGAAATCAAAGACAGACAAAATGAAGTCAATTTTGCTCAGGTATGCTTCTGGAAAGAAGGAAACGAATGAAAAAAGAGAATTCTTGACAATATGGAAAGTAACTTCAAGAACTAAAGAAGGAAAGAATCGAGGAGGGAGGAGATCGACAGAGTGGAAGGGTTAAGTACTTACCGGATAGAAGGACGACGGTGCTGCTGGTTGGTTTACCAGTGAGAAACGTAAGAGAAAAGATGGAGAAGATAAAGGGGTCGATTGTTAAAGAGAGGGTGTGGGTTTTGTGGGGCTAATATCTATTTTTAATTTTATGAATATTAAAATAAAGATTAATAAATATAAAAATGAAATTAGAAAGGTATACAGTCCTTTCAAGTTAATCAAGGACCAAATCCACAAAAAGATCTTATTTTGGACTAATGGTGCAAGTTGGAAAGTTTTTGGACCTTATCCACAATTTTTGCCTAACCACAGGGACCAATTTTGCAGTTTTGTCTATATATATATATATATATATATATATATATATATATATATATATATATATATATATATATTTTGCCCTATGTTACTTGACGTATATTCATACCACCCTTTACTCTTCACACTCCAAACCGAAGTCGTTGTCACCGCTTCTAAACAACATCGCTTCTCTGGTAACTACTCTTGCATCCTTACTTTGCCTTTTCCGTTGATGATCAGAGTATGTTGTCTATCTCATTTGCAGTAATCCATGTTTTCTTTATTTTGTATTACATGCAATTTTGACTATCATTTTAGGAGTATTCCGAAAAGAATCTTTAGTCGATGACGTCTTCCTTTATGGTTTTCTATTTAATTGATTACCTTCCACGACAAGTCCGATTGTTGTAAATGCATCAACTAGGTTTTCGTTATGTGGATCGAATGTATAGTTACTATTACTCTTGCTTCTAAGTAATTGCAATATTCTTTGTTACTTTTTGTTTGTAATTTCAATTCATGTGGTATTTTACATTATAACCAACAAAAAATTTAAAAACAACATAAAATTAGTCATGAGAATAAATGATAAACCCTCAAACTCAAACATGTTAAACCCTAATCGACTAATCTTCATCTCCGAACACTTAATTCCCATACTTTGTCGTCAATTCAATAGAGCATAAATCACACATTTTGAAATAGTATACGACTTAGAAGCGTTATCCAATTACACCGAGACGTATTGCATCCGTCAAACACTAGAAGTCAATGAGACGATCATGAAAGCAAAAGCATGCGTCGATGATGATTTGGAAACTTCGAGAAATCAGAAGTTAAGAGTTATGTTATGTTTCTTGACATGGGGTCCCTTCGAAAACCATGTGTAATTGTGATTCGTTAAAATGATATACAAGTTGACATCGATCTTGATTTGGGTGCTTCCAATAACGAATAAATGGAACATAAAATCTTAGCAAACTAAAGTAAAATTCGGGTGTTGGGAAAAATAATGTTCGTAATCGGCCACGAAAAAATCTCAACAAACAAAAGAAAATCAAGCGTTGAGAAAAGTAATGTTGGTAAATGGCAACGAGAAACTCTTTGAAAGCTAAAGAAAAGGCGGGTGCACAATAGATATGAAAATGAGAAATATTATGCAGGAAAAAGTAATGTTTTTGGTGAAAAAATCTTGATAAACTTAGAAAAACGTTAGATATAGATTTAAAAGACAAGGTTGATACAAAAGTTTTCAACGAATATGAAGTTTTATCCTTTTGCTAAGATGTGAGTTATTGTTATGTGCATATTTGCATCTTGCACATCAATTTATCACCCATATTTCATTTCGAGGGTGTTTGAGATTTCATTTAAAAACAACTAATTGACTTATTGGGTTTTTAAAAAGTCAATAATTTAAAAAAATTGTTGACAATGTGAAAATGACTTCTAAAATAACTTTTCATTAGCCCTTTAAAAATGAGATTTATTAGGATTTTTAACTTTTCAAAACTATTTATAATTTTTTTGGTTGTAAAAGCTAAAATACCCCTTTATATATATATATATATATATATATATATATATATATATATATATATATATATATATATATATTAGTGTTGTAAAAATCAGTCTAAGCGGCCGATTAATCGGCGCCTAGACGCTTGGCAGACTCCAACTACTTACGAATAGGTGTTAGAGGGTTAGGCTAGTCGGTCTTGGTCAATATCGATCAAAATCGGTCCAAACCGGACTAAATCGGACCAACTCGTACTCCAGATTGGACTCCAAATCGGACCAAGTTAGCTCGTCCATCTCTAAAAACCCACCAGCTCAAAGGAGCCAGGTAGACCAATGCTTAACTCTAAAAGGCTTACTGGCTCAAAGGATCCATCTAGCCCAAAGCTTAGTTGTGTTTGGTTTTCAAATGAGCCAACTCCCTTTTTATACAACATGTTTGCCTTCATCTATTATCTAACCAACGATGTGGGAAATTTTTAACTCTTTAGTTCTTTAGATATGGTGGTTTTGTAACATGTTAAAACATTCATCACTACTGCCATCGATGAGAGAGCACTGACTCCTTCACCAGAATATACATTACGGGCCTGTTTGATAAGCCTTCTAATCGGGTCAAAAGCTTGGACTCGGTTCACAACCTTCAGTATGTGTGTTTGTTTTGGTGCATTGAATTGGATTCAGTCTGAGGTTTTCTCCCGATTCGGTCCTCAGGAAAAAAAATGCGGACTCGGTAAATTCTTTTACGTTTCTCAATTGCCCTCGTTTACACGAACTGCTTCTTCTTCTCCATCAACGATCACACCTCCAATTTTGCTTCTTCCCCATTGATTAGGTATGATTATTATACCCTTCTTGGCCTTTTCCCATTGCCGACAGAGACACAACTGATTCGAGTTCCAATTTTGTTATGAGCTGTGAGCAAGTTTTAGGTCTAAATTGCACTCTCCTCTCTCTAGTTTTGTTATTGAATCCCCCGGTACACTTTGTAGAATTTCTTGCTTGGCTTCACTTTGCTGAAATTTGTATTTATGATTTTTGTTTTGAGTTATGAGCAGGCTTTGGGTCTTAATTGCACTCCTTTGTTTGATATTATGTATCTTCATCCACCGTCAACATTGTGAACTTGTTCATATACATACACAAAGTGATGGGGTGTTTAATAAGTGGAACTCTTTTGTTTTATCTTTTCCATGTTTATCCTCCACTCTTGTTATAATAAAAAAAAAAGTAGAAAAGATGAAGCATTGATTTGAGATGAGGCTACATGGTTATTTTAGTAATAAAGAAGCTTGTCCCACTTTGTTCTTGTAATGCTCAATGATTATGTTCTTTTTTTTTTGGTTCCATGTAGCAAGCACCAACTTAGAAAGTGCATGACTTGTTTGTTTCAAAAACATATCATTTGATCGATCAATATGTCCACCGTGATCTCTAGTTTGGTATATATGATAAGGTGAATTTTGATGTTTTGATCTTTTGATTCCACTTTTCTGTTTAAATTTGTAATTATTGTTACAATTCTTAAATAAATGAAAATACGTTGCAATTAATATTGGTTATTGAGTTTGATGTTAATTTCAATATGTGTTGTGTTTCAGATGTTACAATGGAAAAATAGTCATCTTGTACAGTCAGTCGGATGCAAAATCAAACAACAAGTTTCGGTTAGAAGTTAACTCAGTCAGAACTTCTAATCAAGTGAACTTCCAACCCAGTCAGCTCTAACCCAGTTAGCAACTATCAAACGACCCCTACATCATTCACTGGAAAACGGAGACTACCTCCTTCTTTAGCTAAATTGCAACTTGTCACAGATCCCTCGAGCACCCTATACACCACCTGTTAACAAAAAAAACACAAACACCCACATAAACCACTAGAATAATCACATATGCCTAGCCTTACAACAACCAAGAACCACCACGATAACCTCTTCTCTATTGTCGATACCCGCCTCCATTTTCATCTTCGTCCACCATCACCAAACCTCCTCCTTATACCATCCTTGTCCACCATCGAAATTACCACCGGGAATCACCACCCTCATCGCATCTTAAACCACCACCCTTTACACACCCTTGAACCAAAAAGAAATAAGACATAAAAGAGAAGAGAAGGCCTCTGGTTGCAATGGCCGATCACTTTTGAAATTGGAGAAGAAGACAACATTATGAAAAAAAGACGTTCAACAAAAAAGAGATGTACATTGTGAGGTTGTAGTGTACAAGTTTTTAATGCAATTTAATAATGAAAATGTCGTTTAACAAGGTGTAGTGGAACTATTTCTTTTATTTTCTTATTATAAAAACACAAGCATTATATATATATATATATATATATATATATATATATATATATATATATATATATATATATATATATATATATATATATAAAGACTACCACTTTTAAAAAAACAACTTATTGTCTTATTGATTTTTCCCACCACAAAAACTGATTGGAATACTTTTTAAAAAGTTTATTTTCCTACGACCATAAGTCAATAAATCATTTTACCTAAAAGTCTTTTTGAGTTTCAAAACGAAATCCCAAACACTTTTTGATGTGATAATATTATTGAATGTTATTGAACTAGCGCAACTACGTTCACACTTCATATGGTGCAAATGACGTTTAACCCAAAATTGCATCATAAGACCATCTCCAACTCATTTCTATTTTACTCCAAAAATAAAGTAAATAGTGTTTCATCTCCAACCATACTTTATTTTCATCTAAAATGTATATTCTTAGTATATTGAAATTTTCCAACTTATATAGATTGTCAAACACATTCATTATACTAATTTGGTTTTAACAAATATAATCTATATTTTTTTCATACAATAATATTATACATATGTTTATATAAATATTACACATACACACTTTTAAATAAATTATACATACATTTATATAAATATTACATATACACACTTTTAAATAAATATTATATATGCATTTATAACATATTTATCACATGGACAATATTTTAATAGTCTTAGGGGATCTGTATGTGGTTTACCTTGTTACTAGGCTAATAATATTGGCACTTGTAGATTTTTATTAGATTATCATTGTAATATATATGTTAATTGCATGTTTAATAACATATATTATCGTGTTTGTAATATATATTTTAATTATAAGTTTTTGTAAATTACGTCACCGTATTTTAAAATTTCAATATGTATTTAAAATTTTATATAAATTTGATACACAAAAAAAAACAGACTTTATATTTATAATTGATTAATATAATTTAATATATAAAAAAATATTATATATATTAAATATTACATTTAAATTATAATTAATAGATAAAAATAAACTAAAAGTATATAAATAAATTAAAAAGTACTAAAACCGACAACTCAAAGTTCATCCATATTTTGAGGGATATATATAATATTACACCAAATATGGTGTAATACTATTCATATTCCCCAAAATAAGGTAGAGTTGGAGAAAAAATGAAGGAAAAATATGGAAAATAAGAATAGGTTGGAGATGTATATCATAAGAACAAAAAAACAAATTACCGAATAATTTTATAATTGTCTTTTTTATTGTTATCAACTCGAGGATATAAAAATGATTTTTTTCCTTCTCTATTTTATTTTACCTTTCTTCTTACTACTTTGTTATTTAACAAAAACTTAAAAACAGTTTAATTTTTATTTTAACATATATATTTTTTTATTTATAAATCTATATCACCGTAGGACTTCAAATGTTAAATTAGGTCATCATGTATACTCTCCACGCCAAGGGTCGTGGAGAGCTTCCAGGTCAGCCGCCTCAGGCCACCACGAACCACCAGAGTACTCTCCAATACCGAAAAGAAGAGAGAGAAGAGAATGAAAGAATAGAGAAAAGAAGAAGACCATTGGCCGTTTACATTCGTGATGTCCACCACGGAAAACCACGAAATTGCTCTACCACGAATGGTCGGGCTGGTGTGTACGGTCGTTTTTCGTTGCACATACCGGTAGGTCTTATCATATTAAAAATATTTTTTATTCATAAATTAAAAAAATTAAATTAATCGTAATAAGCCCAAGTGTTTGAAAAGTTGCAAGATAAGATGATAACAGTGGGCTCACCGCCAAATTTGGCCCCATATCTGTTCTATAAATGCAATGCATACACGTCTCACCTCTCGGAAGTTTTTGCTATTGTGTGTGTTAACGTTTTTTTCTAGGGTTAACGTTTCACTGTAATCTTTCTCTATCTTCTCCATCTATGGATTAGGGCACGTCTGGCTTATAAATTTCAACTCAATCCGCGTATTTTCATTTCAGGTGAGCGTCTCTTGTTTATTATGGTCTAATCTATGTGGATTTATGTGTTTTGTGATTGTTTGATTGATGATTGTATGCGAATTTTCTTAAACTTACTTGTTTTTTCGTCGACGGTTGTTTTAGCGTAGAAAGATTTGGGTTTTGTTTCTGAATTCGTCGATGATAGGAGTTTGTATTAGGGCTTTAAGTGAATTAATATTTGTTCCTTTGGAAAGTTGTATTTTGATGTATGAAATTTGGGGCCTTTTGTTAAGGCTTTTACGGTGGTTTTTATTATATTTGCTTGAGTTCACATTAAAGCTTTTATTGGTTGCTAGCGTCAAGGGGATTTGGGAATGGAATCCAGTTGATGCAAGTTTTTAATTTCGATTTCAAGATCAGTATCTGGTTTCTTATGAGTAACGCTAATTTTATTGAGGGGATAATTCATAAACTGTTTTCTTGTTTAGTAAATTGTAACCTGTTAGTGTTGCATATCCATGTAGGTTTTGACGTTCCAATAGTATGCTTATTAGAGTTATGATGACTTCTATATCCTCACCCAAAATAAATAAATACATAAACAATCAACAACTGAAAGAGTCATCTATATTATTATTGTTAGATAAGTTTCTTGTAACTACTTCTTTTTTCTTATGAAAAAGTTATTATTTATGAAGAAATGTTCCTACACGTGATTAATGTGTTTGGTTCACTAGCCAATGTTTATACCTTTTCTTCTTTCTCTTCTGTGATATTATGTTTTTGGGCTGTTTGTTTGCTTGCTCATTGAGGTACTCGCTGGTCACATTGATGTGAGGTCTTTGTAGTGGTTTGCTTGTGCATTGATTTTATATATTAATCATCCATCTCTCTCTCTCTCTCTCTCTCTCTCTCTCTCTCTCTCTCTCCCTCCATTTTTCCTTGGGTTACCTTACACCTGCTCTTCATATCTGTTTCTGTTGATGTATATTAATGTTATCAAGCAATGATTGGCATGGAGCTGGCAAGCTTATGATCCGGAAATGGGATGTATCAACTAATTTAAAACAAGATATGAGTAATTTTATCTTTTTACAATCGATAGTGATTAATATGACTTGTTTTTCTAGTGGAAAAAGATAGTTAGGACTATTTAAAACAAAATATGAGAGGTTCATATGTTTTATTTGGGCAAAAATGATCCAGTGCTGTGCCCTAACCTCCTGAAATTGTTAATGTTTCAGTTGCTTTGGTGTATAATTAGCATAACTGGATGATTTCTCTCTTGCCATTGGTCAAGGCATTTCCCATGAGCTTCGCAGTATCTGGTGTTCAATTGGTTTAAAAATCACTTCATCTGAAGTCGGAGGGTCATATCAGCTACAGCTGATATTATGAACTTGTTATGCCCAAAGTTCTTACTTTTTGTTGTAGTTTAGGATGCTGTTTATGTAATTTTGATGTAAATTTTCTTGCATAGAGCTTTAGTGTTCCAACTTCAGGAGTGTTTACCACAAGAATCTGATCTTCATGGTGTTTTTTGATCATTTTACACCACTAAATTGATGGGGATGTGAACCAAATGGCATAGCAAGAAGATCTGCATATCCAGTCTTTAGGCCAAGGGATGATGTGGCATTAATAAAACATAGCAGCAGATGGAGTATCTGTCAAGGGGTTCTGGAAAGTTGTTGGAAGTTCTGACAATTAACATTTGTGGATATATTTAGGATCCAGTCAAGGTCATTATTAATAATAACACCATTAGTACTCTCCAAAACCCCCTCCCTCCACTCATAACAAATAGAAAATTAGAAAAAGATTACATTTACTCGTTATGCACAGGGGTATCTTCGTCTTTTAACCTTTTCACAAATTTGTTATCTGTAATGTCTAAGAAGGAAAATCTGAAATGAACACATTTTTTTCAAGATAGAGATCTATAAATGATGTACAAACATGCATAATTTAAATTTGACACAAGAATTAGAAAACTACAAGATTATTCTTTCCAAGATTGTTTTCCACAATATTTTGAAACCATTTTTGTCAAGTTTAACTGATAACTGGATCAAGTAAGAACATCAAAATCAAGTTGTTCCAGCAGTATTGCTACTGACAATGAAAATCAGATGGGAAAGAACTGATATAACTATTATTTGTATATGGAGTAGTTTGTAACATACATGAAGTTGATAATTGACTTAATAGTGGTTTTCCTTTGGAAGGTTGAACAGAAATAGGTTTTCCTTCAAGGGTCTTCCAGGAACTAATCAAATTATCAATGCCGAATCATATGATGATATGATACAATGTTTTGGGCATTCTTGAACTTCCTTGCTATATGTGTCTTATGTGTATAGTCTAAGTGCTAAATATATGTGAGCTTCATTAAGTTGTTTTGGATTGGCACTTATTTGAATTTTATGGCATATGATAAAACATTACCTGAGTGAAGTTTCTCATATCCCTGAATTCTTTTTTATTGTAGACTATAATTCTGGAAGTTGATGGGGTATGCTGGATAGCTTTTATCATCAAATCCAGTAGACATGAGCAGCATTGCATCTCAGCCATTATCAACACCTCTTCAAATGGAACCGGTTTCCAATCAAGACTCATCACTTAATGTAGGCCAACAGAAGCCATTATTACCTTCAAAGAGGAAAGCTACATCAGAATCCTTTTCCAATAATCCCTTACCTCTTCATTCATCAATTCCAAACAAACGTGTAGTTCAAATAGATGCTCATGTAAATTCAAGTTCACCTCGTGTGTCACCACTCTCTGTGAACAAGAAACAAACGCAAGTACAAACCACGGCTAATGGTCAACCAAATAAAAGAATGATGAGAAATGAGTCAATGTCAAATAAAACCGTTTCTCCAAGGGTACAAATGTCAAAGAGCAAGACTGCACCACTAGAAGTGTCCCCAAAAGTTCAAAGTGAGTCATATGTACGCACAAAAATGAGGGAAACTTTGGCTGCTGCTTTGTCTGTTGGCATTCAGAACAAAGAGGAACTTTCAAATGAAGATAAGAATGTGGGCCCTCAGTCTACACCTACTGCTGACGTGGACATCAAGGAGACAAGTGAGGGACAAAAGCCTCAGTATAACTATGTAATGCCTGACACTGATAGTTCATTTGGGGACACTTTTTTTGTGAAAGATGAACTTCTGCAGGGAAACGGGTTGTCATGGGCATGGGATATGGAAGTAGATGAAAAGTCAAATTCAGTGGCAATAGGTCAACAGGGTCAAGGTGATGAAAATGGAAATGGTAATGGTGTTGAAGAGGCGGTTGATTCTCCTCAAGAATTGGGTTTGAAGATTGAAGGTGAACTGTTTAAGCTGTTTGGAGGTGTGAATAAGAAGTATAAAGAAAAGGGTAGGTCTTTGATGTTCAATTTAAAAGACCGAAGTAACCCTGAGCTTAGAGAGAAAGTTTTATCCGGTAAAATCTCTCCTGAAAGACTGTGTTCAATGACACCAGAGGAACTTGCTTCTAAGGAGCTTTCGGAATGGCGAATGGCAAAAGCTGAGGAATTGGATAAAATGATAGTATTACCTGATTCCGATGTTGATATGAGGCGTTTGGTTAAAAAAACACATAAGGGTGAGTATCAGGTGGTTGACTTTGAACAAGATGATGGTATTTCTGTTGAGGTGGCTGTAGGGTCAACCTCTATGGCTAATCAGTTTAGACCAAAGAAGAAGAAAGTGGAGTCTGATGGTCAACAAGTCAAAGGTGAAGAAGTGAAAGAAGGAGAGGAGACAGGTAATCGGGTTACTGTTTCTACAGAGGGGACTGATTTCATGCAAGAGTTGATTGTGGAAGAGTTTAAAGATGAGGGATTCTTGCCACCGATTGTTTCATTGGATGAGTTTATGGAATCTCTTGATACCGAGCCTCCATTTGAAAACTTAAGTGTAGATGGTAAGGAAATGAAGGGTGCTGGTGTCTCAGATAAGAAGGACAAAAAAGAAACTGGTAATGAGAAGCCGTCTTCGGGGCCCACTTGTGCTGAGGTGGAATTGTCAAGTGTGAAAAGTGGGGAGGCTTCTGTAGAGAGAAAAGTTATGGCTCCTAGTGTAGCAATTGGTGAATGTTTATGGGAAGGTGACCTCCAGCTCAGCATCTCTTCTTCTGTGTCTGTTATGGGACTGTTCAGAAGGTATGTCTGCCAAGTTGTTTGTTTTAAGTTCTTAATGATGAGAAATATGTCAAGATTACATTGTATTGTCATGGTATTTATATATGTCGATATAGTATTTATTCACAGTTTTTTTTTTTTTTTTTTTTTTTTTTTAGATATAGTATTGAGATTAATTCCACTTCAGATAGTAATGAATGAATTTTTTTGAATTTATAGTAGTAAAAGAATAACATAACAAAATCTTATTAAAGCTTTGAATATTTTAGTAAATAGATATTTTATTTTATTTTCTTAAATAAATCAAAGCTGTAAACTTTTTTTGAAAGATGTATGTTATTAAACGTTAATACTTTTTTGAAAAATAAGTATTGTGTGATTGATGAGTCAAATGTAAACCTTAAGAGTGATCCATTCCATTACACTAAACAAATGGATATTTTTTTTTTCATTCCAATGGAGTGAACCATTCCATTCCATTTGTTCCCTGATTCCATCACTAGAATGATATGATTGACTATACTATATATAACCTTTCTGCTTAGTCTGTGTGAATGTCTAAATTGCTGGATGGATTTAGATGTATTAGGTTATGTTTATAAACTGAATGGTGGGCATATACAGTTACATTTATCTGATATTTTATTTGTTATTTGTATAGTGGTGAAAAAACATCAACAAAAGAGTGGCCTGGATCTATTGAGATCAAGGGCAGAGTGAGACTGGAAGCATTTGAGAAATTCCTTCAACAACTTCCCATGTCAAGAAGCCGTGCTGTCATGGTATACTTATGCTACCAACTACCAAGTCATCTTGTTGCTTTTCATTGCAACTACATAGCTGATGATATCTCTCAATTATCCATGCAACAATTTGTACAACATATTATTATTATTATTTTTGTTATTACACCATTTTGGAATAATGAACCCTTAAATTTGACACTACAACATTTTTCAACTTTGTGGATCTTTGTTTCCCCTTTGATGGTGTTGTGTGGTATATACATTTACTTTTCCATGGTATGAGATCAAAACAAGTTGGAAAAAAAAATATATTATTTTGTTAAATTTTGAAATTGTGTACAAAGAAGGATGTGGTTGACAAGAAATCCTAAAATCTTTTCACTACATAAAATTGTCAAACTACAATGAGATGAGACTATTTATTAATTTGGGTGTTTAAAGTATCACCAAAAAAACCCATAAATTTGTTATTATCCACGTATTTGGGAATATTTTTTTTAAAGCAAATGGCATTGATCAACTAAAGAAACCAGTTATTGAAAGTTGCTTGTAGCATTGGAATCATTTTAACGAAAGTACACTCTTTTGCAGGTTGTACACTTCAACCTGAAGGATAATTCTCCAGAGTTCCACAGAGCCAGTCTTTCTGAGGTGAGTTTATCAAAGAGGGTATTCTGGTCCTTTTACAGTGTGGCATCTTTTTAATTTTTTGTATACATTGATTGTTGCAGTCTATGGATTCATATGTAGCAGAAGAAAGAGTAGGATTTGGAGAACCAAGTCCAGGAACCGAAGTTTATTTCTGTCCACCACATAAAAGAATCACAGAAATGCTCAGCAGACTGCTCTCCAAAGACCAGACCGATATACAAAAGTCAACCGACAACGGGCTCATCGGCGTGGTGGTCTGGCGCAGACCTCAGCCTGCTGCCGCCACGTTGCCGCCTCACCATAAACACCATAGAAAAAACACTCTCTCATCTAGAAGACAAGAAACTATCAGCACCAATACAAATTCAAAACAGTTGCCTCCACCACCAGATCATGGTGGTGATGGTGATGATGATGATGATGATATTCCACCGGGATTTGGTCCCGGAGTTGTTGCCCGGGATGAGGATGACCTGCCCGAGTTTAGTTTTTCCGGCAGCGGGTCAAATTCAAATTCTGCCCAAGTCAGGCAGCTTTCAAGAATGGTTCAGTCTAATAATACTCCTAGACCTGTAGCTCATATGAGACATCTTGTTCATGAATATGGTCAAACCGGAAATAATAATAACAATAATAATAATAATAATAGCAATAATAATAATGGTAATAATAATACACACTGGAATGGAAATAGACCTTGGAATCGTGATGAGGACGATGATATACCGGAATGGCAACCGCAACAGCAACTCCAAATCCATCATCAGGCGGAATTGCCTAACCATATGGTCAACCAAGTTAGACCCATGATGGGACCACCTGTTATGCATGTACGACCGCCACCTAATTTAATGCAAAATGTATGGATGCAACCGCCTGGCCCTCATGCTCTTCTGCCTAATGCCGCCATGCCAGCCCGGCTTTATGGTGGGCAGTGGCGCCCGGAGGAGCCGAGGGGTAGAGGTTTTTGATTGTTGTAGATAGTTAGCTTAGGTTTAGCTTTGCTTTTTCTTTTTTGTGGTAGTTGAGTTTTGTAACATTTTACTTTGTGTACTTGAAATAATGTTTAGTATATTATGCTAATCATTTAGGATCTATCGTTTTGTATTTTGGGCTTTTGTTGGATGGTTAGAGATTTTTTCTTTCTTCAAGTTTTCAACTCTTTTATTGCAAATCAGCCCGACACTTATTTTTTAACTTAAATAAAATGGATTGTTTTATGATCCAGAAGTTGATACAAGATTATGGTCATTGATTATATACGAACCAAAGATAAAGCCTAGGGGTATTTAGTGTTGACGTGGTGTCTCTTAGCCCAAGTGGTCGAGGGCTCAACTCTGGATGCAGTTAGGAGTATATTAGAGGGTGCATGACTCATCACAAGTGAACATCAATGATATGATATAACTCCAAATTCACCCTTTTATCAAAGGGGTATTCATATTAATTTCCCATTTTGCAATTTCTAAGGTCTACGTGATATTTTGCAAAGTACAGTAAACAAGGTTCGCCTACTTTGTGTTCTTAATCATTACGCTATGCCAAAATCAATCCCTTCATCCCCACATATGGGAATCCATAGCTTTCACCCTCAATTTACATCAAATGAAAACCATTGAATATCACGAGAAAAACTGGCATCTAATGGGTTTTCGATAGTCTCTAAGTTCCAATTATCAATAGAGAACTTCTATTGGTTTCTCCCTAATTAACATAACAAAAATCGTCGGTGGCCTCTCCATCCATATTTGCGAAAATCATCCATATTTGCGAAAATCACAAAGAAACCCTAACACCCTGTTCCTGAATTTAAAATTGAGGGGAAGGAAAGGAAGGAAAAGTAAGTAAAGGAAATGAAGGGGAACTTTCCTTCCATTTCCTTTCCTTTCCCTCACAAAGAATCCCTAACATATATGTATAGTTATGTACCATGTAAGCTACATGGTGTAATGTAACGTCATTTTTCTTAACTTCGTAATTTATTAACAATATTCACATTCAAACACTAATCAACTTTATAAGATATTAAAACAGGTAGTATCTTGGCTAGTGGTAGATGCATTTTATGTATCATTTAGTGTGTTCATTACATGGATTTGCATTGCATTTAAGTGTTATGATTCATGCATTTTAATATTTTTGGGACATTTATTCATATTGGTAGAATCTTGTCATTTGCATATTTTTTGGATGATTTACAAAGTGTTTGAAGGTTTGACTATGCTTGGGATGATGCTAGGGGGTTGCAGTCCAAATTTCAAGAAGATCGGACCAAGAACGAGAAAGTTGGACATGGGAGGCTTGACTCGGTCGAGTCACTCTTTTACTTTGAGCTGACTGGATCAAGTTGGGACAACTGACAATTTTTTGGTCTTTAAATACCACTTTTCATCAGATCTGCTATCCATCTCGACTTTGGTCGCAATCAAGACAAATTTTAAAAAAGAACTTTGAAGATCTCATCCAGAAACAACTTTTTGGTATTTTATTAGTTTGATTAACACTTTAAACTTGTTGAATTAAACTTTTGATTATCTAAAAACTCTTATTTTCTGGTTTCTTGTTCAACATTCGTCTGTGTGTGGTTGATTTCGTTGGATTGAAGTTTGGAATCATTTTTAATCTAGTGATTCATGTTTTGTTTAATTTAAAGTACTTGTGTTTATACTTTATTCATGAATGACCATTTGAATTAGGTTGATTGTTTCATAAACTAGTAACAAACAATAAATTGGTTCTTTGTTTGGATTTAATCTCAACATAAACATGAAATCATATGTTTTTACACTTCCGATCATAAGACGTACCAAAAATATTTGGAATACTAGTACAAAACTTAATGCAACTTTTCAACTGAATCTCAGAGCATGATTAAATTAAGGTAATAAAGTTAGGTTTATTTAAAAAAAAACTTGCTTTTAACTAAATAATTTGACAAATAAAATGACACCAGAGCTCGTTAGTGTTGCTTAGTAGTTAGTACCAACTTTTATTAATAATGATTTAAACGTTAATTCCAACCTACATTATAGATGAGTAGAACACGAAACCGAATTTGATTCCTTGATTTTCTAAAAAACTAGTCTTTTTTTCATGCTATTACTTTAGTCTTTTGAATAACAAAAGACCTCCATTTGTTACTTTTTATATTTTATTTATCATGTGAAGATTTTATATCTTACAACAATGAGGTATTTAACAATTTATCTGTCTTAATCCACCCTGATTCAACCCTATATTGGATTCAACCCTGCATTCACTTACTATCTTTTGAACAAATTACTGAAATCGTCCCTGTGGTTTGGCAAATACTACTGGTTTGGTCCCTAAGTTTTTTTTTACACTCGGACCGTCCCTAAGTTATGATTTTATTGCGTTTATCATCCCTTTTAGAAATGAAAAGACTATATTACCCTTTGTATTTTCTTTTTTTAGTTTTTTTATTATCTTTTTTATTATTTATTGATTTAATAAAATCAATTAAGTGATTTATTGGGACCCAACTCCCACTTGCGGCACAACCACCACCGGTCATTGTTCACCGGCAATCACCACCAGTCACCAACACCACCACCATCCATTTATTCCGGCACCACCACCGCCAACGTAAACAGTTTCATCAGGTCATATCCAAAGATTAAATGCCAAGAATCAAAACTAGATCAAGATCAAATCCCAAAATCAAAACCAAATCAGAAAATCAAAACCCAAAGCCTACCCTGAAATCGTTGATGAAAGAAAAATCATATGCAATCCCAAAAATGAAAGACGAACCAAATCAGACAGAACCCAAAACCTACCCTCAAAATCGTTGATGAAAGAAAAATCATATGAAACAACCTCCTGCGTCGGTGGAAGGAAACAGCCGCCTGCAGTGGTGGAAGGAAACAATTCGATTTTCTCATTCTCTGATACCTTACTCCACCTATGGCGGTGATGATTCCTATTTCAGAAAATCACCCGGTCAGTAACATGATGGTGGTGGCTCTAACTTCAGTAAGACGGGGATGGTGATAGGAGATTTGAGATACAGGTTCAGTGAAGATCTTCGATTTGAGTTCCAGATCTTATATTGCAGATCTCCATTTTCGATTTAAGATCTCCTTCAGCAGTTCAATGGAGGAACGAGAGGGAAAAAAATCACAGTGAGGGTGAGTGTTAGGGTACTGATGAGGGTTTACTGGTTTAGGGGGAAGAGATGATGGAGGTGGGTGTGGGGTGGCGAGTGATGGCGTATGGTGTTCGTCGGAG
This sequence comes from Lactuca virosa, assembly GCF_052849685.1. Lineage (NCBI taxonomy): Eukaryota > Viridiplantae > Streptophyta > Magnoliopsida > Asterales > Asteraceae > Lactuca > Lactuca virosa. The sequence continues at coordinate 23,162,154 of NC_136431.1, read as the reverse complement.
TTCTGGTTCCGCCAGATATGGTGGTGGTGTGTGGTGTTCTATCATCAGGCTTGATAATGGACAGGAAGAAAAAAAATAGGAGCGGGATCTATTGTTTGCTGGTGTTCTAGTCTCCTCGGAGTTTTGGTCTTGCTGGAGGCAAGAGATTTCCGATGGAGATGGTAGTGGCGTATGGTTGTTCACCGGAGAAGTGAGAACCTGGAATTGATTTCCATGGAGGTTAAGTGTTGGTGATGGGGATGTTAAGTGTAAGGATATAATTAGATGAGACCCATTTAATTAATTAATAATATAAATAACTCTAACAAAATAAATAAATGAAAAAGAAAATAGAAAAGGGTATTATAGTCTTTTCATGTGTAACAAGGATGAAAGACGTAATAAAACCAAAACTTAGGGACGGTCCGAGTGCAAAAAAAAACTTAGGGACCAAACTAGTAATTTTTACCAAACCATAGGGACGATTTCAGTAATTTGTTCCTATCTTTTGGTAGACAACTATACATATCCCTGATTTAATTTCTTTATTATAAGGGGTATTAGATGTATAGATGGCAAACTACAAGGACCAGAAAGGCTATATTCTTCTTCTATTCATTAGATCACCCTCTTTTCACAATCTACAAAGCGAAGTGGATGAGCTATGGAAACTGTCCTCTCTCCCTCACATTCTCGCGCCATATCCAATCATCCCAAGCTTTCACTCTTCAGGTTCTCTCATTTTATTTCTCTCTCTATATATAAAGCTATGTATGTATCTCATAGATATTATGTCAATGGGCCTTGTGTAACGAGTGCGTGCTTGTGTGTTCTTCAGGGACCAAGCTAAGATAAGTTCATCAAACCAAAAGATATGTAATTCTAACAAGAAATTCGTAGCTTGTTGCTGTGAATCTTCAGAACCCACCTCCCAAAATGGATTTTGCAGGAGGGATATTGTTCTATTCGGGTTTGCTGCTTCGGTTGCTACAGTTTTCCCAGTAGAAGGTAAACAACCATTAAAATTTCCTTGTTTCATCTTCTGCATTAGTTTGGCGTTTGATTTTCAATTTGTTTAAATTTTGTAGTCTAATGCGACAGAGTGAGTATTTTGTGTATGTTATAAGATCATCTTCCCTAATTTCCTTATAATTTTCAGGATCTGTTGCTGATGAAGAGATTAAAATGGTTCCAATAGTTGATGACCTAAATGCATATTCATATTTGATTCCATTGGAAATGCCTTCCAAGAACTTTTCCTTTAAATGGTTTGTATCTTATCTTCAAACCATGTTTAAGTTATAAATTTGCCCATTACCACCATTACACATAAATTCATGGTATTGATTTGGGTACACAAGATTCCTTTATATTTTGTAATAAATGATGTTTAAAAAATATCTAATGGAAGGAAAAAATAAATGAGGGAAGTCTCCTTTCTTTTGACTTTTTTCTATGAGTGTGGTTATCTATCTAATGGTTTTTCATCCTTTTTTCTTTTCAAGGGTGGAATCAAGAAAACCCGAACGCTACTCATCTGCAGCACCTCTTTCCCGTATGTTTGTAGCTTGCTTTCTTCCATAATTGAACCTTCATACTTGTGTGTGTGTGTGTGTGTTTACAGACATATATACATGCATACATACATACATACATATTGATGAAGAAAACTCTCCATTATGATACAGCTAACGCGCGACTACGGATTGTGGCTGAACGTGTTGATTTTTTTGACAATCTCATTCTTTCTGTAACGGTATTGACAACGAACTTTACTCTTAAAAAGTCAAAAAGTCGACTTAATTGATGAATTCTTGTAACTGAATCTCGCTCCTATTTGCATTATTTTTCAGATAGGTCCCCCAAATCCAATATTCTTGAAATCAAATGATAAGAGTACATGGGAAGCAAAGGATGTTGCTGATTCTGTTTTATCCGACAAGTCTGCTTTGGTAATTTACCAATTTACTTCATAAAGTTTAACGCAAGATATAGCAACGTACTTTCATTGACTTGTTTATTATACAAAAGAAATTTCACTGTTATCAAAGTATGGTGTCTTAATAAGAAAAAAGTGAAAGTACAATACTATATTTGGATTGATAACAACCATTTTAAATACTTTAATGAAATCTTAATATAATTTTGTGCATACAGCGTGTTACTTCGAGTCAACGCATGGCAGAAAGTTCGGTTCTTGATGCTCACACTTCAGAAGTAAGTTCTGGAAGCATTGCATTTTGTGTTAATTTTGTTTTTAATATTTATTCTTGTTTTGTATTATAGATTGATGGTGAACCATATTGGTACTATGAATACCTAGTTCGCAAATCCCCTACAAAAACTGTATGTTTCTCTTTATTTCTTTTCTTTCTTTCTTTTTTTTTTTTTTTTTTTTTTTTTGTGCTGTAATTAGTATGGTTGTTCTTGCTCTAGCTTAAAAATATATATGCTAAAGGGTGTTTATTAATGTTAAAAAATACAGGTGACAGATTCAAGTATCTTTCGGCATTATGTAGCTGCATCTGTTGAACGCGATGGTGTGATAATATTTCTTCCTCTCTCTCTCTCTCTCTCTCTCTCTCTCTCTCTCTCTCTCTCTTTTTTCTTTTTTCTTTTTTCTTTTGGGTTAAGTGCAAGAAATAGCAACTTACTTTCATTCATATAATGCCTTAACTTGAAAAACAGTTAAAAGTACAATGTTGTAATAGAAAGAAATGAACAAGAATCCCAATGACATTACAGTTTGTTAACACACTCTGAGTGCTTTTGTGTAGGATTTTTATACACTTTGAATGCTTCAACACTGAACAAGCAATGGGACATGGTAATTGTCTCTTCCTCCATCTTTTCTTATTACTACTTGTCTATTTCCATGTTTAGATTCATATGAATAATACAAAATAGTAAATGTCTTGTTAGGGGCTTATTTCCAATTTATTTACTTGTTAGAGATCTTAATCGAGTTTGTTATTTTTTTTTTCAAAACAGATGGGGCCCGTACTGGAGAAAACCGTAGCTTCGTTTAGACTTCTCCCTCCCACTGAAAACTATGTTCCACCATACAAGGATCCGTGGAGATTTTGGTGATTAATTTGTAATCATTTTTTTTTTTGTAAAATTTTGGTGGGTTAATTAACCCTTGCAATGTTGCATTAGATTAGGGTTTTGAAACTGCAATCCCATAGCGAGTATGGCGTTTAGCTTCTTGTATTTAGTTTGATTTGTCAAATGATAATGTAGCAACCGTTTCAGTACCATTTGTTACACGAGACTAGACAAACTTTTCAAGGCTATTTTCAATTATGTTTCATTGATATGAGAGTCAGTCCAATGCTCAACATAAACGCTACCCACATAGTCAAATTACAAATGATGAAAGAAGCTACTTGAGTTTGACAATCCAACCCATTTTATCGTCCACAAGGCCCATTTGTACCCTTGTCAATGAAGAATAAAGTTGTTGCGATACAAGTCCTACACCATGGCTTCCGTAAGTCACACTGCACACACACACACACACACACATGATGATAATAATTGATATTAATGAAACACCCGAAACCAAACAGTGATTGGTGGCCCATAACTTAAAAAGGCTTATAATGGGCCCATATTCTCTTTTTACCTTTTCCCAAGATAAGTTATGCTACCCACCGGGGATACAACCACGGCTGTTCCTGTGCAAAAAACTTCATCAGCATCAAGCAACTCATCTACTGTTACTTCTCGTTCCTCAACCTGGGTATAGTCAAAATATTCCATTATTTTTTTGGATTATTGAAGGGGTATTTTAGACATTTGAAGTACCTGGAATCCTTCATTACGAGCCACATCAATAATACTCTTTCGTGTGATACCTGGGAGGATAGTCCCTTTTATATCTGGAGTAGATATAGAGTTTCCCTTTACCACATTATAGGATAACAATATTAGTTTATTTACAAAAAAAAAATAAAAAATGATTAGAACAATTTTTATATACCTTTACAATAAAAATATTACATGAGGAGACCTCTTCCAAATACTTCTTGTGCACACTGTCAAGATACAACACATCAGAATAACCTTTTGCTTTTGCTGCACCTTGCGCCTTTAATACCTACAAACATTATTTTATATAAAAACATTAGAAATCTTTTTATAAAAGATTTTTAGGGGTTGTTTCTTTTTACTTTCCGAGCTTAATGTGTTAAACACCCAATCTGGACAGCTATAAATGGTGATTTTTTTTTTATAAATAATCCGGACATAATGACATAATGGGTTACACCAAAAAACCTGGCTTAATGTATTAAGACACCAACCCTTTACTCATTTTCCTTCTTTTTTCCACCCAACTCATCTCATGTTAAAATCGATGCATACTGTGAAAACTGTTTGTTGGAGTGTAAGAGTAAAATGGTCATTTAGTCTCATTCAGACCGTTTATTCAGTTAAAAAAAAAAAAAACAGAGTTAGTGTATAGATCACTTTATCCATTCAGACATCATCACTCATTCAGCTACTTTACCAGAAACTAGCAGTGATAGTAGACATGCTTACCGCAGCATAGTTTCCAATCGTCTTTACACTTCCAGTTCCACCAGGGGTTGCACGATGCATTTCAGTTTCAATTATCAAGTTTATAGGCGATAAACCTTCCTGCATCAGAAAACTCATAGAAAGCAGACATAAATAACAAAAATCTTATGAAAAAAATAGACTCATTTGTAAACAACATGAACATACCTTGAAGTAATTACCAACAGGAGAAACATAGATCATAAAAGTATACTCTGGAGCTGGTGCAAGACCAAGTACACTTCCACTCCCTATGAGCAGTGGCCTTATATATAGTGAGCCTTTTCCAGGAGGGGGTATCTAAAACAAGACACAAGATGCTATTATCAATTTATCATATACTAGTAGCATATTAGAATCTATGTGAAGTTATGTACAGAGTTTATATTCCAAAAGTAAACATATGTTACCCATCTTTCATTTGCTAATACAGTGTCCTTAACAGCTTGAATGAATTGATCAACAGAAGGAGAAGGCATACACATTCGTTCTGCCCCCATCATCATCCTTTTAGCATTTTCTTCAGGACGAAAGAGTAAAATGTTATCATCTTCTGTACGATATGCTTTTAGGCCTTCAAACAATCCCTATGCAATTACAAAAGGGAAAATTTTGATTTAGTTAAAGCTTACAACAATAGTAGAGTAAATTAAAAGATTCTGTAAGGGTTTTAAGAACTGACTTGGCCATAATTGAGGACTCCAGCACATGGGCTGAGCTCGATGTTCCCAAAAGGCACGAGCTCCCCTTTAGAGAAGCTCCCTCCTAGAGAACATTTCATGGTGTACATATGATCAGTATGCACAAGCCCAAATCCAATGGTGTCCCAATTAATGTCAACTGTATCACTTGGTACACTGCTGAGTTGAAGAAGAGTAGTTATTGTACAATCTCACAAAAATCTACAGAAACTCAGAGAAAACTGAACTTCGAACAACAGTTAGAAGAGGCACCTGACGGGAGAATTCACTCCAACAGCCGGTGCAATGTTAGTGCCGCAAGTGGTGGTGGTGGTATTCGGCAAATTAAAACGCGACTGATGTTGAAGCTGCTGCCATAGCCATAAATTCAGAAGAAAATCCGAATTTCAGTTACAACAGAATGTGACATCAAATTCGAAATTCAAAAACTGGACATGCTAGTTTCAATTTTGTAAAACATGATAATTATGACTAGAATCGATAATGAGAAAAGCTACAAATCCGAAAACTTAGATGACAAATCGCCAACAATCAAAACAACCATAAACCTACCTTGTTAGGAGGAAGAAAGGAAAAAGGAGTCGTCAGGTAGGGATTGCGGGAGAGAAGAGTAGCACTGGTCGTGTGTCTACGAAAACCACCGCCGATGGTGGTGGCGGCGTTTAAGAATACGGTGGAGGTCTCCATCTATTGCTCGAATTTGCCTCTTTTCGTTCGATTACTCTCTGTATTCAAGGTCGGAGGAGTCTGACTCATGCACCATTAATCGCAATTTATAAATGTATGTTACGAACAGGACGATAGGAGAAAGTAGACATGATTTTGTCCGTTGTTTTCTAGCCGTTGATCTTTATTATATCAAATCTGAACCCTTGTTTGTTGTCCTAAATCGTCATAGAATATATAGGGACGATGACAGAATAAAAATAAAAATAAAAATAATGGATAAAATGGCTAAATTGGCTAAACTTAAGGTTATAATCGATACCTGGGCTTAATGTCAGAAATGGAAAAGACCGAATGCAAAGTAAACAGGAGATGTTGTCTGGTTGGAAGTACTCTGGGCATTCAATAGAGAATCTGGCAATAGTCTCATAGGAATATTCACGAATATGATCATCCCTCTTAGTCATATTTAATTTGAGTTAATCACATGACGGTAATTAAACTTAAAAATATTATAAAAGATAATCAGTTTTAGTTTTAGTTTTAAAATTCATATGTGTCAGGATATGGGTAGACGGTATACCCCACGACACTATGGTGTTGTTTGTTTTTTGTCTGCAGATCTGCGTGACCACTTTTGTCTGCGCCGCACAGACCACGCGCAGACATATGCCTTCGCAGACCGTTTGTTTTTTGAAAGTGCGCAGACTTAAAGACATCTGCGCGAGGTCTTCTTGGCGCAGACATGCACCAATGTCTTCTAAGGTCTTCACAAGTCCAATAAACCTAAACCAAAACAAATAAAGAAAAACATACATATTTTTTTTTCTTTCAGCACCTCCCAATCCATCATATTGAAAGTATAAGTTATTATAACTTTTTTATTTTATGTTTATTTAATTATTAATATATATATCTGTTTATTGATTTTTTTCAATAATATTAAAAGAAAAAAAAAATAGAACATTAAAACCATGTTTCTACTTTTATGATGTGCGACTAGAATTTTAAAAAAAAAATGTGATATGCCTATTGTTTAAGACCAAAACAATGAGTTATATTAAAGTATTTATAAAAGCATTGCATTTTGATTCTAATATGAATTATATAAGCCATTAATAATTTTTGTATTTATAAAAGCATTGCATTTCGATTCTAATATGAATTGTTATTGTAAAACCATTTTTTTTTTATTGTATGACTAATTTAGTTGCATGAATTTTACTTTGAGTGTTTTATGACTATTATTATTAAAATTTTGATGTTGAAAAATCATTTAAGTTTGTAAAATCATTTTATTTAAAATTCAGTTTATTTCAGCAGCCTGCAGACTTTAAAAAACAAACAATCTTCCTATTGTAGACTGCAGACGTTTGGTCCACCTCTTCAGCTGCAGAGGCTTGCAGATATGGTCCGCAGACTGCAGACATTTTGGCTTCAAAAAAACAAACAGCACCTATGTAGTGGTGTGAAGTGGCATTGTGGAAAGGTGGGTAAAACCACATCACCTCGGGCGCATGTGTGCGTTATCCTCCACAAATGAAGCGAAAGCACCTTGCAACAACATATTATTTCTTCTCTTTCTTTTTTATATCCGGTGTTGACATTTATAAAGTACAATATCCAAACACTTCATATTTATTAAACTAGGAGTACCTCCACTCTACGATATGGTGGAATGATATAATATAACACTGTAAGGGGGTGTGGTGAGGGAGGGCGCCCTCCCTTACCTTTAACTTAATTAATCCCTTGCTTTGGGCCCTCAATTTTAAGGGGTCCCATTTAACCCAATTTAGTAAGTTTCGATTAGGCTTAAATGATTAATTAGTTGAATATTACTTAAAAGTGCAAAGTAAATAGGAGATGTATATAAAATGCGACTATGGACTGAATTTGCAAAATGGATGGCTGTGGACTATTAAAATTTATAAGTCACTGTATTTAACATTCTAATTAAAAGTTAACTAACTCCAAATACATATTTAAAAAAATGAACATAAGTTAATGTACATAATTATTTAATTTGGTGTTATAAACCGGAAGATGCTAAATATTAGTTTAAGGTAATAATGTGTACACTAAATATAGAGAGTGTGTTTAGGTCCTTATTGAAGAGTCAAGGAGATTACAAAAGTAGGACAACTTTTACTGTAATATAAGGTGAGTGCAATATAAGGTGAATACAAAGGGCCTCAAAATTTTGGTTTGCTTAGAACCCCAAACTCATTGAGCTGCCCCTGGGTGTGGTCTCCCTATATCGTGCAATTTCACTCTGTGACACTATTTCTCTTCTTTCTAGTTTTAAAAGTATTACAATGCTTTATTTATATATATATATATATATATATATATTCAAATGAGAAAATTTTGTGAGAACATTTGAGAACAATTTTCAGTCATTTATTTATTAATATTATTATTTAGAAAAGAATACCCCACCCCCTATATTATATCTATCACTTTCATAATATTACATCTCATAGATGCTCCACTGAGACTGTCGGACCTCCAAGAGCCGTCGACGGACCACCACCGCCGGCCGCCAGACCACCCTTGGCTATCACCCACACGTCGCCACATTTAATCTTCGTGAATCGTCGCCCTGAACCACCTCCGATCGTGTCTTCTCTTCCTGAACAAGCTCCCTCTACCTCTCATCTTCCTCTATCGGAAAAGCACCTCGTCGGAAACTACCTTTGCAGAAATCACCTCCTTATCGTCTAATTTACGATTTCGTTTTCATCACCAGATCTGGTTTAATCAGTTACAGATCTGAAGTAGAAGGCAACCAGATCTAATTTTGCCACCGCTGCCACGATATAGGCGTTTTTCTATCTGCTTTCACCAACCACCGTTGAACTGAGATTTGTACCCGAGGTTTGGATCTTAGAAAAATGTGTCAACGGAGAAGAAGTTGAACGGCACCATCGATGATCAAGGTGAAATCATGGCTTGCGCCATTGATGAAAAGCCATTGTTGTTGTGATGTCTTGAGGTTATAAAACTTATCTTTTCTTTCATAATAAATCCAAAAAACTAACATATACCATTTTTTAGAGTAGACTGAATTTAAGAAATCTGATACGTTTTTTGTAGTTAATGAGAGTGAGGGTGGATTAACATTTACGAATTAGTAGGTGGAAAAAGCTATTTATAATATATAGGAAAGGTACATTGTTCATCTTCAAAAAGCTGATAGTTTACTCTAAAGATAAATAGTACAAAGCTTTTTGAATTCAAACTATAAAATATGATTATATTTAATTAGAACCATATATTCACACACAGCCAAGAATATAAAAATATAGTCATTATTAAGCATGTAATTGACAAATAAAAAAACAAAGCCATGATATTTTATTCTCCTTAAATCCTCATGCAGGCACATCGCACATTATATTAGTAAAATAATTAAATCAACAAGAGCGTATGTATGTTCATCAATAGCCATTGAACCTCTCATATTTTGAGTAAAATAATTTGTTTTGCCATTGAACGTCCCATATTTTGAGTAAAATATTTTCTTATATAATCATTGCAGCAAATCAATTTTACCCTAATTTAAACATAGATCTTTAGGTTAATGTAAATTAAAAAAAAGGACAAGATTTGTTTTTGTGTTCTCGTTAATCACATTTGATTATATGTATTTAAGCATATATAATTTATGTTCACAAGATTCGTTTTAACGTTCTCGATTCCGTTGTTGCTCTTTGTCCATGTTAATCATATGTAATTAAATACAAAAAATCACATGTGATTAAATACGTTAGAAAAATTATTGAATCGATAACGCAAAAACGAATGTTGTCCATATAAACCATATGTGAGTAGGTACATATAATCATATATGAGTATATACATAAGAACAACTATTGATCCAAGAACGCGAAAATAATTTTTTTTCCACATGAATCATATGTGATTAGATACATAGAATTACATGTGATTAATTACACGAGACTAACTTTGAATTGAAAAAGAAAAAATGAATTTTGTCCAAATAAATCATAGTGATTAAATACATATAATCACATGTGATTATATGTATCTAATCACATATGATTTATGTACACAAGTTTCATTTTCACATTCTTGATTCAATAATTGTTCTTGTATTTAATCACATGTGATTATACGTATCTAATCACATATGATTTATGAACAATATTCGTGTTGCGTTTTCGATTCAATATTTGTTTTTTTGTATTTAATCACATGTGATTATATGTATATAACCACATATGACATATGTGTTCAAGATTTTCTTTTTTGTTCTTGATTCAAAAGTTGTTCTATTCCACATTAATCGTATGTGATTAGATACATATAATCACATGCGATTAAATATTTTCCACATAAATCATATGATATTAAATACAAATAACCATATGTGATTAAATACACGATAAAAGCAATTGAACCAAGATCGTGAAAACGAATCTTGTCCACGTAAACCATATATGATTAATTACATATAATCACATTTTTTAAATACACGAGACTAATGATTGAATAAAAACGTGAAAAATAAATATTGTCCATATAAATCATATATGATTAAATACATATAATCACATATGATTATATGTATCCAATCATATACGATTTATTTGGAGAATATTCATTTTTGTGTTCTCAATTCAAAAATTGTTCTTTGTTCACTTTAATCACATGTGATTAAATATAGTTAATCACATGTAATTATATGATTCTAATCACATATGATTTTATTTGGAAAAAATGTATCTTATCTATATAAATCATATGTAATTAGATATATATAATCACATGTGATTATATACACGAGAACAACTATTGAATCAAGGATGCGAAAACAAATCTTGTCCACATAAATCATATGCGATTAAATACATATAATCACATGTGATTAAATACATGATACCAACTACTCAATCAAAACCGCAAAAATAAATATTGTCCACATAAATCATATCTTATTAAATACTAATAATCACATGTGATTATATGTATCAAATAACATATGATTTACATGCAGTGATGGAGCTAGAAGTTTTGATTTGGGGGGACCGAAAATAGAATATGTATAAAAATTGAAGAACGGGGGGGCCAAAGTCAAATTTTATAGTTTTGGGCATAATATGTAATTTTTGTAATAGTAAAGGACTAGATATTAAAAAAATAGGGGGGGGGGGCACAGCCCCCTGGCCCTATATAAGCTCCGTCAATGTTTATATGGTCAAGATTATTTACCGCTTTTTCGATTCAATAATTCCTCTATATCAACATTAATCATATGTGATTAAATACATTTAATCACATGTGATTATATGTATCTAATCATATATGATTTATATGGATGGTGGGTCTCGAGGGCGTGATGGCAATAGGTGGTGATAAGTGTGGTGGTGGTGTGTGGTAGGTGGTGGTGGTGGGCAGTGAAGGGTGGTGGATTGTAGTGGTGTTGGTGAGTGGGTAGTGGCGTGTGGTGGTGATGGGTGGTGGTGATGTTTGGTGGTGGTGGTGGTGATAGATGATGGTGGTGGTTTGTGGTGGTAAGTGGCGGGTGGTGATAGTGGTGGTGGTAGGTGGTGGTGGTGGTGGTGGTTGGTGGTTGGCGGTAGGGGTGTTGGTAATGGTGGTGGGTGGTGGTTTTGGTGGATGTTGGATGGGGGTGATGGTGGCGGGTGGTGGTGGCAGATTGTGATGTTTGGTGGTAATGGTGGTGACGGGTGGTGGTGATGGTGGTGCGTGGTGGTTTTGGTGGGTGGTGGGTGGGGGTTGTTAGTGGGGGGTGGTAGCGATGGTGGTGTTTGGTGGGTGGTGGGTGGTAGTGGGTGAGGGTTGGTGGCGACGGTGGGTGGTGAGTGGGTATTGGTGGTGGTGGCGAGTGGTTGTGATGGGTGGTGGTGGGTGGTGATGGTGATGGGTGGTGATGGTGATGACAGGTAGTGGTTTTGATGGGTAGAGGTGGTGGTGACAGATGGTGGTGATGGGTGGTGGTGGTTGGCGGTAGTGGTGGGGGTGGTGATGTGTGATGGAGGTGGGTGGGGGTGGCGGTGAAGGAGGCTACAATGGTTTATAAGTTCCTTAAATATGGTGCAAAACCCTAAAAATTAAGGTTTTTCATAATCAGCTCCAACTCGTCGAGTTGGGTCCTCTAACTCGTCGAGTAGGTTCTCCGGAATAAACGACCCTTCTTCGTTTCTACACGACGAGGTGGGGCCTCCAACTCATCGAGTATACTTTCTAAAGTGCATAAATCCCTAAATTTCATTCTTGGAAATCGGGATGTTACAAGTTGTGATTTTTATTTACAGCTTAATATAATAAATTCATATTTTAATACACATAAATGTCTCCTGAACGTGAAAATATAAATTCACATTTTAATACGCATAAATTCACATTTTAAACTTTGAATTACTATATTAAGTTGTGAATTTTTGATATACTTTTGTGTTAAATTATTAATGATTTGTGTATGAATTTTTATATTAATTTTCTTGTGAATATATTTATTTATTGTTTGTTGTATAAGTATGTAAGAATATATTAGATTTTAGATAATTGTTATGTATTAAATTCAAATTGAATGAATTAGTATGTTTATTAAACTGTGAATATATTATTTAAGCTATAAATGAATGACTTTATATACATATATGATTTTGAATGAATAGTGGCTGCAACGGTGAATTTTGTACATGTAAAAAAGTTGTGAATGTAGTGTATTAAACTATGAATTTTGTATATTAAGTTGTGAATTTTATTCACAGCTTAATATAATAACTTCACATTTTAATACACATAAATTCCTCCAAATATGAACGTGAAAATATAAGTTTTAAGTTGAGAATATGGATGTGAATATATAATTGTGTGTATAAAACTATGAATGTATTGTATTAAACTATTAATTTTGTGTATTAAACTGTGAATTGACTCTATTAAACTGTAAATGTTTTATCTGAAATTTTAAATATAAGTTTTAAGTTACGAACATATAACTTTTATGTGTATTAAATTATGAATTTGTTATATTAAGTTGTGAATTTTGTGTATTAAATTGTAATTTACTGTATTGAATTGTAATTTATTGTATTAAATTGTGAATTGACTGTATTAAGTTGTGAATTTTGATATAATTTTGTGTTAAAATATTAATGATTTGTGTATAAATTTTTCTATTAATTTTCTTGAGAATATATATATATATATATATATATATATATATTGTTGTATAAGTATGTAAGAATGTATTAGTTTTTAGATAATTATTATGCATTAAATTTAAATTAAATTAATTAATATGTTTATCAAACTGTAAATATAGTATTTAAGCTGTAAATGCATGACTTTATATACATATATGATTTTGAATGAATGGTGGCTGCAACAGTAGCATAAATGGTTGATGGCAGCGTATGGTGGCGGTTATAGAGTTTTGGTTTAACTTTTCTGAATACGTGAATTAGTGTAAAATAGATTGTATTAAGTTGTGAATTTTGTATATAAATCTATAAATGGACCGTATAAAGTTATATTTTACATAATTTGTGTGCTAAAATAAGAATGAAAGTATAAATTAAAGCTTTAGACTATAAAAATTAAGATTTTGCCATTTTCTTACCAAAAAGACAAATATCATGACTTATAACATATTTAATAAGTATTCACAATACATATTTATTTATGAAATATGGGTTCTTAGGGTTCTTAATCTTTTGTGGTTCTCATTTGAACCACTCCTATATATATATATATATATATATATATATATATATATATATATATATATATATATATATATATATATATATATATATATATATATATATATATATAGGAAAAAGTGAATATACCCTTATGGGTATATAAGTTTAGGTACCCAAACACACCATAATATGCCATTTTGTTTGATATATTCATTATAATGTTCTTAAACTTCAGTCCCTAACTTGATTTACTTTCAAGATTTTCGAAATTTCACTATTATCTTTCTCTTACATCACATTTTTTTTTGCCGAACACCTACTACGCTATATATATTGTAGTTGAAAATGAAAATTATGTAAGACGAAGATAAATGTGTAATATATAAAAATCATGGAAGTAAATCAAGTTAGAAGTTAAATTATAAGAACATTGGACAATTAGAATGTATTATATGATACAAAACGACGTAGTATGGTGAATTTGGGTACCTAAGCTTATATACCCTTAAGGGTATATTCAATTTTCCCATATATATATATATATATATATATATATATATATATATATATATATATATATATATATATATATATATAAACACCCTGTTTATTTCCTTCCACCAAAGTCAAATCTATAGAGTTCGTTTCACGCCACGTATCTTACCTTCGTAACGATGCAACGTACCACAAGAGGCGTTTTTAACTTCGCCTATAAATTCTCACATTCTCCACATAAGTAGCCCACCGATTCAGCGACTCCCCTTCCCCTCTAAGAGCAACTCCAGATTCGGTTCCTCCCCTAACAATCGACCATTGAGATAGATGTGTCTGTTACCGCCTCTGCCTTCTTCCACCAAACACATTCCTTGGGGACAATTGGTTTTCACTAATCGCCTTTTCCAATACACCGCCATAGATGACCCTTCACCTTGATGTGCTATGTAGTTTTATGACTACACCTGCTTCTTTCTTTTTCTTGATTGAGTTTTCTTTTCTTTTTTGGTGCACCAAAATTGAATCAAACAGTTTTCTTGATTCTCAGGTATTCATCATCCCTTTGAAAGGTAATTCATATATATCCCTACTTTTTATCTAAAACATCGATTTCAAAAACACCCCTACTTCTGTCATTCTTTTTTGATGAATTGGATTATCGATGTTCCTACACAAACACAAAGGTAGATCATCTAACTGATTCATGGATTAAGTTTTTATTTCCACTTTTGGATTGATTATTTTTAGTGTGTAATCTTTTGTGTGATTGTGTCTTATAGACGTGTGTAATCAGAATTTGTACCATAGGTTAGTTTCAAGATGATTAATTCTTTATAGGGAGTATACATATATATTAGTAAGATGTTCATTATGTCTTACCAAATAAGAATTTGATTATGCACATAGTGTGTTTGATGAAATGCCTAGGAGAAGTTTCATCTTTTGAACTTCAATGATTAAATGAAAAGAAGAAAATAAATGATTGATTTCTATTATCAATGGCCCAAAGTCATGTTTAATGTAGTCACGGCTCCAAAAGGCAAGTTCTTCACTTGATGGTATATGTAATGATAATAATAAAAAAGTTGCAGGTTACCTGTGTAACATTTCCATGTTATTTTTGGCTTTTTGCAGGGGAGTAAAGGAAAATTTTAAGGATCATGCTATCTTGGTTCATGAACAAGGAACTATGAATGGTAAGTATGATGGGTTTTGAGCATAACATCAATCCTATGATGCACATGCAAACCCTAAAGGTTTGGATCTAAGTTTCTCTAATTGTACATACAAATCATCCAAAGCTTGTAAACCCTAATTCTAGCATACAACAATCGAAAATCATAACTATACCAAGGTTAGGAAATTACCTTTCAATTGTAGCTTGAAGATCTTGAGCTTTGAGAACCTAGCACCTCAAATGTGATGCCTCTAATGAATCACAAACACCAAAGCAAGTTGGATGATCTTGGAGAGAGGGGAAGGAGGCTCAAAATCGGCTCTTGATCTCTAGGGTTCAAGTGGTAGCCGAAAATGTGAAGCCTAGGGTCCTTTATATAGGTGAGCTGCTAGGGTTTCAGTCAAAACCCTAATTGGATTGCTTAGGCCTTAAGCAGTCCACATGAACCTTCCAGAAGCAGGGCTTGGACGAATTCAATGTGGGCTTCCCCCTTGATTTCGTGCACCCCTTTCTGAGGGATCCACAGCCCCAAATCCAATTATCTTATAATTGCAATTCCAGTCCCCTAGGTTAAATTAATATCTTTTGACCACAAAATTAATTCTTAATTAATTCTTGACCAATATTAATTAACCAATTTGATTTCTCTTTTAATATATTATTCATATAATATATTAATAAACCATAATAACCTCTTTCTCCATTAATCATCCAGTCAAGTTGCTCTAGTGAAGGCAACCCGAAAGGACCATGCTACAACCGGGTCAAGTACATACTAAATATAGTTATGGGCTTAAACACCTAATCCAACAGTCTCCCACTTGGATAAGTCTAATAACTATAGATGCAAGTACGACTTCAAAATCCGATTAGCAATCGTAGCTCTCAAAAGCCGCTGTCGAACTCTAACACATCCTTTAGATAAGGGATCGTATAATCCTCCGTTCTCAAGATATCGTGTGGACAATCACATGGAACATAGTCATACTTATTGTCCAGCAGTTTGTTTCTCGATCTCTGATTCATCTGACATAGAACTTAATTAAACACATCAATCCAGTCCTGACCGGGCCCGACACATAAGTCAAACCAAATCATCGAGGGGCCCAAGATATCGCTTTTAGCCTCGTAGGATAAAATGAACAGATAAACTTTGACTCATATGCTTGTACTATTTACTCATCAAATCGTACACAACAATACATTTTATAACATCAAGTTATTGATGTGTTTACGTATTATCAATGCACAACCAACTCACAAACAACAACTCATATATATAGGTTTAAAGACTATATGATATTATCGTCTCACAATCACTCGTGATTAAATTCCATGAAGTGATTCATCTGAGTGCGAGTTTAATCCAATACTCAAATCTTATTTCAGGAGCACTCATGAACGTTGCAGCAAACCTTTGCTATGTCTAAACGCTTAGACAATCTACAAGCCAATTTATGAAAATCTTCTTTAATACTTACTTCCAACGTATGATCAATTGTGGATAGTTCAAATAATCTTATTATTTAGGAAATCAAAACATGCAAAGTGAAACAATAGCAAATGATTAACACAAGACAATAACTTTACTTATAAATAAAACTCCTTTATTTAATCATCAAATGTTAATTACAATTTATCTATTACAAGTTTCTAAAGGCTATCTAGCCATTAAAACTAATATTGTCCTTCAGCTCAATGCTCCTAGCGTGTTGCAAGTGCTTAATCCTACTCAGTCCCTTCGTAAGGGGATCTGTTGGGTTCTCCTCTGACGATACTCTCTTTACTACGAGGAGTCCCTCTCCTACCCGATGTCTAATGAAATGATATTTTCTGTCAATATTTCTGGATCTGCCATGATCCCTCGGTTACTTGGTCAAGGCAACTGCACCTTCGTTATTGCAGAAAATCTTGATATGTTCCTTTATGGCCGATACAACTCCAAGGTCTTCGATGAAGTTCTTTAGCCATATTGCCTCCTTCGACGTTTCGCTTGCTGCTATGTAATCTGATTCACACGTTGAATCAGCTACGGTCTCCTTCTTGGAACTTTTCCAAGTCACTACTCCTCCATTCAGGGTAAACACCCAGCCTGACTGCGAGCGAAAATTATCCCGATCGGTCTGAAAACTGGCGTCACTATACCCTCGCACTCTCAAGTCATCACTCCCACCGAGGATAAGGAGCCATTCCTTAGTCCATCGTAGATACTTGAAAATGTTCTTTACTGCGGTCCAATGTGCCCTACCAGGGTTCCCTTGATATCTGCTGACCATGCTCAAAGCAAATGCCACATCAGGGCGAGTACACGTCATAGCATACATGATCGAGCCAACAGCGGAAGCATAAGGTACTCGGCTCATCTCCGTTATTTCAGCTTCGTTACTCGAGCTTTAAGTCTTACTCAACTTGCTATTGCTTTGGATTGGTAACTCCCCTTTCTTGGAATTTTCCATGCTAAAACGTTTCAACACTTTATCCAAGTAAGTACTTTGACTAAGTCCTATTAGTCTTTTACTCATATTTCTCAATATCCTTATCCCAAGAATATAAGCAGCTTCTCCGAGGTCCTTCACAGCGAAGCACTTCCAAAGCCAGGACTTAACCTCCTGCAGGGTTGGGACGACGTTTCCTATGAGCAGTATGTCATCCACATACAATACGAGAAAGCTAACTATACTCCCACTGGCTTTGACATATACACAGGACTCATCCTCGCTTCTCAAAAAACCAAACTCTTTGACTTTCTCATCGAAACAAAGATTCCATCTACGAGATGCTTGTTTCAATCCATAAATGGGTTTCTCATGCTTACATACTCTATTAGGGTGATTTGCATTGACAAAACCCTCTCGCTGACTCATGTAAACATTTTCAGCCAACATCCTGTTTAGGAAAGCGGTTTTGACATCCATCTGCCATATTTCATAATCATGAAACACAGCTATGGCTAGCATAACCCTTATAGATTTAATCTTCGCTACTGGTGAGAAGGTCTCATCATAGTCAACTCCGGGAGTTTGAGTAAATCCCTTCGCAACCAATTGCGCCTTATATGTGTGTATTTTCCCATCCATGTCGGTCTTCTTCTTGAAGATCCATTTGCATCCGACCGTCTTACGACCCGATACATTGTCAACCAAGTTCCAAACTTGATTGTCATACATGGACTGAATATCGATGTCCATGGCCTCTTTCTATTTTGCAGACTCCGGGCCTGCCATGGCTTCCTTGTAGTTGTTAGGTTCATCCAAATTTATTGGTGTGATATCACTAATAAACCTATCACCCTCACTTGTTATATGAAAACCATATAACACAGGCGGAACACTAACTCTACTGGAACGTCTAAGAGGTAAGGACTCGTCAATCGGTTCAACAAGAGTTTCCTCCTCGGGTTGAGCGCCAGTGTTAGAGGTTCCTTCATCTCTTGATTCTAGAAGCTCTTCAAGATCAATTTTCCTCCCACTGTCCTCTTGACATATGAGTTCTCGCTCTCAGAAAACCCCTCTCCTCGCAACGAAGACAACATTGTCACTCGGTCTATAGAAGAGATATCCAAAGGACTTCTACGGATAGCCGATGAAAATACACCGCTCACTATGAGGCTTGAGCTTGTCGTGAGTCTCTCGTCTTACGAAAGCCTCGCAACCCCAAACCTTGATATGTGCCAACGAGGGAGCTTTCCCTATCCACATTTCGTGAGGTGTTTTGGCAACCTTCTTAGTAGGGACTAGATTAAGGATATGGGCGGCAGTCTCTAAGGCATACCCCCAAAATGAGATAGGTAACGAAGCACGACTCATCATGGAACGAACCATGTCTAACAAGGTTCGATTGCGCCTCTCAGCCACACCATTCAACTGCGGTGTCCTAGGTGGTGTCAATTATGAAACAATTCCGCATTCCTTGAGGTAGTCGTGGAATTCAAGACTAAGGTACTCACCACCTCGATCGGATCAGAGCATCTTAATTTTCCTGCCCACCTGATTCTCCACTTCTTGCTTAAACTCTTTGAACTTTTCAAAGGTTTTTGACTTGTGCTTGATTAAGTAGATATACCCATATCTGCTATAATCGTCGGTGAAAGTCACATAGAAGCGGTTCGCATCCCTTGTGGTGGATCTAAAGGGCCCACATACATCGTTATGTATGAGATCCAATAAACCCTCACCCCTTTCAGAAGTACCAGTGAATGGTCACTTGGTCATCTTTCCAAGTAAACAAGACTCGCACACGTCATCGTCCCTTAGGTCGAACGACTCCAACACTCCATCATTTTGGAGTTGGGCTATGCGTTTCTTGTTAACATGTCCAAGACGACAATGCCACAAGCATGCTTTGTCCAAACTATTGGAAGAATCGATATGCAACACATCATTTCCTAAGTTATCTACAACCATCACAGTTTCATATATACCATTACAAGGAAATGTTTCAAAATAGAGAGAACCATTAAATAAAGCATTAATAGAACCTTTTTCATTATCAAACGAAAATCTAAAACCTTGTTTATACAAACCATGAAAAAAAATAATGTTTCGTGTCATTTATGACGAGTAACATCAATTATTCAAATCTAAACCTAACCCACTACTAAGCACTAAAGAGTAAACTCCAATCTTGGTGACATGCGACGCTTTCCTATTCCCCATGATCAAGTTTATCTTCCCATGCTCCACATCCCTACTTCTTCTTAGACCCTGCAAACCAGAACAAATGTGAAAACCACATCCTGTATCGAGGACCAAAGACATAACATGTGATGAGTTGTTAGAATGAATAGTATAAATACCTACGAAGGATGGCTTTATCCTCCCATCCTTGATATCTTGCAAGTACTTCAGGCATCTTCATTTCCAATGCCCTTTCTCATGGCAGTAGTAACACTCTGCATCCTTCGGGTTGGAGGAGGGTGCAGCGGGACCAACCTTGGTTCCATTAGGAGTTGATGCAACAAATTTGTCTTTCAAACTACTCTCAGTAGTCCTTAGCAGGCCTTGAAGCTTGCTTAGAGTGACCTCTTCCTTGTTCATGTGGTAGGTCATACGAAACTGGTTGTAAAAAGGAGGTAAGGAGTGTAGAATGATATCTATGGCCAACTCCTCATCGAAGTTAACATTTAACTTCAGCAAGCGGTCCACATATCTTTGCATTTTCTGCAGGTGGGCCGTGATGGACTCTCCATCCTTCATTTTAGTAGTGATCATCGCAGCGATGATCTCGTACCTTTCCTGCCTCGCGCTTTGATGGTACCTATCCATCAAATCTTGATGCATCTCGTAGGGGTAGTAGTCCTCGTAGGACTTTTGGAGTTCAGTGGTCATTGTCATGAGCATGATGCAATGAACTTTCGTAGCATCTCGCTCATGATCCCCATAGACAGTAATTTCTTCGGGAGTAGCAGTGTTGAAATTGACTTCTTTCAGCTCCTTGTCGAGAACATACTCCTTGTCCTCGTAACAGGTGACCATTCGGATATTGCGGATCCAATCATTAAAGTTGGACCCATCGAATATCACCCTCCCACACAAGTTCATGAGTGAGAATGAGCCGGAAGGGGTCGAGCCAGAAGCGTTGTTGTTGTTTGAAGTAGATATCTAAAATAGAAAAGGAACAAAGTTTAGATTAGATAAGAATCCCCAATTTAACACCCAAATGAAAAATTAGGGCTAGGACCCAACACAATTATTCACAATTTAGAAGAGGGACTCCGTAATCTAAATTGCAAATAATTTGAAGGTAAGTGAATGACGATTCAATAATTTCCACCATGAAAAATGAAAAAGGGTTTTAAGTTTTAAATGAATTGAAACTCCTAGACTCTTTTGAGATTCATTGAACTTTTCAATGACATGTTTAATTCTCGATATGCCCTTCAAGTTTGTGACTGGGATACCGAGGATCACAAACAATGTGTGAATAACCATGCAAATGTACTTGGTGCTCTCGATGTCATTTACCACCTAATCAATGTGTCGGTTAACCACACACGCTCCATTGATCTATGATAAACATCGATCCACCCTTTGCCACCATTGCTAGTCCATATTAGTGTGCCGGTTATCCACGCACGCTCCACTAACGACTTGGCAGGGTGCAAAGTGTAATTTCATGGAATAGCATCATTTCACATTTTTCCTAAAGTAACTAAGATTGAGAATTTTATAAAAAACATTTTGTTACTTTATTAAACATTATACTTTTAATGAGGAATTAGTTGCCCTATTCTACCCGTTCGGCTAACGACCTTCCACCAATCAAGGAAGCGGTGGGTGAGAGTGGACACCTATTAAACTATCATTTTATAGGCAGCAACCTTATACCCCCTTGATAAATCGGCTTTGTGAATGAGGCCTACTAACGGTAAGACTAGCTTAATCTTACGCACACACACACACACACACACATATATATATATATATATATATATATATATATATATATATATATATATATATATTATTAATCTTATAATATTATAATAGTATAAGGATTGAATTTTAAACTTGTAAAATTCTAGGGTTTAGAATTTAAATATTTCAAAATTAAACTTTTAATAAAAATTTAAAATCCAAAACTTGAGGGCAAGTTTTGAAACTTTTCAAAACTTTCTAGATCAAATTACAAATAATTTAATTAAACAATTAATTAGTGATTATCTAAATTTGACTTAATTCAATTTCATGGCAAGATAATACAATCAAATAATTCAAATAATTAAAGTTATCATATAAGGCAATGATTATCTAATTAATTGACAATTATCTTCTATTTGGGTAAGGATAATCATATCAATTTAATAAAAATCAGATTTTATTAATCAAAAAACGTTTTTGGTAATTATCCCAATCCAAAAAAGGCCAAAATCCCGAAAGATCTGCTCTCTGACTCTCCAACTCGCCGAGTCACTAACTGGACTCGTCGAGTTCATCAAGTGACTCAGTGAGTTCATCTGTCAGAGGGCAGAAATTTCGACTTTTCAAGCAATGAATGATCAAACAAGGCATCAAAGACAACAGAAAACAACCTAGGCTCTGATACTACTGATGGGTTTTGAGCATAACATCAATCCTATGGTGCACATGCAAACCCTAAAGCTTTGGATCTAGGTTTCTCTAATTGTACATGCAAATCATCCAAAGCTTGTAAACCCTAATTCTAGCATACAAAAATCGAAAATCATAACTATACCAAGGTTAAGAAATTACCTTTCAATTGTAGCTTAAAGATCTTGAGCTTTGAGAACCTAGCACCTCAAATGCGATGCCTCTAATGAATCACAAACACCAAAGCAAGTTGGATGATCTTGGAGAGAGGGGAACGAGGCTCAAAAACGGCTCTTGATCTCTAGGGTTCGAGTGGTAGCCGAAAATGTGAAGCCTAAGGTCCTTTATATAGGTGAGCTGCTACGGTTTCAGTCAAAACCCTAATTGGATTGGTTAGGCCTTAAGCAGTCCACATGAACCTTCCAAAAGCAGGGCTTGGACGAATTCAATGTGGGCTTCCCCCTTGATTTCGTGCACCCCTTTCTAAGGGATCCACAGCCCAAAATCCAATTATCTTATAACTGCAATTCCATTCCCCTAGGTTCAATTACAATCTTTTGACCACAAAATTAATTCTTAATTAATTCTTGACCAATATTAATTAACAAATATGATTTCTCTTTTAATATATTATTCATATAAAACCATAATAACCTTTTTCTCCATTAATCATCTAGTCAAGTTGTTCTGGTGAAGGCAACCCAAAAGGACCATGCTACAATCGGGTCAAGTACATACCAAATATAGTTATGGGCTTAGACACCTAATCCAACAAAGTATACTTAACTGAAGCATTACTTTTGATTTGACCAATCTGTGCAAGTTTCATCATTATTTCAAATCTTTCCATTTCTAAAGACTTTTGTGTATTTGTTATTTCTCATAAAACTATGTGCATTTGTAAAAATGGTAAATGTTAAAGAAAACATAAGTTCATTTATTTTTCTTTCATATCATACTAATTTCAATTCTTTGTATTGCAACATTTATAGCATTTCATGTTCAATGTTGAATTACAATTTTAATGTACTTTAGCTTTTACCCGTTATAGCAATGCACTTTCATTTTCATGAACCAAGACAACAAGATTTACTGTACATTTGCTTTCAATCTTTTGTTTATTGTCATGTTCATCTCTATTAAATTATTTATAAGAAGTTTTACATATGTAAATATGTTAATCGTTGATCCATGTGTTGAATACAAGACAATACCTATAAATGTTAGATTATTTACATACTTTCTTTGAAGATTTGGGATATGTTACCCTTCGATGAAATTTCATAGTTCATATTGTCAACTACATCCTGGCCTATTAAAAGGTTGGACAAATATCCATCAATCCCCAAGAATTAACTAAAACCCAAATCACATGGAAGTTAGGTTTCATAATAACATCCTCAACATATAAAACTGAACATATTTACACATCAGCTTCCTGACCATCAAATGAAACCTAAATGCGTTTTCTCCCCATAAGAAAAAACAACCAAATGAACACACTCTTCTAAAATTAAACTAAATTTGAATAAAAAATGTAATTCAAATCCTCACGTAAGTAAATGTATTGTTACCATTATCAAATAAAAGAATAACTACTTAATTACAAGCATGTTAAAACAATTTTACATGGTCAACATTGGTAATGAGCCATTTAAGTTCATAATTGTTTGATTTTATATTTTTAAATTTTTTTTCATGATACTTCAAATTGTAGTTTTGAACATGAAGGAGGCCCAATAATCCTATCATGTAAAAACTTGATCAGTGGAGTGCATTTCAAAAGGGAAGACACTTCGAAGTGTTGGACATAATTATATGGACTGAATATATGGCCATTGGATTGGGGGCAAGGTAGATACCGAGAGACTTACGACACAGTTCAAGATCTGTTAGAACCTTTTTTTAGTTTAAAGAATTTAATTTTGTCAAAAGGAAATGCAATCCTGGTTCCTCGCGTGTGTTGGATGCTCTTACTATTGTTGCAATCGAAATCACTACCCTGACACATGATTACCGATGCTTAAATTTCTTTCTCTTATAAATTTGTGATTTTTATCACAAGTTTTCTTGATTTCGGTTTATGAGTACAGGTTAGTGAAAGCTGACTGTATATTGATCGGAGAGTCGCCAATAGTTGTGGCCTTTGTGGAATATTTGGTGTATAACCTCTTTTACACTTGAGTTTTTGATTTATAATTTTCAATTTTAGCAAGTTTAAATGAAAAATAGTGCTAAAGGTTGACATTTTGTCAAATATCTTTACAGATCTAACATTATATCATGATTTATTTTGTGAAGGTTTCAGAGAGTGACGAACTGTCTATAGCTTCAAATGAAGAAGATGAAGTGAACTTATAGAAAACAACCAGATGTGGCAAAGTTTTTCCACATTGACCCACAACGGAAACATCCATCTTTTGTTACCGGTAAAGAAGGAAGATGGGAAAGTTAGTTTTTTAAGAAGCGACGATTAATTTCAAGTCAAGTGCTAAGGAAGAAAGGAGATGGATTTAAATCTAGATTGGTGCTCGTCAATCATCAATAAGGATGACCACTAGGTGTTTGATGAAATTCCAACCCAAAAAAAATTTGTTTCTTTCTGTTTTATTGAATCGACTTCTAACTCTTGACAATCCACCCATTTATAGCATTTTACTTTCCCTTTTTTGGTTTTGAGCACAATATACTTTAGATAACGGTAAAAAATATATACCCAGATTACCCTCCATGGGTCGTGCTTAGCACGGGCCTCAAACTTTTCTAGTATATATATATATATATATATATATATATATATATATATATATATATATATATATATATATATGACAAAGTATATCTATTAATGATTCAATTTTGTAGTTTTGTTGATGTAGATATAAGACCAGAGGGAGTGGTGCGGCATGGACCACACTCCCTCTGCCACATAAGCCTTCAACACCGCCCCCTGGGTGCACCTTAGGGTGCACTGCGGCTTTCGGAGGGTGCGATCTATGGACGATTTTAATTGCCTGCTCACATTTGACCGTTGCAAACGGTCCAAAATCTGATTTTTTAATTTTTTTTTCTCTTTTAAACTTTAACACCTATTTAAACCATTCAACCCTTCTCATTTTTTATACTTATCTACTACATTACCTTTCAAAAAATATCTTCGTCCGATTCTTCTGAAGAGTTTGATGTTATGTTCGATTTTGTTGTCGCTGATGCTACATCTGCTAAACAAATGTGTGAAGCAGCATGCAATAGGGCATCTGCCA
The DNA here is from genome assembly GCF_052849685.1 of Lactuca virosa. Lineage (NCBI taxonomy): Eukaryota > Viridiplantae > Streptophyta > Magnoliopsida > Asterales > Asteraceae > Lactuca > Lactuca virosa. The sequence continues at coordinate 23,136,558 of NC_136431.1, read as the reverse complement.
GTGCTGAACAGAGAACACGGAGATATATTTTTAGAGATCGTGAAGATGCAAACCAACGTCTGATACACGACTACTTTCAAGAAAATGTCACTTTTCAAGGATACTACTTTAGAAGGCGCTTTAGAATATTCAAATCATTGTACGAACGTATAGTCGAAGATGTAACGAGGGAGTGTGATTTTTTTCGAGCAACGACCCGATGCTAGGGTTACACCCGGTTTCACCCCTTTACAAAAATGTACAGGTGCACTTCGTCAGTTAGCATATGACATCCCTCTTGATGCGTTGGACGAGAGTTTTAGGATGTCAGCTAGGACCGCATGAGATAGTCTACATTATTTTTGCAAAACTATTATTCAGTTTTATGGTCCAAAATATTTACGTAAGCCTACACGCAATGACATCATAAAATTGCATTATCATCATGCTAGCGTACATGGCTTTCCTGGAATGTTAGGAAGTTTAGATTGTCTACATTGGGCATGGGAAAATTGTCCCGCCTCACACCATGGTCAATTTACCCGAGGTGATCATGGGCATCCAACGGTCATACTTGAAGCGGTGGCATCACAGGATCAGTGGATTTGACATGCTTTTTTTGGTTCTCCTGGATCCCTCAACGACATTAACGTTCTTAATCGGTCACCTATATTTAACAACATATACGACGGATCTGCACCGGATTCTTCTTTCCAATTGCGTGGAACACCATATAAATATGGTTATTATCTAGTTGATGGGATCTATCATGATTATGCAGTTTTTGTTAAATCGTTTACGTGCCCGAATGATGCTCGTCGGAAAAAATTCAAGAAAGCTCAAGAAAGAGCTAGGAAGGATGTCAAGCGGGCTTTTGGAGCTCTCAAGAAACGTTGGTTTATATTGAAAAAACCAACAATTTTTTTCAGCGAGGAAAAAATGCATGAAGTCATGTATGCATGTATAATACTGCATAATATGATTATCGAAAATGAAGGAAGAGCGATATATGAGTATGATGAAGAGGAAACCATTCCCGCGACACAAGGAATAGAAATTGGGGGCGACGAGTATATTGAAAAGAGAGTAGAGGTTCGTTGCAATGAAACATTTCACAATCTTCGTATAGATTTGGTGGAACACATTTACAGGATGCAACACATTGACCTCAATTTGGATCCGAAGGAGGACCCGGAAGACGAGTTCTCAGAGGACGACTCCATGTAGTGCGTTTATTTTAAATTGTTTAATGTATGTTTTTTTGAGTTTGTAGGTTTTAAAATTTCTAGTGTGTGTGTTTTTTTTATTATTTTATTATTTATTATTTTTAAGTTTGTAGGATTTCTATTTGGGTAATGGAAGGTAATGTTATTTTTATTTTGAAGTAATGAAATGAATGATTTTTATTAAAATTATAGTTTTTATTTAATTAAAAAAAAACCCAAAGTGTGGCATCACTCCTTGGATGTGGTATGAGACCACATTTTTGTGGTAATGAGTGAGATGATCCCTATGTGTCAATGCGGTTTCATGATAGAGCGCGACACCACTCCCTCCAGCCTAAGAAACCATGGACGTGATACTCAGTCACTTATCGGTGTATTTGATGCGTATATGATCATTGAAAATTCGGAGAAAAAGAAATATGCCGAATTTCTCTTATGAATATCGTGTACTCGATTATGAGACTCTAAAGTCTAAATTATTTATTTTGGGTATCAGGCTTGGCCCAAGAAAGATGGACAACTTAGGTGACGAATCAAGGCCCATGTGATGGCTATTGCCCCAAATGAGATTTTTAATTTGTAAATATATATAAGAATTAGAAAAGTATTTCTGATCATAAAAAAAAACTACAGCGAAATTCTATTTATAAATTCACAAAGCTGTAACATAAAAGATACAAGTTATCAATTCGGGTTGAATCTATTAATAATATAATTATCTTTATTTTTTATAGATTATTATTAAACAAATAGAACCGATAAAATTGATCAAACTCAGTCCGAACCAACCTAAAATTAACATGTTTGTTGAGATTTCAACTCATTTAAGTTAAATGAGTCAATCCACTTAACCCAAAATTTTAATTAAATAGGATAATTTGGGTAAAAATTATCAACACGTAAATTCATTTAACTTTAATGTATATGTAATTTAATAATTATTAAAAATTTTATTATGTAGAGCATTAATCTAAGTATTAATTTATAAATTATAATGTTATATTATTATTTATGTTTTATACATTGTTTTGAGAAACGAATCGGTTAGCAAACCACCTACCTTACCTATTCGATGGTTCAACCAGTCGGACAAAAAACTAGATTTAGGGATGAGCTTTAGAACCGGACCGGTTCGGAACCGGAACCGGTTTTCCTATAATATCAGAACCGGGAATCGGACCGCCGGTTCCGGTCCCGGTTTTCCGGTTATTTTTCAAATTAGAATCGGCTGAAATGTTGTAGACGATATGTTATCTTCTGGAGCTTGTAAATGGTTCAATATTTAACCAAATTATGACTTTTTACATTTTAAATTGAAGTACAAACACTAAATTACATGATGAAAAAAGAATCAAGTAATTCCGACTTCATATGAGTAAGTTATGCACATTCTAAAAGCGGGACAGATTCCAAAAAAAAAATGTTGAAACAAAAAATATGCAGCATTGATATGTTGTCTTCCGGGTCTATAGTTGATTCAATATCTAACAAAAATATGTGTTTGTACAGTCTAAAATGAATTACAAACACCAAATTACATGCTAGAAAAAAAAATTCAAAAAAAAAAAATTCACAAAAACAAAGCTGAAATACAAAAAACGTAGCATCGATATTCTTTCTTTCGGGGCATGTGTCTGATTCAATATCTAACCAAAATACATGTTTATAGAGTAAAAAATGAATTACAAACTCCAAATTGCATGTTGGAAAAAAATCAACTAATTCTGACTTCATATGAGTAAGTTATGCGCATTTTAAAAAACAGAAAAAATGTCAAACCGATTTTGGTTTTTAGAACCGGAAAAAATGGAGAACCGGTAACCGGACCTTATTACCAATTCCGGTTTCGGTTTTTAGAACCGGGACCAGTTTTCATAAAAATGGAGAACCGGTAACCGGACCTTATTACCAATTCCGGTCCGGTTTCGGTTCCGGCGGTTCTAATACTCGTCCCTAAACTAGATATGTTTGCCCTATTAACAGACCAAATTGAAGTAAGTGGTTAAACCAAAAAATGGCCAAAATATAATGGTTTTTCTATATATTGTCCTATTCAAAAGAACCGGTTTTAAATATTGACAACACTTTCTTTAACTTTCATTCATATCTATTTCCTTTTTATCTTTTAATTTCTTTGGCTCTTTGAATCAATATCAGTAACAATATAATATCAGTAATAATATAATTTATTCTAAAATGTCTAGCTTGGCCCTAATTTGTCGACGTATAAAGGTTTGGATGGTTGAATAATTTTATTTGGGATCAAAGGATATAAAGGATATGTATTAATGATTTTGAAGAACAATAGTGGTTGATCATGTATAAATTCAAGTTAGGCAACAAGAGGTTCAATGAGATCCATATGATAGCAACAAGTGCTTCAATAGAAAATCAAGTTAAAAAAATTTCGAATTTGTGAGAGATCCAAGAAACTCGATCATAATGTTGGAATCATATTCATCTAATAACCATGTTTTAGGTTGGAGTGAATGGTGTTGAGCTCACCGAGCTTTACCTAAGCCAAACAACTCTTTACCACAAGGGATTGTCGAGTTGGAAGAAGTGAGGGAGAATAAGATAAACTCTCACTCCTCTACAACTGGTTACAAAGTCCTCGCCAAACTCGACACGCTGAGCTCGAGGGTCGGTGTGTTGCCTGCCGAGCTGACTGATCAACAGGTGTCGAGCCCTTCCCGAGTCCACTCCTTGTAACCTTATAGGAGCCTAATATTTTTATAAGTTATAACCATCTACAAGTCATGTACAAATTATGGTGGCCTGATGAATTAAAAATCAAGTATTATCCCATGATATGATAGTAAACTTATTTTCGTAAATTAAATAAAACTATTACGTACATCAAATCCATACTTTGAAAATTCCAATAAACTACCAAATAACATGTGTAACATGACTATATTTGTTATACTTGAGATAAAACTTTATTTTCTAGAATTTATTTCCACCGCATGGAAAACCTCAATAAAGAAAAAAGATAACTGCCACCTTCTTTTTAGAGATACAAGTCAAAACCACATTTATGAGCATTGATTTGAGTTTGGTGCATGTATGGCTTATAACTTTTCCCTTTGAGAGTCAACAGATTTCAATCTCAATTAAGCAAGAAATTGCTTTAATTGAGTCTTGAATCTTGAGAGGTAGATCATCAAATGGGGATAAGTTATACTTCGAGAAGGATGATGAATGGTAGTGCTTTAATCGCTACTTTGGTTGTTCTAACGTTGTTAATACATCCGGGGAGGGCTGGGATGTACGGGTGCTGGGGTGGGTGTCTCAATCAGTGTGTACTTATCGCTGACAAAAAGCCTGAAGAAAAATCACCATGTTATTGGAATTGTTTAGCCAAATGCTTTCCTCAATCAGATCAAATTTCTTCAACCCATTCATCATCGGCTAGTGAAATTGCTGGATCTTCATTACCAAATACCCCTCCCATACCTATCAATAACAAACCCACATTTCCTCATTTTGGCTTGGGTAAAAAGTATTATTGCTTCATCGGTTGTTCTTTGCGAAGTTGTGTTATCCATGGTCATGGTAAATCTCTCTCTCTCTCTCTCTCTCTCTCTCTCTCTCTCTCTCTCTCTCTCTCTCTCTCTCTCTCTCTCTCTCTCTCTCTCTCTCTCTCTCTCTCTCTCTCTCTCTCTCTCTCTCTCTCTCTCTCTCTCTCTCTCTCTCTCTCTCTCTCTCTCTCTCTCTCTCTCTCTCTCTCTCTCTCTCTCTCTCTCTCTCTCTGAGTTTAATTAATTTCCGAACATAAACACATGTAAATTATGATATATTGTGAATTTGTGATAGTCCCTTTTAGATTTTGTAGTTAATAGAGGTGATTAAACTTTTTAGAATAAAATCAAAAACCAAATTTGGCTTTGAAGCAAAACTATTAGTAATTTGTGCGTAATATACAAAAGGTAACAAGTTGAAAATCTCTAGGAAAACATATTATTTAATATGTCTTGTATATTAACAAGGTTTTCATAAATATGAAGTAAGTAAAGAGGAATTAATACATATTTTTGTTGTCATTAATGTTGACTTATTTATTGTATGTTTGTATGACTTGATTTTGCAGCTGTCGATTTGAAGCTCTGTCTCATAAAGTGCACCCACAAATGCAAATAGTACTTGGTGTTTAGGTTTTGGTTCGTTTGTATTATTTTATTTCTAATATTCCCGTAAAACCAGAAAAAAAAATGATATAAACGAACTACAGCTTATGTTAGACACATAGAGTCGAAAAAGAACACTTGTTGTTGAAATAAATTAGATATGTGTAAACCATAGTCTGGCACTTGTGTATCTCATATGTGAACAACATTAAGCACTAATTAAATAAAATGTTACTTTTAAATTTAATTATCATCGTACTATAGTCTCGATATATATATATATATATATATATATATATATATATATATATATATATATATATATATATATATATATATATATTTCTAGTGATAAATAAAAAAAATATAACAAAATAATAATACTATATGATCTAGTGACATTTAATTGTCAATAAAAAAAAGTTGAGAGTCAAGTATTGTTAGCAGTACTTAATAAAAAAACGACGAACCGTTGTATTAATTTGTTGAGATTGTTTTATCATTTTATAAAAAAAAACTTGAAAATATTTTATCTTTGATATCTCGTCTTTAAGGAACTGTAACTTATTGAATATGTAACAAAATAATGTAAAATTATAATCTAAAGTGATGTACACACAATAAACTACATGTCGGAAAAAATATCATGTTATTCCAACTTCAAACGAATGAGTTATGAAAATTTAAAAAATTTCACATATTCAACGTTATGCAGAAAAACTAAAAATATTTCAGCTTTCATACCCGGTCTTCAGGAGACTCTAATATATATGTTACCAAATAAAGTGAAATTATAGTATAAAATGAAATGCAAATAGTAAACATGTTACAAAAAATATTATATCATTCGGACTTCAAATGAATGAGTTATGACAGTTTAAAGAATTTTATAAATTTAACATTTTGTAAATTTATTTTAACAATGATTGTTTCTGTAAATTTAGTTAAATATGGCTCGTTTATGTTAATTTTTTTAATCTCGCACCCTTTATATATTTTTATTGACTCATTTTTTATTTAGTTAAACATGGCTTCAAGAGGTATTTTGTATTCTAAAATACCCATTTATGTCAATTTATTTTACTCCGAGCTGTTTCTGTAAATCTACTTAAATATGGACCATTTAAGTTAATTTTTTTAATCCCACGCCTTTTATGCAATTTTTAATACCAAACCTATTTTTTATATTTAGTTAATTAGGGAGGGACTGTTTATGTAAATTTACTTTAAAATGGACCATTTCTGTAAATGTAGTTAATCAGGTACCAAAATTGATGTCTTGTTGACTATAAAGAAGTTGTCTCACTCTCTCATAGATGTGATTGTGTGTGTCAGTGTGTGTATTTTATCGTATGTGTATGTATGTTTGCCGCTAAAATATTTTGATTCTGTTTGCTTATTTTTGTTTTTTTTACTATAATTACGTTTCAAAACTATTATATATCGATGTACTTATTTATTTATAATTTCAATCATTTATTATTTGAATTATCGATTTATAAATCTTTAATATTCATCACTTAACTATTTAACATTTTTTTATATTCAGCTAGTGTTATACACGACTTGCTAACCTTATAAATAAAGACAACTAATAAAATAATTTCAACAAACTAATACACCAGCTCATGGTTTTTTATTAAATACTACCGCCTCCCGGTAAATATTTGACTCTCAACTTTAGTGCCTATGAGGTCCAAATCTTTTCTAGGACGACAATAAATACAACAGGTGTCATAAATTATAGAGAGAATAAATCAAATTGTTTTTTTTGGACATAAAGCTTCACGATGTGGGTCTAACCGTATGGTGTGGTGGCTGGAACCATACCTAGGAATGTTAGTGATTAGGGTTTAGGCCCAAGCCCTTTAGGGTTTAGTCATTGCCCTTTAGGTATTCTCTATATATTCTAATGTAATTGTCTTTTGAGAATCAATCAATCATTTATTCAAAATGGTATCAGAGCTCTAGGTTAAAACTTTGTTGCTGACCACAACCCACAGTCACCGCCTTCCACCTTCGACGACTTTCTCTAATAGTCGTCGGAGATGTCTTTATTATGTTCCATATTTTTCATTTTCTTTTCTTTTCCGCCTAAATAATAAAATAGCCACCGGCACCAAACTAGAGCTCTTTCATCAGTTTCTTCCACTGTCTCGTCTACTTCTACCTCCTCCTCAGATGACCCCTGCCTTTGGGCCTTCTGCCTCCTACTCGGCTGACCACTTCTTCATATCTCTTTTCCGATTCAGCCCCTTCTGATGTTGTTGTTGCCTTCCTCTGATGACACATTCTCCGTCGGGCAACCTCTGATATGTAGTCGTTTCTTTCTCTATCAACATTGCAGTTGCCAATCTCATCGGAATTGGCTCCGTCCGCCTCAGCTCGAGCCTTCTTTCTTTCTCGCTGCCTTTCTCTGGACTCCTTTGTCGGTGGTGGTTGCATGATCATCGCCGATGCTGCCCTTTTTCTCTTTTTCTACAACGGAATCAACTATGGCTGCCGCTTCTTCTCTGTTCTTCTCCGACGACTAGTCGATGTTAACCGCCATTGTTAGTGTTAGGATCGAGACACTTAACACACGACTTTAAACACACGCACAGCTCACGAATTATAGAAAAACAAGAACACAATGATGAACACGAGGGATTTAACGTGGTTCAGTCTTTCTCTGACCTACGTCCACACGAGGGTAACTAGGAGTGTTTATTTCTTCTTCTATGTGTTATCAAACTACAGATACAATACAATCTTATATAGGATTGAATGGAGAAAAGGAAAGCCACAAAACATGGTCCGTAAGAACCGGATCACCATTCCTTTTTAATCAACCTTTTTTGACTAACTTTTCTGTGGACCACTTTGACGTGGATTCACACTCAACAATCTCCCACTTGAAGCCACGAAACAATCTTTACCATAGCTTCAACTGTGTATCTGTATTTCTGTAAAAACTTTTGATCTTGACTCCATCCTAGTTACCCGGCCTTCTCTTCAATTATCCTGAAGGCCAGTTGAAGCTATGCAAAGCTTCAACTTCTCTAAGGTGACAACCTTAGTCAACATATCAGCTGGATTTTCAGTTCCTTTGATCTTATTCAACTTCAGAGTGCCATCATTAATTCTTTCTCTGATGAAGTGATATCTCAGCTGTATGTGCTTTGTCTTCGAATGGAAGACGGGATTCTTTGCAAGATGAATTGCACTTTGATTGTCACAAAATAATGCACAATCATCTTGTTCTTTGCCAAGTTCGTTGAGAAAATTCTTCAACCATATAAGCTCTTTGTTTGCTTCAGCAACTGCCATATACTCTGCTTCTGTGGTTGAAAGGGCAACACTTTTCTGTAGTTTGGACATCCAACTTACCGCAGTGCCTCCCACTGTAAAGACATACCCTGTGGTGCTTTTGTATGACTCTTTACAACCACCAAGGTCTGCATCTGCATAACCCCTCAGAATGACTTCTTTTCCCTTGAAATGCAATGTCATCTTTGAAGTCCCCTTCAAATATCTTAGCAACCATTTAACTGCTTCCCAATGTTCTCTCCCCGGATTGGACATAAACCGACTAATAACTCCCACTGCATGAGCGATATCTGGTCTTGTGCATACCATTGCATACATGAGGCTACCAACAGCAGATGCATACGGAACTTTAGCCATTTCTTTCTTGTCTTCATTTGATTTGGGTGACTGAACTTTAGAAAGCTTAAAGTGACTTCCCAAAGGTGTGCTTCTGATCTTGGCATCTTTAAGGCTGAATTTCTCTAACACTTTCTCAATGTACTTCTCTTGAGAGAGTGTCAAAGAGCCATCTTCTTTGTTTCTGGAAATACTCATCCCGAGTATTTGGTTTGCAGCTCCCAAGTCTTTCATCTCGAATTCTTCAGACATTTGTTTCTTTAACTTCTTGATCTCTGACATGTCTGAACCGGCAATCAACATATCATCTACATAGAGTAGTAGAATGATATAAGAACCCTTAAACTTCTTGATGTAACAACAATGATCATTGTCACATCTCTTGTAACCAACTCTTCTCATGAAGTTATCAAACTTCAAAGACCATTGTCTGGGTGCTTGTTTCAGACCATACAAACTCTTCTTCAATTTACACACCAAGTTTCCATTGCCTTTAACTTGGAAACCCTCTCGTTGTGTCATGTAAATGTCTTCTTCTAGGTCACCGTGTAGAAAAGCTGTTTTGACATCTAGCTGCTCTAGATGCAAACCTTCTGCTGCTACAATACTGAGAACAAGTCTGATAGTGGTCATCTTTACTACTGGAGAGAATATTTCATTGAAATCGATCCCCTCTTTCTGTTGAAAACCCTTGACTACTAATCTTGCTTTGTACCGTTTGGTACCATCATGTTCATCTTTGACCCTGAAAACCCATTTATTTTGAAGAGCCTTCTTCCCAACTGGAAGCTTTGTTAAGTGTCAGGTGTTGTTCTTCTCAAGCGACTTCATTTCATCTTTCATTGCTAGCTTCCACTGCAATGAATCTTTCAACCCTATAGTCCCTTTTAGATTTTGTAGTTAATAGAGGTGATTAAACTTTTTAGAATAAAATCAAAAACCAAATTTGGCTTTGAAGCAAAAACTATTAGTAATTTGTGCGTAATATACAAAAGGTAACAAGTTGAAAATCTCTAGGAAAACATATTATTTAATATGTCTTGTATATTAACAAGGTTTTCATAAATATGAAGTAAGTAAAGAGGAATTAATACATATTTTTGTTGTCATTAATGTTGACTTATTTATTGTATGTTTGTATGACTTGATTTTGCAGCTGGAGTCGATTTGAAGCTCTGTCTCATAAAGTGCACCCACAAATGCAAATAGTACTTGGTGTTTAGGTTTTGGTTCGTTTGTATTATTTTATTTCTAATATTCCCGTAAAACCAGAAAAAAAATGATATAAACGAACTACAGCTTATGTTAGACACATAGAGTCGAAAAAGAACACTTGTTGTTGAAATAAATTAGATATGTGTAAACCATAGTCTGGCACTTGTGTATCTCATATGTGAACAACATTAAGCACTAATTAAATAAAATGTTACTTTTAAATTTAATTATCATCGTACTATAGTCTCGATATATATAAATATATATATATATATATATATATATATATATATATATATATATATATATTTCGAGTGATAAATAAAAAAAATATAACAAAATAATAATACTATATGATCTAGTGACATTTAATTGTCAATAAAAAAAAGTTGAGAGTCAAGTATTGTTAGCAGTACTTAATAAAAAAACGACGCACCGTTGTATTAATTTGTTGAGATTGTTTTATCATTTTATAAAAAAAAACTTGAAAATATTTTATCTTTGATATCTCGTCTTTAAGGAACTGTAACTTATTGAATATGTAACAAAATAATGTAAAATTATAATCTAAAGTGATGTACACACAATAAACTACATGTCGGAAAAAATATCATGTTATTCCAACTTCAAACGAATGAGTTATGAAAATTTAAAAAATTTCACATATTCAACGTTATGCAGAAAAACTAAAAATATTTCAGCTTTCATACCCGGTCTTCAGGGGACTCTAATATATATGTTACCAAATAAAGTGAAATTATAGTATAAAATGAAATGCAAATAGTAAACATGTTACAAAAAATATTATATCATTCGGACTTCAAATGAATGAGTTATGACAGTTTAAAGAATTTTATAAATTTAACATTTTGTAAATTTATTTTAACAATGATTGTTTCTGTAAATTTAGTTAAATATGGCTCGTTTATGTTAATTTTTTTAATCTCGCACCCTTTATATATTTTTATTGACTCATTTTTTATTTAGTTAAACATGGCTTCAAGAGGTATTTTGTATTCTAAAATACCCATTTATGTCAATTTATTTTACTCCGAGCTGTTTCTGTAAATCTACTTAAATATGGTGACTCTGGAAGATCTTCTTAGTTGAACTTGAAGTGTGATTGGGGACTCTGGAGTTAGAGGACTGGTTTCATCATCTTCATAATCATTACTGGAATTATCCCCTGAGCTCCCACTGTCAGTTGAGTCATCCCCAGATTCAGGGATTTCGACTGAAGCTTCTTTCTTCTTTTCATCATCTTCAAACTCAACATACTCCTTCTGAATTTCTGGACTTTTGTTGTTTCTGTCTTTGTATAACTCAGTTTCGTTAAAGGTGACGTTCTTGCTTCGGATTAACTTTCTGTTTTCACTATCCCAAAGCCTGTAACCCATTTCGTCTGACCCATAACCAATGAATGTACACTTCTTGGTCTTTGAATCAAGTTTATCTCTGTCACCATCTTTTAACAAACTGTAAGCAGTACAACCAAAAACTTTCAGGTGTTTGAGACTTACTTCCTTCCCTTGCCACATTTCTTTTGGTAATTTAAAATCCAAGGGAACACACGGTGAACGGTTGATCAAGTAGGCTGCAGTGTTAACTGCATCAGCCCAAAATGTCTTAGGTAAACCAGAATTCAACCTCATGCTTCTAGCCCTTTTCATTCAGAGTTCTATTCATTCTTTCAGCTACACCATTCTGCTGAGGGGTTCCTGGGACCGTCTTGATCATCTTTATCCCTTGCTTGGCACAATAGTCAACAAACTCCTTGCTTATGTATTCACCACCATTATCCGACTTCAGGCATTTTACCTTCAAATCAATTTCATTTTCAACAGCATATTTCCATATCTTAAAAGTATCAAATACATCAGATTTATTTTTAAGAAAATAGACCCATACCTTGCGTGTTGAATCATCGATAAAGGTTACATAGTAGTTTTTGCCTCCTAGAGATGAAACTGGTGTTGGTCCAAATACATCCGAGTGAACAAGCTCCAACTTCTGAGCTTTCGGTGTCTTCCCCGTTTTTACAAAAGTAACCCGCTTTTGTTTCCCGAGAACACAAGATTCACAAAATTCAGTTTCGACTTTCTTCAAGTCTGGAAACTTTCCTTTCTGAGCCAACATCTTCAATCCCTTATCGCTCATCTGTCCGAGTCGTTGGTGCCATAAATTAGATGGACTCGGATTGGTGGTTACGGCATGAACACCATCACCATGTATCTCTACCATGTACAAAGTGCCTTTCTTCTTTCCTTTGGCAATCACCAAGTTGCCTTTGATCGCTTTCCATTGTCCACCCCCAAAGTGAACATCAAGTCCTTCATCATCCAACTTACCAACTGAAATCAACTTTCTCCTTAAGTTTGGGATAACCCTGACATCTTTCAATGTCCAGGTGGTTCCCATGGAGGTCTTCAAATCTACGTCTCCTATACCCGTAATATCAAGCACTTGATCATCGGCCAAACTAACTTTGCCAAAGTCACCTGTCTGTAGGTTCTTGACAATATCTGGGCATGAGACAGCATGGAAAGAAGCACCCGAATCCATAATCCAGGATTCCATTGAATTCTCAACACAACATATGAGACAATCTCCCGATTCTTCAGAGGATATATTGTGTACTTCTTTCTTTGCAGCTTGTGGTTTTGGACATTGGTTTCTAAAGTGACATTTTTCTTTGCAATTCCAACATTCAATATCTTTTCGGTTCTTGGACTGCCCCCTTTTTCTAGACTTTGATCTGCCTCGACTACGTCCTCTTTCGTTTCTTCTTCCTCTACTTTCTGTATGCAATAAAGAACTAGAACTAGAAGTCTCACCATTGCTTCTCCGTCTGGTATCTTCATTTACAATCAAGTCACGAATACTCTCGAAAGTGAGTTTAATAGTGTCGGATGCACTACTAACAGCTGTGACGGTGCCTGAACAACTATCGGGCAAAGATGATAAAAGGAGGAGCGCTTGTACTTCATCTTCAAACTTTATTGCAACTGAGGCTAAACGAGAGATAATCGAGTTAAACTCGTTTATGTGAGCGGTAACTGACATGCCTTCCTTCATTTTGGTGTTAACCAATTGTTTGATGAGGAACACTTTGTTGGAAGCGGACGGCTTCTCGTACATGTTGGACAAAGCCTTAAATACTCCATAAGTGGTTGTTTCATTAACAATGTTATACGCAACACTCTTTGCCAATGAAAGCCTAACTACACCCAAGGCTTGTCGATTCAACAACTTCCATTCTTCATCATACATGTCATCCGGTTGTACGCCCAACATAGGCAAATGCAAACTTTTCTGATACAACATATCTTCAATTTGCATCTTCCAAAATCCATAATCGGTTCCATCAAACTTGTCAATTTTGATTTTACCATTTTCTGCCATTTTTGCAATTTTCTGAAAGAACAGGGACCTGTTTTGTAATTTTCTGGAACTTTAGGGACCAAATCTGAGTTTTTCAAATTCTGCTACAGTGACGCTATAGTGTCGCTACATTGATGCTACAGTGTCGCTACAGTGTCGTCTTCTCCGGCAGGTCTCCGACGTACAGTGTCGTCTTCTCCGGCAAGGCTCCGGCGCTACAGTGTCGTCTTCTCCGGCGAACTGGTTTTCCCGGTGACTATTCCGGCGAACCTTTGACCGGCGATTTGGACGTCTTCCGGTGGTCGAAAAATTCAGAAAAAAATATTTTCGGAATCTTCGGAACGAGACCTTTCCAACGGTATACACCAAAATCGTTTTTTTTTACGAAAATAAATTTCGACCAAAAAACTGAAAATCACCTTCTGGAGCTAAACCAACGCTCTGATACCACTTGTTAGGATCGAGACACTTAACACACGACTCTAAACACACGCACAACTCACGAATTATAGAAAAACAAGAACACAATGATGAACACGAGGGATTTAACGTGGTTCGGTCTTTCTCTGACCTACGTCCACACGAGGGTAACTAGGAGTGTTTATTTCTTCTTCTATGTGTTATCAAACTACAGATACAATACAATCTTATATAGGATTGAATGGAGAAAAGGAAAGCCACAAAACATGGTCCGTAAGAACCGGATCACCATTCCTTTTTAATCATTCACGTCAAAGTGGTCCACAGAAAAGTTAGTCAAAAAAGGTTGATTAACTTTTCTGTGGACCACTTTGACGTGGATTCACACTCAACAGTTAGAGCTCTACCACCGCCGATGCCGCTATCTTCATCTAGCTTTTATGTTTTCTTCTTTTGTTTATTTTTTCAGTTTAATCGTCTCCACCCGATCAAAATGCGGAGGAATGTTAGTGATTAGGTCAAGCCCTTTAAGGTTTAGTCATTGGTCTTTAAGTATTCTCTATATATTCTTATATAATTGTCTTTTGAAAATCAATCAATCCTTTATTCAACAAGGAACACCACATCATGGGTGCGATTCATGGGGTTGTATTTGAGTGATGCATTTGGGTCATGCACTTGAGTGATGACCATCATGTTATGTTTGTCATTTTTGTCCGTGAGACTACTACTCTCAACAATCTCTCTATGGCCGTCATCAAAAGGAAAGCAAAAATATTTTATAAAAACTAAACTTTTTTTCTTCTTTTGATCATTGTATTTCTTTCATTTTCCCTCCTAAAATAAAAAGTTAAGAAAATATTTTCTCCATTTTCCTTAGTTCCTCTTCCTTTAAAAAAAACTCAAAAACACTCAATTTTTCCTTACACTTCTCAAAAAAAAAAAAAAAACTCAAAATGACTTATTTCCACAATTTTACTCCCATTGAGAAAAGAAAAGGGAAAAGGAAGTAAGGAGAGAAAAGAAGAAAAAAAAAATCAAAAGAAATTTGTCTTCTATGTTGTGTTCTCAAGTTGGAAAAAAGAAATGAAAAAAAAATAAAAATTTTGTTCTTTCTTTCAAAAACTTTTATTTTTTTCCACTTTCTTCCTTTAAACTATTATTTTTTTCCACTTTCTTCCTTTAAACTATTATTTTTTTCCACTTTCTTCCTTTAAACTAGAAACACTAATTTCTTTCATTTTTTTTTCTGGTATCCATCCATTTCCTTTCTATTATCTTATTAAGCTGAACTCGGGATCGGGTTATTAGAGAGGGCGCTAAAACAGAAACTAGATAGTTTATTTTATTTATTTATTTATTTATTTTAACCATTTTAAGCTTCGATGGCGTCTTCTTCACCGCTGACATCTGCCTCCCGTAATAGGCAACTTCTTCCAGTTTCCAATGGTCAGACCTCTATCTCCTTTGTCGTCTACGGTACTAGCTCTCCCTACACACACTTGTATATTGATCTCAGTGGTAATTATTTTCTAAACCAACGAATATTCCATGTTTTCATATAAATCTGCATTGATGTGAACCAAATTCGTAACAGAATTCTATGAACAATGTTCTGCTTAGGTATTCATTTGGAGTTCATTTAACATACGATAATTGCGTGTGGTTATTATAGTAGTTTGAGTGTGTTCTTATGTGGTTATTCTCTATACTACGGCCATACACGTTGAATATTGGTCCTACTTAGTTAAGTTTTTAGAAAAAGTTTGGTTCAAATGTCATTATGTATGTTTAAAAAGATGATTGATTATATAAATTGTATGTGCGATTTCTATTGTGACGTCAATGATATGAGCGAATCTGTTGATGGAGATTCTTACCATTTGAAAATGGGATGAAGTGATACAGAATACAATGTTTCATTCTCAAAGGCGTTCATTCTATTCACTTGTATTTGGTTAATATGATAGCGAGATGAATAGATGCAGATCTGGACTTAGGATATATACTTCTTCTTTTGGCCAAGTGAATTCTTGCTCCCTAGAATCATAATTCTCCATTAATATATCACCATTTTGTGCTAAGGCCTCACAACATCTCAATTATCTATTCATACTAACCAAGTGATTTTAGTGGCTACTATACTTTAGTCTATGGAAATGATTATATTCATGAAACCATTTGTTTTCATGGTCTTTTCTGCCTATTTCTTTTGTACTCAATGAAATTGACAAGACTTCAGGTGGAATCATAGAAGAAATAGAGAAATGAAGTTTGGAGGAAAACGGAGAGTGATTCCAAGAAGCAAGCAGCTTACTCTGTTCTAAACATGCTGAACAATAGAGAGAGTAGCTAAAAGCTAAAATTCATGGTAATCATCTCTTTTTGCTAACTTCTTTTAATATTCTCCAAACAACAGTGTTTTTTATTTTGGTCTTACATTCTGCATCTTTGTCTGTAGACAACATTTTGTATGTATTTAAAATGTATACAAGTTAAAGCAACTGCCTTATCTGGAAAAAGAAACTTGGGTTTTTTTTTTTAATATTATCATGTATTCAAGATATAAACACGTGGTCATTCTCTCTTAAAGCATTAAGATCTTCCACTTGAGATGCATCAGCCATGAGAACTGTAGTTCCTCTTTTCCCAAACTTCTTCTCTGCATGACAACAACTTTATAAATTGAAGAAGATATCTTCATTCACTTACAATCTAAAATTCATTATGGCATTTAAGTAATGTATTATAGTCATATAGCTCAAAATACACCATTTGCAGCTGGATTGCTTACCTGCTAAGTTCAAAAGGTCTTCTATTGAGTCTGGTAAGTGGACAAGTTTTCCTGTCCTTTTTCCATCTATTGTTTTCTCATGTGGATGATGTCCATGGATTACCACCCTTAAGGGAAATGTGTTTGAGAGAACAGAAGTGGGTGTTCCTAAAAATAATATTTTTAATTTTTTTTATTAGATTATTTACCCAAATAGAAAATAAAAAGAAAAAGTAAATAAGATTATCACCAACCTTCTCTATCATCTCGACCATAATTCGATGCTTCACGGTTTTCTGATTGATTAACTGATCTGGTTTGCTATAATGAGGATGGAAAAAAAAATGTTAGCTTTCATTTGCTAATGCTAAAATTTCATAGCAATATCAATACAATGTTTTACCTCAATATTCAAGTCCAATAAAAGCTCTGACAAAAATGGCATCTCGTCTTGCATTTCCTTCTTTAAGTCCTTGAGATACTGAGAACATAAAAATGTCAGCTTACTAAAGATCTATGCTCTTTTAGAGGGCATGAAATGACTTTAACCCTTAGGTTTATTACCTGTAAGTTTTATATTTTCAATATAGAGAAATATAAATGAGGCATTACTAGTTAAATACCTGTGTGAAGTTGGACATTATGGTCTTTCCATCATCATCAAGTGGCTCCACTAGTTGCTTGAAACGATGATGACTAATTCGGACTACTTGAGAAAGTTTCTTGCTTCTTATAGTGAAAGGTTGCGGAATGTTGAAGAGTACACCAATTTCACCAAACATATCCATTGGGCCTAATTTTATCAAAAACTGAAACATATATGAGCCTTAGTTAATTAATACCCTAGCATCAATACACATACAAATCACAATCTTTTTAAATTTAAACTCTATAAATATCAACGTACTTTCATTTATTTTTCTACTACAATATCTCACATTCATTTCTTTTTATTACTTAATCGCAATGTTAGAAAATGATATACCTGCTCCATTCCATTTTTGTGTGTCAGCACCTCCTAGATTTTATAAACCATTAGAAATTTAGAATCCCAGATAAGTAAATAACATGAGATTTAATTTATTAAAGATTTTATATACCATTGTTCCAGATACTACAATATAGAAATCTGTTGGTATCTCATTTTGTAATATAACTTCAACCTTTGGTGGAAAGTATTCTGCTTTTAAATCTGTAACCTGCCAACAAAAACCACAATAGATCATTGTCCAGGTTAACATCCATGCAGAAATAACAACATACTTTATTGATTTATTAAATGGAAAGTATTATGTGATGGATAAATTGCTACTAATATATGAAAAGAAGAATAATCCATACCAATTGTCTGCTAAGGTCATCTGAAATGCCTTTAAAAAGATAAGTCTTTTCAACAGTTTTACGAAACAGATGTTGAGAAATACTAGATCTAATCGCCTTTGGCAAATCATCTAGAACTTCTTCTTGTTGTAGCTCAGCTGTTTTAAACTTAAGTTGCATATGTGCCAACATTTGCTCTTTCAATCCTTCCGGAAGCCTATTCTTGCTCGCATATCTTAAAATCTCATTAATTGCATCCCTCTGTAGAATAAAGTACTCAAAAGTAAATAGCAGCACAAAACACATAATTAAGTGACATAATCATTATTAAAAAAAAAAGAAGAAGAATAACTTATTACCATGGCAAAAGTTCGGACAGCACTATGGACGATTAAATTGGTCATGTTTCCAATTAGATAAGAGGTGAGCCCGATGTTGAATAACATATAGAAGATATTGAATACTTTCTCTCCTGTATTTACTGCATGTAAGTCACCATAGCCAACAGTTGTAAGGGTCACAATTGACCAATACATTGAATACGTGTATCCTAACCAAATGCTTCTGTCTTCAAAGTTGTGAATAATAGATCCGATCCATGTATCATCCGACTGTTCATGATGAGTCGCTATCCAGTAGTAAAAGCATGCAGCTGAGTGCACCGCAAAAAGCGTAACCTGTCATAATCCAAATATACAGAAGCATTTGTATTAGGTTTAGTTTAGTAGCAACGTGGTTGAATAAATAGGTTTAGTAGAAGTAGTACTAACACATATTAGTTTAAGAGTTCTTGTACCGAAGTAGCTGAAGCGCGTATCCTTCTCTAGTCTGTTTAGACAACAAAATAGCTTGTTATAGTGGATTTTTGTAATTATGCTAAAAGGATCATTCTTCTGGCAACCAACCCCTGAGCTGGCTCGCACTGTTAGCTAGGTTAATGACATAAGATTTGCGGGACCACAAGGAGCTCAATTCATGTTGGAATTGAAACTCTAGTATTGTGGTTGCTGAGGCTCGAACCCTTGTCCCAAATGTATTGTATTTTGAATTTTAGACTATTTGGCAAAATATATAAAATGCGTATTCAACAATTTTGGTGGTTTGTACCTTGAGAAGAGCTCACTAACACGCCTTAGCCGCCAGAGCCTAAGAAGATTAAGAAAGCCAAAGACTTCCCCACGATGTAGTTTTCCGGTGAAGAGTCTGTATATTGCTTGAAATGGGAGTGTTGATGCCACATCCATTGGGAACATCATATGAGTGACATACCTGAAAAAACACACAAAGTAGATGGTATAATGGAAAATAATGCATTTTTTGATTTGCAAAATAAGTTATTCTGTCATGAGTTAGCCCACACTGCCTGTGTATTAGAAGCATCATGTGAGAGGTAAATCAGGTAAACAGATGCCCGTTAGGTGGTTGACATAGGAGCACAATGCTCACAAGGAGCCCAATCCATATTAAAATTAAAATTGATACTGTTGAGACCGGAACGTTTGACTGTAAGTATACCATATTGGAACCAATTGTACAATAATGCATGTTTTGGATACATTTAGAATGGTTTGTCTAGGATACCTTGTGGCTATCTTTTGATGATCATCGACAAGTAGATATGTTGACTTATCCAAATAGGCCACAAAGAAAGTTAAGAAGATGTCAACGACAAAAAAGAAGTCGACTACTAAATCGACGTATAGGAGAGATCCTGTGGCCACCTTCTTGAAAGCCAGCTCAAACGGGGATGACCATGCGGAATATATAACAAGTACCACTAGAAATGCTTGCCACCACCTACATACATTTACATCAAAGTAATCAATGACCTATTCTTTATGATCAATAAGCTATCTCAAATAGTTTTTTGAAAAGTTGACTTATAAGCTCTATTAATAGTCTCATCAAACACTACATTCCAATGAAATAAAAAAAAATAAGTTACCTTATGCATACAAAACAATCAGTAAAATAAAAAACACCTAAAAAGAAACACATCGGACAAGCGTGTTAAAAGTTGTCTAAAATATATACTCAGTCCATAAAACATTATTCCCTGTTTCCTTCAACAAATTACAATATTTTTGTAATAATATAACTTTAAAGAAACCAAAATAAAATATTTTCAATCGACTTCCATAGATCATTGAAAGCCATGATGAGGGGGGTGGTCACTGGTCAGATAATACTTGATCCCTTTAATTGCGTTTTTGGTTTAATACTATCAATCAAGCGGCGTGAATTTTTAATTTTTTTATTGATTTTATTAAAAAAATACCAATATTATATTCAATTAATTGATCTGATATTTGACTTTTAGCTATTCAATTGTTGTTTTGTTATACTAAATTAAATAGCATGACAGAGAAATATAGAATTATTACATATAAAAATAATATTATTTAGTATTTACACAAATTTAATATCCAAAAATAAACTTGCACCCGAAAGTTAATATCCAAAATAACATCCCTTAACGAAAATCAATTAAACCATATATGCTAAATTTCACAGTTTCTTGTTTTCTTCAAATGTATGTACTTTATGCAGACAACAAATCTATGCCAAATCTCAAACTTTCTTGTTTTCTTCAAGGTTAAGCCTTGTAATTTTCGTGCGAGATGCTGATATTAAATATTTTAGACAATTACAAATAAATAAAATTAATTAAATGCCGAATCTCAAACTTTTGGCTCCTTAAATCCACTTAATTTGTTTTATTTTGGAAATTGGTTGTACAAAAAAAAATTCTCTATACACAATAATTCATGTTTTATATATAGGGTTGTACATTACAATATTTAAAAAAATAAATTCTTATATGCGGACAAAAAGATAAATCAATCTTTTTATTTTTTACTCGTTTGATCTATCATAAAACGTAATTCTAATCAATTTACTTTAAAGGAAAAAAAAAATATTATTATTATTATTTTTAAAAAAAAATCAAAAATACCATATCCGATGTATAAGATTTTTGTTATAACTGAATTCCAAAGGCTTAAACTATTAAAAAAAAAGAAGAAAAAAAGTTACAAAACATTTGAAGATTTGATGAAAATAATCTTGGAAGTTTCTTCAATGGCGAAAGAACATGCAATCGTACACATTTTGATGCACGGTGTACAACATTCAAACATATAAACACTTAACTTACCTGTAGCGTCGATCATAAGGTGCAATGACATAGTCTCTAAGGGGAGGCGAATCGCCGCCAACAACAGTTCCAAAAGCTGGCAACAGACTGCTTGAGACTGATGCCAGATTGTTCATGATATCTCCACTCGAATGTCTCCGGTACAGTAATGGCACCGGAGATCGGTTTTCCGGTGACTTCTCTTTCATCTCCGGTGAGTCTTTAGACAGAGAGAGATTAGATCTATATTTTTAGGTGATGTTGATTAATAAATAGATTCGGATTAAACCAGCAATTAAGGAAGGAGGCATTGGGGTTTGCCTTGCATAATTGCATTATTCAATTCGGAGTAGAATATATTAATTAAACAAAAACCCCAACGATAATTACATTTTGCTTAAGATATTGGTGATAGGGTTTGACTTTATTGGTAAATACAAAATTTATATTTTAAATTTGTTGCTTGCTGGCCCTTGGATGGTTTGACTTTGATGTGTGTGTGTGTGTTTGGATTTGATAAAATGAACAACAGATGTTAAAAGATTGGCCATGGTTTGATGTCATGATTTGAATCAAATTGGATCATGGGTTTATGGATAGGGTTGACCCGATTGACCCAAACACACTTTTTTTCTTTTTGCTAAAATGAAAGGTTTATATATCTTCGCAAAAAGATTTTACAAAGGTTAATTTAAAAATGGGATAATCACTTGATAGGGTAAGTTAGGTGATGTTTGTTTTTTTATAAAAACCTCTTTAAACCACTTATTGCTGCGCGGCGCAGCATACGCGCAGCACTTTCCCTCTCGCAGCAGTTTGTTTTTTGGAAGACTTCAGACTACAAAACCACTGCGCGTGTGCTGCGTGGCGCAGCACTTGACTTGTCTCTTCTAACCTCTTCAGCTTTCATTTTTTCCAAGTGTTTTTTTAAGAATTTTTGTATAACTTTTTTTTTTTAACTTTTTTTTAAACTTTGATTTTCTTAAATTTTTATTTACGGATGTGATACAATTTATTTTTATAGTTTCCACGGTTTTTTTTAACTTGATTTTTTTAATTTTTTTTACCGTTTTATTAATAATATTTTCAATTTCAGTTGCATCTTTTTTAACGTGTGTAATTTTTTACGAACTTTGTAGATATCGTTTGCAATACTTTCTTAGTTAAATTATTATTTTCTTTTTTAATGTTT
Source organism: Lactuca virosa (assembly GCF_052849685.1). Lineage (NCBI taxonomy): Eukaryota > Viridiplantae > Streptophyta > Magnoliopsida > Asterales > Asteraceae > Lactuca > Lactuca virosa. The sequence goes on along the minus strand of NC_136431.1, from coordinate 23,114,141 downwards.
TTTAAAATTAGTTTTTTTTTCTAGAATAAAACTATTAGCTTCTTTTACATTTTTTTAAGTTTTTTTTTTTAAAAAAAAAGTTTTATATTTTTGTTTTTTTACATGTTCTTTTTATTATTATTTCAATGTTTTAAGACTAGAATTATTAAATTTCGGTGTTGAGAACTATTTTCAGTTTATAAAATTAGTTTATTTAAATTTCAGTTTACTGCAGCAGTCTGCAGATGTTAAAAAACAAACATGCTTCTTATTATAGGCTGCAGCCGTTTGTTCCACCTCTTCTGCTACAGAGGATTGCAGAGGTGGTCCGCAGACTTCATTAATTTTCGCTTCGAAAAAACAAACAGCACCTTACTTTTTGAAATGTACACATTTAGTCCTTATTCTTTTTTTTGTAAATTAAACCCTTATACCCGATTTTTTGTAATTATGCAATCCTTTTGACCGGCTATAGCCGGTTTACCGGTCATATATAATTTTTATTTTATTTTCTTGAAATGAAATAACCAAGTGGCATCCACATGTCACTTTACGTGGATATTGTTAAATTACACCACATTGAAACGACAATTAGGGCTCATTTAATCAGCCATTCCTCCATTCACTCAGTCGATAATCCATCAAACTTCTTGACTCACAATCACCATCAACAATGGCAGAAGATGCAGATACAATCGTTGATGTACACTATAATGGGGTGTTCACACCTACCCCATTGATGTATTTTAATGGAGTAAAAGCCTCTGTACCATACACGGTTGTAAACAAGATGAACTTCCCTGATTTCATCCCCTTTCTTGAAAAGCTTACTAACGGAAGATGCAGAGATGTGTATTACTGTCCACATGAAGTGAGGTTGTCGGAGGGATTACATGCTATTCAGAATGACTGCGATTTTAACGAGTTTCTTGAAGATATCAATGAAAAGAAGAGATTGGATGTGTATGTGGATCATTATCATGAACCTTTGTTTGATTGGATTCAGGAGGAAGAAGCAGACCTTGAAGATGAAGATTTGGTTTCTATTGATGATGTTGACTCCATTTTAGAAGATGGTCTGAAAGTTGAACATGTAGAGGACGATGAAGTTATATCTCTCAAAAGAAACTCCAATGATCATTTCCTCAACAAACTTTGTCCAATACAGAATGATGACTTGGTTCAAGAAGATCATAATGCAATACGACCTATCTACCCAAGACATGATCATACTCAGGAATGGAATGAGATGAAGCCTCGATTAGGTATGAAATACTCTAGTACTGCTGAACTGAAATACTCTCTTAGTTGCTATGCTGTAGCAAATGGTTATGATCTGTGGTATGAAAAGAATGACAAGACTAGGTTGCTAGTTAGATGTTGTAAAGGAAAGAATCTGACATGCCTTTTTAAATTGTATGCTTCCTGGATGAAAGAGGAACACACTTTTCATATTAAGTCTCTTATAACATAGCACAAGTGCTCTAGGGCATTCAAACTTGGGTCAATTGTAACATATAAGTGGATAGGGAAACAATTTGTGAATGATGTTTTGGAGAGTCCTAAACTGAGTTTGAGGAAAATGAAAGCCCTAGTATCTAAGAGATACAACATTAATGTGAGTGTTGGGCAGTGTAGGAATGCAAAAAAGTTAGGATTGTCTGAAGTTAAGGGAAGTTTGAAAGAACATTATGCCAGATTGTGGGATTATGCAGCTGAAATCAGAAGGGCTAATCCAGGTTCACATGTTGAGGTGTTCTTGGAGCCACAACCTGATAATACTGTGGTGTTTGATAGGTTTTATGTTAGCTTTAAAGGTGTTGTGGATGGGTGGTTAGATGGATGCAGAAAGGTAATTGGGGTTGATGGTTGCTTTCTTAAGGGTGTTTGTAGAGGGGAGCTCCTATCAGCAGTGGGTAGAGATGCTAATAATAACATCTATCCCTTAGCTTGGGCAGTAGTTAATGATGAGAACAAAAGGACATGGAAATGGTTTTTGGACAACCTGATGGAAGACATTTGATGGGGGAATGGTCATGGCATTACAATCCTCTCAGATGGCCACAAGGTAATCATTCTATTTTTTTCAATTAACTTTAATTGTTTTGATCATTTAATTAACTAATCATTTAATTGTTTGAATCAGGGATTATTTGAAGCTGTGAAGGAAATACTTCCTGATGTGGAGCATAGATTATGTGCTAGACACATTCTAGCTAATTTCCACAAAAATTTAAAGGAGAACAATACTTTAAACCATTTTGGAGGTCTGTGAATGCAACAACTGTACCAAAGTTTGAAGCAGCAATGAATGAGATTAAGTCTTTGGAAAGCAGGGCTTATGACTATCTCATAGACAGGGATCCAAGGTGTTGGTCAAAGGCTTTTTTTAGAGAGGGTATGGACTGTGATGCAGTAGAGAATGGAGTTTCTGAAATTTTCAATTCTGCTGTACTTGATGCTAGAAGGAAACCATTGATAACAATGTTGGAGGACATAAGATGTTGGGCAATGCAGAGGTTATGGATGCAGAAGCAAAATGGTTTGAGTTGGGATTTGGACATATGCCCAAGTATCAGAAGGGAGATAGAGGATTTGAAAGAATTGTAAAGGTTAGTAACAATTTCATTAGTTATACTTTGGTTTATAATGGTAACTGACTATCTTCTTGTATATTGACAGATTTTGGGTACCTTATGTGAGTGGCTACAAAGAATTTGAAGTGTTCTCAGGAAATGAGAGGTATGTTGTTGATCTGAATCAGAGGGCATGTGGATGCAGAAGCTGGCAACTCACATGCATTCCATGTGTACATGTCAAATCAACAATCTCATCATTGAACCTAGATGTGGAGGCTTTTGTATCAAACTCCTATACTAAAGCCTCTTTCCTTAGTAGCTATGAGTATAACATCCACCCACTCAATGACAGTTCTGAGTGGCCACATGTTGAAGGACTTCATACTATTTTGCCTCCATTAAAGAGGAGGTTACCTGGCAGGCCATGTATCAAAAGGAAAAGAGATCAGACAGAAAGAGAGCTAAGTGGGCACACAAGGCATACTGTGTCAAGGGCAGACATTCCTCTAAGATGTACCATTTGCCACCAAACTGGCCACAACAAAGCCGCATGCCCAAGTAAGCCAACTCCAGCTCCAAGCACAGCAGGTCCAAGTCAATCAACTCTAGCTTCAAGCACAACAGGTCCAAGTCAATCAACTCTAACTCCTGTCAAGAGAACTCCTATGAAGAAAGCTCATGTGAAGAAGGCTCTTGTGAAGAGAAGTCCTATGAAGAAGGTTCCTTTGAATGATGCTGGTAGGGTGAGAAAGTTTTCAGAAAGAATCACAGAAATTGGTCTTCAAAAAAATGTTAAACTCAAGGATGGAACTAGATGCAGCCAAGACAAACCTGTGACCTTAGAGTAATTAGGTTTTGGTGTAGTGGGGTAATGCATGTGATATATATTTTGATGTACTGTGGGGTAATCTTTTGAACTTAATTTCTATATTACCCCTACTAGTTGTTTACTTTTGATGTACTTGTCGAATATTTTGAACTAAATTACTGTATTACTCCTCCTGGTGGGCTTATTTTTTGTAATTATTAAATGGCTTGATGACTTTTGTCAGCCACTTTTATTTGTCTTTACATTCAATCGTCTATAAAAAAATATTTCCTGTAATTTGTCTTGGTTTTACCTCCATTTGACTGACTTAATTACATCAACATCCATACATAATAGCAATAAACTTTACCATTACATAAACATAAAGTACATCAACATCCATTACATAAACAAGAATTACACAACAAGTCTATTACATCAAAATCCCCTAAAACCTCCAAAAGCATATCTTCAACCCCAAAACATAACCTTAACAATGACCAGCAGAATCAGTACACAAATCCCCTAAAGAGCCTTGTATCATAAATATTGTGAGCAGACAAAAAGACGATATAACATGCTAATGCTAATTTTTTATGATAAATGAATTTTGATAAGAAATCTTTATTTTGTTTAAATAAATAGGTTTACACAACAAGAGGTGTAAAGTTAAGATTAAGACTTCAACTCGAACATGGCTATTTTTTATATGCAAGTTTTTTTTTTATTATTCTTTAAGTAAATTGGGAAGACCCAAAGCCAAAACCACATTAAACAAAAACACTTTTGGTTGGACGATTTTGTAATTTGGAATTTGCTTAGCCCCATACATCAATATTTCAATTTTGGTTTTTTACTTTTTTTCCTTTCTCTCCCATAGTCTATAGTCTCACTCACTCATTCCCTCCTCCTTGCAACTCCTAATCTTTCAATTTTCCCTCTAAACTTACTATGAATTCCGTTCATCCACCACCTCAATTTCTATTATTTCAACATGTTTAGTGTTTCAAACCGACACAACATCTCATATTTACAAGTAGGGATGTCAAAATTGTATCACGGAAAACCAACCAACATATTACCAACCGAACCAAGAAAGTTGGTAGCCAATATAGTTGGTAGCCAACATGTTTGGTTGGTAGGACCGTATCAATTGAACAATTTTGGTACGATAATGATACAAAAATTTGAATACCCTGGTAATATCGTACCAACCAATTCATATATATATATATATATATATATATATATATAAACGAAATCTTATATTTCAGTCGTTAATTGTGTTTAGTGTTTATAATATTAAGAACGTTATATAAGTTATTTGGCCGCATTAGTCAATAGTTATTACCACGTTAAAGCACAAAATTAAAACGTTATTTTAGCATTATTTCAATAGAATTCTTTTATAATTTAAAAGAAATGTGTAACTAATTTCTTCACTAAACGTCAAAATTACCGGATGTATTTGCTTATTTAAAATGTTACAATAGAAAATTAAAAGAAGTCGGGATATATCATTACCAATTTGTACCAACCAAACTTGTTGATAGCCAAATATATTGGTACTAAGTATATTTGGTAAGGTACCGGTAGAAAAAAATTTGTGCCGGTTATAGTTGGCACGGTACACGGTTTAAGGAAAAACGAATTGGTACCGTACCAATTCCACCCCTTTTTACAAGGTGCAAACTTTAAACCGACATGAGTTCGATACAACATAAAGTTTTGATATGATACAACATAAATTTAATCAGGCAAGGTTAAGAGTCTAAGGTCTTTCAACATATTTAATGTTCCAAACTCATGAATAAAATTTGTTTTTCCCTCGTGTTCGCAAATAAAACCTATGATTTTGAATATGGCGGAAATTCTTTTCCGTTTTTAATTTAAACAATGTTTTTTATGATTTGCATTTGTTGTAGTAATTCACTATTTTGATAATTTGACTAGATAAGATTAAAGGGTCGTTTGATAGTTGTTGTCTGGGAAAATGTTGTCTGAGAAAGTTTTATGATTGAGAAAAAAACCATGTCGTTTGATTGTACATATGACTGACTGTGTTGAATGATGAAAAATGATCGTATTACCCTTCTGTTCTATACTGTGATGGATAAAATTGTTGAATAATTATAAAAACATAAAAATATACAAAATCGAAATTATACAATAGTCATTTAAAAATCCAAATACAAATTGTCATATAAAGTAACTAAACATAAATCAATTAAAATCCAATTAAAAACATACTGAAATTGAAAATAACATACTAATTTGCATACAACTCTAAAGTAAACCATGTGAAAGTAGTTGATTAGCAATTTGCTCACGCAAAGTAGCCATGTATTCAACGACTTTTGAACCCCATTCTATGTCTTGTGTGTTTTCGCCCTCAATTCCTCCGCCTTTCACATCAGGATTACCATAACGTTCTCTTCAAAATTTGCAAATAACTCATCTTGGATATTGTATCTCCTTATAACATTATGGACCGCGACACAAGCAATGACCATGTCTCTTTGTATTGGAAAATGATAAGGACCCATTTGTTTTAAGATTGGGAATCTCGCATTCAATACACCATAAGCACGCTCATTAACATTTCTAAGTTATGCATGAGCATTATTGAACATTTCTTCTTTAGATAAAGCCCGCCGTCTTCGCATTTATGACATGTCTAGAATAAAAAACAACATGCATATATAAACTTCATCATGTATGTACAAAAATCAACATATATATATATATATATATATATATGTATATATAATTCATCATGTTTGTACAAAAAACAACATATATACACAAAATTCAGCATGTATATTGATAAATTCAACATGTATGTTCAAAAAACAACATATATATTTATATATTATTCATCATTTTCGTACTAAAAACAACATATACACAAAATTCAGCATATATGTTTATAAATTCAACATGTATGTTCAAAAAATATCATATATACATAAAAACCAGCATATATATATATATATATATATATATATATATATATATAGGGTTTAGGAAATATGTGGTTGTTATGTACCTAAGGTTATATATAGAACCCTCCAAACTATGTAGTTTTGATCCATATATATCCAAACTAATCAATATCTTGTTTACTATTATTCCTTAACCATGTGACTTACTAAACCGATCGAATTTATGTTTTTTTTTCTTTATTGTGTCTGAGAACTAAACATTAAAAGTCATGACCATTTAATGAGCCCTAGTCATGACCATTTAATGAGCCCTACTAAATTTTAAATGAAAACCAATAGAATAAAAGATAAAAGAATACAATGCAATAACTCAATCAAGCTTTCACAAATCATTTGATATAGTTTTTTCAATTGAAGGACAAAAGTTTTGAGTTATATTCGTTAAAAAGTATTGATTTTTTATTTTCCCTATAACCTTCAAAGATGTTTTGCAATAAAAACACTTTATAATTGGTCTTTTTCATTCCATAACTTAACTCAATTCAATGGTATTCTATTAAAACTAAATTAAGAGAAAATGAAACTATATTTGTTTTGGTAAAAACTACGCCATTTAAAAGATTTTATACCTAAGTTTAGGTACATAACAGTCGCATATTCACTTTTTCCATATATATATATCTTCTCTAATAAATGAAGGTTTTTTTTGTCACGTGTCATCTTCTCCTTCATTCTGACACTTGTCATTTTGTGAGAATTTTAGAGTTTTTATTTTCCACTTGTCATTTTTTAGGGATTTTCATTTTCTTAAAATAAAATTCCATAAAATTGTAATAGGTTGTATAAGGAAATAAAATCATCTTATTAATTTGATAATAAATTCTCATAAATACTCCAAACGATTTAATTTCTTTTGCAAATGTTCCAAAAGATTACATTATGTTATGTAAAGTATTACTTTATAAAATATTTCATGTTTATATATTGATATTAAATTTTTATTTTTAATAAACTCGTGTAATACACGGGTCTCACACCTAGTATATATATATATATATATATATATATATATATATATATATATATATATATATATATATATATATATATATATATATATATATATCCTCCTAATAAATAAAGATATTTTTGCCACATGTCACATTCTCATTTATTTTGCCACATGTAATTTGTGGTTATTCTAAATTAATTTTTATTCCACATGTCATTTAATGGTTTTTTCATTTTATTAAATTCTAAATAGTATTCTAAATTCAATAATAAATGCATATCAATTTCATTAATGAACTTTCTTCTAATTTTAAATTTACTAAATTAAAGATTCATTAATATTTTTATTTATTTATCTAAATTATTTGTTTAAATTTAAAAGAGAAAACAAAACACTTTAATTTTTATAATTCAATATTTTCTTACTTTTCTTATAAATTCAAACTTCTCAAATGTTTAGAATTTTGTATTTTGTTTTTCTTTTAAATAAACTAATGTAATACATGGGTCTCACACCTAGTATATATATATATATATATATATATATATATATATATATATATATATATATCCATGAAGTAACAAACTATTATTCATAGGTTGGAAAGAAATCATAAGAAAAAAAGAAACGATGCCTGATGGAAACCGATTCGGAAGAACAACATCATAAAGAAAAGGGCGAACCTGGTTGGAGCCGGTGACGAAGTAGACTGATGAAGAAGATGTTGATCTTCGGCGAAGGGAAAAGCCGATGTTGATCTTCGGTTAAAAAAAAAAAGAACAATGTTGGAGGCGCAGATGGAAACGAGGGCAGGGTGTTTTTTTTTTGTTAGGGCATAATTGTCTTATGTGTGTTTCTTTTCCATCCATACTTGGGCTTGTGGCTTTGTGGGAAAGACCCATGTTACCGGAAAAGATGAATTTTTTTGTGCAAATCAAATATCTTATAGGCTCATTCAGCTAGAAAGATCTTTATGGGTCTGAAAAGATGTTTATCAAACATGACTTAAGATGGTTGGTATTTTTCTCTTAAAATAGTTCTTTATCAAATTATGTTAAATTTTTTTTGAACACTTTAATTAGTGTCTAATATAATTTTTTAATTCACTTAATTTGTTAACATTTTAAATGTTTCTGTACTCAATTTTAAAATTAACCATTTTATAAAACAAATCAATTAACTGTAACCTCATTTTCACACTTTTCCTCCCTTAATTTGTTTTAAGAGAATAGTCTTTTCTTTTCTTCCTTTCTTTCAAGTCAATAACTGTAGAACGGTGTTCGTTGCCCGAAAATACACGAACCTTGTGCGTTGAGAGCCAAAAGGGAAGTGTGGAAGTACAATTGGCGGGGTTTCTCTTCTGTTGGTTGTTTAGCTGCACTAAGCTGACAACAATGGCGGAGTTAATAGTTATACGTAACCAGCTTTTCGCCAAACCCTTATCTTTTTCACCATCATGTAAACTAATGCCTATGATACTTAATCGCCAACCCTTCAAATTCAGTTATAATCCTCAATCTCTTTCTCCAAGTTTCAGCAGATTCAACCGCCCCCTTCTCATTCATCCGATTCCTCGATCTCGTCTGCTGTGCAAGATGCAAGACTCCGGTAATTCTTTGTTGCTTAAAAATGTCCTGCTTAGGTTTACATATATCTGATTGATGCTTGTAGCTTCAATTCAGCTGTTTAATTGTTTAGTTATAGAGTGAGATGATGAACACCCAATTTTTCCAAGAATTGAGGCGAAGTATTCTGTTTGATTAGCTTTGTCTTATTGAGGAGTTTTATCAAACACCTTATCTGCACCTATTGTTAAGTAGATTGTCCACCTAAACTTAAATGTAGGTAGCAATATATCTCCACTGAGATCGAAATTCATACCAATTTTGATGTCAAAAATCATAAAATTGAAGCCTATAGTTAAGCTGTAGCTCTTTTGTGGAATGAAACAAGACTTGTTAAACTGATTCATTACAATTTTAGATATGATATCGCAGCTGGAGATCGGAAAATATAGCGACAAGAGGAAGCCAGAGAAGCAAGTGAATGGGATATTCTGGATTTTACTACTTAATATTGGAATCTATGTAGCAGATCACATATTTCAGGTTCAAACTGAATCAACTTATTATAATGTTGTTTGATACATATACATGGCATCCAAAATATAAAGAGTTAACTCAAAAAATTATATTTTGAACCAGGTTCGTGAGATTAAAGCTTTGTATTTATACCACAATTTTCCAGTTTGGTACCAGTTTGTGACTTCAACTTTCTGTCATGCTGATTGGTAAGGCCTAAACCTAAACTATTAATGTGGTTTAAATTTAATCCAAGAAGTTTACTTATTCTGTATCTTAATATGTTATACACTTATACTACAGGAATCATCTCTCTAGCAACCTTTTCTTCTTATATATATTTGGTAAGGGATAGAATTATTTACTGTTTCCTTATTGTATATTTTAGGGTTCTATTGTTTGAATCTTTTTGTCAAATAGGAAAGCTTGTTGAAGAAGAAGAAGGGAATTTTGGAGTGTGGCTTTCTTATATCTTAACGGGTGCTGGAGCAAATCTTGTTTCTTGGCTTATTCTTCCAAGAAATGCGGTTTCTGTTGGTGCCTCTGGTGCAGTGTTTGGTCTTTTTGCAATTAGTGTTCTTGTTAAGGTACATGTTGTTTTTTTCTTCAAAAGTTTTGAAATCCAGGCACTTTATTAATTAATAATTAATTTTTTTTACTTATTGCAGCTCTCGTTTGACTGGAGGAAGATTCTTGAAGTCCTTATACTCGGTCAATTTGTTATTGAAAGGGTATGTATATCTGGATATAGTGATGTATGAATGGGAAATGCTTAAAAATCTTTAAGAAAGTGAAAGTATTTTTTGGGAAACAGAAGGAAAAAGTAAATTGGGGAAATTTGTAAAAGGTTAGGACTCAGGTTGTGTTTGGCAGATTAGCTGAAAAACTAGCTTTAGCAGGACCTGATAAGCTAGCTGATAAAGTAATAACGTTTGGTAAAAAGTAGATGGAAAATGTAAAATGACATAAAAAGACATTTGGATATATGGTAAAAGCTAACATATAAGGGTACATTTTGAAAACTAGTGGAAAAGCCCTACTAGCTTTTTAAAAAGGTAGCTTATAAGCTATTTTAATGTATCAAGTAAAAAAGTAACACGCATATATAGCTTAATGGATTAAGTGATGGTATTGACAGGTGATGGAAGCAGCTCAAGCTTCAACAAGTTTTGCAAGCAGTAATAGTGCTATGCAGAATGTTAATCATATTGCTCATCTTTCTGGTGCTCTTGTGGGTGCGACTTTGGTGTGGCTTCTCAGCAGAGTTCCTTCTCAATCTGTGGACCATGATAATAAAAAATGATTATGCATTCATAACATTCCATTTCAACCATTGCTTCTGTTTTGTTAATCGTTACTAACTCTGTTACATATTAAACCATCACTTGCTGCTGTTTCAATGCATAGATTTCATAGCATCCCATATTTTGGATTTTGGTTACACAAGCCAACGACTGACTTATCATCCATCTGTATCTCAAAAAAAATAAAAAGGTTATCTTAAAGAAGATCTGTATATAGGTGCCCTTTAAGTTGCTCATGCTACCATCAATGGGATCCACACCAAAATCAATGAGGATCCACACCAATTAACAGCACTGTCCCTCCCTCCGAGGACAGTGGTTTTTTACACGGTTTCTTTTAGTGATATTTATATCTTGATAATTGTGTATAACAAAACATACAGCTAGGCTTCCAGGAAAACGTTTTTTTTTTCTCTCGATTGTCTCAGGTAGCAAGGATTAGAGTGGATTGCCTTAGAGAGAAATCCTTTTAGAGATCTATCATGTTTGCATGTAATTTAGTATATTATATTTTTGCTGTTGTAGGTGATTTTTGATTGGATGTCGTTCATGAATTGTTATGGAGTTAAATTTATTTAGGATTTTCAGTTATCAGTTGCGCAGTTTAAACTTCAAAAAAAAATTGTCTAGTTCGAATATCACATGTTTTTACTTTAGAGTGGCATGCATAGTACTAAGAAAAATAGTATGATTACTCAAACCTGATTCTTAGGATATAAGGCCACCCGGTATCCTCACGGGTGAAAAGCAAGCCATCATCATTTCACCATTCCACAACCATTTCACAAGGGTGTGGAAATTGTGGTTGTTGGTGAAGAAGAGAGAGGGATTCCGTAAAGGCTAGTGGAAACCGTCACTCCACAAGACAACCACTAGAATTTGGGGCAGTGTTCACCGGTGGAAACTCCCCTCCACGTCAACTTCTATGCGTGAAATTGGCCATACCGGGTAACCTAAGGAGTGATCCACTAAGGCTAGGCGGAGTGGAGGTGCTACGGAGCTCACTAAGGGGTTGTTAGGCTCGCTGAACACCTCCCCTTGGCTCTCGCTAGGGGGTTCGCTATGGTCAACACGTTAGAGGCTTAACGAGAGGAGCGAGAAAGAGAGAGCTGACTTTGTTGTGATTGGTGGATTGACCATTGATTGGATTCATTACTTCACATTTGACCAAATTCAAAAAAGAAGAAAATCTCTCCTTTTCTTTGTTAAAAACATCCGAATTTTACCCCAACAAAAATTAAAATTTCAAATTTTTATCAACCACTATAAATTAAACTATACTCTCCACATTTCCCGCACATAAAATATTAAGTGTTTGTCTTTAAAACAATAGAATTTATTTAATATTAAATGTTTGTGTATTGAAAAATATAACTTAATTAAATTTGAAAAAAAAATGAGTGCTAGGAGTGTTACCACTCCTTATAAAATGCTAAGAATTAGGTGTTAGTGTGAAGTGGCAGACAAAAAATAACGTGACACTTAAAAAAAAGTGATGTAACAAGGTGCTAGGAGTGATATTATTCTCTAACCTAATTCCTTACTTAGAAAATATATCACATCAATTTCACTACATCTTTATTATATTCTTACTAACCATTGGAAATACTCATCCTTCATATCATCTATATACATTTTTTTTTATTTTAAATAAACAATATTAATAAAAATACAACCTTTTTCGAAACAAAATAAAATTTTCATTAAACCAAATAAAAACTATATTACTAAAATTGATAATAAAAAATTACATTAAAAATCTTTAAAAAAACTTAAAAAAACGTTACACTAAAAATTAAAAATTACATTATAACCTAAAAAATATAATCCTTATATTTATCTTTCATTTTGCGTTGAAACTTTTTAAAAAGACTGAGTTGATCAGGTGGAAGATCTGGATGGGGAGAGATGTTTATAAATTTAAAGTCGTTAAGCATTTGTTTTTCTTTTCGAGTTGAATTTTCCAACTCTTATTATTATTATTATTATTATTTTAAGATAGATAAGATGATTGTCAAGTTTTTGTGAAAGCACTTGCATGACATTTGTTTCGGTGACAGTTTTTCCTTTGTCCCTTGTTGTTGATGATGTTCCCCTTTTAGCTTTGTCCCTTCCATTGGGTGTCGAATGGTGACTTCTTGCGACTCCTCGTCACCATCATCATTGAGGTCAAATCCAAAACATACGTCCAACTCCAAAGTTCTTCGTCGTTTGTTGGAGCCAATGGATTGCAATTAACTAAGCGAGCTCGAATCAAGTACCCACTTTAGATCATATCGCATAATACACTACGTTTTTTATGGCTAAAAGGTCTACTAACATGGGTGGTTTTGTATTGCCGAAGAGCGGTGCTTAAAAGGTTGAATTCATTACACCCATTTCGTCGCATGTTTGTGAGGTTGGGGAAGATTTCATTAAAACTTGTGCAAGTAGCAATTAGCTTGCGGTATTTGTCGTTACACCATTGTAACTCTGGTATTCACCATTTCCCATTTGCGAGTGGAAGTGTGCTAGAACACAGTTCCAAATGTTGTCCTGGTTTGGACGTTACCTGTCTTCCCATATAAAGATATTGAAATCCAAGATTTTGAAAGCGTGTTGAAATTGTTGAGTTTCCAACATCCTTTTGATGTCATCATCACAGGGAGATTGGAGTTTTGCCATTTTCTTTATTTTTCTTCTTGAAGATTTTGGTGGTTGAGTTTCCAACACCTTTTTGATGTCATCATCATAGGGAGATTGGAGTTGGGAATGTGGTTGGTGGGAAGATTAGGTTTGAGAGTGTTGAAATTGTTGGAATTAATGTGGTATTTGGTATTGGTCTGGTTGTTGGAAATAGTTTTGTTGGAAAATGGGTGGTTGTGGAATAAATGAGGTTATTGGAACTAGCATGTTAATGAACCCTTTGATTGGTGATTCGAAATATAAGTATTTGCAAGGTGTTGTGTTGAGTATGTATGTGGCGGTGGGTGAAGTGGGTGTGTGAAGTGTTCGGTGTGTTTGGATTTTGATTTATTTTTGGATTTTTGGTGAATGAGAAATAGTGTGTTTAAAGAGAAAGAATTGGTGAATGTTATGTAAAAATGTGTATGAAATAAGATGCATTTATAGGTAAATATTAGATAGTTTAAGAAAAAGTTTTTTATTTTTCTTTCATTTGCCAATGATAAAAAAAAAAAGACTGTTGCCTCTTTCTCTCTCCCTTGTAACGAAACGTAAGTCAACCTATGTCATCTCATCTTACGGAGGGCATTACACAGCCACTTCGTATAGTCTTAAATTTTTTTTAAAGTAATCAGAACGTACAATATTATTAAAGAATGCTCCGACAAAGAATTTGATATTAATTATATAACTCGAATACTAAATTCTAGGTAAGAGATGACTTTGTAAAGTAAACGTTTTATATGATTACATAATGTGATTGTAATTTCGGGTCGGGTTATCATAAAAGAAAAAGGGCAATGATGGGCTTCATGCACAAATCAAATCACAATCCCACGGCTGCCTAAATTGAATCTCAACCAACGTAATTAGCAGAGGTTTCAAATTTCTGATTCCAAACCCCGTATAGATTCACACAATCCAAAACAATATCAACATTATCATGGCGAGAAGAAAGGCTCGTTTCCGTCTGTCTCCTCAACATAATTCGTTTATCAATTGAAGAAAACTTGTATCTATCATCGAATATTCTCTCATACTATTATTATTCATACATTATTGCAATTTCAATTCAATTTACCACATAAACAACCAATCCCACCACCTTCAACAAGAAAGTTTAATGAAATGTTGAAGATTTGGCGATGGTATACAAATTGTTTAGCTGTTCATCCGGTGAAAACACAGGTTATCAGCTCCGGTTTAATTTGGGGACTTGGTGATCTCGCCGCTCAGGCTGTTACACGCGCCACCGCTGTTAAGAAAAAAAACCTTTTCCTTTCCGTAAGTTTCCCACCCCCCCCCCCCCCATCATTCTTCTCCAATTCTAACAATTCCCTATTTCCCTTTATGTTTCTGCTGTTCTTCGTCTTCTTGTTCCTGCTCTTTGCGATTATTTCTTTTATTTGCGAAGATAATCTTTTGTTTGTTGGATGGTTTTAAATTTCATCTCATCCGATAACTATCTATCTTTCACATATTTGTCACCATTTATCTTCGCCTTGTTAATTAATATCATAGAGGGTTTTATTGGACGACTTTTCGTTTGATTAACATGTATGATAATATATCCTTTACTCAACAGGATGAAGATAATATACATATCAATTGGAGACGAGTTGTTACCACAAGCATTTTTGGGATGGCGTTTGTTGGCCCAATTGGTCACTTCTGGTTAGTTTTTTTTCTTATTTTGCATCTTTTTCAACCAATTTACCCTTACATTCCACTAAACAAATGTCACAATATTCACCAATTTGAGCGAGAGAGAAGTTAACGTCTTAATACATTAAGCCAGTTTTTTTTTAGCTTAACCCGGTAAGTCATTCGGTCCAGAATAAGTTAGAAATAAACATACATGCATAATTGTCCAGATTAAGTTATTAACACATCAAGCCCCGTTATGGAAATTGGGTATTTGTTGTTGTTGTTATATTGTGTTTGGGGGGTTGCATTGAACTGATGTTATGAGATTTTTTTTGTAGGTACGAAGGCTTAGATCGTTTTCTAAAGTGTAGATTCAATTACCCACCAAAATCGATGCGATTTGTTGCCATGAAAGTAGCCCTAGATGGGATCATATTCGGTCCGGTTGATTTATTTGTATTTTTTACTTACATGGGTTTTGCATCCGGTAAAAACGTAAATCAAGTGAAAGAAGAAGTGAAACGTGATTTTTTACCAGCCTTAATTGTAGAAGGCGGGATATGGCCCATTGTTCAAGTGGGCAATTTCCGGTTTATACCCGTGAGATACCAACTTTTATATGTCAATCTTTTCTGCTTGTTGGATAGCTGTTTCCTTTCATGGCTTGAACAACAACAAGATGCTGCTTGGAAACAATGGTTCAAGACTTTTTCTTTTAAAGAACAAAAAAGTCGAGATGGATGAAATTTTTTTCCTTTCCCGAGTTGACTCACTACTGATTCTTATCCAACCTTCGTGACTCAGTAGTCTTGACTGATTTTGTATGTTAAGGCTTGTGTTTGAAGACATGATATGGATGTTACTTTCTGATTTTTTTTTTGTATGGTTGATTGTATATATATAGTTCATTCTTCTAATATCTTTCTCGTTTTTCTTGAATTAAAGAAATGTCAATGTTCATAGTTCATACAAACTATGTGGTAGAAAGTAAAAGATTATGAACCTCAACGATATAGCAACATACATTTGGCTTAAATGTGAATAGCTTCTACATATCATAGCAATGTACTTTTTCCTTCATCAACAAACATTATCCAAATCTTTAATCAAAAATTCAACTTTTTCATATAATCCACCTCTACGATAACCAGCAACCAACAACTCATAAGTGGATCTTGCAAGTTTATGTGAATCCTTTATAAAATCCAAAAACACCTCTAATCTATCATAAGCATCCCCACGAAAATAACAACACACCACCATTTCCACATCTTTATGTGACCTAAAAGACACTCCTTCTTTCAACATTCTCCCAATACAATACTCCAAATCATCCAATCTATCCAATTTAGCATAAACCCTAATCAAACCATTATGAAATTGAGAAACAACATCAAAATCGAGATTCGTATTCCTGATCTTCTCTAGCACCCACTCCAATTCTTTCACTAATTCTAACTCACAATAAAACCCCACGAGCTTATCAGCCATACACATGTTAATCCCCCATTTATGATCCAATATACTCTGCATAAACCCTCTGATTTTAACCAGATCTTTTCGTTCACATAACCCCACAAGCATATTATGTAGTATTGATGTGTTAGGCTTGAATTCTGCTACTAACATGTCTCTGTAAAATCTATCAGCATCTTCGAATCTTTTTAACTTTATGCAACCTAAAATGATAGCCTCATAGGTATCTAAATCAGCTGAAAACCCGAAGGCCATTTTGGCTTCATACCATGCCACCATAGCCTTACTGTTTCCCATGTTTGCAAATCCCGAAATGAACAAATTGTATGTGTGAGAAGTAGGTTGTTTATAGTCCTCTGAGTTTTGCATTAGCTGAAATATGCTAAGTGCAGTGATGACATTACCTGAAGATAAGTGAGCAGAAATTAGGGCATTGAGAATGATGGAAGTTGGCTTTAGACCTTGATTCTCCATTAAAGTGAAAACACGCATTGCTGTTTGTGTGTTTTGGATCTTCCCACAGAGATGGATCAATTCCAAGTAAATATCATGGTTTTTCTCGTTTTCTTTTTGCAACTTCTGTAATCCCCATTCAAGAACCTGCCTAAGTAAATAATAGGTTTTGGATTAGCAACAACTAATTTGATTTTAAATTTCACTATCTGAGGCATACTTAATTTCTAATTAATTACAACTTCAGACAATACAACGAGACGATTAGGGTTAGGAAAAGAATTCTTACGAGCTGAGCTTTGTGAGGGGAGGGAGAATGAATAGAGGTGAGCAGCGAATCCCATGAAAGGTCGAGGTTTTCGATGCCTGATTTTCCCACCATTTCTGAATCAAGTTTTGTCTTGATTCGAGAAACTGGCTCCTGAAGCAATCTATTGGATGCAATTGTTCGTGAGGATTGATACAGGATCGTCTGGTACAGCCGTTTGGCAGATGATAAACCATTCACTCGCACTCCCATCATTTGTCAAGCTTTTTTGCGGCTCCTGGTTGATGTGATGGACCTATTTGCAAACCTTTCCAGTGATATAAATTCTATTCCTATTAGCAAAGCACTTTATTTTTTATATTTAAAATTTTATTTTTTAGAAAATGATAGTACATATAGCTAGTTTTCTTAGATACTTTTTTTTCAAGAAAAATGAGCAAAATATAAGCACTTTTCAACCATATAGCCACACATTTTGTAGTGGGTCCATCGTGATATATGGCCATTGTGGAATGGGGTTTTGGCTGAAACATGGTATCCTCACTGGGAAATAGATGGACTATTCCGAAGCCATACTATGAAATTGTGAAAACCTTATCGTTGAATGGTCGTACCCTCGAAAGGCCCATAATATGAAATGGTTGTGGTACAACCAAATGGGCCCATTGCGAAAACTTATTGTGAAATTTCATAAATTTTCTTTATTTAGTGTTTAGTTTTAATCTAGTAGCCAAACATATTTCAAACAACTTTTTTTCAATAAAAATAAGTTCATCTTATGATTTTTTTCATAGTTCTTTGTGTTGGAGGGTCGTGGAAGATGTTCATGGCGAAACTCAATATATCATGCCAAAGGTTTGAAATTACAATTTATATTAGCCCTCGTATATGATATATTTATGGGTTGTTAAACGTGTGTTAAATGTGTCAATGAAGATAATTTTTAAAGATAGCTTTAAGGTAAGTTTATCATTCATAACATCCCGAGTAACGTTATGATATAGAGATAAATGACAAGAGTGATGTCAAGCATTTGTAAATCGTTCTTCGTAATGACACTTCATAACTGTGTACATATGTATTGTGTATATTGTCCACATATACGTAGATCTACTACAACGAATGCATCTGATGTTGACGAAAAATAATCTATTAAGAGAGGGTCTGATGGAAATTGATTTAGTAGAAGAGGGTCCGGTGGAAATCTATCACATGCAGAAAGCAACAATCAATGATTTTTTTTAATATCTCCGAGTATATAAAACACCATTATAACCCATTTAACATATTCTCCACAAAATCATAAGTATGTTGCTTTTGACAACGTTACTACATGTGTTATTGATGATGTTGGTCGAAGCATCCTTCTCCACCTTCTTAAAAAATGTGGTTCTTGTTGGTGTCAGTGGGCCGGGGCGTTTGTCTATTACGTGTTGGACACCATACAACCTTCTAATAAGGTGGTAGGACCTCATGTACTCCACAAATATGAGGACGGGTTTGTCTTTTTCATAAATAAGTGTGGGAATGAATACATCACATGTATTTCTATAAGAACATTAGAATAAGCTCTTCCTATAAAGAGGTAGATAACAATTTAACTTTTAGAAACAAACTAGGAGCTCTTTGAGATGTGATTTTAATGATCTCATCAATGATCACATTACTAGGGATTGTAAAGTAAGTGTCAGTTTTTGTTATCCCGTGTTTAATATAAACTTGTAAAACCTTATGCTTAACCACCAATTTCACAAAAAATATACACCTCCATCATTTCCAAGAGAAATAAATTTGTAAACTAAAACCTCATTTGGTTTTGTGAACTGAAAATATATTGGGATTTCTTTTAAATAACCTAGTTCATGCATTATTGCATCTACTTCAATAAGCAATAAAAATGTAAATGTCAAAGAAATCAACCATAGTCATTTTACTCTTCATGCACTTCCTTCGCGATGACATGTTTCTATGCCAAAAAGATTTCATTGATAGCTACACAAAATAGAATACAATTAGACTACCAAAAACGAATGAGCTACTTAACAAATCATACATCTTTCACAAATAAACAAATAACGAAAACAAAAATGGGTTCAAACATTGTCAAAGACATCAAACATACCATAATAGCATTCACTTCGTCCTCTATCCATTAATCTCGTATTTTCCAACCTGTCAACACCATTTTTTAGCTTCGACCAACTATTGCATTACTGATTTGATCAAGATGATAATCCCTACTAATCTTTGTGATGGTTGTAAGTGAAGAAGAAGATGAACACTTGAAGCTTGGGGGGATAAGTTAACATAAGAATGATCATACTCTAATTTATCACGTGAGAGTGGCAGTAATGAAAAAGATATGAAAAAGCAACAATAACAACAATTTTGCCGTTGTGTGTGAGGCATGTGGGTTGAGTTAACATCTCAAAACAAATGGAACATCTCCGTAACAAAACAAATACTTAAAGATCAAATAATTAGAAAGGAAAAAAATGGGTGTTAGTGCAATTTTCATACAACCATAGGGATCATTTCTTCAATTTACTCTAAAAAAACATCATATATCAATTTTATGGTTAATGCTTTTCTCGTATTTACGGGTGTGAGTGTATTTATAGAGGGAGGATCTTGAATTTTGGTTATCGCTTTTTTACAAAAGAACGAAAACTCCAAACACCAAACAATATTCCCTTCGCTAGGTTTTGGTTGAAAAGCATCGAAGACAATGGCCGGAGCCTCAAACTTAACCAAGCTCATCAAGCCAACCAAACGCCTTCAAGCCACCGATATCCAGGCAGCCGCCGGTTGGGGCGTCGTTGCTCTTACGGGCGCTATTTGGGTGGTTCAGGTCGTTCTCCCCCTAATATTTCGATTTTCATTTCTTCGATTTATTGATCGCTTGATTAACTCAATTTATCATATAATAAAATTAGGATCTCGTTGTACTATATCTTTTTCAATCAGTTCGTTAATCTCTTTTTTAATCTCGATGAAATTCTGTTTTCGTAGAGATGGTATATCATCGATTTATTTCGTTTATGCTTTGTGCAATTGTTTGTTTTTCTCGTAAATCAGAGTCTCGAATCAATGTTATGCTAGGGATTAGATCTGGATCTTGGCTCTGTGACATTAATCTTTCGAAGAACATTGACCTTTATGGTCAAACTATACCTGGCTATACCTAGATGACCATTAATGTAAAATAATGCCTGAAATTATAATTTTTCTGGTTGTTGAAGGTGAGAACGACTTAGATTTAAACTCTAAACTACTGAAGTTTCAAGATTTATCATAGTCTGAAGCTGTAAAACAGTCCTTTATTGCCATCTCTTGCAATTTTTTGAAAGGAACCATTGGTTAGATCTTGATTCATAACCCAATAGCTCCCCCTTTCATGGCTAGTTTATGGGTGTTTTCCTTGAGCCTAGATTTCTTTGAGTATGAGGGTATTGTTTTGTTTAAATGCTCAAAATTTCTCTTGTATATTCATAGAGAAAAACATATGTTTTAACAAGTGTGTTGTGTTGAATTTTTGCAGCCATTTGATTGGGTGAGGAAGACATTCTTTGAGAAACCAGAGCCAGAAAATTGATTAGAGGTGTGGGATCCATCTCTAATTCTAATGGCTCAACTCTTGTTTTTGCCATTTGTTTCCTTTCTGCTGATGAGAAAGCTGTAGGCAGGTTTTTGATTTGAATAATGTGAAACTCCAAATATGATTTTGTTACATTGGTTTTTGTGGTCATCTTGATAGCTAACTGTCACTATTGACCGTGTTCATTTGCAACTTGTTGTATTGGATTTGGCTTGCATTTGTGACTCTGAGACTGATTGATGTCAATGGGACAAAATTTGCAACTTCTTGTCCCACCCAAAATAGCGGGGCTGAGACATTTGTTCTATATACAAAAGATGCCTTATCATTCTCATCATCAAAAATAACATTGGAAAGTTGGAAAGTTTGTCTGATCCAATTTTGTGAAGTTAGGTCTAGTGCAAATGGAACACGACTAATAACTTGAGTCATTTCATGCGTTTTAAGTATACAATATAAGGAGTGTTGATTCTATAAGATTTTTATAAATTTTAAGAAACAATAATGTTAGTTTTTGAAAGTTGTTTATTAACTTCAAGAATTGATCTCATTGAAAAAAATAAAAACCAATTTTACATGAAGTCAAGCTGATTTTTTTTTTTTGGTTACCTATTTTAAACATGAATTAAATGTGACCCAGTTTAAAATTCGGATATTTGGTTTTGAAAACCCTTAATCAGATATAACCACGTTTTTTTTAATAAAGTTAGTGGTATATAAAAATGCATTTTATGTTTATAAAAAAACAAAAATACATTTATGAAAATGAATATGTAAAAAAAGGTAATTTAAAAAAAAAATCTATAAATGAAAATTAATAAAAAAAACATGCATAAAAACAAGCATCTAAAAAATTTATTGGAAAAAGTAATTTAATAAAAAATATAATTTATACAAATAATTTCATAAAAAATTAAAGTTGTAAAAAATATATAAAAACTTATAGAAAAATTAAAATAAAATAAAAAACAGAAAGAAAAGAATCGAACTTCCGATCTCAAAAAGGTAAAAGATAAAAAGGTAAAGAAACTAAGAAAGTGTCGTATAACCGCAACAAATATCTTTTTTGGTAATAGTTATTAAGACGGTTAATGTTCATATGCTTAATGTTCATGTGTCGTTAGAACATCTCAAATGATTAATCTTTCAAAAGGTTATTACTTTTCAAATCAGTTTTATAATAATTTTTATTTTTTAAAAAACTATTGTTACAAACTATCTTTATCGTTAACATTTTCAAAAGTTTTTTAAGAAATTAAGAAATTTATCTTTATCTTTCTTATCATATGTTATACAAATGCCCTCGGTATACTTTTGAATTTTTAAATCTGTCATATTTGTGAAAAAATAGTTAATATTATTATTTTATTAAATAAAAGAACGATAAATTATAATTTTTTGGGTGTCATAAGAGTACGTTCCTTTATTTCATTTTCTTTAATAAAATCTTATAAATATTTAATTTTTCATTATCATTTTTATTTATTAATATTATTTTTTTTCTTTTTACCTGTGGCTTGAACCCAATACATAAATATTTTCAATCTTTCTAGTCATATCTAACTATTTCCATGACCATCAATGATCAGGGTCATATGGGCTTTTTTGCTTCATATTTTACTGAGTTTCCAACAATGGCATATGGACGTCTGTACATTCAAGTGTTTAAAATCTAAAAAAAAAAAAAAAAAAAGTAACTACAGGTTAATAAGTCCGTTGTGAAAATTAGGGTGTGTACGAGACGGTTTGGTTCGAATATCCAAAACCGAACCATAACAATTACAATCAATTAATGCATTTAAATAGCTGTTGGGTATTACTTAATATTGATTTTGGTTAGTAGATTTACTTGGATAATGGTTTGGTTAATGGTTAGTGTTAGTTAATCATAATGGTCCAAAATGAATAGAAATAAAAACGATGTTGTAAAAAGTGAAAAACAAAAAAATACAATTGCTATAACAAGTGAAAAATCAGAATGTAAGTTGCTATAAAAATACAAAAAACTGAAAGCTTGTTACTATTTGTTAAATATTCTAATGGTAATTTCTACATTTTTAGCATCTCTTTGACATTTCCTAGGTGTTCCCCGCGAAAATATTATTTCTCAGTGGAAAATGACATTTTCGCTTGTGTTCCCTTCAATTTTCCACATTATATTACAACAAAAAATCATTACGTTTAAAGTAAAATTATACAAAACGATGAACTTGGATCAATACCAAATATGAACTTTGAACCCAAATCTATGTTTGTGATTGGGCTTGAGAGTTTAGCGTTGGAATTAGGTTTGAGAGCATTTTGAAGTTGCATTTTTTAAGGGGACAATGACTTAAAAGGGTAACATATTATTGGTTTTGTACACATTTAGTCCCTGACTTTTTTTTGTCCACATTGTACCCTCGAACTTGTTGTTGTGTATAAATTAAGTCATTATTACCGGTTGCTTCCGGTTAAGCCGGTCATTTTTTGTTTTACTGGTTTACGTGGCAATTACGTGGCAGTTACCCTCTTCCACCCTCATTTATCAAGAAACCTCATTTACTAACGAAGATCAATTAGGGTTATATTGTCTTTATTCTCATAATTCGTTCTTGATCGGTTCCACATTACTCACACTTCTCTTCTCTCAAAACACCATTCTGATTCAATGGAGGAAAAACAAGCTTTTCCAAAAGTCGATGTACACTATAATGGTACTTTTGTGCCTAATCCGTTAGGGTATTTTGCTCCACAAGTACTACGTCTGAATGAAGATGCAAACGAGTTTGGTTTCTCCGATTTCATCAAATATGTTGAGAAGCTTATCGATTTTCAGTGCAAACATGTGTATTACTGTATACCTGAAGTGAGATTGAGTGAGGGGCTCCAAACACTACAAAATGAATGTGACTACTCTAAGTTTCTTGAGGTTGCAAATGATAAAAGACATGTGGATGTGTATATTGACCATGATAATGAACCTATATTTGAGTGGATTCAGAAAGAAGAACCAGACGATGAAGATCTTGTGTATTCAGAAGAAGATGTCGACTCTGTTTTGGCAGATGATGGGAACTGTGAACATGAAGAGGATGAATCAGTTACATCAAGCAAAAGAATCTTCAAAAGAACCTATAATGATAAGTTTTTGAACAAGTTATGTCCAGTAGTTGTTGAAGATGAAGATGAAAAAGGCAATGAACTTCCAGCTGTCTACTCTAGGCATGATGCTACTCAGGAATGGAGGAAGATGAAGCCTAAACTAGGTATGAGATTCTCATCTCCTTCTGAACTTCAGTCATCTCTTAGTAACTATGCAGTTGCAAATGGATATGACTTATATTATGAGAAGAATGACAAGGATAGGTTGCTTGTAAAGTGTTGTAAAGGAAAAAGACCACAATGCCCTTTTCGATTGTGGGCTTCCAGGATGAAAGATGATCAAACATTTCAAATAAAGTCCCTTACAGAAGACCATAGTTGTTCAAGGGCATTCAAACTTGGGTCAATTGTTACCTACAAGTGGATAGGGAAACAATTTGTTGCTGATATTTTGGAGTCCCCTAAAATGAGTCTGAGGAAGATGAAAGCTATGGTATCCAAGTTATTCAACATAAATGTTAGTGTTGGACAATGTAGGAATGCAAAAAGATTTGCATTGTGTGAAATTGAGGGTGATTTGAAGGATCATTATTCCAAGCTGTGGGATTATGGAGCTGAAATTAAAAGGGCCAACCCAGGATCTCATGTAGAAGTGTATGTGCAGCCCCAAAATAATTCTACTGTGGTGTTTGAAAGGTTTTATGTGAGTTTTAAAGGAGTGGTTGATGGCTGGTTAGATGGGTGTAGGAAGGTAATTGGGATAGATGGATGTTTTCTGAAGGGCATCTGTAAAGGGGAGCTCCTCTCAACAGTAGGCAGGGATGGAAACAATAACATATACCCAATAGCCTGGGCAGTAGTAAATGTTGAGAACAAGAATACTTGGAAGTGGTTCTTAGACAATCTAATGGAAGACATAGATGAAGGGGGAAATGGTAATGGAATCACATTGATGTCAGATGGACACAAGGTACATATATACACTACTTTTCTTTTACAAAAATTACTTTTTACATAAACTAACATTCCAAATCAATGCAGGGTATAATGGAGGCTGTGAAAGAAAGATGTCCAGAAGTTGAGCATAGGTTGTGTGTTAGGCACATCCTTGCTAACTTCCATAAAAAGTTGAAGGGTGAGTGCTACATTAAACCTTTTTGAAGGGCTGTAAAGGCAACTACAATTCCAAAATTTGAACTTGCAATGGAAGAAATTGTTGGATTAGGTGTCTAAGCCCATAACTATAATTGGTATGTACTTGAATTGATAGCAGCACAGTCCTTTTGGGTTGCCCTCAACCTAGCAACTGGACAAGGAAATTATGAAAGGAGAGATATTAATTTATAAGATTAATAAATTAATATATATATATATATATATATATATAAATGATTTATTAATATGTTAGTGGATTAATATATTAATTAGAAATCATTATGTTTAATTAATTGTTAGCCAGAAATTAATCAGAATTGATTTTGGGGTTAAAAGAATTAATTATAAGGTGCAGGGACTAGTTTGCAATTATCTAATAGTTGAGTGGAAGGCTCTAGAACCCCCTTGGAAGAGGGTGGACGAAATCTTTAGGGGAAACCCTAATAATTTCGTCCATAGGGGCTTGGATAAGGCCCTTGGGTTTGCTTAGGCCCTAAGCAAAGGATAACTAGGGTTTCCCTTAAACCCTAGATCCCTCAGCTATATAAGGAGCCTCCTGGTTCATGTTTTTGGTCACTCTTTCTTTTGAAGAAACCCTAAGGCCGAGATTTTGCATACTCCCTCTCCCCTCTCTCTTCTACTTCCCTTCTTGCTAGTTTGGGTGTGATTCCATTAGAGGCATTACACTTGTGGTGCTAAAGCTTCCAAGAAGATCAAGATCAAGATCAAGGGAATATCAATTGTTTGCTATATCAATTGAAAGGTATGTAAACCCTAAACCCTAGTTTGTTAATTTCGAAATTAGCCTCTCTCCTCTAGGGTTCTTGTTTTGCAATTCAAAGTTGTATGTTCAATAGTTAAAACATAGATCCAAAGTAGGTTGCATGTGAACTTAGGAATTGTTTTCTAGTTTATTTGTTGTACCTAAAATCCATCAGTGGTATCAGAGCCATTGTTGTTTTAAATTGAACTGCTACAATTGTTGAATTGCAAATTAGGGTTTATAGTTATTAAACCCTAAAGGCCAATTTTTCGATTTTTAGGGTTTTGGATCAAAGGGTTTTTTCGAAAACCCTAGCCTCCAAAGAACCCTAATCGAAATTAGGGTTAGGGTTTTGAAAACCCTAGCCTCCTCCCTTATGAATTTCGAAATATGCTAAGAGGATAACTAGGGTTTCTTGTTTTTGGATAATTGTTACTTAATTAGATTAATTGGATAATTATCCTTACCCTATTTTTCGAAATTAGAGGGATAAGGATTAGGATTAAATTAATTGATTAATTTAATTAGATAATCCTTACAAGATTTAATAATTTGATTAATAGTTAATTAATAGATAAATATTAAATCTAGTTAATTGGTTTATTTAAATTTGAATTTAACAGCTTAAATTTCGAAATTTATATAAACCCTTGAAGTTTTAAAAGGTTTTAAAACACACCTTATATATATTATAATTAAAGGTTTAATATTATATGTATAAGAATATGGTCAGTCAAATCGCTAGTATGCCTCATTCACGAAGCTAATCTATAAGGGGGGTATAAGGAAACTGCCTATAAAATGGTAGTTGAATGGGTGTCCACTCTCACCCACCGCTTCCTTGATTAGTGGAGGGTCGTTAGCAGAACGGATTTGATAGGACAACTACTTCTCATTAAAAGTATAATGATATTAAAGAAAGTACTAGAACATTATTTTCAAAATCCCAACTCTAGTTACTTTAGGAAAAATGTGAAAAGTATGCTAATCCATGAAATTGCACATTATGCTTTATTGGTCGTTAGTGGAGCGTGTGTGGTTAACCAGCACACTAAAAGGCACTAATAAAGAGTAGTAATGGGCATCTCATAATTGTCATTTTGATGGAGCGTGTGTGGTTTACCAGCACATCAATAGTTAATGATAAAGACAATGAGGTTACCAAGCACATTTGCATGGTTATTCACATCTTGTTTGTGATCCTCGGCATCCCAGTCACAAATAGAAGAGCATAATCTGAGAATAAAACATGCCATTGAATAGTTTCAATGTATCTCAAAAGAATTAGGAATTTCACTTCGTTTGTTTCGTCTAATGGTGGAATTGGTGAATCGTCATTCACCTACCTTTATGAAATTTGCACTTGGATCTCGGCATCCCATTTCTAAGTTGTGAATCTTCATAGTTGGATCCTAACCTTGATATTATATCTTTGGGTTATTCTATTAAGGTATCTTGAAATCTAACTAAAACTTTCTTTCTTTTCAGATGTCTACTCCTGGAAACACTTCTGCTTCGTCCTCCTCCAACCAAAACTTCTCTTTGCTCAATATATGCTCCAAAGTCGTTATGGATGGCTCAAACTATAACGATTGGATGCGCAACATCAAGATGGCTCTTCGTTTCGAGAACAAAGAATATGTTCTTGAAAAGGAGCTCAAAGAGCTTGATGAGAATGAAGCTACTCCTGAAGATCTTGCTGCCTACAAGAAACATTACGATGATGCTACCAAAGTGGCATGCATCATGGTGGCAACTATGTCCCCAGAACTGCAGAGGTACTATGAGGACTACTGGCCTTTCGAGATGAACAAGGACCTTATGGAAAAGTACCATAAGCGAGCTCGTCAAGAAAAGTTCGAAGTAGTCAAGTCACTCATGGCTTGCAAGATGAAAGATGGGGAGTCAGTTGTGTCACATGTGCAAAGAATGCAACGCTACATAGAGCGTTTGGTCAAGCTCAATATTCACTTTGATGAGGAATTGGCCATTGACATGGTTTTGAACTCACTTCCTGAATGTTATGGTCAGTTTATTCTAACTTACCATTTGAACAATACAGAGCAGACCTTGGCCCAATTGCACAACTTGTTGCAGACAGCTGAGGCAGGGATGAAGGGTAAAAGTATACCCTCCACACCTACGAGTGCCCCTGTTTTGGCTATTGGACAGGGAAAGGGGAAAAAGAGGAAAGGTCCTCCCAAACAAAACTGGAAGAGCAAGGCTCAAGCTGGGTCATCTAGTAATGGCCCAAAGGCTAAGCCCAATGGTTCCACTCCCCATGTTTCTGATCCAAAAGAGGCAGTTTGCTTTTACTGCAACCAAAAGGGGCATTGGAAGAGATCTTGCCCACAATATCTGCAAGATATCAAGGATGGCAAAGTGAAGCCATCTTCGGCAGGTATTTACACTATTTCTGCTAATAACTCATTATCTTCTCGTTCATGGGTCCTTGATACAGGATGTGGTTTTCATATCTGTTCTGATTTGCAGGGTCTAAAGGAAAGTGAGGAGATAGAGCGAGGAAGGATAAACCTGATCATGGGAAACAGAAAGTCTTCACCAGTAACCAAGATCGGAGTTTATCAGCTTCTGCTTAGTAATGATGTTAGATTAGATTTAATAAATTGTTGCTATTCGTCTGAGATGACGAGAAACATTATTTCATTTCATGCATTGTTCAGACAAGGTTTTACATATTCTTTTAATGATTTAAATGGTTCAATTTCTGTTTATAAGAATGGTGTTTTTATGTTTGAAGCTTTGCCTTGTAATGGTGTGTATGAAACAGTGACTTGTGTTGATAGCCTAGGAAATAGTGTACTTAATATTGACTTGTCTAATAGTGTAGACAAGGCATGCTTGTGGCATTGTCGTCTTGGACACATTAACAAGAAACGCATAGCCCAACTCCAAAAGGATGGAGTGTTGGAATCATTTGACCTAAAATCAAATGATATGTGTGAATCTTGTCTTTTGGGAAAGATGACAAAATCACCATTCACAGGGTCTTGTGAAAGAGGTGAAGGTCTGTTGGATCTCATACACACAGATGTGTGTGGGCCATTCAGATCAACTACAAGAGATGCTAATCGATTCTATGTGACTTTCACTGACGATTATAGCAGATATGGATATATCTACTTGATCAAGCATAAGTCAGAAACTTTTGAAAAGTTCAAAGAGTTTAAGCATGAAGTCGAAAATCAATTGGGCAGAAAGATAAAGATACTTAGATCCGATAGAGGCGGGGAGTATCTTAGTATCGAGTTTAACGACTATCTGAAAGAATGTGGGATAGTCTCACAATTGACTCCTCCTAGGACACCACAGTTAAATGGTGTAGCTGAGAGGCGTAATCGAACCTTATTAGACATGGTTCGTTCTATGATGAGTCGGGCTTCGCTTCCCATTCACTTCTGGGGGTATGCCTTAGAGACAGCCGCCCACATCCTCAATCTTGTCCCTACAAAGAAGGTTGCCAAAACACCTCACGAAATGTGGACAGGGAAAGTTCCCTCGTTAGCACATATTAAAGTCTGGGGTTGTGAAGCTTTCGTAAGACGAGAGACTCACGACAAGCTAGCAGCTAGAAGTGAGAAATGTGTTTTCATTGGTTACCCAAAGCAGTCTTTTGGATATTTGTTCTACAGGCCTAGTGAGAACGTGGTCTTTGTAGCACGAAGAGGAGTCTTTCTTGAAAGAGAGCTCATATTCAAAGAGGACAGTGGGAGCACTATTGACCTTGAAGAAATTCAAGAGTCAGCCAATGAAGGAACCTTAGATGACACTAGCACTCAACCAGAGGAAACAGTTCCTGTTGAACCAATCGATAACTCATTACCTCTTAGAAGATCCACTAGGGTGAGTGTGCCACCTGAGTTGTATGGTTTTCATATTACTTCAGATGGTGACACATTCATAAGTGACAGAACACTGGTAAACTTAGATGAACCAGTCACTTATAAGGAAGCAATGGCAGGCCCAGAGGCTTCCAAGTGGAAAGAGGCAATGGACAGCGAGATTAAGTCCATGTATGACAACCAAGTTTGGAATTTGGTTGATAGTGCACCAGGTCGTAAGACAGTTGGGTGCAAATGGATCTTCAAGAAGAAGACAGACATGGATGGAAATGTGCACACATTCAAGGCTCGACTGGTTGCAAAAGGTTTCACTCAAACCCCAGGGGTTGACTATGATGAGACCTTCTCACCAGTAGCTAAGATTAAATCTATTAGGATATTGCTCGCCATAGCTGCCTTTCATGATTATGAAATCTGGCAGATGGATGTCAAAACTGCTTTCCTTAATGGGAAGTTGGCTGAAGATGTTTACATGAGTCAGCGAGAGGGTTTTGTTGATGCAAAGTTCCCCAATAGAGTGTGCAAGCTTGAGAAATCCATTTATGGATTGAAACAAGCATCTCGCAGTTGGAATCTTTGCTTCCATGAGAAAGTCAAAGAGTTTGGTTTCTCTAGAAGTGAAGATGAGTTCTGTGTGTATATCAAGGCTAGTGGGAGTATAGTAACTTTTCTGGTGTTGTATGTCGATGACATATTACTCATTGGTAACGACGTTCCAACCTTGAAAGAAGTTAAGTCTTGGCTTGGAAAGTGTTTTGCCATGAAAGACCTTGGAGAAGCTGCCTATATTCTTGGGATTAGAATATTGAGAGATAGAAAGAAGAGACTAATTGGACTTAGTCAGAGCACATACTTGGATAAGGTACTAAAGAGGTTTAGTATGGAAAATTCCAAGAAGGGAGAGCTACCTATCCAGAGCAATACCAAATTGAGTAAGACTCAATGCCCGAGTACAGATGTTGAAATAGATGACATGAGTCATGTACCTTATGCTTCCGCTGTCGGATCGATCATGTACGTTATGACATGTACTCGCCCTGATGTGGCATTTGCTTTGAGCATGGTCAGTCGCTATCAGGGAAACCCAGGTAGAGCTCATTGGATAGCAGTTAAGAATATACTCAAGTATTTGCGAAGGACAAAGGACTGGGTTCTTGTGCTTGGTGGCAGTGATACTTTGAGAGTAGATGGTTACAGTGATGCCAGCTTTCAGACGGATAGAGATAACTTCCGTTCTCAGTCAGGCTGGGTGTTTTTACTGAATGGAGGAGCAGTTACTTGGAAGAGTTCCAAGCAAAATACGGTGGCTGATTCTACTTGTGAATCAGAGTACATAGCAGCAAGTGAAGCGTCGAAAGAAGCAGCTTGGTTGAGGAACTTCATCGGGGATCTCGGAGTTGTTCCAACCATCCAGGAGCCTATGGAACTGTTCTGCGATAATGAAGGAGCGGTTGCCTTGACAAAGGAACCAAGAGATCATGGTAAGACCAGACATATCGACAGAAAGTACCATTTCATCAGACATAGAGTAGAAGAAGGCCATCTTATAGTAAAGAGGGTGTCATCTGAAGATAACCCAGCAGATCCTCTCACAAAGGGTCTGAGTATGGCTAAGCATATTCAGCATGCTCGGAGCATAGGACTGAAAGATGATATTAGTTTTAGTAGTTAGATTAGTTTTTGAAACTTGTAACAAAGTAAATGTAATTGACTTTTGGTGATTAAATAATAAAGTATTATTTATAAGTTTGGCTACTACCTTTTGTCAATTGTTTATTATTGTGTTTCATATTTTGCATGTTTTACTTCCTGAATAATGAGATTATTCAAACTCCACAGTCGCTCGTACTCTTGGAAGTAAGTAGTGAATTAAGACTGTCATGAATTAGATTGCAGATTGTCTAAGGATAGACATGGCAATAGAATTGCTGCAACGTTCATGAGTACTCAGAAATTGAGATTTGAGTATTGGATAAACCCTCGCTCAAAGTATTACTTCATGGAATTCATCACGAGTAATACTGAGACGATAATATCTTATAATCTTGAAACGAAGATATATGAGTTGTAATTTACAAGTCGGTTGTGCATTGGTGATACGAAAACGCATCAGTAACTTGGTGTTATAAAACGTATTGTCATGCATAATTTGATGAGTAAAAGATACAAGCATATGAGTCAACGTTTATTCGTTCCTTTTGCCCTAACAGGAAAAGCGATATCTGTGGGCCCCTCGATGATTTGGTGTTGACTTATGTGCTGGGCCCAGCCAAATTGATATGTTCGATTAGAAGTCCTACATCATCACAAATCAGGAATCGGGAAACATAGATTCTGGACAAACAGATTGATTACATTCCATGTCTTTTGTCTGGGGATATCAAGCAGAACGAAGGGTTATATGATCACTTATCTTAGGACACGTAACTGACTGGGTCAGAGTTCGGCAGCAGCTTTTTGGAAGCTACAATTTGCTGGTCAAATTTAGAAGGCATACTAGCAATTATAGTTACAGACTTATCCAAGTGGGAGACTGTTGGATTAGGTGTCTAAGCCCATAACTATAATTGGTATGTACTTGAATTGATAGCAGCACAGTCCTTTTGGGTTGCCCTCAACCTAGTAACTGGACAAGGAAATTATGAAAGGAGAGATATTAATTTATAAGATTAATAAATTAATATATATATATATAAATGATTTATTAATATGTTAGTGGATTAATATATTAATTAGAAATCATTATGTTTAATTAATTGTTAGCCAGAAATTAATCAGAATTGATTTTGGGGTTAAAAGAATTAATTATAAGGTGCAGGGACTAGTTTGCAATTATCTAATAGTTGAGTGGAAGGCTCTAGAACCCCCTTGGAAGAGGGTGGACGAAATCTTTAGGGGAAACCCTAATAATTTCGTCCATAGGGGCTTGGATAAGGCCCTTGGGTTTGCTTAGGCCCTAAGCAAAGGATAACTAGGGTTTCCCTTAAACCCTAGATCCCTCAGCTATATAAGGAGCCTCCTGGTTCATGTTTTTGGTCACTCTTTCTTTTGAAGAAACCCTAAGGCCGAGATTTTGCATACTCCCTCTCCCCTCTCTCTTCTACTTCCCTTCTTGCTAGTTTGGGTGTGATTCCATTAGAGGCATTACACTTGTGGTGCTAAAGCTTCCAAGAAGATCAAGATCAAGATCAAGGGAATATCAATTGTTTGCTATATCAATTGAAAGGTATGTAAACCCTAAACCCTAGTTTGTTAATTTCGAAATTAGCCTCTCTCCTCTAGGGTTCTTGTTTTGCAATTCAAAGTTGTATGTTCAATAGTTAAAACATAGATCCAAAGTAGGTTGCATGTGAACTTAGGAATTGTTTTCTAGTTTATTTGTTGTACCTAAAATCCATCAGAAATCAAGAGCTTTGATGTAGGGGC
The DNA here is from genome assembly GCF_052849685.1 of Lactuca virosa. Classification (NCBI taxonomy): domain Eukaryota; kingdom Viridiplantae; phylum Streptophyta; class Magnoliopsida; order Asterales; family Asteraceae; genus Lactuca; species Lactuca virosa. Next base: position 23,081,036 of record NC_136431.1, on the reverse strand, counting down.
ATATGATTATCTCATTAAAAGGGACCCCAACTGTTGGTCAAGGGCTTTTTTTAAGGTTGGCATGGGATGTGATGCAATGGAAAATGGTGTGTCTGAGAGCTTCAATGCTGCTATTGAAGAAGCTAGAAAGAAGCCATTGATCACTATGTTGGAGGACATAAGGGTATTTGTGATGGAGAGATTGTACATGCAGAAAGGGAAAGGATTGTGCTGGTATTTGGCAATTTGTCCAGCTATCAGAAGGAAACTTGGTGAACTAAAGAAGTTGAGAAGGTTAGTTGTTACAAACACTTTTACTTACTTTTTGTACATGCTAGTGCTAACTAACTTTTTGAATTGACAGATTCTGGGCATCATATGTTAGTGGATACAAGCAGTTTGAAGTTGTGCAATGTAATGAAAGGTATGGTGTTGACTTGGAGAAGAGAGAATGTGGATGCAGAGGTTGGCAATTGACAGGAATTCCTTGTGTACATGCCATATGTGCCATATCTTCCTTGAATCTTGATCCAGAGGAATTTGTTGCAGAGTGGTTTACTAAATCTGCATTTCATAGGGCCTATGAGTACACCATACATCCCCTGAATGATAGTACCTTGTGGCTCCATATGCCTGATTTTCACCAGATATTACCTCCTATTAGGAGGAGGTTACCTGGTAGGCCATGTGTGAAAAGAAAAAGAGACCAAGCAGAAAATGAACTCAGTGGGAACATGTAACATCCAAAAATTTCAAGCAAATTTAAACTTTTAAAAACACCTCAAGTTCGTCAAACATTACAACTTTGTTTTCAATATATTATTTATCAGAGTATATCTCAGAAACAAAACATAAAGTGAGGAGCTGTACGATCATGCCTTCGCCTTGCCGCGATCCCCTGATGTACCTGAAACAATAAACTGAAACTGTAAGCCCGAGAGCTTAGTGAGTTCCCCCAAAATACTGATACACATACAGTCCACATAACCATGTCAGCATTATCATATCATAACCACTAAACAGAACAGCATATAACGGGTCCACAGCCCTACAGACTGTAATACCCACGAGCCCACAGTACGAGTCTCCCTTAGCCCGTAACTGGAATGCTCCCGAGCCCACAGTACGAATCTCCCTTAGCCCGTAACTGGAATGCTAGCCCGTAACTGGAATGCTCCTAGGGTTTGTTGGCTACCGCACGAAGCAGTACAACCTCAACCCATCCCATATAACAAACACATAACATAACCACTGAGCATGTAATAATCACATAACATCACAGGTAGTCCTACAGATCTACCTAACTTGGCATAACCACTAGCATGCAACACTAACTCGTACTCAACCTCTAACACTGCTAGGATAATATATCCAATGGGCCGGCCTTGGTGCCTTAGACCCCTTAGTATAGTGAGGATAACTCACCTTGCAACTGTCGTCTGAAACTAGAAAGCTCAACTCACGGATCACCAACACGAACTCCACCACCTATAGTTACCATAAAACCCTTTTTCATAAATCTCTAAATTACCAGAATACCTTCAGAAGTCAACTGGTCAACCCTTGGTCCAAGTCAAAGTCCACAGTCAAAGTCAACAGTCCATGTTGACTCGACTCGTCGAGTGCAGTTCACCGACTCATCGAGTCCTTCCTGAACTCGAGAAGTCGTGAAATCCTTGATTGACTCGTCGAGTTCCCTTTTAACTCGCCGAGTTCATACGTGTCCAAGAATTGGGAGAACCCTAGCCGACTCGCCGAGTCTTCGAACGACTCGCCGAGTTCAAGGCAATCTTCAACGGACTCGCCGAGTTGTTCATCCAACTCGCCGAGTCCTTGCACACCTTTATCCATACAGACGCTTTTTAAGCCACGACAAGGTTCCAGATTACAGATCCAAGCTTCTAGGGCATGTTAATCACGTAAAGTCGCAAACTTTACGTGCATGCAAAGCTTTAAGACTCTTAAATGGCAAAACTAAGCTTGCAATGAAGTCTCACACTTGAGGGAAGGCTCCTACTAGGCAAGGCTGATGACTTTATGGATCTAGAGGTCAAAGGGAGTCCAGATCTGAAGTTACAACTTCAGATCTTAGCTTAAACATGGGGAACCTTTCATAAAACCCATCCAAAAGAGGTTAAAATAGAGATGAGCTAAAGGAACAGCTTAATACCTTCCAGAGAGTGACAACTGATGAATCTCTTAGCTCCCCACGAGTTCCTAGCCTTGATTTCCTTGCTTCCCCAAGTGTTTCCTTCTCCAAAGTTCCTCCTCCAAGCTTGAACACACACACACACACACGATTTAGGGTTTGAGAGGGACAAGAAGCAGTAAAGGGGAGGCTGGGGGAGGCCAATGATCCTTTAAATAGGGTGCAAAACCCCGAGATTTAGGGTTTCATCTGCCAGCTCCTACTCGTCGAGCCCCTTCTTGGACTCGGCGAGTAGGTCATTAAAATACGTGGACCAACCCGCTGCTACTCAACGAGTAGGGCAATCAACTCGTCGAGTAGCCCTTGAAATCAAGAATTCACACATTAAATCAATACCTGAGAATCGGGGCGTTACAATTCTCCCCCACTTGAACAAGACTTCGTCCTCGAAGTCTGCTGCAACGAATAACTCCGGGTAATGCTCCCACATTTCAGCCTCCGTCTCCCACGTCCACTCGGACCCCCTCCGATGCTCCCATTGTACCTTCACCAAAGGTATCTCCTTATTCCTCAGAATCTTCATCTTTCTCTCCAGTATGGCCACAGGCCTCTCTACGTAATTCAGGCGTTCATCAACCTGAATATCATCCAGCGGCACCACCTCCTCTTGATCCATAATTCACTTTTGCAGCTGCGAAACGTGGAAAGTGTTGTGTATCCGACTAAGCTCCTCCGGCAGCTCTAGCATGTAAGCTACCTTGCCAACCCTGGCAATGATTCTGAACGACCCAATATATTGGGGACCCAATTTTCCCCTCTTCCTGAAGCGGATCACGCCCTTCCAGGGTGAGACCTTCAGGAGTACCATGTCACCGACCTGAAACTCTAACTCGGAGCGGCGCCGGTCGGCGTAACTCTTCTGCCGACTCTAAGCGGTCTGCAGCCGCTGCCTAATCTGCTGAATCTTCTCGGTAGTCTGCAAGACCACCTCCGTCCTACCCATCACCCTGTGGCCAACCTCCCCCCAACAAACCGGGGTGCGACATCTCTGCCCGTACAACAGCTCGAATGACGGGGCGCCAAGGCTATAATGATAGCTGTTGTTGTAGGCGAACTCCGCAAGCGGTAGGTGAGAATCCCAACTCCCACCGAAATCGATGACACACGCCCTCAACATGTCCTCGAGGGTCTGAATAGTCCGCTCGCTCTAGCCATCTGTCTGCGAGTGGAATGATGTGCTGAAGTGCAACCGCGTGCCCAGCTCCTCGTGAAACTTTTGCCATAAGCGGGAGGTAAACCTGACATCCCGATCAGAGACAATGGAAACGAGAACGCCATGGCGAGACACGGTCTCGCGAACGTACACTTCGGCCAATTTCTCGGCCGATGAGCTCTCCCGTATAGCCAAGAAATGGGCACTCTTGGTCAATCGATCCACGATGACCCATATAGCATCAAACCCCTTCGCCGTCCTCGACAACTTGGTAATAAAATCCATCGTGATCTGTTCCCATTTCCACATGGGGATCTCGATAGGCTGCAGCTTTCCATGCGGCCTCTGATGCTCGGCCTTGACCATCCTACAGGTCAAGCACCTCTCGACGTACCAAGCGATCTCTCGCTTCATGCACGACCACCAATAGCTCAAACTCAAATCCCGGTACATCTTGGTGGCCCCCGGGTGAATAGAGAAATGAGACTTATGAGCCTCCTCCATAACCGTCTGCCTAACCCCACCAGACATCGGAACCCAAACCCGACCGCATCGGGTCAATAGTCCCCGACTATCCTGCACGAACCGGGTATTCTCACCCTTGATCCTCTCCAACTTCCAATTCTCCGGTCTCATGCCCTCTACCTGGGCACCCCTGATCAAACTCACAAGCGGAGAATCCACCGATATCCTCATACATACAGCGGGGGTGGAAGACCCAGCTGACTTGCGGCTCAAAGCATCCGCAACCACATTCGCTTTACCAGGGTGGTAAAGGATCTCGCAATCGTAGTCCTTGACTACATCCAGCCACCTGCGCTGCCTCATGTTCAGGTTCGGCTGATCCATGATATGTCTCAAGCTCTTGTGATCCGTGTAAATGGTACAACGGACCCCATGGAGGTAATGTCTCCATATCTTGAGGGCGAACACCACCGCCCCCAGCTCCAAGTCATACATAGGGTATCTCGTCTCATGCGGCTTCAGCTGCCGCGATGCGTAGGCTATCACTCGTCCTCTCTGCATGAGGACCGCCCCTAAACCTATGATGGATGCATCACAGAACACCACAAAATCCTCAACTCCCTCTGGGAGTGTCAAGACTGGTGCCTCACACAAACGCTGACGGAGGGTCTCAAACGCCCTCTGCTGCTCGGGGCCCCACCGGAAATCCACCCCCTTCCTCGTCAGACTAGTGAGGGGTACTGCAATCTTGGAGAAATCCCGTATGAACCTCCAGAAAACTCCTAATATCTTAGGGAGATTTCGGAATCTCCCACTGCATAACCGCCTCGATTTTGGCCGGATCGACCAAAATCCCCTCCTGGTTAACGAGATGTCCGAGGAACTGGACCTCTCGTAACCAAAACTCACACTTCGAGAACTTGGCGTACAACCGTTCTCGTCTCATAACTCCCAACAGCTCTCGCAGATGCTCCTCATGCTGCTCTCGGAACTTGGAATACACCAAGATGTCATTTATAAACACTATGACCGAGCGATCAAGCATCGGCCTGCAGACCCGATTCATCAGGTCCATGAACACTGCTGGCGCATTGGTGAGACCAAACGGCATCACCACGAACTCGTAATGTCCATAACGAGTTCGGAACGCGGTCTTCTCCACGTCCTCCTCTCTGACCCTGACCTGATGATACCCAGACCTCAAGTCTATCTTGGAAAACCAAGATACGCCCTGCAACTGATCGAAGAGATTGTCTATCCTCGGGAGTGGGTAACGGTTCTTCACCGTTAACTTATTCAACTCCCGGTAATCAATACACATCCGGTGCGAACCGTCCTTCTTCCGGAAAAAAAGAATCGGTGCTCCCCATGGAGAACTACTAGGTCGAATGAATTGCTTGGCCAACAGTTCCTGTAGCTGCGACGACAGCTCCTGCATCTCTGGTGGTGCCAATCGATACGACGCCTTAGCGATAGGGGCCGCACCTGGCACCAGGTCGATCCTGAACTCGACCTGCCTCTCCGGAGGTATCCCTGGCAACTCCTCCGGAAACACATCTGCAAACTCCCTGACCATCGATACATCGGAAACCGAAATTTGATCCCTGACTCGCGTATCTACCACATACGCTAGATAACCCGCACACCTGTGCTGAATGTACTACCGAGCCCTGGCAGCTGAACAAAACCCTGATCCCACTCTGGTGCCCTCGCCATATACAGTCAGTTCTCCCCCACTTGGGGTTCGAACTACCACTCGCTGGCCCTCGCAATCAATCATAACACCGAACCGACTGAGCCAATCCATGCCCACAATCACGCACACTTCCCCAATGGGGATCGGAATCAAATCTATCGGAAAGGACACCCCGAAAATCTCCAAGTCACACCCTCGATAAACTGAAGAAGTAGAAACCCCGTGTTCGTTGGCGATAGACACTCACAACGGACACTCTAACTCGCCCACTGGCGCACTAAACTCCCTACTAAATGATTGAGATATGAAGGACCGACTCGCCCCCAAGTCAAATAAGACCAAAGCAGGCAAAGAGTTCACTAAAAACGTACCTAATCACAGGTACAACAGATAAGCATACAACAGATATAGAAAACGAGATAAAGGATAGAAACATACCAGCAACCACATCTGGTGCTGCTCTGGCCTGCTCCGCTGTAAGCTGGAAAGCACGACCCTGAGCCTTCGGAGGCTCTGCCCTGACTGGTCTCCCATCCGTGATCCTCAAAGTAGCCGGCGCTGGAGCCTGCGCCGGTTTGGCGGCGAGTAACGGGCAGTTGGCCTTCAAATGGCCAACCTGATCACAATGGTAACATAACTTCATACTCGGTATCGGAGCGGCCTGGCGACAATCCTTCTCATAATGCCCCTCCTTGCCACACCTATGGCACCCACTACTGGCTCGACAAATCCCAGAATGAACCCTGCCGCACTTCCCACAAGAGCGGCTCTGCTGACTCCCAGACCTCAAATCAGCGGTCTTAGACCGCTTCGGCACCGGCTGCGATTGTGTCGGGGCCGGCCGCTGCTCCCTCAGCTGCAACTCAATATCTAACTCCCGGCGCCTGGCGGCCTCCTGTAACTCTAGAAGAGTATCACATCGTTGGGTAGATACAAACTGTCGGATATCAGTCTTAAGCATACTCAGATAACGGGTCATCTGAGACTGCTCGGAAGCAAACTCTGGGCAGAACATCGCCCGCTCAGTGAACATACGGGTGATGTGACATCCCCATTTTTACGGCCAGAAAAGACCGATTTTGTTTATGCTTTATAAAAATCAGAGTACCTCTTTTAATAAAAATGTTGTGGAATTTGTTCCCAGAAAAACATGAGAAATACGTTATCAAATCATTTCCGAAGAAATGTATTTCATTCATTTTCAAAACATTGGGATGTCATCGTCAATACAGAAACATAAGCATAAACAAAACTTACATTCATTTACACTAGTGATCTACATCTCTTTTAAATCTCTCAGTTTAAAGTAGCTTCATATCGACACCTGTGATACAAATAAGCTTGAGTGGGTCAGGTTGGGAAACCTGGTGAGTACATAGGGTTTTCAACCCACAATAATATAATTATTATGTTTAAACAATCAAACAATCAACCCAATTACCCATCCCCGTTATCTTCTTTAATATTCCTTAAAGAATTATCTTAAGGGTCATCTCCTATATCATTTTTACCTCTCATCTTTTTACCTCACATTTCCTTATATGCTCGTTCCTAAGGCATGAATACGTAGTTACAACGTCGCCTGAACTCGTAATTCATAGTAAGGGTTAGAGTATCATCACATGAATAGGCAGTCACAACATCGCTTGAACTCGTAATTCATCACCTACAAGTTATAAGTCTGCTGGTGTTTCCACGGGGTTGTCTAGAATATTCCGTGGTCGCCATCTATACTCTAGTAGATGACTACATCTCCAAATTGTCGGACAAGGTTATAGTATCTTTCATCCTACATCACCGATTCATCATCACCTATCCATCACCTAATTATCATCACCTTCCTATCATCACCTATCTCTCATCATTTTATTTCATCACACACCAACTATTTCATCTACCCATGTTTTATCCCAACGTATTTGTAGATATAAAATAAATATATATTTAAATCATTTAAAACATGTATAAAATCATTCATCCATCATAGACAGCAAGTATTCAGATAATATGCACACATAGCACGTAATTTATATAAAATACTGCATATCTATGTGTAAGATGAAAGGGACCATGCACTCACTTGAAAAGGCGGTGAATCCGAACTCAGACAGCGCTTCGCTTCTTAAAAATAATTTCCTTCGACGAAACTTAGTATTATTACCACTAGAGTTTAGTATATTATTCGCCGAGACTAATTAATAGTCTAGCTATTATTACTATTATATAAGCGTTAAACAATACTTATATAACCCATAATAATATCCCAAGTACTTATTATAAGTTCCTAATAACGCTACTATAATTAAATAAACGATATATATTAAAAATAGCGTAGGCGTAGCTCACTTACAGCGGGTTTTATAGAAAACCGGGATTTGCTTGGAGCAGCGTTCCCGAGCCGAAAAGCTCTTCTTCTCGGAGCCGTCGAGCACTCCGGGGCTTCCGCCTCGTGCTGGGGAGGTTCCCTAGGCTTTTCGGGGGGTTTGGGGGGTTAGAGAGAGAAACTAGTGAGAGAAATAAGGAATGGGAAATGTGTGAAGAAAATGAGGGTGGGAGAGGTTCTATTTATAGGGTGAAAAATGGCTGAACTTGGTGTCACATGTCACCATCTAGTGGCAAGACTTGGGGAGAAAGCAATGACCAAGATTGTGCCACATCACCCATTTCCGCACAGCACACTTCCGACTTCTAAAATCCGTAACTTTCACATACGACCTCCGTTTTTGACGTTCTTTATATCCACGCGTAGGTAAAAATAAGATCTACAACTTTCATTTTGACTCCGTCGGCTAATTCTTGACCGATCTTAAATTTAACAGTACGAGGAGATTATACTGTTAAATGTCCGCGTAAAATTCATAACTTCTACATACGGACTCTGTTTTCGTCTGTCTTTTTACCGTTGAGTTCCTATTAATGAGATCTTCAATTCTCATTTAAGTCGCGTAGGCCAAAAACCGCTCAATCTAAAATTCGAGTTTCGGGTCGTGCACTGCTATGCCAAATCTTAGAAAATTCGTAACTTCCTCATACGAAGTCAGATTTGGGCGTTCTTTTTTTGTATGTTCTCAGTTTAACGTAAACTACAAATTTTGTTTAGATTTCTAAGGCTAAAAAGTCATTTATCAAAAATTCACTATTTACGTCTCCCGGTGCCGTGCCGGTTTTGCCGTAAAACTTCGACGGGCCATAACTTCTTCGTTATAACTCGGATTTCGGCGTTCTTCATATGTACGGAACCCTTGAGACATATTCTACAACTTGGTTAAGATTATTTATTCTAAATAATCTTTTGTCGAAAAGTCATTTTCGACCCCTATTATCTTTAAATTGACTAGCCCGGATCTGCGGACGTTACAGGTGATCTCCGTCACCGATTCCCCATCCTGTCTCAAACTCAGAAACTCCTGTGCCAACCGATCCCGCTCAACCCGCAGAATGTAACGGGCGCGGAACATGTCCCTGAACTGCTCCCAAGTAACAGCAGCTCTCTGATCATCAGTATACGACCTAGTCGCAAGTCTCCACCAGTCCTTGGCCCCAGACCTAAGCAGGTTCAGAGCACACCTGACCTTTTGGTCAGCAGGACACGAGCAGGTGAAGAAACACCCCTCCACATCTGAAATCCATCTTATAGCCTTGATGGGATCCTGTGTCCCATCAAAAGTAGGGGGCTTCGTGTTATCGAAGTCCCTATACTGAAAACCTCTACCAACTCCTCCCCCTGCCGCTGATACAGCTGATGCAGCTGCTGCGGCGGTTGTCTCTGCAAGGGCTGCGTAGTGCTCGTCAAAATACTCCACCATGGCGGTCTTAATCGACCCGAACATCTCCGGTAACTGAGCACGGAATGCAGCAGCAACCTCGTCATGCAGGATCTCTCGAGTCCTGGCATCCAACTCCTCTGTACCCATCTGCACCACCGGCTCAGGTGCTGTCGGCCCCTCCTGGCCTCTGTCCCTTGATCCTGATCCCGAACCGGATCCATCCACAAAGCGCCTCGTCATCACCATTCTGAAACATACCACAAGTTATCAGATAATCCATATAAATAACTGGGAGCCAACTCCCTACTAACCCTAGGGATTGTGACTTACTTGACACGCGTATGGGTCCTGTGCTTTCAGTAGTACAGGCCCATACTACCTTCCACACCTACCCATATTTGTCTCAAGCATCATCACAATGCCCTAACTGAATACACAACATGGCGAGCGCTCAACCCTCACCCTATAGGAATGATAAACATCTCATAACTGGCCTCCCGGCCTCACTCAACCCACCTACCCATGAAACTTCCACCAACCCTGTAACACTAGTGTATGCTAGCCATAAATAACGCTGGACCCTATAGACTTTCGAATATCTAATCCTACCCTAAGCTCTCAATCAAACAAGAACAGAACATAAGGCCAAATCAAACATTCTCAGGCTATAAGATCTTAATTATGTATAACGGTGATGCATACACTAAGCAACTACAGTAATGATGTCAATTTCATATAAAGGAAACCCTAGGCTAGCAGGCATCATGAAATCAGACAATTCTATCATGCAATTTCTGAAGATCCCTAGCCTAGTACTAACATGTTGTTCTAACATATCACATAATCAAATAACTTGTATGGTATTTTGGGGTCTACTTACTGGCTCCGGCTGATCGTACACCCTGCATCCTCCTTTATTTATTTTGAAAACCATTTTAGAAATTATTTTCAAAACCTTTCCTTGATTTGAGACTGGATTCACACGAATGTTCCTCCAATTCACTCAAACCAAGACTCTGATACCAACTTGTAACATCCAAAAATTTCAAGCAAATTTAAACTTTTAAAAACACCTCAAGTTCGTCAAACATTACAACTTTGTTTTCAATATATTATTTATCAGAGTATATCCCAGAAACAAAACATAAAGTGAGGAGCTGTACGATCATGCCTTCGCCTTGCCGCGATCCCCTGATGTACCTGAAACAATAAACTGAAACTGTAAGCCCGAGAGCTTAGTGAGTTCCCCCAAAATACTGATACACATACAGTCCACATAACCATGTCAGCATTATCATATCATAACCACTAAACAGAACAGCATATAACGGGTCCACAGCCCTACATACTGTAATACCCACGAGCCCATAGTACGAGTCTCCCTTAGCCCGTAACTGGAATGCTCCCGAGCCCACAATACGAGTCTCCCTTAGCCCGTAACTGGAATGCTCCTAGGGTTTGTTGGCTACCGCACGAAGCAGTACAACCTCAACCCATCCCATATAACAAACACATAACATAACCACTGAGCATGCAATAATCACATAACATCACAGGTAGTCCTACAGATCTACCTAACTTGTCATAACACTAGCATGCAACACTAACTCGTACTCAACCTCTAACACTTCTAGGATAATGTATCCAATGGCCGGCCTTGGTGCATTAGACCCCTTAGTATAGTGAGGATAACTCACCTTGCAACTGTCGTCTGAAACTAGAAAGCTCAACTCACGGATCACCAACACGAACTCCACCACCTATAGTTACCATAAAACCCTTTTCATAAATCTCTAAATTACCAGAATACCCTCAGAAGTCAACTGGTCAACCCTTGGTCCAAGTCAAAGTCCACAGTCAAAGTCAACAGTCCATGTTGACTCGACTCGTTGAGTGCAGTTCACCGACTCGTCGAGTCCTTCCTGAACTCGAGAAGTCGTGAAATCCTTGATTGGCTCGTCGAGTTCCCTTTTAACTCGCCGAGTTCATACGTGTCCAAGAATTGGGAGAACCCTAGCCGACTCGCCGAGTCTTCGAACGACTCGCCGAGTTCAAGGCAATCTTCAACGGACTCGCCGAGTTGTTCATCAACTCGTCGAGTTCATGGCCATCTTCAACGGGCTCGCTGAGTTGTTCATCCAACTCGCCGAGTCCTTGCAGACCTTTATCCATGCAGACGCTTTTTAAGCCATGACAAGGTTCCAGATTACAGATCCAAGCTTCTAGGGCATGTTAATCACGTAAAGTCGCAAACTTTACGTGCATGCAAAGCTTTAAGACTCTTAAATGGCCAAACTAAGCTTGCAATGAAGTCTCACACTTGAGGGAAGGCTCCTACTAGGCAAGGCCGATGACTTTATGGATCTAGAGGTCAAAGGGAGTCCAGATCTGAAGTTACAACTTCAGATCTTAGCTTAAACATGGGGAGCCTTTCATAAAACCCATCCAAAAGAGGTTAAAAGCGAGATGAGCTAAAGGAACAGCTTAATACCTTCCAGAGAGTGACAACTGATGAATCTCTTAGCTCCCCACGAGTTCCTAGCCTTGATTTCCTTGCTTCCCCAAGTGTTTCCTTCTCCAAAGTTCCTCCTCCAAGCTTGAACACACACACACACACACGATTTAGGGTTTGAGAGGGACAAGAAGCAGTAAAGGGGAGGCTGGGGGGGGGGGGCAATGATCCTTTAAATAGGGTGCAAAACCTCGAGATTTAGGGTTTCATCTGCCAGCTCCTACTCGTCGAGCCCCTTCTTGGACTCGACGAGTAGGTCATTAAAATACGTGGACCAACCCGCTGCTACTCGACGAGTAGGGCAATCAACTCGTCGAGTAGCCCTTGAAATCAAGAATTCACACATTAAATCAATACCTGAGAATCGGGGCGTTACAGAACACAAGGCATACTATAAGCAGGGCAGGTGTTCAACGCAGATGTACAATTTTTGTAATGAAACTGGACACAACAAAGCTACATGTCCAATGTGGGGTCCTTCTGAAGTAGGTCCAAGTAAAGCAAGAAAGAAGAGTAATGCAAGAAACTGTCCTTCACAAGCAGGTCCAAGCACTCCAGCTCCAAGTGCTCCAACACATGTCAATCAAGATCCTTTGACTCAAGACCATGTCCCTGTGAATCAAGAGCCTGTCATTCAAGTGAATGTCCCTGTGAATCAAGAGCCTGTCATTCAAGTGAATGTCCCAGTGAATCAAGAGCATGTGAATGACGAACCTGTGAATCTAGAGAATGTGGATGAAGTTCCTGTCAACCAAGATCATGTGAATGAAGTTCCTGTGCATGAAGATCCTGTGAATGAAGTACCTATCAACCAAGATCTTGTGATTCCAGTACCTGTTAACCAAGTGCCTGTGAATCTTGGTGTTAGAGTGCCTAAGAGACTTGGTGTTAGAGCAAGGAAGCCTTCAGAGAGAATCAACAAGATACAAATCAGGAAGCAGGTTTTCCGAAAGGATGGCAAAGGAGTGACTGAGGACAACCCAATTACTTTAGATTTAGACTGATTAGGGTTACTTGTTTTCTTTTACTTTGGAAGTATGTAATAGTACACTGTGTATGGTGACTTTCTTTTGTTAATTGGGCCAACTTTTGATGTAATTGACAGTACTACCCTTGCTTGTAACCTAGCAACTTTTTATGGTCTTTAAGTAATGGAATCAGATATGATATCCTATGTCAATTGTGTTTTGTCTTTTTCAATCTTTATTGGTATTAATGCATTAGTTTATTAAGAAGGTCATAATGGGAATCATATGTCAATTGTCTATTGGGAATCATATTCCCTATTTGTTTCTATCAATGTCCTTTGTCTTTTGGTTGTTGAAATTGCAGACAAATTCAATTATCATTGTCCTTGTCTTTTGGCTGTTGAAATTGCAGCCAAATTCAATGTAAATTACAATCAAATGTTCACCATGTAACACTTCATTCAGTATGCAAACTCCATTCATTACATTTAATATAAACTATTCAGTACATTCCATATAAACCATTCAAAATACCACAATTCAATACATCATACAAAACTCTATTCAAACTGTTTTCAGATAATATTACAACTAATTTCAACCCTATAACTATGTGCTTTATTCTTCAGCTCTTGAACTTCTTTCTTCAAACATGCAACATCCTCTTTAACTGCTTCAAGTTCTTGTTCTAAATCCGGATTCCCAGTCACAGGTTCATCAATCCATTCCCAATACTTACACTTCTTACCTGGTTTCTTTGAAATCAAATATAAAAATTGTAAGAACCTCAAAATCTTTATTTATTAGAAGGAAAATCAAAAGTACAGAGGGAAATCAAGATCGACATACCAAAGAATTGGGGCAAACTTTGAACTTTTTGTTAGGGTTGTCTTTAGTCTTGGATGTGCATATTCGAACTGGGAGTTGACAATCACATAGCTCCTCTTTCTTTGCGATGGAACCAGATGAACTGGGAGTCGACATCTTCTTCTTCGATTTTGGGTATGGGTTCGAATGTTTTTTGACTGAAGTTAGGGCTAGGCATCGTATTATAATCAACGGAACTAAGAGATGATCCACGTAGGAGTGTTTTCTTTTAATGAGTGTCCACATAGGCAGCCATGTCAGCAAATATGGAAGCAACCGGTAATAATGACTTAATTTATACACAATAACAAGTTCAAGAGTAAAATGTGGATAAAAAAAAAATCAGGGACTAAGTGTGTACAAAACCAATAATATGTTACCCTTTTAAGTTATTATCCCTTTTTTAAGTTAAAATATGAAAATCAAGGTTTTATACGTTAAAAAAGTACAGGACCTTCAATTTCACAAAGGTCATTGAGAATACCTATGCAAATTAAAAAAACATTGACAGCCTTTTAGTATTTTTGAAGGGGTTATGCCAGTTTCTCAGAACCCGTATGAAATTGATGGCTATTTCCGAAAAATATTATATTTCTAATTAAATTTTCTGGAAAATGCATAGAATAATTTTATCAAAATTGTCTATTTCTTTAATAATTTAATAATTGTCGTTATTTAGTGAAAGTAGACACGGCGGCGGAGAAACACACAAAATCGAGTTAATCGACTAGCACTACCTCACAGCTTCTTCCTCTACCAGTCGTCGCGGCCCTTCTCTATACTACTCCCTCATCTTCATCTAATCGAGAGCGTTAACCTCTTTCAAGAACTCAAAATCACCACCTCATCAAGGTTAATTTAATCTTCCACTGTCGATATTTATCAATACACTTTGATCGATTCTAGTAAATATGGATTATGTATTAGATTGCTCGACTGTTTACATATGAATACGATTTCTTGATCGACATACTCAAATGTCATCGCAAGAGTTCCTGTTTTACTTTTTCTGTTCCATTAGAGCACTATTTGTTCTAAGAATTGTCCACCGTCATGGCACCTGTTAAAATGTCAATTGTCAAGGCGAAGGCTTCCTTCAATAGTGTTTAGTAATTTTATACTGGTCGAAATTGGAAATTTTAGCTTTTGAAAATTGTAAATAAGTTCATTTCAATATTCAGTTTGTAAAATTGATTTAACTGTCAAAAATCAGATCGGGTTGCACCTGCAAATCCATGAAGCAGATATAGACAATGACGACATCTAAAGATGCTTTTATGGTGTTTTACTTTCATTAAAATTCATCACTTCTGAATGGTTCTAGTAGTATAAATTCATCTATATCCTCAAAGCTAAGTTTTTGTTGTATTGATATTATGTTTTATGATCTAGGATCCATGGGAAGTGTGAATGAAGGAAAGCTTAGGTTCTGTATAGACAGAGGAGGCACGTTCACTGATGTCTATGCTGAAATACCTGGTCAACCTGAAGGCAAAGCAATGAAGTTGTTATCTGTTGATCCATCTAACTATGAAGATGCTCCAGTTGAAGGAATCAGGAGGATTTTGGAAGAATTTACAGGGAATAAAATCCCCAGGACTTCAAAAGTCCCTACTGACAACATTGAGTGGATTCGAATGGGAACTACTGTTGCAACAAATGCACTTTTGGAGAGAAAAGGAGAAAGAATTGCATTGTGTGTGACCAATGGATTTAGGGATCTACTCCAAATTGGTAACCAGGCTCGCCCAAATATCTTTGATCTTACTGTTTCAAAACCTTCTAATCTATATGAAGAGGTTATAGAAGTTGATGAAAGAATCCAACTTGTTCTTGAGGATGAAAAAGAGTCTGGATCAAATGTAGTTACAGGTATTTCAGGTGAGCAGGTTAGAATCGTGAAGCCTGTTGATGAAGCAACTTTGAGGCCTTTACTTAATGGTCTTTTAGAAAA
Organism: Lactuca virosa; assembly: GCF_052849685.1. Classification (NCBI taxonomy): domain Eukaryota; kingdom Viridiplantae; phylum Streptophyta; class Magnoliopsida; order Asterales; family Asteraceae; genus Lactuca; species Lactuca virosa. Next base: position 23,065,466 of record NC_136431.1, on the reverse strand, counting down.
GGGAATCAATTGTTTAGCAGTTGTCTTGATGCATTCTTACACATACCCACATCATGAAATTGCTGTGAACAAATTAGCTGTAAGCATGGGATTCAAACATGTTTCTTTATCTTCTTCTTTGACTCCAATGGTTCGAGCTGTTCCTAGAGGTTTAACAGCTAGTGTAGATGCATACTTGACTCCAGTTATCAAAGAGTATTTATCAGGCTTCATTTCTAAATTCGATGATGATTTAGGAAAAGTGAATGTTCTCTTTATGCAATCAGATGGCGGTCTTGCACCGGAAAGTCGATTCTCTGGCCACAAAGCGGTTTTATCCGGTCCAGCTGGCGGTGTTGTTGGCTACTCTCAGACACTTTTTGGGCTTGAGACCAAAAAGCCCCTCATTGGATTTGACATGGGTGGGACCTCTACTGATGTGAGCAGATATGCAGGAAGCTATGAACAAGTTCTTGAAACACAGATAGCTGGAGCTATAATCCAAGCACCACAGCTCGACATCAACACAGTGGCGGCTGGTGGTGGTTCTAAGTTGAAGTTTCAGTTTGGAGCTTTCCGGGTCGGCCCAGAATCCGTGGGTGCACATCCGGGCCCCGTTTGTTATCGAAAAGGAGGTGAGCTGTCAGTTACAGATGCTAATCTTGTTTTAGGCTATGTAATCCCCGATTACTTCCCATCAATCTTTGGACCTAATGAAGATCAGCCTTTAGACATCAACAAAACCAGAGAAGAATTCGAAAAACTTGCAAAGAAAATTAATCTTTATAGAAAAAGTCAAGATCCATTATCAAAAGAAATGACAGTTGAAGAGATCGCACAAGGGTTTATTAATGTTGCTAATGAGACAATGTGTCGCCCAATTCGACAACTAACAGAAATGAAAGGACATGAAACGAAAAATCATGCTCTTGCTTGTTTTGGAGGTGCGGGCCCACAACACGCGTGTGCCATTGCACGTTCTTTAGGTATGAATGAAGTTTTAGTACATAAATTCTGTGGGATTTTGAGTGCATATGGAATGGGATTAGCAGATGTTATTGAAGAAGCACAAGAGCCGTATTCTGCAGCTTATAGTCATGAATCTGTTCTAGAAGCTTCACGTAGAGAAACTTTGTTGCTACAACAGGTGAAGCAGAAGCTTAAAGATCAAGGATTTGGAGAAAGTAGTATCACAACAGAATCTTACTTAAATTTGAGGTATGAAGGGACTGATACTGCTATAATGGTGAAAGGGAAGTCAGGAAGTGATTATGCTGTTGAATTTGTCAAACTCTTTCAGCAGGAATACGGATTTAAACTTGAAAACAGAAACATTCTGATATGTGATGTTAGGGTTCGTGGGATTGGAGTGACAAATATCTTAAAGCCACGAGCACAAGAAAATTCCATCACTACCCCTAAATCTCAAGGTGAATACAAGGTCTTTTTCGGAAATAAATGGCATAATACACCTCTGTTCAAGCTTGAAACTTTAGGATCTGGCCATGTCATTCCGGGTCCCGCAATTATCATGAATGGAAACAGCACTGTGATAGTTGAACCCAACTGCAAATCCATAATCACCAAATATGGAAACATAAAGATTGAGCTAGAGTCAACTTCGGTCAATGTCAAAGTATCTGAAAAAGTTGCTGATGTCGTCCAGCTGTCTATCTTTAACCATAGATTCATGGGTATAGCTGAACAGATGGGGCGTACGTTACAAAGAACTTCAATTTCAACAAATATAAAAGAAAGATTGGATTTTTCATGTGCCCTTTTTGCCCCTGATGGAGGTTTAGTTGCTAATGCACCTCATGTCCCTGTTCATTTAGGAGCCATGTCTAGCACTGTTCAATGGCAGTTAAAATATTGGGGAGAAAACTTACACGAAGGAGATGTTCTTGTTACAAATCATCCGTGTTCTGGTGGGAGTCATTTACCTGATATTACAGTTATAACCCCGGTTTTTGATGAAAAAGAGTTGGTTTTCTTTGTTGCTAGTCGAGGGCATCACGCGGAAATAGGCGGAATCACTCCCGGAAGTATGCCGCCTTTTTCAAAATCTATACACGAGGAAGGAGCTGCTATAAAAGCATTCAAACTAGTCGAAAAGGGAATCTTTCAAGAAGAAGGAATCACAAAGCTTCTTCAATTCCCGAGTTCGGAGGAATCATTGGGTTACAAGATTCCAGGGACTAGAAGGATTCAAGATAATTTATCGGATCTTCATGCACAAGTAGCAGCAAATCAAAGAGGAATTGTTCTTATCAAAGAGCTAATCGATCATTACGGGTTAAAAACAGTTCAAGCTTACATGGTTTACGTTCAATTAAACGCGGAAGAAGCCGTAAGAGAAATGCTAAAGTCAATTCCGGGGAAACTCCAATTCCATTCCGATGATTCCAATTCCACCGATTCAATCGTAATAAAAGAAGAAGATTACATGGACGACGGTTCTACAATCCGATTAAAACTCACAATCGATACGAAAAAAGGCGAAGCTTTTTTCGATTTTTCCGGAACTACCCCTGAAGTGTACGGGAACTGGAACTCTCCGGAAGCCGTGACAAAAGCTGCGGTTATTTACTGTCTTAGGTGTTTGGTAGACATCGATATTCCATTAAACCAAGGGTGTTTGGCTCCTGTGACAATCTTTATACCTTCCGGATCCTTTCTCTCTCCTAGTGATAAAGCTGCTGTTGTTGGAGGCAATGTTTTGACATCACAGAGGATTACAGATGTCGTTCTCATGGCGTTTCAAGCTTGCGCTTGTTCACAAGGCTGCATGAATAATTTGACTTTTGGTGATGACACTTTTGGGTATTATGAAACGATTGCGGGTGGAAGTGGGGCGGGGCCCACGTGGGAGGGGACGAGTGGGGTCCAGTGTCATATGACGAATACGAGGATGACGGATCCGGAGATATTTGAGCAGAGGTATCCGGTTGTTTTGCATAGGTTTGGGTTGAGAGAGGGGAGTGGTGGTGGTGGGGTGTGGAGAGGCGGTGATGGGGTGGTTAGGGAGATTGAGTTCAGGCGGGGGGTGGTGGTGAGTGTGCTGTCTGAGAGGCGGGTGCATGCGCCCAGGGGGTTGAAGGGCGGGATGGATGGGGCACGTGGGGTTAATTATCTTGTGAAGAAAGATAAACGGGTGGTGAATCTTGGAGGTAAAAATACGGTTGAGGTTGAAGCTGGTGAAATTCTTCAGATTTTTACTCCTGGTGGAGGTGGATGGGGTTCTGTTTGATTTCATATTATGGTTATTATGACGGAGAAGATGAATTCAAATTTAGTAATAAAGTTATGGCATTGTAGTTTTTTAAATGGATTCCCCCTTTCTTTAATGTTATTATGAACTTTTGATAGTCATTAAAATGACTATATGCTGTGAAGTCAAATGCATCAAGATGACCCATACTTTCATTTTCTATCACAAAATGATTATCAATTTCCATAAAAAATACTTTGTAAATTTGTATTGAAACATTTTCCAACAAAAACGAGTCTGTAAGGTCTTTGTGAGATGCTATATCTATGAATTCACTTTCTGTCATATTGACTCATCTACCATAAATATGGCTCGTCAACGATAGTAGAAACTAATTTATGACGTGTGGAGTCAATTACCATATTTATGGCTCACCAACATTATTAATTTCATGAATTTTGCATTTTAAATTCATAAATTGAACAATCTGAAAGACAAAATCTCTCTTTCTTATATCTATTTTTTTTTGTCATATTGTCATTCACCGGCGAATCTAGAATAGAATAGCATGCGGTTCCTAATTAAGTGAAGGCGGAAAAACTAAAGAGTCAACGCTATACATGAACCCACATGAACTTATGTTCTTATATGAACAAATATTCATAAATGAACATATGTTCGTATACAATGTATATGCTCTGTCTTTCCCTGTATGAATATATGTTCATTTATGAACATCACATTTTCTTTTTTCTTCTTCCAATTGTTTTCTCTATTTTCTCATCCACTCTTCTATAAAATATGAACTTATGTTCATTTATGAGCATACTTTTTAGATATGAACATATGTCTATATTAAATGTGAATATGTTTTGTTTATTATGTTTAGTGAATGTGAATTTGTTTCGGTCAACTTTTTTTTTCTTGTATTGTGAAATTGATATCAGTAATTAGTTTGTGTTTCATGGAAGGATCCTTTTATATTTGTGGGTTTATCTTAATAACAACATCATATTCAAAGCCCTAATATTATGTTTTTTAGTATGTAATTACATTGGTGTCAAGTTGTATCCTCTTGATCCTTTATACAACCACATTTAACCCTTTTTACAACCTTTCTTAACATTATTAAATCCCCCAAACCATACAAACATCACTCTTTCCTCCAATTTAGGCATTATACTTTCAACTATGGTCAATTCCATCATGAACTTCAACATACATACAAGTTCAAGTGTATCTATTTATAACCCTTACAAACCATCCGATAACATAATCTAACTTTTAATTGTGTTTAATTAGCAACAAAATATTCTCTCATCTTTAATACCATACTTGTCCCACATTTCTCATTAAAGTAATGTACTTCCACTAAAGCAACATGCCTATTTTGTCCACATACATGCACTTGCAACAACATATATGTAGATTATATTGGATTAAGGTGCCTAAGCTCATAATTAAATTTGTATAAATTTGTAAATAGAAGCAAAATCCTTTTTGAGTTATCCTTATAACCAGAAATAACTAGAAATGGTATTAGGAGAGTGAGAGAGAAAAATAATTTGTTAATATATTATATGATTAATGTAGTAATTGGAAATAGATAATTGATATGTTAATTTGTTATGTGATTAATAAATTAACATGAGATCAATAGTTAAATAATTGATTTTTTAATTTATATGATTAATAAATTAATAAGAATTAATTAATTATTAATCAATAATTAATCAATAATTAATTTGGGATTAATTGCAATTAATTAAAGGTGCAAGGGGTGAATTATAATTGTTTAATAGTTGAATAAAAGAAACAATTCTAGAACCCTCCATGACATGGACGTAGGGCTGTAAACGAACCGAAGGAACACGAACAAAGGCTTGTTCATGTTCGTTCGTTTAAGTTAGCCGAACAATCGAACGAACACGAACGGATAAACGAACAAAATTTTCTTGTTCATGTTCGTTCGTTTAACAAATTGTCTTGTTCATGTTCGTTTGTTTATGTTCGTGAACATGCTAAACGAACATAAACGAACGAACATAAATGAACGAACATAAACGAACACAATTGAACATATATGAACATAAACGAACTATAATATAGTAATGTAATAAAAAAAACAATTGAAAATATATGAACATAAAAAAAACTTAAACGAACGAACATAAACGAACGTAAACTAACAACATAAACGAACGTTCACGAACGTAAATGAACGAACAAGACCATTGTTCATGTTCGTTCGTTTAACTAAACGAACGAGAATTTGTGTTCATGTTCGTTCATTTATTAAATAAACGAACATAAACGAACTTCCCGCCGAACAGTTCATGAACGGTTCGCCGAACGTTCAGTTCGTTTACAGCCCTACATGGACGGTTTTGGAGGGGTTCTTAGGGTTTCTGGAAGCTTCCTGGATGCAGATAAGGAAATGATTAGAATTGTGATCAAATCTATTATTCAATTAATTCAAATCCAGCTTTGTCTGCAAGTTACCTAAACTATAAATAGGATCCATTGGCTCATTATTTTCGTTCATGACATTCCTAAGAAGCATAGGAACGAAATTTCTACCTTTTTCCTCTCTCTCTCTCCTCATCATTCCAAGGTTTTGGATACAAACCATTAGAGACACTAAATTTTTGGTGCTTGTTTCTAAGGTTTTCAAGAGAGAAATTTGTTTGGTTATTTATTATAATGATCAAAAGGTATGTAAACCCTAACTCTATGTTTATTTCTATTATTATAGAGTTCCTTTAGGGTTCTTAATGTTCAAAGTTTATTGCTACCAATAGAGAAAACATAGATTCAAATAGGTTGCATGTGAACTTAAGAGTTAAGTAATTTTCCGCCTTATGCATAGATTTATAACCTATAAAACCCATTAGATTACTCATCAATACCATTCAAACCAAAAGCCTATAAAACTTGGTGCTACAATAAAGGTAAGCATGATCTATATAGTGTATGGTTTTGTGTAGTAGAATTTTGTCTAAAATAACACAAATCCCATATAGTTCACATTATGATACTAAAAAATAAAATCTTTATGAAAAACTTGTTTTAGTGTCATTATTGGGATCTACTAGTGATAGACCCATGTTGACCTTAAAGATCATATTTATGTGCATCCCATTAAGGTCGACATGGTTCTATCACTAGTAGATCTCAATAACAAGGACAATAGAACAAGTTTTCTCATGAAGATTTTATTTTTTGTATCTCAATGTGAACTATATGGGATTTGTGTCATAGTCATCAAAATTAAACTACACATAAAACCATAGACGATATAGATCATGCTTACCTCTATCGTAACACCAAGTTTTATAGACTCTTGGTTTGAATGTTGTTGACGAGTAATGTACATATATGTTGTTAGGTATGTGGACAAAATATATGTGTTGTTTTTAGAATTTTAATTCTATATCAACACAATGTCCTTTGTATGAGGTATGATAACTAATATCCTATAGGTTGATTAATTTTGTTTAACACACTCCTGTAATCATGTTTTTTTTGGTGGTTATTATCTTTTGTCTGTTGTACGTTTTGTTGTATCAATTTCAATATCCATACACAAGACACTACAATGGTAATTCCTACTTTGTTACAAAGTTAAAAATTAGGCCCGACAATTCTCAAGCGAGATGACTTTTGAAATACAACAAGTATATAAGGATTATGCCCGTGAATTCTCGACATGAACCCAACACGAAAATAAACAAATTTGGGTGAAGTTTTTCCGACCCACCAACCGATTTATTATATGGTCGTGTTCAGGTTTGCCCAAAAAAATTACGGGTTGACCCATGACCCGTTTATATTATTAGTTAAAAAAATTATATATTTATTAAATAAATAAAGGGGTTGGCTGAGACTCATGTGCCTGCCTTTGTATTGTAATCAATCGATCAACTCTTGCCCCTCACAGGCTTTCATCGCCTCATCGACCATTGCCCTAAAATCACAAAATACCCCAAATCGCAAGTCGCAACTCTAATTTCGTTGGTCGCCGGCTCTCCGCCACCAGCGACAGCAACCGTCGACCGACCACAGCTTCTCCTCCGTCGTGTTCAGTGGCTGTTCTTGGCTTCCTGCTGATCTATTAAGAATTTAAGGTACCTTGTACTATTTTTTTTCGAGCATTTCACAAATCACCATTACAACGTACAATTGTGTGTTTAATCTGTGTCATTATGTGTGTTGAATATGTGTATGTGTTCAATTTGTTCACTGTGTGTGTGTTCAATAAGTCAGCTGGGGATCTACACAACATTATAGGGGTTAAATTTTCCATAATCATAAACTCATACCCATTCTCATAAGTAATTCGGCATATATATAACTTAGTTAGAAATCATGCATTACAGAACCTAACGTTGAATAGTTGATTTGGTGATATCATATGACAGTTGTAATAGTTGTTTGGTTACTGTGTATAATCAGTAATCTGTGTCACTGTGTGTTCACAATGTTCAATATGTAATGTTAGCATGGCAGGTCTATAGGTATTTCACACCCCAGGCAAAGACACTTGATAATGCCCCTAAACCATATACAACATAGGTTCTTTAAACGAAAATGCTACGTATTTTTTTATTTGAAAAAATCTATATCTATGCAAATTAAAAGTTACGAACATTACCTAAAACGATGTCTTCATGAGGTTCTTTGAAGCAAACGCATCAATTTTTGCACTTTTCGATCTTCATAGAGAGAAACAGAGTCAAGATCTCTTTCCCTGAATCATCCATATCATTCCTTATTACAACAACCAAATGTATTGTTTTTTCTCAATTAAATTATTTACTCGTTACCCTTGTGAGCTTATTTAGGGCTTATTTGGTTGCTTTCATATGCTATTTTTCTTATTCATATCTATCGTAGTGTATCAATCAATACATGTGTGGCTGTGTAAGTGGTCAGGTTTTCTTCTCTAGCTATAGATACTAAAATATATTTATTTGGTTATGCAATTGGGATTTAGTTGATATTTGATATCTATATTTTCGAATGGCTTACATTTAATTTGGAGGGATGTATTTTCATGTGGTTTCAATCCTAAATTAGAGGAAACAAAGCTTACCAAAAATGTTATGGTATGTGTTATTTGAACATGTAGATTTGATTGACCCTTGGAAATTATCCAAACATTTATCTTTAGACATGTGACTTTCCCTTTTCCTAGTAGAATGCAAATCGAAATTTCAATATCCATCCAAACAGAAAGAAAAATCTAGAATAGGAATAGGAAAGTAAAATACACACAAATTTCAATATCCTACTTGTTACCCCCCAAAATCAAATTTAAATTATTGTATGGAACTGTTAGCTTACATTTCACCAGTTTTAGTCCATATTTTTTCCATTGCACCTGTGTTTACCAAAGTTTTGATTCCAGAATGATGATGTATTGTGCTTTTATATTGCATTATTAGTTTCCAATAAGAGCCTTTACTTGCATTTCACTCCAGGAATTTGTTTGTGGCATTTTATAGGGCATCAAGAACATGAATGAATGCTAATGTATATGTAGTTTGTATGAATTAGATCTTGCATCGAGATTCAACTGGACATTGAAGGAGGCATTTCACTACAAGTTTACAGGTCTGAAGGTCATGAAAACACCAACATTCCCTTGACAAGAATACACAAAAATGGAGTCACAAATTCCCTTTGACAAAGAGGCTTCCACTTCCACACAACAACATGATGATGTATTCATTAAAGACGTAATCACATCTGAAACAAACCATGTTGCTTCTAGTCAGCCAGGTATACTAAGAAAGGGAATAGTTATATTTTTCTTATCTTATCAAGTTGCCTTTGTTATTTTATTTGTATACACATTTTATTTAATAATTTTTAATATAGTGAAAAAAGCAACACGACAATGGGCAGCTTGGACACGTCAGGAAGAGGAAAGCTTCTTTACTGCACTACGCCAAGTTGGCAAGGCAAGCAACAAGTTTTCTCTTCTCCATTATTATGTTTATATTTATATGCATGTATCATTTGATTTCTTTTAAAAAGGAAGTAATTTTTACCAATATTTGTTGCAGAATTTTGAGAAGATAACTTCTCGTGTCCAAAGTAAAAACAAGGATCAAGTTAGACATTATTATTATCGTCTTGTAAGGCGTATGAACAAGTTACTGGGACCCGAACTTTCTCTTGATGCCAAAAACTCTAAGGATACTAATGCTGCTATGCTTCGATGGTATACTACAATATAACAATATTCGTGATTCATCTCTTATTAATTATAAAAGATAAAACGTCTTTGTTTTGCTTTTGACAGGTGGTCGTTACTTGAAAAACATAGCTGTAAAGCCTCAAAACTTCACTTAAAGCCTCGAAGGTTTAAGATGTTCTTGGAGACATTGGTTAGTTAATTCTCTATACGTTTATATTTACTTATATATATATATATATATATATATATATCATGTTTAATTTTGCATTTTATTTTTTCCATGAAGGAGCACCAACTACTGAAAGACAGAAAGAAGAATATAAGAAAACGATCTACAACAACACAAGGAGGAAACGGTTCACATCCTGTTAAACCACCAAGACAGCGCCGTAGATCAGGTAAAATCTTATCTTCGCAGTTTCTCATCAAGGGTATTTTAGTCATTCATTAATGTTTTGTTTCTACTTTCTAATTATATTAAAGGTACTGCCCCCACCACCACAGATGCGTATAAGAAATGGGAGAAGGCTGCAATAGCTGGTGTTTCTTTAGTTGCTGATGCTGCTGAACATTTGGAAAGGACAGCCTTGGATAAATTAGCTGATACTGTACAGGATTTACAGGGTGGTGAGTTGACCAAATAATAAACTCACACTTTAGTTTCCTGTAATTTTAAATATTTAATCTTGGCTTTCAGGAGACAAAGGTTCGGATCCTATTCCCAAAACCAAAAGTATCATCCCCCCTGTGCCAATTTTTCATCAAAACATCTTGTCTTCAATGAAACTTAAACTTCAACTCTTCCCTGTTGATGAAACTACACGAAGAGCCTTGGAAATGGTAAGAAACAATAATAAATTATGTACTTTAACTTTATCTGTATAATAAAATAATAATAATAATATTTTTTTTTGTTAGGACAATCACAACCCGCATTTGGAGCTGACTCTAAGTACACGAAAGAAAATATCATCGGTTTTGGAACATATGACACGTAAATGGGGTAGCTCTACTGTAGCAGCATCTGGAGAATTAAAACTGGTGCCTTATGATGTTCAAACATCAAATCTTTCCAATTCTCAGAAATGGAATCAGGATTCCGCTTTAACTGCTGGAGATGTATACGCCCTAATCGGAAGCCCTCCGGTTTTCCGTTTAAGGTTTCTCTCTCTCTCTCTCTCTCTCTCTCTCTCTCTCTTTAATTTTTCATTTCTTTTTAACAACAATTTCTACAACATTCTAAGAAAAATTATTGATCATGGTTTTTGTGTTTTTTAAGGTATGGTTGGTTTGGTAAGGGTGAAGAAAGTAACAATGTTAACAATGGTATTGGTGGAAGTGTGGGAATGGGATTGTCTACATTGGAATGGGTTGATAGTCTTACTAACATAAGTGTAGGTGATCTGCTCTCTGAGGTATCTCATAATGCAGTGGGTCCCACTCCATGTCATCAGCAGATTTCATACAGCTGTGATTCTTTTGATGCTGCAATTGCTGCCCACATTAACAAAAATCATGATGCCAAAAATAATGGATTCCATTGCACCGCCATTCAATCTTCAATTTATGATGCAGAGGAAACATGTGATGCCTTTTCCTTCCCTAAGAATAATACTGAGAAACCACAGATGATTCCATCAGCCTCTCTCAATCAGGTAAACTAAAACTTATCATCATTTTCTTTTCACCACTCACCATTTCTTTTTATATTTATTTTTTTGTGTGTCGATAGAAATCACGTGAACCAGAGGAGCCGAAAGAATGTGAGTTTGATGAAAATCATATTCCTCCCCCAAAGGATCTCACCTCACTTACTGATATGTATTGGGTATGTATTGTTGTATTGTCTTAAATGTTAGTTATCTTTTAGTCAGAAATAATGGATTTTAATTAATTGCAGCCGGAGTCTTTAGGAGCATTAGATTTGGATGTAGCATCGTGTAGATATCATGACACTGGTGATGTTATTTTAAGTGATAGTCTTGGACTTGGTGGATTGAATTGCAGCCTTGATGCTTTTCAAAGCTGTTCTTTTTTTGGGCTCGAGAAGAAAGACACCACCACATTAACAACTCTAGGACCTCCTGCTTCTTCCTCACATGGGGAGGTTTGACTTCTGTTGACTTTTTACTGTTAATATAATATCCCATCATCTCACTTTTAACCTTTTGCTTACTAAAACCCAACACAAGTTTTTTAATCATAGGAGACTTTGTTAATGTTGTACAAAAGTAACTGTTAATTCCAGGGGTTTCATGCTCTACATATTTGACCCTAGCATCTTTCATAATTTGTCAAGTTGTATTTACACACAGTTTTTTTTTTTTTTTTTTTTTTTTTGTTCCGGATCATAGAATGTCTTCTTTCTTATCAAACATGATGTTATTTTGGTTGTAATGTAATGCACTCAGTTCAAACATGTTGAAAATCTCAATCCAACCCAACATGTTTAAGTAAACGAGTTGAGATTTTCCAACCCAACCCCAACTTTTTTTTTCTTCAAATTCAACATGTTTAATAAACGGGTTAAATATAGGTTAATCCATTTAAATTTCCAAAAAACATTAAAAATCCAAAAGTCGTTCAAAACTTAAAACTCGAATAATCATTTATGTTTGAAAATAGTACAACTGTAATACAAACACAATTTAAGTGTTCGCAAAACATTATAAATGTTTAATTTTTAAATTCTATGTAGCTTGACTATCATTTTCAGCTTTGATCATATTACACCCTTTTTATCGGGTTTGAGATTGGCTGAGTTTCAATTACCTAATACGATTTTGTGATTATTATGTTCAAGGTTATTTATAAGATGGAAGAGCATCTATAATAGCGATTAGGACTATGTGAGACAGTGAGAGTAACAAAGTAGATGACTAACTAACTAAGATTGTGTGCAATTAGGGTTGGTATGCAACTGTATTATCTATATTTTTATTCTATTTTCAAAGCTTTTAATTATAAAAATAGTGATTACATAGTAATACTTAATAAATATAAATTAAAAACATTAAGAGTTTTAAAGTGCTTACGAATTGAAATCATATTGAACCTAAATCAACCTATTTAGTTAAATTGAAGTTAATCCATTCAATTAAACAAATTAAACGGATTAAAAATCTATTTTTGATTATTCGATTCGATGGGATTGTCAGGTGGGATTGCCAACCCTAAGTAAGACATGTGTTATGTTCGTCTCTTTCACCAACATAATTTAAATAGTGTTATATTTCTGTTTTCGTTTTTTTTACCCAAACTAAAGCAGTACAAAAATTTCACCTCTACGACTTCACTTCAATGAATCACAGATTCCTTCGACACATCTACATCTATAGAATCAACAAACATGTCGTACTACCATGCACCAAAAGAAGATTCGTAAAGTTTCCCCTTCTTCTTTGACCTCATAATCGTCGTTCCCCTTTTTACATCTTCTCTAGCTTCACTCACCTCTCATTTAAAACTTTCTTGTACAACCTATGTCGTTATCATGAAATGGATACAGAGCTTGATGTGAATCCGTTAATGTAAGATTCAGATCCACGGTAATTCCAGCTCCAATGGCGTATATTTAAGTTATTGTCGTTAAAAAGCTTGTAGGTGGACTTTGGGTTGGGTCGATGGGTCTATTTAGGTGTGCATTGGTTTCCTCGTCCCTTCTATTAGCGATGCGCTTCTAACCTTAATTGGTCTGGTTGTGCCTTCGATATTGTTACTTTGAAGAAATTAGAGCGCTCAGAGTAAGCCTACACTCTGTATGTGGGACGCCGCCTAGTTCCCTTGATCGTTTGGCTTTCTTGGGGTCGTTCATCAGTATGTGTGTGGGAAGAAAACGCCTTGTTTCCTTAAATGTTTGGCTTATATAGGCCTGTCAGTGGGACGAGCCTTGTTCCTTAGATCGTTAGGCTTGGCTTGGTTCGTTCATAGATTTGTGAAGAAGCCTTGTTCCCTTGATTGTTCATGGGTCGGTGTGTGGGACGATGACTTGTTCCCTTGAATGTTTTTCTTACATGGGTGGGCGTTCACTGATCTGTGTGTGGGACGACGCCTAGTTCCCTTGACTGTTTGGTTTTCCATGACAAAACCTGGCCAACCTCGCATGCATTGGTTGTCAAGTACCCATGTTCCCTTGAACATTTGGCTTGCATGAGGGTCGTTCACTGGTTTGTGTATGAGACGACACCTAGTTCCCATGATTGTTTGGCTTGCCATTACCAAGCCTTGCCAACTTCGCATGCCCTGTCGTTAAGTACCCATGTTCCCTTGAACGTTTGGCTTGCATGGAGTTCATTAACTGGTTTATGCTAGGACGACGCCTAGTTCCTTTGACCGCATGGCCAAGCTTTGCCAACCTCGTTTGCCTTGGTCGTCAAATACCCTTGTCGAGCACCAATGGGTGGTGGTCCCTATGGTGCCCCTATATACATATTGCACAAAGAGCGTGGTGACATGAATATGAGTTAATTTCCATGAGGATGCATAACACCCAAAACTAAGCCACCACGTTGGGCCGTTTCCCATAGCCTATTATTTTACTAAGTGTATGGAGACAACCTCTTGTCAATATACATGGAAATGAAATTAAGTGGCTTGTTTTAAGGGGGAGAGCGAGTGAAGAATTTGAGTGATGCAGAGTGGATCTTGGCAGCAAGGTCACTCTGTGACTTACAATAGTTCATCGCGTATTTAAGCCGTCTACAAATGATTTTACCATCTGCTTGATGAAAATTATACTTCATGGCAGCCTACACGACTCATTTGTCGCATATGCTTGGCCACGACATGTGTCTTTGACGGCCGAGGCCCCTACTGTTGGTCGACAAACAGGCGGCGGGCACACGCTTCGCTTCTATCCCGAATTCTGACTTAAAGACGTCCGATCATAATCTAGTTCATGGTTGTTTCACGTCACTGACTTTTCAACCAAGTGTGATGACCTGTTGTGTGAATCAAGGGTTTCTTTGGTACTAGGTTGAATTACTATTATGACATTTTCATCAGAATGGTAAAATAAAACTATCTCACGACCGTCTAAACCTAACTCATGTTCCCTATAGGTGGATGAACAATCTAACATTCGGTGAATTCTGATTCACCAAGCGCACGTTCCGTATTAGGGGTTCTATTTTAATTTGATTGTGATGTTGTAGTAATAAAGTCACAACATTTGTAGTTAAATGAATTTCTTTGATGTTATTATGAACTTTTGATAGATGGACAATTTCACATCCAAAGGAAACATATTTTATAAATTTACATATCATTCATATTGGATATCACCATTTTTTTGTCAATTTTCTCATAATTGCTAGTTTTTATTAATCTTAATTTATACTTTTTGTTTCACTAATTTCAATCCAAAGAATGTCACGTTACAATGGTTATATATCATTTGGTGGCCTTCCTTTGTAAATTATACTATATATTAAACCAAAAGTTCTTAGCAATAGTAAAGTTTATGGACTTCACAATTTTACCACCGTATTTTCCTTTTTACACTTTTGTCACAACATATACTTTGTCTTTATACACTTTGCCACCATACTTACACTTTTGCCACAATATATACTTTTGGCTTTTACACTTTTGCCATAATAGTTTTTTATATTGGCATTTTTGGTATCTATATAGAAAATAAATTACAAAAACTATCCTTATAATTTATAGAGAAGGTCATGTTCATTTTTTTACCTTTGAATTTTCGACTTTGACCACAATACTTTTATATGTTGGTAGGTTTAGTCCCTATGTAGAAAATCAATTACAAAAATTGTCTATGTAATTTACATAAAAAGGTCTATGGTCAGTGCCTAATAGAAATTATATATGTAATCGGACATAGATAGATTACTGACGTGCTTCCCCGCGAAGAGGGATAAAGGGCAATTTCTAATTTCTTATTATTTCCAATTATTACGAATTAAGAAAGAAATTATGTATTATTTAATTTATATTTATTAAAATGTAAATATATAATTTATCAGGAATATTATTACCTACACAAATATACCACACCCCACCGGCTCTTGCAAATCCATTTGAAAGGCCACTAATTACATCTTTAAAAACTTGAAAGAAGTGCAAACATATTAATAAATTGTTTACCCCTCGTTCAAAAATAACAATAATAATAGATTGTTTTTTACTTTTAACTTTATTCTACTATTCAATTTACTTTAATATATCTACTTCTATATAATATATTTATATAATAAACATCATTTATTTATGTGTTTAAAATCGATTGTTTTATATATTATAACCAATATTAGCATAACATAAGAAACTTTCTCAACGTTTCTTTCTTTAATTAAATTAAAATAAAATTTTAATATTATCGAATAATTACTTATTATTAATAATAAATAATGTTTTACAAAAGTTGTTGTTGATATGGCAGTGAGATCATTTTTGAAAGACGATTGTTATTGCGCTGATGTAGAATTAATTGCAAACGCTGATGTGGCACAATCGAAATATAATTAAGATTGCACTAATGTGAATGATCTAACACTGCGTTGTATAAGAGGGAGGTGTAATGATTATATGATGAAGTCAAATGCATCAAGATGACCATACTTTCGTCTTCTATCACAAAATGACCATCAACTTCGCTAAAAATGTCTTGTAAATTCGTAATGAAATATTTTCTAACAAAAGCCTGTCCGTAAGATCATTACGAGATGTTATATCTATAAATTCACTTTATGTCAACTCAACTACCATATTTATGGCTTGCGAACGACGAGATAAACTAATTTGCGAGAGGCTGACCCAACTACAACCATTATAAATTTCATGAAATGTGCATTATTAATTTAACAAAATTATCTAAATTTCTTCCTTTTCTGACATATTTTCATTTTAGTACTTTTAATTTAGATAGTTCCACCACAAGGAGGAAAATTGTTGACATCAAAGATCCTCTATAACCTTTGGTACAAGCATCATGCACTTCTGCTATTTATAGACATTCTTTTGCATCGTTATAGTTTTCATAAAGGGATAATGACTTAAAATGGTAATATATTTTTTGATTTGTACACATTTGGTCATTAATTTTTTTTCGTCCACATTTACCGCTTTAACTTGTTAAACTGTACACATTCAGTCCTTGTGACCGGTTACTCCAGGTTAGCCGGGAAAAATGACTTAATAGGGTAATATATTTCTCATTTTATATACATTTAGTCATTAATATTTTTGTACACATTTAGTCCTTAATATTTTTTTGTTTTAAAATAAGTCATTTTTGTTTTTGTATTCATTCAGTACTTATGAATGATATTTTTAGGTTTTTCTCACGACATCTTACGTAGAACAATCATTGATGAGGTGTTTGGGGCTATTGATGCTTACGTCGATCGCGATCTCGACTGTTTGGTTGCGTATGTTTTGTAGTTTGACTTAGGGCTTATGTTCTAAACGTCGTAATTTCTTCAGATGATATCAGATTTTAATGATCTTTATATCCATGTGTTCGTTTTTTGAGTCTATTACAACTTTCGTTAAGATTACTCCCGTTAAAATGTAATATATTTTTACTTACAATTTTATAAATAAAAAAAAACATTCATACATGCATTAATAAAAAAACATATGGATATAAAGATCGTAAATAAAAATATATTACTTTTTAACGGGAGTAATCTAAACGAAAGTTGTAGTTGACTAAAATATGAACGCATGGATATAAAGATCGTTAAAATCCGAGATCGTATGAAGAAATTATGACGTTCAGAACACATGACCTAAGCAACCGAGTAGTCGAGATCGCGATCGACATAAGAATCGATAGCCCCAAACACCTCATCAATGATTATCCTACGTAAGATGTCGTGAAAAAAAAACCTAAAAATATCATTCATAAGTACTGAATGAGTACAAAAACAAAAAAGACTTATTTTGAAACAAAAATATTAAATATTAAATATGTACAAAAATATTAAGGATTAAATATATACAAATGAGAAATATATTACCCTATTAAGTGTTAAATATGTACAAAAATATTAACCACTTGGGTTGTGGTGACTTGGTAAGACATGTGGAAGATATGGTGGATAAACTATTGAAATATGGTGGATAACCTATTGACTTGGTAAGGCATGTGAAATATATTACAAAAATATTAAGTATTAAATATGTACAAAAATATTAACCACTTGGGTTGTGGTGACTTGGTAAGACATGTGGAAGATATGGTTGATAACCTATTGACCCATGTTCAAATCATGGCACTACTCAGCCCTTGTGGTCATGGAAGTTCGTCTGCAGTGACTCCAAGGCATGAGGCAAAGTCTCATGTTTGCAGCGGGGGATTAGTCGGTGCGCGAAAGCTGGCCAGGAAACCCTCGTTAGGGAAGTTCCCTTTCCAAAAAAAAAATTAAGTCATTTTTCTCAGCTAACATGGAATAACCAGTCACAAGGACTGAATGTATATAGTTTAACAAGTTGAAAGTAAATATGGATGAAAAAAAACTTAGTGACCAAACGTGGACAAATTAAAAAATATATTACTCTTTTAATTCATTACCCCTTTTCATAAATTATTCAGATTTCTCCATTTTCTCAATATTACATTAAGGTATCTTCGTGAGTTGGTTATTTGACTTTGTTTGCACATTCAGTAAAAAACAAACAAGACTAAAATTGACGGAATAAAAGATTAAATGAAAATCCGTGAAGCATGTATTAGTAATGTTAATCATATAATTATGCAAAAAGAGAAAAATAAAACTTGTAAACCATGTAACAATATTTCGTGAACTTTTTTGTCAATTCGTGAATGCCTATCAATTACCAAGTTAAAGATGTATACATATTAAATAAAATAAAAAATCATTTTTTTAATTCTATGTTCATTCAGTTGGTTTTTTACCTAAGATATAAAATATGAATTTGTGCTTAAAAGATATTTATGCCATGGCTTTCTTGATAGATAAACGAAAAATTCGAGAAACAATCAACAATGGCATTCCTCACTCATTTCCCTGTTGCTCCGATTCATCATCACTCGTCTTCTCTCTTCACCCGATTCTTCCTTTCTCCTAAACCCAAAACCCTCTTAATTTTCGCTACACTCTCTCCGTCTCACTTCTCGTCAACATCCACAATAATACCCTCTCCTTCTTCTTCTCTCGAAACCTTTCAAGAAATTTCACTTCCAGAAGAAACCCCCTTACAGATTGCCCAAGAGAAGCTTTTTATTCCTCCAGACACCGAAATATCTTCCGAAAAACCTCCCAGAATCTTGAGAGGTTCCAACATTGTCCTCAGCAAATACGCTAGAGATGCTCAAATAGTTTCAGCCGAATTCGTGAAGAGCAGTGTTGAAACAGACGCGTGTCCGTCTGATGGGTCGCCGGAGTTTGCTCTTGTTGGGCGTTCTAATGTTGGGAAATCATCTTTGCTTAATTCTATTGTTAGGAGGAAGAAGCTCGCGCTTACTTCAAAGAAGCCAGGTGAGCATACCATGTGTTTGATTTTATGTCTCTGAGAGTGAAAAAACAAGCAAATTACAATTTATACCCGAATGATTCATCAATCGTCTTTTTAGGAATATAGTAGTACTAGTTTGTTGTCTTCCTCCTCCTGTCGGATCAACTTCAGTTATTAGGGTCTGATCCATTGCCCTTCTGATACCTTCATGGCCATTTCCACTAAGTTAAACACTAAGAAGAAGAATTGCATCTTGTTTTCATGTGCTTTTCATTTGTTTTGCAGGGAAAACACAATGCATCAACCACTTTCGAATTAATGACAGTTGGTACTTGGTGGATTTGCCTGGATACGGGTAAGAGTTTTATTAGTAACATCTAAATGTAATTATCCTGCAAAAATATAGTCATTTTTTGTTGTATTTCAGCTTATCAATGATGATAAAGTAGCTTGACATGAAACTGAAACTGAAATTGATTATTGTTTTTACAGATATGCATCTGCACCACATGAACTTAAACAAGATTGGAACAAGTTCACAAAAGACTATTTTTTAAACCGGTCAACACTGGTGTCAGTCTTCCTTCTCATTGATGCCAGCATTCCTGCCAAAAAGATTGACCTAGAATATGCAAGTTGGCTGGGTCAGAATCAGGTACATCATTAAAACATGTCATAAGATAATCACTCGTCTTTCTTCTTATTAACACGCTTTTGTTAATTTGTTTAAGGTGCCAATGACAATAGTATTTACAAAATGTGACAAGAGGAAAAAGAAAAAGAATGGTGGAAAGCATCCGGAAGAAAACGTGCAAGATTTTCAAGACTTGATTAGCAAATACTTTGATGCAGTGCCACCTTGGATTATGACCAGCAGTCTTACAAATCAAGGTCGGGATGAGATTTTGTTGCACATGTCTCAGCTTAGAAACTACTGGCTCAATCATTAGATTACATGTTTTTTTTCTTCATTATTTACTTGTTGCTTTGGTTTACAAATTTAGACTTTAATGATATTATCCATTTGCATTATTCAAGTTTCTCCAAGTAAATACAATATCCAGGGTAAGCAATTCCCACAACAATCCAAAGATATCGTATAGCAAAACATATTAATTTTCATAGCTTAACAAGAGCTTCATTCCAATCAAAACACCCTTTGATTTGTTTAGAAAAACAAACTAATTTAACTTAACCAAATGCAATCCCATTTTTGTTTCCCATTAAACCAAAAATTCATAATTTCTATCTATAACTATAGTGTTAAATGTTTGTTATTGTAATAACATTTTTATTTCTTAATTGTTACTACAATAAACTTGTTTTATTTTTTTAATAAAATATGTACCACAAATTTTTACAATGCAACAACATATCCAGGGAATCTCGTTGAAACGGGATAAAGGAGGTAGATGTCAGCGATTTGCTTCACAACTGGTTACCAACATTTTAATTCTAATTTGGGAATTGTTGGTCAACTTTAATTTTAGGGATAATCAGAAAAATGACCATTTAAAATACAAGTTTATTTCCTTATAATCAAACCATTTGCAAAATTGATCAATATGCCCAAAATGAGTATATTCCGCACATGTTTTGGCTCTTAGTCTATAGTAGAAACTAAATGATTCAAACGTCTTAATGATTCATTGCTGTTTGAAAAGATTGTTGAACTTTTGAATGAGAAAAATAAATAAATTATTTTAACTTTAAAACAAAACCGACTTTAAAGAACACCAGATTGTAACTGAATTCTCAAAAATCTTTCAAAACGAAGATTCACCAAGAACACAGGATCATAAGCAATTAACTTAGTGACAGAAAAAGGTTAAAATAAACTTTTTTTTTGTTGCTTTGCCACGTAGGAAAAAAATTCCCCAAAGTTACTGACTAAGGAGTTCATACATATAATACAAACAACCAAACATCAAAATGAGATCAAACACACGTAAAAATTTAACTAAACCATACCAAATTTTCACCTACATTTCCTGTAATAATGTTGCGACTTTTGTGAATATCTCTCGACTTTAATTTGAAAACAGATTACAGAAACCAGCATTTCAACAATATGAAGTTACAACGTTCTAAAGATTAAAGGCTTAAAAACATAGAGTGCACAATGAAGCAAGAATCAAATAGAAAGTAGCTGCTTTCTTTTCCATATCAAAAGTAAAATCTCATAAGCAAACAAACATATCATCAAAATCCAAAACTTGTTCCGATACTAAAATACATGAAAATCTTCATTTGAACCTAAGCACTGGCAACAGCTCCCTTGCTCCTTGGGGTTGCTTGAGTCCCTGTTTAACCAACATCATTCATAAAAACAAAATCAATATCCAAAAACAGATCAAATTACAAATCTTTATGGCATAACAAGTTTTTACCTTCTCTAAAGTTGCTCTTGAACCTACGTGGAACATTACGAAGGTACCTCATCCTTCCAGTTCCTGTTGTCTTCCTTCTGATTGCCTTCACACTCCAGTTGTCTGTATCCAATAAGACATATGTGAATCAATCAAGACTTCTACTTTTCAAGATTACACTCCAATTTGAAAGTGGGTGTGTCTTATTTACTTCACACCAAGATAAATAAGCCAATATGAGGAAAAAATAGGAAACAAGAGAACAATCATATCAAAACTAGGGATTGATTTGCATCACTGTGCAATGGATTTTTGTTTGGTGATGCCATCAAGAGTTTAGTGAGTGAGGAATCAAAAAAACTAATACGATTTGTGCAAGTTATAATGGAGAAATATCTACTTGCTAATTTTGCGAATACAATTTAGCATCAACTAGAACCAACGCGATAACGAAAAAAAGTCAAAACCAAGATAAAGACGATAGCAGTGATGCTTCCATGTTGATCATACGAGTTCAAATAAACAACAGATCAAAATCGAAACGCAAACAGATTTCATTAACAAAGTTTTAAACAAAATTTATAGTTGATCCACGGATTGATGAGAATACATGTTCTTAAAATCCAAAGAAACAATAACTGTAGATCGGAGAAAGCAAACTATATGGTATATACATTTAAAGGTTCGATAGACTTACATTTTCTGACGCGGGCAGCAGGATAGGCACAGGCAGAGCAGCGGCTCTTTTGAAGGTGAAAGCTGCGGCGGCCGCACCTCACACACAATGTGTGTGTCTTGTTCCTCCTCTTTCCGAAACTCCCGGTTCCCTTACCCTTCAATTAGTAATTCCAAAACAAAAACCACGAAAATCAGTACTGAAAATCGAACGATTTCAAATTAGATGTAATCAGAAGATCTGTAAAGAAATGAGGGTTCTACCATGTCTCGAAATGAAGATGACCAAAACCCTAGCGGTAGCTGATCTCACAAATAAGAAAAGAAGACGACTGAAAACATTTATGGCTCTTATACGATGCGGTGGAACTAGTCTAGGGTTTCCTTGTCGTGGTTTAAAAGGCCAATAAGATTTTTGGGCTGCTTCTTGTTTGTTCATGTTTATATTGGGCTATTTTATTATTCTCAATTTCTCGTGTCACTCAATTTATTTATTTATTTTTGTAACTATGATGAGGTACATAAAAAAAAAAAAAAAAAACAGATTTGGTTTTGAAACCGGTTTGAGATCCAAACCAATTTAGAAACTGGTTTGGATCAAATCGGATTAGAATCTGGTTTTCAAACTTACAAAAAAATCGACAAAAACAAAAATTGTTTCCATTCATTGTTTCATTTACTATTTGCCATATGCTAAAAATATTGCAAACAATATTTTAGTAGCTACTCGTAGAAGCATAGAGATAGACCTGAAAAAACCCGTTTTTTTATTCCAAACCGGTTCGGTTCAAGCCAAAGAAGTTAACACCGGTTCAAGGCTAAACCGGTTCTTCAATAACAATATACGAAACTTTGCAAACCGGTTCGATTCGGTCGAAACTGGTTAAAAAAACGATGCATTCGCCTATTCTTCATTTGGCTTTTGTTTTTGGTTAGTTTGGATACTAGATGTAGTGTGTTTTGTTTATTTACTTCAAACTGATCCATTCATAATTTTAAAAAGAAAAGAAAAAAAACAGTAGGCATATATGCAATGGACTATTCCAGACTTTAGTTGTTTCATAATTCCACAATGTAGTATCATTCGTCATTGTTTGATTATGCCCGAGCCCAAATTTCACCGATGGGCATATCTTGTTCATATGAGTTTTCAATGTTGAATTCCGTTTTTTTTTAAAAGCACTACATTTCTTACATCACGCTTTATTTGGACCGCTCGATATTATGCATAAATCATAGTTGCACCAAATCTTCGGGTTTTCAATTGTTTCTTTGGGCAATCAAGATCGTTTAGGGGGTTCAAAGCGGTATTTTTCAACTTTGAGTTTTTATAAAAGTATTTTTTGGGCATCCGGGAAAGTACAAAGGGTGAAAACTGGTCTTGAGAAACCTACAAAAACATTGTATAAACAACAAATTGAAGAAATAATGTATGAAAACAATATATTTTTACTTTATGGAAATCAGTTTTTTTATAAGTTTGAAAACTGGTTTCTAAACCAATTTTTTTAAATTCGTTTCACCTAAATTAGTTTCAAGTATAAAATTCTCAAACTGGTCCAAACCAGCTCATACGTTTCAAACAGATCCGGTTTCACCCAAACTGATTTTATTTTTTAGATGGGTTTCGTTTTCAAACCAGCTTCAGATCAAGAACCAACTTTTTTCTCACCTCTACCTTACATGTTGGCCTTTATCATAATATCTTCTTTAGGGAAGTCATGATCGATTTGAGTTATGTTTTATTACTTATGGTTCAAACGAGTAAAGAAAAAATAGATAAAAAGAAACATGTCAAACAAGTTGAAAGTCATTGAAATTTATTTTAACACTTACAACATTTGAAATAACTTTTTATTAAAAAATCTATTTATAATAATAATATAATTTCTATAAGGATTAATGTTGCAGAATGATCATCGATAACTCTCAATTTACTTATTAAGTCACTCATCTTTTAAGTTATACTCAACAGGGAAATAAAGTTTTTCTCTATGTTTCATTAGGGTGTAGGGAGTTGTTCCCGCCAAATCGGTTAAAGTCGTTGAAGTCATCGGACCCATGGTAGATGTATTGGATTTCCCGTTGAACCTGCCCAAGTCGGCTCCCTCCCAACGTGTCTTTATTATTTCTTTCTTTTCTTCAAACCTCAAGCAGTTTGTTGAACCCACAAGAGACACCCTTTTCCAGTACCGGTAAGGTGGGGTGGTGTATACATCGGTACCGGAGTGCCACCTCAGCCAACCCATCTCCATCCCCTCGCTCGACTCCTTTCACCCTTACACCATTAAAGTGGATTTCAACCTGGTAAAATGGTATTCAATACCTTATGTGGCATTAACCGTGACATCTAATGTTATATATTGTGTTCCTTTATGTTCACATAGCCGTTAGGCCCGGCCAGATGGTGGGCGATAGGAACGACCGCCTAGGGTCCATCATTCCAAGGGGCCTAAAACTTTTATGAGCTATGTAATATTAATATATATTCATTAGTCTATTTTAAGAAATAATTATATAAGTTACAAGAAGCATAAAGAGGACAAATTCAAAGGCCTAAATTTTGTATGTTACTTAAGCAGGAAGAAGCAATATCATACGAATCAGTGTTCATAAAGAAGGTGGGTAGGTGCAATCAAAATGTGGAAAATCGAATCGACGAATTGTAAACTCATTGCTTATGAAGCAATCAAGTAACGATAGAATTGATTAATCAATTATTTCTTCTTAATTCCTAAGTTTCAAATGTTAGAGTCTCGTTGCATATAGAATCGTATTAACCATTCGTGTCACTATAGCATTCGTATAGAAGTTTTTCAAAATTAAAGTTATCAAAGATTACGTCATCGATATCATACGAAATGTTGAATGATTTGACTACTTTATGTATGGATAAAGATATCTCGAACAAGATTGATCTTGATACTATTTTTTTCAGAACGACGACGAAAATCAGCTTTCATGGATTCGAACTTTTGATCAACCGGATAGAAGGTACACGACACAACCTTTAAACCAAAAACTCCCCTGATATCGTAGCTACGACCTATCCAGACTCAATAATAACAAGTCAATGATGGACACCAAATAAGATTATGTAGTGAAACTTAAAAAATTATTAGGCAATGAGTAGAACTATAAAAAAGAAGAGTAGAATTATAAAAATAATTGATTTAAATAGTAAATTCATGCCGACTTGTGATACAACCACTACAATCCTTCCTTTTCAGCAGTTCTAATTATTTAATAAAATCTAGACTTCACAAGTGTTGTACAATGAGCATAACCAAGATATGAACTCTCCAACAACCATAATAAATTTTAGTATTTTATTATTTTGTTTGGAGGCAAAAGTCGTAGTTTCAAGTAAATGTTCATATCTCCTTTCATTTTCATTGTTAATCACTTACCTTTCTTGTTTCCCTCACGTTTTAACATGTATCATGATTTGTACAGATATGCCTTAAAGTATACAAATGAACAATGCATGTGAACGTGCTTTGATATAATCTTTGACTGCTAATATTTTGCGTAATTGATTGTGGGGTAGCAAATTGAAATTTTGAAGTTTGATAGATGCTTCTAACTTGTTGATTTTGGATTTCATGTAATTGAAAACCTAGTTTTCATTAGGGGTGTGTGATGCGGTTTGGTGTGGTTTCGAGTCGAAACCGCAGCGCATGTACGGTTTGAGATTTTTGAAAACCGCAAACCGCGTCGCGAAGGTTCTAAACCGCGTTATGTGGTGCGGTTTGGTGCTTGTGGTTTGTGCGGTTTGAGAAACATCCATATTTTTAATATTGCTGTACATGAATTAGTGTATACTTTATACACAAATATACTAGCTAGTTGATGGAATCAACACTCCCTTCAATACAAACCGAATTAATAACTTGCTAAACTATTGTTTACAAAAATTAAAGTATCAACCCTATTAAAGCATCAATGCTCCTTACATATAAATTACATATAAATTCATTAGTAATAAACCAAATTCATATGATTATGTGTGTATTTTGTGTTTGTATTTTTTACAATATATATATATATATATATATATATATATATATATATATATATATATATATATATATATATATATATATATATATATAAAAGTTCAATAGAAAACCATTATTAATCAACGAACCAATCCAAAACGTCGAAATTTAAAGCGATCAACGGCAAAAAGAAGTGTTGTAGACTTTTTACAATTGACGCACATGCATCGGATTATAACAAAACTCATTTTTTTTTCGTTTATATTTTTTTTAAGCCATGTTTTTTATCGAAAAAAAAAACCGAATATATCGTTGTTCACGATTTTTCGTGCTCTTTCCATAGAGATCTATGATGATATATAAAAAACGAACTTTTTTTTTCGAAAAAAACTCATTTCATTTTTTTTTGTTGAAAAGTTAAGGTCTATTTTTTTATAGAAAAAAATTAATAAATATATCAAAATTTATACTTTTTTGTAATTTTTAAACATATATTCATATTCATGTTGAAAAAAAAAACGTTATTTCAGTTCTGATTCACATTGTGAACCTGTTCAGATTCATATTATGAACCTGTTCAGATTCACATTGTAAACCTTCTCAGATTCATAGTGTGCATAATAGTAAGTCAGATTCACAATGTGAATCTGAACTGATCGAGTTTTTTCACATTGTGAATGTTAAAAATTAAAATATTTACAGTTTATATTCACAGTATGAATCTACACTAATAGAGTTTTTTTTTGTGAACCTTCTCAGATTCATAGTGTGCATAATAGCAAGTCAGATTCACAATGTGAATCTGAACTGATCGAGCTTTTTCACATTGTGAATGTTAAAAATTGAAATATTTACAGTTTAGGGTTTTTTTAGTCGGTGTTGATGTTTATTAATAAAGTACAAAAAATTAATATTTTTGGTATAATTAGTTTTTTTTTTTTGATAAAAATAAACTTAAATGTTGAAAAAACTAACAAAATGAAGTGGAGTTTTTTTTGAAAAAAAAAGTTCTTTTTTTATATATTAACATGGATCTCTATGGAAAGATGACGAAAAATCGAGAGCAACGGTATATTCGGTTTTTTTTTTTGATAAAAAATGTGGCCTAAAAAAAATTTTAAACGAGTTTTTTGGTAAGGAGGTGGATTTTTTGGTATAATCCGGTGTGTGTGCGTCTCATATAAAAGTGTACATCTATTTCATTGGCCGTTAATCATTATGATTTTCGACGCTTACGATTGGTTTATTAGTTACTTGTTAATTATGGTTTTCTATTGAACCTCACCCTATACCCGGTGTCATGCGGTTTGAACCACGGTTTTACAATTAAAAACTGCAAACCGCACCACACTAATTCTAAACCGTGTTATGTGGTGCGGGTGGTTTATGTGGTTTGATGCACACCTTAGTTTTTATAAATAATTTAAATTTTTCATCATTTTTTTAACAACAAGGCAACCTAACAACTTAAACCAAATTGAGAGGAAACTTGTATTGCTCGTCAATAGAAACCAAATGAAGTCTTGATCTTATATACAACTCAAGCAAAATCACAAGTCTCCAATATTTATCTTTGGAGGTTGTGTAATCTCTCGATGATCATGAGATTCTTAGGCTAGCGAAACCACATACAAGTTAACATAACGGTGATCAATTAAGATTTGAATTTTTCAATAGGACTGTCTCAAGTCCTAATCTTATATGTTTCACCACTGTCCACTGGAATAAATAAAATAAAAACCACTAACGAGTTGAGCTCGTTGAATGTGCGTGTTTTTTGAATGCATCATTCTTTAGTGTGTTAGTTAGAAAAATTATATCATTATTGTTATCGTATAACTATAATAATTATAATTAATAATAAAATTTTCATAAAATGTTTTAAGTGGTTTTTTTTATAGTATGATTATTTATTGAAGGGGAAAATGACACATTGGCCCTACAATGTATTACACATTTGCTCATTCAGTCCCTTAAGTTATTTCTATGCTTTATGAGAGAACAAAGTTGTTAGTGACCTGCTTATTTGGTCCCTATAACCTACCATTACCAATTTCATGTACCAGATCACTTTTGCTTAATTAAAAAGTTAAATTAAATACACTTCACCTCTTCACTTCTTGTCCATGCCCCCCCCCCCCCTCTTTCTCTCTCACACACATAACTAGCTAAGATTCCTTTTCGTTTACCAATGGTGAATTGCAGGTTATTTCCATTTCTGATATTGATGTTGCTTAGCTTTCAAAGCCTTTAACAACACATGAAGATCCTACTTACAAGGACATACATGTGGGAGTGATTCTTGATATGGAATCAGGGATAGGGAAGGTCATTGTCTCAACTAGGAATTTTGATGCTTTGTAACAACAACAATGATAACATTTGTGAACCAAAAATGTGAAAGCATGTATGATGCTTATTCAATAACAACAAAACTTCCATCAAACACTTTATACAAGCACTGCAAATAGTCAACAAAGAATTGGAAACCCTAGAAATCCCGGTTTAAGTCCATTTTGGACTAGGATTTTCTTATTGGGCCTAATGGACCGATAAGCTTCCAATTTGACTATTTTGGGCTTAGAACTCTTAAAGGGACCCTAATTGGACCCATATGCATGAAACTTAATATTTTGGGCCTTATAAGCCTAAAATGAACTAGGATATATTCAATGGGCCTTATTGGGCCATAACAAATTTAAATAGCCCTAATGGGCCATAAAACTCATTCCTTGACTTATTTTGGGCCGTGAACGCTCTCCAAAGACTAATTGGGCCAAAATATGGACTTAAGCACAAAAAGGCCCAATTCCTTTTCTTTCTTCTCCTTCTCTCGGCCCAACTACACAAATGGGGGGGGGGGGGGAAAGAGTTGACTTTCCTACATGCCACCTCACAATTACACATAGGATATCCATGCAACATCTCATACTTCCAAGCACCTATCACTTCACACTCTCTCTTCTCCCCTCTCTTTTCTTCTTCGGCCGAGAACACATCACACACACTCACACTCTTCCAAATTCTCTCAAACACTCACAAGAACATCCTTATACTTTCCCTCAAAATTTCGAGAATCACAAGGGCTACAATGAGATCTTTTCTTAATATCACAAATCTTTGGTAAGTTGTTGCTTGATCCATACTTTAACTTCTTGATTTCCTTAAAAATCTTCCCTTAACTCATACAAAATTTGTGATCTTGCCTCTTAGAACACATCTAAGCCAAAAATCCTCCAAGAAGCTTGCTAGGCCGAGAATAGCATCAAACTTCTTCCATTCTTCTTCAAAACCGAACCC
The DNA here is from genome assembly GCF_052849685.1 of Lactuca virosa. Taxonomy (NCBI): domain Eukaryota; kingdom Viridiplantae; phylum Streptophyta; class Magnoliopsida; order Asterales; family Asteraceae; genus Lactuca; species Lactuca virosa. Next base: position 23,036,282 of record NC_136431.1, on the reverse strand, counting down.
ACAAACTCAAGGTGAGTTCATACCCCTCTCTTTTCGGTTTTCATAAGTTTTATGGGGGAGAATACAAGTAAAATGTGTAGATCTACGTGTATGTGTATGTTATGTATGATTTTATGCATGTATGTGAGATTATATGTGTTTATGTGGTAAATATGTAACAAAAAGGGAATAAATCACAAAATATATGGCATAATAAGGAAAACAAACATGATCTATGAAATATCACACTAAACAAGTCAAGAATATTACCCTCTAAGTTTATGATAAACACATTTCAACATAAAACCAATTTTTGGGCTTAAATTGTCAAATAAACAAAAGTTGGGTTAAAAATTGCCCTTCACGGTTTTCTTAAGGGTCAAAAGAGTCAAATCAGTTAAAATAAATGTTTTTATGAATACTATGCTTTTCAAGGGACTTGAAATGTAAATTGTAGCTTAATGGGCCAAATTTTGGGCTTTTCGGCCCATTAAGCCCAAAATTGCGAAAAAAATGATTTTCAAGGGGATGAAATGATAAATTCCTCAAAACAAGGGATAAAAAGTTAAACAAAACTATTTCAAGGGTTAAAATGCTTTTCTTTTCCAAAAAGGATAAAAAATGTAAAGTTTTTGGATTTTGGGCCAAAATTGTAAAAGTTGCAAAAAGTTTGGACTTTAACCGAAAAACACTTTTCCGGAAGGGCTGAAACTGCCAAAAAATAAGTTTTGAGCTAAAAATATCACTTGAACAAGTCTATGGGTCAAATGTGTCAAGAAAATGGTTTAAGGGCTAAAATGTCCTTTTTTTATATATAAGGGACTAAAATTGTCATTTTTGTTAAAGAAAGGTGGAATAGGTCAAACCAATATTTTGAATCAATAATTTCACTATTAAGATTTTTGAGTCAAAAATACCAAAAACTACAACTCATGAAAATGGGAAGAGGAATATATGTATAATTCCAAAAATCGTTATAAACAACCGAACGGCCTCGTGCCAATCCAAAAATATCAATCGTTTAATCAAACCTTCCAACAATTATACAATACCTAAAACAAGTAAACATTCAAAACTTTGGGCTTGAAAGCTCCAATCATGCTTGTTGGGCCTTTGTGATCCATTAACATGATCTTTGGGCCCAAGGGATAATAATAATAAATGTTATTGGGCCTTCTATGACCCAATTTCATATTAAAGGGACCCTCAATGGCTTTTAAGTGCTATTGGACCTTAGTGACCCATTAGCATTGCTAGTAAGGTCCAAGTAATCAAATGCGAAATGGGCCAACGTGTCCTTCGTATACCCAACAGCCTAAAATAACTCACAAAAGTAGCAGGACTTTGTATTCCTCTTCACCTCGTTTGTTAGGCTTATGTGTAATCAAAGTAAACAAATTCAGGTCGTTAATCAATAGTAATCAATGTTGTTTGGATTAAATGAGTAATAACGGGCGACACCTCTAAGGGTCGTTCGTAGTCTGTAGTTATAACTAGTCATTATCATGCATGGTTATAACGACTCACGGAATTAATTAATCCAACACCACCCGAGTAATCAAGGAAGAGTAATCAAAAATCATTTGTTGTGGCGGTGTAGCAATTCGTAAACAAGTATATTTCGCGTTATCGGAAAACATCGGGTTTTTCGAGGAAATCAACACCACTCGCTTGTAATTTCTATAACTATAATACAAAACTCCCTTTTATATACACGTTTTGAAATCATTCATGCATCAACTTATGGATCTTCACACTTTGATAAACTATTGCCTTTTAGAAAATATCGGATTTTCTGGGTTTTACAAACTACACAAATCATTTTTATCACAACCTTGCTTATGAACTCACCAACATGTCATATGTTGACGTTTTTCAAAATAACTGGCATTCTCAGGTAACAGGTAAGCTGAAGGGTAATATCAAGTATGTTAGGATATTATGTTTTGAAAACTCTCAAACAATTTAGGGTTGTGGACGTGTAATATTTAAAACAATGTACTGGATGTGAACAATATCAGTTGTAATGTATTGATGCATGGTGATGTTTATGTTATGATTCATGTATATTCATTGTGATGATATTCAATTTAAGTCACGCGAGCCCTCAGACGTTTCCGCCGTCTGGTTTCGGGGGTGTGACAGTCATTTATCATTGCATTACCATATATACATCTGAATTTTACAAAGCCAATCCTTTCCACATAACTAGGATAGTTTTTAAGACTAGGGATACCAAAGGAAAACCATTGCATGTCGTGTATGAAGGTGTCGCTTCTTTTGCTATTTTTACTCATGATTAATTATCATAAACTTTAATTTTGATTATTAATATAGTGTGTTCATGGACATTCATGTAATGTCCCAAAATACAAGTAAACATTTTCATTTTCAAAACACCAAAAACGATACAACCATTTGTTTCCAAAACCAACCAATGTATAAAGTATTCTCAAACATCATAATGAATTAGATAAATAGTGTGGAATGAACTTCAGGGGATGATGTGTGATCATGTCGGGACCTTCCCTTTGGAACCAGAGGTACCTGAAACATAACCACAAAACTATAAGCACAAAGCTTAGTGAGTTCCCCAAAATACCACATACCATATAAAACATAATGGGTCTATTTCAACCTAAATAAATGTTATGGACCAAATCATAGTCTTACCATCACTTTCTATCATGGGCCAAATCATGGTCTTTACCTGCACAAGTGTCAAGGGTCGAATCGTGGTCTTCCATACAACTATCGGGGGCCAATCCCTAGTCTTTCATGCAAATGTCAGGGGATAACCCCTGGTCTTGATACAAATTCCAGGGGCCAAATCCTGGTTTCCATGCAAGAGTCACAAAGACAACTAGCACCCTAAATAGTATAGTGAGAAGACTCACCTCACAAATGCAGCCAACAGCTAGCAGGCTCACATGGTAGAAAAAGAGGGTGCTACACACCTCCTAAAAAATCACACAAGGTAAACTCTCAATCTACCTTCTAAAGCTATCCATTTGACTAAACGTCAAACTAGGTCAAAAGTCAATGGTCAAAGTCAACTATCTACATTCCACGTCTTGCCCAACAAATGGCCATGTCGTGGTCATTCAGTTTGATCCCGGTTAAACTCCGCTTACCATGTTGTGCCAGACATGCTATCATGTCGTGGTAGAATCCAGACAACATCGTCGCGACCAGACCAGTCTCCACGTCGTGACAAGCAAGTCGTTATGCTGTGGAAATTGTACAGAGACAACTTAATGGATTAAACTCTTAACTCCAAATCCTAAGAGCTCCAAAGATCATATCTGAATCTCTTCAAGGTATTGATGGATAAAACTTTCAACTTTATCCATTAAGACACCCCAATAAGTCAAGATCTCTACTCCAAAGTTCTTAATGATTGCACCAAAGGCATAAACACCAATATGATTCATGAAGACCACTTTTCAACCAACACCATGGTCTATAAGCCAAATATGCACCCAAAGGCTCTGGAGTACACTTAAAGTACAAGGACAAGAATATTGGGATTAAAAAGCTCATAAAATACCTATAACAAGATCTAGAGAAACAAGGACGAAGGTTGAGACTTTACACATCAACAAGGTCTAAAATGAGATGAGAATGTTGGATCTAAGCTGGAACCAAGCTAACAAACCACAAGATGAGCTTCTTATTGTTTCAAACTTCACAAAGATGGCTTCACATACTTAAAGGACACAAATAGACTAAGGTTTGGGGTGGGGGTCGATTTCATAGGATGGAGGCTACCAAATGAGGCATCCCTAGGATTTAGTGCCCTTAAATAGGATACAAACCCGAAGACTAGGGTTTGCACCAAAATGGTCGTCATGTCGTGACAAATAGGTTGCCACGTTGTGGCACTACGCAGCTTCGTGTTCTTAATCGGATAATTTCCACGCCGTGGGGACTTAGCCACCACGTCGTGGCCCACCAAAAACTTTCACAATTAATAATTAAAATAATTAACTTGGGAAAAGCATTACCTGGAAATGGATGTTACAACTCTCACCACTTGAATAAGATTCCGTCCTCGAAATACGTTGCTGCAAATAACTCTGGATAGTGCTCCTTTATCTTTTCCTCGGGTTCCCAGGTCCACTCTGAACCCTTCCGTTGTTGCCATTTCACCTTCAATAATTTAACGACCGAATTTCTATTTGTCATCATTGTTAGTGTTCCGTTAAGTTTTATTATTAAACTAATATATTAATTTGTTTAAAGTTATCTTTAGAGGGTCAAAGAAGTTGGTTGTTAAAAGGTGTAACTCTCTATATGCTACAAATTGATGTTATGTGGTAATTTTTGAGAATATACATTTGATGTATGATATGAGATGTAATATGCCTTGGATTAATAATAATAATAAACAAGCATGATTACATAAGGATATTGGTGAGGTGTGTGTATACCCATATGAGAGTATTAATTAATTATAAAATTAATTAAAATAAAAGGGGAATACACATAGCAGGGGAAAAAGGATAGAAACCTAAACTAGGTACGTCCCCTATGGGATATCACAACGAAAGGATATCGTTGGAAGAAAAGAGCTTAAGCCAAGTCGATATCAAGTGGTTTTCTAGGTAATCATTTCGAAACATGGTTTTGGTGGACATTGTGTACGGGAACTAGAGTAATGCAGGCTACGCAGAGACGCCGGATCAATCGTCATGTTTGGGTGTAGGTATGCTCGTGGTGGTGCCGATTACTATCCTCGAACGACAAAGCATCATGCTCGTACATGCATAGTCGGAGTAGTGAAGACTGAGAACGAGGGACAATGTTACGGGTGGGAGTCGTGCCCCATTTGGCACACTGGGTCACCATTTCACATTAATAGCGAACGGGGGTTTTTATTTGGGGAGTTTTAGCGATGGAATAGACGCGATGAAAGAATGTCCAGATTAATATATGCTTATTATATTAATAATTATATCGATGTTTGTTGTTTGGTATGGATGGATCGCATGGTTAAACACAATATATGAAGTATGTTTACTTCCTTATCCATGTGCTTGAGATTGACTCATTATGTTGATGCTGACACTTGTTTCTTGCTTGTTGTTGTGGCTTGCATTGGTACATGTAGCTTGATATTGATGGCTTGGTGAGGTTGGGTCTTTTTGGGTAGTTTCATTTATGTTGTTTAGAGATAATACCAGTTCGAGACATGGGTTGATGTTTTCATTTTATACTTGGTTTTTGGGTACTTGTTTTGGTACCGGTTTGCAACTTTAATTTTGATGAATGGTATTTTTAGAAATAAAAGTAACATTGGTGATGTTTTCATAAAACTCATAATAAGACTTCCACCAACGTATTATGTTAAATAAATGTTTTAAAAATAAAAAAATGGGTGAAAAATGACGGTGTTACAAATAATCACACTACCTTGTTAAGCTAAGTCTTCATCCTTCTATCTAAAATTGCCACCAATCTCTTCACATAATTCAAACGCTCATCAACCTGAATATAATCCAGTGAATCCACTGCGGAATCATCAGACACACGCTTCCGCAACTAAGAGACATGAAATGAACGGTGAATCTGGCTAAGATCGGTGGATAGATCCAATTAGGGGTGTTCGTTTGGATGGATCAGTTTAATCCGATCTGATCAAATAAATCCAAATTGATTTCGGTTTTCAAAACATGAATCCGAATATGTCCAAACTAAATTCAAATCCGATCCGATCCAACCAGATTACATTTCAGTTGGATCAGTTTTTACAGTTCGGTTTTTAAGAGGCGAGACATTTTAAAAATATATAACATAAAGTATTAGCCAACTCTATAAAAGTAACTAAAAAGGCTGTTAGTTATGAAATATAATTTATAAACAACTATTAAGAAAAATTGATTATAGTTTAATATTTCATTGACAAAAAACTTTTGATAAAAAGTATATATTATGGTATTATATTGGATGAAAGTTTATAATACTTAAACAAATAATTTAGTAATTCTATAAATGATTAAAGATATATATTAAAAATAAATAATAAGCAGTTATTCGGTTTTTTTTGGACTATTCGGTTCTTATTTTATAAACCAAAACCAATCCAAAATAATAATTCGGTTTAGCTTAAAATCAATCCAAAAATCCGAATATTCGAACCAAATAATCCTATCTAAATTGACCAATTGGACAATTCGGTTAGAACCAAATAGTGAACAACCCTAGATCCAATCGATACACAACCTTGCCCACCCGGGCCTAACTTTTCCCGCTTCCAAAATCGGATGAAAACTTTCCTAGGTGATACCTTCAGAAGCACAAGATTTCCCACATGAAACTCAAGGTCGCAACGACATCGGTCAGTGTAACTCTTCTGCCCCGCACCTGCTGAATCAACTCAGTGGTCTTGAGCACCGCCTCGGTGCTCTCATCATCCACTGGCCGACCTCACCCCAACAAATCGGAGTCCTACATCTCCTCCCGTAAAGAGGCTCAAAGGGAGGCATACCAATGTTGGCGTTATAACTATTGTTGTATGAGAAATCAGCCAAAAGAAGGCGCGTATCCCAACTCCCACCAAAATCCAACACGCATGTACGCACGCAGCATGTCCTCAAGGGTCTGAAGGTCTGCTCACTCTGTCCATCAGTCTGCGGGTGGTAAGCGGTACTGAAAAACAACTGAGTACCCAAATCCTCATGAAACTTCCTCCATAATGTAGAAGTAAATCGGACGTCGCGATCAGAAATTATAGAAATCGGAACCCCATGACATGCGGCCACCTCCTTTATGTAGATCTCAGCTAACTTTTCAGCGGATAAACTCTCCTGAATCGGAATGAAATGGGCATTCTTGGTCAACAGGTCAACAATAACCCATAAACTTTGTGATAAAATCCATAATGATCTCCTCCCATTTCCACATGAGAATGGGTAATGGTTGCATCTTGTCATGGGGTCTTTGATGTTCGACCTTGACTTTCCGACAAGTCAAGCACCGTTCTACGTACCTCTCTCTCTCTCTCTCTCTCTCTCTCTCTCTCTCTCTCTCTTCATACAGGGTCACCAATAACTCAATCTTAGGTCTCTATACATCTCCGTGGCCCATGGGTGGATTGAAAACTTCGACTTGTGAGCTTCCTCCAATAAAATCTGCCTAACCCCACCAGAAGCAGGAACCCATACCCTGTCGGACTAAGTCAACAAACCTCGAATATCTCTGGAAAATAAAGGAATCTGACTCCTGATCCTCTCTTCCTTCCAATTCTCCTTCTTCAACCCTTCAATTTGCGCCTCCTTGATCAAATCTAACAAGGGTGAATTGATAGTCATCCTTAAACATAGGTATCGGACTTCTGGAGTTCTGGAGTTCTGCAGTCCTGATGCATCTCATAGGGGTACTTGTCCTCATAGGACTTCTGGAGTTCTGCAGTCATAGTCGCCAGCATGATGCAATGGACTTTCGTGGCATCACGCTCGTGGGCCTCATAGGCCGCGATCTCTTTAGCGGTAGCAGTGTCGATGTCAATCTCCTTTAGCTTCTCACCGAGGACATATTCTTTGTCCTCGTAGCGAGTGACCATACGAATGTTGCGGATCCAATTACTGAAATTGGTCCCATCAAAGATCACTTTCCCACACAAGTTCATGAGTGAGAACGAACCAGAGGAGTTTGAACCAAAAGCGTTGTTGTTTGCGTTCGACATCTGAAAAGGAAAAAGAACAAAGTTGATTAGAAACGAATTTCCCCAATTAATCACCCAAATGAGAAATCAGGGCTAGGAACCAACAACATTATTCACAAATTAGAAAGGTATGCCGTAATCTAACAAGCAAATAATTTGAAGGCAAGTGAATGTCGATTCACTAATTCTCCACCATGAAAAACGAAAAAGAGATTAGGTTTTAAATGTATTGAAAAACTCCTAGATACTTTGAGATTCATTGAACTTTTCAATGGCATGTTTAAATCTCGATATGCCCCTCTAGTTTGTGACTGGGATGCCGAGGATCACAAAGCTGGTGTGAATAACCATGCAAATGTACATGGTGCCCTCATTGTTAAAGTCACCTATTCGATGTGCCGGTTAACCACACACGCTCCATCGAACTATGACAAACAATGAGTCTCCCTTTGCCACCTTTGCTTAGAACCCAATTAATGTGCCGGTTAACCACACACGCTCCATTAACGTCTTAGCAAGGGTACAAAGTGTAATTTCATGGAATTGCATCAAATTCACTTTTGCCTAAAGTAACTAAGATTGAGAATTTTGTAAAAACATTTAGTTACTTTATATTGATTCATTATACTTTTAAATGAGGAAAGTTTGCCCTATCCTACCCGTTCGGCTAACGACCCTCCACCAATCAAGGAAGCGGTGGGTGAGAATAGACACCCATTAAACGGCCATTTTATAGGCCATAACCTTATACCCCCTTATAGATTGGCTTCGTGAATGAGGCCTACTAACGGTAAGACTAGCATTTAAGTTATACATATATATATAATCTTATAATATTATAAGTATAAGGTTGAATTTTAAAACTTGTAAAATTCTAAGGTTTGAAATTTAAATAGTTCAAATTAAAACTTTTAATCACAAAACTTAAATTTCAAAACTTGAGGACAAGTTTTGAACTTTTCAAAACATAAAGGATCAAATAGCAAATAATATAAATTAACCAATTAATTTAATGATTATCTAGATTTGACCTATTCAATATTACTTGCAAGATAATTCAACAATTAATTCAAATAATCAATTATTATCAAATAAGGAAATTATTATTTAAACAATTGATAATTATCTTTTGTTTTGTTGAGGATATTGTCAAAAGGATGATAAAATTCGGATTTTATTGAACCAAAACGATTTAGGTAAGTATCCTTAAGCAAAACAGCAAGAAATCCCGAAAATCTCTCTGTTTGACAGCAAAACTCGTCGAGTTCACTCAGGAACTCGTCGAGTTCCCAGAGGAACTCGTCGAGTTCATCAGTCAGAGAGCACAAAATTCAATTTTAAATCAAGAATGATCATACAAGGCATCAATACAATAGAAACCAATCAAAGCTTTGATACCACTGTTGGGTTTGAGCCATAAGAACTTTCCTATGTGCACATGCAAACCCTAATGCTTGGATCTAGATTTCTCTAATTGTACATGCATTCATCCAAGACTTTCAAACCCTAGATCTATTGAGTATAATTCGAAATTAATGTGACAAAACAGATCTAGATGATTACCTCTTGTTGCTTGCTTGAATCTTATTGTTCTTGGAGCTTAGAGTCACAATTGTCACTCCTCTAATGGCTTACAAACACCAACTAGAAAAAGGATGATTTGGAGAGAGGAGAGAGGTATAGAAATCGGCCCTAGGGTTCCAAGGAATCAAGTGTAGCCGATTTCTACAACCCAAGGGATCTATTTATACTATGAGCTTCTAGGGTTTCAGCCAAAACCCTAATGGACAACTTAATCACCAAGCAGCCCATGGAACCTTCTGGAGTAAGGCCTTGGACGAAATCTTGATGGGATCCTTCCCACAATTTCGTCCACCCCTTATCCATGAGGCTTTCCTAGCCCAAAATACAACTATCACACATTTGACAGTTTAAGCCCCTTTATTCAATTAATCTCTTTTAGTCACCAAATTAATTCCTAATTAATCTATGACTAATATTAATTAAATTATATATTATTCTCATAATATATTAATATAATAATATATTCTCTCTCTTCATAAATCACCCTGTCAAGTTGCTATGGTGAAGGCAACCCAAAAGGACCATGCACAACCGGGTCAAGTACTTACCAAATATAGTTACGGGCTTAGACACTAATCCAACAACAACGTGGTGGTGGATCACTACGATGTGGTGGAGAATTTTAGATCGCAGGTTTTAAATAACCCGCCACAACGTGCCACGACATGGCAGGTGTTTTAGTGAAACCCTAATTTCGGGCTTTGGACCCTGTATAAAGAACATTAAGGCTAAGGTTTCAGCCTCCATCTTTCTCCCAACCTCAAAAGCCCTAGCCCCAGCCTCCATTGAAATTGTGAGCTCATTCTTGGTGCTTTTTGGTGATTTTTGAAGGAGAAGGAAGCTCTTGGTGTAGTGGTTACTTGGAAAGCATCATTTCTCCAGCTAGCATATCTCCTGGACCTTGGTGAGTGTCCAAGATTTAAACTTTTCCTTACCATGTTGCTATATCTTTGGATTTTGTCCCCTTTTTCCATGTTTTGATGGATTTAAGTAATGGGATCTCATAAAGTTTGCAACTTTATGAATATCTAGCTCAAATGGAGTATTTATTGTCTTGGATCTGAATTTTAATCGAGCTTTGATGTCATGCATGGGGTTGTGGTCATTAAACCCTATTTTTGACCTAAATTGGAAAAGGCATGTATTGGTCATGCAAGTCTATAAATCCATGATTTCTAAGGTCTCTTAGGAGTATGAAATCTTTCTGGAAACTTTGGATGTGCAACTCTAAGGATTTGGTGCTAAATGAAAGTCTTGATGCATTAAGTTACCATTAGTGGTTAGGGTTGGGACTTTGGCTTATATATGGGTTTGAGGGATAAAGTTGGAAACTTTACCCATCACGACCATGGGAAGGACCAGATCTGAGCCTTGGAGATCTTGTAGTGGAAGGAAATGACTTAATGATTTAAGTTGTCCAGACTCATCACCACGACGTGGTGACTTGGTCAAGACCCGCATGTTTTGTCGGTTTGTAGCCATGACGTGGCCAAGGAGGCCACAACGTGGCGACTAGATGGGTTGAATTTTGACCATTGACTTTGACCTAAGGGTATTTTGGGTATTTTAAGTTGTAGTCTGAGTGTTGGTCATTGTTATTTGTAAAGGTGACCGGTAGAGTTGGTTTTCAGAGCAGCATGTTGCCACAACTATTTCGTCTGACTGTGAGGTGAGTCTCCTCGTTGTACCGTGGGTTGAAGGCATGAATGTCGGCCCACTATAATATGTTATGTATGATGCTAGTTGTCTTTTTCATACTTTCATGAAAGACCAGGATCTGGTCCCTGGCAATTTGTATGTAAGATCGGGATTTTTCTCTCAACATTGCAAGGAAATATCAGGATCTGGCCCATGGCAATTTGTATGTAAGACTGGGATTTAGCCCTCGGCATTGCAATGAAAGATCATGATTTGGCCCATGGCAGAAAGTGACAGTAATACTATGATTCGGTTTATAACATTCACTATCTTATGTATGGTATGTGGTATTTTGGGAAGCTCATTAAGCTTTATGCTTACGGTTTATGTTTATGGTTTCAGGTACTTCCGGTTCAAAAGGAAAGGGCCCGGCGTGACTGCACAACATCCCCCAGAGTTTATTTTGCATTGATAATTTTTACTCTGTTGTTTAAATACTATTTTCACTTGAATTGGTTTGGGAACAAATTGATTTATGAACTGTTGTTTCAAAAATGAAAATTTTACCTTGGATTTTCGAGATGTTACAAGTTGGTATTAAAGCCTTGGTTTGAGGGAATCAGGCACACTCTTGGGTGTGACTGAACTCAAACTGAGGAATTAGTAATCTTTTGAAAGAAAATAAGTCCTAGAAAGATTTTTATAAAGAAAAAGGGGTGTGATGCATGCAATAACCTTGGCTCAAGTAAGTGATTCCCAAAATACTCATACATGTTGATATGTTATATGATATGAATGCTTGCATGCCAGGATGAGGCTAGGGATACTCTCAGGAGTTGTATGATAGATCGGCTAGATATGTGATGTCTTGTAGCCTAGGAGAATTGAATGATATGCTAGATTTGGAATCTATATCGGTAGAAGTGATTGCTAAGTGAATGCTTTAAAAATTGTATACGATTAGGATTATATTTCCTGTATTGTGTAAAATTTGCATGCATAAGGCAACTGACAGTGAGAATTGAGGTTCCTAGCATGGTAGTAGCAAGTGAGCATGGGTTTCCCTTTGTTAGTTTTGTGACTTGTAGTGTTACTGCACGAATGTTGCTTGCTTTGTGCTTTGTAGGACCCCTAGTGATGTGAGATAACTATTAAGTGAATAGGTTAAGTTGCATGCTGCAAAGGTTAAATAATCTTAAAGTGATGGATTTGACCCTATTGTGCAAATATTGTCTGAGTCCAACCGTTGTAGGGTTAAGTCTTTTACTCGAAGGATTATCTAAGCTTTGTTGCATGTGATTGTATTCATGAAGTAGTTAGCTGACATTAGTGGGAGTTCTTCAATAGCTGATGGAAGGGTGAGGTCGGGAACCTAAGAGATCCTAGGAAGTTCAGTAGTGGGTTTGGATGCGCTATTTAGCGGTTACTTGGGGTACCAGTTTGAGAAGGTGACTTAGAGTATCCAGGATAATTCGTGAGGAAAGTATGGATAAGTGTGGAATGTAGTATTGGGTCCGTACTACTGAAAGCACAAGATCCATATTCGAATCGAGAAAGGTCACGTAGAATCTAGGAAGCCTGTAGGATGAGGATTCCTTGTGAATGTTTTGATCATTTGTATGATTGATTTTCAAAATGGTGATGATCATGCATGGAGGAGGTTCAAGTTCTGGTTTGGGCTTAGGTGCTGGTACTGATCCGATTGATGAGTAGATGCGGGAGTTCATCTCGTCGGAGATTACCTACGGTATTTTGGAGCAGACTCATATGATCTTCATTTCGTTCAAGGAGGGGATTATGGAGTTTTTGGATATTGTGGGAGCTCACACTTTTTCCTTCTGTGAGTTTCGTGCTTGTGGAGCTCCCGAGTTCTTTGGGGAAAAAGACACCATTGCTAGTAGGAGGTGGTTAGCGGACATGGTGAACGCTTTCTGTATGAGCTTCTGCCCCAACGGGTCAAAGGTCATATTTGCTTCCTGTATTCTAAAAGACAGAACTCATGACTGGTGGGAGGGGTGGATTTCACTCTGGGAGATGAGGCCATGTAAACAACGACTTAGGATGAGTTTGTGACACGGTTTAGGGAAGAGTTTGAACCAACTATCAAGGTGCAACAGTTGGCAAGGGAGTTTCAAGACCTTCTCCAAACGACTGATACAGTGGCGGAAATCACCGCCAAGTTTAGGGAGAGGGCTCTTTTGGTTCCACAGTATGTCGCAGATGAGGAAATGAAGAAGACTCGGTACAATTACATGCTGAGATATGACATTAGAGAGTTTGTTATATTTTCAGCTTGTCGGAATTTAGAGGACATGATAGCTAGAGCCCGAGAGCGGGAAAATGATTTGGAGCACCTTGGAAAGAGGAAACCATAGCAGGTTCAGACCGTAATGGACAAGGTAAAGAACCCCAGGACTCAGGGTTTGTGATTGGGAGGTCATCAGGTTCGGGGCCATTATGCCAAGTATGGGAGGACCCATGAGGGGTGCTATCGTGAGAAGGTTAGGGGTTGTTTCAGTTGTGGTCAGACTGGTCAGAGAACGAGTGCAACAGAGTCGCTACCAGGTTTATGACTTCGGGATTGTGAGTGGGGTCCTCAAATCAAATGATTTCAGGAAGGAATCTCATGGAAGATGGATGTTCCCTTTTGGTACAAAGAAGTCAGAGTTCAGAGATGCTTGTGTCTCTCAGGATGGATGTAAGTTGATTGTCGTTAGGCTTTTGACCCAATCACTACCACCAGCAGGGTAAGATTAGTAGTGACCTATCACTCCAAAGTGTAGGTGAGGAATTGGTCGCATGGGTACGTTCAGGATCTCGGATTCTCAAAGGAAATTAACTTGTATATGTGGGAAATGTTGGGGTGCATCGATCGTTAGGTAAGTGGGCTATCGGATTAGTGATTCGTCCATTCCGGTGAAGAGTTTAACATTTATTGGAATTAGTAAGGATGGCAGAGGGTAGTTGAATCCAAGTGGGGGAGAACTGTTTAGATTTATGGAAATGATTCCAGACATAAAACATGGATGTGCTCCATACCCAGGAAATTGGAGAGATGGTGCTATTCGTGGTTTTGACTAAGGTTGCATAAGTAATGAGGATTATGGTTGTCGTGTCGAATACGGAAAGCATCGGTAGTAGCGCATATTATTGTGTCTAGCCTCAGGTGGAAGGTTTTGATAGAACCCTTCTGCCTATTCTTGTCTGATAAAGGCTTTAGGGTTCGAAGCATAGCCATACTCCTGATTTGGGAATAGTCGGACAAGGCTCTGACTCATGATGGATCATGGTTTAGTATGGGAGATGGATGTCTGTTATGGAAGTGTTGTAAGATTATAGGTAGTCGTAGCATTCGCCAGGTTCATAGGCTGTTATGGAGGTGTTGTAATACTACAGGTAGTTGTAGCATTCACCAGCATGGGTTGGACCATTGCAACAGTGATTGTTGGTTGTAGAAGGAATCACACCTTACACATGGGTCGAGGTGGACCGTTATTGTAGGTTGACCACTCCTTGTTGGGAATGAGGATTCTCAGAGTTGTATCGGTGTTTTGGGATTGTATGGCCCTCGGATGGGTGAGACCCATGGGCAAGGTCCGTTTGGTTATGTTTGGATGGGTGGGACCCGGTAGTATTTTGATGGAGACTCTTAGGTCTCAGATCGTTAGTTTTCTTGGCATTTTTTGGTGTTAGTGCATTGTGGGAGTTGGGAGGCTCAGTGACCAGCTGGTGTGGATCATCTGGGCAGTTAAAGGTTGTTGGGAGTAATAGTTGTGCATCAAAAGTATCTTCAGAGTGTCTACATTATGAACCTCGTTTCCTTATTGGCTGTTTATCAGGAGTTTGGCTACCAATGTTGGGTATCGGTTATGGAATCTCAAGTCATGAAGTTCATTGTGAATGTCTCGAGTGTTTTGACAAGTGGGGGGATACACCTGATCTAATGAGGGATTTGTATGAAACACAGATTTCTTGGATGAACCCTCATTAAGCTCGTGGGAGCAGTGGATCGGTGATGACTTGTCAGGAATTCAAATGTGTATTTAAGGTTTTTGGTCATGACTTCCGGATTTGGGATTAGTTGAAATTAGCGATCAGTATGTGTTGAGTATTCTTTTCACATGTTTTGGTGGTGTTCCCAGTCATGGACTAGGGGTAGGTACGATGGATGAATGATCATCAGCCTTAGAGTATGGTTTCTAAAATTTAGAATTGATGGGTTCCCTATTCTGGAGAGTGTATTGGTGGAGTTGGTTGGTGGTTGGAGATTGAGAGTTCTCGGTTGTTTGGTTCTCACTGGAAGTTTATTCTTGCAGTTAAGGAGAGAAAGATAGTTGTTGCGTTAAGTATTCTCAGGTTAATGGGTTATTACTGGCAGCTGCGGGTTTCTGAGTGGTCTCTCGAATTTTCTGTATAAGATGCCTTGACTTCGAAGTGGTTAAAGAAAGTGTGTGGAATATGTTGGTGTTGTTCACGTTTCACTTCAACGACTATTTAGCTGGGACTCGTGTTGGGAGTCGCCTTGTTTTCGAATGGAGGATTCAACAACAGTGAATAGTAGAGGTTCTGTTTTATAGTGGCATCAACAAGGAAATTCGGGACGGAAGGGTTCCGTATGATTCTGGTTTGGGAGTGAAGTCGTATTGATGGTGCTCCGAGATGGTTTTGCTTGTCTAGGAGTCAGGCAAGGTACTTGATTTCCAGATTCAGGAAGAGTAGTGATGGTTATTCTCCATTAGTCAAGTTAGTGGGTCAAGCATTCTTTATACATAATTGTCTATGCGAGCGGACTTCAAGGAAGAAGTCTGATTCAAGTGAGGGGAGAATTGTAACATTCGGACCAGGTATGAATCAACTTTTAGGTATTAACTTTGTTTTAGGTGGCCACGTCGTGGTGGAGCATCACCACGACGTGGTAGATCGTTTTGGATCGCGGGTTTTAGATGACCCGCCATGTCGTGGTCTTGGGACACCACGATGTGGAAGGTGTTTTAGTGAAAACCCTAATTTCGGGCTTTGGACCCTATATAAAGAACATTAAGGCTAGGGTTTCAGCCTCCATCTCTTTCCCAACCTCAGAAACCCTAGCCCTGGCCTCCATTGAAGTTGTGAGCTCATTCTTGGTGCTTTTTGTGATTTTTGAAGGAGAAGGAAGCTCTTGGTGTGGTGGTTACCTGGAAAGCATCATTTCTCGAGCTAACATATCTCCTGGACCTTGGTGAGTGTCCAATATTCAACCTTTTCCTTACCATGTTTCCAGATCTTTGGATTTTGTCCCCTTTTTCCATGTTTCGATGGATTTAAGTACTGAGATCTCATAAAGTTTGCAACTTTATGAATCTCCAGGTCATATGGAGCATTTAGTGTCTTGCAGCTGAATTTTAATCGAGTTTTGATGTCATGTGTAACGTCCCAAATTTCAAGACCAAAAATTTCATTTTTGATATAACAATTTAGAAAACATTTATAAGAAAACATAATTGAGTCATATCATTTCATAAAAACCATAATATCATGTCTCAAAATCATATTGTAAAAATATTAACAATGTCAGTGTATAATCCCAAGAAGTCTCATAGTGCGGAAATCCTGCGTGTGTGTGATGTGCCGCTACCGCGCCGACTCCTTCCCCTTCGCTAAAGAGGTACCTGAAACAAAACTAAAAACTGTAAGCACGAAGCTTAGTGAGTTCCCCCATCATACCACATACCACACAATCTCATAACAAAACATACTGCCAGACAATTCTGGGGTGCCCGACCTACCCGATCTGGCCATTCTGGGGTGCCGACCTACCCTGTCAAACAGTTCTGGGGTGCTGACCTACCCATGTCAATCCATTCTGGGGTGCTGACCTTCCCGTCGGTCCTAACAACCGAACCCTGGGGACTATCTCACCCCCTGCTACTACTACCACATATATCATAACATAACATACTGAGAGGCATATATGGGGTGCCCGACCTACCCTTCGGTCCTAACAACCGAACTTGGGGACTATTCCCTCCTACTGCCACAATTACACATATAGCATATCAGGCTAGCACATAAACATATCAGGTAGTAGAAAACCTAGATGAATATCGCAAAGACAATCACCAAACATACAACTCCTACTAGTGGGCCGGCATTGTGGCCGTAGACCCACCGCTACTGGAAGGTAACTCACCTCGATGTCGTGTAGTATCTGCACGGTCCTCGGCACGGGAATCTACTCGTCTCTATTCTCCAATCCCTACACAACAACCTTTTCCGATTACTATTGCATACTCATAACCCTTACAAGGGTCAATCCAAATCCTAGTCAAAGTCAAGGTCAAACCCTGGTCAAAGTCAACATCCAGTTGACTTGACTCGCCGAGTTGGTCCACCAACTCGTCGAGTCCCTATCCTTTCAAAATGATACAGCCCCGACTCTACTCGTCGAGTCTAGAAACAACTCGACAGGTCCTCCTTCAACCATAATATTGGGACCATCTTCAATCGACACGCCGAGTTCCCTTTGAACTCGTCGAGTTCATCTCCCTCATACGAACGTGTTCAGTCTATGACTCGCCGAGTTGTATGAACAACTCGTCGAGTCCATCTTCATGGGTTGGGAGATTGCCTTGGACTCGCCGAGTCCTATGATTTCCAAGTCTTATAATCACGTCCATCTTTGTTGAGTCCTTTCTAGACTCAACCAGACTCCTCAAAACAGAAAAATTCGGGGAACCAATTCCCGACTCGCCGAGTCCCAAGAACAACTCGCCGAGTCCACTAAGTCTATGTCCATAAACTCGATTTCTGTTGAGCCCATCTCATCCAAAGGGTAGATCTGACCTCTTAGGTTCGATATCACACGTAAAGTCACGAACTTTACGTCCATGCATGGGTCTTTAAGCTCAAAAGGACCAAAAATGAGACCTACAAGATGCATGGGGCTCTCATGGCCATAGAGTTGGCACCTTTATGCCATGAGACCCTTCCAAAGTCCAAGATCTGAAGCCATAACTTCACATTACACCCCACAACCCGAAAATGGCTTAGAAATGCCCTAAAGATACCAAAACCCAAGCCCTAAAGATGATTAAACACATGGAAAGTCAATATTGAAGCTTTTTACCTTAAATTAGCTGGAGATGAAACACAATCTCTGGATCTTCTAGCTTCAACTCAAACTCCCAAGCTCCTTTCCTCTTCTCAAGCTTCATAATCACCAAAGAATGCACAAAAATAGCTTAAGGGCACTCAAACAAGGCTAGGGTTTTAGTTTAAGGTCTTCTGGAAGTGTGAGGGACGATGGAGGCTGATATGGGAGGAGATAAGTGTGAGGGATCTGGCTCCTGGCAATATGTATGTAAGATCGGGATTTGGCCCTCGACATTGCAAGGAAAGATCATGATTTAGCACATGGCAGAAAGTGACAGTAAGACTATGATTTGGTTCATAACATTCACTATCTTATGTATGGTATGTGGTATTTTGGGAAGCTTACTAAGCTTTATGCTTACAGTTTATGTTTATTGTTTCAGGTACTTCCGTTTCGAAAGGGAAGGGCCCAACGTGACTATTGATATGTGCATAATTAACTACATATTTAATGCATATTTCTAATACTTTTAGCTACATATTTGCTTAATATGGAACAAATGATACTTATTATGTTTAGAATATGTTTTGTAGCGGCGAAGACTTGCTCGGGACAAAAAGGAGGCATACGAGGAGCTGGAAGTAGGAAACGGGAGCTAAAACAAAAGAAGAAGAAAAGATGACTGAAGACCACGTCGTGGTGTTCTTCAACACGACGTGGTGAATGGAATACCCGCGACCCATCAGGCTGACTTGGCAGACATGGGATAAACTAAAATATCACGTCGTGGTGGCGGTCAACCGCGACGTGGTTGTCAGATTTTCACAATTATAAAAACTCGGACATTAGTTCGAAATCAAGGCATGCATTCGGTTTACTAAGGATTTTTGAGGCTACGAACCCTTAGAAACTCATAAGAAGATCAAAATTCAATTGAAGCTCAATTATTGAAGAGAATTTAGAAGAATTCAACATTGATCTAGTTGGTTTTATTATACTCATGCCTAGATTATTTTACATAGATCTATTGTGTTTTTCTGCTACAATGAGAGGCTAAATACCTTTTACTTCTGTTTGTTGAAGATGAACTTGATCCATATGTGTTGATTTTGACATTGGATGATTATATGCGATTTTACTTGTGTTTGATATTTATAAACCCTAGCATGTTTAGTTCTAGTTTACATTGCTTATAAATCAGATTTTGTGTGTTAATTGATCATATTAATTGCATAAATCTATCTCCTAATTGTTTATAATCATTGAATAGTTAGAGCTATGATTAATCACATCATACTTTAGGTAATTAAAGCTAGTAACTTTAACTGTGTTAGAGAGCATAATTAGTCTTGATTAGTGTTTGGTTGCTTAACTTGATCATAGGAGAGTAACTAATATCATCCATAGTCCAATTGTGTTATTATCAATTTGGTGTTCAACTTATGCATGATCATTGCTTTGTCATTCATAAATTGGTAGGCCTGGATATTTGATCATAATAGCTAGTAAATTCGTAATCAATATAATCTATCCATTAGAAATCAACCATAGGAGAAAGTAAAATTGGATCTAGGGAGAAGTATTATTTTAATTCTTGAAGTTACTTTGTTTTCATTGCTTGCTTACTTGTCAGGTAATATTAAGTTATTCTGATCTTGGAAAATTAGTATCCCCCCCCAATAATAGTTTGTTTCTTAGTTTAATTAGAAGTAGTTAATTTATTTAGTTGAATTCCATTCCTGGTGATCGACACCCGTCTTACTTGAGCTATACTATAATCTGACTAGGTACGCTGCCTATAGGTCCATAGTTAGTAAGAGTTTGTTAGGCTATAAATTTAAGACTAGTAGGTACTTTTGTGCACATCAATTGCACAACATCCCCCTGAGTTTACTCTACATTGATAATTTTTACTCTGATGTTTAAATACTATTTTCATTTGGATTTTTTTGGGAACAAATTGATGTATGAATTATTGTTTCAAAAATGAAAACTTTGCCTTGGATTTTCGGGATGTTACACCTTCCGCATAAGTATTGCACCCAATCCTATAATCAATGCATCGCAATAGACCACAAAATCATACATACCCTCGGGAAGTGTCAGAATTGGAGCCTCACACGGCTTCTGTATCAGAGTCTCAAATGACGCCTGCTACTCAGACCTCCACCGAAAAGTGACATTTTTCTTCATCAGTCGGGTCAATGGAACCGCAATCTTAAAGAAATCCTAAATAAATCTCTGATAATACCCTACTAAACCAAGAAAACTCCAAATATAAGATGGAGATCCCGGAACCTCCCACTGCATTACGACCTTAATCTTATTCGGGTCGACCAAGATACCATTCTGGTCAACGAGGTGACCAAAGAACTGAACCTCACACAACTAGAACTCATATTTAGAGAACTTTGCAAAAAGTCACTCCCTCCTCAAAATCTCTAGAACCTCTCTTAGGTGCTCCTCATGCTGCTCCTTGGTCATAGAATAGACCAAGATATCATCATTAAACACAATCGCCGATTGGTCCAGCATCGGTCTGCACACCCAGTTCATGAGATCCATGAATGTTGTCGGTGTGTTAGTGAACCTGAAGGGCATCACCACAAACTCGTAATGACCATAACAAGTCTTGAAGGTTCTCTTCTGCACATCCTCATCCCTGACCCTCATCTGATGATAACCCGACCTCAAATCAATCTTGGAAAACCAAGATGCACCCTGCAACTAATTAAACAAATCATCGATCCTCGGGAGTAGATAATGGTTCTTCATCGTCAGCTTGTTTAATTACCGATAATCGATACACATGCGATGAGACCCATCCTTCTTCTTCATAAATAGAATTGGTCCTCCCCAAGGTGAACTACTCGGCTTGGTAAACCCTTTGTCTAACAACTCATGCAGCTGTATAGACAACTCATGTATCTCCGGTGGTGCTAAGGGGTACGACACCTTGGATATCGGGGCCACATCCGGAACCAAGTCCATCTAAAACTCCACAAGCCTCTCACGAGGCACTCCCGGAATATCCTCGAGAAACAAATCAGAGAATTCACGAACAATAGTTACATCATCCACAGTCTTCTTCTCCACAACCCGAGTATCCATAACATACGCCAAAAATCCAGAGCATCCCTACAGAAGATACCTCCTAGCCCTTGCAGTCGAGCAAATAGTCGATCCTTGTTGAGTGCCCTCACCATGAATAACCAATTCTCCCTCACTTGGGGTTCGAACTCTCACCAGTTGACGTTCATAATCAATCATATCCCCATTCTGGCTTAACCAATCTCTGCCCATAATAATCTTCGTCCCTCACAGAGGAATGGGGATCAGGTCTATCAGATACTTCTCACAGAACAGCTCAATAACGCAAATTTGGTGAACCCTCGAAGCACTCATAGTATGATCATCAACAATCTCCACCTCCAATGGGTAATCCAACGTTCCCGGAGCGTCAAGCGCAAGAGACACAAAATATCGAGTAGCCCCCAAGTCGAAAAGAACATGAGCAGTCACACCATTGACTAGAAACATCCCTATTTATAAGCAGATAAAACATAAGCATAATTAATTAAGGCATGTAAAGATATAAGAGGGATACATACCAGTGACAACATATGGTGCTGCTCGGGCCTCCTCGGCTTTCAACTGAAAAGCTCGTGTCACACCCCCAAACCGAAACAGCGGAAGCGTTCGGGGGTGGAGGACGTCATGTATAGTATCACAACAATTGTATCATAGTAATCAAAGTAAACACAACCATTACATTGAATAAGTAAAATATTTACATCTGTTTGATACATAGTTTGTATATATCAAACGTATAGCAAAGTATAAAAGACGTGACTCTATACGCTCCGTCTTCTCAAAAGTCTGCGGAAGTACCTGTCTACTGATTCCCTGAGAATACAAGAGGTTTTGAAAGAGTATCAGCATTAAAGCTGGTGAGTTCATAAGTATGTTTTTGAAATGAAAACCTGTCCATGAATATGTAAAATGTTTACATGCTCTCAAGAAAATCCAATATTCTCTTTAGTTTTGAAAAGTATACTTAAATCCTAAGACCGAGGTGTATGTTCGTTACTCTATTCTATATTTGTATATGAAATTGTTGGTTTGTATGCCTGGATACCACAAATGAAACTGTATAGTATTGTTTTGTAGGAAAACTATGGTATGAAATCCCTGGCTATCACCAGTAATGTATAATGTGTTCTGTATGAAAACCCTGGCTACCACCAGTATGTATAGTAGTTTTATTTCTTAAAGTAAAACCATGTATTCGAATTCCCTGGAATCCTCCAGTTGTGATGTATGATAGTTCTATTAATGGAAATAAAACTAATTAAAGAAATGAATCCCATAAACAAATGGTTAGTTTATACTATTGTGAGTTTGGTATAACCATGTTTGATATGAACTAGTGACCCCTACGACGTTCTTCAGGCGTCGGATGTTATGACATTTGTCAACTCAGGCATGCCTGCCTAACTGTAGCTAGCAGTTCAGGTGTGGGATTGTTAGTCCCGAATAGATCTATTCACAAATCTCACGCTCTCCCTCCAGGAGACTCTGGTTATACTGTGTTAGGATTTAGTCCCGTACCCTGAAGGGTACAAATTGAAGTAGTGCCTCACAATCCTGTATTAACTAGTTTACATGTAGTATTGTAATGTTCTCTTGTAGTTGAAACTGTATATATACTTGTAGAGTAAAATAAATATACTCAAATAATAATTTAGTATTGTACTCTTATTCTCAGAAATTAGTATTGTATTTCATAAACTATATCTAACATATTTCATATGTTTGTTAATGTATAAACTCTGGACTTGATAAAAACGTGTGTTGAATCCCAAACTATACCTATTATAGTTTGCATGTATGTTATGTATTCGTTTCATGATTTGTATTGGAAACTATGCAATTATGGTTATAGGTTGAAAAACTTTCCTCATGCTCAGCATGTTACAAAAGGGACAATTTATCTAAATATTTTATAAAATGTGGTGATCTCTTGGTTGTATCAATTGTATAAGTTTTAATCCTTTTGAATTACTTCATATAAGAATACAAAATCCCTTTGTGTTTTGATTGTATCCCTCCCCTGAAAACGTTAAAAACAGTAAAAATGTAGGGGTATGAACTCACAGTTAGGTTCGTGGAAGTGCCAGACAACAAGACTGGAATGAGGACCCTCGAGTTGTTGCACGCGAAATTAACGAAATACTAATAATAATTAAACACATATTTGCATTTAAATTAGCGAACCCATTAGACAAAGTGTTAGAAAACACTTGCTTTTGGTTAAGGAATGTTACCGAGACTCGATCGAAGTGGAAAAAGTGGGTTTACAGCCAAGATTCTGATTCGGGCCTGATTGCGGCCGTGAACTGTTCTCGGTCGTGAACTGATTTCGGCCTTTGATTGGTTTACGGTCTGTTCTTGGTGAAATATGAAGATTTGAAGGGTTTACGGTCGTGAAATCAAGAACGAAGAGTGTTTGTTTTGGTGACATGATGAATGCTTGATGCTTAAAAACGAGATCCAAGGTGAATAGGATGATTTTCAGAGGATAGAAGAGAGAAACTTGAGTTTTCGGTTGGTGGGTTTAGAGAGAGAAAGTAGTGTTTTCGGCCAGAAATGTAGAAATGAGGGTAAAAACACGTATATATAGGTTGGGTTCACGATTGGAGGTGGGGCCCCCAGCCGTGAACGGTTTACGGCCGTAAACGTGTTTGCAGCCGTAAACACCGGGATGAACGAGACTTGGTTGATTTTCGAAGAAAAACTTGATTTTTTGCACGATTTTAGTCCCGACACTTATATAAATTTAATTTACATAATCTAAGTTGTTTTCAACCCTTACGAGCTTGACAAAAACAAATAAATAAAATTCAAAATTTTTATTTAACGGGATTTGACTTAGTTGACTGAAAAAGGTTCGGGTTGTCACAGCTCGGTTCTTCACCACTGGAGCCTCTGCCTTGCCCTGACGTCCATCTGTGATCCTCAAAGTAGCCGGAGTAGGTGTCACCACCACTCCTCCTGATAACCTCAAACAATCGACCTTCTTGTGGCATGTGTGATTTCAATGAAATCAAATCAGAACCGATCCCTGAGGGAAATCTCGACTAATATGACCGGTCTTGTCGCACCTGTAGCAGTCCAAACCCATAGATCTACAAACTCCATTGTGCGATTTACCATACTTGCCGAAAAGGCCTCGAC
This sequence comes from Lactuca virosa, assembly GCF_052849685.1. Taxonomy (NCBI): domain Eukaryota; kingdom Viridiplantae; phylum Streptophyta; class Magnoliopsida; order Asterales; family Asteraceae; genus Lactuca; species Lactuca virosa. The sequence goes on along the minus strand of NC_136431.1, from coordinate 23,012,106 downwards.
CATGTTGGCCTCTATATCGCGAGTCAAAAATCTTAGGCCTCTTCGCAGCTGTATGAACCTGAGTTGGCATCCGCTTTGCGCAAAGCTTGAACTCAATCTCCTGCTCCCGAACCCTGTCAATCATGTCCTCCAAACTCCTGCTTCCCAAAATTCTAACAAACACCCTGATTTCATCCCTCAGCATATCATATATCTTCTTCTTCATCTCCTCATCCGCAACATACTGCGGAACCAGAAAAACTCTCTCCCTGAACTTAGTGGTGATCTCTGCCACAGTCTCCGTCGTCTGGCGAAGGTCCTGAAACTCTCTCGCCAACTGTTGCACCTCGATAACAAGTGCAAACTCTTCTATGAATCTAGTAACGAAATCAGGCCAGGTCATGGCCTCAACGACATCTACTCCCAAAGCATGGCCAACCTCCTCCCACCAGTCGCGACCTCGATCCCACAGAAGGCAAGATGCAAACCTCACCCTCGATCCCTCAAGATAGAAACTCGTCTGCTGAGCACTCTCCATGGCTTCAATTCATCGTCTGCTGGAAATATGTTCCTTCTTTCTAAAGAACTATGGGGCCCCAAAAGTCTTGAACTCCCGAAAGGTGAGAGTTCATGCCCCGAAATGACCAACTGCAATCTCTGCATGAAAGGCCCCCAAGCGCTCCTCTAGTAACTCCATGATCCCCTCCTTGATAGTACCAAACATCACAGGGGTCGCATCCAAGATACCGAGTGTGATCTCTGACGTGATAAACTCACACATCCTTTCATCAATAGGTTCAACATTCACGCCTGAACCTGAACCAGAACCTCGGATAGTCACCACCATACTGAAAGGCAACAATATAAAATATTAGAACAAACCCGAAGAATCCCTCGCTCTATAAGCTACTTAGAATCCCGTGATTCTCCCTGAATCGAGTACGAATCTTGTGCTTCCAGTAGTACGAGACCAATACTACCTTCCACACCTATCCATACTTTCCTCAAAGAATCATCATGAATCCTCTAAGCCACTTCACTATGGAAACTCTCATAAATCCTATGCTAAAAACATACATAACTTACTACATCACTTCATAGCCTCCTTTTAATCTCTTGAGCTTATTTTGGGTGATTTGGTGACCTTTGAATAAGAAGAAGATCTCTAGTGCAAGGATCTAGCAAGCATCTCATCTCCACCTTTGTGACCATTTTCTGGATCGTTGTAAGACTTCAAGGATTAATCTTTATGGTTTATTTCTTATAGATCTAAGAGAGTTTGCATATTGTAGTCCATGGTTGAAGTTTGGATGATTGTGTATGATAAAGTTAGCAACTTTATGACTCACCAATGTCCCCATATCATTATATCTTCTGGATCTAGAAATTTAGAGTGTTTTGAGAGCCCTGTATTTGATTTAGGTCATTGTCTTACCATTTGACCTAATATGAGTGAAGGACATGCATGGGTCTTGCATGTCCATAAAATTAAGATTTTTATGATCCTTTAGGGTCCCAAAAAGCTTTCTAGAAAGTTAGATCAAAGGGCTTAATCCATTAAGTTGTCCAAGAGCAGAAACCACGACGTGGTGAATGAGGTTTATGCGACATTTTTATCGTTTAGTTGCCACAACGTGGCCATTTGTTGGCCACGGCGTGGTAACCTTCTTATTTGACTTTGACCTGGTTGATTTTTGGTCAAATTGCTAGTTTGATTAATAAACTAAGGGTTCGTTTGATATTGGGTATAACTGGGTCCAAAGAGGGATTGGGTCCAAAAAAGGCAATTGGTTCTTTAGGTGGTGTGTAGCGCCAATCTTCCGACTGTACAATTGTAGTCTATTTTCGACTTCGAGTGTGAGGTGAGTCTTCTCACTATATTGTGTACGATGTTAGACTATCTTTGTGACTCTTGCATGTATGTTGGGCGAGGCCAGTTATGTATGAATGGCAAGGACCGTTATGTAGATTGAGCGGGGCCCGTTATGTATGTTGGGCGGGGACCGTATTGGTGATGTGGAATTTTGGGGAACTCACTAAGTTTTGTGCTTATAGTTTCATGTTTTAAATGTTTCAGGTACTTCTGGTTCCAAAGGGAAGACCCCGACTTGGTCGCACTACATCCCCTTGAGTTTTATTTCCGCAATATTGATTTAAGATTTTACTTTGATGTTTAAGAACACATTACACTCTGGTTGTATTTTGAGAAAATGATTGGATGGTTTTGGTGGTTAAAAAATGAATTTTTTACTTAGTATTTTTTGGACGTTACACCAACGAGTTTGACCAAAAGTTAACGGTCAACGATCATCATGTCAGGATCAACCACTGATCGTGTGGTGACCATTAGGCGAAAAAATAGTTGTGAACAGATTCATCGATCACGACGCGATCTGTCCTAGGTCGCGTCATGATTTTTGGCTAGACACCACTAGAAAATAGCCATTTAATGACACGCGAGAAATGACACACACTAATTTACAATAGGCATTTTTTTTGTGTCCTAAAAATAATGTCAGCTTTCCAAAATTTGAAGGATAGAGGACACACATTTATGCGTGCCATAAAATTAGTGTCCAAAAAAACTACAAACACGGAGGACACCCATCATAATGCGCGTGTCGTGTACACATGTCGTTTTATATTTCTTTTAACCAAACACACGTCCATGAATCCCAAAGCACAAAATCAAGACTAGGGCTTTTTTCGCATATCTATCTCCGTTTCTCTCTCTCTATCTCTCTCTCTCTCTCTCTCTCTTTCTTTCTCTCTCTCTCTCTCTCTCTCTCTCTCTCTCTCTCTTTCTCTCTCTTAAAGGTTCCATATTGTGGCTTAAGGGAATGAAGAGGGCGGCGACGGTGGCTCCAAAGAAGGAAGACGCCACGATGGTGGCTTCGGGGAAGGAATATAGCAGCGATGGGTGGATTCATCAATCCCCATCACAAAGTCACTAACGTAAGCTAGCATTTTTTTGACCAGAGACCTTACAACTCAATCTCTTCACTCTCAATTGCAACGTCGTTCAGCAACTACGACTCCTCCACCGCACTGGAGTTGCGACTCCTCGGGCTACAACATCGGCGACTACACACGTATCAATCACAGAAGAACGACAAGTAATCTATCACCATCGGTACATTCGATATCGACTCATCAGGCTCACCGGTCCACCTCCCCTCCACCCTACTCCATCTACTAAGACTCCTTAGGTTTACAGGCCTTGGTCCAATTGCACTAAGGTATGAAAAGGACGCTTCTACCCTGCCCTATTTCTTCAGCCGTTCAAGATATAAGGGGGGGCACGCAATTTCTCATTCATCTCTCGACTTTATTTTCTCAATCAAGCGAAAAGGCTTATGATTTTTTCCTACATCTGCGATTTCATCTGGTATCATCGGTTTCTCCTTTATGCCTCCGATTTTTTCCTGCATCTACTTCTCATCTTTGAAAACAACATGATTTAATTGTTTCAGCTTACAGTTATTGGTTTAGCACTTTAGATCCTTCAAGGAATTTGGGAAAAGAAATGTCATACCTATGGCCACACCTTCTTAAGTTAGCATGAATAGCATCTGAAAAAGAACATTGTAAGTTTAATGAGGAGCATATCATAAACTTTTCTCCTTCAACATGACTGAACTTCAACTCAAATAGGTAAAAAGTTAATGCATTTTATTTGGTCAATTCTTGCAGATAAAGTTTATAAGTTTTTAATATTTCATGATCAATCACACAGATTTTTGAAGCTGTTGGACCCGTGGACCTGGTCCAACTTCCAACGGATCTTGAAACGGGTCATTGTAAAGCTTTCGGGTTTATTCAGGTCTGTGTTTTAATTTCAAATTTTCAATTTTCTTTCTTAGTTGTTCTCTTGTTCATAATTATCAATACATAACTTAATTAATTATTTTATTATTTTTATAGTTTGCTCAACTTGAGCATTCGAAGGCTGCACAAAGTTTAAATGGGAAGCTTGAGATAGTTGGACGGACAATAAAGGTGAAATTTATTCCTATATATTTATTTATTTATATATAAATATTTTTTGGTGAATGTTGACTTTAAGGGTCAATGTTACATTTTGGTGTTTGTTTATTTTGTAGGTATCTTTGGTTACTGATCATGTTGTTGCACAAGACTCAAGAGCAAAAGTTGTAGACTTTGATAATGATGGTGGTGGAGGTTTGGTGAATATATATATATATATATATATATATATATATATATATATATATATATATATATATATATATATATATAACGCGTGTAGTTATTATATTAGTTCGAAATAACTTAGTTAGGGGTTTGGTGGAATTTGTTCTTTTGGAATGTTGTGTAAAGGTAAAATGGTTATTTAGTTGTAACGCTCCGGGTTTTCTCGGTACGTTTGGTTATTTTAATTTAATTATCCTTGTAACCTTGGGTTAATTTATTTAACCAATGTCTAATTTCTTATGTTATTGGACTCTTTTGATCATCTTGTAAACTCCTTTTTGAAGTCCATGGACTATGGGCCTATTTGCAATGTCCATCTAGTTAATAGTACTTAATGTGTAAATTGAATCATTTGGTACACACACAAGGAAAACACTCTAAACCCTCCCTCTCTCTCAAAAATCGTCCCCCTCTCTCTCTTTGGGATCAAGAGCAGCCAAGGGGCTATTTGGAGCTTAATTCTTGTTCATTTCCAGCCTTGATTCGTATTGGTATGAACCTCCTTATCCTTTCTTACAACTTGATTCATAACCTTGTTCTAGTTTTATGATTTCATCTTCACCTCTTCTCCTTCTTATTTTATTTGTAATTGTATGTTATACATCATCTCAAGATCCTATCTTCACCCCATATATGGTGGATGATGGATCTAGGGGATTACATGTGGCAAAAGATCATGGAAACCCTAAAAGGGAGAATGATGATTTTATGTGCTTATGTTTATTTTCATGTTGATTATTATTACATCCTTGAGGCTAAATGAAATCCTAATGATCCCTAACCCTTTTTAGTACCACCATTATCATGGGGACTGAATTGGGATGATGAACACATCTTAAAATGTGTTTCAAAAGGAGAAGGATGGATAAGCCAAAAAGGAATCACGGGTGGCTACGATTCTGTTTTCCATCAGATCTGTAGTCATTTTGTAAAAATCATATCTGGAGCTCTAGAACTCAAACGGACCCCAAACCAGTTCCAAAAGTTCACACATTGAGTTGGCTAACTTTCTTAAGAAGGCCAACCTCACTGATAAGGGCTTTATCTATGTGAAAGAATGGCATCTTTGCTGTTAGGTCTGATCCGGGTCTGTTCTGATATGTCATTTTGTTTTCATCATTTCTAAGGCTTGGAAAAGGATCCAGAGTGATTCCAAGTTTCTATATGTTCCTTATATTATGAAATTAAGATCTGGAGAATATGGGGTGTTATTTCCAATTATAAATTGGTTAGAATTGATCCACACTCCAGGTCAGTGGGCAGTCACCAGCTTTTGCTAGTGCTGTGATTGTCCACAATGTGAATTTTATATCTGGAGTTTGAGAGATACTTTTCATTCAATTCCAACTCTGAGACTTTCACTTGTATGTCCTTTACTTCTCTTAATTTTCTTTTGGACGAATTCTACTCACAAGTTGGGTAGAATTGGCCAACATCACTTGACTGTATTGTTGGAGACAGAAGTGATACACCATTTTGTAAAATTCATATTTAATTCATCTTTTGGAGTTAGAATGATTTCTTTATAGTTATGGAATCCTGAGCAATCATAGTTTCCTATAAAATTTAGTTAAAGCTATGTTTCTATTTTAGATTTTGGAGTAAATCCGTTTTGAACAGCAGGTCTGTTTTAGAGACCTTGCTGTGATTACTCTTTTCTCAACTCATAGCTTCATTACTTCTCGTTTCTAACCTTTAGTCCTTCTTAGGCGAGGTTTTGAAGTTTGCTCAAGCTTGGTAGCATTATTTGATTGTTAGCCATCCTTAATACTCACTCAAGGTGAGTTCTCTCACACCGTTGTATTGATGATTGTGTTTGCTAGTTAGCTCGTGTGTGATTATTTGAATTTATTATAAAAGCATGCTATATAAGTATTGTTTTAATTCGTACATGTGCACTGTATGTAACTAATTATGGATATGGGGACACCACCAAAGGATACGGATTTACCGGTGCGGTGGGTAGGTAAGATCACCAACGTAATACTCTTCGTGAGGTGCGGTGATTAGGGCCAAATGATACGGGATCTTCCCGGTGCGGTTCAAACCTACAAGTCCTTCTCGTAATATAGACATTGATTCGTTCTTTGTCTTTATCGTTATAATTGGAAAATGGATTAGGGCTAGTAAATATGAATGTTGGTACAATGTCTGTGTTTGAATTCACTAAGCTTTGTGCTTACGTTTTTCCCTTATAACTTTTCAGGTGTTAAGATTAAAGAGGCTAAGGCTTGACATGGAGCATCGGGACATCGCTACTAGTTATTTTGTTGGGACCTTATTATTATTATTACTTCCGCACTTATTTTATATGGTTATTAAGCTGATGGATTATGTTATGACTATTTCAGTTGTTTTAATTTAATTTAAGATGGGTTTTAAAAGTTTAAAATTGTTGCAAAAAAAAAAAAAAAAAAAAAAAAAAAAAAAAAATTGGGTGTCACAAGTTGGTATCAGAGCCACAGTTTGAGGGAACTAGGCATTCTTGTGGATGTTCTAGACTCAAATTTGAGGCTCTATAATAGTTTATTCTCTTTTTTTAAAAGATTTTTCAAATTTTCTAAAGACTAGTAGTGAAAGATGTCGCGGTGTGCCAGTCGGCCAGCCAAGTAAGCCTTATTTCTTATGTTAAATGTTTATGTTAAATTGTTGACTATGAATTGGATTCTACTAGTCTTAAAATGCTAGATTACACACTTATTTAATGTTAACATGTGAGAGAGATGTAAAATTAACGGCTAGAGCGAGCTGGAAATTTTGAAACTAGACGCGATTGCGAAATTGGAACTTGTGTGGAAGATAGTAGAAGGGCCCCTACTATTTGAAACATCGGTGCCGGTTTCGGGTCGGGGCAAGGTTGAGAAATTTTCGGCAAGCTGAGTGTTTCGTCTTCCTAGAAATATCTAGGCTGAATTATTTCTAAATATTTTCCTCCTTCTACGGATACAGATGGCTCCGCCTGCTCGCCTTAATCAGCTCCAAATGGAGCAAGTTAGGAATATTGTCGCTGAGGAATTCAATAACGCTTTCAATGAATTAATCTCGGGCGTGACCAATGACATAATCAACCAGGTCAAAGCTCTTCTGGATGAGCGCCTCGCAGCTATTCCCGGGGGAGCGTTATCGGCTCCGCCCGTTCGGGATTCGGCATACTACTTCGAGAAGTTCAACAAGTGTAGCCCTCCTCTTTGGAATGGTGAATCCGACCCAGTTGCTGCTAAGCATTGGGTGTCAGATGTTGAGGGCGCCTTCATGACTGTTGGGTGTCCGGACCAGTACAAAGTTGTGATCGCCATGAATCAGCTGCGAAAAAGGGGAAAGACATGGTGGAACACCATCACCGCTCTATTAAACGAGGAAGAAGTGAGGGCCATGTCTTGGGCCCAATTTGTGGAGAAGTTCGAGGCACAATATATGCCCAAGGTGGAGCAGCAACGGATGCAGCAAGAGTTCATGGCCTTACAGCAAACTACCGAGTCTGTTAGCGACTTGAACGCCAAGTTCTTGGAGATGCTATCTTTTTGTCCCTCATTTGCTGGGAATGAGGCCTGGTTGGTCAGCCAGTACACTACCATTCTACGTACCGAGATTCGGGAATTCGTTAGCATGCAGGAGTTCCCGACTTTATCTGCGATCATGGATGCAGCGAGGAGGAGGGAAATCGAGTTGCAGACCCAGACCAAGAGGAAGGCCAATGACACCTCCTCCAAGACATCCGGAGATGCCCAGAAAAAGCAAAAGCAGGGTGGTAAGTCAAGGTATGAGTACAGGCCGTCTTCAAGTCAGGGCGAGAAAAATCCGTTGATATGCTACAACTGTAAAAAGCCAGGGCATCATTGGAAGAATTGTAGGGCTCCCCCTGCGAGTGCAGTTCCTCAGATTACTTCTGCTGCTCCCGTCTGCTATCACTGCAACGAGACGGGACACAAGAAGCCCGAATGTCCAAAGTTGAAGGCTGGTAAAGGAAGCGGGGGTACAAATCCTGCAATTGCATCGTCTTCTAAGGGACCCACTATGGTGACACGAGGTCGTGCTCACCAGATGACTGCGGATGAGCCGGTGGTTACCGCGACAGTGGCAGGTAAATTTCTTTTTTTTTTTTTTTTTTTTTTTTTCTTTTCTCTCCTGCCATTATTTAATAAATGGTAATTAGAATTGTTTACATGATTGTATGTGGTAAATCAGGCACTTATTTGCTAGATTCCGAGCCTGCTGTTGTTATGTTTGATAGCGGTGCTACCCATTCTTTTGTATCTCGCACGTTTATTAATCGTCTGGGGTGTAGTATCGGAAAATTGGCTCGCCCAATGGTTGTCGAAGTTGCCGACAATCGCACTATTTATGTCACCGATGTCTATCGGGGTTGCACTCTCGAGTTTTCTGGAGTTGAATTCCCTATCGATCTTATCCCTATTGCGATGCGAGAGCTCTGCGTTATCGTAGGCATGGATTGGCTTGATGCGTTTGATGCGGAAATCCACTGTCGTAAGAAGCAAGTTCGTGTTCGAAACCCTAGAGGTGGAGAACTTATTATTCAGGGGGACATTCCCCGCCTGGCTATGGCTTCTTGCTCTTCTGCTATAGCACTAGACGACGTTCCTATCGTTTCCGACTTCAGCGATGTCTTTCCGGAGGAACTCCCTGGCTTGCCACCTGTTCGGCAAGTGGAGTTTCGCATTGATTTGGTGCCAGGTGCGACTCCGGTAGCGAAATCTCCTTACCGCTTGGCACCACCTGAAATGAAAGAGCTCCAAGATCAACTTCAAGATCTAAGTGATAAAGGGTTTATACGGCCAAGCTGCTCGCCTTGGGGTGCTCCTATTCTCTTTGTGAAGAAGAAAGATGGATCCCAGCGAATGTGTATTGATTATAGGGAGCTAAACAAGCGCACGATAAAGAATAGGTACCCTTTGCCACGTATTGACGATCTTTTCGATCAGCTTCAGGGAGCATCTTGGTTTTCCAAGATTGATTTACGTTCCGGTTACCATCAGATGCGTGTTCGTGAAGAAGACATTGAGAAAACAGCATTCCGTACTCGATATGGGCACTTTGAATTCGTGGTGATGCCTTTTGGGCTCACCAATGCACCCGCAGCGTTCATGGATCTCATGAACCGGGTGTGTAGCCTGATGCTTGACCGTTCGGTCATAGTGTTCATAGATGATATCTTAGTCTATTCTAAGAGCAAAGAGGAGCATCAGCAACACCTTCGGGAGATTCTGGAAACTCTGGCAAGAGAAAGGCTTTATGCTAAATTTTCAAAATGTGAATTTTGGTTGGAAGAAGTTCAGTTCTTGGGGCATGTGGTAAACAAACAAGGTATCAAGGTCGATCAAGCCAAGGTTGATGTGGTTAAACAATGGAAGATTCCGAAAACACCTTCTGAAATTCGCAGTTTCTTGGGTTTAGCCGGTTATTACCGGAGGTTCATTGAAAATTTCTCTAAAATCGCCTTACCACTCACCCGATTGACCAAGAAATCAATGAAATTCGTTTGGGGCCCGGAGCAGCAACTGGCGTTTGATGAGTTAAGGAAACGATTGTGTGAAGCTCCGATTTTGGCCTTACCTGATGGGGTTGAGGATATGGTGGTTTACTGTGATGCATCGCTTCAAGGTCTTGGTGCCGTGTTAATGCAACGAGATAGGGTGATAGCCTATGCCTCCCGACAGCTGAAACCCCACGAACGAAACTACCCCACTCATGATTTGGAGCTTGGGGCTGTTGTTTTCGCTCTCAAGATTTGGAGACACTATCTCTATGGAGTGAAGTTTATCATATACACTGACCATAAGAGTCTAAAATATTTGTTCGAGCAGCGGGATTTGAATATGAGGCAGATCCGATGGTTAGATGTGGTAAAAGATTATGATTGTGAAATTCACTACCACCCCGGTAAAGCTAATGTGGTAGCTGATGCTCTTAGTCGTAAACAATCTGCCGAACCAATTCGAGCTAAGTGTCTCCGGATCACGATGGTGTCGTCTTTGTTAGATCTAATCCGGGATGCCCAAAAGACGGCAATACTGGAGGAAAACATCAGGCGTGAGAAGATTGGGAAAGAGTTGCCTAAGATGGAACGAGACGGGCATGGTTTGCTGACTCGCTACGGTAGGATTTGGGTTCCATATACCGGGGGAAATCGGAAAACCCTAATGGATGAGTCTCATAAGTCAAAATTTTCTATCCATCCTGGTGCTACTAAAATGTATCGGGACCTTCATGAGGCTTACTGGTGGCATGGAATGAAGAATGATGTGGCTCGATTTGTGGAAGAATGTATGACCTGTCGAAAGGTCAAGGCGGAACACCAGAAACCGCATGGGAAGTTGCAACCATTGGAGATTCCTGAATGGAAATGGGAGCATCTAACCATGGACTTCATTACAAAACTTCCTAGAACTGCCCGAGGATCAGATACAATATGGGTGATTGTTGATCGTTTGACTAAGAGTGCTCACTTTCTCGCTATAAAGGAGAGCTCATCGGCGGAGAAATTAGCCGAGATCTTTGTTCGGGAGATTGTCTCATTACATGGGGTGCCCGTTTCTATCATCTCCGATCGAGACACCCGATTTACCTCTCGGTTCTGGAGGAAGTTTCAAGAGGAATTGGGCACACGATTACATTTTAGTACCGCCTTCCATCCGCAGACAGACGGGCAGAGTGAGCGGACGATTCAGACCTTGGAGGACATGCTTAGGGCGTGTGCAATTGATTTTGGGGGTAGTTGGGATGACCATCTACATCTAGCTGAGTTTTCTTATAACAACAGCTATCACTCAAGCATTAAAATGCCTCCGTATGAAGCCTTGCACGGGAGGAAGTGCAGGACGCCCGTTTGTTGGGGCGAGGTTGGGCAGAGGGTACTTGGGAGTACTGATATCGTGCTACAGACTACGGAGAAAATCCAAGTGATTCGGGATCATTTGGTCACAGCGAGCAGTCGTCAGAAAAGTTATGCTGACAAAAGACGCTCCAATCTTGAGTTCCAGGTGGGAGATTATGTGTTGCTTAAAGTCTCCCCCTGGAAAGGTGTGATTCGATTTCGGAAGCGGGGAAAGCTCGGACCCCGATTCATTGGACCCTACAAGGTCATAGCTCGTGTGGGGAAGGTGGCTTACCGTTTAGAGCTTCCTGACGAGCTTAGTCTAATTCATAATACGTTCCATGTGTCTCAGTTACAAAAATGCGTTGTTGATGAGACCGCTGTGATACCACTGGAGGACATACAAATTGACGAGCGTCTCAATTATGTTGAGAAACCAATCGCTATTTTAGAACGAAAGACGAAAGCTCTCCGCAACAAGACCATAAACCTGGTTAAGGTGCAATGGCAACATAGGAAGGGTTCGGAATGGACTTGGGAACCGGAATGCGAGATGCGGACTCATTATCCGGATCTGTTTCTAGGTTTTGACTTCGAGGACGAAGTCCGTTCATAGTGGGGGAGAGTTGTAACGCCCCGGGTTTTCTCGGTACGTTTGGTTATTTTAATTTAATTATCCTTGTAACCTTGGGTTAATTTATTTAACCAATGTCTAATTTCTTATGTTATTGGACTCTTTTGATCATCTTGTAAACTCCTTTTTGAAGTCCATGGACTATGGGCCTATTTGCAATGTCCATCTAGTTAATAGTACTTAATGTGTAAATTGAATCATTTGGTACACACACAAGGAAAACACTCTAAACCCTCCCTCTCTCTCAAAAATCGTCCCCCTCTCTCTCTTTGGGATCAAGAGCAGCCAAGGGGCTATTTGGAGCTTAATTCTTGTTCATTTCCAGCCTTGATTCGTATTGGTATGAACCTCCTTATCCTTTCTTACAACTTGATTCATAACCTTGTTCTAGTTTTATGATTTCATCTTCACCTCTTCTCCTTCTTATTTTATTTGTAATTGTATGTTATACATCATCTCAAGATCCTATCTTCACCCCATATATGGTGGATGATGGATCTAGGGGATTACATGTGGCAAAAGATCATGGAAACCCTAAAAGGGAGAATGATGATTTTATGTGCTTATGTTTATTTTCATGTTGATTATTATTACATCCTTGAGGCTAAATGAAATCCTAATGATCCCTAACCCTTTTTAGTACCACCATTATCATGGGGACTGAATTGGGATGATGAACACATCTTAAAATGTGTTTCAAAAGGAGAAGGATGGATAAGCCAAAAAGGAATCACGGGTGGCTACGATTCTGTTTTCCATCAGATCTGTAGTCATTTTGTAAAAATCATATCTGGAGCTCTAGAACTCAAACGGACCCCAAACCAGTTCCAAAAGTTCACACATTGAGTTGGCTAACTTTCTTAAGAAGGCCAACCTCACTGATAAGGGCTTTATCTATGTGAAAGAATGGCATCTTTGCTGTTAGGTCTGATCCGGGTCTGTTCTGATATGTCATTTTGTTTTCATCATTTCTAAGGCTTGGAAAAGGATCCAGAGTGATTCCAAGTTTCTATATGTTCCTTATATTATGAATTTAAGATCTGGAGAATATGGGGTGTTATTTCCAATTATAAATTGGTTAGAATTGATCCACACTCCAGGTCAGTGGGCAGTCACCAGCTTTTGCTAGTGCTGTGATTGTCCACAATGTGAATTTTATATCTGGAGTTTGAGAGATACTTTTCATTCAATTCCAACTCTGAGACTTTCACTTGTATGTCCTTTACTTCTCTTAATTTTCTTTTGGACGAATTCTACTCACAAGTTGGGTAGAATTGGCCAAAATCACTTGACTGTATTGTTGGAGACAGAAGTGATACACCATTTTGTAAAATTCATATTTAATTCATCTTTTGGAGTTAGAATGAGTTCTTTATAGTTATGGAATCCTGAGCAATCATAGTTTCCTATAAAATTTAGTTAAAGCTATGTTTCTATTTTAGATTTTGGAGTAAATCCGTTTTGAACAGCAGGTCTGTTTTAGAGACCTTGCTGTGATTACTCTTTTCTCAACTCATAGCTTCATTACTTCTCGTTTCTAACCTTTAGTCCTTCTTAGGCGAGGTTTTGAAGTTTGCTCAAGCTTGGTAGCATTATTTGATTGTTAGCCATCCTTAATACTCACTCAAGGTGAGTTCTCTCACACCGTTGTATTGATGATTGTGTTTGCTAGTTAGCTCGTGTGTGATTATTTGAATTTATTATAAAAGCATGCTATATAAGTATTGTTTTAATTCGTACATGTGCACTGTATGTAACTAATTATGGATATGGGGACACCACCAAAGGATACGGATTTACCGGTGCGGTGGGTAGGTAAGATCACCAACGTAATACTCTTCGTGAGGTGCGGTGATTAGGGCCAAATGATACGGGATCTTCCCGGTGCGGTTCAAACCTACAAGTCCTTCTCGTAATATAGACATTGATTCGTTCTTTGTCTTTATCGTTATAATTGGAAAATGGATTAGGGCTAGTAAATATGAATGTTGGTACAATGTCTGTGTTTGAATTCACTAAGCTTTGTGCTTACGTTTTTCCCTTATAACTTTTCAGGTGTTAAGATTAAAGAGGCTAAGGCTTGACATGGAGCATCGGGACATCGCTACTAGTTATTTTGTTGGGACCTTATTATTATTATTACTTCCGCACTTATTTTATATGGTTATTAAGCTGATGGATTATGTTATGACTATTTCAGTTGTTTTAATTTAATTTAAGATGGGTTTTAAAAGTTTAAAATTGTTGCAAAAAAAAAAAAAAAAAAAAAAAAAAAAAAAAAATTGGGTGTCACATTAGTCTAATTCACAAATCACTGATCAAAATGAAAGATTTTTGACTTATTAATAAAGTTCTGTTTTTTTATTTATGATGAATATATATTCTTTTTTGTTGTACGGTAATTGCATGTGTCATGTCTCTTCCAGATTCTTCAACACTTGAAAGGTTATTATTGCTGCTCAAATCTAACAATGAGGACCTGTAAATGAGACAAGTCTTGAGCAATTAAGAATTGAAAGTTGTAATAAACTCAACGTATATAGGATTGTACCATTAATAATGTTATTAGAAACAAAGTAAGTTACAAATTACAACTCAATTGACATATTTCATTCTTTTTGCAGGTGTGTCATTTTTTTAATTATTTCATGCAATCTGGTGGTGTCAATTACAATACAACAACTAATGTTGGTCTCATACAACAAACAATAGGTGCACCGCAATCAACACAGTCAAAATATGTCAAAGTTTGGTTTAACTTTTAATTAAATGAGTTCTTCAATCTTGATTTTGATTACACTTTTCAAAATAATTCATATTTACATTTATGCCACTGCTTTTACTGTCCCATTTCATAATGTATATTTTTAAGCTTTTTTTTTAACTTCTTGTACCTTTTGCTAAACCTTCCTTGATCATACCTGACTGTTAGGTTTCTATAGAGGGGTGGAACCTGGGGTAATTGGATCTCTTACAATAGGTTCAACATATTTTGTTGTCATGGAATCTACCAAAAAATGGATTGAAGAAACACATCCGAATCTTGGAGGTCATTGGGCAGGTAAGGAAAGATCAATAACCAAAGGGACTATATGCATGATGGGTTGGGTCGATTGTTTCAAATGTTGCACTTGTGTTAGGTAAATAGGTCTGAATACATGTCTTAATTGGATACAGTGTATTGTTTGGGGAATTGATAAGATATGAGGAAATAGTTAATGTATTGCATTTATTTAAGCATTGGAATGATTATTATTATTTGACCTAATATATATTTTGAAATGATTGTCTTTTGTTGTATGATATTCTATTTTATAGTATGAGACATTAAATGTGATTAAATTTGAAAATTAGTAAATCTATATAAAAAAAATTTAAAACATTTAAAATTATGACATGCAAAATGTGTGTCATCTTTCTTCATGACATGGGCTTTAATGATACGCATTGTGTGTCGTAAATGTGTGTCGTAAATGCACGTCGTAAGGTTATGACACGCAAATGCGTGTCGTCTTCCTTTATGGCAGGGCCTTCCTTGACACGCATTTGGGTGTCATCTATCCCTTTTATGACACGCATTGTGTGTCATTAAATGCAGTTTTTCTAGTAGTGAGAGTCCCATTTTCCATTAAGCACTTAACCCTTTCAGATCAAGGCCCATAACTTCATATTTGAATCTCTCAAAGGACTTAATGGATAAAGTTTCCAACTTTATCCATTTACACAACTCCATAATGCAAGATCTTAAACCTAAGTCCATTAATCTCTCAAAAAGGCCATAACTTGTGCATGGACTCAAGAGAACCTATGCATGATCGTTTTTCTCCCTTGTCAGAAGCCTAACATCCTAAAAATGCCATAACAAGCTTTGGAGTTCCTCAAATTTCAAGAGCATCCATAAAAAGGAAACAAACTCCATTAGATAAGCAAATACGAAAGATAAAATACATAAAGGTGGAGGCTTTATCACTTACCCAAGTCCAGAAACACAAGAGGATGATGGATCTTCAATGTAGAAACAATCCTTGCACCAAGAATGAGCACTTTCTTCCTCCTCCTTCACCACAACAATGAAAATACACTCAAAACTCTCACAATGGGCAAACCCTAAGGGTTAGAGCCCTTAAATAGGGCCCAAAGACAGAGAATTAGAATTTCTCAACCCAACAAGGTCGCGTCGTGCATATAGAAGGTGTCACGTCGTGACCTTCATTAAAAGGTCATGTAGCAACCAACCCCACTGCCGCGCCGCAAATACGACAAATTTACAAATTAAAACAACAAAAGAATCACATACCGGAAATCGAGAAACATGTATTTCTTTTAAACATATTTTTACTAATATTATACTCTTTTTGTCAATGTTTTAAAAACCGGTTTGAACCGGCCGGTCGAACCAGAGAAGTAGCCCTGTCGAAATACCCGATACCCGAATTACCCACCCAATTTTTTCGGGTATCGGGTAAATTTTTTCGGGTAATTGGGTAACCCGATTTTTTGCGGGTCGGGTAAGGGTACGTTTGTTGGGTTTCGGGTATACCCGAATTACCCAATTTTTTTTCATAGAGCTTGTAGTATGTAGCAGGTATTTGATCACGTTAAAACTAACTATCATTATTGTAAAACATGAATCTCTTTTATTATGACAAAATGACACTAACAATATTAAAAGCAATTGTTTATATATCACCATGTTCTTTAAAACTTAACTGTTTTCTAGATTATATTTTTTATTGCAACTAACAAACTCATTATCTTAACGAAACTTCCGAACATGGCAAAACTTATTGCTACAATTATCTTAAACATTTTAAACTTTAAAATTAAGATCTTTAAGTATTTATTTCTTTAACATCTTATTAGATTAGATTAAGTTGTTAAAAAATTGTTTGATATCTCAAGTATTATTGACTAAAAAATCTCAATGTTCAAAGCTTGAGTAACTTCATTTATGTCTCGTTTGTTTATACAAACATGACTAATAAAGCACGACGTATTTATTTTATTAAATTTATTTTCAGGTGCAATTCAAAAAAAAATTATATATTTCGGGTAATACCCGAATTACCCAAACCCAACCCGCTACCCGAATTACCCAAACCCGAATTACCCGAATTTAATTTGGGTCGGGTAACGGGTAATTTTTTTAACATGAAAAACCCGAATTACCCGACCCGAATTACCCGAAACCCGAAAAAATTACCCGATCAACACCTCTACAGAGAAGGGAGCGGTTCAACTAGCACCGGTTTTATGTCTAATTCTGAACCGGAATGAACCGGCTGGTTTTAAAAAAACTTGGTTGAACCAGTTAAATTAAACCAATTGAACCGGTTAAATTATATAAAAACGCATGAAAATGAATTATTTTGCATAATAAACTTTAGTGTTTTTTTAACATCTAGTTAGATTTCTTTAAATAAAAACAAACGGTAAATGTTATGAAATTTTCAAAGCATTTGTATTCATCTAAAACTATATTTTGCTTCCGTATTATACTTTATTTTCATTTTGATGTATGTGGATTGATGTAAAACTTATGGTTATATTTTTTTTTTAATTTATTTGGATTGATCTATAACTTGTATTTATTTTATTTTTAATGTTTAAACTTGTGGATGTCTATGTACGTGTAGGAAAATAGGAAAAAATATGGAAAGTTATAGAAACCGGTCGAATCGGCTAAACCGAGAACCAGTCACCGTACCGGTTCAAATAAAAAACCGGTTTTTAAAACATTGTTTTTTTGTAGAGAATTAGAATCCATAAATTTTAATATAAATTTTAATTAAATATTATAAAAACTGGAAAACAAATCATTTTTTAGCTATTGGCCAATCGGAAAAAGGGATAGAGTGCGGGGAAGGGGAAGGGGAACAGCTTAACAACGTCCAGGGTGTGGTTTCCTGCCAACTCAGCTTCCCGCACTGTTCGGTTTCTTGTTCTCCATCCGGCCTTAGGCCGGACAGAATGGATGCGGGGAAGACCCGCGGGAAGCTTCCCGCCCGGCGGAACACCACACCGTCAGTGCGGGGAAGGGTGGCGCGGGAACCAGTGAGGGGAGGCTCTCCCGCGTTCTCTCTCCGTCGATGATTCACGTATATATTTTTTTTCTTTGAACTAGCCATTGTTTAACGATTAAAAAAAATTTCCTTTTTTTTACTAACGGGTATATGCATTTAAACCCCAACCTATAAATACCCAACTATTTACCTTCAATCAACATTCAAAAAAACCTCTATTCCCTCTATTTTCTTCTCAAAAAAAAAATCCCGACGAACAAACCCCAACTTCCGATCGAAGGAAAAGAAGTCATGGTTCGAGTTTAAACATCCCAACTCCAAACATTTTTGCTATCAATTCATCATCTCAATGAGTTTATCGCCCCTAACTCGATGCTCCCATTCAATCTTCACTACAATTTCAATACCAAAATGTTAGACAATATTACCCGATCCAAGTTCCAAATGTTACGCCACAAATGTTTTCACACTTTGTTGTTTTTCCCAATCAATAATCGCCAAATCAACCTCAAATCCAAACCCAACCCCAACCCCAAACCCAAACTGAAACTCAAACCCAAACCCAACAACATTTCCAACTTGTCGATGAGTTGGATGACTCGGAAGAAGAAGAGATGGTTCCCGAAACTTAACCCACACCACCCCCACAACGACGCAAAGGAAAACAACAAGTGCGCAAGGGTGTCGCACAACCGGGAAGACAAAAGCCCACAACATGGCTTCCACACGAAGAGTTAGTTTTGGTAAAAGCTTGGGCTGACATTTCTAAAGATTCGATTCATGGAAACGCACAACCGGGAGACCATTTTTGGTTTCGCATTTTAGAAAGGTTTCGAGAGGAGCTAGAAAAAGGTGACGACTTTCGTACGAAACATCAACTGAATTCGAAGTTTCGAGAAATAGCAAAGGGGGTTTCAAAAATAAACGGGTTGTACAACAACCTAAAAACCCAACGAAAAAGCGGCCAAGACGACAAACAAATACTTCAAGAAGCTTTGCAATTTTACCTTGAGGAAGTCGGAAAACCATTCAAATGGCACGATTGTTGGAAATTATTGGTCCGATGTCCTAGGTGGAAAAAATACGAGCAAGATTTATTTTTGGAGTCCAACAATCAAAGCAAACGAAAACAGGCTCTAGTGGTTACATAACCTCCTCCGATGCTCGGGTCGGTCTAGATTTAAATCAGGATGACGAACTCGAGCTAGAAGAAATTGTCCGCCCAATGGGTAGGGACAAAGCGAAGAGAAAGGGAAAAGGGACTTCTTCGGGTGCATCGGATTTCAGCATGGACGTTGACGAAATGCGGAAAATAACAGCGTCGTTTGATCGATATAATCTTAATTTCTCCGAACGTTTGGCGTTCGACAAAGAAAAAGAAGAAGCAAGGAAAAAGGAGCGGGTGGAGAGACAAGAAATGGAGGATATGAAGTTTTTGATAGAAAACACTGATCATCTCTCGGGACCGGCTCTCAAGCTCGTGATGAAGAAGAGGGAAAAATTATGAAAAAATATTTTTCGTAGGTCGTTGTTGGTTTGTTTGATTTTTAGTTTGTGTTTTTTTTTTTAATTTTCTAGTTTTTTAAATTTTAGATTTATTGTAATTTTTATTTTAATTAATGAAATGTGTTTCTTTTTAATTAAAATTTTAAGTTACTTTTAATTTAAAAATTATAAATCATAAAAATCAATTAATTTTATTTAAAAAAAATATTGAGGGAAACCCTTCCATAGGTGAGGGAAAGGAAATGGAGGAAAATATGGTATGACCCACAAAAAGTGAGGGAAGCTTCCATCCGTACCCTCTCCCCTTTTAGATTGAGAAAGTGAAAGGTTCCATTTGTAAGATTTGTTACATGTTGTTGATAGATTGTGGGACAGATTTTTTAAACTGTCCCATTTTTACGAACAAGCCTCAAAGAACCTCTATTTTTACGAATATATATTTTTCTAAACCATCCTGTTTTTTACAAAGAACCGATTCAAACTCATCCGTTTCTAACTCGTACCAAAATAATTAAACATGTATAAAATATAAATTTTTTATCATGTTTTGAGAAAGTCTCGTCTTCTATAAATGCACGAACACCCGTTGCCCTTCTTCCAAAGTTCCTTCCTCATTAAACACATTTCATTCACTAATATAATGGAGTTCCTCCACTTCTTATCCTTTCTTTCTGTGAGTATTCATTCAACTCTGTTATGTTACCTTGTTTAATTTGTTTCTGAAACACGTACAACCATGCATGCATGCAGTGTACGAGTATATCATCGCATGCACACGTTCTATACATATATAATTATATCTGATTTTATTTAATTAATATTTTCATTTTTATATATTTTGTTCAGTTGGCAATGGTTGTAAGCCATGCAGCTGTGGCTCCTGAAACATACTGGAAATCTGTGTTGCCAAACACTCCTATGCCCAAAGCCTTCACTGATCTCCTTAACAACGGTTGGTAATTCAGTTCATACATAAAATATTTCATTTTCTCTTGCTTAAATTATATCTAAAACATGCATTTTTGCTTATCTTCTTCCCCCTATGATCATCGGAAGATAAGAGCACCGATGTCCAGGTAGGCGTTGGCAAAGGCGGCGTATCTGTCCATGCCCCTGGCACAAACGTTGGTGTCGGAAAAGGCGGCGTATCCGTCCATGCCCCTGGTACAAATGTCGGCGTCGGAAAAGGCGGCGTATCTGTTCATGCCCCTGGCACCACCGTCGGCGTCGGTAAAGGTGGTGCTGTATCCGTTCATGCACCAAAACCGGAACCAAAATCAAAACCAGAAGGGGACTGTGAGAAGGTGTACGTCGGAAAAGGAGGTGTAGTCGTTCGCTGTCACCACAAAGGCAAGCCTACAAACGTACACGTGTCACCGTTTTCCTACAAGTATGCTGCTAACGATGATCAACTAAAAGACGATCCAAATGTCGCTCTTTTCTTCCTCCAAAAGGATTTGCATCGAGGCAACTCCATGAACTTACATTTCACCAAAACAACCACTCCATCTTCAAATTTCTTGCCTCGTAAAGTCGCAGACACGATACCCTTTTCATCGGAAAAGCTCCCAGAGCTGTACACCCGTTTCGCCGTCAAACCTGACACCGTAGAGTCCGAATCAATGAAGAAGACGATCACCGAGTGTGAGCAAAATCCCATGGAAGGTGAGAAGAAGCTCTGTGCTACTTCATTAGAGGCCATGGTCGACTTCAGCACAACGGAGTTGGGGAAAAACGTTAAGGCGATATCAACAGAGGTAAACTCTGATAAAAAACGTACTACTCCGTTGAAGTACACCATCGAAGGAGCGAAGAAAGTGACACCTGCTACTCGAGCGGTGGTTTGCCACAAACAGAGCTACCCGTATGCGGTTTTCTATTGTCACAAAACCACCACCACGGAGGCGTATGTGGTGTCTTTGGTCGGAGAAGATGATACAAAAGGTAAAGCAGTTGCTGTGTGTCATACAGACACTGCAAAATGGAACCCTAAGCATCTGGCGTTTAGGGTTTTGAAAGTGAAACCGGGGACTACTCCGGTTTGTCATTTCCTACCTGAAGATCATGTCGTTTGGGTACCTTACTGATGACATGACATATACGGTGATATAAAGATAGAATAATGCCCTTTTTGTATGATTGGTATTTTAGGGCTTGTAATTTACATTAGATCATATACCATTGATACGTATACTATCATTATGAGATTGTTTATGATCACATATATATCTTTGTATTTGTTTTATGGATGTTTATAATGTTATATAAATTAATAAGAGTATTATATGTTTGATGATCGGTGTAGTTATATTCATATTTCTGAATTTGTTAGATTATAGATTCGGTTAATTTCAAACTTTTACTTACAGGAATTGAAGATGATCAATTAATTAATTATAATTGGGTACGTAGGCAATAATTATAACCAAAAATTTCATCACAAAATGGTTAATTTGTTTATGAGGACAATTTTTCCTCGTGAAAATTGTTCACGAAACAGTTGCATAAGCTCCATCGCAAAAAATGCTATATATAATCATATCCTAGGAGGAAAACTTTTCGTGTAGAAAACAGAAATGCCTAAAAATTAATATTTCATTACAAAATTAATTATATAATAATATCAGGATTTGGTTAGATGGGTACATTATATTATCTAATTGTAACCTGTAAATCATAAAATCTCTAACACAACGATGATATAGATGTGGTTGAAGTGAGTTAAAATAGAAGTCTCCTAAGAGCATCCATAAAAATTCTTGCCGCATAGCACCAATTCAATAACCCAAAAGCCTCAAATTACCTTCCACTATATATAGTAAAGTTTTTTCACAAAAGGTATAAGACTCGTAACAAAATGAAAAACCTATATAATTAATTTATTATGAAAAAACTCAATATATAGAGCTTTTCAATTGACAAGTAAGTTAAAAACCATTTTGTGAAAAAATCTCACTACAGTTTGATTGACCTAGAGGAACCATTCAGCATTCAATACAAATCCAACCTCTAAATGGTTATCGAACCATACCTTATCAAATAGCCCTTTAAAGAGCTTAATTATATGACCCAAATATACTAATCAATAAAAGCTTCTACTTTAAATGCTCTAATGTTACGAATTCGTCTTCATAAACTATTATGAATAATAGTGAATAACAATGAATATGGTTTTACCTATTTTACCCCTAAAACTTGGAACATATTTTATACGTTTAGTTGACAATGACCAAAATATGACCATTTCAGAAAGTTCTTTTAGGCCCTACATGACTAAATTTCAAGTCCTCCTTTCAAATTACACTTAAATTATGCCAAAAGAGCTCATTTGAGGTCTTATAAGCTTAGAACTTTAGTAGCTCACACCAAAATGGCATTGTCTTTTGAGTTCTTACTTACATATGTTAAAAAAAAAAAAAAAAAATTCAAAGCTCTAATATTTCTTTCCCACCAAAGTTTTTAAAAACCAACAATGGCAACATTCCCTTACATTAATTATCGTTTCTTTAATTGTTTATCTTATACAACAACTTCCTACACCCAAATTACATTATCTTACACTACCCCAATTGGTTGATTCTTTTCTGCATGCAGCATGATCATGATCTCCATCTTTCTCACAATAAAAGGTATTTGAAAAAAAAAATCTTGTAAATAAACTTGTCATGTCCATAATTTGCGACCACAAGCGGTGTCCTGTGAAAAAAAACTTAATTTTTTGGGGGGAAAAAAATGTTGAGTTCCTCATATATAACAAACCGTTAATGGTTCTAAAGATCCCCATGTTCTTCCACACTTCAATTTCACCATCAATGGAACTGAAACAAATTAACATCAACCACATTAATCAAAAGAAAACTAACATATTTACCAAAAAAAAAGTAATCTAGGGTTTCATGGGACCCACCTAGAAGTGAGGCAGCGTTTTCCATGCTCAACTTTAGCAGCAATCCAGCTTCATTCACAACAGATGGATCAGCTTCTAGTATTAATTCATCATGTACCTGAAGAGCATTAAAGATTACAAAATGTCCAACATACCCTTCAGCCATCTTTCAATATAATAATTTTAACTTTTATGAAAATATGATGAAGAATAACAATCTTAGAATTTGACCTGTAGAAGGATTCTACAACGACCCTTAAGCATATGGAATCTTTCAGCAAATTGGATGCTATTGCTAGGCGTTGACTTGTCAACACCTTCACCTTCACCTATCACAGCATGTATACTTATCATTGCAACTTTTATTATATCAGCTGCAGATCCCTACAAAAACACCAACAGTTTATGAATTAATATAAATTACTAAAATGAGAAAATTAAATATTTTAAAATATTGTACCTGACAAATGGAATTCACAGCCTGTCTCTGAGCTTTTGATTTTTCTTCACTATTTCCAAACTTAATTTTCGCCAAAAACCGCTTCCTTCCCATCAAAGTTTCCACATAACTACACAAGAAAACACCAATAACATATGCTAAATTATTAAGTCAATAAACAAATTATTAATTATTGATTATATCTTACCCCTTTTTATGGCAGATTGCAACAGCTTCTTTAAGCCATGAAGCAACACCAGGAAAAGATCTTTTGAAACTCTGAATTTTGTCTCTAGCATCATCTGGACTGCATTCCAGCTGTTCAGCAAGTGAATTTGCACCCATACCATATAAAATCCCATAAATCAATCTTTTCGTTTGATCTCTCTCTTTGGGGCCCACTAAAGACTCTTCTTTTCCTGACCATTTAGCAGTGATCATGTTGAACACATCACCAAGAGGCTTTGTCAGAAGATCAATCAGTGATTGGTCTTTAGAAAAATGAGCCATTAATCTCAGTTCTATCTGAGAATAATCTGCAGTTACTAATAACCAGTTTTCCTGCATGAAAAAATATATATTTATATTTTATACATTAACGTATTGAATAATTTCTACAGAACAAAATAAATATTGACCTGAGTTGGAATGAAGAAATCACGAGGATTTACTTTGTAGAGTTCCATGTCTGAATCATCGCCTTCTTTTTCATTGCTATCTATCTTGAATTCAACCATATGCTCGACACACTAGAAGAAATATTTATAAGAAAAACAAAAAAGAAAAAGGAAGAAAATAAGAAGAAGAGAAGATATTAAGGCACCTGAAGATTGGGATCCTCCATGGATAACCTTCCTGTTGCTGTTGAAGTTTGGAGCCAATGTCCATGAAGTGTATATCTTTGAGTCTTCATAGATAACTTAGAAAGTGAACAAATGGAACCCAATGTACAGTTTAAAAGCTTGGCTAATGTCCGGTGTTCTTTAATAACAGGAACAATAGGATGCTCAAACCTTAAAAACAAAGTAACAAACAAACAATCATCATCTCTTCATTTAATAAGTTGTTACGCTAAAAAAAATTTAAAAATGTACCTTAATAATTCTAAACAATGTTTGTCAGTACTGGGGTGTTGTTTCCCTTTATACCCTTCCCGAACTGGCAGCTTTAACCGGTTGTACAACACATCTGCAATATCTGCTGACGTGTACAAAGAAAACCTCGTACCCGCCAATTTATAAGCTTCGCTTTCAAGAGATCTCAGTTTTTTACCAATCACAAGACGCGATTGTATACACCCCTCCATGTCAACACCTATTCCGGAAACTTCCATATCAGAAAGAACATTCACTAATGGCATCTCGATCCTTACTAATGGTTCTAGAAGCTTCTCGGATGTTAGTAACTTCAAGAGAACTGATGACAAAGCTCGTGTTTGAGCTGTGCGCTTACAGCAACCGT
This sequence comes from Lactuca virosa, assembly GCF_052849685.1. Classification (NCBI taxonomy): domain Eukaryota; kingdom Viridiplantae; phylum Streptophyta; class Magnoliopsida; order Asterales; family Asteraceae; genus Lactuca; species Lactuca virosa. The sequence goes on along the minus strand of NC_136431.1, from coordinate 22,987,131 downwards.
TGTGTGCAGCTCTTCGCATCTGATTTTTCCACCGACCGTTTTGATTTGCAGATGCTGCCACGTCACTAGATAACCTTTTTTTCACTTCTTTTTCCAAATTAGGGTTTGAACTTCTTTCTTCATCGGGCCAAAGAATCCAGACTACAACACATAAGTCGATAGCATCTTTTACATGAACTGGAGAGAACATATAGTGGCTTCCATTAACGAGCTCCATACTTTTTTTTGACTGAATCATGTTCCCAAATTTCTGAACTGAAACAGCGGGTAACTTCAACACCTGATTTTGAATTTTCAAATTCCATGTGAATTTTCGGACTTGTGTTTTTCCCATTATCATACCAACTCTACTCCATCTTTGCTTTGCCATCTCAAGCTCATCTTCTGGAGATGAAATATTATTAGGGTTTTTGTTTCTCTTTGTGTTGGATGAAAATAAATCCTTGGGAACACTGATATAGTAAACAGGAGAATCTTCCCAGCAGATTGCGAATCCAAGTAATTCAAAAGGAGCAATCGAGTGGAATTCAGATCCTTTTGTGAAGTGAATGTCAAAAAAGAATTCATTTGTGGAGTCCCACATATCCAAGAAAGAATCAAATCCACCAGGAATGTTAACAGCACTCATGGGACCTTTTTCTTTATTACCAACACATACATCTGCTCTCTCATGCTCTTTTTGAGTAGAAATAACTTCATTTGCACTTGATTTACTTAAGGTGGTATCATCTGAGTTTTCTTCTGGTGGTTTTTCTTCGGTTGTTAACTTGGTATTATGTTGGGAATCACTTTCTTTAACAGAAGGTGTTGTTGATTTGGGTAGAGAAAAGTGAGGAACATCAACTCCAAGAGCTTTAAAAGCTGAAAAGGCAGCATCCCTTGCTTCTTCAGCTTTTTCCAGGATAATCTTTCGTGCACCATTCTTTATCTTTTTAGCAACTCCCAATTGAATACGTCTTTGTAATGAATTATCTGTTTTAAACAGGAAATGCAATAACGTATTGTCAGAAAACAAAAACAAGTATAGATAGATCATAGATGATAACTTTAACTTGTTAGTAGTACATTCACATTGCAAACTTTACCTTGTGCATCCCATGATGAAGATTCAAAAACTGCTTTTGCAATTTCGGGAATGGACGCTTCAGCAATTGCTTGGGTAGTACGCAAGCCAGCTTTGTAAAGTGCCCTAGCTCTACAACCCTACAAACATTCATACAATCATGAATGTAAAAAGGTTAATTTCAAATCAAACTTAGAAAACTAATAGAAATCTAAAACAAACCTTGACAAATGGAATGGTGGTAAGCTCAGCAATCTCAGCTCTTACACCAAATGAAACACGGTTTTGGAACTTGGAAACCAGTGACTCAAGATCATGCCAACCGAGTCTTTCACAAAAAACTGAAACCATGGATGCAAACCTTCCAGCATTTTCTTGTAAAGATTGAACCATTCCACGTGCCACCTTAAAAGCTTCACAAACCTCTGTCACAGGTGCTTCCTTCATATTCATCCACAAACAGTGCAAAAAAGATGAGTATTAAAGAAACAGACTGGAGATTGTGTTGAGAAGATGATTAGCATTAGCAACCTGTACAAGTCTTGAAAGGATGAGTGCAACATAGAATCTCTTAGAGACACGAAGCATTTGATCATCTGTAAGGGTGTTATTGGTTGAAACACCAAGTCCTTTTATATCACGCCTTGATCTATCTGAAGTGCGAGTTGGAGCTCCATGAGCCATTCGCATCAAAAACGGTTCTTTCACTCCAACACGATTTCCAACAGACTGCAATTCATCAATGGAAAAAGAAAGAGTTCAAGTGTAATGAAACCTCGTATTGATCAATCTCATAAAATGAAACCCACAAACACATTTAGAAATCATGAACTTTAAAGCATTGATACTGAATGCTTGTAAATGTGCAAGTATAAATAGACTTAAACATACATCACAAACTATTACTTTCAATTATTGTTGAATTGGAAGTAAGCTTACTTGATCTAGTGCAGGTAATTGCATAAATCTTTCATAGTATAATTCCCAATCTGGCTCAACATCAACATTAGTTGGTGTTACCAGGTAAACCAAGTGCAAATCTGATGCAAGAACAAATCCTTCTCTCGCCCTTGAAAGGTCATCCAGCACAATCTACAAACAATGTATTTAAAGTATTAGAAAGAGAAAGAAAATCCAAGGATCTATATAGCTACCATTAAACATAAGTTAAGAATTAAATAAAAAGAAATAAAATGTCAAAAGACTTACAAGTGACTCCTCAGGACAAAGAGAGCTTCCAAAACAAGCATGGCCAAGAGGTGTGGTACTATATAACTTGGTATCTTCACTCCACTCAAGAAACTTCCTATGACACAGCCACATGAGAGAATCTTTTGCTGATTTTACAACATCTTCAAATGGTTGTGTTGAATTCAGAAGAGTGCATCTAACATATCGATGGATATCATTAGCAGTTTGAACAATTCCACCAGCAACAACTTCTAAGATTGCATGTGTCATTCCATTCTTATCTTCTGACAAACAAGAATGCAATGGTGGACATGAATCACCAACGAGTGCCACAATTCTTTTCACTTCCTCAGGCTTGCATATTAGCACCTATGTTCACATTCACAAACACTCAAGTAATTTATCATAAACTAATTTGGTATGAAAAAGATTCCATCCTACATACAAAACCAAAACAAGAATATACATACACTCTCTCCTTTTGTATCAATTCCGGTGCGACCCGCCCGCCCAGACATTTGTCTGTATCTTGTCCCATCTAAAAAATCACGACCAATACGAGGTTGTCTGAAGATAACTCTTCTTGCAGGAAGATTCACTCCAGCTGCTAATGTTGATGTGGCAGTTAACACACGTACTAAACCTTTACGATAGCAGTTTTCAACAATTTCTCTTTCTTCAACCTATGTGATAATGGGAAACATCTCAAAATTCAACTTGTATTGAAGTATGAAACTGACAATTGCTGAATGAAAAGTAAAAGGGGAATGATAGTGATAGTATACATACTGTAAGACCAGCATGGTGATAGGCAACACCTGAAGAAAGTGTTTCAGATAATACAGGATCTAATCCTGCTGGAGATTTTTGCAATGCATCAATGGCAGAAGCAATATCAGGATATTCATTTTCACCATTAAGGGTATTCACAGAGAATTGCTTAAGATACTTTGCAACATGCCTAGCAGTTGATTCACATCCTTTACGACTTGAACAAAAGATCAACACTGAATGACCCTCTTGGACAACCTGATACAATATGCAAATTGCAATGTTATTATTTCAGTAAATGAAAATTTTCAGCTTCAAAGAAAATAAAGATTTCACACATCGCACCTCATTGCATAACTCTACAATATGATCAGGATCTTTACCACAAAGATCAGCTCTTTTTGGGATTGTTCTAACAAGTTCCATCTTTTTGTTATAAATTGAGTTTCCAACTTTGATATACTCCTCAAGTGGAACAGGTCGGAAATCTGTCTGGTATAAAGCTGCTTGAAGCCAATCAGCAACTGCATTGACATTAGGTAAAGTGGCACTCATTCCAACAATTTGAAGACCATGAGTGGGGTCACTTTTCCCACTGCTTGACCCTGAACTTTCTCCACTTGAAAACTCCACCCTGCCTTCACCAGCTCCATACCTAAGCTTTGTTAACATAAGTTCCAACAGATACCCCCTGTGCTGATCTCCAACCTGCCAAACAACATGATTAAAAGAATATATTTTTTGCATCATAATGTTCAAAGATACCAAATTCAAAGTACCATGTGAAGTTCATCAATTACTATGATCCCAACTTCTGACAAACGCCCCTCTTCAAGCAATCTATTGAGCAGAGAGTTTGCCTTCTCAATTGTGCAAACAGCAACAGATGTATCTTTAGGAAGCGTTCCTCCACCTTGGCTTCCATAGTAACTGCGAACATGCTTGTCAAGTGGTTCCAGTAAGGCTTCAAGATGTTCTGCCTGCATCACTTACTTACAAATAATGAACTTCAAGAACATAAATACAAATTCTGAACAAAATAAGATGCAGAAAAACTCGGACCTTCTCTGTACAAATTGAGACATAAGGAAGAACAAGAATTGCCACTTTTCTTGTTGACAGCACTCTACGTAACATCAAGATTTCTGCAACAAAACTTTTCCCAGCACTATGCCAGAAAAGACAAATGGTTATGAAAAAGTGATTAAGTAGAAAAGATTCAGCACAAATCTTAAGATTAGTACCTTGTAGATGCACAATACACAAGGTTCCTTTTTTGTAACACCCCATCCACCTGAAGGCAGTCCACCTGGAAAACAAAAACTCAATTAAACATCGATTTAAAAGTAAAAGAAACTAGAAAAACCATATAGATAGTCAAAATAACTAGAGAAGTACTACCTGCCATGGATACAGTTTTGATATTCCTCGCTTCTTATATGTTATGCATAACTCAGAAGGGAGCCAATTGCTAATATCCAAACGATCATTGGGAGGCATGGAACTTGATGGGGTACTTTCTACACGGTTAAGAAATTTTACATTACAAGTTTTGATGTCTGTAGATGGCGTATCAGATGTTTTGTCATCATTAGGTTGATTCGATACTTCAGCTCTCCTTTTGGTAATTACACAACTCGAAGTTGTTGTCTCTTGCAATTTACACAAAGATTGAACTTGGTTGCAAGGGGTAGTGCTCATATCCATGGTTGTTGTTAGGTTCTTATCAGCTATACAACACTCAACAAGTCTGCCCATATTTTTTACAATGCCATGGTTTGAAGTATCCACAACCATATTTTTGTCTTCAGAAGAAAAATCAAAATGCTTCACGGGTAATGGGGACACCTCTTTGTCCATAGAATTACCATTCTGTCCTTTGGATTCTTCAACACCTTGTTCAGGAAGATCTTTTTTATTATGATATGACATACCATCAGCCACCTGGATTGCCTCTCTCCAGAATGTGTCTCCTGGTGAAAAGATGGAGCTTCCATGCATTGACTGAGGAGTTTTTTCAGCTCCAACTTTGACTTCTGCCAGGTTTGGTGTATTGCATGATGCCACATCCGCATCAACAGATTCTATGGATGTTCTATTGCATTTCCTCAAGCTAAATTGATGAACTGGATTGGGTTGATTCTCATTATAACCAACAGTTTCATCCTCCTCATGACTTAAATGCCTCTTCTTAATCGATTTATCTTCCAAATCTAGCATACATGGACTACCCTGCCTTTTATTTGTATTACCTTTTGTAGTTGGAAGTTCACTGCATCAGTAAAAGATTATAATGAAACACTTGATGATAAAACTCATTGAAAAACCAATAGACAGAAACATTTATATAATAGATCTTTTGACAGTTAAAGAGTGTGAATACACCAGAAGTAACTTACTTACTTACCTACAATAAAATGACAAAAAATTAGCTGCAAACTGTTGTAATTCAGGGTTCTCCACCTCATGCATAGATTCTGAAGGCTTACACTGATGCCCTTTGCTAGATGATATAGTTTCCACATCTTCATTTCTTGAAGATGAATCAATCTCTGATGTGAGGTTTCTTTTCACTTGATCTTGTCTATCAGATGACCCACAAGCTGTGGGTAAAGTCCTATGAGGGCGAATTTCATTTTTTGGTGAAGACACTAGATAGCTGGATAAAGAGCCTTTAGCACTAGGAGACCCTTCAAGTGAGAGTTTTGGATTTTGTTCAACTATTCCCGATTTTAAAGCAGGTGAAACAAGCTTATTCTTCTTCTTTGAAGAAAAGAACTGCACATAGTAATCATGTCAGCAAAATATGCCAAAATTTGGATGTTTGGAATTACAAAGCAAAGAGTATTCTTCCAGTTTTCTAGTATTGCTATGCCCATACAAACGAAAATCGAAAAGCATACAGATAAAATAAGATACTTCTCAATCATACTCAGAGCCCGATATACATAATTTATAAAAGAAAATGCACCAACAGGACGTGTAAGTGTGTTATGTTTCTTGTATTGATATGGAAAATTTTACAGCATCCACCAATAGTATGAATGTGTATATTAGAAAAAACTGTGTTCATAAGGTGGAACAAAAAGAGTTAAACATACTGCACACTTCAGTGTTAATCAACGAAACTGGGCATCTTTAAACTGAATACCAAACCTTTCAAAATCTTGGGATTGGGAAAATAGAAATACCAATTACCAAGAAACCGGATTTTTCTTTTACTTTTATTAAAATCTAATTGATACTGCAAATGCTTATAAATACCACCCTCATTTGGTCTAAATACTAAGAACTGTTGCATTCTGTTTGTACAACAAGCGTTTTTTATGGTTTTATAAAACAGGAAAGAACCGTGGTCTATATACCCATCTGCTGATATGAACTGGTGTGCTTCAGTTTGGAGATTCATGTTGCATTGCAAAGATAACTTCAAGTTAAAGTTTAAATTGCTTCACCATCCACTAAGGAAGAGCAAGGAAAACTAAAAACAAATAATCATCGCTGATATTATCAAGATTGGATTAAACAAGTTCAGCCTCCTACAAAGGTATGAATTCTTTAGCTTTTGAAATTTAAAATATCCTAAAGATTTGTTCTTGGAAATAACCTGTTTGCAGCGGATGTTAATTGTCGTCGGTGTGGTTCACTGCCATAAAATATTTTCATAAAGAAGATGGAGTGAGGTTGGGGGAGAGCGATTAAGACAAACCTGATCAACGCGGGAGCGTGAGGAACCACCTGACGCCATTTTTACAAGATTTTTCAGAGAATTTGATGCGATTGAACCCTAGTCCATTTATATGTCGTCCTATAACGGTTCATACTTCATAGGATTCATTTGAATCTCAAATGAAGACCGCGAATTCTTGCAATGCTCATAGAGTCATAAAAGGGGTTATTTGAAAAAAAGTAAATAGGTAGTGTGGACTGTGGAGTCTTTGTTACCTATTTAAATTGAATTGATTATAGGGTAATTAACTTTTAACTATGTTTACATTTAGTCACTAAATTATTTTTCGTACTTGATTTATCACTGAATTATTTGAAATTGTTCATATTTTACCCTTATCACCCGTTACAACCGGTCATAAGGGTAAAATGTGAACAATTTCAAATAACTTAGGGATAAATCAAGCACGAAAAAAAAATTCAATGACTAAATGTGAACAAAATTAAAAGTTTGTCTATTGGTAGCAATTACTTAGATTAATGATTTTGATTTCAGTCACTACGTTCCATTTTTGTTGTGTTTGTAAGGAGTATTACAGAATACAATGTGTACCACATAACCATGTTGTAATTCCCGGCTTTAATCCTAATCCATGAGATAAACATTTAACTAGAGTTTCTTTATTCATTCCATGTTTTATTCTTTTATTTATGATTACAATTTTATAGGTTATAATGAGACATCCTTCATCCGACCACATATTACATTAATTCATGTACTTTATGCATATTACAAATTATTATGCTATTTACAACGAAGTGTTGTTAAAACAACACTACTTGTGTGCATTATATACAAAACATCTGTTTCAAAGCTATAACAAGAGATATAAGTACGAGATAGTTTGCAATATGTTTATATCCAATAATCATTATAAAATGATATTTACTAATGACATATGATCATATAGGGTTATACATTATAACAATTTACTACTAATTATTTATTTGAGTAATTTTGATTATTAATAAATATCAATACTTGTATTTAATTGAAGAATTATTGTAACATCCGATTTTTTCAAGTATTATTCTTTGAAATTCTTTAATGCTTAAGTTTGAATTTGGGAAATTATGTGTAACATCCCGAAATTCAGAAGAAGGAGAGGAGCTTGTGGAGGCTAGAGCTTGAAGTGCAAGTTTGGATCTGAGATCTACAGAGGAAGGAGCTGCTTTTAGAGGTATAAAGTTCAAAGCTTTCCTCTTCTTTTGGTTTGTTGTTGCATGGGCCATTTCTAGGGTTAAAAGTCCCAAAGGTGGAGACTTTATGAGTGTAAGGTGCTCCATGGTCCAAGATCTGTCCCTTTTCAGTGATATTTATGTTTTAGATCCATAAAGTTTCTATCTTGGTCGTTGATATGAGGACATGCTAGAGTTTTGAGCTTTCTAGGGCTAGAAGTGGTATATTTTGGGTGTTAGTGACTTGTTCAGCCATGCAAAGGCTTAAAGTTATCGACTTTATGGATTAAGAGGCTTAGAAACGGTCAGATCTAAAAGTTGGACGAGAGTCTTAACTGATTAAGACCTCAAGAGCTAAGGGACTGAAACTGAGAGTTACGCGGGGCGTAATCTCAGTACGCGCAGCGTAAGGGGTCGCGCACCCCGTTTCTGTGAGGACGCCGAATACGCCCAGCGTACGTGTTTGGTACGCGCAGCGTAACCCGGAGGGTTGACTTTTGTTGACTTTTAGGGTTTGGTCAACTTTAGGGCCTTTGAGCCATGGGAGGGGTAAAATGGTCTTTTACCCTTCTGAGAGTACTAAGAGGAGGAATAGTCTAGCCTTGAGAGATGTATTGATTGAGAGTATTTATTTTACATGATTAGGCGGAGGCTAGACCTGATTTTACAGAGTTCGAGCTTTACCGAGTTACCCGAGGTGAGTCTTCTCACTATACTTTACCTAGAGTGGTAATTAGAGCTATGAGACAGAGTATGCTGTATGCTTTTGCATGATGTGATTTCTATGTGTTATATGCTATGTATGTTACAGAGTTTTCAGAGTTAGGGCCAGAGGGCCCACAGAGTTAGGGCCAGAGGGTCCACAGAGTTAGGGCCAGAGGGCCCACAGAGTTATGGGACTGGAGGGTCCCACAGAGACACCTTGACCAGAGGGTTATCAGAGTTATAGCCTCGAGTGGCTAATATGTGTTGTGTGTGGTATTTTGGGGAACTCACTAAGCATTTATGCTTACAGTGTTGTGTTATGTGTCTCAGGTACCAGCGAGGATCGCGGGAAGGCGTCGGCTTGATCAGTACACACACGGGGAGATTTTTATTATGATCTTGGGATATGATGTTATGATTGACTATGTGATACAATGGTGTTTTTATAACGATTATGAAAGAAAATGTGTTTTATAAAATGTGAAAAAGTGTTTTGAAAATTTGGATGTTACATTATGTCATACGTTGAGCGTAGGATATTCCCCTACGTCGAGCGTATGAAAGGAAATATTGGACGGGGGTTTAATGACATACGTTAAACATAGGTTAGGTTACATCGAGCATAGCCGTGCCGGACCAAAACCCTAAACCTAGGGTTTTGAGCCTTATTTAAAGGCTATAAGTTCTTGGGTAATAAACTTTCATTTTTGTTCACATTTAATCATTGAACTTTTTTCGTGCTTGATTTACCTCTAAATTATTTGAAATTGTTCACATTTTACCCTTATGACCGGTTGTAATCAGTCATAAGGGTAAAATATGAACAGTTTCAAATAATTCAGGGGTAAATCAAGCACAAAAAAAGTTTAGTGACTAACTGTGAACAAAGGTGAAAGTTCGTTACCATTTCAAGTCATTATCCCTTGATTATAATAGATTTTAATTTTCCTATTATAGTAGTATATTTTCAAACAAAGATATTCACAAAATAACCAAATAATTATTGAGCAATTGAGTTAATACGCTACCTTTTCTACCAAAATAACCATTATTTGGAGTTATTTCAATTTCTTTTTAAAATGTCTTATAAAATGAGATTTGACATGAAGAGTTTTATGACATTTCAATAAAGTTCATTTCGAAATCCCTTTGTATTTTGCGTACATTTCAAATCCACTTTATGAGACCCTAATATGAAAAGTCTTAAATAAAAAAAAAAAAATAAATAATTTAAATTTTGAAACCTGAATAATATATCCGGGATCTGATGTTCCAAAACACATGAATAATGCTTCAAAATCATTTTTTGGGTCATCCTCATGAAATATTACATACAAATAAACATATGTAATATTTATTGAAGAAAATTTTAAAAAACATTATGAAGTAACGATTGGAATCCAAGAATAAAAAATAAATTTATAAAACTCGAAGTAAGTTATGATGCAATGGTATATGAAAATCTCATATAGTTTAGATGTACGGGCAAAAGAGACTGTTTTATACAAGTGTTTGGTGCAAGTGAAAGAAAACTACAAGTTATATACATTCATAATCTGAAATGGTCTCATTTTGGAGTCCATGGTCATTTTAGTAACTTCCAAGAAGTTAGATTATTATCTTAAATGCTCGATAATTATGTGGTTGTTTTCGTGAATATCCTTTTAAAACTTTTACTTAGATATAGTAATTTCATATTTTTAGTAAAATATTCACAATAAATTGTCCTACGTATCATAAATAATAATAAAAAAATTACGAGCAATAAATCACATCACTGTCTAGAATATACAGACAATATGGTTAAATTTAAACAAATAGTGACCATAAAAGTCATAAACGACATAGTAGATTTGTTGGTATTTTATTTTAGTTTCGTTTTTTTTAGCAAACCGTGTATCAAATATTCATTTTTCTTTATCAAATTGCATTTGCAGATAATAAACTTAGCCTTTTATATAAATACATTTTTAAATGTGTTTATTTTTCTTTTTTGTCCATAAGGCAAAAATTTTAAATTTCTAACTCTTTTTAAATTCATATTTTATATTTTTCAAGTTTCAAACTATGTTTAATCTGTCCATTGAGCAACTTTGGCTACAAGAAAATGCATTTATCATTCATGAATTGACAACGGTGACAACCAATCTTAACTCGTGATAAATTAAATAAAAAATATCATGGTCTAATGCATGTTTTTACAATAAAGGTAATTTTGTATTTATCCATTCTACTTGAATTACAATGATTTAATGTTTATAGAATTATTTTAAATTCTTTGTTTTGAATTTTGATACATGTAAATGATGATAGTCTGACACGAATCAGATGACCATTTTCAAAGACATGACCTCATATAAGATGGTGGTGTGGAGATTTAATGATTTATTACTAAGGTAGCCTAAGTCCTCCTATACTTGTCTTTTGCGTTTGTGTATTTATTACAATATTTTACGTCCATTTCCATCCTAAAGATGAAATGTATCAAAGTTTATGGTTTATTCTCTACAAAAAAATATTAATATAGATATAGTTTTATATATGCATTTCCTAAAAGTTTTAACTTTACATTCGTGATTCACATATGAATAATTACTGTGTGCATCAAGAAATCATTGGATATTATAAATTCATTATACACGCATAGTCATTCAAATGTGAATGTCAAATATTAAACATCATGATGCTAATTATTAGATATCAACAACAAAAACCCACATCTAACAAGATAACATGTGGTTGTTGACAATGCACATTTGTATTTTTGTATGAAGTACATTGACCATTCGCATGTCAGTGACTCAATAACCAACCAACCAAAAGTAACGATTTGATATTGTAAGTTTGTTGAACACAATGGTCATTTACATGTGAATATTGAATATCAATGGTTGGCTTGTTAATTGTTCATTTGTACATTGGTACAATGATCAACTACAATATCCAATCTGCTATTGTACATTGGTCATTCACAGTTACGCTCTTGGATATAAATATATTTCACTCTTATAAAAATGCACACTTGTTATTTGACAATTAGCATATGAAACACCAACTCATCACAACAACAAATACATAACAAGAAGCAAGCACCGTTATTTATTATTTGGTATTATTATCGCATGTCTAATGAAATTTTGTGAGGTGTAACAACAAGATGTTGATTAAAATTCTTTTCCTTCATACAAACTTTTCCCAGTTGAAAAGATGAAGCATCATTGATGTGATCATAGCTAGATTTATCTTCACAATCAATAATGCAAGACACGGAGTTATGACCACATGATTTACTTAAGGCCATATCATTATCATTAGATGATTTTTCCCCCTTCATTACCTCACTTCTTGAGTATATATCGCCTCCTTTCACAGAAAAGTGAGGAACATCAACTCCAAGAGCCTTATAAGCTGAAAAAGCAGCAGCCCTTGCTTCATCAGCTTTTTCAAGGACAATTTTGCGGGCCCCATTCATTATCTTTTTAGCCACTCCCAGTTGAATAAGCCTTTGTGCCAATTTATCTGAAGGTTCAAAAATGGCTTTAACAACTTCAGGTATGGATGCTTCAGCAATTGCTTGGGGTGTACGCAATCCAGCTTTATAAAGTACCCTTGCTCTAAAACCCTACAAAACATTCATACAATCATATTAATAAACAAATAAAAAGTAATTTCAAATCAAACTTTGAAAAAAAAAAGTAATAAGAATCCAAACCTTGACAAATGGAATAGTTGTAAGCTCAGCAATCTCAGCTTTTACACCAAATGAAACACGATTTTGGAACTTGGAAATCAAGTTTTCTAAATCATGCCAACCAAGTCTTTCACAAAAGACTGAAACCATAGATGCAAACCTCCCAGCATTTTCTTGCAATGATTGAACCATTCCACGTGCCACCTTGAAACCTTCACAAACCTCCATCACAGGTGCTTCCTTCATAATTCATATATATTCATTCAAAAATAGTGCAAAAAAGATGAATGAAATATGAAAAAGAATCAAGATTCAAGATTGTGTTGAGAAGATGATTAGCAAGTTAGCATTAGAAACCTGTATGAGTCTTGACAAGATGAGTGCAACATAGAATCTCTTACACACACGAAGCATTTGATCATCAGTAAGGATGTTATTGGTTGACACTGACACCCCAAGTCCTTTCAAATCATGCCTTGATCTTTCTGAAGTGCGAATTGTAGCTCCATGAGCCATTCTCCTCAAAAATGCTTCTTGCACTCCAACACGGTTTCCAACACACTGCAACAAGGACAAGGGCCCACCCGTTATATAAATCTCACCCAAAAACACATAAAAAAAAAAAAAAAAACAACAAGCTTACTTGATCAAGAACAGGGAGTTGCAAGAATCTTTCATAGTACAATTCCCAATCTGGCTCAACATCAACATTAGTTGGTGTCACCAAGTATAACAAGTGCAAATCTGATGAGAGTACAAATCCTGCTCTCGCCCTTGAAAGGTCATCCAACACAATCTACAAACAATATATATATATATATATATATATATATATATATATAATATTTTTTAATTATTAGATATTAGAGTTAAATAAGAGAAATGTATATATTGTCAAAATGCGTTGCATACAAGTGACTCCTCAGGACAAAGAGAGCTGCCAAAAGAAGCAAGGCCAAGAGGTGTGGAACTATATAACTTAGTATCTTCACTCCATTCAAGAAACTTTCTATGACAAAGCCACTTGAGAGAATCTTTTGCTGATTTTACAACGTCTTCAAATGGTTGTGTTGAATTCAGAAGAGTGCATCTAACATATCGATGGATATCATTAGCAGTTTGAACAATTCCACCAGCAACACCTTCCAAAATGGCATGTGTCATTCCATTCTTGTCTTCTGACAAACAAGAATGCAATGGTGGACACGACTCATGAATCACTTCCATAATTTTTTTCACTTCTTCAGGTTTGCATATTAACACCTAATTTCACAAACACTCGAGTAAGCAGCAAGTAGTAACATGCTTGTAAAGTCAAAAAGTCAACATACACTTTCTCCTTTTGTATCGATTCCGGTGCGACCCGCCCGCCCGGACATTTGTCTGTATCTTGTCCCATCTAAAAAATCACGACCAATACGAGGTTGTCTGAAGATAACTCTTCTTGCAGGAAGATTCACTCCAGCTGCTAATGTTGATGTGGCAGTTAACACACGTACTAAACCTTTACGATAGCAGTTTTCAACAATTTCTCTTTCTTCAATCTGTAAGTAATAATCAGAAATGAAATTTCTCAAAAGCTTCAAAATCTAACCTAAGTAATAATGGAAAAGAGTGTAATAGTATACATACTGTGAGACCAGCATGGTGATAGGCAACACCTGAAGAAAGTGTTTCAGATAATACAGGATCTAATCCTGCTGGAGATCTTTGCAATGCATCAATGGCAGAAGCAATATCAGGATATTCACTTTCACCATTGAAGGTGTTGAAAGGGAATTGCTTAAGGTACTTTGCAACATGCCTAGCAGTTGATTCACATCCTTTACGACTGGAGCAAAAGATCAACACTGAATGACCCTCTTGAACAACCTAAATACAATATGCAATGTATAAAGTATAAACATTCAGGTTCATAACTTATAAGAATTCAATTTATATATCAAACAATGTACCTCGTTGCATAATTCTATGATATGATCGGGATCTTTACCACCAAGATCAGATCTTTTTGAGATTGTTTTGACAAGTTCCATCTTTTCGTTATAAATTGAGTTTCCAACTTTGATATACTCCTCAAGTGGAACAGGTCGGAAATCTGTCTGGTATAAAGCTGCCTGAAAAACTAATTTTATTTCAATAACAAGATATAAAGCATTCAACCACTTAATAAGGTAGTGTTTTCAGATTCTTGATATGCATGACCAATGTTTTCTACAACTTACTTGAAGCCAATCAGCAACAGCACTAACATTGGGCAAGGTAGCACTCATCCCAACAATTTGAAGATCATGAGTTGGGTCACCAGCTCCATACCGAAGTTTTGTCAGCATAAGTTCCAAGAGATAGCCCCTGTGCTGATCTCCAACCTGCCAAACAACATGATTAAAAGAATGTATTTTTTGCATCATAATGTTCAAAGATACCAAATTCAAAGTACCATGTGAAGTTCATCAATTACTATGATCCCAACTTCTGACAAACGCCTCTCTTCCAGCAATCTGTTGAGTAGTGAATTTGCCTTCTCGATTGTGCAAACAGCTACAGAGGTATCTTTAGGAAGTGTGCCACCACTTTGGCTTCCATAATAACTACGAACACGTGCACCAATTGGTTCAAGTAAGGCTTCAAGATGTGCTGTCTGCATCACTTAAAGACTAATAATCAAGTTTAAGGACATACATATTACATATTTACATACAACTATCAACAAATACAATGCACAACACAAGTAAGTCAATAGTCGCACCTTCTCTGTACAAATTGAGACATAAGGAAGAACAAGAATTGCAACTTTTCTTGTTGACAGCACTCTACGTAACATCAAGATTTCTGCAACAAAACTTTTCCCAGCACTATGCCAGAAACAACAAATGGTTATGAAAAAGTGATTAAGTAGAAAAGATTCAGCACAAATCTTAAGATAAGTACCTTGTAGATGCACAATACACAAGGTTCCTTTTTTGTAACACCCCATCCACCTGAAGGCAGTCTACCTGGAAAATGGAAACTCAATTTAACATCGATTTAAAAGTAAAAAAAAAAAAAAAACTAGAAAAAACATACAGATAGCCAAAAAGACTAGAGAAATACCTGCCATGGATACAGTTTTGATATACCCTTTCTCTTATATGTGTTGCATAACTCTGAAGGGAGCCAATTCCCAATATCCAAACAATCATTAGAAGCCACGCAGCTTGATGAGGTACTTTCTACACTTTTAAGAATGTTCACATTACAAGTTCTGATGTCTGTATTAGATGTTCTGTTATGATTAGGTTGATTCAATACATCATTTTCAGATCCTTTGGATTCTTCAACAACCTTTTCAGGAAGATCTTCATTATGATAGGACATATCATCAACCACCTGGATTGCCTCTTTCCAGAACGCGTCTCCTGGTGAAAAAATGGAGCTTCCACGCATTGACTGAGGAGTTTTTTCAGCTCCAACTTTGACTTCTGCCAGGTTTGGTGTATTGCATGATGTCACATCAACAGCTTCCATAGATGTTCTAATGCATTTCCTCAAGCTCAATTCATGCACTGAATTGTTACCACCAACATTAGTCTGCAAGATAAAGAAAGCACATTATTCAAAGAAAGTGTAGTGAAGCTGCAAAATAGTTGTTATGACATGGTCTACCTCTTTGGAATTGTGAGACAATTCTCCATATTTAGAGATATGGTCAGATGAACGAAAACTACTTAAAGGCCTCTTCTTGATCGATTTATCTTCCAAATCTAGCACAGATGGACTACCCTGTCTTTTATTTGAAGAATTACACTGCAGACCTCCAACTATACATCCCAGATTCTCCCTTTGTGGTCTAGAAAGATGCCCCTGGACAGATGATATGGTTTCCACATGTTCATTTCTTAAAGAGGATTCTATCTCTGATATCAAGTTTCTTCTTACTTGATCTTGCCTATGACAACCATTTTCATTTTGTGAACACGCTATATATCTGGATGAAGAAAACTTATCCCTAGGGCTAGGAGACCCTTCAAATGAAAGTTTTGATTGTTGTTCAAGTTCAACTAACCCTGGTTTTAAAAGAGGTGATACAAACTTATGCTTCTTCTTTGAACAGTAGAACTGCACATAGTAATAAATTCAGCAACACATGCCAAAAATTGGACGTTAGGGAAATACAAAGAAAAGTGTATTCTTCCTTTTTAATGTACTAATATGCACATAAACTGAAATTGAAAAGCAGACAGCTTAAATAAGACAGCTCTGAATCATACTCAAAGTCCACTATATATAACTTATACAAACAGATGCCTCAAGAAAATGTGAATGTGTGTGATGTTCCTTGTATTGACATGATTATGTAACTAGTTCAATATAGAATGAAACTATAAGAAGAAAAAAGGTCACTGAGATGAAATGGTGTGCCAGGTGTACAAAAAATGTTGAAACCAATACATGCAACTTTTTGCTTATAAAATATAACTATGTACAATACATGGAAAAAATGTGTACTCACGAGGTACAACAAATAGAGGCAAAACCAACAAAGTGCATACTTTGGTGTTGGTCAACAAAACCAGGCATCTTTAAGTTGACTATCAAACCTTTTGTCAAGTTCAGGGTTTTAGAAAAAGAAATACCAATTATGAAGTAAGCTGATTTCTTCTTTTACTTTTATGAACAGCTAATCAAAACTATTAAGTGACTATCTATACAACCCCCATTCTGCATAAGTAAAGCACACCAAGCTTTAGTTTCCATGGTTCTGTTACTTCTGTAGAACAGGGAAAAACCATGGTCGATAGATTCAGCTGCTGATATGGACTGGTGTGCTTCTGTTTGGAGATTCATGTTGTGTTGCATAGATAATTTTAAATTAATATGAGCATACTGCATACCAAGCTTAAAATTCTCAATATTCACTGACGAAAGAGCAATAAAGATAAGAGCAAATCTGAATAGCTCGCATTTTCAAAATTGGATGAAACAAAATCAATCTTCTAACAGGGCTATAAACTTTTGAACTTATGAAATTTAAATTACCCAGAAGATCCATTCTAAATTTAACCTAATTGCTGCGGATATTAGTTGCCGTTAGTGAGTTTGACTGCCATCGAATATTTCATAGAAAATATGGCTTTGGGGAGATTGACGATTGGGGGAGAGCGATTAAAACAAACCTGATCAACGCGGGAGCATGAGGCACCTGACGCCATTTTTGCAAGATTTTTGAGAGAAATTCAGGCGACTGAGCGTCTGAGCCCTAGTTCATTTGTATGCCATCATCGAACAGTTCAAATGATTCATTTGAATCTCAAATGAAGACCGCCATTCTTGCATTGCTCCAGCCTCCAACTATCTCCTCGTTGCATTGTATAAAACTCCTTAATTTTTTTTTTCTTTTTTTATTTAAACTAGATTATAACAGGTGTGTTAAACGCGGGGAACACATATCTCTTGTAGTAAGGAGCACCCAAGATTTATATTGGTTCTATTCGGTGTTGTTTTAATACAAGTTTTTTACTCTTTCATTTGTTTAACCCCCCATCTATCTATCGAACCTCCTTTGCATCCTCACTCAAGATGCAAAAACACTAAATATTAGTGTTGATTTGCGACACCAGAAAAATAACATAAACAGGTAAGAAGGTATACAATTGACAAAGTAAAATAACCTAAACAGTTAAGAATGTACATCAATAATTTTGAAAATAGAAAAAATGAAGTTAGTGTCCATCTCAAAAATCACTACACGAATGGTCAAGTTAGTAATTATAACCTTCCTAAATTCAAAAAGAAAGAAAAAAAGTAAGTTGCTATTAACATGCATATTAATTCAAAAGTAGCAATAAGATCACCCCAACCCCCCTCCTCCCCCCCCGCAAAAAAAAAAAAAAAAAAAAAAAAAAAAAAAAAAACCTCAACCACAGTAACATACACATTAAAACATTAACATAAGCACACCATGTTTAATAAGAGGGATGAAAATGACATTATTTAAAAGAAAAAATAGATATCGACAATCATGTTTTAACTTTTTATCATATTTGGAATACGGTTAAAATAATCATTTTGAACATTTTCAACAACTTAGAGTTAAATTGCTAAACAAATTCCATTTTCCTTCTAATAGCATCATACTTTTAAAGTAATGTTAGAATTGGGTAAAACAATGTAATTTATTCAAAGTATAATTGTTATTTTAAGATTATCTTCCAAAATTAAAAAAAAATCATAAATAAATAAAAATAAACTTATTTTGTTTTATAGCAAGAAACAGTAAAAGTCAATGTATTTTTTTTCAAAACAATAGCAACATGAACCATTCACATCAATAATAAGTTTATTACAATGAATTTTCAAAGTATTTCGGGTCATGCTAAGTGGGATTCATCACAGAGATATAACTAAAGAAGAAAGTGGTATAATAACATATGATGCCATAATAAGGAAAAAATGAAAGTACAATTAGTATAAAAGAAAATGGTAAAATTGTCATTAACCGTAATTAAGACTATTCAAGGAAAGAACATTTGTTCATTTGATACAATATATCATCGGATGACTGTGTCATGAAATCTAGTACCTCATGATTCCTAAAAGTAAAAAAAGAAAGAAGCAAATCTCACGGCCACAAACTCTACAAATATATCAACACCATCTTTAATAGTCATCACTTTCTTCCATTTGCGATCTTTTACATCCTCTACACAACACAAGAAAATACACATTCACCATCTTTAATCATTACATTTGACTTACTACTCTTGAAATGTAAAACATTTTTATATTGAAATATATGTATAATGAGGGTATTTTAGTCGACATGAAATTAAATGAAACTGAATTGAAATGTAGGCTTAAATTGAATTACATCCATTTGGCAACCAAAAACGCCTGAAATTCCACCTACCCTTAGAAATGTTGAAATCCATCCTGTATGAAAATCGTAGTGGTGACAGAACTGAATTCCATCGATTTGGCAACCAAAACCAACCATGGAATGGAATCCATCATTCTAATTCCATTGGATTCTGTCGGAAATCAACGAACCAAACATGTGCATACCTGATCCAAGACAAAAAGTAACATCTTAAAACAAATTATAACATCTTTTCAAATACCACAGAACAATTAGTAATATCGACCCATATACCTAATATGTACAACAATTTAGTCATAGTACAACGGTGTAAATGCGTAATCCTTAAATAATCATATTGCTTGCACATCTGGTAAAAAGAGTGGAAATGAAAGCATATTGCTTAAGTAATTACTTGCAAAGTCACCAAGTATAACATGAGTTCATACAGATTTGTATTACCATTTGAATCCCTATTGAGAACTATAAAGAAGATTTCATCTCAAAGTTGGAACCACCAACTATAAGGCTCATTTCCTCTTATATTTGTATGAATTTTGACCCATTTGCAAGTGTTCCCTAGTGTGATTATAAAAACAGAGTAAAAGAAGAGACTTTTACTACCTGAGATAAAATAAATAGAAAAGTCTTTAGGATTACAACAATTGCTTTGAAGTTGTCTGGAGCAACGTTTGGACTTTTGTCATGCTTCTTTTTTAATGATGTTGCCTGCTAGTCCTACTTGTAGAATACAACGACCTACAATTAAACCGAAATCATGATGAGATAAAATAATAAAAATATTGATTTTAAGAAATTTACAAAGGATAATTCTACACTGTTTTTTGAGTTTCCAAGAAGCTCATTATAAACAAAAATAGTCAAAGAAGTCATGGATTAAAAATTCGAATATATATTGCCTTTTATAAAATTATCTTTCTTATTTTCAACTTTAAGTTAATTTACATGTCAAAGTGAGACAATAGTAATATAGCAAATATAAAAGAAACATATATCATTCCAATTTAAGTTAATTAACCTATATATCACGTATAATTAAGGTATGGAAATCAATAATTCTATCATGGAATACAAACGTTCTTACATGTAGGTTTTCCGATTTTCCTTGGAATCAAATCGAAAACCGAAGGACCGAAATTCATTATATTGAAGAACCATCATCGGACCTACTAACGGTATGCGGTTCGATTCGTCCCCGGTCCAGGATCAATTCTGAGTGCTTAATGCTTCATATTGTAAACAGTTTTATTACCTTCTTGCTTTTCCATCACCAACCCAACAATGGACCACATGTTGGCCAATATAAACCCCCAGAATATGATTGAACCCAAAATCATCCGACCAAAAAGAACATTAAATTATTTTCATTTAATATAATATATGATACTACATGGAATTAATATCATTTACCCAACCCAACATACTTTGATTAAAAAATGACCATTTTGCCCCTTGGTCATACAGAAATAGCCACACACACACACACACACAGAGAGAGAGAGAGATGGTGTCAATGATGTAAGAACATAGGAAAACTCTACTGAAAATTGAAGGAATGGTTCCAATCTACATTAGGTATGAATGTTAAGTGCAATTTTTTTCACATGGAAATCCAAATATGAATACCACAAGGATTTAATTGCATTATAATTAGTATAAATACATATTGTAATTAATCAACTATTCTTTCATTTACTGTCAGTCAATTGAAAAAAAAAATTATAAAGAAAGAACAACGGATTGACTTTTAGAAAGAAATGGATTCTTTTGAACAACAGCTTGACTTTTAGAAAGAAGTGTCTAATGAAAGAAAACTTGAGATTCTGTAATCAATTGTTGAGAAAAATGGAGAAATAATAATAATGTTGAAAATGTGAAATGTTAAAATGTATGAAATGAAATCAATACATGGAGAATTTGGTTTTGGTGTTTTTAAATACTTGTTCAGCAATAACTGCTCCATTTCCATCTGCCTTTTTAATCTCCATATGAGCCTTTTGATAAAATCCAGTGCCTCTTAATGCATCTACAATGAAATCATCAAACTCAATTGCAATTGCTGCTTATGCTTTTGCCCTATAAACCAACCTCTGCATTCACATAAATAAACTAAATAACGGATATGTTTTTGGATTTTAGGGGTAAAATGGTCATTTACACTCCTTGTTAAAGCAGAACGTAAAAGGTTGTAGTGTTGTACCTTTACTCTCATTTTTAGACAAAAGGGTAAAGATGTCATTTGGATTAGAGAGGAAAATGCACCTTGATTCTTGAAAGATGAATGGCACCAAAGCACATAGGACAGGGCTCACAAGAGGCATAAATCTCACAATAAGAGAGCTCGATTTGGTTGAGTTTTTTACATGCCTGGAATACATGGTGTAAAAATAATAATTAGTAAAAAACTATATAGCAATGATAAAAAAAATACTAAATTCACAAACTGTGAAAGTTTGACCTTTGAAAGTAATATTTATCAACCACACATTAACAAAAAAGGGTTATTCAAGAAATGGCTTAAAGGGTATATTCGTCATTTTGTAAAAATTGAAATTTCAGCGGAATAACCAGAAGACACCAGACTAATCACAAGTATTTTGATATGAGTGATATTGATTTAAAGAAGATAAGGAATGCTGGAGCCTGTCATTTTAATTATGCGTATTTGTCCAAGGGGTATTTTGGTCACATTGTTGATGGTATTCTTTTCATTGAGCTTATCCGCTTCATGTCGCTGTTCCGGACGCTCATACAAGGGCATTTTCATCAGAATTTTAATAGAATTCTTTTATATTCTATTGCATTTTCTTGTTATATTCCTGGTTTTTGGAAATTAAAGATCACTGCTTATTCCCTTTGGTTTGCTTCTCTACTAATTTCGGAATCAAGCTTCTAGTCCAAAGCATGAAACCCATGACAATGAGCCAGAGACCTTGGAAGAGTACGCTAATGGACCTTATGAAGCTAACTATGAAGCTTTTCTGGTAGACAATGCCCATAAGGGTAGTGATAAAAGATATAAGAATTACTCTTTCTTCTTTGGAAATCTACCATTTTTCCATGTGCAGCTACAATTACAGCTTCTCGGGCCTGCATCCAAATTTAACGATCAAAAAAGCAATAATGGAATAAAAAGGGTTACCCAAATAATCCTTCTTGAACTGAAAGTGAAACACATTAAGATTACAACATGATGTCTGTCGCTTTGCAAGTGACGACGTCGTTCCAGAAGCTTTCCGATTGTGTGTTGCCATCGACATCACTCAATACATCAAGAAACCCATAAAAGAAAAGAAAGAAGAAAGGAACCCTAGAAACAAAACCCTAAAATTCAACGGCGCTTTGTGAATGCCCCGAGCTTCATCATCAACAGGAGGATCATGACTGGAGAAATCAATCCATTGAGGAGCGTTAATGTCTTCATAAAGTATGTCCTTTTCGAACTTCGAATCCTTCCAATCAATCACAGCTACATCCATTGATGGATTAGAGAGAGAAAGAGAAAAAGAAGAAGAAAATGAAAAAGAAGAAGAAAATGACTTCATGTCGATATACGCTCTTGATTAGAATGAAATTAGGATTAGGAATGAAAAGTAAGAAGGAAGTTACCGTGCGTATTTTGGTCTATATGTTAGCAAAACGTATTTTGGTCTAGGATGCTGTCATCAAAATAATCCAAAGGTGGAGATCTAAAGAGTGAAATATAATCAAGGGTCCTTGTTTCTTCATTTTAGAATTTAAGGTTCTCTTTTAATAATATTTAGAGATTCTATATTTTGACATGGGAATATAAATCTTAAAATAGTTAGATTAAATAATAAAAATATTAAAAATAGAGACCTAATGTGGACAAAATTAAAACATTATTACCCTCTAACAGTCATGTTGGTATAATATGTATAAAAAAGACCTTAGGGACCTAATGTGGACAAAACTAAAACATTATTACCCTCTTTAAACTGTTATAACAACCATGTTGGTATAATATATACAAAAAAAAAAACACTACTTAAGGACCTAATATGGACAAAATTAAAACCTTATTATCCTCCTAGGTCATTAACCTCCTTCATACATCCACCTCTGAATATGAAGAACGCACCCACAAACTAACTCCATATTTCACTTTCATTGTCCATTCACATGAACACACCCACAACAAACTATCATGATAATAATATTAAAAAAAATCCTCCATTTGTCGGTCATGAAAATAAATCTCTCCACTCTTGTTATCATAATTCGATGTTTTTTCATTCATTGTCTTGCATTCTACAACCCTTATATATATATATATATATATATATATATATATATATATATATATATATATATATATATATATATATATATATATATATATATATATATATATATATATATATAAGTTCAACTGCAAACTCGAATTATAGGAATGAACCAACGAACTCAATAAAATTCAATTTATTACAAATTCGAAGATTATCATGGTGTCGATGTCAGAATAGTGAAAAGTGTTCCTCTTTGCTTTGTGCCAATTGGAGGAGAAGTTGATTTAGAAATCAAAATCAAAGATGGATATTCAATGTTTGGATTCTTCATCGGTCGAACAGAAGAGGTTCAAATTTCATAATTGATTTCGTTACTTCGAACAAATAGGAAACACATCAAAATCAAAGATGGAGATTCAGAGCTTGGATTCGTCATTGATCGAACACATGATTGACATTAAAGAACCATGTGAAAAAAACATATGCATCAATTTGATGCATATGTTTATTTGAAAAAACAAAAGTTCAATAACAACTAACATAGTACAACAACAACAAAAGTCCTTAATGTTAGTTTCTTCGAGACCTCTTACATATACACATAATCTTGTTTGATCCCGAAAAAATCGCATTAGCATACACAATGTAACCTTTTTTTATAATTCCTTGACCTAGTGGGTTTGTTATGATTTAAAATATTTTCAATTTTCAAGTAACTATTATGCTTTCTACAACTTTTCTTCTTATTATTATCTCTTATTAATAAAACACTTTATTGTGGGTTTGTGTACATTGCGACTTTTAACATCAATATATAGTAACTCGGCATGCATATGAAGTAATTGAAAAAATTCATGAACTAAAAGATAAACTAATAACATGGCTAAAAATGGGAAAAACAGTTTAATGGTTGGTTACAGTAGCTTTAGATTCCACCAAGTAGCCATCTAGAAGATAATCAAGACTTTAATGAATTGGATTTGTGTTCAAAAAACATCTTAATTAGTTAAGAATTCACAGACTTATAAAGCTCTAAACAGGGATTGTTGAGTTTTTTGGTTTTCATTTCAACATTTTATAATTTTTTTACTCAACTTTAAACATACATAACTTCCTCATATGACCTCGGAACAATGTCATTTTTTTTCTAGATTGTTGTACTTTGTGTAGGCTTCATTTTAAGCTAAAAAAAACATCTTACCTCTAAATTTTCAAATAAATTTTTAATTATTAAAACCACACAAAACAAAGTTTCACATTTCTCAAACCCAAATTTATAAGTTGTTCAAAACACAAGACAACAAAATGTTTGACAATATCCCAGAATCCTCAAAACATAATCTCAAGCTGGTGTGTACAATCATGTCGGCGCCTTACCGCGATCCTGAGAGGTACCTGAAACACATTTCACACAACACTGTAAGCACGAAGCTTAGTGAGTTCCTCAAAATAACACACATAAATAATTAGCCTCTCATGGCTAGCCACGATAAGGACCCTCCGGTCTCACAACTCGGTTTGGACCCTTCGGTTCTAACTCAATAAGGCACAGAATAATATACAACATAAATCACAAAGTCAAAATGCATGATATCACATGACTCAGTATAAGCACATAAGACCCTACGGTTAATAACTCGGATAAGACCCTTTGGTCGCATAGTAATTACCACTCAGGTAAGTATAGTGAGAAGACTCACCTCGTAAGTAAGCAAGTATGTCTCGTACTCAACGGTAGGCCTAGGCTCCGCCTACATATATCATAATCATTTCTAATTAACAATTTATAATAACTCCAAGGATGTTAAACTATTCATTTTCTAACTCTAGGAAAGGGTTAAAGACCATTTTACCCCTCCATGGTCTCCTAACTCCATAACTTGACCAAACCCTAAAATTCGACGGAAGTCAACCCTCAAGTCAACAGTCCATGTTGACCCAACTCGTCGAGTGCATCTATGCGACTCGTCGAGTTCCTTCGTTTCTATGAAATATCGGGAAAATCCAACTCAACTCGCTGAGTTGTCTCACCAACTCGCCGAGTTTGTAACGCATCCAGACTATCGGGGAAAACCCTAACCAACTCGTCAAGTTGGCTCACCAACTCGTCGAGTTCCTTCAGCTCAATCACTCATTCAAACACTTTTAAGTGAGATTAAGGCCCCAAACTCTAGATCTAGCCTGGTTGAAATAACATGTAAAGTTGCAAGCTTTACGTCCATGCATGACATCTAGGGTTAAGTTTTCCAACACAAAGCTCAACAAAGGGTTTAAGGCATGGAAGTTGGTTGTAACGCCCGCAGATTTGGGCTAGTCAATTAAGAGACAATGAGCGTCAAAAATGACTTTTTTATGGAAGATTATTTAGAAGGATTAATCTTAACCAAGTTATAGTATATGTCACAAGGGTTCCGTACATATAAAGAACGTCGAAATCCGACTTATAACGAAGAAGTTATGGCCCGTCGAAGTTTCGCGACAAAACCGGCACGACGCTGTGTGACGTAAAAAGTAATTTTTTGATAAACTACTTTTTAGTCTTATGGATCTAAATGAAAGTTGTAGTATACGTTAAACCGAGAGCGTGTATAAAAAGAACGCCCAAATCTGACTTCGTATGAGGAAGTTATGATTTTTCTAAGATTTGGCATAGCAGTGCACAGTCCGGAATTCAAATTTTAGATCGATCCATTTTTGGCCAACACAACCTAAATAAGAATTGAAGATCTCATTAATAGGAGCTCAACGATAAAATGACAGACGAAAACGGAGTCCGTATGTAGAAGTTATGAATTTTACACGGTCATTTAACAGTGTAATCTTCTCATACTGTTAAATTTAAAATTGGTCGAAAACTAGCCAACGGAGTTAAAAGGAGAGTTGTAGATCTTGTCAATACCTATCCGTGGATATAAAGAACGTCAAAAACGGAGCTCGTATGCGAAAGTTACGGATTTTAGAAGTCGGAAGTGTGTTGTGCAAAAATGGGTGACGTAGCACAATCCTGGCCATTGCTTTCTCCCCAAGGCTTGCCACCAAATGGTGACATGTGGCACCTACTCGACGAGTTGGAGGCCCTACTCGACGAGTTGAGCTGTATTTCAGCCTATAAATACCATGCGAGAGTGCTTTCATTCTTCGCACCTCTCCCTCATTCTCTCTCTCTCTCTCTCTCTATACTCTCTCTAAACCCCCAAAACCCCTCCTAAAACCCTAGTAGCCTCAAGGAACTAGAGGAAAGCCCCGGAGCGCCCGACGGCTCCGATAAGAAGAGCTTTCGACTCGGAAGTTCTGCTCCAGCGGAGCCCGGTTTCTAAGAAAACCTCGCTATAAGTGAGATACGTTTACTCTATTTAAAGTATAGCTTATATTTAAAATTAGTATTGTTATTATGAACTTATAATTACTACTTGGGCTATTATTATTACTTATATAAGTGTGACATCCCCATTTTCACGGCCAGAAAAGACCGATTTTGTTTATGCTTGTTTGAAAATCAGAGTAACATTTTAAATAAAAATGTTGCGAAATTTGTCCCAAAACAAAATATGATAAAGATTTATCAAAAGCATTTCCGAAGAAATGTATTTCATTAAAAGACTCGGGATGTCATGTTCGATACAGATCAAAAGCATAAACAGTACAACATAAGCCTTACTACATTATTTCGTATTTACAGGCCTATAATTCCTTATCTCTCATCCAAACATTTATGCTCATGCGCAACTACCTGTAATACAAGAAGCTGAGTGGGTCAGGCTTGGGAGCCTGGTGAGCACATAGGGTTTTCAACCCACAATAAATAAGTTTATTAACTTTATCAAACCAAACAAACCCGATTACTCGTTCCCGTTATCCTCACTTTACGTCCCTAAAACATCTAACACAAGGGACCTAGTCTAAGGACTTTCATCGGGGTGACAACACATGCTTCGGGGATTCCTCAGCAATTCATGTCAAATAAGGCAACCATGTGGGGGATGGAGTACTGCTGGTAAACAAACAGTTCAAATAAACACCTACAGGTTGCGAGCCTGCTAGCGTTCCACTGGACTGTCTAGAATAGTCCGTGGTCGTCATCTATACTCCGCTAGATGACTGGATCATCAATAACATCTATAACGAGGCCTCTCATTATTTTATTTTGTCACACAATAACTATTACATCTACCCATGTTTTACCCAACACATTTTGTAGATATAAAATACATATACAGTTTAAATCATTTAAAACATGTATAAAATCGTTCATCCAACATAGATAGCAAGTATACATATAATATGCACATGTAGCACGTAATTTATATAAAATACTTCATATCTATGTGTAAGATGAAAGTAACTATGCACTCACTTGATTAGGTGGTGACTTGACACTCGAACAACACTTCGTTATCTCAAAACATTTTTCCTTGACCAAAACCTAGTATCAATACCACTAGGGTTTAGTCTAATGTTAACCGCGACTAATTAATAGCCTAGCTATTATTACTATTATATAAGCGTTAAATAACACTCAATATAATTCATAATAATAGTCCAAACAATTATTTTAAGGACCTAATAACATTACTATAATTATTTAAAAGCTATATTAAAAATAGCGTAGGCGTAGCTCACTTACAGCGGGTTTTCTTAAAAAACCGGGCTTTGCTCGGAGCAGCGTTTACGAACCGAAAGACCCTTTTTCTCGGGACTCCGGGAGCCTCGGGGCTTCCTTTGGGTGCTAGGGGTTTTTCCCAGGGTTTAGGGGGGTTAGAGGGGTAGTGAGAGAAAGGAATGAAGAAATGAGTGAGAAATCTGGAACATTTCGCATGGTATTTATAGGGCCGAAGTTCGGACCTACGCTGCGCGTTCAGCAACTCTACGCGGGGCGTAGCTCGGATAGGACTGCCAGATGTCGAGGCTTCGGTGGGGCGACGTGGCTTGTTCTCGGACCGCATGAAGGATACGAGTACGCGCAACGTTCCTTTCCGACGCGAGGCGTTCTTCGGACGCTGGGCGTTCTACTTGTACGCGCTGCGTTTTGCGAGCCAGGTGTCCGAATCCGAAGGCTGAGCCGTGATCAGCAAGCGACGGCCCAGATGCTGCCACGTCATCAATTTCGCATCAATCTCGAAATTTTCCTTTCCGACTTCTAAAATTCATAACTTTCGTATACGAGCTCCGTTTTCGATGTTCTTTATATCCATGCGTAGGCGGGAACGTACTCTACAACTTTTGTTTAGACTTCGTCGGCTAATTTTGACGTTATTTTAAAAGTTATATTTTTAACAGACCGGGACACGATTGGTCCGTTAAAAATTCATAACTTCTTCATCCGACGTCCGTTTTCGTCTGTCTTTTTATCGTTATGCTACTATTAATGAGATCTTCGATTCTCGTTTAGGTCGTGTTGGCTAAAAACCACTCGATCTAATATTCGAACTTCAGGCTGTACACTGCTAAGCCGAAACTTCGAAAAATCATAACTTCCTCATACGAAGTCAGATTTGGGCGTTCTTTTTATGGACGTTCTCGGTTTAACGTATTCTACGACTTTCGTTTAGATCGCTAAGGCTAAAACTCGCTCTATCATAAATTCACTATTTACGCTTCCCGGTATCGTGCCGGTTCCGTCGCGAAACTTCGGCGGGTCATAACTTCTTCGTTATAACTCGGATTTAGGCGTTCTTTATATCCCCAGAATCCTTGTTTCGACCACTACAACTTTATGTAAAGATATCGGGCTTATCTCATACTTAATTTTGACGCTTATATTTATTCTTTATTAATTATACATTTATAATTAAGTTATAAACACACAAATACACATAATTCACATAGTACTCAAATATTTCATCTTTATTTCATCAAAAAGAGTTACAATAGTCGACCTAGAGTCCTAGACTGTTACATCGTCTAAAAATGCTTAGCCCCGAAACCCGGGCGTTACATATAAGTGTCGTTATAATATCTTTTCAACTACTCGCGGTACGAGAAATCTGGTTTAAAGGGTCGCATAGGGTTGTTGGATTTCAGAAGTGTTATATGCCAAAATGGTCATGCCCTCCGTTGTTTTGTGTCTGGCCCCTGTCTGTACATAGTGGTTGGAAGGTATTATTTAACGCTTATATAATAATAATAATAAGACTAATAATTAGTCTCGATGAATATTAGACTAAACTCTAGTGGTAATGATACTAGGTTTTGTCAAAGGAAACTATTTTTAAGAAACGAAGCGCTATATAAGTTCAGAATCACCACCTTAACAGGTGAGTGCATAGTCCATTTCATGAACATGATTTTAATACAAGTATTGATTGAAGTATTAAATATATGTTTATGTGCGAGTTATTTGATGTTGCCTGAAATATGTGTTAAAGAACATACCTGATTATATATGATGATTTAGGATAAAGAGTAAACCTAAATTAATTATGGGGAATATTGGGTATTATCTTCTTATGAGTACGAGTGAGTTATACACAGAGTATAGAACTTTAAAATATGTCATTGACCCGGGAGCATGGATTAGACATAGTCATTGTCCCTAGTCCGAGAGTATGGATTGGACGTAATCAATTGTCATTAATCCGGGAGTATGGATTAAGACATAGCCAGTTGTCCTTAGTCCGGGAGTATGGATAGGACATAGTTATTTCACATTAATCCGAGAGTATGGATTTAGACATTTGTCCCTAGTACGAGAGTATGAAATGGGCACAGTTATTGGTCCGAGAGCATGGATTAGATTCGGGAGTATAGATTAAGTAAAGAGATAAATTTTAAAGTCCGAGAGTATGGATAGTGTCGTTGTGAGGATCGACAGGGTGGGGTAAAAATTGCTTATATATATGGTGAAATTGTATATTTTGTGAGTTCTCAATTATATATATGATATAACACTGTGGGATTGAAACCCCTATGTACTCACCAGGTTTCCCAACCTGACCACTCAGTTTATTTGTATCACAGGTGTCGATACGAAGCTACATTACACTGAGACTAAGGAGATGTAGATCACTAGTGTAAATGAATGTAATGTCTGTTTAT
Organism: Lactuca virosa; assembly: GCF_052849685.1. Taxonomy (NCBI): domain Eukaryota; kingdom Viridiplantae; phylum Streptophyta; class Magnoliopsida; order Asterales; family Asteraceae; genus Lactuca; species Lactuca virosa. Next base: position 22,956,658 of record NC_136431.1, on the reverse strand, counting down.
GCTTATGTTTTTGTATTGACGATGACATCCCAATGTTTTAAAAAGGAATAAAATACATTTCTTCGGAAATGCTTTGATAATATATTTATCATGTTTTTCTGGGAACAAATTCCGCAACATGTTTCTTTAAAAGATACTCTGATTTTCAAAATAAAGCATAAACAAATCGGTATGTCTGGTCGTGAAAATGGGGATGTCACAGTTGATATCAGAACATTAGTTTAAGCGAACTAGGAATAAGATTTATTTCTAGACTTAAACTTAGAATGCTAAGCGATGATCGTGAGGAGTGTGTCTGTTATATTTTAGGTAGTACACCTGAATAGACATGAGCACTAGCTCATTTAGGGAAGATGACTAATTTGCTTTATATGCTAAATGATTTGTGGTGCTTTAGGATGCTATCGTTTGATCGGATCTATGGTCTGTTGCCGACCGGATCTGTAAACTTTATGTGTTCAGATTTCTAAACGTTTAAATACGGTATTAGAACTGGTATGTAACTTTTCAGAGTAATAAAGAGATTTACACGTCGATCGTAAAAAAAATATTTCCTATCTAAATTCTCGTCATTACACACCAAACGTATGACTTGGTGTATAGATCAACATGGTAAGAACTCGAAGCGGACTCGGAAACGCTAACGGAGATCTTAATCAGTGGCTTATGATTGAATGTGCACCAGAGGTAGCAACTGCACCTGAGCCAATCACAATGGCTGGAGTACAAGCCATAGTTCGAGCTATGATGGTCGAACAGAGGGAAGAGATAAGGCAATTGTTGCTGAACAATAGGGATGAACCTACAATGCCTGTTGAACAACCAGAACTGAATGACGGACAGTCGGAGGAAGGGAACTATAGTAGGACTGTTGGTCAAGCTGAACCACCGGTGGTTAGGAGGAACAACCAAGATGACAAAATATCGAGAGGAACGGATGCAAGTATAAGGACTTCACAACTTGCAAAACATCGACTTTTACTGGGAAAGAGGATCCAATCGGAGTTATGGACTAGATCTTGGAGATGGAGTTGGCTTTGATAACATGTGGATGCAAAGGCAAGCTACAAACCACATATGCAGTGCGTCAGTTCAGGGTGGCGCTGTTTGCTGGTGGAACACTTTGGGAAAGATCATGAGCCCTGATGAGCCACTGCAACTGACTTGGGCAGAGTTCTTGGTACATTTCAAACGGAAGTTCTGCTCGGCTCAAAATCTGCTAGAGCTGGAGAACCAATTCCTGACGTTGAAGAAGGGCAGTATGTCCATTGATGAATACACCAATGCCTTCATAGACAAGATGGAGTTTGCTTTGCGTATTGTCCCTGACGAACTGACGAAGATCGATAGGTGTGCAAAGGGACTACCATGGGAGTACACTGTGCCAGTGCGCCATACACCTACCCTTGAGGCAGCCATCTGGGTTGCTAAGTCTGTCGAAGAAATGATCAGGGGCAGAAGAACCAAAAAGGTTGAAGTTGGGGAGAAGAGGAAATTTGAAGAATCTTCAAGGTCCGACGAGAAGAGAAAATTCTTGAAGTCTGGTTCAAAGAAGGAGCATAATGGTGTGACAAGTGTAGAAGGAAACACGTTGGGAGATGCTCTAAATAAGTGACGTGCTTCAAATGCAGGAAGACTGGTCACTATCCCGACGAATGCATGGCCAAGAAAGAAGTTTGCTTTAAGTGTGGTGAAGAAGGACACTTCAAGCAAGACTGCCCAAAGAGAGAAGGGGCTACAAAGCCAAATGTGCCGCCAAAGCCGAAAGCAAGAGCATTCCATATGATCCTTGATGAGGCAGCTAACAATGCAAGGAATCAAGAGTGAGGACTTGATATCCGAAGATCGAGTTATGCAGTAACCATGTGGATAGTATCATATGGTGTAGCCTATTAAAGGCATAGTCTAGGGTGAACTTAAACACCTATGTAATCATTTCAAGGAATAATATAAAACCTTGATTTTGTTATCTGATGTGTTAAATGATTATGTGAAGTTCTTGAATGGTGACTTGGAAAACTATGAGACAATACTTGGGACGAGTATGAGTATGTGTGAATGGTAGTAGAGGCTTACGCTACCAGAAGCACATAACTCACAATTGGATCAGGGAAAGTCACAAGGTTACCAAGAAGCTAGTAATTGATTCTGTTTTATTCAAGTATGCAGTTACCATCGTTTCGGTAATGACTGAGAATATGATTGTTATTCCGATCATAGAGGTCATATCATATCGATTCTGACTAAGATGAGTGTGTTACATGGTCCAGAGAACCAAGATCGATGTATCATCTAACTTAAGCCACACGATTGAAGTAAAAGATAATCGAAGCGAACAATAGAAGTATCACGATCATTGTTAAAGTAAAAGCTAGTAGCTAGAAGTGCTAAATGCTAGAGCGTGATTATATCACATTAGAACATGAAGGAAGGAAACTTTCATTATGGAATTTGACTCTAAGAGACCTGAGTCTAAGCGTGCATCATACGATGAGAGGTCATTAGAACATGACCCATCAGTTTGTCATGATAATCAAAGTAAAGAACTTCTCTTAAGATTAAGTCTGGTTAAGAAGGATCAGGAGTCTCCAATAAGTATTGAGTTTGTAACTCGAAGGTTACAACATAGTATGAAGAGCGGGTGCAAGATCGAGCACCGTATGTAGTAAGAAGTCTAAGAGATAAATATTCATTTGAAGGAACATAGAAGTTACGATTATTACCTAGGATAAAGAGATAATGTATGAAGTCATTGTACAAGTCCTGTTTTGTTAATGATTTCGGGACTTAATCATCCTAAGGGGGAGATAATTGTAACGCCCGCAGATTTGGGCTAGTCAAGTTAGAGACAATGAGCGTCAAAAATGACTTTTTGATGGAAGATTATTTAGAAGGACTAATCTTAACCAAGTTATAGTATATGTCACAAGGGTTTCGTACATATAAAGAACGCCGAAATCCGAGTTATAACGAAGAAGTTATGGCCCGTCGAAGTTTCGCGACAAAACCGACACAACGTTGTGTGACGTAATAAGTAAATTTTTGATAAACTACTTTTTAGTCTTAGGGATCTAACTGAAAGTTGTAGTATACATTAAACCGAGAGTGTGCATAAAAAGAACACCCAAATCTGACTTCGTATGAGGAAATTATGATTTTTCTAAGATTTGGCATAGCAGTGCACAGCCCGGAATTCAAATTTTAGATCGATCCATTTTTGGCCAACGCAACCTAAATAATAATTAAAGATCTCATTAATAGGAGCTCAACGATAAAATGACAGACGAAAACGGAGTCCGTATGTAGAAGTTATGAATTTTACATTGTCATTTAACAATGTAATCTTCTCATAGTGTTAAATTTAAAATTGATCGAGAATTAGCCGACGGAGTCAAAAGGAGAGTTGTAGATATTGTCAATACCTATGCGTGGATATAAAGAACGTCAAAAACGGAGCTCGTATGCGAAAGTTACGGATTTTAGAAGTCGGAAGTGTGTTGTGCGAAAATGGGTGACGTGGCACAATCCTGGCCATTGCTTTCTCCCTAAGGCTTGCCACTAGATGGTGACATGTGGCACCTACTCGACGATTTGGAGGCCCTACTTGACGATTTGAGCTGTATTTCAGCCTATAAATACCATGCGAGAGTGCTTTCATTCTTCACACCTCTCCCTCATTCTCTCTCTCTCTCTCTACACTCTCTCTAAACCCCCAAAACCCCTCCTAAAGCCCTAGTAGCCTCAAGGCACTAGAGGAAAGCCCCGGAGCGCCCGACGGCTCGGAGAAGAAGAGCTTTCGGCTAGGAAGTTCTGCTCCAGCGGAGCCCGGTTTCTAAGAAAACCTCGCTATAAGTGAGATACGTTTACCCTATTTAAAGTATAGCTTATATGGTGAAATTGTATATTTTGTGAGTTCTCAATTATATATATGATATAACATTGTGGGATTGAAACCCCTATGTACTCACCAGGTTTCCCAACCTAACCCACTAAGTTTATTTGTATCACAGGTGTCGATACAAAGCTACATTACACTGAGACTAAGGAGATGTAGATCACTAGTGTAAATGAATGCAAGGTTTGTTTATGCTTATGTTTCTATATTGACGATGACATCCCAATGTTTTAAAAAGGAATAAAATACATTTCTTCGGAAATGCTTTGATAATATATTTATCATGTTTTTCTGGGAACAAATTCCGCAACATGTTTCTTTAAAAGATACTCTGATTTTCAAAATAAAACATAAACAAATCGGTCTTTCTGGCCGTGAAAATGGGGATGTCACATTGGCCAAAGCTTCACTTTTTGTTTTTACCTTTATTTAACATCCTTCACCAAAATGGTCATTTTTTCTTTACTTAGTAACATGATGGTAGAGGGTTCCAAGTTCTGCTTGGGAGAAATGTGTAGATTAGTGTGTGTGCGAGTTAGCTTTTAAAAGAAAAAAAAAATCATGATTAGTGCTTGTCAATTTGCTTGCTTGTGAACTTTACTAGTGGACCATTCATCAAAGACCAAGTCATATATATGATCTTATATAGGAAATAACGTTTTGACCAAAGAACCGGAACTAGTTGGAATTGAATTGGTATACCTGGTATGGTTATTAGTTCTTGCAATCCTCCAATTTCGGTTTTCGGGTATATTGGTTTCGGGCCTATCAAGTTTAGGGTATTTTGGGTTCTAAACCTGCAAATGGTTCCAAAGCCAAGATGCCATTAAATTTCGGTCATAATCAGTTCCATATCCAAAATAACCAGCACCATACCCGAACCGAACTAGAACCAGAACCAGAACCAGAACCAATTCCCTTATATCGGTCCGTTCGTCGGTTCTTGCACATTATGTTGTTGGTTTTCAGTTATTTTGATTCTTGAGCCGAACACATCCCTAATTTGATGACTTGTGCAAGTGATACATATTGTTACATTGACAAAGTATTCTCATGGTCACCTTTTGACAAAAAATTAAACAATGATTAAAACAATTGGTTTCTTTTATTGGTTGTACGTAAGGCCTTGAGATGTACTAACACCACACACCACCGTTACTGTGGTGGTGCGGTGAACACCACACCGTTTGGTAAGCAGTGGTGCAGTGAGGTACCCTGCGGAAGAAGAACACCCCACTTCCTTTGTTTCTTTTTAGTTTTTTTACCTTAATAAATATACACATTTTACTTATTATTTCACAAAACTTTCTACCAAAATTTATCACTATTCAAACCTATATTTACCAAAATAAATCCACACAACCTTTCCACCAATATCACTTTAAAGATCTGACCGAAACAAATAGCATGGAAGTGGTTCGACGACAATGATTCAAAATATTTTTGCGCATGATTAGTTGATTTACCAACCACAACTAGATGATCCTATATTTTCGCCCCCACCTCAATCCCAAACCCAACAATTTCATTATCAAAATGTATCACAATATTACTCTATGCAACTTGTTGGTCCTACCTTATTTCACAAATTTTCCCCTCTAACAAAATAAGTTCGAGAAGCCAACCCCCAATTGAGTTGGAAATTGAGTTTCTATGGGAAACGCAACCAAACTCACCCGAACCTAACCATCCGACTCGAAAAGAAAAGGAAAAGCATCGACATTTCCAAGGATCCCAAGCACGGAAATGCGCAAGCAAACGACCTTTTTTGGCTATGCCTTATAGAGCAGTTTCATAAATAAATGGGTCGTGGTGAGTACCGTTTAAAACACCAATGTACAACCAAGTTTCGTGATACGAACAAGACGGTTAAAAAGTTCAACGAATGTATAACAACTTTAAAAGTCAACAAAAAATGGGGAAAATGATACAAACTTTTTCGAGACAATGATAGAAATATTTAAGATCAATAATAAAGGGATGTTGTTTAAATTTGTCGATATTTGGATGTTTTTATTCGGTTGCCAGAAATGGAGAGACAATTATAGAAAACACGAAGAAGGTGGCTCGAAAAGAACAATAAGTACAAAGAAGAGTTGCACAACTTCATCGGATGCTCGTTTTGGGTTTGACTTGAACCAAGATAATGAACTTGAACTTAACGAGATAGTCCGTCCGATAGGTAGAGATAAGGCAAAAAAGAGGGTATCGGTCTAATGAATCGGGAGCCAACAAAGTTGATGACATACACAAGATAGTTTTGAATTATATAATTTGAATTTCGAAGTTGTTTGCAATTCGAAAGAGAAATGACCAAGAAAGAAAAAGCGCGAGCAAAGTAGTAAAAAGCGTAAGAAAAGAATCGAAAAAATCATGTGTTGACCGTTTTTTGGAAGACGAACTTGTCATGGTTTTAAGGGCAAGAGAGGAAAAAATATTTGAAGTATACTTATAATATATTGTTTTTTATTTAATTATCGTTTTTATGTAATGTTATTTCTTATTGAATTAATGAAATATTCCTTTTTTGTTCTATTAAATACTTACAAAATTATTAAATTATAATTTTATATATTTATTCAAAAAGAATGAGAGTGAGACGTGACTATTTCATATCAATCGTAAAAGAAAAAATAACATGGCGATAAGGTGGCATGGAAAAAGTGAGAGGTCTAGATGTTACATTAACTAACATTTAACTAAATTATAACTAAGATTGTATGTTCGACACATTACAATTAATTTATTTTTTGAGTTTTTAAGTTGTGATAATTAGCTAGCTTATAAGTGTTTGAATGAAAAAATAAGTAACTGATAAGTTAGATTACAAATGTAAAATGACATAAATTGATATATATATATATATATATATATATATATATATATATATATATATATATATATATATATATATATATATATATATATATATAGGGAAAAGTTCAATAGAGAACCATAATTATTGGTTCTTCAAGGAATCAAATTTTTTTTTCAATTTCTAGAGCTTATTCTTTATCGAAAAAAAATCTAAAAATATCTAAATTCATATATTAACATTGTGAATGTGAAAAATATTTTTCGGATTCACCGTGTGAATCCGGATTCACATTGTGAATTTGACGTAAAAAAAAATTGAATTTGATATCATTGGAAAAATGATAAAAAGTTATGAATTTATGTATTTTTAGTTTTTTTTTTGATAAAAAATAAGTTCTAAAAGTTGAAAAAAAGATTGGTTCCTTGGTTAATTATGGTTCTCTATTGAACCTCACCCTATATATATATATATATATATATATATATATATATATATATATATATATATATATATATAAACTAGCTTTATATATAATTAAAGACATATTTGGAATATTTTTGAAAAAACTTCATAAACTTCTCAAAAACTATTTAAAAGTAGCTTATAAAAAACTAGTTTATAAGCTACAATAAACTATTTTTATGGTTTTATCAAATATGCAGTATGCCTGCAAAACCATCAAAAGTGAGAAGGGCATTTTGGGTAGAAAAAAAATGCAAAATGGTGATTAGTGAGCTCTCTTTACCTGAAGAAATTTGGCATTCTGGTTTTTGAATCATGATCAATGTCTGTAGTATTATCTAATGCTTGTTGCATGTGGTGTAGCCACCTCTTTGCCGCCTTATGAGTCACCGGAAATGGGGCGGTGCCGCCCTATCAGAGCAGGGTGGTCTGCACACAATCGTTTTTTTGAGTATTCAAGAACAAGAATGAAGATGAAAGTACAAATGTATGAAAATATGCTGCTATTTCTTTCATTTAGGTCTTGAACATATGCTAAAGTATGGTTACCTTTCCTTTGAGAATATAGATGAGGTCCTCCCATTCTTTGCACAAAAAACTCGTATTGATTCTGAATGACATCTTCCTTTTTTTAGTTAGCGAAAATAGACCTAAATCACTCTTCTTCATCATCATAAACCCTAGTCATTGCAACATTTTAGGAATACAAATCAAATCAATAAATAAGCAACATTACTCTAAATCCTTGAAACCCGCTTGGTTGTAAAATTATATGCATTTTGATACTAATCCAACACCAAGTATCTAAATTTAGTACCTTTCTACGTTTTATTCAGAGTTTCTCATAAGCAATTAAGAAGTTTGCATAATTTCGAAGGTGGTAACCAGTATGAGTGCAGAAGTCAAGCACTAATCTCAAACAATCAATATTCAAAAGTGTGGATTTGTATCCATTAATTTTCTCAAACGCCCATTATTTGAATCAGCAAGGACCCCAAATAACGCATAAAACAATGATTATAGAAGCATAACTATGAATCTTTACGGATTTTACCGAAAGCCCATCAAGTAAAACAACAATGATTCTCAGAGGATGTTTGTTTTATCTTTTAAAACAACTTTTAGCTTTCATCTTTGGGAAAACTGCAATAAAGTTCCTACATATTTGTCTCATAATCGATTTAGTTCCTATATTTTTTTTTATTCAATTAAGTCACAAATACCGGTAATCGTATTCAATTTAACCCTCTGACCCGGTCAACAGGTCATCCAACTTTCAAAATTTACATTTTTAGCCCAGATTTCAAAATTTATTACAAGTTTGGTCCAAAATTTACACTTTTGGCCCATATTTTAAATTTTGTTACAAATTTGGTCCAATCTTTACCCTTTTTCCCCAAATTTTGGTCAAATATATATATATATATATATATATATATATATATATATGCACACAAATAGGCGTGTATCTATTTTTTATTATAAAATCGTGTTTGTATACATTTTATAAAAACGTGTTTGAATAATTTTTTATATAATACGTGTTTGTATATTTTTTATAAAATCATGTTTGTATACATTTTATAAAATGTATTATATAAAAAATCATTCAAACACGTTTTTATAAAAAAATGTAAACAAACACGATTTTATAAAAAAATATAGATAAAATAGGTGTTTGTATACATTTTTTTTTGTAAAATACGTTTTTGTATACATTTTTTTATAAAAACGGATTTGTATATATTTATATACTTAATAAATACCTATTTTTATAACTAGATATTTCATATACAAAAAGCTTTTTAAAAAAAGTTTTTATATAGAAAATATAAGATTTTTATGTGAAAATACGTTTTTTTGTATAAATATGATTTTATAAAGAAAAAACATATTAGAAACAATTTTTTGAGAAAAAAAGTTGTAAAAAAAAACTAAAGTTAGGATGAATTCATAATAAAATTCTAAAATTTGGGCAATAAGGGTAAAGTTTGGACCAAATTTATAACAAAATTTAAAATCTGGACCAAAAGTGTAAAATTTGGAACAAATTTGTAAAATTTACTTTTATACCCCCACTACCCTAATCAATTGGATACGTTCGTTACTCTCGTTCTCCTTTTTTCCGCTCACCCTCGTTCTTCTCTTCTCTGTCGTTCACAGATCCAGTCGTTCAAGCCATCGGCGATCTTCTCTGCCGGCGTCTCCTTTCTCCGTCTCCGATCAGGTAAGTTTAAACTCCGATTTTGTTTTCGTTTGTGTCGATTTTCGATTTTCATTAGCAAAGAAAATGTCGATTTTCGATTTTCCTGGCACTGTATGTGATTTGTTCCTTCGATTTTGATACCTGTGATGTTTTGAAATATTGATTATGAGAGTGTATGGATCTGAAATATTGATTATCATACCCTAAATACAAGAGCTCTTGAGACGGCCCACTTCTCTAGAAAACCCTCTCGGCCCCGCTCTCCTCCGAATTCCTCGCGTCACCGTTGTCTCTTTGCCGGTGTGTTTTCAGTATTTCTTGAAGGAGGCCGCTGCTTGTCGTCGAAAGAGAGAGAATTGAACGGTTGAATTAGGGCTTGTCGTACTGTACGTGTAGCAATCGAATCTCTTATCGTTGTTTCACTGCTCCGGCCGATCCACGGATATACTGTTAACACTGCCCAACCCGGTCCGCCTTCAGGTAGTCACTAATTCTCCTTTACTCTCGCCTCATGTCTCTTCAATGTGCTTGATTTAACAACCAAAGTACTTGAAGAGGTCCCTTTTCCATCATCCTGGTTTGTATCTTGTGTGACAGTACCAAGCCCAATTCCAAATTTTACGGAATTGATGATGTACAGCGCCAAATTGTTGCTATAGAGCAAAAAATTTGGAGCAAGCCATTAAAATTGCATAAAAAAATATAGCATCAAAGTTCTACCTATAGTATGAACTATTATACTTCATATCTCTTTAAGTGAAACTGTTTATGCACGAGCTTAATGAACGCCAGAAAGGTCACTCTACCACCTAGACTTAACGGTTTTAGAACACTTTCATATTTGTATGAACATGAGTCCCTTAGAAATTTGGGAACTTTATTAAAGTATTTGGTATTCAAATATAGTTTTCAATAACAAAGTCATGGGACTTTGTATACATACATTAATGAATGTAATGGTTGTAATTTCTAACCATAAAAAGTAAGTATTTAGAAGAAGACCATAACATAAAAACTTGTAAGGACTTCTACACGAGGATTTAGTTCAGAAAGTTTCAATTTGAACAATATTATCAACAAAAGCATTTTAGTGAACATTCATAGCATAGACAAAAAGCCAAGTGTTGAATCGACAAACATTATAGGTATTTTTTACCATCTAACCACTGTGTAATTATCGATGTGGAGTTTATTTACCCCTCTTTCTATTGCATGGTGTTTAGGGTGAACATGAAGCTATACCCACAACACGAGGGTTAGAGACGAACTAACTTGTTTTTTTTGTCGATGGAGATTCATTAGGTATACAATCAACAATGTGGCATGAGATTTTATTAACATTGTAGAAATCGTTAAGAATTAACAAAGAGTTATGCAAACCAAAGGAATCAATGCTTAGCGATAGGGGTTTGATAGTTTGAATTGGAATGCAGTGTAGTTTTAGCTTGTGGCCATAGCTAAGCTTTCTTGTAGGTTGACCATTTTAACGGCCTTGAGTGGGGTTTATGGAAATGGGAAGTGATGTAAATTGGTTTTTTGTTGGATTGTGGCCATGCTTGTTACATCATGCAACTATGTCACTGTTTTATTCATGTGATAATGGCAATTGTCATCATAAGTATCCTTCTAGTTCCTTTATGAAGATGGAATGAATATGGACAATGGTACATGTTAAACTCGACAAACCAAGCATTAGTAAGCATGCATATTGATTATCCCATTATATATATATATATATATATATATATATATATATCCTTTTGAGGTTATCATAACTTCTCGATCTTTGTTCTTTTGCTTCTTCCCTTCTTATTGGCATTCCAAATGAATAATGAGTTGAGATAGTAATGAAGGCGTACTTCATGTTTGCCTTTTTTTTTTTTTTTTTTCGATCAAGATATTTACATGGCGATGGTTTTGAGTTTGGCTTTAGTAGTGTTTCTCGTGCTCTACCTCTACCTTTTTCACATGGTAGAGCCGTGCTCATATTTCTCTAATCTCCGATCCTTTTTAGAGTCGTCTTAAGATATCATGATTTTAATATCATAATGGTCCCTTCTTTCTTCTTCTCCCTTTCTAAATCATATGCAAATGTTAGTGTTCAGTATTAGACTATTAGTGCATGATGCTTAATGGTTTTATACTTGCAAACAAGCAAGATGGGAGTTGATGGATCTATCATACGTTACTATTATCAAGTTAGTAATGTATTCGTGCTTGATGGCTAAAGACGAACATGTAGTTGGTTAAACAAAATGATTCTAGTTGTAGATTTTGATGTTTTCTTAATTATGTCTTGTTTTCAGGTTTAGAATTGTTTGCATCTACCATCAAATTGGTGGAGTGTTGCATATTCTATATGGAAAAAGTTGATGAAGATGCTAACCTTGAGTTTAAGTGGCTTATAAAGAAAGGCCGTGGTGGTAAAAATAAAGAGGTTCAATTTTATGGATCTTTCATATACGACGGAGTGAAGTATGTGTTATATGATTGTGTGTATATGTACAAGGAAGGTTTACGAGAACCTTATATTGGCAAGTTGACAAAAATATGGGAGAATGCTGATAAGTCAAAGAAAGTTAAAGTCCATTGGTTTTTTCGCCCGGAAGAGATCTCCAAGTGGCTTGGAGATACAAAGACTCTCGAGAATGAAATTCTTTTTGCCTCCGGTGAAGGTGTTGGTCTAACCAACATTAGTCCTTTGGTAATTGAAGTTTTCACATATTATATTTTCTATCATTTATTTTGCTCAAGTTATTTTATGGATATATACACAAGTTCTAAATTTTTTGAGAACAAGATACTACTCAGCGTGACTTCAAAGTTTCTATGTTTCGTTAGTAGTTGTCACTTAACAATTTGTGATTACTACTATCGCATCTTGTAAAGTATACCAAACTTGGTATGAGCATTTGTTGTGTACAATCATTTATGGAATTGTGATACTAGCAGTGTCATAATTAGTGAATGACAACTACTATCAACAAATGTTGCAAGTATCATGATAATAAAACCTACGCGACGTTCTAAGAGATGGTCGATACCTATATTTGTTATGTTTGACTTTCTTATTATTACATTTATTTGGAATCTTGTAATAAGTACTTTGAATTAGCTAAGTATTAAAAAAATAAACAATTTTGAATATAAGATGGAACCAAGTGTGCTTAAGCGGTTATTTACCCCATCAACAAGCTTTCTTTGCCTACATACCAAATTAACTTCTTTGTGATTCTTTAAACTATCTAATTTCTTTCCTTGATCCTCCATGTAGGCATGTAGGAAACATAACGACTTAGGAATAACGTATTAGTGTATTACATTGACTATCTATATCAAGAATGTTACAATGAAAAGTATTGATTAGAGGAGCATGAGACGATGTAAAGAGATAGCTTTAGTTCTTTATCCTATGGTCATTAGCCAATATGTTTATGTAATTAAGGATATGCATAATCAAGTTCTATTTGCTTAAGAAAACATTATAATGCGATCTATGTCTCCCATATAGGATATAACACCAATTCAAGCTTCTTTTGTGCCTTAGATAGATAGATGCACATAAAAGGCGTAGGTTAAGTCTATTGTGTATGCTCTTTGCAAATCGTATAGTGGTGTAGCTATCAAAAACACTCTAGAATGGAAGAGGGCTTTGAAAAAGTTAACTAATATAGACTTATGATGTTTAGGACTATAGGTCTATGCTCTTTTGAGATAAGTCGGCCTAACACATAGGCCCAAGTATGTACTTGTGTATCTTAGTCTTAAGTCGCAAAACAACTAGCAAAGGGTGACTTTAGTACTTCTATGTTTAGCTAGTTCTATTTAAAGAGTGAAGGTGTATCTTGTGCTTATCATCGAAAAAAACTATCGGTTTGATAAACATTTGCTAGCATACCTCTTAAAAATAGACATACTTGTTTGTTTACAATTTTTTTGTTGTTCAAGTGCGTGTTGTCTCGGATAATACTATTGGTGACAATAATCTTGGAGGTAACTGAGGCTTTGAAGAGCATGGCTGTTCTAGAAACGAATTTTGGAGATGATCATTTGAGGATTGCAGAGTTGTTATGGAATAGTGTTGCTTACACCACTAGAGCTTGCCAAAGACGCACTTTGAATGTCATGTATGAAAGCATAAAGAATCATGATGATAGAGCGAGGTCCAAGTTTAGGTCTAGGTAAAATAAACTCGCTTTAAGGAATTTTTATCAAGTGGATAGGGAAAGAGGTGGGGCGAAGGAAAAATATAAGGATGCCAAACAAGAGGTGAACAAAGCGTTAAAACATATGAAGAGATGTACATATGATTGGACACAAAAGCCAGAAACAAAGAAAAAGGGATATAGGAAATGCAAGATATAGTAAGAATGACAACGATTGTGTTGCAGTGAAAGATAAGGATATTAAGAGGAAGGTGGTTAGTTACTTTTTGTCTTTTACATAACGAGGCAACTTTGTTTGGTGAGGGATAAGAATGTGGATGGCATTAAACGGACATAAAGTTAGTGTTTCTGCATGAAGATTAAAAATGAGCAAGTAAAGAGAGCAGTATGGATGAGGAGGGACAAAACCATAGGTCTAGACTAAATCCCTATCGGTGTGTGGTTGTGTCGTGGGTAGGAGGGAGTTTGGTGGTGACAAACCTCTTCACATTATTTTAACAACGACCAAAATGCCAAAGGAGTGGAGAGATCGAGTACGGTGATACCAATATACAATAATAAATGACAACTGTCATGGTAGAAAGCTACAACCACATAAAAAATTAAATCGGCTTCTTGCTAGGGAGGTCAGGCGGCGTAAAATAGTGGAAGAAATAGGGATCTTCATATCGGCCTGGAAACATCGTATGATAGTGTACCATGAGAGATGATTTGGAGGACTCTGGAAGCTAGAAGGGTATATGCGATAAATATTATCTCTCTATGACATGTATCTAAACCCTAGTTGGCGACAGTTTTTCCCATTAGAATTTAGGATTGAGCTAAAGGCTAGGTTAGATACTTGGAGTTTGTCATTGTACGTAATGATGGTAGAGTAGAAGTAGAAGTATGTATCAGAGAGCAAATATTGCATTCAAAGGAAGAGTTTATGTTCCATAAAGAATGTTTTTTTAGAATGATGTTAACCATTACATTTTACATTAAGACATATAGTTGACTTTTGTGCGACGAGAAGATTTTACTGAAACTAAGGGGAAAATTTTATACGGTGGCTTGCAAACACTTTTTTATCTAAATTGATGTATGTTGGATGAGTGCATATGCTAATTCTCATCATTATTTGAGCAGGAAGCCATTGCTGGTAAATGCAATGTTGTTTGTGTGTCAAAGGACTCGAGGAATCCTCAACCTTCAGATGAACAACTTAAAGCAGCAGACTTCATCTTTTATCGTACTTTTGATGTTGAAAGCTGTACGATATTGGATAACATGGATGAAAAAATTGGTGGGATTGAAAGTATGTATGTCTTGTTCTACCTTAAACCTTTTGCTTTTCAAAACTAGGTCAATTCTTGTATTCAATTTTCAACTTTGTTACAGTTAAACACATATTTAACAGAAGGGAGGATGAAAGCATCAGCACTCTCCCTGAAACTACTACTACTACTACCTCTACTGACAACACCATTACCATTACTACTTCTACTAGTAGTGAACCAAAGCAGCTGCTTTTAACAAAAACCCTGCCTAACAGTAACAACCTTAAAGATGATGATGCTCAAGACAAAAATATTCCAATTTTGGCAGCTGAAATAACATCTGTAGCTCTTTTAGAAAAAACAAATCCCAAAATAGATGAAAAAGCTGATAAGCATGCGATGGAAGCTAACAAGAGAAAGAAGAGTTCTACTACAGGATCTGATAAATTACATGAGCAGCCCTCGAAGAAAATGAAACTTGATGATAAAAACCTTCCCAAGGAAAAACAGGTTGAAGTAGTAGAAGTTGATCGGGATTCTGTGGGATTGAAGGATGTGATTGTGATGCCCTCCAAGAAATCCAAGGTTGACAATAATGTGAGGACAGGTGGCAAAAATTCAGAAATAGGTAAAACTGATACTTCTGTTGTTAAAACTGACAAGGATAATATGAAGTCAAGTAAAGATAAAGATGAGACAAAAGTGAGTAAAGTCTCTACTGTGGATAAGGAGAGAAAAAAGACTCCAATGGAATCAGATAAATTAGATGATCGACCCTTAAAGAAAATGAAGTCTAAAGTTGCCAATGAAAAACAAAAACAGGTTGAGGTTGAAGGCGAAAAGATTGAGAAATTGACGGATTTGCCCTCCAAGAAATCTAAAGTTGAAGATAAGTCAGCACCCAATGAAAAACAAAAACAGGTTGAGGTTGAAGGTGAAAAGATTGAGAAATTGACGGATTTGTCCTCCAAGAAATCTAAAGTTGAAGATAAGTCAGCACCCAATGAAAAACAAAAACAGGTTGAGGTTGAAGGTGAAAAGATTGAGAAATTGACGGATTTGTCCTCCAAGAAATCTAAAGTTGAAGATAAGTCAGCACCCAATGAAAAACAAAAACAGGTTGAGGTTGAAGGTGAAAAGATTGAGAAATTGACGGATTTGCCCTCCAAGAAATCAAAAGATGAAGTCAAGTCACCTCGCAATGTGAATAATTTGGGAACATCAGGCACACAAGAAGAAAAAGCAAACGGAAAGAATAATTATAATAAGGGAAAGATTTCAGATGAATTGGAAGGCAGGAGATTGAAAAAAACAAAGGCTGAAGGTTCTTTTAAGATACCAGATAATAAGAAAAACAGCAGCTCTACCATTAATTCCAATGGGAAGAATTTGTTAGTAGCAAGTGAAGGAAAATCAAAATCTGTTGTTGTTAATAATAATAATAAAGAGAATCAATCTGAATCCAATGAGAGCAAAAAGAAGCTTTCCATGAGCCAATCACCCAAGGACATGTACAAGGAATTTGTTGTTGGTCCAAAACCAAATGCTGTAAGTTGCTTTTTAGGAATTGTCATTTTCTTTTATTCCAATAAGGACATAATTTTTTTATTTTTTATTTACAGGATGAAAGCGGTTGGTTTGAGCGACTTGTAAGTCTATGATGTTATTTAACCTAATTTAGTACAAGTCTCAATCTCATTTATTTTCCATTTTGTTTTAATTTGGTGTTGTTTTCAATTTGATGTATGTAGCCTTGGGAGCAAAGTTTAAAGAGTGCATATGATCAAGGATCAGCCATACTGCTTCATAATGTTGATCCAGACTATACTTCAGGAGAAGTTGAGGTATAATATTAATATTGAATTGTATGTTGGTTTTTTTCTTTTTATTAAATTTCACTTTTTTTTTTACCTCTTAGGATCTAGTTTGGCATGCTTTTACTGAAAATTGTGAAGCCAAGATTCTACCACACTCTGTAATATCTAGTCCACACTGTTGTAAGTCTTTTTTTTTTTTTTTTGGAAAAGGAAATGGAAAGATAATTACTATAAGTCGATAATTATAAACTTTTATTTTTTAGATCAAGCTCTTGTTCTACTCAAGACAAAGGAAGCAGCACAAAGGGTCCTTGCAAAACTGGATGAAGACTGCTTGATGTTATCAAATGGGAGGTAGTTTTTTTAGCTTTTATCAGTTTTTAATGGTTGAAAATTATAATTGAAACTTGTTGTTGTTCATGTTATATTAAAAATTTTAATTATCATTTTTTATTGACAGGCCTCTTGTTGGTACCCCTTGTCCTCCTATCATACCAAGAAAAACTTGCAAGTTTTTTGGCCATCTTTCTATTGATAGGATTAAAATCAATCAACGTGAGATGGTATATATTCCCTCTCTTTCTCTCTTATCAATATATGTCTCTATGTATGTGAGATTTATTGATTTTTCAGGAAGAAGCAGTATCCACGTCACATTTTTCACAACCAAATACTATTGAATATGACATGGCCATGGAGTGGTTTTTAATGCAATCAAAGTCCATAAAATGGTGGGAGATGATTCACAAGGTTAGAATTTGTCATCATTTTTACACATATACTGTCTGTCTATCATCTTTTTATTTTTTATAACCCTTTGTCTTTTGATCCATTTTAGCTTCAAGGAAATGAGGTAAGAGAGCTGGAGGCCAAGCTTGTAAAAAAATGAGATTTTGATCAAAACATGCTTCTGCAAAAGGAGTGGATTTGTTGATAGTTTAGAAATAGTTTTGAGGTATGCTTGATGACCTATTAATTTTAAAGTTTAAACTAATGTGGCTTATGAATATTAATAATTCTTGATTTGTAGGAAAAAATTAGGGTTTGTACAGCACCACCTTGAAGGAAGGAGCCACGGATGATGGTAATTCCCAGATGATAGCTGGTGGTAACATGTATTTTGATGGATCCTTATTGAATCCTCTTGGTTTTTGTGGGATCCAAAAATGGTATCTACCATTTTTTCTTTTTATCTCTATATTTACTTTTTGTTTTTACCTTTATTTAACATCCTTCACCAAAATGGTCATTCTTTCTTTACTTTTCTTTACTTGGTAACATGATGGTAGAGGGTTCAAAGTCCTCCTTGCGAGTTAACTGTTAAAAGAAAAAAAATTCATGATTAGTACTTGTTAATTTGCTTGCTTGTGAACTTTACTAGTGGACAAATTATCAAACACCAAGTCATATGATCTTATATAGGGATGAACGATTTGACCAAAGAATCGGAACCGGTTGGAATTGAATTGGTATACCCAATCCTCCAATTTCGGTTTTCGGGCCTATCGAGTTTAGGGTATTTCGGGTTCTAAACCTGCAACTGATTCTAAAGCCAAGATGCCATTAAATTTCGGTCATAATCGGTTCCATATCCGAAATAACCAGCACCATACCTGACCTGAACCGAACTAGAACCAGAACCAATTCCCTTATATCGGTCCGTTCATCGGTTTCGGTTTCTTACACATTATGTTGTCGGTTATTTCTATTTTGATTCCTGAGCCCAACACATCCCTAATTTGATGACTTGTGCAAGTGATACATATTGTTACATTGACAAAGTATTCTCATGGTCACCTTTTGACAAATATCAGCAATTATTAAAACAATTGGTTTGTTTTATTGGTTGTACATAAGGCCTTGAGGTATACTAACACCACACACCACGGTCCAGTCACTGTGGTGCTGGTGCTGTGAACACCACACCGTTTGGTAAACAGTGAGGTACATCCGGAAGAAGAATACACCACTTCCTTTGTTTCTTTTTAATTTTTTTTTACCTTAATAAATATACATACACTTTATTGTTTCACAAAACTTTATACACAATTTTATCACTATTCAAACCTCTATTTACCAAAATAAATCCACACAACCTTTCCACCAATCTCACTTCAAGATCCGGCCGAAACAAATCACGTGGAAGTGGTTTGACGACAATGATTCAAAATATTTTTGCGCTTGATCAGTCGGTTTACCAACCACAACTAGATGTTCCTATTTTTTCACCCCAAGCCCAACAATTTCATTATCAAAATGTATCACAATATTACTCTATGCAACTTTTTGTAACTACCTCATTTCACAAATTTTCCCCTCACAGAATAAGTTCGGGAAGCCAACCCCCAATTGAGTCGGAAATTGAGTTTCTATGGGAAACGCAACCAAAATCATCCGAACCTGACCATCTGACTCAAAAGGAAAAGGAAAAGCGTCAACATTTTCGAGGATCCCGAGCACGGGAATGCGCAAGCAAACGATCGTTTTTGGCTACGCATTATAGAGCGGTTTCATAAATAAATGGATCGTGGTGAGTACCATTTAAAGCACCAATGTACAACCAAATTTCGTGATATGAACAAGACGGTTAAAAAGTTCAACGGATGTATAACTTGAAAAGTCAACAAAAAGTGGGGAAAATGATACATACTTTTTCGAGACGATGATAGAAATATTTAAGATCAACAATAAAGGGATGTCGTTCAAATTTGTCGATATTTGGATGTTTTTATTCGGTTGCCAGAAATGGAAAGACAATTATGGAAAACACGAAGAAGGTGGTTCGAAAAGAACAAAAAGTACTAAGAAGAGTGATGAGAAACATAAATAAATAGATAATGAAACTAAAGAGAAGTAGGAAGAATTAGAGAAGAAGAAGATGATATCATTGAATCTAATGAAATGAATTACAAACTATATTGAATGAAGTAAGAACCTCAAACAATCCCAGGGAATCTCCCTCTCTCATTAGCTAAATGCTAAGAGCCAATAACATTGAATATTACTAATCGACCTCTCGAAAATGAAATTACTTTTCCCTCTTTATTCTACTCTCTCTCTCTCTCTCTCTCTCTCCCTAACTGACTTTCTAGCCACTTTCCATTTCTGCCCTTCTGCCCCTTCTAGAATGCACATGTAATATTCCTAGTTTATTTATATCAAGGCCCAACAATTCTGAATCTATATCAAAGAGTTGCAGAACTTCATCGGATGCTTGTTTCGGGTTTGACTTGAACCAAAATGATGAACTTGAACTTGAAGAGATAGTCTCTCCTATAGGTAGAGATAAGACAAAAAAAGAGGGTAATTTGAATTTAGAAGTTGTTTGCAATTCGAAAAGAGAAATTGACCAATAAAAAAAAGCACGAACAAAGTAGCAAAAAACATAAGAAAAGAATAAAAAAATCATATGTTGACCGTCTTTGGAAGACAAACTTGTCATGGTTTTAAGGGCAAGAGAGGAAAAAATATTTCATGTATACTTATTTTATATTGTTTTTTATTTAATTATCTTTTTTATGTAATGTTATTTATTATTGAATTAATGAAATATTCATTTTTTATTATATTAAATATTTAACAAAATTATTAAATTATAATTTTATATACTTATTCAAAAAAAAATGAAAGTGAGACGTGACTATTCATATCAGTCGTGAAAGAAAAATAACATGACGATAAGGTAGCATGGAAAAAGTGAGAGGTCTAGATGTTACATTAATTAACATTTAACTAAATTATAACTAAGAATGTATGTTTGACACATTACAACTAATTTATTTTATTTTTTATATTTTATATTTTTTTTAAGTTATCATAACTAGCTAGCTTATAATAGTGTTTGATAAAAAAAACAATGTTTGATAAAAACTAGCTTTATATATATAATTGACAAAACTGCAAAAATGGGCTCTGTGGTATGCATTTTTCCTGAGGTTTTGTCCACACCTCGACTTTTTTGGCTCGGTCATTTTGAGTTAGTTTCGTTGCGTTTTTTAGTCCCTCCAAATAATGAAATGACTGTAATACCCTTGGTTATTTATTTTCTATTTTTTTTAATTTGTTTTTAAATCTAATACTAACTTATTTATTTTAATAATTAAAAAAATAAGAAGGGGCCGACCTTCTCATCACGTATCTTTTAGTCGATGTATAAATTGAGGAAAAATATTTGGGGTGAATCAAAAATGCTTTTGAAGATATCTCGTCTTGCAGGTCCAAATTGAGGTAAACGAACATCTCCTCCCTTAGTCCCCTCTATGCTACCTCCATTCCTGTGTTCGTTGGAATCAGTGAACAGAATTGGGGGCTTAGGGCAAATTGAGGAACACAATCCAGTCTCAAGGTTTTCGATGGAATGGAGAAGAACAACAATTGGATGCAGATTGAATCATATTTCAATTAGGAATACACTAAAGAACTCGGTCTACAAATATCCTTTCGTCTTCTTCAAATGGGATTTACAAACATAGAGCTTGAAACATGCAAAATCAAATCCGTTCTCTCCATCGAGCAACCCCCAGAACCAGTCGATTGTCTCTTGACCTCTGCCTCGCTCTCTCTTCGACGAATTCGTTGCCCACTGTGCCCTCGATTTTTGGACTCGCTGATTTAACTGGAGAACAAAAAGAAGTCATCGTTGAAGATGAGGTATCGGGGGAAGTTGAAGTTGCAGGTGTGTTCAACGGATTCCAACACAAATGTGCCGAAATTTTGACGAGAGATAGTTTGACGATCGTCTTCCCACCACCACCATTTATTTACGTCTGAGTTTTCTGGGTTCTTTAGATCGATTGAAGTGGATTGATTTGGTGTGTTTTTTTCTCCGTTCGGCACGGGTGAAGGTTTGATAGCATCTAATCCCATTTCACTGTTTTAGAGATAAACTTTCACACATACAAATAGGGAAATTCTTGATGGGGTTTTGAAAAATTATGGGATTTTATGATATGGGTTTATGTTAATCGATGATTGAGGATGAATATATTGAAGAGCATTATTTGCTTGTGTGTTACGTTTATGGTTTTGTACATTACTTTGTATGATTGCAGCGATTGAGCTACACATTGAACATTACTAAATTGAGAGAGAGCGAGAGCCTTCTTATATATTTAATTATTAAAATAAATAAGTTAGTATTAGATTTAAAAAGTAATGAAAATAAATGGAAAATAAATATCCAAGGTATTAAAGTCATTTCACTGTTTGAAGGGACAAAAAAGGCAACGAAACCAGCTCAAAATGATCATGAAACCAAAAAAGTCGAAGTTTGGACTAAACCTCAGAAAAAATACATACCTCATGGACCATTTTTATAATTTTGTCTATATAATTAAAGACATTTGGAATATTTTTGAAAAAGCTTGATAAACTTTTCAAAAACTATTTAAAAATAGCTTATAAAAAACTAGTTTATAAGCTATAATAAACTATTTTTATGGTTTTATAAAATAAAAGCTAGTTTATTTGCGTTAAATAGGGTTTTAGACTAGGCTTTCAAAAGCTTTTTTTAAAATATTCTAAATATATACCTTATTAATTTATAAAAACTTATTAACTGTCATTTTATATCTTCCAACTATAGTTGGTACGCAAAATATTACCCGAATTTATTTCCGCAATTTCAATGTAATGGATAAAATGTTTTTTCTGACATCGATAAAGGCTTGCCTAATTTGAACTCCCTTTTAACCATGGTGGAATTTTGGAGTCCAGAAGTGTCCATATTAGCAACAAATATGCATTTTTCGCAATTTATATCTCTTTTTATTTGGATATACACTACAATATGGTCCCTATACACACTTACTTCCCTACACCTTTAAGTGGATCTCTAGGATTTCTTCACAACTCTACATAGTTTCTAACATATAAATATCTTTGAAATGGTCTAGGGTTAAAAGTCCTTACGACCTTGGTATACTTGTGAAGCATCAAGCATTGGACATTAAAATTCTTTGTTAGAAAAGCTTACAACAAGAACCACCTTTGTTGGTATCAAAAGAGATTGCAACTCTTTTTTTTAGTTTAATTGGACTTCTTACATGATCTAACAAACAATTTTCAAAACAAAAACATTTGGAATATAATTTCTTAAGTAGAGAATAGAAGAAAGTGACTAAGGAACATGTTAACCAATGTTATCCATTTATAATCATGTAGCTTGAAAATATTGTAAAATCCCCTCTAACACGTATCACAATATTGTTCGCTTTGAGCCACTCAGCACGAGGACTTCGCAGGGGGTCACCCATCCCAGTATTACTCCTGCCCGAGCACGCTTAACTGTAGAGTTCTTATGGGATCTGCTGTCCTCACGGCTTTAAAACGCGTTGTGGCAATGAAGGTATCCACACCCCTTATCAGAAAATGTTTTGTTCTCCTTCCAAGCCGATGTAGGATTAGGCGCAACTCACATTCACCCCACGTTATAGGGTTCGACGTCCCTGTCGAACACATCGACCCGTGCCCCAGCTCTGATACCATTTGTAACATCCCCCTCCGGCACGTATCACAATATCGTCCGCTTTAGGCTCCGACATTAAAACTTCCCAGGGGGTCACCCATCCCTGAATTGCTCTCGCCCGTGCACGCTTAACTGCAGAGTTCTTATGGGATCTGCTGCCCTCACGGATTTAAAACGCGTTGTGTCAAGGAAGGTATCCACACCCCTTATAAGTAAATATGTGTAACGCCTATAGATCTGGGCTAATCAATTTAGAGATAATAGGGGTTAAAAACGACTTTTTGACAAAAGATTATTTAGAATAAATAATCTTAACCAAGTTGTAGAATACGTCTCAAGGGTTCCGTACATATATGAACGTTGAAATCCGAGTTATAACGAATAAGTTATGGTACGTAGAAGTTTTATGGCAAAACCGGCACGACACCGGGAGACGTAAATAGTGAATTTACGATGGAAGACTTTTTAGCCTTAGCGATCTAAACGAAAGTCGTAGAAAACGTTAAACCGAGAACATACAAAAAAGTACGCCCAAATCTGACTTCGTATGAGGAAGTTATGAATTTTCTAAGATTTGGCATAGCAGTGCACGACCCGAAACTCGAATTTTAGATCGAACGGTTTTTGGCCTACGCGACCTAAAGGAGAATTTAAGATCTCATTAATAGGAACTCAACGGTAAAAAGGCAGACGAAAACGGAGTCCGTATGTAGAAGTTATGAATTTTACGCGGACATTTAACGCTATAATCTCTTCGTACTGTTAAATTTAAGATCGGTCGAGAATTAGCCGACGGAGTCAAAATGAAAGTTGTAGATCTTATTTTTACCTACACGTAGATATAAAGAACGTGAAAAACGGAGGTCGTATGTGAAAGTTACGGATTTTAGAAGTCGGAAGTGTGCTGTGCGAAAATGGGTGATGTGGCACAATCTTGGCCATTGCTTTCTCCTCAAGTCTTGCCACTAGATGGTGACATGTGGCACCAAGTTCAGCCATTTTTCACCCTATAAATAGAACCTCTCCCACCCTCATTTTCTTCACACCTTTCCCATTCTTTCTTCTCTTTACTCTCTCTCTAGAACCTCTCTCTAGCCCCGAAACCCCCCGAAAAGCCTAGGGAACCTCCCTAGCACGAGGCGGAAGCCCCGGAGTGCTCGACGGCTCCGAGAAGAAGAGCTTTTCGGCTCGGGAACGCTGCTCCAAGCAAAGCCCGGTTTTCTATAAAACCCGCTGTAAGTGAGCTATACCTACGCTATTTTTAATATAGCTTTTATTTAATTATAGTAACGTTATTAGGAACTTATAATAAGTACTTGAGCTATTATTATGGGTTATATAAGTATTTTTTTAACGCTTATATAATAGTAATAATAGCTAGACTATTAATTAGTCTCGGCGAATAATATACTAAACTCAAGTGGTAATAATACTAGGTTTCGTCGAAGGAAATTATTTTTAAGAAGCGAAGCGCTGTCTGAGTTCGGAATCACCACCTTTTCAAGTGAGTGCATAGTTACTTTCATCTTACACATAGATATGAAGTATTTTAAATAAATTACGTGCTATGTGTGCATATTATCTGTATACTTGCTATCTATGTTGGATGAACGATTTTATACATGTTTTAAATGATTTAAACTGTATATATACATATATATATATATATATATATATATATATATATATATCTACGAGAATATGTTGGGTAAAACATGGGTAGATGTAATAGATGGAATATGAGTTGGATGATGAGTTGAGAGGTGTTATAGACCACAAGGTAAGTGTGAGAGGTGGACGATGTGAGAAGCCTTTCCCAAATGATGGCCCCGTCATCTAGCAGAGTATGGATGACAACCACGGACTATTCTAGACAGTCCAGTGGAACACTGGCAGGCTCGTAACCTGTAGGTGTTGTGAACGATGTGTTCACCGGTGTACTCTAAAAACCCATTGACATGTATTGCGAGTGGACTCTCGAAAACGATACTGTCAATAAACGAGATAACCCTAACAGCTGTGCTCGAAGGACAATACTGGTAGCTGCGCCTCACATAGAATGTCACAATTCTAGCAGCTGCGCCTGAGTGATAGAACTAGCAGCTGTGCTTGACAGCTGTGTCATTGACAACGATGGACTTCGTGCCGATTCCTTAGGATGATCCTTAGGAATGAATGAACGAGGAATAATTGATTCTTAGGGTAGATCCTTAAGAGTAAAGAAGATAATGGAGATGGGTAATTGGGTTGATTGTTTGATGTTTAAACATAATAATTATATTATTGTGGGTTGAAAACCCTATGTACTCACCAGGTTTCCCAACCTGACCCACTCAGTTTATTTGTATCACAGGTGTCGATATGAAGTTACATTACACTGAGAGATTTAAAAGAGATGTAGATCACTAGTGTAAATGAATGTAAGTTCTGTTTATGCTTATGTTTCTGTATTAGCGATGACATCCCAAATGTTTTAAAATGAATAAAAATACATTTCTTCGGAAATTCTTTGATAACGTATTTATCATGTTTTTCTGGGAACAAATTCCGCAAGATTTTTATTAAAAGAAGTACTCTCATTTTTATAAAGCATAAACAAAATCGGTCTTTTCTGGCCGTGAAAATGGAGATGTCACAGTTGGTATCAGAGCATTAGTTTAAGCGAACTAGGAATTTGTAGGATTTGTAGACTTAAACTTAGAATGCTAAGCAATGATTGTGAGGAGTGTGTCTAATAAAATTTAGGTAATACAACTGAATAGACACAAGCACTAGCTTATTTAGGGAAAATACCTAACATGTTTTTATGTGCTAAATGATATGCATTATATGATCAGATCTATGGTCTGTTGCCGACCGGATCTGGAAACTTTATGTGTTTAGGTTTTTAAACGTTTAATTACGGTATTAGAACTGGCATATAACTTTTCGAAGTAATAGGGAGATTTACACGTCGATCGTAAATAAAATCTTTCCTATCTTAATTCTCGTCATTACACACCAAACGTTTAAATTGGTGTATAGATCGAAATGACAAGAACCCGAAGTGGAGTCGGGAACGCGAATGGAAACAGGAATCAACCCCCAGTGATTGAGCAAATACTGGTTGTGGTAGTCGCTGCTGAGCCAATAACGATGGTCGGAGTGAAAGCGATGATCCAGATGATGTTGGATCGTCAAATGGAGGAAACCAGGCGTTTGCTCCAACAAAATCGCGAGGAAGCTACCATACCAATCGTAGAGCCCGAGTTGAATGACGGGCCGTCTGAAGGAGGAAACTACAGTGGGACTGTTGGTCAAGCCAACCCACCGATAGTTAGGCGAAACCACCAGGATGGAGGAAATGATGGACGTGGATGCAAATACAAGGATTTCATGGCATCTAAACCACCGTGTCTTTCTGGAAGCCCGACGCCGGTGGAAGTCATGAACTGGATCTCCGAGATGGAAACGATGTTTGAGAGTTGCGAGTGTAGCAACAGGCAGAAGACCGCTCTCGCGGTTCCTCTGTTAAAGTCTGGAGTACTGAGTTGGTGGAAGCTACTAGCTAATACGATGCCCAAAGGAGAAGCAAGCAAGATTTCTTGGGAAGATTTCGTGGTGCAACTGAAAATGCAGTACTGCTCTGAGCAGGATCTTCTGGAGATCAACAATGAGTTCCAAAATGTGAAGAAAGGAAGGATGAGTGTCACTGAGTATGCTGCAAGTTGTACGGAGAAGATGAAGCTTGTTCCTTACCTAGTTCCAACTGAGCTCTCCAAGGTCAACAAGTTTGCCCATGGATTACCAGTGGACTTTGGTCCAATGGTCAAGCAAGCAACCACCTTGAATGCCGCCATCTGGGCTGCTAAGAATGTGGAGACCCAGATAAGAGAGAATGGTCTGGAGAGAGCTGAAGTTGGCGAGAAAAGGAAGCATGAAGGATCTTCAAGGTCCAACAAGGAGAGAAAATTCCTGAAGTCTGGAGGAGGGGGAAGTGAAGCAAAATGGTGTGATAAATGCAAGAAGAAACACTTAGGAAAATGTGGCGAAGAGGTGATATGTTTCAAGTGTGGAAAGTCTGGCCATTACGCCAACGAGTGCACATTCAACAAGAAGGTATGCTTCGGATGTAACAAAGAAGGGCATATTTCTAGAGACTGCCCAAAGAAAAACGAAGCAGCAAGGCCAAATGCACCGCCAAAACCAAGGGCATTTCACATGATCCTCGACGAAGCAGATAACAACGCGAGGAATCAAGGATGAGGACTTCACATCTGAAGATCGAGTTATGTAGTAGCCATAGTATCGTATGATGTAGCCTGTTAGAGGCATAGTCTAAGGTGAACTTGAACACCTATGTAATCGTTTCAAGGAATAATATAAAACCTTCGTTTTGCTATCTGATGTGTTAAGTTGTTATGTGATTTTCTTGAATGGTGACTTGGAAAACTGCGAGACAATAATTGGGACGAGTATGAGTAGGTGTGAAAGGTAGTAGATGCATATACTACCGGAAGCACAAGAATCACGCTTGGATCAGGGAAAGTCACAAGGTTACCGAGAAGCTAGTAGTTGATTCCGTTTTGTTCAGGTATGTCATTACCATTGTTTCGGTAATGACTAAGAAGATGATTGTTATTCCGACCCTAGTGTTCATATCAAATCGAGTCCGACTATGATGAGTATGTTACGAGGTTCAGAGAACCAAGTTCGATGTAGCATCTGACTTAAGCCGGAAGATTGAAATGAAAGATAATCAAAGCGATCAGTACAGGTATCACGATAGTTGCTTGTAGCTAGAAATGCTACCTTTTAAGATATGATAAGAACATGAAGGAAGGTATAGTCTGTTCCGGAATTTGACTCTAAAAGACCTGAGTCTAAGCATTGCAACATACGATGAGAGGTCATTAGAATGTGACCCATCGGTCTATTGTGGAAGTCAAATAACAAAGTTTGAAGAAGGAGTCTCCAGTAAGGATCAAGATTGTGACCTGAAGGTCATAAGTTGGAGTCTAATGAGAGATAGGGAGCAGGTGCAAGATCGAGCACCGCCTGTAGTCAAGGAGTCTTAGAGTTTGATACTCGTTCGAAGAAACATCAAAGTTACGGTTATTACTTAGGATGAAGAGATAACGTATGGAGTCATCATGTGAGCCCTGTTTCGTTGATGATTCCGGGACGTAATCATCCTAAGGGGGAGATAATTGTAACGCCTGTAGATCTGGGCTAGTCAATTTAGAGATAATAGGGGTCAAAAACGACTTTTTGACAAAAGATTATTTAGAATAAATAATCTGAACCAAGTTGTAGAATACGTCTCAAGGGTTCCGTACATATAAAGAACGTTGAAATCCGAGTTATAACGAAGAAGTTATGGTACGTCGAAGTTTTATGGCAAAACCGGCACGACACCGGGAGAGGTAAATAGTGAATTTACGACGGAAGACTTTTTAGCCTTAGCGATCTAAACAAAAGTCGTAGAAAACGTTAAACCGAGAACATACAAAAAAGTACGCCCAAATCTGACTTCGTATGAGGAAGTTATGAATTTTCTAAGATTTGGCATAGCAGTGCACGACCCGAAACTCGAATTTTAGATCGAGCGGTTTTTGGCCTACGCGACCTAAAGGAGAATTTAAGATCTCATTAATAGAAACTCAACGGTAAAAAGACAGACGAAAACGGAGTCCGTATGTAGAAGTTATGAATTTTACGCGGACATTTAACGGTATAATCTCCTCGTACTGTTAAATTTAAGATCGGTCGAGAATTAGCCGACGGAGTCAAAATGAAAGTTGTAGATCTTATTTTTACCTACACGTAGATATAAAGAACGTGAAAAACGGAGGTCGTATGTGAAAGTTACGGATTTTAGAAGTCGGAAGTGTGCTGTGCGAAAATGGGTGATGTGGCACAATCTTGGCCATTGCTTTCTCCTCAAGTCTTGCCACTAGATGGTGACATGTGGCACCAAGTTCAGCCATTTTTCACCCTATAAATAGAACCTCTCCCACCCTCATTTTCTTCACACCTTTCCCATTCTTTCTTCTCTTTACTCTCTCTCTAGAACCTCTCTCTAGCCCCGAAACCCCCCGAAAAGCCTAGGGAACCTCCCTAGCACGAGGCGGAAGCCCCGGAGTGCTCGACGGCTCCGAGAAGAAGAGCTTTTCGGCTCGGGAACGCTGCTCCAAGCAAAGCCCGGTTTTCTATAAAACCCGCTGTAAGTGAGCTATACCTACGCTATTTTTGATATAGCTTTTATTTAATTATAGTAACGTTATTAGGAACTTATAATAAGTACTTGGGCTATTATTATGGGTTATATAAGTATTTTTTTAACGCTTATATAATAGTAATAATAGCTAGACTATTAATTAGTCTCGGCGAATAATATACTAAACTCAAGTGGTAATAATACTAGGTTTCGTCGAAGGAAATTATTTTTAAGAAGCGAAGCGCTGTCTGAGTTCGGAATCACCACCTTTTCAAGTGAGTGCATAGTTACTTTCATCTTACACATAGATATGAAGTATTTTAAATAAATTACGTGTTATGTGTGCATATTATCTGTATACTTGCTATCTATGCTGGATGAACGATTTTATACATGTTTTAAATGATTTAAACTATATATATATATATATATATATATATATATATATATATATATATATCTACGAGAATATGTTGGGTAAAACATGGGTATATGTAATAGATGGAATATGAGTTGGATGATGAGTTGAGAGGTGTTATAGACCACGAGGTAAGTGTGAGAGGTGGACGATGTGAGAAGCCTTTCCCAAATGATGGCCCCGTCATCTAGCAGAGTATGGATGACAACCACGGACTATTCTAGACAGTCCAGTGGAACACTGGCAGGCTCGCAACCTGTAGGTGTTGTGAACGATGTGTTCACCGGTGTACTCTAAAAACCCATTGACATGTATTGCGAGTGGACTCTCGAAAACGATACTGTCAATAAACGAGATAACCCTAGCAGCTGTGCTCGAAGGACAATACTGGTAGCTGCGCCTCACATAGAATGTCACAATTCTGGCAGCTGCGCCTAAGTGATAGAACTAGCAGCTGTGCTTGACAGCTGTGTCAATGACAACGATGGACTTCGTGCCGATTCCTTAGGATGATCCTTAGGAATGAATGAACGAGGAATAATTGATTCTTAGGGTAGATCCTTAAGAGTAAAGAAGATAATGGGGATGGGTAATTGGGTTGATTGTTTGATGTTTAAACATAATAATTATATTATTGTGGGTTGAAAACCCTATGTACTCACCAGGTTTCCCAACCTGACCCACTCAGTTTATTTGTATCACAGGTGTCGATATGAAGTTACATTACACTGAGAGATTAAAAAGAGATGTAGATCACTAGTGTAAATGAATGTAAGTTCTTATGCTTATGTTTCTGTATTAGCGACGACATCCCAAATTTTTTAAAATGAATAAAAATACATTTCTTCGGAAATTCTTTGATAACGTATTTATCATGTTTTTCTGGGAACAAATTCCGCAAGATTTTCATTAAAAGAAGTACTCTCATTTTTATAAAGCATAAACAAAATCGGTCTTTTCTGGCCGTGAAAATGGGGATGTCACAATATGTTTCGTTCTCCTTCCAAGCCAATGTGGGATCAGGTGCAACCCACCTTCACCCCCCATTATATGGTTTGACGTACCTGTCGAACACATCGACCCGTGCCCCAACTCTGATACCATTTGTAACATCCCCCTCAGGCACGTATCACAATATTGTCCGCTTTGGGTTCTCGACACGAAAACTTCCTAGGGGGTCACCCATCCCTGAATTGCTCTCGCCCGGGCACGCTTAGTTGCAGAGTTCTTATGGGATCTGTTGCCCTCACGGCTTTAAACGCGTTGTGATAAGGAAGATATCCACACCCCTTATAAGGAAATGTTTTGTTCTCCTTTCAAGCCGATGTAGGATCATGTGCAACTCACCTTCTAAAAATGAAAATTTTACTTTGGATTTTTGGGTCGTTACAAGTTGGTATCAGAGCCTTGGTTTGAGGGATTCGGGCATACTCTCGGGTCTGCCTGAACTCAAACTGAGAGTTTGGTGAAATTTTTTATAAAAAGAACATTTAATTTAAAGTAAAAAAATTCTAAACGAAGAAAGGGGTGTGATGCATGCAATCGGCCGAGCTCAAGTAAGTTTTCCCCAAGATACCCATACATGTTATAGTATGATATGAATTATGAATATGTGAACTGCATGCTAGATTAGGGCTAAGGAATAGAGACGACCCAAGTGGCCGTTTAGATTGAGGAATAGAGACGACCCAAGTGGCCGTTTAGATTGAGGTGGTGTAAGTGGGAGTTCAGGGAACTCCCCGCAGTTGGTCAGCATCTTCTTTTTATGCATAGCAGGTTTGTGGATGAGTCCAGACCGAGGGCTGTGTTAGAGCCTCACTACTTGTTCTTGTCTGATGAGGGTTTCAGAATTCGGAGTATGACCCGAACACCTATTGGATGTGGGTTTCGACTCAGGTACGTGGGGTTGTGATGGTTAAGGTGTGGTAAGGTCGTGGATGGTAACCATGGTCGATTTGAAGTATTCTAAGACTGTGATGGGATTGTAGCATTCACCAGACTGAAGTAGATGAGCGTGACAATGGACATAAGGGTATAAAGGAAATCAGTAGTGCCTTTGGCACGCCGGCCAGGTCTGCCGAGGAGTATTCTCTGTTTAGGATTGAGGACCATTGGGGTCCGAGGTGGAGCCAGGCCTATGTAGCCTTAGTTTGGGTGGGACCCGTGGGCAAGGCCCATGTGATTTTGGCAGATATAGGTGAGACCTGGTCGAGACCATTGGGTCAATGATTTGGATCTTAAATTGCAGAATCTGGTGGGTGGTTAGTGTGTCGCGTAGAGAGGTTTATGTTGGGTTATGAGCATTCTAACACTCCTAAGTGTACATGCAACCCTAAATACCTTGGATCTATGTTTTCTTTATTATACATACAATTATGAACATCCAAGGTATTATCCTAATCTAGCATACAAAATAATAAATATAACAAGATAGAATACATACCTCTTTGATGTAGAATGTCTTCATGAAGCTTGAGTGCCTAGTGCCCCAAGTGTGACACCTCAAATGGTTCACACAACACCAAATACACTTGGAATAACTTGAGAGAAACTTGAACACTCCTTGAAATCGTCTAGCCCTCACACTCACACATTAGTGCACGATTTCTTGAGCCATGGGATTCTTTTATATGGTGGCTATTAGGGTTACACCATGTAACTCATAACTTTACCCATTCCTTATGCTCCATGGATTTTAACCTCCATGGAGTATCCATGGGTCACCCCATGGACTTAGTCCAACATAAGGAATCTTGGATCACAAGCCCACATATATAAGAATGAATGATTTACACAATCAACCCATATATTTAATTAGTCTCCTTTTGATCACTTAATTAATTCCAAATTAATTCTTGATCAATACTAATTAAATAACCTTATTAATATATTAGAACTTATAATATATTAACCAACCTTAAGTGTTATTTCTCTCATTATAGTCTATCCAAATGCATGATGCCATGCAACCCAAATGGACCATGCCGGGTCGGGTCAAGTCTTACCAATTATAGTTATGGACTTAGACATTAATCCAACAGTCTCCCACTTGGATAAGTCTAAAACTATTATTGCGTATGACTTCAGGAACCGATCAGGAATCGTAGCTCTCAAAAGCTTCTGTCGAACTCTGACCTTGTCGATGAACTCTGACCTTTGTCAATGACTTGTCCATTAGATAAGGGATCATATATTCCTCCATTCTAGATATCATATGGACTGAGACATGGATTATCAATCATTCTCTCTGTCCATTTGTTGTTTCCCGATTTCCGATTCATGATGACTGACTGATTGAACAAATCAAATCAGTCCTGGCTTGGCCAAGCACTCACATGTATCATCTTTAAATCATCGAGGGGCCCACATATATCGCTTTCATCCCGAAGGTAAAAGGAATGGATAAACTTCGACTCATATGGCTTGTTCTACTACTTGTTGAATCATACACAAAGGCACGTTTTATAACATCGAGTTACCAATGCGTTTTCATGCAATCAATGTATAACCAACTCATAGTAACAACTCATATCTCTAGGTTTGAAGAATATAAGATATTATCGTCTCATGATCACTTGTGATAAAATCCATGAAGTGATTCAAATGAGCGCGGGTTGAATCCAATACTCAGAACTTATGAGCACTCATGAGTGTTGTAGCACCACTTTGTCCACCAACTTGGACCTCTACAAACCAACCCATGACAGTCTTGATTCATATCTACTTCCAACATATGACCGACTGTGGATGGTTTGAATAACTTAATCATTCAGGTTGAGTGACTTAGTTATTCTGGAAGTCAAAACATGCAAAGTGAAACACAAGAATAAATGAATCAAATATGGTATCAAACCCTATGAATATAAATAAACACTTTTATTTATCACCATACTGATTACTCATTATTCATTGTTTCGGTTTTATCAACTTTATACTTGAATTTAAAACAATAGTTGTCCCATGCTCCAAGCATGTACACTATGTTTTCTAAACACTAGTCATGCCATACACCAAGTATGCATACTATGTTTGTCTATGATCTTTACTTTGTAAAATAGATCAATTGAACATCACTCCAATGATCCTCTTTTCACAGTCCCAAATCCTTACTGCAAATGCAAGAATTCCAAATTCATGCCATTTACTGAAATCTGTTAGATTCTAAACTTATATGCATTGATCCTCTTAATGATTATGCACGAAGACAGAAAGACTTGACAACAATCATTACAGAGCATTCCAAAGGAGATCAGCTCCTTGGAAACATCCTTCTTTCATTAAGTTTCCTAATCTTACACAGATTGAATAATTTCTAACTTTGAAACATTTCCATATTCCATTTTGACTATCACTTCTGAACAAGAGTTGCCTCCTTATAGATTATGTCAATATGGTCCTTCCAGAATTAACATTATACTTCCAACTGTCCTTGAGCAACCAATCTTTGGTAAACCTTAGATTGTCCTCGACAATTGCTTAATCATTTTAGTCATATCCAATTCTAGACCTTTTCCCTTCATAATACCCCAAGCATTTGGAAAATATTAGAAAGGATGAATATAGCACATGTAATCGATCCTATATCCGAAGCATATGGGACACGATTCATGATGTCTCACATAAAGACTAAACCAGTCTTTTGCTATAATATTTCCATTTCAATTTTCCAAGTTCTCAAAATTCAGATTATGAAAAGGGATGCCGTAATCATAATCGAATTTTAGAACGCAAATAATGGACCCATATATAGAATTTCCTTATGTTGAGCCATTCCAACATGAAATTCATATATATATCCTTGATTAAATACGATTAAAATCTCAATCTAAGCTTTTAGAATTGAAATGAAGTATAATTTCCTCTCCCTTAATTATAGCAAAACAACTTTTTCAACCCCTGCAACCTCACGAATTGAAACTTTTGTTTTCTATAACTTGCAACCTTTGTCATAATTATCATGCTCCCACTAACATGATGATTATTAGCATAACACTTATGCTCCCACTAGCTTTGACATGTACTCAGAAATCAGCTGACTTTCTTACCAAAGTTCAGATTTCTGATACTATATTGTTTTGATAAAACTTTATCAAAATCATACACCTCTCTTAGATAGCTCACATGTGTGTCTAAACAATTTTAGAACTATGAAAAGGGATGCCGTAATCATAGTCTCAATTGTTTAGACCTTTGCCACTTCTCACAAGTCCATGTTAGTGTGCCGGTAAACCACACACGCTCCACTAACGACTTTGAGAATGCAAATATCACAATTGCTATCTAGCTAAAATCTACTTAGTGAAAGTGTTTCCTCACCATCATTTTCATGAATCGGAGAGAAACCTTATGACACTTAGATTTAATAGTGTATGTGTTCTAATCCATGTGAATTTGTCAAAACCATAATCACAAGACAAGGTTAGTGACAAATCCAAACTCATATTGATTAAACTTGTGCAATCTTAAATTCTTGCCATTTGGCAGCTCAGGTGCCTGCCATTGCTTCCAAGTAGTTGTGCAACCAATTGAGAACTCTCAGAACTCCTATGCAAAGCCAACTTGAATAGGCACAAAAATTTCAACACGATAGGTTATAAACCTCAAGTCGTGTGCTAGTGAAGGACTTTAGGTTTTATTCTTGATTAAGTCTTGAAACTTTCAAGAGCTTTAAGACTCCCACTGTCCTCTTGACATATAAGACTCCCTTGTCAAATATTCAAGAGATAGTGCAGATTCTTTATCAAGACTAACACTTTACACAATTGGCCTAAGTTGGTCTCTGTTTTATCCAAAACATCACAACTTACCAATTTCAAATGTACAAGAGTAGATAACCTTTTACTCTTACATTTGACTAGTGTTAACAAACCCTCTTTAAGATATGTCACTCAAGTTACAATCTTGGAGTATGACTCTAAGAATTGTTTTGGAACGAAGTATGACTCATCTTTTTGATTTAACCATTTCAACAATTCATGACTCCTCTTCTTAGTCATAAGAATGCACTAAGATGACTTTAGAGGACCAATTGTGATATGGTATCTTAATCATTAAGATGATCATAAACATGATACTAAAGTACTCTCCCATCTTTTCAGATTTGAGAAACTTTTATCTTTCTGTCATACTTTGATTCTTCTTATTTGTTCTGTCTCACATTGAAACTTCTCCAATGCTACAGACTTATACTTAAACTTATAAGTATAACCATATTTACTGAACTTAAGTAAATCATGACGAATAGTCTTCTTGATCTTTTGTGGTGGACTTGACCAGTGCACAAGAATGTGTACTCGATCCCTTAGTCCTTTCCTTATTCACATAAGGAATTAGTCTTAATTTTCCAAGCTGAAAGTTCTCATTCATCATACTATACAACTTGCATGATTCCAAGTTTCGGTCCAATTGAACCTTGGGTGATGAGAATCTTTCCTTATTTGGTAATATTAGACACTACCACAACCGAAAGAATCAAATCCATTTTTCCAATATTGCTATCAATGGAATCTTATAAGCAACAACTTTTCACAAATGCCATTGTAAGGATACTTAAAATAAATAAAATCAAAACCTTTTTCTTTTATTTTAAAACTTTGCGGAAAAACTTATCCTTACAATCCATATGAAAACCTTGTTGTTATCTATTCCTAAGCAATATAAATATCATAACTCTTAAGTAATAGCCCAAAATTCTGATCACCGAACCATGCGATTGAAATCCATCTTCGCGATCAGAATCAACATGTACTTAATAGAGTTAGACAATGGACTTTACCTGAAGTAGAGCCAAACTTATTGACTTTAACATCCTTAGGTAAATTTGGCAGCTTCGTAACCAATGCCCCTTCCTTTGGCAATAGTTACCTATGGGCCCTTGATAATGGGACTATCTCAGACTTCACCTCTCTCTTTACCATTGGGTCAACCGAGTTGACTATGGCCGATCCCTTTCCATTGGGAAGAGAGAGCTTTACTGGATATCCAATGTCATCATTGTCAATGTCCATAGCGTTTTAGGAAGTTGATCTTAGCAAATAGATAAGATCATTAAGGGTCTTGTCTTAGTCTGTTTCATAGGATTCCCAAAAGAACTCACTATGTGACTTAGAAAGTAGTTGAGCCACCAACTTTCTCAAGACTTTGACACCCAACTCTCCCGGCTTGTCAATATGTGACTACATCTCCAAGATGTGATCACACCTAGACCTTGCCTTGCCAATAGGGCTTGAGTGACCTTAAACTTTTTAGGAACTTGTGGGTTAGGGAGAATAATTGGAGGAGGTGAAAGAAGTATGATATCCATGGGACATCATCTTCATTTAGGAAAGCTTGTTTCAAGAGATTTGGGAAGATCATAAATGTCTAGACCAGACATCTTTTTGGGAGATATTCAAGATAGTTGATTTAAAGTCCTTAATATGACACCCAATATGAAATATTAAGGCTAGGACCCAACAAACCATTTTATAACTTAGAAGAGGGATGCCATAATCCAAGCTATAAAATATTTTAAGGTAGGTGAATGACGATTCACCAATTTCCACCATGAAAAACGAAATAATTTATTAGGTTTTAATTGGATTTGAAAGTCCTAGATCTTTGAGATTCATTGAACTGTTCAAAGGCATGTTTCAATCTCGAGTGTGCCCTTCAGGTTTTTGTGACTGGGATGCCGAGGATCACAAAACAAGGTGTGAATAACCATGCAAATATACTTGGTACCCTTAATATTTACCCCTTAATCAGTGTGCCGGTTAACCACACACGCTCCACCGATACTATGATAAATATTAAGTTACCCTTTGCCTACCTTGTTAAGTCCAGGTTAGTGTGCCGGTTAACCACACACGCTCCACTAACGACTTAAGCAAAGTGCAAAGTGTAATTTCATGGGTTAGCACCAAATTCACATTTTCCTAAGTAACTAAGATTGGGTATTAATAAGAGTTTAGTTACTTAGTATTTATCATTAATACTTTTAATGAAAGGAGAATTATAGTCCTTGTCCTACCCGTTCGGCTAACGACCCTCCACCAGTCAAGGAAGCGGTGGGTGAGAGTGGACACCCATTAAACTGCCATTTTATAGGCAGTAACCTTATACCCCCCTTATAGACCGGCTTCGTGAATGAGGCCTACTAACGGTAAGACTGACTTTACTCTTATACATATATATAAATATTATTAACTTATAATATTATAAAGTATAAGGGTTGAATTTTAACTTTTAAAATTCTAAGGGCTAACTTGGAATTAAAGTATTCATAAGTGAAAACTTTTCAAATTCCAAAACTTGAGGGCAAGTTTTGAAACTATTCAAAACTAATTAATTCCATAACTTATGAGTTTAAAGTAGTTTTAATTAAAAAAAAAAAAACTCTTCAAGTTCCATAATTTGAGGACAAGTTATGGAAGACTTTAAACTAATTAATAAAAAAAATAACTTTTTTTTATTGTAACTTATGGAACTAATTAAGGTTACACTTTTTTTTTTAATTTAATGAACAGACTATTGAACCTCCATAACTTGAGGACAAGTTATGGAGTCATAAAACCTTTTAATTAGAACTAGACTCTTCATTTTGTAACCTTTGCCAACTTTTATGAGTTTTATGATTCTTAAATGTGACTTTTCATATAACTTGAGGACAAGTTACAAAAACACACTTTGGAGTCAACTCTTAGATTAAAATGGATTGAAAACAACTATTTCACACAACTTTTCTATTAATCTAAGAACCTCATAAGAACAAGATAATTCAAATCATCAATCTTCAAGAAATTAGCATGAACATACAAACTAATACAAATCTTGAAATTATGACAATTATCTTAGAAATTGGATTAGCATGAACATTACCACATCAAAAACAAGTTTATAAGTCCAAAAACATCTTAGGGTAATGTTCCTAGTCCAATTCCAGCCAAAACAATCGAATACATGCATCCAACTCGATTTTTCAGCTACTTTTGCAAGTATAACAAGAAAACAAGCCTAGGCTCTGATACCACTGTTGGGTTATGAGCATTCTAACACTCCTAAGTGTACATGCAACCCTAAATACCTTGGATCTATGTTTTCTCTATTATACATACAATTATGAACATCCAAGGTATTATCCTAATCTAGCATACAAAATAATAAATATAACAAGATATAATACATACCTCTTTGATGTAGAATGTCTTCATGAAGCTTGAGTGCCTAGTGCCCCAAGTGTGACACCTAAAATGGTTCACACAACACCAAATACACTTGGAATAACTTGAGAGAAACTTGAACACTCCTTGAAATCGTCTAGCCCTCACACTCACACATTAGTGCACGATTTCTTGAGCCATGGGATTCTTTTATATGGTGGCTATTAGGGTTACACCATGTAACTCATAACTTTACCCATTCCTTATGCTCCATGGATTTTAACCTCCATGGAGTATCCATGGAGCACCCCATGGACTTAGTCCAACATAAGGAATCTTGGATCACAAGCCCACATATATAAGAATGAATGATTTACACAATCAACCCATATATTTAATTAGTCTCCTTTTGATCACTTAATTAATTCCAAATTAATTCTTGATCAATACTAATTAAATAACCTTATTAATATATTAGAACTTATAATATATTAACCAACCTTAAGTGTTATTTCTCTCATTATAGTCTATCCAAATGCATGATGCCATGCAACCCAAATGGACCATGCCGGGTCGGGTCAAGTCTTACCAATTATAGTTATGGACTTAGACATTAATCCAACAGTTTATGGGTTGGGTAGCCTTGTTATTAGGATCATTGAGGACCTGGTGGTTGGGCCAGGTGCGAGACTGGTAGTCTCTGCATTGGTTTGGGAACCTTTATCTCTCATTCTAGCAAGGATTGTGGTTATCAGAAGGTTTTGGGTGAGATGCAAGTGCAGATCAGTGGATCTCGGTTCATGAGTCGAGTGTCAGGTTGGTTCATGGGTAAGATCTCGAGTCAGGTATCGTGAGAGTTTCGTGCAAAATTTTCGTTTCCGTGGGTTGAGGATTGGGGCATCTATATGCCAAGGGCATCAATCGAAGGGTTCAAGGGTAATGAATGAGTTCAGTTTTGATGATAGATCAAGCTCTTGTGATTGTGACTTGGAACGGTTCTATTGGTAAAGGTCATCAAGATAAGTTAAGGCAGTGTTATTGACTTGGAACTCGAAATGTGGAGTATATTCTTATTCTGAGGCGATGCCAGGTCACTTGCAGTTAGGTTTGGATAATCTCAGAGTATATGATTTGATCATGTTGCGCAGCTCTTGTGTGAGTCTAACCATTGCAAGGATGAGCACCTACTCGAAAGATTATATGAGCCTTATGTCAAGTATAAGTGCTCTGCAGGGATATCTGGTATGTGATTCTGTTTTCTAGTGAAAACCTCAAGTTATTAGAGGATGAGTAGTTAGCTGGGAGATAAGGGAGCGAGATTCAGCTATAATGGTCCAGTGTGGGCGGTCTGTCAGTGAGCCAGACCATTCCGAGACCTCAGATTCCAGATTAAGTAAATATGATTATGTCGCAAGGAATTCGTTCATCTGCGGATTATAAGGCCCTGCGAAGGTTGGTTTCGGTTGCCTTAGGAAGGCTGGGGTATGCTTGGGATTATGGCCATGTCACTCGAGTGGTTTGGTGTGACAAGGATGATAAGGTATGATTTCGAGGACGAAATCTAATTTAAGTGGGTGAGAATTGTAACATCCTGTTTATTAAATAAATATATAGATAAAATTAATAAACAAATAGTAGCCTTAAATCCGTAATAAGTTACCAGTGTTAGCCATAAGGAGTTAAATGCTATCATTTCAGGAAGTTGGAATCCATTTTGTAACATCTGGATCATAAATGCAAAATATTTTTTAGAGGAGGGGCGGTTTGGTAAGTTTGGGAGTTTATTTGAAAAGGATCTGGTGGAGAGGGACTAATCTTGGAAATATGCTAATATGTTTGAATGGGTGTCACAGGATTAAACCCGATACCCTTCCTTACCCGTTTGAAGATGCATCACCAAAACCCTAACCCTACTCTTTATGTAGCCGCCACTTGTGACTAGCCAGTCGTCACCACCAGTCGTTCTCGTGTTTCCGATCAGCCAAAGCCTCCGAGCACCCCGCTGCTGCATCAGCTGCCGACGAAGATAACCTCGCACGTTCCTATTGCCGGTGATATCGAAGACCGACGGGAAACCGGGAATGACGCTACACCAGTTGGAGAACGGATGGGCTGGTCCGACGTCATGGTTGCTGCTGTTGTTACTCCCGGTCATGCCTCTTCTTCGCCATCTTTCTGCCCAGCAACCACGTCCGCCACCGTCGTGCGATCCTTTTCCGCTGCTTCGGTCAACATCCACTCCGAGGGAGGCTGCTGTGTGCGTTTTAGCTCGTGTGTTGCAAGTATGTGTGTATTTTGTGTTGCTGTTCGTAGTGAGTGTGCTCGTTTGGCCAGAAAACCGAGAAAACCACCATGGCTGCCAACCATGGTGGCTGCCGCCACTTCTTTTTTTCTGCCACCATCAGCCACCATGGGTCGGTGGTGTGTGTGTGTGTGTTTTGGTGTAACTTGTGTGAGATTTATGATGTGGTGTTGTATAATGTATTTTTTTGGCCGGATTAATCAAGGAAAAACCCGTCACCACCACCGTGAGGTGGTGGCTGCCACCTCATGCCGCCACCTTGGGTGGCGGTGTGAATTTGTGTGTGATTGGATTGCTATTTGGGGTACTTGGACATGTTTTGGTCTGGAATCATAACCACCATCGCGAGGTGGTGGCTGCCGCCGTGAGCCGCCGTCAACCACCACCGCCCGATGTGGCAGTGGGTGGTGTCCGGCTGTAACGCCCATGTTTCTAGGCTAGGCACTAATTGTTGGATTAGTGTCTAAGCCCGTAACTATATTTGGTATGTACTTGATCCGGTTATGCATGGTCCTTTTGGGTTGCCTTCACCAAAGCAACTTGACAAGGTAATTTAAGGAAAGAGAGAGGATATTATGGTTTATTAATATATTATAAGAATAATATATTAAAGGAGAAATCATATTTATTTAATTAGTATTAGTCATAAATTAATTATGAATTAATTTGGTGACTAAAAGAGATTAATTAAATAAAGGGGCATAAACTGTCAAATGTGTGATAGTTGAGTTTTGGGCTGGGAAACCTAATGGACTAAGGGGGAACGAAATTATGATGAGGGATCATCATATTTTCGTCCAAGGGACCTATTCCAGAAAGTTCATTGGGCTACTTGGTGGCTAAGGTATCCATTAGGGTTTAGACTGAAACCCTAGCAGCCTATAGTATAAATAGAGACCCTTGCATGCAATTTTCGGCCACTTGTTCCCAAGAGAAAACCCTAGGCCGAAAATTAGCATCCTCCTCTCTCTCAAAGTTGCCTTCTTGATTGTGTGGTGTTTGTGATCCATTAGAGGAGTTACAATTGTGACTCTAGGCTCAAGAGAAGAAGATTCAAGCTACTATTTGAAGAGGTAAACATCTAGATCTGATGTAATTAGCTAATTTCGAAATCATGTATGCTAGATTAGGGTTTATAAGTCTTGGATTCATTGCATGTACAATAGAGAAACCTAGATCCAAGCATTAGGGTTTGTATGAGCACATAGGATTGTTCTTATGCATAAAACTCATCACTAATGATGATGTAATAGTCTAGGCCAACTTTTGTAACTTGTTTTGAAATAATAAGATGTATTATTTGATTATTATGTGTTTTATGCTTAATTATTATAATTTAATGAATTAAGGATAAAAAAATAAGCGTCAAAAATAAATGTTAGACAAACCTGATATCTATGAAGAAAGTTGTAGTGGTTGAAATAAGGATTCCGGAGATATAAAGAATACCGAAATCCGAGTTATAACGAAGAAGTTATGACCTGTTGAAGTTTCGCGACAGAACCGGCATGACGCTGTGTGACGTAAAAAGTGAATTTACGATAAAGTGCTTTTTAGCCTTATCAATCTAAACGAAAGTCGTAGTGTTCGTTAAACCAAGAGCGTGCATAAAAAGAATGCCCAAATCTGACTTCGTATGAGGAAGTTATGATTTTTCTAAGTTTCAGCTTAGCAGTAGACAACTAAAAACTTGAATTTTAGATCGAGTGATTTTTAGCTGACACAAACTAAACGAGAATCGAATGTCTCGTCAACAGTAGTACAACGGTAAAAAGACAGACGAAAACGGACGTCGAATGAAGAAGTTATGAATTTTTAACGGATTTTCTTGTCCCGGTCTGTTAAAAATAATAATATTAAAAATAAATTCAAAATTAGTGAACGGAGTCTAAACGAAAATTGTAGAGTATAATATCGCCTACGCGTGCATATAAAGAACGTTGAAAACGGAGATTGTATGCGAAAGTTATGAATTTTTGAAGTTTGGGGCACAAAAACCGAGAATTTTCGCGTGCTAGGCTCGGAGTCGGCCACGTAGCACCTTCGCATGTGAGACGCGTGTCCGGTCTGTGGCATGACCGAAGCGAGCCACGTCGCCCTTCCCTTGCGAGCCGCCCCGTGTCCGAGCATGGTGAGTCATCCGAAGCGCAGGTCCAGTCCGAAGCCAACGCGTGTCCTCGCCTTCGCTGCTGACGCGTGTCTCGGTCTCGCATCCGATTCATGTCTCTTCTCCCTTCGGTACAAGCCCTCGCAGGGTATAAAAGGGAGGTGCGAACCCTCCCGGTTTTGGTTAGAATTTTGCACACTTTTTCACTTTAAACATTCTTTCAAGTTATTTTACATCCCCCGAAGCCCCTGTATCATACCTAACACCCGAAGAACGTCCCGAAGTAGCCGAAGACCCCGAGAAATTTATCTTTTCGGTTTGAAGCTCAACCCTCGCAAGGCCCGGTTTTCATTAAATCTCTCGGTTTCATCGGAAACGATCGTTTTAAGAAACGAAGTGCTGCCCGATTATCGTTAAATCAAGTGAGTGTATAGTCACTTTCATCTTACACATAGATATGAAATATTTTCTATAAAATACGTGCTATGTGTAATTATATTGTTTGTTTATTTGAGATGGGTGTTAAATAAATGTTTTATACAAGTTTTAAATTGTATATGCATTTTTATCTACAAATCTGTTGGGTAAAACATGGGTAGATGAAATAGTTGATGTGTGTTAAAATGATGAGAGGCCTCGATATTGTTATTGTTTCAGTCATCTAGCGGAATATAGATGACGACCACTGACTTTTCTAGACAGTCCAGTGGAACGCTAGCAGGCTCGTAACCTGTAGGTGTTTGTGAACTTAGTGTTCAATGGTATAATCCATCCCCCACATGGTTGCCTTATTTGACATAAATTGCTGAGGAATCCCTAAAGCAGTGTTGTCACCCTGATGAAAATCCTTAGGCTAGGTACCTTATGATAAGTGTTTAGGGACGTAAAGTGAGGATAACGGGAACGGGTAATCAGGGTTATTGTTGTTTGATGAAATTAATAAATTTATTGTTGGTTGATGAAATTAATAAACTTATTATTATTGGTGGGTTGAAAACCCTATATGCTCACCAGGCTCCCAAGCCTGACCCACTCAGCTTTTTATATTACAGGTAGTGGACCCAGAGCATAGTTAGATGATGACAAGGGATTTTTGGATTATAGGTCAGTAGTTGCAAATAACTGTTGTAAGGCTTATAATATACTGTTTATGCTTTTGGTCTGTATCGGAACATGACATCCCAAGGTTTTGTTATATAATGAAAATATATTTCTTTTAGAAATGTTTTGATAAATTTTTATTATATTTTGTTTTGGGAACAAATTCCGCAACATCTTTTGGAAGATTACTCTGATTTTATTTTAAAAGCATAAACTAAATCGGTCTTTTCTGGCCGAGAAATTTGGGAATGTCACAGTTGGTATCAGAGCATTAGTTTAAGCGAACTAGGAATTTGTAGGATTTCTAGACTTAAACTTAGAATGCTAAGTGATGATCGAGAGATGAGTGTCTACCATATTATAGACACGAGCACTAGTATATTTTAGGAAATATGCCTAAAATACTTTTATGTGCTAAATGTTATATGTTTGCCATATATGCCATTATTTGTTCGGATCTATGGTCTGTTGCCTACCGGATCTGGAAACCTTATGTGTTTAGGATTCTAAGCGTACGATTACGATATTAGAACTAGCATGTAACGTTTCGGAGTGATAAGGAGAATTTAAATATCTATCGTGAATAAAGATCTAAATTTGCCTAA
This sequence comes from Lactuca virosa, assembly GCF_052849685.1. Lineage (NCBI taxonomy): Eukaryota > Viridiplantae > Streptophyta > Magnoliopsida > Asterales > Asteraceae > Lactuca > Lactuca virosa. Next base: position 22,911,697 of record NC_136431.1, on the reverse strand, counting down.
TTTGGTGTATAGATCAAAATGGCAAGAACCCGAAGTGGAGCTGGAAATGCAAATAGAAATCAGCAACCTCAACCCCAAGTGATGGAACCGGTGCCAATAGTAGAAGCTGCACCAAAACCAATTACAATGGCTGGAGTACAAGCCATGATTCGGGCTATGATGGCCGAACAAAGGGAAGAAATGAGGCAACTATTGTTGAACAATAGGGATGAACCCTCAATGCCCGACAAACAACCTAAACTGAATGACAGACAGTCAGAAGAAGGGGACGATAGTAGGACTGTCGGTCAAGCGGAACCCCCAGTGGCAGAAAGGAATGACCCGGAAGGGAAAATCAACAGAGATGGGCGCATGTATAAGAATTTCTTGGGCGCCAAACCGCCAAGTCTTGCCGGAAGCCCAAAACCTGTTGAGATTATGGACTGGATCTCCGAAATGGAGATGGTATTTGAAAGCTGCAACTGTAGCGACAAGCAGAAAACTGTTTTTGCGGTCAGACAACTGAAGACTGGAGTTTTTGTTGGATTAATGTCTAAGTCCATAACTATATTTGGTATGTACTTGACCCGACCCGACATGGTCCATTTGGGTTGCACTTCACCGGCACAATTTATATGGATAGTCTTTTGAGAATAGTATATTTATGATTTATATTAATATATTATAAGTTCTAATATATTAATATGGAATCATATTATTTAATTAGTATTGATCAAGAATTAATTTAGAATTAATTAAGTGATCAAAAAGAGCTAATTAAATATGGACTCTTATATATATGGAATGGGCCAAGTTCATTTAGGTTGGGCTAAGCTTTCATGGATGGTCCATGGAGCTTTTAACCCATGGATCCTATGTAAATGAAAGGTCATGGGTATTAGGGTTTACATGGATGTAACCCTAATCCTCCATAATATATAAAGGGGTCCTTGGCTCACAAAATTGGCACAAGTGTGTGAAAATAAGAGTGGGCCGATTTTAGTATGCATACATATTCTCTCAAGTTCTTCCAAGGTGTTTTGGTGATTTGTGATTCCATTTGAGGCTTCTACACTATTGGGGTTAAGCTCTTAAAGCTTGAAGACATCAAGCTACATCAAAAGGTATGTCATCTAACTAGAACTTTGTAGTATAGGTGCTTCATAATATGCTAGTTAGGATGAAACCTTGGAATAGTTAATATTTGCATGTATAATAGAGAAAACATAGATCCAAGGTTTATAGGGTTGCATGTACACCATAGAAGTGTTAGAATGCTCAAAACCCAACAGTGGTATCAGAGCCATGGGTTGTTTTCTGTTATATTGATGCAAATGTTTATTTTCAAGTTGGAAAAAAAAAGAAAAAAAAACATGACGTTTGTCAAATTTTAAGATAATTACTTGTTTTGTGAAAAACGAATTATTTGTAAAATTTGAATCATTTGTTATATGAGTTGAATTAGGTCAAATTTAGTAAAAGATAAAATGATATGATTATTTTATTAGTTTTAAAAGTTTGATCTAAATGTTTTAAGGAGTTATATATTTTGTCATAAAATTTTGGAGCTCAAAAGTTTTTTTTTAAAGTTGTGATCTTAAGGGTTTTTGAAACTTCCATAAGTTATGGATATGAAAGTTTTTTTTAAAAAAAAAAAAATTTGATTCAAAGTTTTTATGGAGTTATAAAATTTGGTATTAATGTTTTAAAGAATTCCATAACTTGTTCTTAAGTTATGGAACATGGAAAGTTTCATCATAAAACACCATTAATTCCATAAGTTATGGAATCCAAAGGTTTTCAAGAATTACAAAACTTGCCCTCAAGTTTTGGAATTTGAGAAAAGTTTTTTATGAAAAAAAAGAATTGAATTCTAAAACTCTTGGGTTCATAACTTAAACAATTAATTAAATGGTTTTAATTTTGAGTTTAATAATTGGAATTATGATGTTTTGTTGAATAGTTCAAATTAACTCTTATGGACTTTATTAATAGTTAATTAAAGCGTTTAATTAAAAGAGTATTATTAAATCCATAAATATATGGTTTGAGTTTAATTAAATTAAAAGTCTAGTTTAATTAATAGATTAAACCACCAAGTATTTTAAATGTCTAAAATACACCCTTATACTATTATAATATTAAAAGTTTAATATATTATATGTATAAGAGCAAGTCGTCTTACCATTAGTAGGCCTCATTCACGAAGCCGGTCTATAAGGGGGGTGTAAGGTTACTGCCTATAAAATGGCAGTTTAGTGGGTGTCCACTCTCACTCACCGCTTCCTTGACCGGTGGAGGGTCGTTAGCCGAACAGGTAGGACAAGGACTATAATTCTCCCTTCATTATAAGTATAATGATAAATACTAAGTAACTAAACACTTATAAATTCCCAATCTTAGTTACTTAGGAAAATGTGAATAAGGTGCTAATCCATGAAATTACACTTTGCACTTTGTTTAAGCTGTTAGTGGAGCGTGTGTGGTTAACCGGCACACTAACCTGGACTTAACAAGGTAGGCAAAGGGTAACTTAATGTTTATCATAGTATCGTTGGAGCGTGTGTGGTTAACCGGCACATCGATTGAGGGGTAAATATTAAGGGTACCAAGTATATTTGCATGGTTACTTCACACCTTGTTTTGTGATCCTCGGCATCCCAGTCACAAAACCTGAAGGGCACACTCGAGATTGAAACATGCCATTGAAAAGTTCAATGAATCTCAAAAGAATCTAGGAGTTTCAAAACCAATTAAAACCTAATAATACATTTCGTTTATCTTGGTGGAAATTGGTGAATCGTCATTCACCTACCTTCAAATATTTTATAGCTTGGATGACGGCATCCCTCTTCCAAGTTATAATATAGTTTGGTGGGTCCTAGCCTTAATATATCATATTGGGTGTTATATTAAGGACTTAAATCAACTTTACGTGAATTTCTCCCATTGTTGATGCCTGGTTTAGACAACAATGATCTTCCCAAACCAAGTTTTCCTAATGAATATGACTTCCCGAGTTTGGCTCATGGAAGTCATACTTCTCTTCCTCCACCTCCTCCAATTATTCTCCCTAACCCACAAGTTCAAGGCCACTCAAGCCCTAATGGCAAGCAAGGTCTATGTGTGATCACATCTTAGAGATGAAGTCACATATTGACAAGCCGGGAGAGTTGGGTGTCAAAGTCTTGAGAAAGTTGGATGTTCAATCACTTTCTAAGTCACATAGTGAGTTCCTTTGGGACTACTATGAAACAGACTATGGCATGAACCTTAATGATCATATCTATTTGCTTGGTGCTGCTGAATCAGCAATGATTTGGAACGATAGTAAAGCAAATTTGATTAGAAGATCAACTTCCCAAAAACTTAATGGACAGTGACAATGGTGACACTGGAAATCCAGAAAAAGCATTCTCTTCCCAATGGAAAGGGATTGGCCATAGTCAACCCGGTTGACCAAATGGTAAAGAGAAAGGCTAAGTCTGAGATAGTCCCATTACCAAAGGGTCCATATGTTTATTTTGCCAAAGGAAGGGGAGTTGATTGCAAAGCTGCCAAATTTACCTAAGGATGTTAAAGTCAATAAGTTTGACTCTACATCAGGTAGAGCCCATTATCTAACTCTGTTAAGTTCTATTCTGAGATCCTCATTACATGATGTGACTGGGTCACATGTTGATGTTTTAAGAATCAAAGAATAGAGAGAAATCTTAAAGGAAGTATATGCTGATTCTGATCGCGAAGGTGGATTTCGATCGCATCAGAATTTTGAGCAGTTGCTTAAGAAGTTATGATATATATTGCTAAGAAATAGATAACAACAATTTTCCATATGGATTGTAAGGATAAGTTTTTCCGCAAAGTTTTAAAATAAAAGAAAATTGTTTAATTTTATTTATTTGAAGTATCCTTAAAATGGCATTTGTGGAAAATTGTTGCTTATATGATTCCACTGACACCAATATTGGAAAATGGATTTGATTCTTTCATTTGTGGTAGTGTCTAAATTTACCAAATCAGGAAAGTTCGTCATCACCCAAGTTTCAATTGGACCGAAACTTGGAATCATGCAAGTTGAATAGTATGATGAATGAGAACTTTCAAGCATTGGAAAATCAAGACTAATTACTTGTTCACATGGATGTGTGAGTCAAGTGAAGGACTAAAGGGATCGAGTACACATTCTTGTGCACTGGTCATGTCCACCACAAAGCTCGTTAAGACTATTTGATTTACTAAAGTTTAGTAAATATGGTTATACTTACAAGTTTAAGTATAATTCTGAAACATTGGAAAAGTCTCAATGTATGGCAGAACGAATGGGAAGAATCAAATTAGGCAGAAAGATAAAAGTTTCTCAAATCTGAAAAGATGGGAGAGTACTTTAGTATCATGTTTGTGATCATCTTAATGATTTAGAAATCATATCACAATTAGTCCTCTAAAGGTCGTCTTAGTGCATTCTTATGACTAAGAAGAGGAGTCATGAATTGTTGAAATGGTTAGATCAGGAAGATGAGTCATACTTCGTTCCAAAACAATTCTTAGAGTCATACTCCAAGATTGTAACTTGAGTGACATATCTTAAAGAAAGGTTTAAAACACTTGTCAAATGTAAGAGTAAAAGTGTCCTACTCTTGTACATTTGAAATTGGTAAGTTGTGATGTTTTGGATAAAACAAAGACCAACTAAGGCCAATTGTGTGAAGTGTTTGTCTTGATAAAGAATCCGCACTATCTCTTGAATATTTGGCAAGATAGTCTTATATGTCAAGAGGATAGTGGGAGTCTTAAAGATCCTAAAAAGAATTTCAAGAACTAATCAAGAATAAAACCTGAGGTTCTTCACTAGAACACGACTTGAGGTTTATAACCTATCGTGTTGACATATTCTGTGCCAATTCCAGTTAAAGTTGGATTTGCATAGGAGTTCTGAAAGTTCTCAATTGGTTGCATAACAACTTGGAAGCAATGGCAGACCCTGTACTGCCAGGTGGCAAGAAGTTAAGATTGCATAAGTTCAGTCCATATGAGTTTGGATTTGTCATTATCCTTGTCTTGTGACTATGGTTTTGACGATTCACATGGATAAGAATACATACACCATAAAATCTAAGGGTCATAAGGTTTCTCTCCGATTCATGAAAATGATGGTGAGGAAACACTTCCACCAAGTAGATTTGAAGCAGATGGCAAAAGGTCTAAACAATTGAGACCATGATTACGACATCCCTTTTCATAGTTCTGAAATTGTTTAGACACACATGCATACTATCTAAGGAAAGGTGTATGATTTTGATAAAGTTTTATCAAAGCATCTCGTATCAGAAATCTGAACTTTGGTAAGAAAGTCAATAAATTATTGATTTCTAGAAGTCCAGCTGATTTCTGAGTACATGTCAAAGCTAGTGGGAGCATAAGTGTTATGCTAATAATCATCATGTTAGTGGGAGCATGATAATTATTGTTAGTGTTGCGAGTTAGCAATGTTAATTATAGAAAACAAAAGTTTCAATTCGTGAGGCTGCAGGGATTGAAAAAGTTGTTTTGCTATAATTAAGGGAGATGATATACTTCATTTCAGTTCTAAAGGCTTAGATTGAGACCTTAATCATCTTTAGTCAAGAATATATATATGAATTTCATGTTGGATTGGTTCAACTTAAGGAAATTCTATATATTGCGTTCTCAAAATTCGATTATGATTACGACATCCCTCTTCATAGTCAAATTTTGAAAACATGGCAAATAAAAATATTGTAGCAAAAGACTGGTCTAGAATCATGTCTTTATGTGAGACATCATGAATCGTGTACCATTTGCTTTGGGTACAGGATCGATTGCATGTGCTATAATATTTGTCATTTCTAAATTTTTCCAAATGCCCAGAGGCATTAAGAAGGGAAAAGGTCTAGAATTGGATATGACTAAAATGATTAAGCAATTGTCGAGGACAATCTGAGGTTTACCAAAGATTGGTTGCTCAGGGACAGTTGGAAGTATAGTGCTAATTTTGGAAGGACCATATTGACATATTCTGAAAAGAGGCATCTCTTATTCAGAAGTGATAGTCAAAATGAGAATATGGAGTTGTCTCCATAGGTGGAAGTTATCTATGTAAGATTAGAAAACTTAATGCAAGAAGCATGTCCAAAGCAATGTACTTTGAATATGAGACTTAGTTTCCATGGAGTTGATCTCCATTGGAATACCTTATAATGACTGTTGACAAGTCTTTGTGACTTTGTACATATTCATTACAGGAGGGTCAGTGCATATAAGTTTAAAATCTAAACAGATTTCGATAAATGATAGGAATTTGAAATTCTCACATTTTTCGATAAGGATTTGGGAGTGTGAAATTAGAATCATTGAAATTATGTTCAATTGGTTTATTTCACAAAGTAAGGATCATAGAAAAACATAGAGTGCATACTTGGTGTATGGCAAAGCTATTGTTTAAGAAAAACATAGTGTACATGCTTGGAGCATGGGACAACTAGTGTTTTTAACTCAAGTATAAAGTTGATAAAACCGAAACAATGAATAATGAGTAATCAGTATGGTGATAAATAAAAGTGTTTATTTATATTCATAGGGTTTGATACCATATTTGATTCATTTATTCTTGTGTTTCACTTTACATGTTTTGACTTCCAGAATAACTAAGTCGCTCTTCCTGAATGATTAAGTTATTCAAACCATCCACAGTCGGTCATATGTTGGAAGTAGATATGAATCAAGACTGTCATGGGTTGGTTTGTAGAGGTCCAAGTTGGTGGACAAAGTGGTGCTACAACATTCATGAGTGCTCATAAGTTCTGAGTATTGGATTCAACCCGTGCTCATTTGAATCACTTCATGGATTTTATCACGAGTGATCATGAGACGATAATATCTTATATTCTTCAAACCTAGAGATATGAGTTGTTACTATGAGTTGGTTATACATTGATTGCACGAAAACGCATTTGGTAACTCGATGTTATAAAACGTGCCTTTGTGTATGATTCAACAAGTAGTAGAACAAGCCATATGAGTCGAAGTTTATCCATTCCTTTTACCTTCGGGATAAAAGCGATATATGTGGGCCCCTCGATGATTTAGCGATGACACATGTGAGTGCTTGGCCAAGCCAGGACTGATTTGATTTGTTGAATCAGTCAGTCATCATAAATCGAAAATCGGGAAACAACAAATGGACAGAGAGAATGATTATAATCCATGTCTCAGTCCATATGATATCTAGAATGGAGGAATATATGATCCCTTATCTAATGGACAAGTCATTGACAAGGTCAGAGTTCGACAGCGGCTTTAAGAGCTACGATTGCCAGTTAGGTTTTGAAGTCATACTCAATAATAGTTTTAGACTTATCCAAGTGGGAGACTGTTGGATTAATGTCTAAGTCCATAACTATATTTGGTATGTACTTGACCCGACCCGGTATGGTCCATTTGGGTTGCACTTCACCGGCACAATTTATATGGATAGTCTTTTGAGAATAGTATATTTATGATTTATATTAATATATTATAAGTTCTAATATATTAATATGGAATCATATTATTTAATTAGTATTGATCAAGAATTAATTTAGAATTAATTAAGTGATCAAAAAGAACTAATTAAATATGGACTCTTATATATATGGAATGGGCCAAGTTCATTTAGGTTGGGCTAAGCTTTCGTGGATGGTCCATGGAGCTTTTAACCCATGGATCCTATGTAAATGAAAGGTCATGGGTATTAGGGTTTACATGGATGTAACCCTAATCCTCCATAATATATAAAGGGGTCCTTGGCTCACAAAATTGGCACAAGTGTGTGAAAATAAGAGTGGGCCGATTTTAGTGTGCATACATATTCTCTCAAGTTCTTCCAAGGTGTTTTGGTGATTTGTGATTCCATTTGAGGCTTCCACACTATTGGGGCTAAGCTCTTAAAGCTTGAAGACATCAAGCTACATCAAAAGGTATGTCATCTAACTAGAACTTTGTAGTATAGGTGCTTCATAATATGCTAGTTAGGATGAAACCTTGGAATAGTTAATATTTGCATGTATAATAGAGAAAACATAGATCCAAGGTTTATAGGGTTGCATGTACACCATAGGAGTGTTAGAATGCTCAAAACCCAACAATTTTAAGTTGGTGGAAGCTATTGGCAGACACAATTCCACATGGAGAAGCCCTGAAAATGTCTTGGGAAATGTTCTTGGAGCAGTTAAAGATGCAGTACTGCTCAGAGATAGATCTGATAGATCTAAACAATGAATTTCAGAACTTGAAGAAAGGGAAAATGAGCATAGACGACTATGCTACTGTATTTACCAAAAAGATGAAGTTATTTCCATACTTAGTGCCAACTGAACTCTCAAAAAATGAGAGGTTCGCAAACGGACTGCCAGCCGACTTTGGCCCAACGATCAAGATGGCAGCTACTCTGAAGACAGCTGTCCGAGCAACTAAAAATGTGGAAACCCAGTTAAAATAAAAGGGTCAAGAGAGGGCAGAGGTTGGTGAGAAAAGAAAGTTCGATGGATCTTCGAGGTCCAACAAGAAAAGTAAATTCTCGAAGTCTGGTTCGAGGAAATTCGGAGGAGGAGCCGAAGCGAAGTGGTGTGATAAGTGTAATAAGAAACATGTTGGAAAATGAAACCCTAATTGACCTAAAAACTTAACCATTGGACTAATTGGCACGCAATTGGATTATAAACCCTAATTAGGGTTTAGAAAACCCTAATTTTGGATTCGTTAGTTTTGGAATTGTCGGGACCCGCATTTTGGACCATTGGATTGGAATTATGAATTAAGCCCGACCACATTGTATTATTGACCTAGTAGAGTGATGGGCTTAATGGATTAAGTCCTTAATGGGTTAAGTGTTCTTGATTAACCCTAATCGTCATTTTATGTGAAAACCCTAATTGTGTTGGGTTTTGAGTTGGGCTTTTCTATTGGGCTTAGATGTTTGGAATCTTGATGTGCCATCTAAGAACAAGTATATGGACTAGGATATTTGGATGGGCTTTAGGGTAAGGCCCATGTGAGGGGTTTGGGCCCAATTTGGAAAATTGGGCCATATGTTGGGCCTTGGTTCATTGTTTGGCTTTTGGGCATTCAGAGTGTGTATTTGGGCCTTGGGCTAGGATCAAGCTAGGTTGGGGGTAAAGTAGTCTTTTTACCCCAATCATTGACTTATGGTTATGTATTAGAACCCAATTATAAATTGGGTGTTGTTTTGATGTTGACAATTCGGGAATCTGTCATCCAGCAACTAGCGTTTTATACGCGGGACTTTAGTAGTGCGAGGTGAGTTGTCTTCCCGGTATCAGTGGGTTGAAGGCACCAATGTCGGCCCACTTATTGTTGTGTATAGTGAGATGATTATCTTTGTGATATGTAACGCCCGTGTTTCTAGGCCAGACATTAATGATGGTGTAACAGTCTAGGTTAACCTTTGTAACTCGTTTTGAAATAATAAGAATGTATTATTTGAGTATTATGTGTTTATTGCTTAATTGTGTGATTTAAATGAATTAAGGATAAAAATAAGCGATAAAGTAAAATATTAGATAAGCCCGATATCTATGAAGGAAGTTGTAGTGGTTGTGGCAAAGTTTCCGAATATATAAAGAATGCCGAAATCCGAGTTATAACGAAGAAGTTATGACCTGTCGAAGTTTCGCGACAGAACCGGTACGACACTGCGTGACGTAAATAGTGAATTTACGATAGAGCGATATTTACCCTTAGTGATCTAAACGAGAGTCGTAGAATAAGTTAAACCGAGAGCGTGCATAAGAAGAACGTCTAAATCTGACTTCGTATGAGGAAGTTATGATTTTTCGAAGTTTCGACTTAGCGGTATGCAACCCAAAGTTCGAATATGAGATCGAGTGGTTTCTAGCCAAAACAATCTAAACGAGAATCGAAGATCTCGTCGATAGTAGTCCAGCGGTAAAAAGACAGCCGGAAACGGATGCAGATGAAGAAGTTATGAATTTCTAACGGAGTTTTCCTGTCCCGGCCTACTAAAAATAATATAATAAAAGTTAAATTCAAAATTAGCCGACGGAGTCTAAACGAGAGTTGTAGAGCATAATCGCGCCTAAGCATGGATATAAAGAACGTCGAAAACGGAGCTCGTATGCGAAAGATATGAATTTCTGAAGTTCGGGGCACGAACTTCAACCCCTGTGTCAGAGCTCACGACGTGAGCACAGTGGCTCACGACGTGAGCACAGTGGCTCACGACGTGAGCAGGTGATGGACACCTTCCAGGGCAAGTGGCCATGACGAACGCAGTGACATATTCGAGCTCACGACGTGAGCATAGTTTCTCAGCCCTATAAATAGAAGTTCAAGGGGTACCCGAGTTTGGTTGTTCCTTTTTCACTCTCTCACTCCCGATACTCTCTAGCCGTATTGAAGTACCCCCGAAGCCCCGGTATCATCCCGAGACCCGAAGCGAGTCCCGAAGCTCTGAAGATCCCGAGAAGAAAAGAGTTTCCGAGCCGAAGCTCTGCCCGCGAGAAGCCCGGTGTGTGAAGAGATCACAGTTTCACCAAAAAATACTGCTTTAAGAGCCGTAGTGCTGTCCGAGCATCATCTTATCAAGTGAGTGCATAGTCCCTTTCATATACACGATTTTAATACAAGTATTGATGAACGTATTAGATCTATGATATGAGTAAGTGTGTAGTTGCTTTCTATAACACACGTATATGGAATATACTCTATGAAATACGTGCTATGTGATTATATATACTATTTGTTATGTGGTATGAGTATTGAATGAATATGTTATACAGGTTTTAAGTTGTATGTAAACAAGTATATTTTATCTACAAATATGTTGGGTAGAACATGGGTAGATAGTGATGTGTGATGAAATAAAAATGATGAGAGGCCTCGATGTGATTGTGATCTAGTCGTCCAGCAGAATATGGATGACGAACACAGACTTTTCTAGACAGTTCAGTGGAACGCTGGCAGGCTCATAACCTGTAGGTGTAGTGAGATTGGGTGTTCATTTGCTGTATTATATCCCCCTCATGGTTGCCTTAGGACATTCATTGCCGAGGAAACCCCTTTGCAGTAGTGTCCGTCCCGATGAAAAATCCTAGACTAGGTCCCTTGTGATAGTTGTTGTTTTAGGGACGTAAAGTGAGGATAACGGGAATGGGTAATCTGGTTATTGTTGGTTGATGAAATTAAATATAATTATTTATTGTGGGTTGAAAACCCTATATGCTCACCAGGCTCCCAAGCCTGACCCACTCGGTGTCTTTGTATTACAGGTAGTGGCGCGAGAGCATAAGTTGGAGAACTTGTGAAGATGTTTTTGTTTATAGACCAGTAGTTGTATATAACTGTGTAAGGTCTATGTTTTATTGTTTATGCTTTTGTGTCTGTGTCGGAACATGACCTCCCGAGTTTTGATATATAATGAAAATACATTTCTTTAAGAAATGCTTTGATAAACCTTATTTTATCATGTATTGTTTTGGGTACAAATTCCGCAACTCTTTTAAATCAATGGATTTACTCTGAAATTATTTTAAAAGCATAAATGAAACCGGTCTTTCTGGCCGTGAATTTGGGGATGTCACGGTTGGTATCAGAGCATTAGTTTAAGCGAACTAGGAATTTGTAGGATTTCTAGACTTAAACTTAGAATGCTAAGTGAAGATTGTGGGGTGAGTGTCTGTTGTACTTTAGACGCGAGCACTAGTTTATTTTAGGAAAGTTGCCTAAAATGCTTTTATGTGCTAAATGTTATATGTTTGCCATATCTGATATTATTTGTTCGGATCTACGATTTGTTGCCACCGGATCTGGAAACCTTATGTGTTTAGGGTTCTAAGCGTAGGACGACGATATTAGAACTAGCATGTAAGCGTTTCGGAGTGATAATGATGATTTGATTATCTATCGTGATTGAGGATCTAAATTCACCTTATTCGGTTTGTAGATCAACGATGGCAAGAACAAGAAGCGGAGTTGGAAACGTGAACAAAAACAGGAATCAACCACCTGTAATTGAGCAAATACTTGTTGTAGCAGCAGCACCGGAGCCAATGACAATGGCTGGTGTACAATTGATGATTCAAACGATGTTGGACCGTCAGATGGAAGAAACGAGACGTCTGCTTCAGCAGAATCGTGAAGAACTTTCAATACAAGTTGAAGAGCCCGAAGTGAATGGAGGGCCGTCGGATGGAGGAAACTTCAGTGGGATTGTTGGTCAAGCGAACCCACTGTTAGCTAGACAAAACCACCAGGAGGGGGGAATTGATGGACTTAGATGTAAGTACAAAGACTTTTTGACTTGCAAACCATCGACCTTCACTGGAAAGGAGGATCCGATCGGAGTTATGGATTGGATCTCGGAAATGGAGCTAGCCTGCATGACGTGTGGCTGCAGAGGCAAGTTGCATACCACTTTCGCAGTACGTCAGTTTAGGGGTGGACCTGTTCGTTGGTGGAACACTCTGGGGAAGACCCTAAGCCCTAATGAGCCACTGCAACTGACTTGGGCAGAGTTCTTGGTGCAATTCAAGCGCAAGTTCTGCTCGGCCCAAAATCTGCTATAGTTGGAGAACAAGTTTCTGACATTGAAAAAAGGCAGCATGTCAGTTGATTAATACACCAATGCCTTTACAGACAAAATGGAGTTTTCTTTGCGCATCGTCCCATATGAGCTGACAAAAGTTGACCGGTACGCGAAGGGACTCCCATGGGAGTACGCGGTGCCAGTACGTCAAGCACCTACTCTGGAGGCAGCTATTTGGGCTGCCAAGTCTGTTGAGGACATGATCAAGGGAAGAACCGCCAGCAAAGTTGAAGTTGGTGAAAAGAGAAGGTTTGAAGGAACTTCAGGTTCCAGCAAGAAAAGCAAATTTTCGAAGTCTGATTCGAAAAAATTTGGAGGAGGAAAAGGGGGCGAATCGAAATGGTGTGAAAAGTCCAAGAAAAAGCACTCTGGGAAATGTAGTGAGGAAGTAACTTGCTACAAGTGTGGAAAGACGGGGCATTATGCCAACGAGTGTCCGTCCAACAAGAGAGTGTGTTTTGGATGTAACGAAGAGGGGCACATTTTGAAAGATTGTCCTAAAAAGAAGGAGGCAGTAAGACCCAATATTCCGCCAAAGCCGAAGGCGAGAGCCTTTCAGATGACACTTGAGGATGCGAAAGAGGAAGCTGATGTCGCTTCAGATACCTTTCTCGTAAACAAATTTCCTGCCCAAATTTTATTTGATTCTGGAGCCAACTACTCCTTTATTTCGCATGAACTTGGTAGAAAACTAGCTTTGCCTGTCGATAGACTAGATAATGCTTTATTAGTCGAAGTTGCTAGTGGCAAGTTTATACCTGTTATCCATCTTATGAAAAACATCTTAATTGATTTGAATGGGAATAAGTTCCACGAGGAATTATTGCCTATTGAGTTAAATGGTTTCGACATTGTGCTGGGAATGGATTGGCTTAGCGCTAATGATGCCAAAATACTGTGTAAGAAGAAGATTGTAAAAGTAAACCCGCCAGGGAAAGAGTCATTTATGGTGTATGGGGACAAACACATAGTAAATTCTGGGATTATTTCTCTAATGAAAGCCAGAAAGTGTTTGGCCAAAGGATGTACATCATATTTGGCATTCGTGATTGATGCAAATAAGGAGAAAAAGGAGATGCAGAGCATTCCTGTCGTGTGTGATTATCCGGAAGTATTTCCCAAAGATCTTCCTGGATTACCGCCTGATCGACAAGTAGAATTTCGTATCGACTTGTTTCCAGGAACCACGCCAATAGCAAAAGCACCGTACTGATTAGCACCAACAGAGATGAAGGAGCTAATGATGCAACTTCAGGAGTTATTGGACAAAGGTTTCATTAGACCTAGTTCATCACCCTGGGGAGCTCCGGTGTTATTCGTAAAGAAAAAGGATGAGAGTATGAGGATGTGCATTGATTACAGAGAGCTGAATAAGGCAACGATAAAGAATAGATATCCATTGGCAAGGATTGGTGACCTGTTCAATAAGCTACAAGGTTCAAGCTATTTCTCAAAGATCGATCTTAGGTCAGGATATCATCAGCTGAAGGTGAGAGAGTAGGATATCGAGAAGACTGCATTCAGAACACGATATGGACACTACGGGTTTTTGGTTATGTCGTTTGGACTAACCAATGCTCCAGCAACATTCATGGATTTAATGAACAGGGTTTGTAAACCGTTCCTTGATAAATCTGTGATAGTGTTCATAGATGATATTCTGATTTACTCGAAAAGCCAAGAGGAGCATGACAGACACTTGCGAGAAGTGTTAGAAGTCTTGAAGAAGGAGAAGTTGTATGCAAAGTTCTCCAAATGTGATTTTTGGATTCGAGAAGTCCAGTTCTTGGGTCACGTGGTCAACCAAGAAGGGATAATGGTTGATCCAGCAAAGATTGAAGTTGTGGTGAAGTGGGAACAACCGAAAAGTACCACGGAGATCCGAAGCTTTTTAGAATTAGCTGGATATTACCGAAGGTTTATCCAAGGCTTTTATTCGATCGCTACTCCATTAACAGCTTTGACTCACAAAGGAGCTACTTATGCTTGGAGTGATAAGCACAAAGAAGCATTCGAGTTGCTAAAGAGGAAGCTATGTGAGGCACCGATTCTTTCTCTACCTGACGGAGTTGAGGACTTCGTTGTCTTTAGCGATGCGTCTGGTGTTGGTTTGGGTTGTGTTTTGACCCAAAGAGAAAAGGTGATAGCATATGCGTCTCGACAGCTGAAAGAGCATGAAAAGAACTACCCCACTCATGATCTGGAGTTGGCAGCGGTAGTATTTGCTCTAAAGATATGGAGGCATTACCTCTATGACACGAGGTGCAAACTTTTCACTGATCATAAGAGTCTCCAATATCTCTTTAATCAGAAGGAATTAAATATGAGGCAACGACGCTGGCTAGAGTTACTCAAGGACTACGACTGTGAGATACTTTACCACCCCAGTAAAGCAAATGTTGTTGCTGATGCTCTCAGTCGGAAAGTCAATCTTGAAAGAAAAAGGCCAAGAGCGTTGAGAATAGAAGTTGTCTCGACAATTGTGGAGAGTATAAAGAAAGCTCGAGAAGAAGCTTTTAAGAAGAATGACCGAAAGGGAGAAAGTTTGGGCAAAAAGTTAGTGTTCGGTACAAACAGTCACGGACTGAAGGTATTCCAAGATTGAATTTGGGTGCCTAAGTCAGGAGGAGTAAGAGATCTTCTGATGGAAGAAGCTCACAAAACCATGTACTCGATACATCCCGGTAGCACTAAAATGTATAGGGACCTAAAACCCTATTAATGGTGGCTGACGATGAAGCTCGATATTGCGAAGTATGTGGCCGAGTGTGTGACATGTGCTAGAGTTAAGGCACAACATCAAAAACCATATGGGAGTTTAGAAACTTTACCTGTACCTATGGGTAAGTGAGAAGACATTGCTATGGATTTTGTCACTAAACTGCCCAGAACAAAGAATGGTCACGACATGATTTGGGTGGTCGTGGATCGCTTCACTAAGAGTGCGCAATTCATAGCTGCCAATGAGAAATGGTCTATGGATAAGCTTGTGAATTCTTACGTGAAGGAAATTGTGAGGCTTCACGGTGTTCCCTTAATGATTGTATCGGATCGTGACAGTCGTTTCACGTCAAGGTTTTGGAAAAGTCTACAAGAGGAATTGGGTACCAAGTTGTGTTTGAGTACAACTTACCATCCACAGACTGATGGGCAGAGCGAACGAACGATACAAACGCTTGAAGATATGTTGAGGGCATGTACCATGGAATTCCAAGGCAACTGGGATGAACATTTTCCTTTGGTAGAATTTTCCTACAATAATAGTTTCCACTCGAGCATTAAGATGGCACCTTATCAAGCTTTGTACGAACAGAAGTGTCGTACGCCGTCTTGTTGGCTTGAGGCTGGAGAAAAGCAGTTTATGGGACCCGAAATAGTCCATCAAACTGCTGAAAAGTTAAAAATAATTAGGGAGAGACTGTTAGCGGCTCAGGATCGTCAAAAGAGCTATGCTGACAACAAGCGAAGACTGATGACTTTTGAAGTTGGAGATTCGGTTTTGCTTAAAGTCTCATCGTGGAAGGGACTTATAAGGTATGGTAAAAGGGGAAAGTTAAGTCCAAGGTTTATTGGACCGTTTAAAGTTCTTCAGAGGATTGGGAACCAAGCTTACAAGCTCGAATTACCTAAGGGGGAGAGAATTGTAACGCCCGTCTTTCTAGGCTAGGCATTAATGATGGTGTAACAGTCTAGGTTAACCTTTGTAACTCGTTTTGAAATAATAAGAATGTATTATTTGACTATTATGTGTTTATTGCTTAATTGTGTGATTTAAATGAATTAAGGATAAAAATAAGCGATAAAGTAAAATATTAGATAAGCCCGATATCTATGAAGGAAGTTGTAGTGGTCGTGGCAAGGTTTCCGAATATATAAAGAATGCCGAAATCCGAGTTATAACGAAGAAGTTATAACCTGTCGAAGTTTCGTAGAATAAGTTAAACCGAGAGTGTGCATAAGAAGAACATCTAAATCTGACTTCGTATGAGGAAGTTATGATTCTTTGAAGTTTCGACTTAGCGGTATGCAGCCCAAAGTTCGAATATGAGATCGAGTGGTTTCTAGCCAAAACAATCTAAACGAGAATCGAAGATCTCGTCGATAGTAGTCCAGCGGTAAAAAGACAGCCGCAAACGGATGTCAGATGAAGAAGTTATGAATTTCTAACGGAGTTTTCCTGTCCCGGCCTACTAAAAATAATATAATAAAAGTTAAATCAAAATTAGCCGATGGAGTCTAAACGAGAGTTGTAGAGCATAATCTCGCCTACGCATGGATATAAAGAACGTAGAAAACGGAGCTCGTATGCGAAAGATATGAATTTCTGAAGTTCGGGGCATGAACTTCAACCCCTGTGTCAGAGCTCACGACGTGAGCACAATGGCTCACGATGTAAGCAGGTGATGGACACCTTCCAGGGCAAGTGGCCATGACGAACGTAGTGACATATTCGAGCTCACGACGTGAGCATAGTTTCTCAGCCGTATAAATAGAAGTTCAAGGGGCAGCCGGGTTTGGTTGTTCCTTTTTCACTCTCTCACTCCCGATACTCTCTCTAGCCGTATTGAAGTACCCCCGAAGCCCCGGTATCATCCCAAGACCCGAAGCGAGTCCCAAAGCTCCGAAGATCCCCAGAAGAAAAGAGTTTCCGAGCCGAAGCTCTGCCCGCGAGAAGCCCGGTGTGTGAAGAGATCACAGTTTCACCAAAAAATACTGCTTTAAGAGCCGTAGTGCTGTCCGAGCATCATCTTATCAAGTGAGTGCATAGTCCCTTTCATATACACGATTTTAATACAAGTATTGATGAACGTATTAGATCTATGATATGAGTAAGTGTGTAGTTGCTTTCTATAACACACGTATATGGAATATACTCTATGAAATACGTGCTATGTGATTATATATACTATTTGTTATGTGGTATGAGTATTGAATGAATATGTTATACAGGTTTTAAGCTGTATGTAAACAAGTATATTTTATCTACAAATATGTTGGGTAGAACATGGGTAGATAGTGATGTGTGATGAAATAAAAATGATGAGAGGCCTCGATGTGATTGTGATCTAGTCGTCCAGCAGAATATGGATGACGACCACGGACTTTTCTAGACAGTTTAGTGGAACACTGGCATGCTCATAACCTGTAGGTGTAGTGAACTTGGGTGTTCATTTGCTGTATTCTATCCCCCTCATGGTTGCCTTAGGACATTCATTGCTGAGGAAACCCCTTTGCAGTAGTGTCCGTCCCGATGAAAAATCCTAGACTAGGTCCCTTGTGATAGTTGTTGTTTTAGGGACGTAAAGTGAGGATAACGGGAATGGGTAATCGGGTTATTGTTGGTTGGTGAAATTAAATATAATTATTTATTGTGGGTTGAAAACCCTATATGTTCACCAGGCTCCCAAGCCTGACCCACTCAGTGTCTTTGTATTACAGGTAGTGGCGCGAGAGCATAAGTTGGAGAACTTGTGAAGATGTTTTTGTTTATAGACCAGTAGTTGTATATAACTGTGTAAGGTCTATGTTTTATTGTTTATGCTTTTGTGTCTGTATCGGAACATGCCATCCCGAGTTTTGTTATATAATGAAAATACATTTCTTTAAGAAATGCTTTGATAAACCTTATTTTATCATGTATTGTTTTGGGTACAAATTCCGCAACTCTTTTAAATCAATGGATTTACTCTGAAATTATTTTAAAAGCATAAATGAAACCGGTCTTTTCTGGCCGAAATTTGGGGATGTCACATGATAATTGTTTGGTATGCCACTATCTGTTGTGACTTATATGCTTGTATGCTATGATATTATGTGGTAGTGTTAGGGGTGAAATAGACCCCGTAACCGGTTGAAAGAGACCGAAGGGGTAGGCCAGCACCCAGATATGCTCGGTAGTATCCGGTTGAAAGAGACCAAAGGGTAGGCCAGCACCCATATATGCTCAGCAGTACCGGTTGAATGAGATCGAAGGGATTGAAATATACCCAGTACCAGTTGAAAGATACCGAAGAGGTTGAAATATACCCAGTACCAGTTGAAAGAGACCGAAGGGGTTGAAATATACCCAGTACCGGTTGAAAGAGACCGAAGGGGTTGCAAGCACCCATATATGCTTGATTGTTATGTATGTATGGTTTGTGATATGTTGGGGGAAGTCACTAAGCTTTGTGCTTACGGCTTTCAGTCTTGTTTCAGGTACTCCAGTTTTCAAATAAAAGAGCTCGGGATGATCGCAGCGCATACACCCGTGTTTTCCGCAATATATGATCTTTGGGATTAGACTCTGATATTTGTTTTAATTGAAATGTTTTTCAATGCTTTGAACAAAGCTCCATTAGTGTTTTGGTTATAATAAAAACAAAATTTTAACTTGGGATTTTTTGGTCGTTACAAATATAAATTAATTACTTGGGGTAATTTGCGAGAATGCATGCTATACGTGGTTGAGATGTTTTGTCATAAATTATTGTGACAAATTTCACAAAAAATCAATAAGAACATTGGTGGGTATTCGATGGTCTTGTGGTCATGTGGGTGGGAGGGAATTTGGAACAAAGAAGATGTCTTTGTAGGTGTGGAGTACGTTGGCGATGGTGAGGTCAACGTGATGAAGGTCATGTGTAGGGGAGGTTGGTGTATGAGGTTGGAACTGGAAGTAAAGGGAATGGAGGGAGGCGAGACTTTTTTGTTGGATGAGGGATTGAATATCTGTAGTGGAGACTGTCGTGGAAATGGGCTCTCCTATAAGAGTAATTGTATTGGGCCCATGGTGTAAGGTTATTTGGGGTATAGAAAAATCTGCCATAATGGGGCCCAAAGTACTAAGCCATGCCTGTAACGACCCAAAAATCAAGGGTAAAAATTTCATTTTTAATATAGCTAAAACATTGATACCATTTGTTTCGAACATTTCAAATCATCATTAAGTAAAACATTTATCAGAGTTTATCCCAAAATCATTCATTGCGGAAATCATAGGTGTGTGCACTGCGATCAATCCGAGCCCTCCTTTTTTCAAATCGATGATACCTGAAACCAAAACTGTAAACCGTAAGCACAAAGCTTAGTGAGTTTCCTAGAGCATACCCCACACAATCCACATAACCACATAATACATACTAGCCATAACAACTACATAAACCATATCAATCATATAAGCCATGCATACATAAACCTGTAAGGATGCCGTGGGCTCCCCCCAGGGTCTTACACCTTCGTGCCATGGGCTACCCCACATGGTCTTTACCTGGGAATGCCATGGGCTACCCCACATGTTCTTATATCCAACTGCCACGGGCTCCCCCCGGGGTCTTCCATGCAAATATCACAAAGACAACTAGCATATCACACATCACATAAACAACTAGTATAACACATACCACATAAACAACTAGTATACTACATATCACATAAACAATGCATATAAACATATAAGGATGCCGTGGTCTCCCCCCAGGGTCTTATACCATCGTGCCATGGGCTACCCCACATGGTATTTACCTGGGAATGCCATGGGCTCCACCACATGGTCTTATATCCAATTGCCATGGGCTACCCCACGTGGTCTTTACCTAGGAATGCCATGGGCTCCCTCACATGGTCTTATATCTAATTGTCATGGGCTACCCCACATGGTCTTTCATGCAAATATCACATAGACAACAACATAGCATATAGCATATAACTAACTGGCATACCACATATCTCTATATCAACTAGTGTACCACCTAATACAAAATGGACTGGCCTTGGTGCCTTCGACCCATTGGTATGGTGAGGAGACTCACCTCGCACTGCTGAAGTCTCGCGGATGCAACTCCAGCTGTTGGTTGACAGGTTCCCAAACTACCAACATCAAACAATACCCAATTAATAATTGGGTTCCAAGCCCAAGGTCCAACTCACACTCCAAGGCCCAATATTCAAGTAATGGGCCAAAGCCCAACATGTGGCCCAATTTTCCAAATTGGGCCCAGACCTTTACATAATCTTATTCAAAGGCCCAACCATTTAGTCCAGTCCAACATTTGGCATTTCTAATGGCCTAATATCTCATAATCATGACGACCCAATTATGGCCCATCTATGGCCCAATTTTCCAAATTGGGCCCAACCCCCTTACATGGGCCTTACCCTAAAGCCCATTAAATTATTCTAGTCCATTTTATTGTTCTTGGATGGCCTAATATTGTCCTAATCGCCAAAGCCCAATAGAAAGGCCCAATATAAAGCCCAAGGAAATTAGGGTTTCACATAAAATGACAATTAGGGTTAAGTGTTTCTCACTTAACCCATTAAGGACTTAATCTATTAAGTCCATCACTCTTCTAAATAAATCATATGGTGTGATTGGGTGTAATTCACAATTCCATTCCAATTGTCCAAATGTGGGTCCCGATAAGTCTAAGCCCAAAATTCCAAAATTAGGGTTTTCTAACCCAATCATAACCCAATAGGCCCAAAAGTTAAGTCCTTAGATCCATTAGGGTTCATTAGGCCCATTAGGGTTTCACTAGGCCCACTAGGGTTTCATTAGGCCCATTTAGTCCATGCATCCCAACGAGTCAAACACAACAAGCACACCGCCACCCGACACGGCGGCTGGTGGCGGCAGCCACCACCTCACGGTGGTGGCCGGCGGTGGCGAGTGGCGGCAACTACCATGGCAGCCATGGCGGTTTTTCCTTGAGTTTCTCTGTTCAGCCACAACACACGTACACGCTCTTGGAACACAGCATCACCAGTTTATGCACTCAATCGGCGAACTTGTGGCGGCACATGGTGGTTGGAGATGACAGCCACCACCTCACGGTGGTGGTGGTGGCGAGTTATCTTGCTTCCCTGCCCAAAATAACGCACATACTCCACTATTAGCTCTGAAAACAACCTATAACAGCGTACACACACATTCAGCCACCTACAAGGTGGCATAACATCGTCGGAAAGCCACTGAATGGCGACCAACGGCGGTTACGACCCCAAACAGCTAAAAGGGATGAAGGGGATGAAAGATGTGACAATCCGAAATTTTTATCTTATACACTTATTCAAATCAATGAAGGTTAGACTCGTTTTTGCTATTTTCTAGCACTATTTAGAGTCAATTAGAGTGTTTAAAACCTAGTATAATCAAGGTAAGAGTCGTGGGATGAGTTTTGAGAGTGTAACAACTTGGAAATGAGCCAAACACTCCAACATATGGAGTGTGCGGCCACACACTTGTGTGTACGGCCACACACAAGAGTGTGCGGCCACACACCCATCCCAACCGCACACTCTCCCATATATATACTACACTTGTCATTTTTGAACACTTTTCCACTTCTTCAAAGCTAGAACTCGAAATCCTCTCAAGTATCATCCAAATCTTCATCTTGATCTTCATAAAAGGTAGTAATCCTTCCTTTTATTTGTTGATATACGACCCTAACTAGCCTTTTCCCTTGGTTTGATCCGTGAAAACATCCATTTTAGTCAAGAACACCAAGAACACGCACTAGTTTTGGACCTTAAACACCCTTTCAAGCCTCTATAACGTGTATACACTTATCATAACTTGTTGTATGGTAAGAACACTTGATGATATGCTAGAAAAACATGATTTTATCATGTTCATAAAGGGTGTGCGGCCGCACACATCATGGTGGCCGCACACACCCTTTTTAGGTCCAAAAATGGCAATAAACTTCTTATAAGGCTAAAGCATGAAGTAAGAAACCTTCCTAGATGAGTCCTAAAGCCTCAAAATACGTTTTGGCACATTCCATAGGGAGTGTGCGGCCGCACACACACCCTGGCCGCACACACACAAATAGTGTGTATTTTGACCATACACTCCCTTGTATAGCCATATACCCCTTATATACAATCATATATGGTTGTAACACTTCAAAATAAGTGTTTACTAGTCCCTAAGGTGGTTAAAAGTCACTAATTAGTTGTTATAAGCACTAATTATATTCATATATGTATCATTATATGTTAAATAGGATCTGTGTGTGTGCTCAAGTCTTCACTTGCCACTTAGCATCCTATACAATCCGTTCATCCAAACCACTCACTACAGGTGAGTTCATACCCCTTAATTAACCTTTTAAATGTTTTTAAATGCTTTTATGGGGGGATACAAGTTGAACTATTATAGTTATTATATCAATCACATGCGATTAATAACTACCAAACAAGTGGATTTCTTACTTTTCAAACTGTGTTACCAAACTGTTTTACTTCAAACTGTCTTACAAACTCTTTTACATGTTAAATACTTTTACTTAAACTCTTTTAACTTATATTCTGTGTATCTATATAGATATAGTTATATAAGTAGGATTGAAAGGACTTAGGACTGATAGCTCACCTTACTTCCTGTTCCTTGTTTGGTTGTGGACTTAGGGTATTCAGGTTATTTGTCCGAAGGTCGTTTGAATCCTAGTTATATATCATGTATATGTGTGTAGATATAAAAGGTTACTTCTTTCATTCAGTTCAATGCCTTTGGGTAGCAAAGGTATACAAACATGTTCATATACACAAACAACATTACTAGTAAACTATAATAGGTATAGTTTAGGAAGATACTATTACTAGAACAATGAAACATACAATGAGTCAGTTCATTCATGAGTAATACATAGTGATGAGAAACAAACATAATACATAGTGATGAGAAACAAACATAATACATAGTGATGAGAAACAAACATGATACACAGTGATGAGAAACAAAACATACAGGCTAGACAGAGAAAGAACACACAATACAGCTAGCACATACATATACATATACATATACATTACTTACAGTTATGTGAGCCACTTAACGGGGGCATGGCACTACCTGTCATGACCCGTTTTGTATCCAGAATCTCCTTAAATGGGGAGCGTATGAGTTTGTGTATAGATCTATACTGGATTGACTATCCTACACCTTGCTGCTCGCTACAGTGGGACTTGCAAGTCTACGGGTGCCAAACGTCATTTCTTACGACGTCTTACATCGTCGTTTTACTATAGAGTCGGTAGCAGGATACAGGCCGATCACATGGTACTTTAAATAACAAATAGTTTAAAGTAATTAGTACAGCAGTAGTTACTTAATACAACACTACAGTACTATATCATTTTCCCTTTACATTTACTTTGTGATATTCACACAATAAACAATAATGTAGAAACTATATTTTTGGTTAATGATAGTCAGACTTGGGAAAATACACAATCTTACAAGAGTCACACACACAGATACTAGATGCCTTGGTAGAAGGCTACTTTTAGTAGGAAACATAGGGTTTTCTAGGAGAGTTCAAACAATTACAAACTTTTACAAACTTATAAACATCTTACAAATGCTTTCATACAAATACAGACACAAATATACTTATGATCTCACCAGCTTTAAAGCTGATAAACTCTTTCAAAATAACTTGTATTCTCAGGTCACCAGTAGACAGGTACCGGTGCCAGATTTTGAGAAGATGGAGCTCGTTCAAGACTCATCTTTTATTTTGATGTATACTTTTGGTGTCTATATAACTTGACAGAACACACTTGTATGAAATAATATTATTAATGCAATGGATGATGTTGTTGCTTATTTACTACTTTACATTGTTGTGATACTGAACATGACGTCCTCCACCCCCGAACGTTTCCGTCGTTCCGGTTTTGGGGTGTGACAGATTGGTATCAGAGCATTGTTTATAGTGAATCGAGTGTATCAACCCATAAAAGATATACGAACTATAAACACAGCGAGATTAAAATACTCTGATAAAGAGTTTATACTTTTAAATAATAAAATATTTAACTAAGTATACATACCTGCATTCATACTAAAATCAGTGTCACTAGGACAGAACAAAAGTATTACGATTGTTGGACATCACAAGTAGACTTAGAGACATATGGTCAACCCTGGGAAGATGTAGCCTGATCAACTACATTATCCGAGGAGTGATTAGCATGTGCCTAAGTGTGGTTGTGAGGTTGCAACAAGTCTAAAAACTTACCAACACTACTACAACAAGAACAGTAGAACATAACATAAACTTAAAATACTATAGGAGTATTTTGTGTTACTTTAATTACTTATCTGAGAACTAAAGGTCTTTATTAGTATATCAATAGTTGATGAGTGGATACGCTAAGGTTATATGTGTCTAGGATATCATAGACTTAGAATCTGTGATCTTTGCTTTACTTCCTGTTCCTTGTTTGGTTGTGGACTTAGAGTTAGGGTCACTTATTCGAAGGTCTATCCTGTCTTGGTTACATATGGCTGGTATGAACTATGAAAATGTTGAATTAACTGATAAAGATCATCTTATAATTATCTAATTAGTTCGTCTATTTAGTTATTTCTTTATCCCTTTCCTCGCATAGATTTTATGGGTGATTCCATATCCCCGGAGACCCGTACTACCCCAACAACGGCAATGCAGGATGGTTGGGAGAAGAGCCAGAAGACGATCACCCAATCCCTTTGGATGATCACGAAGCTGAAGGCTTTTCTGATGGTTCTGACTCGGAGCCAGAAGTCAACAACCTACCCCCAGCTGCTCAAGACCCAAACCTGAATCCTCGTCCAGCATTTCAAGGACTCACACCTCTGTGGGCCAGAAACTTGAATAGATGGAGTCAGGAACAGGGTCAACCCATTCCCTACAATGGAGACAGAAGCTACTACAACCTCACCGAGGGAGGTTCAGCTGATAGGGTCCTACCCATCATGGTTCGTAGGATTGCTCGAAACACAGAGCAGGGTCACGCAGCTATCGACCGAGTCGTGGAGATTGACGCCAACTCTGGCGTTAACACCGTCCGCATTCGCCAACTTGAGTCTGCTCATGAAAGGACTCAAGTACGTAATGCAGTTCTGCAGAGAGAACTTGCTGAAACCCAAGTTGAAGTCAGGGAACTTCGAGCTCAGCAAGCAAGATCTGATAGGCGCGTAAGGGACATAGAACGTCTTTTGTCGGAATCAAGAACTCACTCTAGTAGTTCTCGTCGCCGTTAGAGTCTCATCGACTTCTCTTTGGATATAACCTAGTTCATGTAAAAACTCTAGTCTAATTTCCTATCTTCGTAAATCTTAGACCTGTTAGGTCTTGATTAGGTTGTAGTCTGTCAAAGTTGTCCCATCTTGGTTGATATAAGACCTACCTCTAGGTCATTTTTCCCGAACTCATTACATCTATAATTTCAGTATTATTGACAGATATCTAATCTCATGGAAATTGTATCCAAATGCTTTCGTTTACAATCAATCGTGTTATTCATTTGTGATGTTGGACTATGGAGAGTTAGTCCATGGGTCATCCTCATCAATTTTCCTATCAAATTCTTATCAATACCTTCATGTTTCTAATCTTATAGTTGAAAATGCCTCCTCGTAAATCTACAAGACGCAATCCTCCTGCACCAACACCACCTGCTCCTCAATTCGACACGGCAACCCTGAATGTTGTTGTAGCTGCGGCTGTGGCTACATCCATGGCACAATATCATTCTTCTGGTTCCACTGGAGGAGGAACCCCTGTCCTATCTACTCATGGTGAAATCCATGTGCGCTCCAGAGAGTGCTCCTACAAAGACTTCACAAACTGTAAGCCATTGTCCTTTAAGGGGACTGGCGGAGTCATTTCCCTATCGCAATGGTTCGAAAAGACGGAGTCGGTCTTTGAGATCTACTCATGCCCAGAGGGAAGCAAGGTCAAGTTTGCTGCTTGCACCTTCGAGTCAAAAGTCCTGACATGGTGGAATAGCCATGTCAAGTCACTATCTCTTATAGTGGCAAATTCTATGGGCTGGGAAGCTCTGAGAGAGCTAATGGTTGAGGAGTACTGCCCGAGGGGCGAAATCCAAAAGCTGGAGGAAGAACTGTGGAGCCTAACCATGAAGGGCTCCAACATAGTCTCCTATACCGCCAGGTTCTGTGAAATGGTGGCCCTCTGTCCCAACATGGTTCATACAGAGGGGGAAAAGATTGAAAGATACATATGGGGGCTGGTACCTCCATTCCAGGGAAATGTTTTGGCTTCAAACCCCACTACATTCGATAGTGCCAAGCGATTGGCACAGCGGCTTATAGACCATGGGGTTCGTACCCCGGCCGCAACAACAACCCTGGCCATCTCAGAACCCGCCAGAACCGCTGATTCCAAGCGGAAGTTTTGGGATGACAAGAGAAAGACAAAGGCTACCAAAAAGCAGCAGGTCGTGGCAGTTCATGCTGCGATAGCACCTGCCGCTGCTGCTCCGGTAAAGCAATACGCTGGAAGTTTGCCTAAGTGCAACAAGTACAACTTCCACCACGTAGGAGCCTGCCGGGAAATGCAGTGTTTGAACTGCAACAGGAAGGGGCACACTACCCGTTTCTGCAATGCTCCGGCTAGGCCAATCACCCAAATCCCCGGCGCTGGTGTGAGCCAAACTTGCTACGGTTGTGGCGAGGTGGGCCACTACAAAAGGAACTGCCCGAAGGTAGGGAATGCCGGTGGAGTGGCAAGAGTTCTGGCCATAGGCCACGAGGAAGCGGTTGCCGACCCCACAGTGGTCACTAGTACGTTTCTCCTCGATAACTCTTATGCATGCATTCTGTTTGATAGTGGAACGGAGAAGAGTTTCGTGAACCAAAACTTTGCTCATTTACTTAAGCAAAAATCACGAACACTTAAAGAACCGTTCACTGTAGAAATGGCTAATGGAAAGACAGAGAGCACTAGCAGTATATACATAGGGTGTACACTAACTTTAGATAGCCATTCATTTTCAATCGATCTCATGCCGGTCTCAATTAAAAGTTTCGACGTCATTATCGGCATGGATTGGTTGAGTCTTCATCGTGCCGACATCATGTGTTACGAAAAGGCTGTACGCCTTAATCTGCCGTCTGGCGAAACTCTAGTAGTATATGGCGACAAACCCGACACGAACCTTCGTATCATCTCGAGCATTCAAGCTCAGAACTTCTTGCGAAAGGAATGTCGCACATTCCTTGCTCATGTGGTCGATGTAAGCCAAGAAACGAAAGACATTCAGAACATTCCAGTAGTACGCGACTTTCCCGACATCTTTCCAGAAGAACTCCCAGGTTTACCTCCGCAACGTCAAGTCGAGTTCAGAATCGACTTAGTTCCAGGGGCTACCCCCGTAGCCAAATCGCCCTATCGTCTAGCACCTGCAGAGATGCAAGAACTGTCCTGTCAACTTAACGAACTGCTCAGCAAGGGCTTTATAAGACCAAGCTTCTCACCCTGGGGAGCTCCAGTCTTGTTCGTCAAGAAGAAAGACAGATCGTTTCGTATGTGCATCGACCACAGGGAGCTCAACAAACTGACCATCAAAAATCGTTATCCTTTGCCTCGGATTGACGATTTATTCGATCAACTTCAAGGGGCGAACTTCTTTTCAAAAATCGACTTAAGATCTGGATATCACCAACTACGAGTGCTAGGGGAGGATGTTCCGAAGACAGCCTTCCGAACTCGTTATGGGAACTACGAATTCGTAGTGATGTCGTTCGGATTAACAAACGCGCCCGCAGTATTCATGGATTTAATGAATAGGGTGTGTCGTCTTTACTTGGATCAGTTCTTCATCGTCTTCATCGATGACATACTTATCTACTCTCGTAGTACGGAGGAACATAGTCAACATCTGCGACTAGTCTTAGAAACATTACGTTCGGAGAAGCTCTATGCGAAATTCTCAAAGTGCGAATTTTGGATCCGAAGAGTCAAATTCTTAGGGCACGTGGTTAGCGAAGAGGGAATACACGTGGACCCTTCCAAAATTAAAGCCGATGAGAGCTGGTCAGCACCGAAGACGCCTACAGAAATTCGTCAATTTCTAGGCCTCGCTGGCTACTATCGCAGGTTCATTCAGAACTTCTCCTGCATTGTGAAACCTCTTACAACACTGACCCAGAAGGGCGTGGCCTTTGACTGGGAAGAGAAGCAGGAGAGAGCGTTCCAAACGCTCAAGCGAGCCTTGTGCACCGCACCAATACTATCCCTCCCCGAAGGGATAGAAGACTTCGTTGTCTATTGCGATGCGTCAAATCAAGGACTCGGATGTGTTCTGATGCAGCGAGGTAAGGTCATCGCCTATGCCTCGAGACAGCTGAAGACACATGAGGTCAACTACTACCCACGATCTTGAGCTAGGAGCAGTTGTGTTTGCTCTGAAGATCTGGAGACACTACCTGTATGGTACAAAAAGCACAATCTTTACAGACCACAAAAGCCTACAACATATATTCGACCAGAAAGAGCTCAACATGAGACAACGACGGTGGGTCGAGCTACTCAGTGATTACGAATGCAAAATTCGTTATCATCCGGGTAAAGCCAACGTAGTAGCTGACGCCTTAAGTCGGAAAGAATATTTTGGTCGTAGAGTCAAATCATTGACTATGAATATCCATTCGCACTTGTCCACACAAATTAAGGAGGCTCAGCTCGACGCTTTGAAACCTGAAAATGTGGCGGGTGAATCCTTGAGAGGGATGGATAAGAACTTGGAGGTTAAGGGTGGTGGAGCTTATTATTTCATGGAGCGGATCTGGACCCCGAAACTTGGTGGTTTCAGAGACTTGGTCATGAACGAGGCGCACAACACTCGTTATTCCGTCCACCCAGGTTCAGATAAGATGTATCTGGATCTTAAAAAGCTATACTGGTGGCCTAACATGAAAGCAGAGATTGCTACCTTCGTGAGTAAATGCCTTACTTGCGCCAAGGTCAAGGTCGAATACCAGAAGCCCTCCGGTCTACTACAACAGCCAGAGATACCGGAATGGAAGTGGGAGCGGATCACTATGGATTTCATAACCAAGTTGCCCAAGACAACGGGTGGACTTGATACCATATGGGTCATCGTCGATAGATTGACCAAGTCCGCACACTTCCTGCCCATCAAGGAAACAGACAAGATGGAGAAGCTTACAAGAACTTACTGTTGGAGATAGTGTCTAAGTCCATAACTATATTTGGTATGTACTTGACCCGACCCGGCATGGTCCATTTGGGTTGCACTTCACCCGAACAATTTACGGATAATCTTTTGAGAATAGTATAAGTTATGATTTATTAATATATTATAAGTTCTAATATATTAATATAAAATCATATTATTTAATTTTAATTAGTGTTGATCTATAATTAATTTAGAATTAATTTAGAGATCAAAAGTATGACTAATTAAATATGGGCTCTTGTATTTATATAGTGTGTGCTAATGCTTATTTGGAATGGGCTAGGCTTGCATGGAAAGTCCATGGATACTCCATGGAGCTTTAACCCATGGATCTCATGGAAATGAAAAGACATGGGTATTAGGGTTTACATGGATGTAACCCTAATCCACCACACTATATAAAGGAGGCTTTGGTTCTTGAAATAATACTAGTTGATGTGTGTAAACCAAGAGGGCCGATTTCAAGAAGTTTGTCACTATTCTCTCAAGTTTCCAAGTTTGTGGTGATTTGTGACTTCCATTTGAGGCATCCACATTATTGGTGCTAGGCTCTCAAACTCCAAGCAATCAACTACTACTACAAGGTAAGTAATTCTACTAGTTTTATTTGATTCAAGTATCCCATGCCATGCTAGTTAGGATAAGAACCTTGGAAAAATAATTATTTGCATGTATCTTAGTCAAACATAGATCCAAGGTTTCTAGGGTTGCATGTACATCATAGGAGTGTTAGAATGCTCAAAACCCATCAGTGGTAACAGAGACTGGTTTGTTTATTTGATACTTGATGCAAGAAAAAAAAAACTTGAAAATCCAAGTTTTGTTCAAAAGCTCGTATCAAAATTTCAAGTTTTGTATATGTACTTACGATTCTTGAAATTTTTGATATGAACACTCATAAACATATGAGTTTAGAAGATCATAGAAATTATGTGCTAATAATTGATTAGATTAATTCTTGATCTTTATGTATTTTAATGGAGTCCATAACTAGTTCTTAAGTTATGGATAACCAAAAGTCACATTTATAAATAACCATTAAAAGAACACATAGGTTACAAAAATGAAGAGTCTTCATTTTTAATAACCATTAACTCATAAGTTATGAGAAATGAAAAGTTTTGAAAGTTTACAAAACTTGCCCTCGAGTTTTGGAACATGTAAAGTCATATTAAAAATTTTAGTTCCAACCCCTAGAATTTTAAAAGTTAAAATTCAACCCTTATACTTTATAATATTATAAGTTTAATAATATTTATATATGTATAATATCAAGTCGTCTTACCGCTAGTACGCCTCATTCACGAAGCCGGTCTATAAGGGGGGTATAAGGTTGTTGCCTATAAAATGGCAACTTAATGGGTGTCCACTCTCACCCACCGCTTCCTTGATCGGTGGAGGGTCGTTAGCCGAACGGGTAGGACAAGGAC
This sequence comes from Lactuca virosa, assembly GCF_052849685.1. Taxonomy (NCBI): domain Eukaryota; kingdom Viridiplantae; phylum Streptophyta; class Magnoliopsida; order Asterales; family Asteraceae; genus Lactuca; species Lactuca virosa. The sequence goes on along the minus strand of NC_136431.1, from coordinate 22,880,683 downwards.
TTATAAATTCTCATTAAAAGTATAATGATAATACTAAAGTAACTAAACTTTATTGAATTCCCAATCTTAGTTATTTTAGGAAAATGTTAATAAGGTGCTAATCCATGAAATTACACTTTACACTTTGTTTAAGTCGTTAGTGGAGCGTGTGTGGTTAACCGGCACACTAACTTGAACTTAACAAGGTAGGTAAAGGGTGACTTAATGTTTATCATAGTATCGATGGAGCGTGTGTGGTTAACCGGCACATCGATTGAGGGGTAATACATTAAGGGTACCAAGTAATTTGCATGGTTACTTCACACCTTGTTTTGTGATCCTCGGCATCCCAGTCACAAAACTTGAAGGGCACACTCGAGATTGAAACATGTCATTGAAGAAAGTTCAATGAATCTCAAAGAATCTAAAAGTTTCTAAACCAATTAAAACCTAATTAAATATTTCGTTTTTCATGGTTGAAATTGGTGAATCGTCATTCACCTACCTTCAAATATCTTATAGCTTAGATTACGGCATCCCTCTTCTAAGTTATAAAATATTGTGTTGGGTCCTAGCCTTAATATTACATTTGGGTGTTTTGTTAAGGACTATCTCTATATCTAATCTAATCTATTCCCTCTTCTTTTCAGATGTCTTCCAATAACAATGCTTCTGGCTCAAACCCTACTAGCTCCTTCTCTCTCATGAATCTTTGTGGGAGAATTATCTTTGATGGGTCCAACTTTACAGATTAGATCAGAAACATCAGGATGGTTACTCGGTATGAGAACAAAGAATATGTTCTCGACAAGGAGCTGAAGGTACCCGAGCAAACTGCTACTCCTGAAGAGCTTGCTGAATATGAGGTACATGAAAGAGATGCTAATAAGTGGCATGCATCATGATGGCCACCATGACAGCCGAGCTCCAAAAGTCCTATGAGGACTATTATCCTTTTGAGATGCACCAGGACTTGATGGACCGCTACCATCAAAGTGCTCGTCAAGAGCGATATGAAATAATCTCCTCCATGATAACAACCCGAATGAAGGATGGTGAACCCATCACGGGCCACATGCAGAAAATGCAAAGGTATGTGGACCGTTTACTGAAGCTGAATGTGAACTTCCCTGAGGAGTTAGCAATAGACATCATTTTGCACTCCTTGCCATCGTGTTATGATCAATTCCGCATGACATATCACATGAACAAGGAAGAAGTCACCCTCAGCAAACTTCAAGGACTCTTGAAGACCGCCGAAAGTGGTTTAAAGGGTAAGTCGGTTGTTACTACTCCTACTCCTACTCCAACTGCGGCCAATGTCTTGGCAATCGGGCATGGCAAAGGGAAGAAGAGAAAGAACCCTTCTAAGGGTACCAAGGGTAAGACCCTTGAAGGATCCTCTTCAAGCAAAACCAAGAAAGGTTTTGTCACTCCTTCTGCTAACCCTAATGAGGCTGAATGCTTCTGTTGCCATGAAAAGTCACACTGGAAGCGAAACTGCCCAAAGTACCAGCAAGATTTGAAGGATGGGAAAGTAAAACCCAACCATGCATGTATATACACTATATTGTCTAATAACTCACCTCATTCTAAGTCTTGGGTCCTTGATACAGGTTGTGGTATTCACATATGTTGTGATTTGCAGGGACTAAAAAGAAGTGAGAATGTGGAGCAGGGAAAGATAAACTTGATCATGGGAAACAGGAAAGCTTCACCTGTCACCAAGATAGGAGTTTATTCCTTAGTGCTAAATACTGGGTTTACATTAGATTTGAATAAATGTTATTATTCGCCAGAAATGGCAAGAAATGTTATTTCCTTTCATGCATTGTATAAACAAGGTTTTACCTTTTATTTTGATAATAATAATGGTAGTATTGATGCTTTCTTTAATAATGTTCTTTATTTTAAAGCATTACCTTGTGATGGCGTGTATGAAACTGTATCTGTTGTAGATAATCTAGGAAATAATGTATTGTGTATTAACTCTTCCACTAGCTTAGATAAAGCATCCTTATGGCATTGTCGTCTTGGACATGTAAGCAAGAAACGCATAGGCCAACTCCAAAAGGATAGAGTCTTGGAGTCATTTGACCTAAAGTCAGATGATAGTTGTGAATCTTGTTTGCTTGGTAAAATGACAAAGTCACATTTTACTGGCACTTGTGCTAGGGGTGAAGGTTTGTTGGACCTCATACACATGTATGTGTGTGGACCTTCGGAACCGCCACAAGAGATGCTAATCGGTTCTATGTGACTTTTACTGATGATTTTAGTAGATATGGATATGTCTACCTAATCAAGCATAAGTCAGAAACCTTTGAGAAATTCAAAGAGTTTAAGAAAGAAGTGGAGAATCAGTTGGGCAGGAACATTAAGATGCTTCGATCCGATCGTGGTGGTGAGTATCTTAGTACTGAGTTCCTTGACCATCTTAAGGAATGTGGGATTGTCTCACAATTGACACCTCCTAGGACACCACAGTTGAATGGTGTAGCTGAGAGGCGCAATCGGACCTTGTTGGACATGGTTCGTTCCATGATGAGTCGAGCTTCGCTACCAATCTCATTTTGGGGGTATGCCTTAGAGACTGCCGCCCATATCCTTAATCTAGTCCCTACAAAGAAGGTTGCCAAAACACCTCACGAGTTGTGGACTGGAAAAGTTCCCAATCTAGACCACATCAAGATTTGGGGTTGCGAGGCTTTCGTGAGACGCGAGACTCACGATAAGCTCGAACCCCAAAGCCAAAGGTGTATTTTCATCGGCTACCCACAGAAATCCTTTGGTTACATCTTCTACAGACCCAGTGATAATGTGGTCTTTGTAGCAAGAAGAGGATTCTTTCGAGAGAGAGAATTCATGAGCCAAGGAGACAGTAGGAGGCAAATTGACCTTGAGGAAATTCAAGAGTCAAGTGGTGAAAGAACCTCAAACCCTAGCCCTCAACCTGAGGAGGAAACTCCTGTTGAGCCGACTAAAGAATCTATACCTCTGAGGCGTTCCACCAGAGTTAGGAATGCACCTGAGCATTATTATGGTTTTCATATTACTGCAGAAGGTAAGACACTTATCAGTGATAACACACTGGTAAATCTAGATGAGCCTAACAGCTACACGGAAGCCATGGCAGGCCCTGAGGCTGCTAAATGGAAAGAGGCTATGGATAGCGAGATACAGTCCATGTATGACAATCAAGTTTGGAACTTGGTTGACAATGTACCTGATCGTAAGATAGTTGGGTGCAAATGGATCTTCAAGAAGAAGACCGACATGGATGGTAATGTACACACTTATAAGGCACGACTGGTTGCAAAGGGTTATTCTCAAACTCCGGGAGTTGATTATGATGAGACCTTTTCACCAGTGGCCAAGATTAAGTCTATTAGGGTTCTGTTAGCCATTGCTGCATTTCATGATTATGAAATATAGCAAATGGATGTCAAAACCGCTTTCCTTAATGGAAAGTTGGCTGAAGATGTTTACATGGTTCAGCCAGAGGGTTTTGTCAGTACAGAGTACCCCAGTAGAGTGTATAAGCTCGAGAAATCCATTTATGGATTAAAACAGGCACCTCGCAGATGGAATCTTTGCTTTGATGAGAAAGTCAAAGAATTTGGCTTTTCAAGGAGTGAAGATGAATCTTGTGTCTATATCAAGGCTAGTGGGAGTATAGTCAGCTTTTTGGTACTGTATGTGGATGACATACTACTCATAGGAAATGACATCCCAACCCTGCAGGAAGTAAAGTCCTGGCTTGGGAAGTGTTTCGCTATGAAGGACCTTGGAGAAGCTGCCTATATCCTAGGGATAAGGATTTTGAGAAACAGGAGTAAAAGACTAATTGGACTTAGTCAAAGCACCTATGTGGACAAAGTGTTGAAAAGGTTCAACATGCATAACTCCAAGAAAGGAGAGTTACCCATCCAGAGTAACGCCAGATTGAGTAAGACACAAAGCCCTAGTACTGAGGCTGAGATAGCAGAAATGAGTCGAATACCTTATGCTTCAGCTGTAGGATCGATCATGTATGCTATGACGTGTACTCGACCTGATGTAGCCTTTGCTTTGAGCATGGTTAGCAGGTATCAGGGGAACCCTGGCAAGGCACACTGGACTGCGGTAAAGAATATCCTCAAGTACCTACGGAGGACTAAGGACTGGGTCCTTACCCTCGGTGGCAGTGAGGACTTGAGAGTTGTAGGGTACAGTGATGCTAGCTTTCAGACTGACAGGGATAATTTCCGCTCTCAGTCGGGCTGGGTCTTTACTCTAAACGGAGGGGCAATTACTTGGAAAAGTTCCAAGCAGGAGACAGTGGCTGATTCCACTTGTGAATCAGAGTATATAGCAGCAAGCGAGGCAGCAAAGGAGGCTATATGGCTAAAGAACTTCATCGGAGACCTTGGAGTTGTACCAGCTATAAAGGAGCCAATGGAGATTTTCTGTGACAACAATAGTGCGGTTGCCTTAGCCAAGGAACCAAGAGATCATGGGAGATCCAGACACATTGACAGAAAATATCACTTCATCAGACATCGAATAGAAGAAGGAATCCTCGTGGCAAAGAGGGTATCATCGGATGAGAACCCAGCAGATCCCCTCACGAAGGGACTGACTCGGGCTAAGCATCTCCAGCATGCTCGGAGCATAGGGCTGAAGGATGATATTAGTTTTAGTAGTTAGATAATCTTGAAATTTGTAAAATGTAATTGACATTTGATGATAAATAAAAGCTGTTATTTATGAGTAAAGTGTTGCTATCTCTTGTCAATCGTTTACTATTATTTCTTTTTGCATGTTTTGACTTCCAGAATAATTATGTTATGGTTTATATCATATTATTCAAACTCTCCACAGTCGGTCATATGTTGGAAGTAGATATGAATCAAGACTGTCATGGGTTGGCTTGTAGAGGTCTAAGATGTTAGACAAAGCGGGGCTACAACACTCATGAGTGCTCATAAGTTCTGAGTATTGATTTCAACCCACGCTCACTTGTATCACTTCATGGAATTTATCTCGAGTGATCGTGAGACGGTAATATCATATAAGTCTTCAAACCTAGAGATATGATTTGTTGCCTATGAGTTGGTTATGCATTGATTGCACGAAAACGCATTGGTAACTCGATGTTATAAACCGTGCCTTTGTGTGTAGTTCAACAAGTAGTAGAGCAAACATATGAGTCGAAGTTTATCTGTTCCTTCTAGGATTAGAAGCGATATCTGGGCCCCTCGATGATTTTGTTTTGAACTATGTACCGGGCCCGGTCAGAACTAAATTGATGTGTTCAGTTAAGTTCTATGCCAAACAAATCGGAAATCGGGAAACAAATGCTGGACAATAAGCAAGACCATGTTCCATGTATTTGTCTGGCTGATATCTAGAACAGAGGATTATATGATCACTTATCTAAAATGGCGCTTCATAGTTCAACAGAGTCTTAAGAGCTACGATTGCTGATCGGTTCCTGAAGTCATACTTGCAACTATAGTTATTAGACTTATCCAAGTGGGAGACTGTTGGAGATAGTGTCTAAGTCCATAACTATATTTGGTATGTACTTGACCCGACCCGGCATGGTCCATTTGGGTTGCACTTCACCCGAACAATTTACGGATAATCTTTTGAGAATAGTATAAGTTATGATTTATTAATATATTATAAGTTCTAATATATTAATATAAAATCATATTATTTAATTTTAATTAGTGTTGATCTATAATTAATTTAGAATTAATTTAGAGATCAAAAGTATAACTAATTAAATATGGGCTCTTGTATTTATATAGTGTGCTAATGCTTATTTGGAATGGGCTAGGCTTGCATGGAAAGTTCATGGATACTCCATGGAGCTTTAACCCATGGATCTCATGGAAATGAAAAGACATGGGTATTAGGGTATACATGGATGTAACCCTAATCCACCACACTATATAAAGGAGGCTTTGGTTCTTGAAATAATACTAGTTGATGTGTGTAAACCAAGAGGGCCGATTTCAAGAAGTTTGTCACTATTCTCTCAAGTTTCCAAGTTTGTGGTGATTTGTGACTTCCATTTGAGGCATCCACATTATTGGTGCTAGGCTCTCAAACTCCAAGCAATCAACTACTACTACAAGGTAAGTAATTTTACTAGTTTTATTTGATTCAAGTATCCCATGCCATGCTAGTTAGGATAAGAACCTTGGAAAAATAATTATTTGCATGTATCTTAGTCAAACATAGATCCAAGGTTTCTAGGGTTGCATGTACATCATAGGAGTGTTAGAATGCTCAAAACCCATCAGTGGTATCAGAGACTAAGTAACTAAACTGTTATTAATACCCAATCTTAGTTACTTAGGAAAATGTGAATTTGGTGCTAACCCATGAAATTACACTTTGCACTTTGCTTAAGTCAGTTAGTGGAGCGTGTGTGGTTAACCGGCACACTAGCTTGATTTAACAAGGTAGGAAAAGGGTAACTTAATATTTATCATAGTATCGGTGGAGCGTGTGTGGTTAACCGGCACATCGATTGAGGGGTAAATATTAAGGGTACCAAGTATATTTGCATGGTTATTCACACCTTGTTTTGTGATCCTCGGCATCCCAGTCATAAAACCTGAAGGGCACACTCGAGATTGAAACATGCCTTTGAAAAGTTCAATGAATCTCAAAAGAATCTAGGAGTTTCAAAACCAATTAAAACCTAATAATACATTTCGTTTATCTTGGTGGAAATTGGTGAATCGTCATTCACCTACCTTCAAATATTTTATAGCTTGGATTACGGCATCCATTTTCCAAGTTATAAAATAGTTTGCTGGGTCCTAGCCTTAATATTTCATATTGGGTGTTATATTAAGAACTTTAGATCAACTATCTTGAATATCTCCCAAAAAGATGTCTGGTTCAGACATCTATGATCCTCCCAAATCTCTTGGAACTTCACTTCCTCCACCTCCTCCAATTATTCTCCCTAACCCACAAGTTCAAGGTCACTCAAGCCCTATTGGCAAGCAAGGTCTATGTGTGATCGCATCTTGGAGATGAAGTCACATATTGACAAGCCGGGAGAGTTGGGTGTCAAACTCTTGAGAAAGTTGTTGGTTCAATCACTTTCTAAGTCACATAGTGAATTCCTTTAGGACTACTATGAAACAGACTATGACATGACCCTTAATGATCTTATCTATTTGCTTGGTGCTGCTGAATCAGCAATAATTTGGAGCACTGGGAGAGCAGATTTGATTAGTAGATCAACTTCCCAAACTACCATGGACATTGACAGTGGTAGTGTCTAAATTTACCAAATCAAGAAAGTTCCTCATCGCCCAAGTTTCAATTGGACCGAAACTTAGAATCATGCAAGTTGAATAGTATGATGAATGAGAACTTTCAAGCATTGGAAAATCAAGACTAATTACTTGTTCACATGGATGTGTGAGTCAAGTGAAGGACTAAAGGGATCGAGTACACATTCTTGTGCACTGGTCATGTCCACCACAAAGCTCGTTAAGACTATTTGATTTACTAAAGTTTAGTAAATATGGTTATACTTACAAGTTTAAGTATAATTCTGAAACATTGGAAAAGTCTCAATGTATGGCAGAACGAATGGGAAGAATCAAATTAGGCAGAAAGATAAAAGTTTCTCAAATCTGAAAAGATGGGAGAGTACTTTAGTATCATGTTTGTGATCATCTTAATGATTTAGAAATCATATCACAATTAGTCCTCTAAAGGTCATCTTAGTGCATTCTTATGACTAAGAAAAGGAGTCATGAATTGTTGAAATGGTTAGATCAGGAAGATGAGTCATACTTCGTTCCAAAACAATTCTTAGAGTCATACTCCAAGATTGTAACTTGAGTGACATATCTTAAAGAAAGGTTTAAAACACTTGTCAAATGTAAGAGTAAAAGTGTCCTACTCTTGTACATTTGAAATTGGTAAGTTGTGATGTTTTGGATAAAACAAAGACCAACTAAGGCCAATTGTGTGAAGTGTTTGTCTTGATAAAGAATCCGCACTATCTCTTGAATATTTGGCAAGATAGTCTTATATGACAAGAGGATAGTGGGAGTCTTAAAGATCCTAAAAAGAATTTCAAGAACTAATCAAGAATAAAACCTGAGGTTCTTCACTAGCACACGACTTGAGGTTTATAACCTATCGTGTTGACATATTCTGTGCCCATTCCAGTTAAAGTTGGCTTTGCATAGGAGTTCTGAAAGTTCTCAATTGGTTGCATAACAACTTGGAAGCAATGGCAGGCCCTGTACTGCCAGGTGGCAAGAAGTTAAGATTGCATAAGTTCAGTCCATATGAGTTTGGATTTGTCATTATCCTTGTCTTGTGACTATGGTTTTGACGATTCACATGGATAAGAACACATATGATGGGTTTTGAGCATTCTAACACTTCCTAAGTGTACATGCAACCCTAATAACCTTGAATCTATGTTTTCTCTATATACATGCAAATTTCTTTTTCAAGGTTATTTCCTAACTAGCATGGCATGGGGATTACATAAAACATAAAAACTAGTAGAAATACATACCTTGTTGTTGCTTGGATTCCTTCAAGACTTTGTGAGCCTAGCACCCCAAATGTTGTGCCTCAAATGCTTCACACAACACCACAAGACTTGGAATAACTTGAGAGAATGTCACTTAGCCTCAAAATTGGTTATGCCCTCTCTAGTAACACTAGGTCTTGATTTTGCTAGCCATAGGGTTCCTTTTATAGTGTTGTCACAATTAGGGTTTACACATGAATGCCCTTAATTGTCATGACTCTTGATTTCTCATGACCCATGGGTTTGTAACTCCCATGGACTATCCATGGAGCTCCATATGGTTATAACCAAACCCATAAACCATGGATCATTAATCCACCATAAAAGAATTGATGATTGTCATAATCAACCCTATATATTTAATTAGTCTCACTTTGATCACTAGATTAATACTAGATTAATACTTGATCAATACTAATTAAATAATACTATTATTAATATATTAGAACTTATAATATATTAATAATCATAAGTGCCTTATTCTCTCATTTAGTCTATCCAAGTATTGCAATGCCATGCAACCCAAATGGACCATGCCGGGTCGGGTCAAGTACATACCAAATAAAGTTATGGACTTAGACACTATATCCAACAGTCTCCCACTTGGATAAGTCTAATAACTATATTTGCAAATATGACTTCAAAATCCGACTAGCAATCGTAGCTCTTTCAAAGTCTCTCGGAACTGAGATGATGATGATACGCCATTTAAGATAAGTGATCATATAATCCTCTGTTCTCATGATATCAGCCGGACAAACACATGGAACATGGTCTTACTTATTGTCGAGCATTTGTTTCTCGATCTCTGATTTGTTTCGACATAGAACTAAATTGAACACATCAATTAGGTTCTGACCGGGCCCGGTACATAGGTCAAAACCAAATCATCGAGGGGCCCAGATATCGCTTCTATTTCTAGAAGGAACAGATAAACTTCGACTGATATGCTTGTACTAACTACTTGTTGAATTATTCACAAAGGCACGTTTTATGACATCGAGTTACCAATGCGTTTTCGTGCAATCAATGAATAACCAACTCACAGTCAACAACTCATATCTCTAGGTTTGAAGATTTATATGATATTACCGTCTCACGATCACTCGAGATAAATTCCATGAAGTGATGCAAGTGAGCGTGGGTTGGATCCAATACTCAGCCCTTATGAGTACTCATGAATGTTGTAGCAACCATTGCATTGTCCAAAGCACTTTTAGACAAATCATACAAGCCAAATTCATGACAGTCTTAAATCAATACTTACTTCCAAAGTTTGACTAACTGTGGATGGTTTGAATAATAACATAATTATTCTGGAAGTAAAAACATGCAAAATTGAAACATAGTAAACAATCAACACAAGATAGTAACACCTTACTCATAAATAAATAACAACTTTTATTTATCATCAAATGTCAATTACATTTTACAAGTTTCAGGAATCTAATTATTGAAACTAATATCATCCTTTAGCCCAATGCGCCTCGCATGCTGTAAATGCTTAACCCTGCTCAGTCCCTTCGTGAGGGGATCTGTCGGGTTCTCATCTGATGATACCCTCTTAGCCACGAGGAGTCCTTCTTCTATTCGATGTCTGATGAAATGGTATTTTTCTGTCAATGTGCCTAGATCTCCCGTGATCTCTCGGTTCCTTAGCCAAAGCAACCGCACTTTCATTGTCACAGAAAATTTCCATTGACTCCTTTATAGCTGGTACAACTCCAAGGTCTCCGATGAACTTCTTTAGCCATATCGCCTCCTTAGCCGCTTCACTTGCTGCTATGTACTCTGATTCACAAGTAGAATCAGCTACTGTCTCCTGCTTGGAACTTTTCCAAGTAATTGCCCCTCCATTTAGGATAAAGACCCAGCCTGACTGAGAGCGGAAATTATCCCTATCAGTCTGGAAGCTAGCATCGTTATATCCTTCCACTCTCAAGTCATCACTGCCTCCGAGGGTAAGGACCCAATCCTTAGTCCTCCACAGATACTTGAGAATGTTCTTTACCGCTGTCCAGTGTGCCTTGCCAGGGTTCCCTTGATATCTACTGACCATGCTCAAAGCAAAGGCCACATCAGGGCGAGTACAAGTCATAGCATACATGATCGAGCCCACAGCGGAAGCATATGGTATTTGACTCATCTCAGCTATCTCAGCCTCTGTACTCGGACTCTGAGTCTTACTCAGCTTGGCATTACTCTGGATTGGTAATTCTCCTTTCTTGGAATCTTGCATACTGAACCTCTTCAGTACCTTATCCAAGTAAGTACTTTGACTAAGTCCAATTAGTCTCTTACTCCTATCTCTCAATATCCTTATCCCTAGGATATAGGCAGCTTCCCCAAGGTCCTTCATAGCGAAACACTTCCCAAGCCAGGACTTAACCTCCTGCAAGGTTGGGACGTCGTTTCCTATGAGAAGTATGTCATCCACATACAACACCAAGAAGCTAACTATGCTCCCACTAGCCCTGACATACACACAAGACTCATCCTCACTCCTAGAAAAGCCAAACTCTTTGACTTTCTCATCAAAGCAAAGATTCCATCTGCGAGATGCTTGTTTCAATCCATAAATGGATTTATCAAGCTTACACACTTTATTAGGGTATCTTGTATCGACAAAACCCTCTGGTTGAGCCATGTAAACATCCTCAGCCAACTTTCCATTAAGGAAAGCGGTTTTGACATCCATTTGCCATATTTCATAATCATGAAATGCAGCTATGGCTAACAATACTCTAATAGACTTAATCTTAGCTACTGGTGAGAAGGTCTCATCATAGTCAACTCCCGGAGTTTGAGTAAAGCCCTTCGCAACCAGTCGCGCTTTGTAAGTATGTACCTTCCCATCCATGTCGGTCTTCTTCTTGAAGATCCATTTGCACCCAATTGTCTTACGACCTGGTACATTGTCAACCAAGTTCCAAACTTGATTGTCATACATGGACTGAATCTCGTTGTCCATAGCCTCCTTCCATTTAGCAGACTCAGGGCCTGCCATGGCTTCCCTGTAATTATTAGGTTCATCCAAATCTATTAGTGTACTATCACTAATAAATGTATCACCTTCAGTGGTGACGTGATAACCATAATAAAAATCAGGTGTGTTCCTCACCCTAGTGGAACGTCTTGGAGGTACAGACTCATCTATCAGATCAACAGGAGTTTCCTCCTCAGGTTGGTTGATAGCATTTGAGGTTCCTTCACCACTTGACTCTTGAAGCTCTTCAAGGTCAATTTGCCTCCCACTGTCCCCTTGGCTTATGAATTCTCTCTCACGAAAGACTCCTCTTCTTGCTACAAAAACCACATTATCACTGGGTCGGTAGAAGAGGTAACCAAAGGATCTTTGTGGGTAGCCGATGAAAATACACCTCTCACTTCGAGGTTCAAGCTTATCATGAGTCTCACGCCTCACGAAAGCTTCACAACCCCAAATCTTGATGTGGTCCAAATTGGGAACTTTCCCAGTCCACATCTCGTGAGGTGTTTTGGCAACCTTTTTAGTAGGGACTAGATTAAGGATATGGGCGGCAGTCTCTAAGGCATACCCCCAGAAAGAGATTGGTAACGAAGCTCGACTCATCATGGAACGAACCATATCCAACAAGGTTCGATTGCGCCTCTCAGCTACACCATTCAACTGTGGTGTTCTGGGAGGTGTCAATTGTGAGACAATCCCACATTCCTTAAGATAGTCAAGGAACTCAATGCTAAGATACTCTCCTCCCCGATCGGATCGGAGCATCTTGATGTTCCTGCCCAATTGATTCTCCACTTCCTGCTTAAACTCTTTGAACTTTTCAAAGGTTTCTGACTTATGCTTGATTAAGTAAATATATCCATATCTACTGTAATCATCAGTAAAAGTCACATAATAGCGATTAGCATCCCTTGTAGCAACTCTGAAGGGCCCACACACATCCGTGTGTACAAGGTCCAACAAACCTTCACCCCTATCACAAGTACCTGTGAAGGGTGACTTTGTCATTTTTCCAAGTAAACAAGACTCGCAACTATCATTTGACTTGAGGTCAAATGATTCCAAGACTCCAGCCTTTTGGAGTTGGCCTATGCGCTTCTTGTTAACATGTCCAAGACGACAATGCCACAAGGATGCTTTATCCAAGCTATCTGAAGAATCAATATACAACACATTATTTCCTAGATTGTCTACAACATTCACGGCTTCATATACACAATCACAAGGTAATGCTTTAAAGTAAAATACATCATTGTAATAAACATTAATAGCACCATTTTTATTATCAAATGAAAATGTAAAACCTTGTTTGTACAAGCCATGAAAAGAAATAATATTTCTCGCCATTTCGGGCGAGTAATAACACTTATTCAAATCTAACATTAACCCATTATTAAGCAATAAAGAATAAACTCCTATCTTGGTAACAGGTGATGCTTTCCTGTTGCCCATGACTAAGTTTATCTTCCCGTGCTCCACTTGCTCACTTCTTCTTAGTGCCTGCAAATCAGTACAGATGTGAATACCACAACCTGTATCAAGCACCCAAGAATTAGCATTAGATGAGTTATTAGACAATATTGTGTAAATACCTGCATGGGTGGGTTTAACCTTCCCATCCTTTACATCTTGCAGATACTTAGGGCAGCTTCGCTTGAAGTGTCCCTTATCCTGGCAATAGAAGCACTGTGCTTCCTTTGGGTTTGAAGAAGGAGTAATGGGACCTTTCTTTGTCCCACTTGAAGAGGAACCATCAAGAGTCTTACCCTTGGTACCCTTCGAAGGGCTTTTCCTCTTCTTACCCTTTCCCTGCCCATTAGCCAGAACAGGGGCTGTTGAAGGAGTAGAAGTAGCAACCGCTTTACCCTTAAGGCCATTTTCAGCTGTCCTTAAGAGTCCTTGAAGTTTGCTAAGTGTGACTTCCTCCTTGTTCATATGATAAGTCATACGAAACTGATCATAACTTGGAGGTAAGGAATGGAGAATGATGTCAATCGCCATTTCCTCAGGAAAGTCAACATTTAGCTTCAGCAACCGGTCAACGAACCTTTGCATCTTCTGCAAGTGACCGGTGATGGGTTCACCATCCTTCATCCTTGCGGTTATCATGGAGGAGATGATTTCATACCTCTCCTGACGCGCGCTCTGATGGTACCTTTCCATCAGATCCAGGTGCATCTCATAGGGGTAGAAATCTTCATAGGGTTTTTGAAGTTCAGGAGTCATGGTGGCCATCATGATGCACGCTACTTTAGTAGCATCCTTTTCATGTGCAACAAACTCCGCAAACTCTTCAGGAGTAGTAGTGGCTTCACTCACAACCTTAAGCTCCCTATCGAGGACATATTCTTTGTCCTCATAGCGGGTAATCATTCTGATGTTTCTGATCCACTCATTGAAATTGGATCCATCAAAGATGACCTTACCACACAAGTTCATAAGGGAAAAGGAGCCTGTTGGGTTTGAGCCAGAAGCATTGTTGGAAGACATCTGAAAGGAAAGAAAGACAAGTTTCATTATATTAGGAATCCTTAATAATTCACCCAAATGAAATATTAAGGCTAGGATCCAACAAACTATTTATAGTTGGAAGAGGGATGCCGTAATCCATACTATAAAATATTTGAAGGTAGGTAAATGACGATTTACCAATTTCCACCATAAGAATGAAATATTTTATTATTAGGTTTTATTGGTTTTGAAACTCCTAGATCTTTTGAGATACATTGAACTTTTCAATGGCATGTTTGAATCTCGATTGTGCCCTCTCAAGTTTGTGACTGGGATGCCGAGGATCACAAACAAGGTGTGAATAACCATACAAATTGACTTGGTACCCTCAACAATATTACCTAATCGATGTGCCGGTTAACCACACACGCTCCACCGATCTATAATAAAGTCAAGTTACCCTTTGCCACTCTTACTAGTCCATGTTAGTGTGCCGGTTAACCACACACGCTCCACTAACGACTTGGTAAGGTACAAAGTGTAATTTTATGGGCTAGCACCAATTTCACATTTTCCTAAAGTAACTAAGATTGGGAATTTATAATGTATAGTTACTTTATAATTCATTATACTTTTAACGAGTATTTAAAGTCGTATCCTACCCGTTCGGCTAACGACCCTCCACCGATCAAGGAAGCGGTGGGTGAGAGTGGACACCCATTAAGTCACCATTTTATAGGCAACAACCTTATACCTCCCTTATAGACCGGCTTCGTGAATGAGGCCTACTAACGGTAAGAATGACATATTCTTATACATATCTATATAATAAAATTATAATAATAGTATAAGTGTTGATTTTTAAACTTTTTAAAAATCTAAGGTTTAATTTGGAATTAAATTATTAAAGTATAAGACTTTTCAAATTCCAAAACTTGAGGGCAAGATTTGAAACTATTCCAAGTCTCTTCAATTTGTAACTTATGAGTTTTAATGGTTCATAAAAATGAAGACTCTTCATTTTATGAAACCTCTTTAGTTCTTTAATCATAATTAAAAGAAGTGACTTTTGGTTATCCATAACTTGAGGACAAGTTATGGACACCATCATAGCCATTAAGATCATGAATTAAACACACATGGAGGTTACACATAATTCCTATGATCTTCTAAACTCATATGAACACAAATTCATGTCAAGCAATTTCAAGAAATCATATAAACATATACAATACTTGAAAATTGATAAAAGTCATATAAAATGGGTTAACATAATCATTATCATTTTGAAAAACAGATTTTACAAGTCCAAAACAGATTGGGATAATGATCTTAATCCATTTCCAGCAACAAAAACTCGAAAAAACTGCCCAACACGCTCCTACTCGCCGAGTGCATTATTCTACTCGGCGAGTAGAATGAATTTGTTCATGGACTCGACGAGTCCTCCCCATGGACTCGGCGAGTCCAGTCGTCAGAGTGCAGAATTTTCGATTTTTAAGCAGTTTTGCATCAAGTATACAGAAAACAATCCTAGGCTCTGATACCACTGATGGGTTTTGAGCATTCTAACACTTCCTAAGTGTACATGCAACCCTAATAACCTTGAATCTATGTTTTCTCTATATACATGCAAATTTCTTTTTCAAGGTTATTTCCTAACTAGCATGGCATGGGGATTACATAAAACATAAAAACTAGTAGAAATACATACCTTGTTGTTGCTTGGATTCCTTCAAGACTTTGTGAGCCTAGCACCCCAAATGTTGTGCCTCAAATGCTTCACACAACACCACAAGACTTGGAATAACTTGAGAGAATGTCACTTAGCCTCAAAATCGGTTATGCCCTCTCTAGTAACACTAGGTCTTGATTTTGCTAGCCATAGGGTTCCTTTTATAGTGTTGTCACAATTAGGGTTTACACATGAATGCCCTTAATTGTCATGACTCTTGATTTCTCATGACCCATGGGTTTGTAACTCCCATGGACTATCCATGGAGCTCCATATGGTTATAACCAAACCCATAAACCATGGATCATTAATCCACCATAAAAGAATTGATGATTGTCATAATCAACCCTATATATTTAATTAGTCTCACTTTGATCACTAGATTAATACTAGATTAATACTTGATCAATACTAATTAAATAATACTATTATTAATATATTAGAACTTATAATATATTAATAATCATAAGTACCTTATTCTCTCATTTAGTCTATCCAAGTATTGCAATGCCATGCAACCCAAATGGACCATGTCGGGTCGGGTCAAGTACATACCAAATAAAGTCATGGACTTAGACACTATATCCAACAACATACACCATAAAATCTAAGGGTCATAAGGTTTCTCTCCGATTCATGAAAATGATGGTGAGGAAACACTTCCACCAAGTAGATTTGAAGCAGATGGCAAAAGGTCTAAACAATTGAGACTATGATTACGGCATCCCTTTTCATAGTTCTGAAATTGTTTAGACACACATGCATGCTATCTAAGGAAAGGTGTATGATTTTGATAAAGTTTTATCAAAGCATCTCGTATCAGAAATCTGAACTTTGGTAAGAAAGTCAATAAAGTATTGATTTCTAGAAGTCCAGCTGATTTCTGAGTACATGTCAAAGCTAGTGGGAGCATAAGTGTTATGCTAATAATCATCATGTTAGTGGGAGCATGATAATTATTGTTAGTGTTGCAAGTTAGCAATGTTAATTATAGAAAACAAAAGTTTCAATTCGTGAGGCTGCAGGGATTGAAAAAGTTGTTTTGCTATAATTAAGGGAGATGATATACTTCATTTCAGTTCTAAAGGCTTAGATTGAGACCTTAATCATCTTTAGTCAAGAATATATATATGAATTTCATGTTGGATTGGTTCAACTTAAGGAAATTCTATATATTGCGTTCTCAAAATTCGATTATGATTACGGCATCCCTCTTCATAGTCAAATTTTGAAAACATGGCAAATAAAAATATTGTAGCAAAAGACTGGTCTAGAATCATGTCTTTATGTGAGACATCATGAATCGTGTACCATTTGCTTTGGGTACAGGATCGATTGCATGTGCTATAATATTTGTCATTTCTAAATTTTTCCAAATGCCCAGAGGCATTAAGAAGGGAAAAGGTCTAGAATTGGATATGACTAAAATGATTAAGCAATTGTCGAGGACAATCTGAGGTTTACCAAAGATTGGTTGCTCAGGGACAGTTGGAAGTATAGTGCTAATTTTGGAAGGACCATATTGACATATTCTGAAAAGAGGCATCTCTTATTCAGAAGTGATAGTCAAAATGAGAATATGGAGTTGTCTCCATAGGTGGAAGTTATCTGTGTAAGATTAGAAAACTTAATGCAAGAAGCATGTCCAAAGCAATGTACTTTGAATATGAGACTTAGTTTCCATGGAGTTGATCTCCATTGGAATACCTTATAATGACTGTTGACAAGTCTTTGTGACTTTGTACATATTCATTATAGGAGGGTCAGTGCATATAAGTTTAAAATCTAAACAGATTTCGATAAATGATAGGAATTTGAAATTCTCACATTTTTCGATAAGGATTTGGGAGTGTGAAATTAGAATCATTGAAATTATGTTCAATTGGTTTATTTCACAAAGTAAGGATCATAGAAAAACATAGAGTGCATACTTGGTGTATGGCAAAGCTATTGTTTAAGAAAAACATAGTGTACATGCTTGGAGCATGGGACAACTAGTGTTTTTAATTCAAGTATAAAGTTGATAAAACCGAAACAATGAATAATGAGTAATCAGTATGGTGATAAATAAAAGTGTTTATTTATATTCATAGGGTTTGATACCATATTTGATTCATTTATTCTTATGTTTCACTTTGCATGTTTTGACTTCCAGAATAACTAAGTCGCTCTTCCTGAATGATTAAGTTATTCAAACCATCCACAGTCGGTCATATGTTGGAAGTAGATATGAATCAAGACTGTCATGGGTTGGTTTGTAGAGGTCCAAGTTGGTGGACAAAGTGGTGCTACAACACTCATGAGTGCTCATAAGTTCTGAGTATTGGATTCAACCCACGCTCATTTGAATCACTTCATGGATTTTATCACGAGTGATCATGAGACGATAATATCTTATATTCTTAAAACCTAGAGATATGAGTTGTTACTATGAGTTGGTTATACATTGATTGCACGAAAACGCATTGGTAACTCGATGTTATAAAACGTGCCTTTGTGTATGATTCAACAAGTAGTAGAACAAGCCATATGAGTCGAAGTTTATCCATTCCTTTTACCTTCGGGATAAAAGCGATATCTGTGGGCCCCTCGATGATTTAGCGATGACACATGTGAGTGCTTGGCCAAGCCAGGACTGGTTTGATTTGTTCAATCAGTCAGTCATCATAAATCGGAAATCGGGAAACAACAAATAGACAGAGAGAATGATTGATAATCCATGTCTCAGTCCATATGATATCTAGAATGGAGGAATATATGATCCCTTATCTAATGGACAAGTCATTGACAAAGGTCAGAGTTCATTGACAAGATCAGAGTTCGACAGCGGCTTTAAGAGCTACGATTGTCAGTTGGTTTTTGAAGTCATACTCAATAATAGTTTTAGACTTATCCAAGTGGGAGACTGTTGGATTAATGTCTAAGTCCATAACTATATTTGGTATGTACTTGACCCGACCCGGCATGGTCCATTTGGGTTGCACTTCACCGACACAATTTATATGGATAGTCTTTTGAGAATAGTATATATATGATTTATATTAATATATTATAAGTTCTAATATATTAATATATAATCATATTATTTAATTAGTATTGATCAAGAATTAATTTATAATGAATTAAGTGATCAAAAGAAACTAATTAAATATGGACTCTTAGATATATATATATATATATATATATATATATATATATATATATATATATATATGTGTGTGTGTGTGTAGTGGGCCAAGTTCATTTAGGTTGGGCTAAGTCTTCATGGATAGTCCATGGAGCTTTAACCCATGGATCCTAGGAAATGAAAGGTTATGGGTATTAGGGTTTAACCCTAATCCTCCACACTATATAAAGGGTCTTATGGTTCATGAAATTATGCTAGTGGCTAGTGTGGATACACTAAAGAGGGCAATAATCGATTTCATAGTGTGAGCCAAGTATCCATATTCTCTAAAGGTTTTCCAAGGTGTTTTGGTGATTTGTGATTCCACTTGAGGCTTCCACACTATTGGGGCTAAACTCTTAAAGCTTGAAGACATCAAGCTACATCAAAAGGTATGTCATCTAACTAGAACTTTGTAGTATAGGTGCTTCATAATATGCTAGTTAGGATGAAACCTTGGAATATTTAATATTTGCATGTATAATAGAGAAAACATAGATCCAAGGTTTATAGGGTTGCATGTACACCATAGGATTGTTAGAATGCTCAAAACCCAACAAGTTCATACCCCTTAATTAACCTTTTAAATGTTTTTAAATGCTTTTATGGGGGGATACAAGTTGAACTATTATAGTTATTATATCAATCACATGCGATTAATAACTACCAAACAAGTGGATTTCTTACTTTTCAAACTGTGTTACCAAACTGTTTTACTTCAAACTGTCTTACAAACTCTTTTACATGTTAAATACTTTTACTTAAACTCTTTTAACTTATATTATGTGTATCTATATAGATATAGTTATATAAGTAGGATTGAAAGGACTTAGGACTGATAACTCACCTTACTTCCTGTTCCTTGTTTGGTTGTGGACTTAGGGTATTCAGGTTATTTGTCCGAAGGTCGTTTGAATCCTAGTTATATATCATGTATATGTGTGTAGATATAAAAGGTTACTTCTTTCATTCAGTTCGATGCCTTTGGGTAGCAAAGGTATACAAACATGTTCATATACACAAACAACATTACTAGTAAACTATAATAGGTATAGTTTAGGAAGATACTATTACTAGAACAATGAAACATACAATGAGTCAGTTCATTCATAAGTAATACATAGTTATGAGAAACAAACATAATACATAGTGATGAGAAACAAACATAATACATAGTGATGAGAAACAAACATAATACATAGTGATGAGAAACAAACATAATACACAGTGATGAGAAACAAAACATACAGGCTAGACAGAGAAAGAACACACAATACAGCTAGCACATACATATACATATACATATACATTACTTACAGTTATGTGAGCCACTTAACGGGGGCATGGCACTACCTGTCATGACCCGTTTTGTATCCAGAATCTCCTTAAATGGGGAGCGTATGAGTTTTTGTATAGATCTATACTGGATTGACTATCCTACACCTTGCTGCTAGCTACAGTGGGACTTGCAAGTCTACGGGTGCCAAACGTCATTTCTTACGACGTCTTACATCGTCGTTTTACTATAGAGTCGGTAGAAGGATACAGGCCGATCACATGGTACTTTAAATAACAAATAGTTTAAAGTAATTAGTACAGCAGTAGTTACTTAATACAACACTACAGTACTATATCATTTTCCCTTTACATTTACTTTGTGATATTCACACAATAAACAATAATGTAGAAACTATATTTTTGGTTAATGATAGTCAGACTTGGGAAAATACACACTCTTACAAGAGTCACACACACAGATACTAGATGCCTTGGTAGAAGGCTACTTTTAGTAGGAAACATAGGGTTTTCTAGGAGAGTTCAAAGAATTACAAACTTTTACAAACTTATAAACATCTTACAAATGCTTTCATACAAATACAGACACAAATATACTTATGATCTCACCAACTTTAAAGCTGATAAACTCTTTCAAAATAACTTGTATTCTCAGGTCACCAGTAGACAGGTATCGGTGCCAGATTTTGAGAAGATGGAGCTCGTTCAAGACTCATCTTTTATTTTGATGTATACTTTTGGTGTCTATATAACTTGACATAACACACTTGTATGAAATTATATTATTAATGCAATGGATGATGTTGTTGCTTCTTTACTACTTTGCATTGTTGTGATACTGAACATGACGTCCTCCACCCCCGAACGTTTCCGTCGTTCCGGTTTTGGGGTGTGACAAAAGACGGCCTCACCGTGAGAATTCCGATCGCACACGACTCGTGTCCGCTGGTCATAGTTTCGACTTCGTTCTTGGGGGGTTTCTCCGGTCGTTCGCGACTTCACCGGAGCAGTAGAGGAGGTGACGATGGCGTTCAATGACAAGGTGGCTAAAACGGTGGCGTCTGGCGGTCTTGCTCGATCAGAAACGAGAAGGAAGTGTACGGCTGGAGATTGACGAATGGCAAAAGGGGGATCCGGAGATGGTGGCGGCTGAAAACAAGGCTAGGGTTAGGGTTTCGGTGGTGGGCAGCTATATACCCGGCTCCCATACTAACTACAACCCATAATGACGGAAATGACCCCTCCTTCTCCTTTTTCTTTCAAATTTAATCCAATATTTACCCTTTAGCCCCTGATTCCATAAATTCATTTCATTTTAAGTCTAAAACTTACCAAACAACCCCTGCCTTAAAAAATCCTTTCAAATTAAGCCAATAATTTACTAAACAGCCCTCAACCTTAAAAATTCTTTACAACTAATCCAGGAATTACATTTTTAACCCCCCATACTCTCAATTATAACTTTTTAAACCCCAAAACTAACTCCTTGCTACACTATTCCGCATTTAGGGCTATTATTAATTTATTAATTTGTTTATTTATTTATTAAATAAACGGGGTGTTACAATGCCACCCCTAGAATTACATCGGCGCCTTCGACTGGGATGATAAAGAAAGGAATTTTTAAAATGGGTTTTTTGGAGGTGGATTTCCAAATTAGGGCAGACGCCGTTGCACTATAGATAATCCCCGCTACCAACCAAAACTGGAAACGAGGTGATGGTGTCGTGGTCTAATTTTAGGGCGGCGACCACTCGAGGTTGGATGATATTATGTGTGCTCCCCGAGTCAACCAAGATTTTGAGTGGTGTGTTATGGATGAAACCAGTAATACGAAGAGCCTGAGCAGAGGGAAGACCATAGAAGGCAGTTGTGGATAAGGCGAGGAATTGGTCTGGTGGGTTGGTTGGTGTGACATCATCAAGCTCTAATGAGAGGGTTTCCAACGAAAGGGTTTCTAATGGCGGGTCCTCCTCATTATCGACAATAACCATAAATTGGGGGGGATTGCACTTGTGTCCGGGGCTGTACTTGGCGGGGCAACAAAAGCAAAGTCCTTCAACCCGCCTTTTCTAGAGCGCATCTGGTGTTAAGCGGTTGAGTGGGAGTGTTGTTTGTGGTGTTGGAGTAGTGAGAAGAGGTGGCGAAGTGTTGGGTTTAGTGAGGGATTGGGTGGGGGTGGATGGTGTGTTAGAGAAGGGTGTTGAGTAGGATACGTATGGGGGTTGGCGGGGTTTGGGTGAGTTAGTTTTTCCTCTATAAGTTTGGCGAGACCGTAGGTCTGATGAAGTGAAGTGGGGTTGTGTAAGGCTGGTTCGTTTTGGATAACAACAGTTACGGATAGCAACTGGTGTGAGGCCATCCACCTGATTGCTTATTCGTTCAAATTCGATTTGATAGGCCGCTACCGTGGATACCTACCGGAGCTTGAAAAGATTGGCCTGGTGATTCTCATAAGAGGACGGGCCAAATCGGAGTTCCAGATCACGACAAAAGTCATCCCATGTGGTGAGCAAGTGATTGCTGGCGAGATGCTTATACCAGCTGAGGGCCTCACCTGTAAGGTAGAACACAACCAAGGGAAATTATTGGTTATTGGTCATATTATAATAATCAAAATAATTGTTAGCTTGGAAAATCCAATCTAACGGGGTGGAGCCGTCAAAATGGGGCAGCGAGATTTTTGGGGGTGGGGGGGAGGTTGTTGGTGGGGTGGGGGCGGTGGTTGTGGTGGTGGGTTTTGTGTTTGGTTGGTGAAGAGGGTCACGAGGGTGTTCATGTTGGTGGTAAGTGTATCGAGGCGGTGATTGGTTGCAGTGGTAAGGTGGATGAGGGCGGCGAGTTGTTCATTGGTGTTAAGCGGCTCTTCGGGTTTGTTTTCAACTTTTGGAGGCATGAGGACGTGATGAAAGCACCAAATTGGTGGATGCCAATTTGAAATGACAAATCTCCCAGAAGGACAGACAAGAGAATGGAGCAATTTTCTGAATTTTTCGTATCCACAAAATGAACGTTAACATCAATTAAATATGCAGAACTATGCTATAATCTAGGAACTAGTGGATGGTCATGGACCTTTAGGAGTGATAACTAACATGATGCTAAACTAATGCAACTACTACTAAAATGCACGAGACTTCTTCCCAATCTGACCAATTCTTCACTGCTTGGGTTACTTGACTTCCCCTTAGTCCAACAGCCTTTGCAGGCTTTCTTGTGATCCGTTTGGGCCTGCTAACCTCCGTAATTGGACTGCTATGTGTTGGATTGGTGTCATATGGAAATGGGTTTGTATCAAACATTCTATTAGAAAAAACAAGCAACATTAGTTATTATCGATGCACATTTGTGATTTGGTGGTCATCTTTTAATATTGCAAGAGAATATGGTTATGATGTGATATAAGAGGTCTTTACGTGGTCATTTTAATTAGTGATTAGCTCTTAAGTAAATAATATATAAAAATATTTGAAAAAATGGGTTCATATTTGGAAAATTGAAAGAAAAAAATAATAACGGTGCAACTGTGAAATATTAGGACGTAAAAGAAATATTTTTATAGCACCATCAATGATGCCAAATGGTGAAGAATAGTTGAGATATAAACACTTCAAAATAGAGCGAGAGTCGACTTCGAATCCCACAAACATCAACGTTTGGGTGACATTTCAATAAAAAAAAAGTAAAAAAAATCCTTGTATGATTTTTTTTTTTTTTTTTTTTTTTTTTTTTTTTTTTTTTATAAATTGTAGTAAAAAAAATACACATATATCTATCTTCCTCCCTAATAAATCAAAAAAAATTTGTCGCATGTCTTCTTCTCTTTTATTTGTTCACATGATATTTTTTAAGATTTTTTGAATTTTTTATTTTCCACTTGTCATTTTGTTGAATTTTTCATTTTATTAAATTAAAATTACATATTTAAATTTAAATGTTATATATGTATGTAAGGTATTTATTAGAAAGGGTTTATATATGTAATATATTTATTGTATTAAAGTCTCATTAGTATCTTTTGTTTATTTATCTAAATTATTTGTTTAAATTTAAAAAAAATAAAAAAACACTTTAATTTTAACAATTCAATATTTTTCTTATTTTCTTATAAATTCAAAATTTTCAAATATTTAAAATTTTATATTTCATTTTTCTTTTAAATAAACTCATGCAATACATGAGTCTCACACCTAGTATATGAAAAAAATGTGAGTTTTAATTTAGGAATTTGTGTAATGCATGTGTAGTTTTACTAAAGAGTAATTATGAGTGTTAATTAAGGTTTTGTGGTTTTCTTAGAGCATTAGGTTTTTTTAGAACGGTAAATCTATATTACTCCTAAACTACTTCTAATACCACATATGTCTCCAATGAGACTTGAACCATCAACCTTTATGAGAGAGGGCAACACCCGACACCGCTGGGCTAGAAGCCCTTTGGTTCTTAGAACATTAGGTATGGGTTACGTTATAACACCAAATTCATATGTCATGTCAACCATAACACAACCATAAGGAAATGGTGTTCCCCATGTTATAACATGTTAAGATGTAGAGAGAGAAAGAAAAAAAAGAATTTGATTGGTTGATAAAGACAACAAACAATTAAACTTCCCGTTGCATATTGTCTTCGTCATAACGAGATATGTCATAACACCCTCTTAACAAGAAGGGGGTGGTGTTCATCTTGTTATGACAACGTTATTAGGTGTCATATCAGCAATAATCTTGTTATGACTAGGTTATGAGGTGTCATATCAGCAATAATACCACTTCTTGTTGCCCATACCGTATGCTCTTATGAGTTTATGAGTTAAGGATCTCAAAATGTTTTTGCCACCTATTGGCGGAAAAGATGATGGTGATGGGCTGATGGCTGGAGTTGGGGTAAATGGATGGTTTGGATGGGTAAGTAATAGCAATGTTTTTAACAGAACATTTAAATAAAAGTTTAAAATAAATGATAATGCCATATGGCAATTACGTGGCATTGAAGTCTTTCAAAACATGTGATAAGAAGTTACTATTTAATGTAATTTAATTACCTTTTCATGTTTCATTGTTAACATGTTTTGTAACCAATTTGATTGTTTTCTCCTCAACAAATAAGAGAAAAGAGTACATGTTGTATCATTTATGCACCATAATGATAAAAAAATGTAATAATCAACTAATAGTATAGTTATAATTACATAGTTCACATAAAAGTTAATCAGTCGAATATTCCCAATGGTGACATATTATTGCATTCTCCAACGACTTTAATGGATAGGTCTACTCCAACCTAAACTATACGATTAGTAGTTGTAGCAAACACCAAACACAAACCTCCGTTAAGTGTAAGTAGTCATTTGTTAGTTTAACCTAAACTTATGCTTGTCATCTGCCTTTCACCAAACCCAAACTCATATCAAAAGCTTGCTTCCTTTTAAGAAATCATTTTTTTTTTCATTCATTATATATATATAAACAAATTTATGGAAAAATAAATGAAAATATAAGAGGTGGAATCCACCAAAAAAGCCTTTATGATTATCTTTTTGAAAAGAAACGTGGATTTGTCCAGATTTGGCTAAAAATTTTATATTTTGGTTGTATATAGTTTTCTTTAAGATTTTTCCTTTTTGAATACGATAATTGTTTTAACGTAAAGTGGGAAATAATCTCATTTCAACACTATCTTACCTTATAAATATTAAATATGCTCTATGCATGGAATATTTTTTCCACTGTAACCATAAAATCACATAACAAACAGATAATAAACTGCCACCTTAACTCGTTAGTTTTTCTTTTCTATAAATCTATGTTCATAGATCTTAAGGCATAACACTACTATGTAATATGTATAGACTCTATTAAAAAGATTTATATTGTAGAAAACCAACAATATCAAACACGAATGAAATAAACACGTTAATTAATAATTATCCATGCATCATTCAGTTTTGTCACTTTGTATTGTATAAGACAATTTTTAAAATTATGTGACCCACAATAAAACATTTGCTTCACAAGCCTACGAGAAAACTTTTAGATCCATAACCTTACTATATATGACACTTGAACTCTATTAAAAAGATCTACAAGGTAGAAAACCAAAAATATCAAACAAAAATGAAATAAACACGTTAGATTAATAATTATTCATGCATCATTTCTTTAGTTTTGTCACTTTGTATAAGACAACTTTTTAAAATTATCTAGCCCACAGTAAAGCATCCGCTTCACAAGTATGAACTTTTAGATGCGTGCATGCATGTGTTTCATATATCCATCCAAAAATCAAAATAGTTGTCAATCTAAGTTTTTTTTTTTTTTAAAAGTACTATTTGTTATTTTAGGTATACATTGAGCAATGTGAACATAAGATAAAAATCTAATACTCAACCATGAAAAACATACCAAATAAATGGAAATTAATGAGACTAGCAATCAATTATACATCATAGATTTGGAATATATATATATATATATATATATATATATATATATATATATATATATATATATATATATATATATATATATATACACACGGAAACATACTTTTCCTAACAAAAGTTTTTGGGCAACTTTCATACATCGACTAATACTCTGCTGGACAAACATGATGTTATGCTTCATGTCTTGGAGTCGGTGTATGCGAACTTCCATGATCAGAGGGCTAAGTAGTGACAAGATATAAACATAAGTCAATAGCTTACTCACCACATCTTCAACATAGAACATAATCTCTCTCTATCTCTCTTTCTCATATATATATATATATATATATATATATATATATATATATATATATATATATATATATATATATATATATATCAGTGTTGTAAAATATCGGCCTAGGCGCTAGGCGGTCTGCAACTGATTAAAATTATTGGCATTCGGTCATTCTGACAGAATAAAATCGGATTTTTAAATTTGAATTAATTTAAAATATTCATATTTTTAAAAATAAAGAAATTAATTATCCATAAAAATCTGAAAATTTCCTTTTTTAATATAGGTTAATTGACTAAAATGCCCTTATGCTGAAATTTGTGTGATTATATGGTACATGTTACCCTATTGTAATATCATAGACCCTCAGATCATGCCAGTTAATTCTATTCCATCCGGTGGTTCAAATTTGTGCATTCTGGCACACAATAGTTAGTAAACAAAATAACCTAAGCCTACAACCTTGATATATATATATATATATATATATATATATATATATATATATATATATATATATATATATATATATATATATATATATATATATATATATATATATATATCAAGGTTGTAAAAATCGTTCGGCGGTAGCTTGGCGGTCGACTGGGGTCAAACGATTAATCGGTTTGGCGGGGATTAATCGGAGGTCTAATCGGGGACCATAAATTACTAATAAAACTATTTTAAAACTTAATATATCCTAAGAAAAAAAATAGTATTTGAAAATTTTAAAATTTTAAATTTTGAAATTTTGAAATATTGAAATATTTGGTATAATATTTGAAAATTAGAATATTTAAAAATTTTAAATTTTGAAGTTTTGTAAATTTTGGTGTAATATTTGAAAATTTGAGTTTTTTAAAATCTTTCCGCCAAGGTCCGCCGAGGAGCGCCAAGGACCGCCTAGCCTGAGTTTGACCGATATTGACCAATTTCCGCCAAGCACCCTTAATCGTAATCAGTTGCAGACCGCCTAGCGACTAGGCGACCGCCTAGGCCGATATTTACAACACTGATATATATATATATATATATATATATATATATATATATATATATATATATATATATATATATATATATATATATGAGAATTACTAAGAGAATAAGTTGTTTGCTAATGTGAATACGTTCAATCTTACACAACGATCATCATTTTCATGCATTCTCACTAATTCTTATTCATTTTTGTTCTCACGCATCATTTTTTACTCATTTTCATTCTTACAGAATACGACCCAATAAACATTATGATAACATTCTGACAGAAAAAAGTCTATAATAACCTTATAGACGATTTAATTAGTGCGAATGCGTGATAATGACAATAATTATGTAAGATTGAACGTATTCACATTACCAAACAACATATTTTCTTTGTCATTTTCACAGAATGCATTCTCACTAATTCTTATTCATTTTTGTTATCACACATCATTTTTTACTCATTTTCATTCTTACAGAATACGACCCAATAAACATTATGATAACATTCTGACTGAAAAAAAGTCTATAATAACCTTATAGACGATTTAATTAGTGAGAATGCGTGATAGTGACAATAATTATGTAAGATTGAACGTATTCACATTACCAAACAACATATTTTCTTTGTCATTTTCACAGAATAGCACTGTCCACACGTCCACACAATATATGTCAATCCATATTTGAACCTAGCTCTCTCTCTCTCTCTCTCTCTATATATATATATATATATATATATATATATATATATATATATATATATATATATATATATATATATATACACACACAGGGGCGAAACAATGACACCATAATTGAGGGGGCCGAAATTAAAACTTCAAAACATAACCATATAAACAAAACAAAAAAATTGGTTTAAAATTATGACATACTACAAATATAAACCAAAAAAACTAATATGAAGTATTGCTACGTCGTATATTCAAATAAAAATCATTTATATTTTGTGTTCTTGAAGTTTTAATTTTTGTTTACTGCTAATCTTTTTATCAAATTCCAAAACAAATTACAAAAAACATAAAATATAGTAATATACAAGCAAAGAGTTCCTCGAAAAATGGTTTTTGGTTTTATTCTTAACATACTTTCATTTTCATTTTATAGTTAATGCTAATAAATCATATATACTTTCGATGTATCTAATCACAGTATAAAACAATAACTAATTTATTAATAAATAAGTATAAACTATTAAAATTAATAGACGTTAGTTGTCAACTATTATAGGTCTACTTTAATACATTTACACTTCATACTCACACATTACACACATTACAATGTCTGATATTATTTGATATATGAGAATAAAGAAAGAAAGAAAAGCCAAAGAGGGTGAGAGATACAGAGACAGTATTACCGTTTTATCTTTAGTACTCTATGGAGAGGAGACTGAAGAGCCGAGGAGAAGGAAAAGCAGAGATCAACATGAAGCACAGTGCACGCCGGAAATCAGATATGACGATTCCGTCGAGGCAGTGGCTGATGGAGAAGAGCAAGAATGACGGCAGCGCAAAGTCCGACGACTTGCGGAGAGGGGAGAGATGGTGCACGGAGAACGTCGGAAGGCGAGAGTCCGATGTCGGATACTGGTTTCGGACATGCAGTTGGACGGAAGCTTTGTTTTCCGGTGGAAGGAATAAGTTTTCCGGGTTTTTTTTCTTAAATACCGGGGAGGCCATGGCCTCCCGGCCTCTATTACCGTCCGCCACTGTGTGTGTATATATATATATATATATATATATATATATATATATATATATATATCTTAATACCTTAAAATGCATTTACCTATTTTAGGACAACAAAGTCTTAATTTTAAGTAGTACAAAACAAGAAGCTGAAAATACAATTACTGAATGCATATGTTCCCATATCTTTTCCTCATATCTCGCAAACTTTTGACCTCAGGAGCACCAATTTTTGAATTTTCAAGTAGAAAGATAAGAATGTTTTCTTTTTGAATTGAATGAGTAAAATTTGACCTTGTAGTAGCTAAACTTCAGCCAATTATTCAAATAATAATGCAATATATACAAACCGTATTGCTCACTTTCTGTCGACTGAATCATTAGCACCAACAAATACAAGTGATTAATGCATATGTTTTCATATATCTCCTTATTAGTAGGTAGTTTGACTCAGTCAGTTTTATATCCCATAAATATAGATAGGTCACGATAATGAATGAAATTCAAATTTAAAATCCCAATTGTCAGGCCCATTCATCGGCTCCCATCGCCTATATCTCCCATCTTCCTGTGGTAGAATTAAGAAAACCTTAGTTTCCATCCTTCAAGTATTCATCGTCGTCACCATACACCACCATATTTGCTTCAGCCACCCACTAGCACCACAACACCACCACTTTCACATATTTCCCCTATCTCTTAGAAGACAGTGACCAACACCACTCACCGTCGCTGTCATCCCCATCGATTTAGTAGCCATCAACCATCTTCGTTCATCCTTCAACCATCCTCACCTACCCTAACCATCTTTGCCTCCTCTTACATAAGATTCCCAACCATCCTTCCATTTACAAAACCATAATTTCTGCATCACGTAAGATAATCACGGAAGAACGAATGACAATCAGTTTTGAATTTGAGAATTGAATTTTAGATTCTTAGCACCTATCTCTCAGATCTCGCCTCTTTCCCATGTATGTTCACCTATCTTATGGACCATCACCTCAGGTAAGCACCATCATCGCTTGATTGCACCACCAGTATGGCTCTCGACATCAACCGTAGCACCAGATCCACCTCTGCCTGTCGAATCATGTATGAGCATTGATTTGTTGCTTTTTTTAGTTTGTTTTTCTGGATTTGAGAACGTTAGATTTGCTTTTTTTCCCAGGTTAGCAAAAAAAGATGGGTTTACAGTTATTTTGAGGGATTACAAAGTATGCACCCCATGTGTATGATGTAAGGTCTCAAAGAAATTTTGTAGTTTTTTCACTGTTTAATTGCATATAGTTCTTGATATTGTATGTTTTTGATCACCTGCAGGATAAGAATTTTGAAATTATGACAAGTAACATGATTTTAATGCATGACAGTTGGGTCTAATTACAAAAGCATTGATTAATTCTTTTATCTATTCATGTCAGGTTTTTTGTTGTTGTAATGGTCTTCTCAATCAATGCCCAAGTCCGTTTTTCTTCTTCTTCTTTAAGAATTTGCATGGATTTTCAAATTTCAACCTTTAAGCTTCTATTTGGGTTGGTTAGCATTTTTTCTCTTTTTAGCAAATTACTTTCATTATTGGGTATAATATAGTATCTTACTTTGTATGAACCATTTAATCTCAAAACTAAATAGGACAAATATTGAGAATCCATGTTTTTTGTTTGGTGTTTCTTATATTGGAGCTCTTAGTGCATGATTGTGTTTGAAGTTCCCTCACCACACAATTAGGAGTCCCAAGTTTAGATGCAGGTAACGCAGTTTGCAACTTCACTGAATTCGATCAACATTTTTCTCTATTATGATAGGTTGGTTACTCTACAAGACCAAAATGTAAAGTTGTATTACGTGTAAAGGGCTTGAAATTGATTGATTGATAGAAGAATCTAGGAGTGGTTGTATAGAGTTGCTAGAAAATAAGATGACTTTGGTAAATAAACAAGGCTTAAATGCAATATATAGCAACATACTTTTGTTGGTTTGTACATTGTTATGTCTTATTTTTGTTTCTTCCTACTATATTATTGTACTTGAAAATTTCTACCAAATTTAATTATGTTTGTTTCCTTTTGATTTTGCATGATTCTGGTTCTTGGACTTGAAATTGATATTTTTCCTTCCGATTTTTATTTTTAGCATATATATATATATATGGATTTTATAAGAGTTTGACTGTCAAATATTTTTTTATGGTCTACTTATGTGTATAGGGAATTTTGGATTGGAAGTGGAAAAGATTTGAGGTTTAGTTATGGCAGTAAACAATTCAAGACAAGATACGATTCAATCAAACACTCGCAGTCAAATATAATAAGAAAATTGATAAATGATGTGTTAAGTTTCACCCTCAAACTAAGATTTAACATGGTATTTAACAAAATAAAAAAAAAAACTAATTGATGCCTGTATGCATTCAAAGTTACTTCCTACTCTAATTAAAGTTTGATACACATATGGTAATTATAATATTTAAATATAGTATATTATTTTTACATCATCATATAATAATGGTGAAGAATTTAAGATAACATGTTATATATTTGGATTTATATCATATTTTGTGCTAAAAGAAATTATAATTATATATTTGTTTATATATCAAATAGTACTCAACTTTCAAGTAACTACCTTATCTTAATGAATATATGTAAAATTAATTGTTAAAAAAAATTATTATGTATACAAATGATACACATGACATGTGTCTTTATTTAGACCCTTTCTTTCTATATTTTTATCTCTCTTGTTTTAAAATATGTATATTGATCATTTAACCTTTTTTTATTACGACATGAAACTTTAAACAATCTATCGATATCGATTATAGCAATATAGAAATCATGATATTATATCATTATATTATACCATTGATATTTTGGTAAATTGATGTTTTGATTAATCAATAATTTTCTTTGTTAACGATCACTATATTTAATTGTAAAAATTATTATTATTTAACCAGTCAAACCACAATAATATTTCTATAAATGATAGATTATGTCATGAAAACAAAATAAAATAAAACATTGGTTTCTAATCATAATCTCAAATATCATTTGTCATTTTTTGTTAATTATATATCGATACAAATGTCTTAAGGATACTAGCAACGACTATTTGTTGAAAAAACTATTCACCATCTTTCAAAAACAGCTATTCACCTAAAGTAAAACTATTTGCTTTAAAAAAAAACTATTATCACAAAATCACCACATTGAAAACACCACCTACGACCGCGCTACTAACACTTCTCTAAACCCTACACCTTAAACTGTAAACCTTAAGCCTTAAACCACCAAGTAAACTTAGATATATGTTGATGCATTTCATGTTCTTTGTAATATCATATGTTTATAATGAAACTATTATTGTCCGTCAAAATGAAGCTACAAGAAATTATTCGTCAAGCGAAACTAATCATCGAAATGGAATTAATCAACACCCAACTAAAGAATAAATTAGTGGACTGAAAACTATTTTCACGCATGAGAAAATTTATGCTGCATTGTCCATAAGAATATCACGTGACAATACAAATGTATTGGTGAACACTAAAAAAAGTTCAATGAGGACGAAGTCTATATCTCAAATGTGGTGTATAAAGAATTTTTGCACGGTTAACTTTTACTGATAATTATTTAGATGTAGTAACTATTTGCGCAAAAAAATTAATCGTCTCCAAAACTAATTTTTGAAAAACCTATACGCACTCATCGCTTAGCGCGAGTAAACGGCTAGTATATATATATATATATGAGTTATGCTTCATGTCCTGGATATGGTAACATGGCTTAGTAGTGACAATATGAACATGAGTCAATATGTTACTCACCACATATTCGACATGTCTTACCAAGTCATCATAACGTAAGTGGTTAAATATAACATTATCTTAGATAACAAATTATACATTAGTCAATAGGTTACTCACACCATCTTTCGCATGCATTATCAAATCATCATAACCTAACTGGTTAAATATGACATAATCTTTGATAACAAATGGTACATTGATATATCATTTCTTAATAATAAAGTTACATCAAGTTGAAATAAGAGCATTAAAGTATTATTGTCTTTAAGAAATAAAAATTATGTAATTTTGGAGTTTTAATATGAAAAGAGAAACTATGATGAGCTATATGGGTTCGTGCAATCTACGATACCAGACTATGAGTTGAAGGAGTGTCAATTTCAAGTCAATTTCGAGCCAAATAGCCAAACTGTGGAGGCTCTATGTTGGATTTCTAAACTAATATCCAAGATCAAATTTCTAATTTTTTATGGTGAAAATACTTTTAGAGTTAACAATTTTAGAAATTAGAGATCAAATTAAGAAATATGGTGAGGTTTGATCGCTGTACGATTTTGATTTTACGATCGTACTATTTTAGGATCGATATTGCTCCAAACCGATTTTATATAAATCATCTTTTTTTATACTTGTAGGATCATAAAAAACTTACAAAGTTATGATAAATTCTGGATCTTAACGAAACTCATCTAAAATATTAATGCAAGAAACATTTCATCAAACAATTTAATTTTAAATGAATGAATTATTTAAGTGGAAAAACCTAAAGGTTAAAAAGTTATAAAATTTCTATCTTTTGAATTAGTTATTGGATTAAGACATTTTTTTTAGAATAAAAAATATAAGTCTTATAAATCCTTGTTTTTAGTTCAAGGTTTTTAAATGTTTTAAGGGTTAAAGAATTCAAAATTTTGTAATACCGTTGAGAGACATAGAATTAACTTGTTTTCCATTGCTTTATATATATATATATATATATATATATATATATATATATATATATATATATATATATATATATATATATATATATATGAGTTGGAAGTGCAAACAAGTTGAACAAAGTTTAATTTTAGTTAGGCTTGAACTTGGCCCGTTAAAATTTTTTTGGAGCTCGAGCTTGAGCTCGGCTTGTTTCGAGCATTATTATATAGAGCTCGATATTGGCTCGTGAAGATTTATACATGCTCGGGCTCGGTTCGTATACGATATACTCTAATTTCCTAAAGTTGTATTTATTAAATAATACCAATTTTACTATATAAAAATAATAATATTTTGTATAAAAAGATAAATAATAACACATAATATGAATATAGGTTTTATTCTTTAAGAATCATACGATTTAATGAAACATATTTAATTCTTAGTGAATTTAGGCGATTCCATTCATATTTTACAAAATACTAACAATATACAGTTTAACATTATTATGTTTGTTTAACTTTTTGTTAAACTTAAGTGAAAGAAAACGAATTTTTTCTATAATTGTTCTTTGGATTTTGAAATATTTCTTGCAATTCCGAGTTTTATTTTTTCTTTTCAAAATGCAGAATTTTAGTTCGGAATGCCGTCACAAAATCAGTAAAAAAATGTTTTTTCGGATACCTATTCTTGACCCGAACGGTTATTTTTACTATTTTTTAATGGATATTTGTTCGAATACACTTTAAAAACGGGTTAGATTACTAATTTTCCAAAAAGAAAGCACGCTTTTATTGTTTTTCATAATATGTATTTTTTGATTAAAACATTAAGCATGGAAACTAACATCCTTACGGCGTCGTTCAACTAACCTCGAATATTGTGACCGTTGTGCTCTTTTATCATTTTAAATGCACGAGTAAATCCACGCGCCAATCACTGGCGCGTAATAACACCACTCGTATGTACAAACCCTGGGAGACTGCACTCCTCTCCTCTCTCTCTCCTCTCTGCCAC
The DNA here is from genome assembly GCF_052849685.1 of Lactuca virosa. Lineage (NCBI taxonomy): Eukaryota > Viridiplantae > Streptophyta > Magnoliopsida > Asterales > Asteraceae > Lactuca > Lactuca virosa. The sequence goes on along the minus strand of NC_136431.1, from coordinate 22,845,316 downwards.
CGCTCTCGTGCTCTCATGTTCTTCCCTTCACCCCCAATTTTGTCTCTTTCTCCTTTTTTCGTCCCTCTCTCTCATGCTGTTCTCCATTTCTTGATTCTTTTCATCACTTTCTTATCGACACCTCTATCTCTGTGTTCTTCAGTGTTTTGACTGTGCTGTTAATTCCTGCTTATTAATTTCAACATTTATAATCAATTGATTCTCCTTAAAACCCTACCCAGAAGAGAAAACAAACTCATTTCCTCTCGAACCCAGAAAGTATTTACATTGATGACGCAAGAGGTATGTCTTCTTCGATCTTCAACCATAGAACATCTCTAGGTTGCGAGTCTTTGATTATGTGTCTGTATTTTCGTATAAATGTCTCATCTTTTAATTTGGGTTTTTTGTTTTTCATCCAAAAACATTTTCTGTAAAATTCATCTTTTGTAATATCTTGAGAAGGTTTGTAGACAAAGATATGTGATTCTTGAAGGTATAATGGAATCCGAGGTACATGGTTTGTGTTTTGTTTTTTAACCCATAAAAAAATCTCTAGTCTGGTTTAAATCAGGAAAAAAGATTCATATTCTGGAGTGAAAAAGCTGCGACTTTATGTAAAAAGCTATGGAATCTAAGCCGTTTTTAACTATGTCTTCTCTTTCAGGAAAACTCCTGTTGATTTAATCGAAACCCTAGAGAAGATATTAGTAAAATCGAAATGGGTTGTGCTCAATCTAAGATTGAGAATGAGGAAGCTGTTTCTAGATGCAAGGATCGCCGGAATTTCATGAAGGAAGCCGTGACGGCGAGAAATGCTTTCGCTTCCGGCCATTCTGGTTACGCTATGGCTCTAAAGAACACCGGAGCTGCCCTTAGTGATTATGCACAAGGCGAAGCTGATGAAGTCTACCATCCTCATTTGGGTGGTGGTGGTGGCGGTGGTGAGTCATCGGAACCACCACCTCCTCCACCGCCAATGGAGCATCATTTCCCGCCACCTCCCCCGCCACCTACATCTACCTTTACGCCACCTACTTCTACATATACCCCTGCTCCACCACCATTGCCTAGCTTCTCCCCTATCTCAACACCGCCACTACAGAGATCAGTTACAATGCCGGCAATCTCTGTGGCCAAAAAGGGTGGCCGGAAGATAAATAACGGAGCTATACTTGAGGAAGACGAAGAGGAGGAGGAAGAAGATCATGATACGGATTTGAGAGTGAGAAAAGGGCGGAAGAGCAGCGGCAGGATGGCGGCAGTTGACGAGACTCCATCACCTCTGCCTCAAACTCCGGTGGCTCCTCCTCCTCCACCACCGGATGGTGAAAAGATGCCATGGGATTACTTTGATATGGGTGGTATGCAGTGGTCACATTTGAATGAAGAATATGACGATGTTATTGATGAAAAGGATGAGGAAGAGGAGGAGGAGGAAGAGCAAATTAACGGTGCACACCACCACCAGCACCACCACCTCCACCGGAGCGACCACCTCCACCATCATCAGGTTGAGCCAAAAACACCAGAGAAAGTGGTGATGGAGGGGTTTACAACAGAGGAAGAGGAGACACCAGTGATGGCAAAACAGTTCACACATTCTAACACAGCACCACCGGATCTCAACCGGAGAGGAGGAGGAGGGGCGGTGAACGGTGGCAGCGGTATGGTTGTTGGGTCAAGTAGTGTGAATTTGTTGAAAATTCTGGCAAAAATTGATGATGAGTTCTTGAAAGCTTCTGAGAGTGCACAAGAGGTTTCCAGAATGCTCGAGACCACACGGTTGCATTATCACTCCAACTTTGCTGATAATCGAGGTGACAAACCCTTCTTTTTGTACATGATTAAATAGTTAGTAAATCCGTATGGGCAAATACGTAATTTCACTTTGAAATTTGAATACATTCCAAAACGGATTACATTGCAATTCTTCTTGGATTTAATTTATGAAGGTTTGAGATTGAATTAGGGCTAAATGCAAGAAATGGCAACATTGTAATTTTTATGGTTTTTTTTTTGTAGGTCACATTGATCATGCTGCAAGAGTGATGCGAGTGATCACATGGAATAGATCATTCAAAGGTGCACCTAATGGTGATAATGGTAACGATGAGTATGATGAGGATAAATACGAGACACATGCCACCGTGCTTGATAAGCTCCTTGCATGGGAGAAAAAGCTCTACGAAGAAGTAAAGGTATGTTTGTCTATACCAAAGGGCAAAATGGTAATTTTACATCAAAGAAAACGTTGCATTTGTTATATATCTCTTGTTCATTCATATAGGCCGGGGAGCTTATGAAGCTTGAGTATCAAAGGAAGGTTTCGTTACTTAACAAATTGAAAAAACGTGGTGCGAGTACGGAATCTTTGGAAAAAACAAAAGCGGCTGTGAGTCATTTGCATACGCGATACATCGTTGACATGCAATCTTTGGATTCGACTGTTTCTGAAGTTAATGATATCCGTGATAAGCAGTTATATCCCAAACTTGTGGCTCTTCTTGACGGGTAAGTTTTGCTATATGTCTGTCTCACTATTAGTCAAATACCATTCGATAATTTAGGATATTTAAGACTATAAAAAAAAAGGTCAAATGTGGCTTAGATTATCCGGAAGTAAAATGACCATTGTGCCATCGGTTAAGTTTTTAGTTTAATGAACTAAAATAAAGTTGAGGGGTCTTTTTTTTGCCAAGCATACACAACTTCTGATTTTAATTTTTTTAGATCTTGCATTTATTACTATTCATGCATTGGTGACTTGTACTTTACAGTCTGACCAAATCTTCATCCCCACCACCATTGCACCCATCCTTGTCTCACCTACCTTCATAGAGTTTGTTTCTATTCAAAATTACCAAAAAGATTTGAAGTTTACGATTTTATATCTTGACCTCCAAACATATGCAAAATCATGGGTAGTTTGGTAATTTTCGGTGGTTTTAAAGGGTGTCATCTTTTTAACTTTTTATAATTGAGCAGCCTGATTGACAATCACACAATAGTTCGGTGGCCCTCCTGACCCTCATCCCGATATAAAGTACTCAAATAAAATGACTATTCCGCCCTCAAATAATTTTTTTCTAAATAGCAACTAAGTTATAAGTGGTCCTTTTTGTAGTTTTTACTGTTAATTGTGCATTCATTTCTGGTGGGGTACAACTCACCCAATTTCTTGATTTTGTGTGATTGTGTCTATTCAAAAAGTTTTAGTTAAGGACTTTAAGTTTACTTTTTTACGCTTTGACCACCAAACAAATACAAAATCAAGTTTGTGTTCAAAATACCTAAAATACCCCTCTGATGAACATGCAGGATGTCAAAGATGTGGGATTCAATGTGCGAACATCACGACAACCAATTAACAATCGTCACGGATCTCAAATCTCTTGATGTCTCCGGTGAACCCAAAGAAACCACCAAACACCACTACGAAAGAACAGTTCAACTCTATCATGTCGTTCAAGGGTGGCACTCACACTTTGAAACCCTAGTAACCCATCAAAAACATTATGTTCAAGCCCTCAACAATTGGCTCAAACTAAACCTAGTACCAATAGAAAGCTCCTTAAAAGAAAAAATCTCATCGCCACCAAGAATCCAGCACCCACCGATCCAAACCCTCCTCCATTCATGGCACGACCACCTCCAGAAGCTTCCGGATGAACTCGCAAAAAGTGCAATTTCGTCTTTTGCTGCTGTGATTGAAACGATAATGAATCATCAAGAAGAGGAAATGAAGCTTAAGGAGAAATGGGAGGAAACGAGGAAGGAGTTCTTGAGGAAGAGTCAGGCTTTTGAAGATTGGTATCAGAAGTATATTATGAGGCGGGGCCCACAAGATGAAACGAATCCGGGTACGGATCCTAAAGATCCGATTGCTGAAAGGCAGTTTGTGGTGGAGACGTTGAAGAAGAGACTTGAAGATGAAATGGAAGCTCATCAGAAGGTTTGTGCTCAAGTGAGGGATAAATCTTTAGGGAGTTTAAAGATTCGATTGCCTGAGCTTTTTAGAGCCATGTCGGATTATGCTCATGTTTGTAGGGATTCGTATCAACGATTGAGATCGATCGTGCATTCACAAAATCGACAGAATGGAAATTAAGTTCGATTCTTGCCAGATTTCTTATCGGTTTTTTGATCTTGTTGTATGCTGAAAACTCGCCAAATTTGTTGTGTTTTTTATAACCAATTGCAAGTATGCAATTTCGTATTTTACACGGGTACGTTTTTTATGCATCATTTACTTGTACATAATGGTGCAAGTTAGTAATGCATCTACCATGCAATTGCAATTATATTTGGCGAGGTCAATGATTTGATGTGAAAGAAGGTATGTTTTTTTGTGCATTAATGTTCTGCATGATGCATCTTGAGTCATTTATATATTTTGTTGAGATATGAGTTTCTTGCATTATTGGCTTGTACCCACATTAGGCAAATTGCCAATAAGTTGGTAAGATGCATTACCCGTTTGTACATTTATAGGACCACTGCACAAGCATATCATTTTGGTGGTACAAGCAATTAATGCAAGATATTGTTCAAATCTTTTGTAAATCTTTATTCTTTATTTATAGATGAGCCTAGTTTTTGGGATTGAAAAGAACCCATAAACAAACCAAAATTTGTAACGGAAAATTCGACTTGTATTCAATAACCTGAGATTTGGTTTTCAGGAAAAAACTGGTTTTGGTTTTTGGTTATTTAACAAATTTCGGTTTTGGTTTTGGTTTTTGGTTATTTAACAAACTAGATATGAGACCTATGTATTACAAGAGTTTATTTAAAAAAAACTAAATACAAAATTCTAAACATTTGAAAAGTATGAATTTTTAAGAAAAATGAGAAAATATATGAATTATAAAAATTAAAGTGTTTTTTTTTCTCTTCTAAATTTAAACAAATAATTTAGATAGATAAATAAATAAAGAAAATTAATTAATTTTTAATTTGGTAATTTTGAAATTAGAAAGAAAGTTCATTAATGAAATTTATATGCATTTATCTCTATTCTAATAAATGAATAGTTTTAATCTCATTTTGTCAATTCTCACTTTAATACAACTCCTTATTAATATTATGTCATGTGCCATGTAGATATATTAGTCAACTCATTTCAAATTTTAAATTTACATTTTCTAATTATATGTTAAATTTGAAGTTATAATAACTTTAAAATTTTGATATATCTTAATTAATAATTTATTTAAAATAATTGATTAGTAATTATAAATTTTTATTATAAAAGTTTAATTAATTTTATAACTGTGGTTCCTACGGGTTATAAACTAGTTATTGAATATAAATGATATCTACAATTTAATAAAATGAAAAAACCATAGAATGACATTTGGAATACAAATTAATTTAAAATAACCATAAAATTACATTTGTCAAAATAAATGAGAATATGCCATATGACAAAAAGATCTTTATTTATTAGGAAAAGATTAAAATGACTAAAATAATAAATAACATATTTTAATATGTTATTTTTTTGTTAAATTTAACAACAATGGTTAATAAAAAATCAAATGAAAGAAGTAATATCAATCATTATAAGGAAGCAATTTTTTTGAATCCAAACATTGTACCAACAATTTTTTGAATCTAAACATTGTACCAACAATGAATTCTTATAAAAACCAACAAACGTGTTTTTTTTTCAATCTAAATTAATAAATACCATCTTAAATTAAAAGTAATTAATTATCTAATAAACTGAAACATTAGGAAAAAAACAATTCTAAAATCAAACTATTTAATTAAAATTAATTTGATATATATTAGTTTTAAATATATACATGTGTAAGAAAAAAAACCAATTATTTTCTTTTTGTGTATCTAACAAGGCTGTCAAGATCGAGATCCTGCCTAAGATCGTTTTGTGTGTTGCAAGATCGTGATTGTAAGATCGGATTGGGATTGAAAGATCCTACCAAAAATGAACTCATTCAAAATTACTCATACGGTCTTGGGTGTGCAGTATACATTATTACTTGATGTCAATTAAGACGTAGATATGGAGCCAACTTTAATTTTTTAAACATAAACCATAACTTTTGTTGCTGCAAACCATAAATATTAGGAAGAAAACATCTCAATTACAAAAAGAAATAAGATCATTATGATCTACAACTAAAGGTTTTAAGATGACAAAAAGAATATCATGTGACAACCCGAAACTTCGACCGTTTCCGTTACGCGATTTTCATTAATAAAAATGCGAATTCATTAACTTTTCCGTCAAACTTCTTGGTTTAGAAAATAATCTAGTTATATATAATTAAATTATTTACGAGTCAGAATCAAAAATCGCGCGGGAACCCGAATATCTCGAAAAACCAAACATTTCCGGTCTAAGTGAGGTTACGACCGTAAACCCGTTTACGGCCAGTAAAGAGTGGACCCCACCACCGACCACAAAACCCCTATAAATACGAGACCTCCACCTTCATTTGAACATTTCTTGCCAAAAACTCTCTCCTTCTCTCTCTAAGAACCTTGACCGTAAACACCTAAAAACACCTTCAAATTTCGGGAAACATCGAGAAACACCGTTTGGAGTCACTTCGGAACGTCTGGAAACGCTTATCTCTTCGAAATCAGCACCATCGTTCTTGAGTTTACAGTCCATCTTCAAAGACCGTAAACCCTGTTCTTGAGTTTACGGTCCAAGCTTTCAAAGACCGTAAACTCTGTTCTTGAGTTTACGGCCGTAAACTCATCAAGCCTTCAGAAACCGTAAACTACCAGTCGACCGTAAACCCTTGTTCATGGCCGTAAACACCTTTTAAGTGGTGCTTTTGACTGAAAACCCACTTTCATCGATTCGATCAAGTCCCGGTACATTCCTCAACCGAATACAAGTGTTCCTCTAACACTTTATCTAACGAAATCACTAATTTAGATACATATATGTATTTATTTGATAATAGGATTTCGTTAAGTGTCACGTGCAACAACTCGAGGATCTTCATTTCAGTCAACGCTTTCCCACAACAACTGTGAGTTCATACCCCTACATTTTCCATATTTTTAATGTTTTCAGGGGGGGAATACAAGCTACACATAAATGTTTTCAAAAACTCATGCAAACTATAATCGGTGTAGTTTGGGATTTTTCTAAAATATATCAAGTATAGAAACTTTCACTACTAAACATATGCACTAAGACATAAACCGTTTACAGTTTACATCACTACTTTATCATGGTATTCGTAACTGTAATTATCACTATATACGGTATACATACGGATTTTCACTACGGTAGAACGCTACTACACTACATGTAAACTAGATTGTACGATACTGTGAGGCGCTACTTCACTACTGTACCCTTAGGTGTACAGGGATAAATCCTATCATAGTATAACCAGAGTCTCCTGGAGGGAGAGCGTGAGATTTGTGAATAGATCTATTCGGGACTGACAATCCCACATCTGGACTGCTAGCTACAGTTAGGCGGGCACGCCTGAGATATACAAATGTGTGACAACCCGAAATTTCTATTATGTACAACCATTCAATTCAATAGAAGTCAGAACAGTTTCTGCTAACTTTCAAGCTTTTTGGAATAAGTTTGAGTGTTTTTAAGTTAGCACTTCAGGAGATATCAGGAGAGAGGATGCCCTAGGGTTTATTGTGCAACAATATAATTCCAAAACTCCAAGAGTTTGGAGTTTACGGCCTAAACAAAGGTGTTTACGGCCGTAAACCCTAAAAGAGGGTATAAATATGACACTTAGTCATTATTTATCACTTTTCACAATTTCAAGATCCAAAACTCAATTCTCTCTCAAGTATCATCGACTTTTCTTCTTGATCTTCAACATTGTAAGTGTTTCTAGCCCTAAAAAGTTGATATCTTACTTAATCTAGTGATCTAACATGATTCCATCCGTGAAATCATTCCAAAAGTGTAGATCTTCAAGTTTCACCAAGAACACACACTAGTGTTCTTGGACTTTTAGCACCTTTTAAAGCTTCTACCTAGTAAGTACTTCCATCCTAGAGTATTATAGATCTTGTTACACTTCTAAACATCAAGAAAACACCCAAGAAAACCAAGGATCAAAGGTGTTTACGGTCCAAGATGTTCTTGGACCGTAAACCCTAAAAAGGGTGCCAAAGTGTGCCCTAGTCCCTTATAAGCCTTGGAAACTAGCCTAGATCCCTTCCTTGATGTGCTTAGTACTTAAAAACATCAAAAGACCATAAACCATTTGGGTTTACGGCCGTAAACCCAAAGGGAAATGGTCCAAGGACCGTAAACTCCTAAAAGGAGTGAAATGGCGCCCTAATCTCTTCCTAAGGCTTAAACATGAAGTAGGAATGCTTCTTGTGATCTTTAAGGCTTCAAAACACAAAATGGTCAAGAAACATGAGTTTAGGGCCGTAAACTCATGGGTTTACGACCGTAAACTCAATGAGTTATGGTCACAAAACCGTAAACTCAAATAAAGGGTCCCCTTGAACCCTAAACTCAATAGCAATGTCCTACAACACTTAGATGCAATCCTTAGGACTTATAGCACTTAAATAAGGTGTTTTACATGTCCTAGTATGTCTTAACTTTGTTAATTAGTTGTTTAAAGACTAATTGGATACATATATGTGTTATTATATGTTAACTAGGATCATTGTGTGTGTACAAGTCTTCACTTGACACCTAGCAATCCTATATCATCAGTTCATCCAAACCACTCACTACAGGTGAGTTCATACCCCCTTAATTAACCTTTTAAATGTTTTAAATGCTTTTATGGGGGGGGGGGGGAATACAAGTTGAACAATTATAGTTATTATATCAATCACATGTGATTAATAACTACCAAACAAGTGGATTTCTTACTTTTCAAACTGTGTTACCAAACTGTTTTACTTCAAACTGTCTTACAAACTCTTTTACATACCAAATGCTTTTATCAAACTCTTTTACATGTTAAATACTTTTAATTAAACTCTTTTAACTTATATTATGTGTATCTATATAGATATAGTTATATAAGTAGGATTGAAAGGACTTAGGACTGATAGCTCACCTTACTTCCTGTTCCTTGTTTGGTTGTGGACTTAGGGTATTCGGGTTATTTGTCTGAAGGTCGTTTGAATCCTATTTATATATCATGTATATGTGTATAGATATAAAAAGTTACTTCTTTCATTCAGTTCAATGCCTTTGGGTAGCAAAGGTATACAAACATGTTCATATACACAAACAACATTACTAGTAAACTATAATAGGTATAGTTTAGGAAGATACTATTACTAGAACAATGAAACATACGATGAGTCAGTTCATTCATGAGTAATACATAGTGATGAGAAACAAACATAATACATAGTGATGAGAAACAAACATAATACATAGTGATGAGAAACAATCATAATACATAGTGATGAGAAACAAACATAATACATAGTGATGAGAAACAAACATAATACACAGTGATGAGAAACAAAACATACAGGCTAGACAGAGAAAGAACACACAATACAGCTAGCACATACATATACATATATATACATATACATATATATATACATATACATTACATACAGTTATGTGAGCCACTTAACGGGGGCATGGCACTACCTGTCATGACCCGTTTTGTATCCAGAATCTCCTTAAGTGGAGAGCGTATGAGTTTGTGTATAGATCTATACTGGATTGACTATCCTACACCTTGCTGCTCGCTACAGTGGGACTTGCAAGTCTACGGGTGCCAAACGTCATTTCTTACGACGTCTTACATCGTCGTTTTACTATAGAGTCGGTAGCAGGATACAGGCCGATCACATGGTACTTTAAATAACAAATAGTTTAAAGAAATTAGTACATCAGTAGTTACTTAATACAACACTACAGTACTATTTCATTTTCCCTTTACATTTACTTTGTGATATTCACACAATAAAAAATAATGTAAAAACTATATTTTTGGTTAATGATAGTCAGATTTGGGAAAATACACACTCTTACAAGAGACACACACACAGATACTAGATGCCTTGGTAGAAGGCTACTTTTAGTAGGAAACATAGGGTTTTCTAGGAGAGTTCAAACAATTACAAACTTTTACAAAACTTATACATTACAAGACTTACAAACACTTTCATAACAAATACAGACACTAATATACTTATGATCTCACCAGCTTTAAAGCTGATAAACTCTTTCAAAATAACTTGTATTCCCAGGTCGCCAGTAGACAGGTACCGGTGCCAGGTTTTGAGAATATGGAGCTCGTTCAAGACTCATCTTGTATGAAATTATATTATTAATGCAATGGATTATGTTGTTGCTTGTTTACTACTTTGCATTGTTGTGATACTGAACATGACGTCCTCCACCCCCGAACGTTTCCGCCGTTTCGGTTTTGGGGTGTGACAAAATGTCATTTAACTCGACGCCTGAAGAACGTTGGAAAGGTCTCTAGTCATATCAAGCATGGTTATACGACTCACAATATGTATAAATCACCTTTAGTTTACAACTTAACACTCTTCAACAGTTCTATTTACATTAAATAGAACTAATATACACTACAACTGGAGAACTTTCAGGGTTTTCACACCGAAACGAGCAAACAATGGTTTCATGCACGAAATACTATTACATCGTGATTAGCATTAGCTAGTCACATGAAGTAATAATTTCGCATATCACTACAGTTTTGAGTGACAAACATTCATGGTTTTATACATAATTGAAAACACTACTTTCTCACTAAAGAAAATATCGGATTTTCTTGGAACTATACAAATATTTTCCGAACTCATCAACGATTTTCACTACAAATCACCGCTTATGAACTCACCAGCTTTATGTTGATACTCTTTCAAACTGCTTGTATTATCAGGAAATCAGTAGACAGGTACTTGCTGGATTTTCGAGGAATTGGAGCAATAAGAGTTATAAGTTTATACTCTACAAAGCTATTGAATGTAATTCAAACAACGTTTCAAACTGATGTAAACATTTTTATTTTAGTATTCACTGTACTGGTTGTGTTGCTATGATTGCTATTATTCATTGGTTGTGATGCTACACATGACGTCCTCCGCCCCAGAACGTTTCCGCCATCGGTTTCGGGGTGTGACAGATTGGTATCAGAGCCCTGGTTTATAGCGAACTAGTATACCGAACCTTACGTGGTATACAACTATAAACACTAAGGAGCCTAAGTGCTCTACGCTAAAAGTATACTTTCAAAAATATAAGTATTTTTATAAAAGTATACGGGCATGCATACATAACAAAGTTCGTGTCACTAGTAGAACAAAACAAAGAGTATTTGGATGTTGGAACGCTGCGGTTAAACCTGGGCAGTTATGTAATCATGTCTAGGGTGAATATAGCATGATCAACTATATGCAGTCGAGACATGACCAACATGTGCTTGGGAGTGACTGTGGTATTACAACAGGCCTAAAAACTTACCAAAATCCTTCCACATAAAATACTATAGGGGTATTTTAGCTAGAGCCAAACTCAGTATACTTATTCACTCTAAGCGTTGCTACCTCTTCTTCCTTAAGCAATAACTTACTTGTGTTAGTAACCTTTCTGTGCTTATCGCTCGGTAGTATACTTTTATTATCAGCATGAGATATATCTTGTTTTATATATCTCAAGGACTTACCATCCTCTTCTTCCTGACTGTTTTCTAGAACGAGATGCCTCCTCGACCAAGACCCATCAGAAGGAACGACGACACTCCGCCACCACCACCACCTCCTCAGTTCGACCCTGTCATGTTCCAGGCAGCAGTTACGGCCGCCGTGACTGCAGCAATGACACACGTGAATGCTGGTGGGGCTGGAGGTGGAACCGACCCACAGAGACCAGGTGGAAGTCAGGGACATCAAAAAGAATGTTCCTAAAGGACTTCATGACTGCAAAACCCAAGTCCTTCGACGGAAATGGAGGTGTCATCGCCCTGACTCGATGGTTCGAGAAGATCGAATCCATCTTCGAAATTTGCGTTAGTTCTGAAGAAAACAAGGTGAAGTTCGCCGCCTGCACCTTCACCGACAGAGCCTTGACCTGGTGGAATGGTCGAGTCAAAACCCTAACCCTGCTAGTGGCTAACGTCATGGGTTGGGAAAGACTGAAGGATCTCATGCTCGCGGAGTACTGCTCGAGGGGCGAAGTGCAAAAGTTGGAACACGAACTCTGGAACTTGAAGATGAAGGGTTCCGACATCGCTGCCTACACTGCGAGATTTTGTGATCTGGCTCTCCTCTGTGCGGGAATGGTCACCCCGGAAAGCAAGAAAATCGAAAGGTACATTTGGGGACTGACACAACCAACAAAGGGGAATGTCTTGGCTGCTAGACCGATTACTTTTGAAAGCGCCAAGGATCTGGCACAGACTCTGATCGATCATGGAATCGATCTAGATGAGGTAGCAGCTGTCTCCGAGCTACAAAAGGAAAGAAGTGGGAAGAAGAAGAAGTTTGGTAACGAACGAAAGGGTCAGTCTTCGCAGGAGCCCTCCAAGAAACAACAAACAGTGGCAGTTCATGTTGTTACTGCTCCTGTTGCTGCTCCCACTGCTGTTCCAACCACCTAATCTCCTACCGGTGGTTATGCTGGAAAACTACCCCTGTGCAACAAGTGTAACTTCCATCATCACGGACCCTGCCGTGAGTTGAGTTGCAACAGCTGTGGAAAGAAAGGACACACAGCTCGATACTGCAAGGTGCCAACCCAATCAACCAACCAAGTTCCGGGAGCGGGCGCTGGTCAATCTTGTTATGGATGTGGAGAGGCTGGGCACTTCAGGAGAAACTGCCCCAAGACAACAACTGGTGGCAATACAGGGAGAGTTCTGGTGATGGGACAGAAGGAAGCAGTTGTTGATCCTACCGTTGTTACAGGTACGTTCCTCCTTGACAACTCTTATGCATGCATTCTCTTCGATTCTGGTGTGGATAGGAGTTTTGTTAGTCATACATTCAAACATCTAATCAATTGTAAATCCCAACCTCTAACCGAAACATTTACCGTCGAGATGACTAACGGAAAGAAGGAGAGCACTAACGACATATTCATAGGCTGTACTCTTACTCTAGACAATTATTCGTTTCCCATCGACCTTATGTCTGTGTCCATCAAGAGTTTCGACGTCATTATCGGCATGGACTGGTTAAGCTCCAATCATGATGATATTCTTTGCTTCGAGAAGGCTATCCGTCTCAATCTTCCCTCTGGCGAAACCTCATGATTTACGGAGATAAGTCTAGCTCGAACCTCCATATCATTTCGTGCATCAAAGCTCAGAAGTATCTGCGGAAGGAGTGCCATGCATTCCTAGCTCATGTTGTCGACAAAACACAAAAAGTTAGAGACCTCGAGAGCATCCCCGAAGTCTGTAACTTTCCTGACGTTTTCCCCGAAGATCTCCCAGGAACCCCTCCCGAGCGCCAAGTCGAGTTTCGTATCGACTTGATCCCCGGAGCTACTCCTGTAGCTAAATCTCCTTACCGTTTAGCGCCAGCGGAAATGCAAGAATTATCCAGTCAGCTCAATGCTGATCAGCAAAGGATTCATAAGGCCGAGTTCCTCACCATGGGGAGCTCCGATCTTATTCGTGAAAAAGAAAGATGGATCCTTTCGGATGTGCATTGACTACCGAGAGCTGAATAAGCTTACCATCAAGAACCCATATCCCTTACCCAGAATCGACGATCTCTTCGACCAACTTCAGGGAGCCAGTTATTTCTCAAAGATAGATCTAAGATCATGGTACCATCAGTTGCGAGTTCATGAGAATGATGTACCCAAAACAGCATTCCGAACTCGCTATGGACACTACGAGTTTGTAGTAATGCCCTTTGGTCTAACCAACGCACCGGCAGTATTCATGGACCTGATGAATCGGGTGTGTCGCCCTTTCTTAGACAAGTTTGTGATTGTGTTCATCGACGATATACTTGTCTATTCGCGGAGTGAGAATGACCATAAACAGCACTTAAGGCAGGTGTTGGAAACATTAAGGGCAGAAAAACTATACGCGAAATTCTCGAAGTGCGAATTCTGGATCAGGAAGGTAAATTTCCTAGGACACGTGATTAGCAAAGAAGGAATACACGTGGACCCTTCCAAGATCAAAGCGATTGAGAATTGGTCTGCACCAAAGACACCCACAGAAATCCGAAAATTCTTGGGTCTCGCGGGCTATTATCGCAGGTTCATCCAGAACTTCTCCAGAATCGCTAAGCCTTTAACTACCCTGACACAGAAGGGTGTAACCTTCAGCTGGGAAGCCAAGCAAGACACTGCATTTCAAACATTGAAGCGGGCCCTGTGCAGCGCACCTATCTTGTCCCTGCCCGAAGGGACGGAAGACTTCGTAGTCTATTGTGATGTATCCAATCAGGGCCTAGGGTGTGTGCTCATGCAGAGAGGAAAGGTCATCGCCTATGCCTCGAGGCAGTTGAAAACACACGAAGTCAATTACACAACTCACGATTTAGAATTGGGAGCAGTGGTCTTTGCGTTAAAGATCTGGAGACACTATCTCTATGGAACCAAGTGCACTATCTTCACCGACCATAAGAGCTTACAACATATTCTTGATCAAAAGGAGTTAAACATGAGACAACGGCGATGGGTAGAGCTACTCAATGACTACGAGTGCGAACTTCGCTATCATCCCGGCAAGGCCAATGTGGTAGCGGATGCCCTCAGTCGAAAGGGGTATTCAGGGCGTAAGGTGAAGGCACTGATCATGACTATCCACTCCCATTTATCCGCGCAAATCAAGGAGGCTCAGCTGGAAGCCTTAAAACCAGAGAACATGTCGGGTGAAGCATTGAGAGGAATGGAAAAGAACCTAGAGATCAAGGGAGACTGAGTCTATTATTTCATGGACCGGATCTGGAACCCAAAGTTCGGTGGTTACAGAGAGGTTGTAATGAACGAAGCTCACAGGACGAAATACTCCGTTCACCCAGGGTCGGATAAGATGTACTTGGATCTCAAACAGCTCTATTGGTGGCCAAACATGAAAGTAGAGATTGCTACCTTCGTGGGCAAGTGCCTGACTTGCGCCAAGGTGAAGGTCGAATATCAGAAGCCCTCAGGTCTACTTCAGCAGCCGGAAATACCTGAGTGGAAGTGGGAAGGGATAACCATGGATTTTATCACCAAGTTACCCAGATCTCCGAGTGGGCACGATGCCATCTGGGTAATTGTCGATCGGTTGACGAAGTCCGCCCACTTCCTGCCAATCAAAGAAAGCTTCAAGATGGAGAGACTCACACGGATCTACCTTCAAGAGATAGTTCGCCTTCATGGTGTACCTGCATCCATTATCTTCGATCGAGATAGCAGGTTTACATCGAGGTTCTGGCAGTCACTACAGAAAGCTCTTGGAACTAAATTGGATATGAGCATGACTTATCATCCGCATACTGATGGACAGAGTGAGCGAACAATTCAGACATTGGAAGACATGTTGAGAGCCTGCGTCATCGATTTCGGCGCGTCATGGGACACTCATCTTCCTTTGGTTGAATTTTCCTACAACAACAGCTACCATACCAGCATCAAGGCTGCGTCGTTTGAAGCCCTCTATGGCCGTAAGTGCAGATCCCCTCTGTGCCGGGCTGAGGTGGGTGACACGCAGCTAGCCAGGTGTCAAGTCCCCGATAGTACTCTCACTGGTCCTGAGATCATCCGAGAGACAACTGAGAAGATTGTACAAATCCGGGAACGATTGAAAGCCTCACGAGATAGACAAAAGAGCTACGCCGATAAGAGACGAAAACCCTCGGAGTTCCAGGTTGGTGACCGCGTCCTTCTGAAGGTCTCAGCCTGGAAAGGCATGATACGCTTTGGGAAGCGTGGAAAGCTAAACCCAAGGTACATTAGACCGTTCGAAATCCTTGCTAGGATCGGTCCCGTACCATACAAACTCCAATTATCGCGAGAGCTCAGCAACATCCACCCTATTTTCCACGTATCGAACCTAAAGAAGTGTCTGTCCGATGAGACACTTGTGATTCCTCTCGATGAGATTGAAATCAACGAGAACCTCAACTTCGTGGAAGAACCAGTCGAAATCATGGACAGAGAGATCAAACGAACGAAACAAAGTCGCATCCCGATAGTGAAGGTTCGCTGGAATGCCAAGCGGGGACCTGAATTCACTTGGGAGCGCGAAGATCAGATGAAACAGAAATATCTGCATCTCTTTCCTAATCCATGATTTGTATTCTATGTTCGAATTTTGGGACGAAATTCCCTCTAACGGGGGGATGATGTGACAACCCGAAACTTCGACCGTTTCCGTTACGCGATTTCCGTTAATAAAAATTCGAATTCATTAACTTTTCCGTCAAACTTCTTGGTTTAGAAAATAATCTAGTTATATATAATTAAATTATTTACGAGTCGGAACCAAAAATCGCGCGGGAACCCGAATATCTCGAAAAACCAAACATTGTTCGGTCTAAGTGAGGTTACGACCGTAAACTAGTTTACGGCCGTAAACCCGTTTACGGCCAGTAAAGAGTGGACCCCACCACCGACCACAAAACCCCTATAAATACGAGACCTCCACCTTCATTTGAACATTTCTGGCCAAAAACTCTCTCCTTCTCTCTCTAAGAACCTTGACCGTAAACACCTAAAAAAACCTTCAAATTTCGGGAAACATCGAGAAACACCGTTTGGAGTCACTTCGGAACGTCTGGAAACGTTTATCTCTTCGAAATCAGCACCATCGTTCTTGAGTTTACGGTTCATCTTCAAAGTCCGTAAACCCTGTTCTTGAGTTTACGATCCAAGCCTTCAAAGACCGTAAACTCTGTTCTTGAGTTTACGGCCGTAAACTCATCAAGCCTTCAGAAACCGTAAACTACCAGTCGACCGTAAACCCTTGTTCATGGCCGTAAACACCTTTTAAGTGGTGCTTTTGACTGAAAACCCACTTTCATCGATTCGATCAAGTCCCGGTAACATTCCTCAACCGAATACAAGTGTTCCTCTAACACTTTATCTAACGAAATCACTAATTTAGATACATATATGTATTTATTTGATAATAGGATTTCGTTAAGTGTCACGTGCAACAACTCGAGGATCTTCATTTCAGTCAATGCTTTCCCACAACAACTGTGAGTTCATACCCCTACATTTTCCATATTTTTAATGTTTTCAGGGGGGGAATACAAGCTAAACATAAATGTTTTCAAAAACTCATGCAAACTATAATCGGTATAGTTTGGGATTTTTCTAAAATATATCAAGTATAGAAACTTTCACTACTAAACATATGCACTAAGACAGAAACCGTTTACAGTTTACATCACTACTTTATCATGGCATTCATAACTGTAATTATCACTATATACGGTATACATACGGATTTTCACTACGGTAGAACGCTACTACACTACATGTAAACTAGATTGTACGATACTGTGAGGCGCTACTTCACTACTGTACCCTTAGGTGTACAGGGATAAATCCTATCATAGTATAACCAGAGTCTCCTGGAGGGAGAGCGTGAGATTTGTGAATAGATCTATTCGGGACTGACAATCCCACATCTGGACTGCTAGCTACAGTTAGGCGGGCACGCCTGAGATGTACAAATTCATTTAACTCGACGCCTGAAGAACGTTGGAAATGTCTCTAGTCATATCAAGCATGGTTATACGACTCACAATATGTATAAATCACCTTTAGTTTACAACTTAACACTCTTCAACAGTTCTATTTACATGAAATAGAACTAATACACACTACAATTGGAGAACTTTCAGGGTTTTCAAACCGAAACGAGCATACAATGGTTTCACGCACGAAATACTATTACATCGTGATTAGCATTAGCTAGTCACATGAAGTAATAATTTCGCATATCACTACAGTTTTGAGTGACAAACATTCATGGTTTTATACAGAATTGAAAACACTACTTTCTCACTAAAGAAAATATCGGATTTTCTTGGAACTATACAAATATTTTCCGAACTCATCAACGATTTTCACTACAAATCACCGCTTATGAACTCACCAGCTTTATGTTGATACTCTTTCAAACTGCTTGTATTCTCAGGAAATTAGTAGACAGGTACTTGCTGGATTTTCGAGGAATTGGAGCAATAAGAGTTTTAAGTTTATACTATACAAAGCTATTGAATGTAATTCAAGCAACGTTTCAAACTGATGTAAACATTTTTATTTTAGTATTCACTGTACTGGTTGTGTTGCTATGATTGCTATTATTCATTGGTTGTGATGCTACACATGACGTCATCCGCCCCGGAACGTTTCCGCCATCGGTTTCAGGGTGTGACATATCATGAGTGTAACCTGCCTAATTCGTGATGAATTGTGGAAGGGATGATGCTCTATAAGGCTTTTTGCAACTTGTGATGTTCAATTTCAAGTTGAATAGATAAACTTTTTAGGCTTGACTATATAATAAAACTAGAGATGTGGGATCGGATCGTGCTAAAATCTTAAGATCTTAGTCAAAATCCAAAGATCTCACTATAGATCTTGCTTCATATAGATCCTAGTGAGATTGAGATCATTTTTGGCTTGTAGGATCTTAATCGTAAGATCTTAAGATCAAGGTCGTGATCTTAACAACCATTATCTAGAGTTTATAAGCAACAATAAAAAAAAACTTTTTTTCTTCAACGAATAATACAAAGCAATTTAATTTTATTTTTGTCTCGTGTAGGTTCTAAAATCCAAAAAAAAAAACTTTTTTTTGTGTTCTCATCCAACAGTACAAACCATTTTTTTTCTCTTCTATCGTTTGACGTGAATAAACCAAAAAACACATTTTTATAGCAAAAAGTCAAAAAAAAGTATACTAAAAAACCAACAAAATAATTAGAAAGTTGAAAATTTTAGAAAAAATTTAAAATTTTGAAGCTACACCTATTTGGTAAATATTTTTTTTTTCAAAAGCTCGTTTTTATGGAAAATGATTGGTCCCCTACCAATCATGAATATCAAATAATTATTCCCAACGTTTCCCATTGTTTTTGTAGTTTTTACTCATTTTTCATATCCGTTAAAAATACTCGATTTAAAAAAAAATAGAATATGATCAGTTTTTAAAGCCTAAAATATTTTGTGTTTAGTTTAGGGGTTGTTTGATAGCCTCTGAATAAAACCATTCAGAGGTCTCATACTCTCATATTAATCAATCAACATTCAACATTTTTTATATAACTTCTAAACGACCTCTCAACGAATCAAAAGCTTCTAAAGTGTTAAGAAATCCTATTTTCTTAAATACTAAGAAGTTTGAATCATTAAACAGTAAATTAATCAAATTTTATCAAACAAATATAAGTTTTGTCCACAGCGAACCGCGTTTACCCTTCACCTTTTTCTTTGAATAGATCTTTCGATTGTAGAACTTTATTCGGACGAGGTACAAGTTATTCTATACACTTTTAGTTGTATGTGGTACAAGTTATTATATTTAGGGCCGACAATTCTCGATACAATCCACGACACGACACGAAATAAATGTGTTTGGGTTGAGTTTTTCAACCCGCCAACCCATTTATTAAACGGGTCATATATGAGTTTCTCAAAAAATAAACGGGTTGACCCGCCAACCCGTTTATATTTTTATATTTTATTTTTAAATGTATTTATGTATCAAGTATTAATATGTAATATGTATTATATAATATCTACCATTGATTCATAAACCACTTGAATTATCTATGTTTGTATTAATGTTTAGTTTGAATATGTTTG
The DNA here is from genome assembly GCF_052849685.1 of Lactuca virosa. Classification (NCBI taxonomy): domain Eukaryota; kingdom Viridiplantae; phylum Streptophyta; class Magnoliopsida; order Asterales; family Asteraceae; genus Lactuca; species Lactuca virosa. The sequence continues at coordinate 22,825,575 of NC_136431.1, read as the reverse complement.
TATTAATGTTTAGGTTGAAGATGTTTCTATGAATGTTTTTAATTTTCATTTGGATGTTTAAGACTTAAGTGTCTAAAATTCGGATATGTTTACATCAACCATCAAGAATTTATTCATGTTTAATTGTCAATTTTATTTATGGAATCTGACCACGAACTCAAATCTAACTCACGAACTCGCCAACCTGTGAACTCGTATAAATAAATGGGTTGGCGGATCATATATGAGTTTATGTTCCAAACCCACCAACCCTTGACATGTATATTTAAATGGATCGTGTTTGGGTTGGCATATTTTGACCCGCCAACCCGAACACGACACGATTGTCAGGCCTAATTATATTTTAGGGTAAATTACATGGATGGCCCCTACGGTTTACGGTAATTTGCATGTTTCGACCCTAACAATTTTTTTTTTAACTCGGACCATCCCTAATTTATATTTTTCTTACACGTTTGGTCTCCATCTGACCATCCCTAACAACGTAAGGTTGCATAAGGTTCCATTTTAAGATTTTTCTGGATCGATATCATCAAGTTCCTATGAGATGGTTCTGGTAATTTTCTGGAATTGATTTCATTTAGTTGATTTAAGCAATTTAGCAATTTCAGGAATTTTTTTGGTTGTTGTTTCGATTTTTCTATATTTTATTTCACCGTGTCTTTTTATCGACGGAGGTGTGGTTGTTGCCGGAGGTGGTGGTGGTTGTCGGAGGTGGTGGTAGTTGTCGCGTTTTGGTGGTAGTTTCAACAAATGAACATAAGGACGGAGGGGAGATTGGAAGGGGAGAAGGGTCCGGTAGTATAGGTTCTTGAATCAGACCAATGTTTATCTGGTTAATATGTTTTCGACATTCAAATAATAAATTTTTAATAAACTGATAATTTAAAAAATGTAAAAGAAATAAATAAGGGTAAATCAATCTTTTTAGACGGGACAGGGACCAAACGTGCAACAAAAATGTAAAATAGGGATAATCCGAATTAAAAAAAATTCTTAGGAACTAAACACGCAAATTATCGTAAACCATAGGGACCGTCCGTGTAATTTACCCTATATTTTACCAACAACGCTATATTGGTAACTTGTATATTCTGCATTGGAAGTTGCACAATCTAGTATTAATTTCTTTCTTTTTTATAGTTCGAGAGAGCTTCGATGATTGTAACCACCAGTAGAACGTTTCTTTCGGCGGCATGCGCTTTGGAATATTTATAGGCTAAAGCTGAATTTAGAGCTTGGCTTGAGCCGGTCAGCTTTTCAAGCCATGTATGGCTCTCTATTCTGATTTAAATAATTTAATTGTTTTTGTCATATTTTCGAGAAAACAAAATCCTTTTTATTAAACCAAAAAAGACACAAATATGTCTTATTTAAACCCACATCATCTATATCTGATATTGCAACAGATATACCACATCCGTGTTCTAAATATTTAACAGGGAGTTAACTTGAGAAAATGGAAGTGAGAGATCTCTAAAAGTCTCTTTATGTTATCGAGTCTTGAAGCAAAGTTTATTGAGTTGTCATTTGTCAAGATAAACGACTTCCATAAAGATGGATATCCTTGGTGAAAGTCTTGGATTTTAAGGTATATGGTTGTATTTGTGTTGATTAAATATTTTCTAGAGATATAAAGGAGACTTCGGTGTCATTATTGCAATGTTTCATGTATATATAGTTTTTACTCTTATGTGTTGGAATTTGGAAAATCGTTATTTGAGTTCATCATAGTTGCTCGACGAGTGAATAATTTTATGTAGATCATGTTATTAGCATACTTAAAATATGGAAGTTGCAATGAGTTGTAATTTTGGAAAAAATTGTGTGAAAGTATATGGAAATTCGTTGTATAAGTTTATCTGTTTGAGGTTTCGAGCATTGATTTCTTAAATGAGATGTATTTATAGTTGCATTAACCTAGATTTCGGGATTGGGCCAATGGGCCTTCTAACAAGCTAGCGCAAAATCAAACTTATCCTCCAAAACTATACAGAAAATACAGAAGAATATCGAAGCTTCGACTTCTTTACATAATCCTAAAGTCATTAGGAACAACGCTTCAGAATATCTATATCTAATTGAGTCTGTGCTTCCACTTAGACTTCGCTTCTTCCAAATGTTTTCAATCTTCGTTGAAACTAACTTTGAATTTTACTCTATATTGAAGTTGATATCGCGCTTTAGGAAGAAGCCTAAATTGCTCGCCTTCAAAATTCTACCAGACTACCACCTTCGGAATTCTCTATCCTTCAAAATTATAGTCCACATCTAAACAAGAGTTCATGTAACTTTTTTTGAGAAAGATAATTTTAGATATACATCTTTCAGAAGCTAAAATCACGACCAATTATCGATCTTAACATTCTCACATCTAAACAAGAGTTCATGTAACTTTTTTTGAGAAAGATAATTTTAGATATACATCTTTCAGAAGCTAAAATCACGACCATATATCGATCTTAACATTCTCACTTTCAACGATAACTATGATAATATTTGTTAGGGTTTTGAATGACAAATATAATTAAAAGATGCAACATAAAATAAAACATTAATGTGGTTCACGGAGATAACAAAAAGGTCTATGGCATATTATCAAATTCCACAATTCAAAATGAGATATGTCAAACAAAACGAGTATTAACTTGTCTAGAATATATATATATATATATATATATATATATATATATATATATATATAGAGAGAGAGAGAGAGAGAGAGAGAGCTAGGTTCAAATGTTTTTAGCAACTATTGTGTGCCTAAATGCACCAATGAGAATTCAAGAAATAATAAATAATTAAATAAATCATTAAAGGGTATTTTGGACCTTTTGTACTTTTAATTAAGGAAATCATTTAATTGAAATCATTCAATTAAGGAAATAAACTAATCATTCAATTAAGGAAATAAACTAAATATATTTGACCTAGTTATGTTTGTGGCCGAACACTTCATCATCGGCATCAACACCATCACCATCACCGATTCTGCTTCTTCTTCTACAATCGACGGATCCAAAAGGGAGCACATACTCTCGTCTCGCAATCGATGATGGACTTTGGGGTCGATGAGGCTGAAGAAGGGGATGCGGAGGAGCAGTGGCGCTGTTGTGGGGTCCGTGAACGCGAATGAGAAGCGAGGAGCGAACGGTGAGGAAATCCCGGCGATTGCAGGTACTTGGACGGAGGTATGCTCCGGCAGCCTCCTGTTCTTCTTTCTCTGGTCCGGTAATCCAACAACTAGGGGATATAACTGGAAATTATTTTATCTCGATTTTGATTCAAGATCGAGATTGTGTTCATCATCTTATTAAATTCGATTTCTTCAATGGTTTATTTCTTTTCGATTGAAGAAATATTCTGATACAACTTGCACTTCACAGTCATAAGTTGGATTTTGTTTCGAAAAAGTCAAAATTGGTGTTCATATGAACAAGGAGGTAATGTAAATGTGTGTTTGTTTCTTGAATTCATGACTGGGAATGAATGCAGATGTGTGTTGATGATTCAATCACAACTCTTGAATTCTGTATTCAATCACAGCTCTTGAATTATGTAATGTATTCTATTAGAATTTATTTTATATAAATGTATTTTGTTAAAATGTTTGAGAATAATTGTCAACAACAAGTATATTTGTGTAACTGGTAATGAATTTGTGATACTTTATGGTTGACTTTATAGTCTCTACTACATTCTGTCAGAATTTATAGTTTTTATTTTCTACTATATTCTGTCAAACTTTATAGTCTTTAATACATTCTGTCAGAATTTATAGTTTTTATTCTGTTAGAATGCATTGAATTTTTTAATTTTTGAAACTTGATTATGTTTTCTTTGTGGATTTAGGTTTTGAAGAGGCTAACATTGATGTGGAGAAGGAAGAAAACATAGAGAACGAGAGTGTATTATACCAGAATGTGTTATGCTACAATATATAAAGTGTTGCTAAAAAATAATATTATCTCAGAATAGATTAGTGTTTTTGTTAGATTTTGATGTTTTTTTTCTTTTTTCTTTCAGAATTTTGTTATTATTCAATGAATCACAATCATACAATGTAATTATTTGGTATATTATTAGTTCAAGAATTGATTTTGTGAATTCTTTTCAGAATGTATTTACTAGTTTATGGTTGACATTCTGTCATTCTGACATAATAAAATCGAAAAATATATTTACTAGTTTATGTTTAACATTCTATCATTCTGACAGAATAAAATCGGATTTTTAATTTTGAATTAATTTAAAATATTCATATTTTTAAAAATAAAGGAATTAATTATCCCTAAAAATCCGAAAATTTCCTTTTTTAATATAGGTTAATTGACTAAAATGCCCTTATGCTGAAATTTGTGTAATTATATGATATATGTTATCCTATTCTACTATCATAGACCCTCAGATCATGACCTTTGATTATATTCCATCCGATGGTTCAGATCTGTGCATTCTGGCACACAATAGTTACTAAAATAAAAAAACCTAACCCTATATATATATATATATATATATATATATATATATATATATATATATATATATATATATATATATATATATATATTAATGTGAGAAAACTATGTTAATAGTTAATAAAATAGGGTTAATTACTTATTTATGTAATAATGTTTGATGTTTTTTTTCCAATTTATGCAACAATATTATTTTTTATACAAAATATGCAACGATGGTTTAAAATATGGCTAGATGAAGCAATGAGTAAATGTAAAAGACATTCATGTTCACTTGCACGTTTTCCATGTGTTTCAGTTTCAAAATGTTTTAGGTTATCTTATCTCTAACAACTAAAAAACAATATGCTCAAATCCGTACTTAAATCATGAAAACCTATAAACCGGTAACTAAATCAGGAAAGGATAAGGAAATAATGTTCTCAATAAAATATTATATATGTTGATTTTCCTGATAAAAATGTTTAAGAGGTTGTAAACATTGGGATGCATTTTCTCGATGCTTTCTATCAATCTTTTTATGAATAGCTTTTTATGTTATTATTTTTCCAATTATAGATAAAATATGATGAAACTTGACTTGGTTTTATGTAAAATGATTAAAATCAGACTGATATATGTAATAAAGCATTTATATATGCTAGAAACGATAATATTATTTTTATTTTTGGTTTTTTTAAAAGGGATTTTCCTTATATCGAAGCCAAGCCGTTGTTGAAAGGTTGGCTTCTTCTTCCCTCTCTATAAACAAACAATCAAACTGAAGGCTTGTGACTAAAGTAAAATAATCCATATCTTATGTGTATATTTTATATGTCAAGACACTTTTGCTTTTTGTAAAATATAAAGAAAAAAGTTAGAACGTATTTCCATATATAGTATGAACAAATGCACCTTGGTAAGTGAGAAAATAAGATCGCTAACTCCTACCATCTTTAATTTGTTGCAATGGAGATTAGTGGAAGTTGGCAGAAATCCCGAAGCCGGAGCCTCCGATTGGGTCGGAATTACTCACGGAGAGAATCAAGTTCTCAATCATCTCAACCAGAGCCAATTACATGGCTAAGTTTTTGGAGAAAGATTGTAAGGAAGAATGTCGACACAAAGAAAAAGAAGAAGAACAAGGAGAAGATTACATGTTATGTTTACTCATATGATCGAGATGATTATATGAGAAATTTTGATGAAGGGTCTGTGAGGGACAATACTGACTTGTTATGTCGATCTTTTTCAGCTCGTTTTGCTAATCCATCAAGGAAAGATTTGCTAGTGTAATCAGTAATGGTATGTTTGTTGAAGTTAGTTCCAAGACCTTTTTTTTCATGTTTTGTTTTGTAAATTTGGTACTTATATCTGAATCTATTACACGCATGGGTTAATTGGTGTTATTGAGAAATATTGGTTTCAAGTTTCAACGTGGTAAAAATTCAGTCAAACTTTGGTCTCGATCAGAAGGATTAATTTGCCATATATATCATGGAATTATGGAAGTACATTTTATGGTATAGTTGTTCGTTAGGTACATGCAAAACCTAAAAAAACACTTGGATGCTTAAGTTAACTCAATGTTTAAGGAAAAAAATTAGGGGCAATTATTAATCTAGCCAAATTAAGTAAGTGATTAACAATTTTTAGCCAAAAATTGGGATTTGTCCCAAACTAGCCCACGAAACCGTAGGTGGTTAAAACGGTCTATTGTTTCGCCCATTTACCTACTGTTTTGATTTTAGTATATAAAGATTTTTTTTTCATTTTTCACTACGAAACCGTAGACGAAAAAATGGTTTATTGTTTCCTCTGAGAAGTCTATTGTTTCCCAAAGAGTAGATTAAAAATGATCTGCTGTTTCGTCTAAAAACCTACGGTTTTGTGGTTTTTTTTAGGTATTTGATTACTAATTCATGTACTTTGACTACTATATCATACCTACTATATATTAAAAAAATCTCTTTTAGAGTAAAAGTTAGTGTTTTTTTTTTCATCTTAAAAAAAAAAAAAAAAAAAAAAAAACCAAAGTTTTGGACGAAACAGTAGATCTTTTTTAATCTACTCTTTGGGAAACAGTAGACTTCTCAGAGGAAACAATAGACCATTTTTTCGTCTACGGTTTCGTAGTGAAAAATGAAAAAAAAAATCTTTATATACTAAAATCAAAACAGTAGGTAAATGGGCGAAACAGTAGGTCATTTTAACCACCTACGGTTTCGTGGGCTAGTTTGGGACAAATCCTAATTTTTGGCTAAAAAGTGAGAAGTCATTAATGAATTTGGTTAGATTAGTAATTTTCCCAAAAAATTAGTATATTATCCACTTTAAACAAAAGTTTACTAAAACCCAAAAGGTTGAATGCAACCAAATCCTTTCGGGCTACACACCCAACCCAAAGGGCAGAGGTGACAGCCCAACCGAGCCCTCAGTTTCGGTCCAAAATTGACCCGAAATTTGTTTTGGGTGGGATTCCAATTTAGACACCTATTGAATGAGGTTTTGAGAAGAGTTGATCAGAGGCCAATATTTTAAAAACCGGTTTGAACCGGCTGGTCGAACCGGTTGGACTGGAAACCGGGGAAGAAAGCGGTTCAACTATCACCGGTTTTATGTCTATTTCTGAACCGGATCGAACCGGCCGTTTTTTATAAAAACAGGTTGAACCGGTTCAATTAAACCGGTTGAACCGGTTAAATTGAATAAAAACACATGAAATTGAAATTTTTTGCATAATAAACTTTTGTAATTTTTTCACATTTATTAAGATTTTTTTGAATAAAAGCACATGATAAATGCTATGAAGTTTTTTGATGCGTTTATATTCATCTAGGACTTTATTTTCTTTTTAATGCATATGGATTGATGTAAAACTTATGGTTATGAGTTATATTAATGAATTTAGATTGATTTACAACTTGTTTTCATGTATATTTTAATGTTTGAATTTGTGGACATCAAATTCTTGATTTGTGTATGTATGTATGTGTAGGAAAATACAAAAAAAAATGAAAATTATAGAAACCGGTTTACTCAGCGGTTAAATCGGTTGAACCGTAAACTGATCACCATACCGGTTCAACTAAAAAAACGGTTTTAAAAACATTCAGAGGGGCGAGGTTTGGTATCCTTAGCCCAACTGATTCCTACCGTTTCATAAGCAATTACATACCAGACTTTGACCTGCATAACTTGTATATTAAATGGGTCGTTGGCAGGTTCACGGGTCAATCCGTCAAACTGTTTATTATATTAGATTTATATAAAAAACACATTTTTGTTTCTTCACTCTTTTGAATATGAATGAATTTTGTTTTTGGGAGAAGTAATGAGAATTTTGTCTCTTTTGCATGAAGGCTTTTAAGTTTTTACTTCTTATTCGTGTATTGATATTTGAATTGAAATTGGATCGAATGTCAAATAAACAAATCAACACTACAATAGTAATGCAACAGTCCAACATCAACATTATATGGGTCATGTTATTTTGACCTGTCAAACCGTTTAATCATACACGGGTTGTGTCCGTTTTTTGGCATATACACACAACCATTTGATTAGGCAAAAAGTGCAACAAGATCCTTGTATAATAATTGTATTAAAGCATGTAGGTCGGTTGGAACAAAATGCAACAAACAAAGAAACAAGTAGAGATGATAATAAAAGTATAAAGATTTAGCAAGACATGATTACTGTCTAACAAAGTCTCAAGTCTTAATCAAATCTCAAAGTACAAAGAAGCAAGAAAGATGAGGTCTATCTCATTATGCCATGATCTTGGCAGATCTGACAAACAAGCTGTCAACAACTTTACCCATGTTCTGAATGGTCTCCAGAGTGGCAGGAAAGATCGCATCAGTCTTTGGATCATCAAAGATAATGAGGCAACCAACACCCTGGTCCAGTGTCCCTGCAAACTTCTTGTCCAAAATCATTTGCGACAGTTTCTTCTCCACATGATCCAACGGCAGCTCAATCAGGCTCGCAATGTGACCAATCTCAACCCTTGAAAATGGCTCAATCAACCTGCAACAGTTTTTTTTTTTTAACCAATTTCACAAATCAATAACTACTAAACTACAGTTTTTGCTCCTTCTTTTGACGTTTCATAACGATTTTGGTCCCTAGATTGTAAAATCTAACTAATCAATTGCTAGTTTTTTTCTTTTTGAAATGACCATTTTGCCCTTGGACCAAACCTAATGAAAACTGTATACCACAAGGACCAATTTTGAAATTTACTAATTACATTTTTTGGTTCCCCAATACAGCTGAATTTTTTTTCAATTTTGCTTCTTAAATGTTCTATACCACTTTTGGGACCAAAATTGCAAAATAAAACTTTTGTAGAGCAAAATTTACAAAGCCATCTATACCCAGGGATCCAAAATGTAATTTACTCTTAAACCTAACTAATCAGTTGTTACCTTTTCCATATGTCCATTTTGCTCTTGGACCAAACCAAAAAAAACAACATTATACCACATGGACCAATTTTGTAATTTTTCTCTTAATCTTATTATTAAACCATTTTCCAAAATGTAACATGAATTATTTTACAAGATCTTTAAAAGGATCAGTTTTAAAATAATTTTTCATTTAAAATGACCATTTACAAAGTGGTATACTGTATATTTCAGGTTTAGTCCAAGAGCAAAATGGTTATGAGACAGCAAAAGTGCAAACCAATTCTTTTGGGGACCAAACCCAAAAAAAATACTAACACCAGGGACCAAAATTGCAATTTACACTAATAATAATGATGATGAATACTATGTTGCTAACCTGCATAAGTTTTGCTCCAACAGTGTGTCATAGAGAGAGGAAAGATGCCTATGAACAATCGGGTCTTCATCCAACTGTGCCTTGAAATCTTGAAGGGCAGTTTCAAACAACTTCAAAGACCTTTTTGAATAAGCATCAGCAACAGCTTTCATTGCATCAAGTTCTGGGCCTAAAAACTTCAAAGCTTTTGACGAAATTATCCCTGCCACATCATCAGCCTGGTTCACCATGATCTTACATAGCAACATATACTTCAAACTATACACTGCTCTAGGATCATCAAGTGCATTAAACGCCTCAAAAGCCTCAAAGAAATAACTGTATGCAGTTTTATAATCCTTCTCTTCAGCATGAAGAATCCCACTCTGTAAATCAATGGTTCCCTGTTGTGCAGGTGGGACATAGATTGCATTTGCAGCTGTTCTAGCAGCAGTAAGTGCAGCTTTTGCCTTTGGGAGGTTTCTCAATGAGAAATGCAATTTACTTTCTAACAAGTCAATGTCAACAAGAAGCAACTTGTCATCCAGTCTTCTCACTTCCTTTACCAAACCAGAAAGAAGAGTTAAAGCTTCTGAATACTCCTTGCTGTCCATTAACAAAGCAGCAAGTCTTGCTTCAACACGTTGCCTCAAGAAAGTACGTTTCTCAGATCGGGTCCATTCCACCATTTCTTTACATAATGATATTTGGAGATCAGTGGAATTTGGTATCTTTGCAACGGAATCGATAATTCCCCTAACTATTTTTGCTGTTTTGGCTTTGGGGATGAGTGAAAAGAATGGTCTTAGTGTGGTTAAAAGACCACGGAGATCTTCTCCTCTGTTTTCTTCTCTGAGGTGTTCTGAGAGTTTTGCAATTGCTTGTTCTTTAACACGCAGTGATTCAGAAGAAGATGCAGGGTTTTCTAGAATACGGTAGAGTATGGTGATGGCTTCAGGTCGGTTTTTGGCTTCTGAAGCCAAATCAAGTGATTCTGTTGTGGCTGGAAGATATGATGAAGCCATATCTATGCTGAAAAAAAAAGAAGCAACAAAAAGTTCCAAGGGATCAATATCACGCTGTAATTGAACCCACAAAAGATATAAAAGGCAATTCTTGCAAATCTGAAGTTTCATAACGACTATAAAGTGACAGAGTACCTCAACATAGAAAAGAGAAAACAATTGATGCTACCCATGGGTTCAGATAAATTATATGTCCTAAAAACTCTAAATCCTGATTCAAGTTACCATGAATATATCAATGAAGAGCAAAAACCATATTCTAAGTTACAAAAACTTTAGGTCTTGCAAAGCTTTGAGTTTCATTACAACTTTAGGTCTCATCTCAATCTCGTAGGTCCTTTTCTAATCAGGTCATTGAGATTAAACCCCCAAAATAGGATGAAAAAAAAACTAGACGGACGAACCTTAAGTAAACCATTCAACAGATCGTGCTTAAGGAAAAAACATTGAGAAACCCTAATGTCAAATGCCGAACAGAATTGGAAAAGAAATTACAGAGAATTAAGCAATTTTACAATGGAATGAAGTGATATAAACATAGGCGCGACTTAGATTTGGGCAAAAACCCTAAATCGTAATTCAAGTTAACTACATGATATCATTAGATCGACTACCACTAAGAGCCCATAATAAAAAATAAGAACTTCTCAGTTTAAATTAAAACAAAAGAAAATCAAATCGAATGAATGAATACCGGAGTGAAGGCGTAACGATGACCGGGATCGGAGATAACGGACGTCGGGGAGTTTCGTTGCTTGTGTGAAGGAATAAGATAGAGAGAGATGCAGAAAGAAGTCTTGGGAAAAAAGAAAGGGCTACAAATTTAAATTCTTTTCTTATGCTGGCCACTTAACTATTTTCACTTTTTATTTAAAACAAAAGAAGAGTTTTTTTTTTTTTTTTTTTTTCTAGCGTAAATTACCATTTTGGTCCCTCTAATTTTGTGGTTTTTACGGATTTCATCGTCAAGAGATTCTATTTATTCTTTATGTTCTTTGTGGCTTTATTTTGTTTTAGATATTATAATTCGTGCTCGCCTCGACTAAAATAAGTTGTTAAGATTTTGTAAAACGAACTTAATTATATACTTATTGTTATGTATATCAATGGTTTCAAACCCTTCACCCTAACCACACATTTCCCCTCCATCTCACCCCAACTCCCCACACTTTTGTGGATGCTCTAATGCCTAAAAATGTGTTTCATTTGTGCTTTCTCTAGTTCAGTATCGTCGATGTACGATATATGCTTTGATGAGGTACGTTGTGAAAACAAACAAGATAAGTTACATTGTGAGCTTGGGTAACTAATTGTTAACCCAATCGAACAATATCATTATGTGTTGTTCAATGTGTTGGTGCTCATCTAACCCATATGGTCATCTTCGAATCTATTTGAACCAATTTAATAATGAGACAAATCTATAAATTAAACCTAAATCGACCAAATACCACATAAAGTTGTTATTCAAGGATTAATGTATTTGAAGTTGATGTAAAAAAGGTTATGAGAATGATGGAGATATGCGAGACCAAAGTCATGGATAATATATGGTCAAGAATCTTGAGTGTTCGAATCATGCTCGAGCATTTTTCAACAAATGGATCTTAATATGATGTTAATGTCGAGGGTTCTTGCAATACTCTCATTGAGCCTCTTTGTCTTATTTATACTTTTTTCACTTTTGCACATCCAACATCCATTATTATGTATACTTATTTTGCTTTATCACAAAGTTAATAATAAAAAATAAATGAGTATTATTCAATAAGTGTCAAAACGTTTAACCTTATTTTGTAAGTGTTACGACATAAGATTTTAAATCTCCAAAATTCCAAATTCTTTAAGAAATTTGAAATCCCACATTACAATTACCAATTCAAAGGGAGATTTTGGATTCAGTTTGTATGACTGATAGGAATCTAGAATTAATTGGCCCAAATACTATTAAAGCAAGAGTCATATCTAGAAAGCCCAATAAGGGGTAAAAGAGAAAATTCATCTAGGTTGACTATGGCTAGGATTATAATAAATAGAGAGAAAGGTTACAGAGGGGGATGCCTTAGATTTTTGTATGTAATTTTGATACTCAGCATCGGCTCTAGCTTTGGGCTATAAGAGAGGGTTTTCCCTGGAACAATCGTAGATTGTGTAATCGTTCAATATATTACTTCTATTTCATCATCTTCTTTCTTTCAATCTTTCTATGTTTGATCCGATTTCATCAAACCTAAATTTCTGTTCTTCATCAATGACCATCATTTGGGTTTTCTATACATACCAAAATGTTGTGGTTTTTAAAGATCCGACTTACCGAAAGGATCTTATTGTAACGCCCAGATTTCGGGGCTAAGCATTATCAGATGATGTAATGATGTAATAGTCTAGGTCAACTATTGTAACTCTTTTGAAGTAATAAAGATGAAATATTTGAATACTATGTGAATTATGTGTATTTGTGTGCTTATAATTTAATTATAAAGGTATAATTAATAAAGAATAAAAATAAGCGTCAAAATTAAAGTGTGAGATAAACCCGATATCTTTACATAAAGTTGTAGAGTACGTTCCCGCCTACGCGTGGATATAAAGAACGTCGAAAACGGAGTTCTTATGCAAAAGATACGACAGTTTTAAGAAAATCAGACAGTAAAACACTGTTTTTCTGTAATCGCGTAAAATCGAATCGATCCGTTGAGGTACTTACGCTTTGCCGACGGGATTTCCGATAACATTTTTGGACTCAGGTTATAGTCTATTATTTAATTTCACACTCGAAATATTTTTAACAAAAATATTTACAAAAGTCACGAAAACGGACACCGCGAGCCGTTTAGACGCAAAACTTCAAACGCAATTTTCTGGAGATCCGTAACTCCAAAAATTAATCTGTTTAATGTTCCAGAATCCTTGAATTAAACCCTATCTAACGGTATTCTCGAAAAAATTTCTCAATGCACGGATCTCGAGACACCCGATTTTGTGTGTTTTGGGCAATTAAAGGAGGAATAACCCATGTGGACCCACATGACTTGCATGGGAGAAAATCGCCAGCCAATTGCTTCTCCTCTTGGTCTTGTCCACGTGATCTTCTCCTCATCCTCACTCTTTTGCTTGCACACTTCAATTTGTGAGTACATTGCTTAGCTGGAGGCATGGCTCAAACTTGTATGTGAGTGTGTGTGTTTACTATAAAATGAGGCTTAGACACCTTCATTTCTCACTCACAAAATCTGCCATCATCTTCCTCTTCGTCCCCTCTCTCTCAATCTTAATCTCTCCCTCTATATCCCTCTCTATCTCCCTTAGATTGAATAACCACCATTTCCACCACCCACTGTGTGACAACCCGAAATTTCCATTTGAACAAACTCTACCGTCTAGCACTTCAATTAAAAGTCAAATTCTTTTCCGCTAACTTTTAACTCGGTTTAAAGTCCGGTTGGGTATTTTTAATTTTTTGTTTTCTTGAGAGAACAAATTAGAGGAAGTATACTTTAGGATTAATTGTGCAACATTTAAGTCACAAAACTCCAAGAGTTGGGAGTTTTCGGCCCAAAATAGTGTTAGGGCCGAAAACCCTAAAGGGTATATAAATGACACTTAGTCATTTTTAGCCATTTTTCCCATTTCCAAGTCAAGAACAATTCTCTCTCAAGTATCATCCGAATTTTTGTCAAGATCTTCAAGATTGTAAGTGTTTCCTTCCTTGTTTAGTTGATCTCTTCCATTATCTAGTGATCTTACATGATTTCATCCATGAAATCATTCCATTTTCTTAGATCTTCAAGTGTTCTTCATTTCACCAAGAACACACACTAGTGTGTTGGGCCGAAAACACCCTTCTTTGCTTCCATATTGTAAGTATCTATCTCCTATACTTGTTATTTAGTAAGGATACTTGATTTAGGGCCTTGAAATCGACGTTTATCCAAGAACAAAAGGCGTTTTCGGTCTAGTGCATCTCCTTAGACCGAAAACCCTTATGAAGGGTGCAATATGACTTTAAACCTTTCCTAAAGCTTAGTCATGAATCTATAACACTTCATTGGTTGTTGAAAGCCCTTGTAAATCACCTTATGCATCAAAGACCATGAGTTTTCGGTCAAAACCATTTGGACCGAAAACCATATGGACTGAAAACCATATGGACCGAAAACCTACTTGGACCGAAAACTCCAATGAAAGGCCATACTCCCTTTAGATGCAACCCTAATGTACTCCTAGCACTTGAATCAAAGTGTTATACATGTTTTAGGGTGTCTTTACTTAATTAATTAGTTGTTAAGTGACTAATTGGATACATATATGTGTCAACATATGTTAAATAGGATCCGTGTGTGTGCTCAAGTCTTCACTTGACACTTAGCATCCTATACCATCCGTTCATCCAAACCACTCACTACAGGTGAGTTCATACCCTTAATCAACCTTTTAAATGTTTTTAAATGCTTTTATGGGGGGGGGGGGGAATACAAGTTGAATCAAACTAGTTATAATATCAATCACATGTGAATTATGACTTGCAAACGAATGGATTTTCTATACTTTTAACTGCTTTGTCAACAAAACTACTTCAAAATGGTTATCAAACTCTTTTACATGTTAAACTGTTTATAAAACTTATTCTTGATTATCAAATCTTTACTTTCAACTCTTTAAACTTATATATTGCCAAATCATGTCTAATGCATATATAGTTATATAAGTAAGGTTTGAAGGACTTAGGACTGATAACTCACTTTATTTCCTGTTCCTTGTTTGGTTGTGGACTTATAGTACCCTGTTGTTTGTCCGACTGTCGTTTGATCCTTAGTTATATATCATATATATGTGCAGATATAAAGCTTTTACTTCAGTTCCAACCCTTTGGGTAGCAAAGGTGTATATGCCAAGTTACTTATATAACATTACTAGTAAACTATAATAGGTATAGTTTAGGAGTATACTACTCACTATTTCTAATACTATGAAACATACAGAGAGTCAGTTCATACATGAGTCAATACATATTGTAAACAATACATACACTACACTATATAACTGAACGTACTACACACTAGAAAGAGAGAACATACACTAATACATACTATTCACACTACACTAAACACTATACTAAGAAACACTATACTAAACACTATACTAAGGAACACTACATTAGTACAAACAATACATACACACTATAACTTAAATGTGAGGCATTACTTCGGGGCATGGCATCTCTGTCATGGCTCGACTTGTAACCAGAGTCTTCTGAAAGAAGAGCGTGAATTTGTGTATAGATCTATACTGGACTGACCGTCCTACACCTTGTTGCTAGCTACAGTGGGACCTGCAGGTCTTCGGGTGATGAATGTCATACCATTTCGACGTCTTCGAGCGTCGTGTTTCACTAAGGTCGATCAAGTATGGTTATAATTATATCACATTATACCTTAATTAACAATTGGTTTAAGGTAGTTAGTACAACAGTAGTCACTATAGTATAATACTACAGTACTTCGATATTTTCCCATTACATCTACTTTGTGATCTTCTCACATAAACAGTAATACAAGAACTATATTTTATTAAATGATAGTCCCATTTGGGAGAAATACTCACTTTTACAATAAACAAACATGCAGTACCTGATGTCTTGGTAGAAGGCTACTTTTAAATAGAAAATATAGGATTTTCAAGGAGTTACAAACAATTACTACAAACATTTTTACAAACTTACACACTCAAACACTTACAAACTTTTCATGCAATCGATGACACTAAAATACTTATGAACTCACCAGCTTTAATGCTGCTAAACTCTTTCAAAATAACTTGTATTCTCAGGTCATCAGTAGACAGGTACCGAGGCCAGCTTTTGAGAAGATGGAGCACTTTTCAAGACTCATCTTTTATTTTGATTCATATTTTTGGTGTCTTATAAATTGTACAGAACACACTTGTATTAAAATACACTATTAATGTAATGGATGATGTTGTTCGCTTGTTTACTATATTTCTGTGTTGTGATACTGTACATGATGTCCTCCGCCCCATAACGTTTCCACTGTTCCGGTTTTGGGGTGTGACACACTGCCGTCACAAGCTCCTCCGTCCAGCACCAACCTTGCACCATCACTACCATCTTGGTGCCACCGTAAGTCCTCCATCGCTAAGATTATTATTATTATTATTATTATTATTTCCTATGTTGTTCGAACTCACTAGGGAAGCAAGAAAAATTCATGTGTTTTCTTTCTTAAAACCTCATGCACATATGTGAGGTATTTTCGATCAGTAGCCAAAAGAAAGAAACCATTCATTTCTTTTATTAGCCATACATACGAATTGCTTGTTTGATCAGTAAAATCTGAAAATAAAACTCAAACTTCCATTTATTTTATTGAAAACAAACCCTCAAGTTGTGTTTAGTTTACAAAGCAGCTCATTCTTATTTCCTAATTTACAAACAACATTTATATACGTAAATACGAAAGAAACATATATACATATTTTTCTTTTTCCTTTTTTTTTTCCAAACTTCCATTTCAATTAACTACATATAGTCCTTATAGTTATTCAAAATAATTAAAAGCCCCCTTCATGGAATTTCATTGCAAAATAAGTCCAAGATGCAAACTTGGAATTTATATAATTCATTTTAGCCATTAATTTGAAAAATATTGACAAACATAGCCCCATTTGATTTATTAAATTAGTAAATGGACCCTATACCTTGGTTAATTACCAAACTACCCTCCAAATATTAATTATATTAATATTTCCTTAGGAAACTAAATTTTCTCGGAGATTCGTATTCACGGAAATACTACTCGACCTTCTTGCATCCATTCCAGAACACTAATCGTCTATTGAACGTTAAGGTGAGTGCATAGTTACTTTCATCTTACACATAGATATGGAGTATTTTATATAAATTACGTGCTATGTGTGCATATTATCTGTATACTTGTTATCTATGCTGGATGAACGATTTTATACATGTTTTAAATGATTTAAACTATATATGTATTTTATATCTACAAAATGTGTTGGGTAAAACATAGGTAGATGTAATAGTTGTTGTGTGACAAAATAAAATAATGAGAGGCCTCGTTATAGATGTTATTGATGATCCAGTCATCTAGCGGAGTATAGATGACGACCACAGACTATTCTAGACAGTCCAGTGGAACGCTAGCAGGCTCGCAACCTGTAGGTGTTTATTTGAACTGTGTGTTTACCAGCAGTACTCCATCCCCCACATGGTTGCCTTATTTGACATGAATTGTTGAGGAACCCCCGAAGCATGTGTTGTCACCCCGATGAAAGTCCTTAGACTAGGTCCCTTGTGTTAGATGTTTTAGGGACGTAAAGTGAGGATAACGGGAACGGCTAATCGGGTTTGTTTGGTTTGATAAAGTTATAAACTTATTTATTGTGGGTTGAAAACCCTATGTGCTCACCAGACTCCCAAGCCTGACCCACTCAGTTTCTTGTATTATAGGTAGTGGCGCATGAGCATAGATGTTTGGATGAGAGATAAGGGATTATAGGCCTGTAAACACAAAATAATGTAGTAAGGCTTATGTTGTACTGTTTATGCTTTTGATTTGTATCGAACATGACATCCCGAGTCTTTTAATGAAATACATTTCTTTGGAAATGCTTTTGATAAATCTTTATCATATTTTGTTTTGGGACAAATTCCGCAACACTTTTATTTAAAATGTTACTCCGATTTTCAAACAAGCATAAACAAAATCGGTCTTTTCTGGCCGTGAAAATGGGGATGTCACACTTATCTTTGATAATGTTGTAGCATTTTCTTTTAATTGTTTTTGAGAAACGCTAAGGCTTCTATGGAATTGGATTTGGTGATTTATAATACATTCTTCCTTGGTTGTATGTTTCTTTTTCTTTTGCTAGTTTCTTGTTGGCTTTCTGATTTATGGTTGTTGTTAAAAAAAAAATACCCAATTTTTGTTGGCTATTTTTCGGTTATGGCAACAAATGCTTATATGTAGGGTATGAAATCTTTATATGTTTTTTATTATCATTTAAACTTTATATTTTTCATCTTCATGTGTTGCCTTCATGATAAATCTATCGACTTTCGTTAGTTTTACTATATAAAAACCATATTTTGTAATATTTACCCTAGAGAATTGACATTCTTTGAAAATGTTTGACCACTTAGCTTTCAGTTTGTTCTAATATTATAAAACACATGAAAAATTCTATTGAAAAACGGTTATTCGAGTTACAATGTTTATCGAGTGTCACTAAATAGCAACTCAATTTAGCAAGTATTTCACCTAGGTTATTCAAACTTTTCTTTAAGACGATGTTTTTTTATGTTTTTCTTAAAACACGAGACAATCAGACAATACATGACATTTTATGTTTTCTTAAATACAAGATAATACATGACAATATAATTGAACGGTGTTTGAAATGTATTCAAAATCAAGACTGTATTTGATGTTTAATGAGACCAAAATTTAATTTTTGATACAACCAAAATGACAACAATGTTAAACGTAGGCTTGCCCTAAATCCCTCATACATACAAAAGATATTATAGTAAATAGCCATAAAAGTTTGTCAGTCTCATTTAGTCATATCCCTTAGTAAAAAGCATGGCCTAAAGATTTTGTTGTTTAACTTTAAATTTTGTTCCAAAATTATAAATATTAAAATCAGGGGCGGAACGCTTTAGAGGCCAGGGGAGGCCATGGCCTCCTGCTTTTAATCTGCTAATATATGTTTATAAACATGTTTATTTCTTTAAACTACCTAGCTATTAAATTAAAAAAAAAAGACGTGTTTAGAGGAACCAAGAAGGAATCAGATCACCACAAAAAATTAACAAAAAATCTATAATTTTCAGAAAAACTGAAATTCCTAACTTTAAGGAAACTGATCTACCAAATATATATTTCACTATATTTAGCTTCCTAATTTAAAGGAAAACTGATCCACGAAGAATATAAATTTAAATTTTCAACCATATAATACCATCGAGGAAGAAAAGAATTAAAAGTTCTCCAAAATTATTCTGAAAACCTTGCCCTTAACCACCATCACCGACACCTGTTTTTTCGTCTTCTTTGCCATTGTGATTTTCTTCTCTAGCCTCATCGTCTTCTTCAGTCCATGAATGCCCCCAGCACTCGGGCTCTTAGTTTCTCCGATCGCCTGAGGTTTCACCTCTGTAAGTCCATTTCACCATTTCAGACTACAAATTTCTTTTTTTTTATATGGTATTATAAATAAGAGTACACAGTAGGTCTCTATGCTTATTGTTCTTCTATTAAAGAGAGTACAATACACTATGTTTCAGACTATAATACTAGCTTTTGACTTTGAAGCCTATATTAAATATTTAATTTCTCATTAAATATTTAAATGGTTATATACCATATTTAGTAGTCATTTATATTAGGAAGTAGTTTTTTTTTGCCTAGATATCTTAATGCATAATTTGTTATTAAGAAATTATTTTTCATTTTTAAGTTTTTGCCTAGATACCTTCCTTAATGCTCCTCTATGCTAGAATTTTAACAGTGATATGTCTTTCATTGTTCGTTTTATTTTTTATTTCTACTTGCTTTCTTGTTTAAGTTGTATAATTAGGGTTTGAGAAGACAAATAGATTTGTTAATAAAATTATACTTTGGATAAGTAAAAAAATAATTATACGTTATTTTCAAAAAAAAAGTACCTAATTGCTCATTGTTAGTTAATTTAAACTTCATAACATTATTTATAATTGCAAGAAAATGATTCATAAACAAAAAGTATAAGGGTTTTTGATATATCAAATTTTAGTTTCGGTTTCGGCCCCCAATGATAGTGCTCGAGTTCCGCCCCTGATTAAAATTGTTTTAAGAATGCTTAATTACCCAAACTTTTGGTCACATACATAAATTCATAAAGTTTAAATCATGCACACTACGCTCTCTCTTTATAATTTTATACTCCCTTTGATTAATACGAGAGTTCAATCAAATCTCAAAATGAGTGTTAAGTGTTAAGCTTTCAATTTATACTTATAAAATAAATTGGATTAATAATAAATATAATCTTCGTAAAATAGATTGGCTAGTTTAGTCGGTGTACGTCTCTCATTTCTAACGTCTTTTTGTAGCGTGGCTCGAGCTTTTTGCTTATCCTTCTTTCTTTCTTTCTGTTTTTTTAATATTTGCTTGCGATTAAAAAAACTTATAAAATAAATAGCATATTTTTTATTAGACTTTCTAATACATTTTCACAAATAAAAATATAAATTCAGTTATGTAACGGACTATTTCTTTTATCTCTCTAAATAAATATATAAGTGTACCTATATAAGAGATATGCAACACATTTGCAACTACAATCCACCATCATTAAGAACATCCACAAGAGCTTTTTAATAGTTTTTTTTTTTAAAGTTTCACCGAAAAGCTATTTGCATCTCTACAATAAAAAAAAATTAATTTGCTTGAAAAAAAGCTTTTCCAATAGTGTTTTCAATTTTTAAGACCTGTTTTTGTTTGAAAAAACTCTCAAAAAGATAACAAAAAATGGCATCTAAATTCTAAACATTAGAGTCTAACAGATTTATCATGGGATTTTGTACTTAAAATGATGCATAAAATAAACATCCATAAATCACAAAACCTAATTTAAACACTTTTTTTTAGAAACGGCTGTGATATTAAAAAGGAAACACCTCAAAAGCAAGTAGCTAATAGAGGCCCCAAAACATAGTACAAGAAAAAAATAAAGAAAAACAGTAAATGAAATACAATTACATCAATTGAGTGGTGACTTAATCCAATCCTCCCAACTGCAAAACTCGTCTTTGCCCCTGTTTTTTAGCCACATGAACACCATGGACTTAATGTTCTCAACGGGTTAGAAAATCTCGCTTGAAACAGCCGTTCGTTTCTATTTCTACAAACATAAGTAATAAAAGCACAAACATGCAACCCCGTCTTTTGGAAACATGAATAAAACCATAAGCATATTGTGATATTGAAGAACATTTATCATTAAAAACTAATTAATGACATCTATGTCTCTTTTCCAGTAACAAATTTCTTTATATCACATTTTTTCTGAAAAAAAAAAAGAATGGAATTATTCTGCAGCTGGTTTGTTGGTTCCATTCTTACAAGGTGGAGCTCCTTGGCTTTGACTTTTCAGATCATTACCAGCCACCAAAAAATATGCAGTATGCCTGCAAAACCATCAAAAGTGAGAAGGGCATTTTAGGAAGAAAAAAAAAAGTATACTAAATGGTTATCTAGTGAGCTATTCTTACCTGAAGAAATTTAGCATTCTGGTTTTTGAATCATGATCAATGTCTGTAGTGTTATCTAATGCTTGTTGCATGTGGTGTAGCCACCTCTCTGCCGCCTTATGAGTCACCGGAAATGGGCGGTGCCGCCCTATCAGAGCAGGGTGGCCTGCACACAATCGTTTTTTTGAGTATTCAAGAACAAGAATGAAGATGAAAGTACAAATATATGAAAATATGTTGCTATTTCTTTTATTTAGGTCTTGAAGATATGCTGAAGTATGGTTACCTTTCCTTTGAGAGTACAGAGGAGGTCCTCCCATTCTTTGCACAAAAAACTCGTATTGATTTTGAATGGCATCTTCCTTTTTTGAGTTAGCGAAAATAGACCTAAACCACTCTTCTTCATCATCATAAACCCTAGTCATTGCAGCATTTTAGGAATACAAATCAAATCAATAAATAAGCAACATTACTCTAAATCCTTGAAACCCGCTTAGTTGTAAAATTATATGCATTTTGATACTAATCCAACACCAAGTATCTAAATTTAGTATCTTTCTTAGATAATTATACGTTTTATTCAGAGTTTCTCATAAGCAATTAAGAAGTTTGCATAATTTCGGAGGTGGTAATCAGTAATGATCAGTTTGAGTGCAGAAGTCAAGCACTAATCTCAAACAATCAATATTCAAAAGTGTGGATTTGTATCCATTAATTTTCTCAAACACCCATTATTTGAATCAGCAAGGACCCCAAATAACGCATAAAACGATGATTATAGAAGCACAACTATGAATCTTTACGGATTTTACCGAAACCCATCAAGTAAAACAATAATGATTCTCATACCCCCAAATAACAAAGTGGGGTTTGAAAAAGAATACCTTGTGTAAAAATCGGTGGAGAGATTGATGAAAGTCTGAAGCCCTAGCTTCTCAAAAAGATTAACCTCGTCAATGGAGAAGGCATCTTCCTGGTCAACGCCACTCCACTCTGAAGCTTTCTGTTGCAGACTCTGCATATCGATGCTCTCAAGTCTCAACTCAATGCGTGCAATGAAGAATTGAGGATGTTATGAATGGGAGATTATTGTTCTTATAGGCTCGTGTGCGTCGCGTTGGGGAAACGCGAGATTATGGAGCCGATGCCCCCAACGAACTACACACAGTAAATGGGGTTTTGAAGAATCTGTGGGCTGCTTCTTCTTTATTGGTCAATCATTTATTTATGCGATGAAATTACGTCTTTTTATGAAAATGAAGAATTTTGTATATACCTATGGTATTTGCCCAACATAAACTCTAAATATCATATTTGTCTTTTTTAATGTTTTAAAATATCAGATTTGCTCAAATCTATTTTTTAAACAGTTTTTATTATTCAATAATCATTTTTTATATTTTAAAATCATTAAAAATAAAAAATAAAACCTAATAGACTATAATACCCTTGCCTTTTAAATCACAGGTAAACCTTATTCCTGCGACCTACTACTTTGCTACTTTGACCGGATGATCAATATAGGACCTACGACTTTATTTTTTTCTTTGCCTACTTCTCACCAAATTTGTTTATCTTTCAGTTTTATTATATCTATATATATATATATATATATATATATATATATATATATATATATATATATATATGTTTATAGCAGAGACAGGTCAATAATTTCATGTAATTTTCCAATTATCAAAAGTCAAAACCAATACGAACAAGATTGTTAAACAAATTATTCACATCAAAAGTCACAATACATAACAAAAACAAGCCAAAATTGGTCATTTAATGCCTTCTTCATCTAGAGTTACAGTGTCCAATTCTTTACTATCTAAACCGTCAAAAAGAGTATTACAACTTGAAACATATACATGATACACACAACAAAGATTGACGCAAACTGGGTACTACCCAAACAATGAGTTATGATACCACAACAGATTTAAGTTAATGATAGGATCAAATTAGAAAAACAAACAATGGATCACCTTAAATATGTACGATTAAATCATGAAAACTAAAAAATAGAAAGCAAACCGAAAAGGGCTTCTGTTTCTCGACAACATTAAATTCAACCTAATGGGAGGAGGGCGACGTCGCCGGAGATGGAAGACAACGACTTTGAGAGGACGAGGACTATGGCCACGAGCTAATCACGCATTCTCAAAAGATTTTAAGCTATTCATTTGTTGGAATCATAAATTGAACATTCAATTCACAAAGAAAGCCAGAAATTAACCTAATAATCATAGCCGATTGCAATAGGGAAGAGTCGAGAATGCAAAACTGAAGGTCGGCGTGGTGTGATTGTTGATCGACGAGATCTTCTGCTGCGATCGCATAATGTCAGCAGTAATGGGTTTATGCAGATTTAGAGAGTAAGGGTATTCATGTCCATTTAGTTAAGTTTTTTCAATTTTAATAATTTTAAATTGTAAAAAATGATTATTAAATAATAAAAATTATTTAAAATTAGATTTGGATAAATTCGATATTTTAAAATTTTAAGAAGGGCAAATATGATATTTAAGGCTTAGGTCGGGCAAATACGATATTTAAACCTTTAATAATGGTATATACGAAATTCTCCCTTATCAAAATATAATACACTTATAATCGACTATACAAGCATGAAGCATATCTCGATTTGTTTACTATGAATTTAGACAAAAATTCAAAAACCACGAATAGCTTATGAAAATTTCTTAACACACATTATCCATGTGTTTTTTTGGATGTTTGGTCTTTACGAATAACATCATATCAAACGATCAACCAGGGCCGCCGTATAATTGCATAGTAAGGATGACACGAGAAATTTTAATAGTGGCACGATATTAGAATTAAAAAACTTCGAAACTTTTCGCATTGTGTACAGACAAGTTAGGTGTTGTCGGTGTCACTACGGACATCATAAAAAAATCGTCCTTCTAATCAATTTATCTTTTTTTAGGGATATTTTGTCCTTATAACTACGAATTAAGCTCAGACATGTTTAAAATAAGAAGAACAAGTCCAGAATTACCAAATTACGATGAACGAGTCCATAATATTTCGTATTATGGGCCTCAAATTTTTTTTCTTCAAAATCATAAAATTTGGGATTTGGTACCGTTGGTACCGATACTAGTACCGAAACCGGTACCATTCCCGATACCAGTACCGGTAACGTTAATTCGATACGGTACTCGGGATTAACTTTCGATCTAATTCGGTATTCGAGAAATCGGTAACAGTACTAGTCGGTACCGATTTTGTCAGACACTCATCCCTACAGAGACCTTAATTGGATAATATTTTTTTTAATAGACCAAACTTGGATTGTGTTTTTTGAACAATTTTGAAACATAGTTACCATCACGAGTCATTTTCTCTTTTTTTTTCTTTAATTAATTTTTACCGGTAAATGTTGGTTATCATGAGAGTGACATTTAAAAAAAATATAGAGTTCGTTGTTGTTTTTTATACAATAGGCTTTGGATGATGTTTTTTGAACAATCCAAACTTGGATGATTCTTTTTAATGGATTTTGAAACATGGTTACTCTTATAAATCATTTTTCCTTTGTTAAATCATAAAAATACATTTAGTTAAATATGAGAATTTTGGGTTATTTTTTAAGAGCCTTGTTAATAATAGTCATCTTTGTTAGATTTAATATAAAAATCAAGGTTTAAATAAATTTACAATCTCTTTATTAATAATTTTAAAGATGTTTTTATAAAAGAAGCTGATTTTTCCAAGGCAATTTTGTATAAATCTACTAGAAATTATATACATTGACGATTACACCTTTGTCTTAATTATACTTATTAAAGAAAATAAATGAACTACCTTTTTGTTTTCAATACATGCGTCCACTCATAACACCCCCTTCCCCCACTCACCCTCTTATTCTCTCTCTTTCACACGCATAGATCTCTTATCCATCATCATACTACAAAAATTATTTCCATCATTTTCTTATTCAACCAAACAACAATAACTAAAAAGACCCTGAAATCCGTTACCTCTCCCTTCACGATTTGAAAATGTTATGGGTTTACTTTAAGCCATGTAAAAGCCAAATGAATTTTTTTGTAAACTCTTCTCTGATCAAACCACCACCGTCATGAAGTATCATCTTCTACAATTTTGGTATCAATGGGAAAGGGAACAAACCTCGAAGAAATGGGGTTAGGGGAGGGAGTCCAGGGAAAAGGGAAAACAGAACAACCCATGACTCCATTACACCATTAAAGGTTGCTTCCGAAGACATACATGCTGGTGTTTTTTTAGTTCTTTATGGGGTTGATTATAATGGAATTGGATGTAAACGTTTAGTCCTTATGTTCGATGAATCCATATGATTTAGTGGAAGTGAAGAAATGGTAGTCAGAAATGTTTAAGTGTAGATGATGATACACACACCTACACTCAGGGGATGAGCTTATTTAGGGCTAGAAGAGGCTGTGACCCCCTTTGTTTTTATTTATTTATTTATTTTTGTTATAAATAATCCATACCTATTAAATTTTATACATATTAGACCTAAAAATATAAAATTTAGGCTTTGACATACCCTGTCATCCCATTTCTATACATATGATACTTCTCATACTCCTCCTCCTCCTCCTCCCCCCCCCCCCATCTAGAAAAAAAAATCAAAAAATTCAAGCTCCGCCACTACCTACACTCACTAAAAACCTACAATTCCACATACATTTGTAATATGTTTCTTTCAAGACTTCAAGCTCACATATTATAAGCAATGTTCTAAATAACATAAGGCGTGACTCGGCGACAATGTCAAGCCTCAAGTTTTTCCGAGCTTTGGCGAGCTACGTCGTTCGTAAGGCGTGACTTAAGTCGGCAATCTTGTATATAATTAATATTTTTATATGTATTTTCAACTAATATTCTATTTTATACACATATATGAGTTAAGACAGCGTTTTGGTAAAGCTTGGCGGAAGACACGAGCCTTGGAGCCATGGCGGAGCCATAACGCCATAACGAGCTTTTTAGAACATTGATTATAAGTGATGTTGGCTGAGTTTCTTAAAATAAAACTGTTAAGATTGCGTCATTGTGATTTAGAGAAGAGACAAAATAGAAAGGTGAATGGACGTAGGTTTGAGAACAAGAAAAGTTATAATTATAATGAGGGTATAATTGTCGATAAATATAATTATAGTGGATGAATAAAAATGTGTTTGTGGAAGTATCACCCCCTTAGACTACCCCCATTTGGGGGGTTTTTGCGAGCGGCTCGTTGGGACAAAAGTATTAAAAAAATAAAATGAAACAATCCTTTGTGAACTTGCTTGTGTGGGCGCCCTCAACTCGTCCTAAATCGTATTGCAAATTCATGTCACTTGTACAAAATGGTTTTAAGAAACCAATTAATTTTTATGCTAAAAAGTAATTTTTTTATAAGTAATTTTTATCTTTAATATAATATAAAATAAAATATATCAAAATATCTAATTTATTTTTTCTCTATAAAATAAGACCAATATTGATATAGTTTTATAAATATAAAATTTTAATGTAAAATAGGTTGGGTTGGATTGCTAATGAGTGTAAATAATTGGATTGGATTGTATATATAAAAAAAATTAGGGCTCGTTTGATATGGTAT
The DNA here is from genome assembly GCF_052849685.1 of Lactuca virosa. Taxonomy (NCBI): domain Eukaryota; kingdom Viridiplantae; phylum Streptophyta; class Magnoliopsida; order Asterales; family Asteraceae; genus Lactuca; species Lactuca virosa. The sequence continues at coordinate 22,798,422 of NC_136431.1, read as the reverse complement.
CTAACTGGGTCCAAAGAGGACTGGGTCCATAAAATACCAATTGACATGTTTGATATTGATTATAGTTGTAAGGGACTCGGTCTAACATTAGTACTCGGTCCAATAAAAATAGAAGACTCGGTCCTTGCTTTCAACTTGATGGACCGAGATATAAAAAAAAAACTCGTCGATGCCCTACATCCCTCCCTTGTTAACCTCCCAGCGACGAAGCAAGAAGTCCCAATAGCGATCCAAATCTGTCGTGCAACAGCATCAATTAACAGCAACAGGAACGATCAACAACAATAGCAACGATCAACAACAACAACATCAATCAATAGGTTTGTTTTTCTGTTTGTCCTTATTTTTTCTGCATGATCAACAACAACAACAACATCAACTAATTGGCACGTTTTTCTGTTATTGATTCTTAAAATTTCCATATTTTCATGTTCTTGATTTTTCACCTCCATGATTTATTGTTTGTCATTGTTTTTCATGTTCGTGATTATTAGCATTCTCATGTGAGCATGCATCTTATTTGTTGATTCTTGAAAACAAGAAGTGAAAATTATATAATGTTGAAAACTGAACATGAAAAAACAATATATACTACCACACGGCATTAGTTAACCAACAATTTGATGATCCAGTTTATAATATTCAATTCATTATTTGACAATACTCATGGATTAAGCAAACGTATGAAAACACAAACAAAGCAATAAAACAAAATTGGTGAATATGTGTATAGAACCTTTTCTGGATGATTCTTTTTATTTATTAATTACTATACATCTTCCAAAAACAAAATTGGTGAATATGTGTATATATTTGCATAATTACATCTTTTTGTATATGTATATATATTTGTGTTTATGTTTGCAAATATATGTATATATTTGCATAACATGTGGGAGGTGGAGGAAGTGAGGGCCAAAACATACAAGACATAGAATGGGGTTCAGAAGCCGTTGAGTATATGACTACTTTGCGTGACCAGATTGCTACTCAGTTACTTTCAAATGGTTCACGTTAAATGATATAGTTTTTTATTATGCATGACAATGTGTATTTGGGTTTTGTATTACACTTTGTATTTGTATTTTAAATTATGTATGTTTAATTTGGATTTTATGTGATAATTTTTATTTTTATAATTATTTTATCCAGCACAAAAGGACAACGTAAGGATAATATGGTCATTTTTATCATTCAGCACAATCAGTCAGATAAATAATCAAACAACATAAATTCAGTCAGATGTGGACTCAGTCAGCATTTCTAACCCAGTCAGCTTCTAACTCAGTCAGCTCTAACCCAATCAATAACTATCATACCACCCCTTAGTTTTTTTATTGAAAAATTGGATTGGGTTGGAGTTGGATTTAAAAAAAAAAAAAAAGTCCACATTTTCGTAAATGATCCGGACACATATTCGTCGGTCTCACAAGCCCAAGCGGGTTCCGACCGGGTTACCACGTAATACGAATACGTGTAAGCCCTTATCAAAAACAACTATTCCAAAGAAACGGTTTCAATAATCTGAATAAAGCCATTATCGTCCACAGATATGAAAGCCCCAATACAAGTAACGAAGACCGCAGTGCACGATTATCCCTTCAAAATCCCTAATTTTGTCTTCCTCCCCCTTCGTTGCAAACCCTAAATCTGAAATCCAAACTACTCAGAAGAATACTCAGAAGAAAGCTTCTATATTATAATTCAGTTTGAACTATAGTGTTGCAAAAATTTACCTTTTTTTGGTTGCAGAGAGGAATTTATCTGTGGGTGTTCGAATGGTCCCGATTGATTCTTCCGGATTTCTGATGGTAGAAGAGAAGGAGCAGCAACACAACAAGAAACGACGGCGTCTTACATGGGATGTGGCAGCATCCCCAGCAGAACAACAAGAGGTTGGTTTTTGATACTCGCTTGATGCCGTTGGGAAACATTAGGGTTAGGGTTTCTTGGTTCACGGTGAGATTTTCTTTGTAGGCTGAAGTACGGCAGCGCCATATCTCGCCGCCAAAAAGAAAGGATGATCGTGAGGGACATTATACGTACAATCTCGGAGAGAATCTAACTCCAAGATGTGAGTTTTCTTTGTCCTTGAATTCCTTGCTATCGCTTCTTTGACCTCTTCATATCACATCAACTGACAATTTAATTTTTTGTAACGATTTCATTCAGATAAAATACTGAGCAAGATGGGTGAAGGTTAGCTGTAAAGTGTCCGCTGTCTGCAAAATCTTATATTTTTATCACTCTTCTTTTGTGGGTATCAGCAAATTGCTAGTGCTGTAGGCACCTTTGGTCGAGTTTTGGAATGTTGGGATCGTGAAACCCGTGGATATGTAGCAATCAAGGTAGTCCGAAGCATAAGAAAATATCGTGATGCTGCAATGATTGAAGTTGATGTACTTGAACAACTCGCTAAGAATCATAAAGGAAGATCACAGTATGTTTCTTTCACTTTTGTGTCAGTTCTTCATCATTCATGGATGCTATCATCTCTTCAATTATTTCTGCAGCTGTGTCCAGATCCTGAACTGGTTTGATTACCGCAATCATATATGCATAGTAAGTGTCTTGAATTCTTGATGACTTTGTTCTCCTGTTTTTGTCAATCATGTTACTTCTTTGTTGATAAGGTGCTTTAATATATGTGATGCTTGTTAGAATATGAATTTACAGAGGTTGATAACTAGCCTAAGTGAACATGAAACCTCCTTTGAATGTATTTTAATGGTGATCAGGTGTTTGAGAAGCTTGGACCAAGTTTATTTGATTTCTTAAAGAGAAATAAATACTGCCCACTCCCTGTGGATCTTGTTCGGGAAATTGGACGTCAGCTTTTGGAATCTGTAGCATGTGTGTAGATTATTCTTAATAGTCTTTTTTTGTCATCAAAAATAGGTGTAATAAGAATTCTCACAATCTTTTTTGGATAACATTCATTTGTTATGCATCATATATTGCAGATATGCATAGTTTAGGGTTGATCCATACTGACTTGAAGCCTGAGAATATCCTTCTTGTGTCTTCTGATTATTTAAAGCTTCCTGGGTACAAGGTAAATGAATGACCTTTTTGAGGTTGGAGACATGATGCAATTGGCAGATTTGTTCCTTTTTTGATAATTTTTTTCTTGAATTGTTGCAGAGGACTTCACAAGGTGAAACACATTTCAGATGCTTGCCAAAGTCAAGTGAGATTAAGTTAATTGATTTTGGAAGTACTGCTTATGATAATCAAAAACATAGTTCCATTGTTTCTACAAGACACTACCGTGCACCTGAAGTTATTCTAGGTTGATCTTCATAAACCCTAATCCATAATCCCTAAATCTTTAAACCCTAATGAGTGGATTTATCAATATCACAGGCATTGGATGGAGCTACCCATGTGACATGTGGAGTATTGGATGTATACTTGTTGAATTATTCACGGTTTGTTTTCTTTTCTTGTTCATGTTTCTAGTAAGTTTAATACACTGATTTGCATATATCATTTCATCATGTACTTATACAAGATATGATGAAATCTTTCAGGGTGAAGCTTTGTTTCAGACTCATGAGAATTTAGAACACTTGGCAATGATGGAGAGGGTATTGGGACCTTTACCAGAGCATATGGTTCAGAGAGCCAAGTAAGATCAGACCTATTTTGGTAAAACTTTTTTTTTTTTTTTTTCAAGATGATTATTTTATTGTTTCTACTGGTTGTTGCAGCCAGGGTGCAGAAAAATACTTCAGAAGATCAAGATTAAAGTGGCCAGAAGGTGCGGTTTCTAGGGAGAGTATTAGAGCAGTGAGGAAGCTAGATCGCCTCAAGGTTTCCTTTTTTCTTTTAAAATATTTAACAAAATGAAGTAAAGCTTTAATTTAATGTGATGTTATAATTATAATGCAGAATATGATATCAGGGTGTGTTTCATATGGAGGTTTGAGATCATGTATTATTGATTTGTTGTATGGATTATTGAAGTTTGATCCTGAAGAACGTCCGACTGCTGAAGAAGCACTTGATCATCCCTTCTTTAGGAACACTCATGCTTAACAGGTATTAAGTCAGTTATCTGATTTTGGGATGTTAAAGATTAAAAAACATACAACAGATGTCATCTCATCAGTATTTTGGTCTATTTGGATTTTGTTAAACCATATTTACAAAATATATTTTAGTTAAGATTCAACAAAATTTGAGAATCATTGTATTTCAAAATTGAGAGTTGGAACAGCATCTATCTCTCTACATACAATTTATGTTGTTTGTTTTTTATGTAATACAATTCTGGTTGTATGGAGTGTTGTTACATTTCTATCAAACAAGTTTCATCTAATTGGTGATGTTAGTGAGTGATAACTTTTGAAAACTGCCACCTTTGTCTACCATATCCATTTTTTTAGATAATGAGAGTATGAATGGTGAATACGATTAAGTATTATATGCCACTTTTTTATGGTCCTAAGATCTCATACAATTCAAAATACCAACATTAAATCTTCTCGTGTCTAAGAGTTTAAGTTTTGTGTTGTACGCTTATCTTTTAATTTTATATGCAAATTCCAAGTTATATAGAGCGACTAGATTTCATAGGATAAAGGCAGTGGTGCTGAAAAAAAATTAAAAAAACATAACATTTAAATGTATTTGGTGTATCATGTGTAGGGCTGTAAACGAACCGAACGAACACGAACAAATGCTTGTTCATGTTCGTTCGTTTAAGTTAGCCGAACAATCGAACGAACACGAACGGATAAACGAACGGAGTTTTCTTGTTCATGTTCGTTCATTTAACAAATTGTCTTGTTCATGTTCGTTTATGTTCGTGAACATGCTAAACGAACATAAACGAACAAAGATAAACAAAAACAATTGAACATATATGAACATAAACGAACTATAATATAGTAATGTAATAAAAAAACAATTGAAAATATATGAACATAAACGAACATGAAAATATACGAACGAACGTAAACAAACAACATAAACGAACGTTCACGAACGTAAATGAACGAACGAGACCATTGTTCATGTTCGTTCGTTTAACTAAACGAACGATAATTTGTGTTCATGTTCGTTTGTTTATTAAATAAACGAACATAAACGAACTTCCCGCCGAACAGTTCACGAACGGTTCGCCGAACGTTCAGTTCGTTTACAGCCCTAATCATGTGTGATTGATTATGATCCTGGTGCGATTTGGTCTTGTATGTGATAACTTTACTGAACGATCAAACTGAGTACTTTACAAAGGAAGGAACATGACAAGTTTTAAATATGCGTGTATAAATTATGAATAAATGAACATCAACTTTATGATGCTTTACATGTGGATAATTAGTGTCTTTAGGATTTTGAGTATGACTTGGGTTATTCATTTTAGAATCATCTTAAATAAACTTTAGGGTTTAAGGTTTAGGGCGTGACATATTGTGTCCAGGCACAACCCTTGTGCGAGAAAATGACTAGGGCAATTAAGGCTCGTTACAAGAAAAATGAATATTTGTAACAAAAAAAAAAACTACTTAGAAAAATGAGTATCCATAAATCCAAACTTTTTACAAATGACCTTTACTCTTTAGTTTTTTCTCCCATTTCCCCAAATATACCTTCATTTTCTTAAATATTTTTTAAACATCATTTTCCCATACAACATTACTTGATTTCAACATCATTTTCCCATACAACACTTCTTGATTACATAATAAACATCATACCAAATTTGATTTATCCAATGAGTATTACATAATCGGTGATAATAGAAAATAACAAAATAACAATACCAAAAATCATTCTTTCATAGTCCAACACAAAATGAGAAAAATTGCCACCATCAATAACTATGTATGGTGGATATGATTTATAAGTTATGGCCCCATCACCATCTACTTCCTCAACGTCTGCATGATGTACTCAGCATAAAGATCCCTACACCCAAGAAAAAATGGTCATTTTCATTAACAATTAATTAATTACCATAACGCCATAAACACTTGATATACCTATATATTATATATACATAATCAAATAGAAAGAGAGCTTACATTGAGTATTGAATGGCATCATGAGCAGTATCCGAAGGCAGAAACTCATCCACTGCAACCTCTTTGTTCTCATTTTTCTTGTCTTATATTCTTCGTCAAGAAAATCCATTAACATCTTTTCAACCCAAACCCAATTTATGTTAACATATATACAAGAAATAGTAACATACTTTCATTGACTTCTTTTTTATATATAATGGCATTCTTCTTTAATTAATTTCAAGTAATTAAAAAAGGATACAGTCCTCAAAGAATCGGCGGATCTCAGCCAAACGATGAGGTGCCAGCTGGCTAATATCAGTGTAGTGACGATACTCTGGATCATCAGCACATACTGCAATAATCTTGTCATCTTTTTCTCCCTATATATATATATATATATATATATATATATATATATATATATATATATATATATATATATCAAAAAGCAAAAACTTTTTTTCATAAATTTCAACTCATAAAAATGATAATGATAATGATAATGATAGAGCACCTGATCAATCATAGGCATCAGTCCAATGGCCCTAGCTCTAAGAAAACATCCTGGAAGCACAGGCTCCTGCAACAAGTGTACTCAATTACTAACTTTCAAAGATATATATATATATTTCCTAATTATAAATCCACATAAATACCCTCATTAAATACCTGCATTAGGACAAGAACATCCATGGGGTCATTATCTTCGCATAGGGTACGAGGAATGAAGCCATAGTTATGAGGGTAGACAACAGATGAATATAAGATGCGATCAACCTTGATGAGCCCAGTTTTCTTATCAAGTTCATATTTCACTTTGCTTCCTTTTGTGATCTCAATAACCTGTTTACAGATCAACCCAATTCAATATGTAGCCAAATAGATGAAGCGAAGTTTCATACAGATTGGGCACATTTAACAAGATTAACTTACCACATTGACAATTTGGGGAGCTCCGGGTCCTGTGTAGGCATGCAGGGTTTAGTAATCATAAATTGAGAAAAAAAAATTAAGTTAATAGAATCGATGAAATTAAGATACCAATCTCAAGATCATGCCATGGATGAGCAGCGACGGATCTCCTTGATAAGGAAGATAGGATCCTTTCGTTCAAACGAGGGGTACGCTTCTGTTCACTCATATCTGTATCATCCACTATTGTCAATATAAATTGGATACAGTATCATGATTATCGTATAAAACTACAAATATCCCTTTTTCTAATTTGAAAACTTGGGAATCTGCATACTTATAACAAAGCAGCTACTGGTTGTGGGATCGAATGAACCCTAAAGTAAAGATTGGAGATCTTTAAACATGGAAGATGATGCGATTTTGCATAAACGAACAACCAATAAACAGAAACAAAGTTCGTACCTTGATCGTAAGTTGGAAATGAAGAGGGGTTGAAATAGTCGCCGGAGTAGGGCAGGTTGAGGAGGAGAAACGGAAGGGGGGGAATATATAGAGAGAAAGAGGGGTTTGGTCGTTTGGATTTCGGAGTAGGAAGTCAAATGAACGTGGAGACAAGGTGGCATACATAGCGGGTTGGCAGGTCAGGTCAGGGTTGGCATAAAAAGTGTGTTCAAGACTTTATACTGACGAGGTGCTTCTGACATTGTCAACGTGATAAAGGTTTTGTATGTCTTTCGTTGTTTGGTTTTCAAAGAACAAAATGTGTGAATTGTGATAACTATTTTGAAGAAATATTTTGAATTTATAGATTTATTAAAAAAAAATATATATATATCATATAATGTCAAGTAAAATATAATTGTTTATATTTGTTTCGAGTTCATATGGTTTACAATCAAACAAATAAATAATAGTTAAAAAATAAAATAAAATAATATAGTTAATAACTAAAAATACATCTAAACATCAATATTCATTGAACTCAACAAAATATTGATCAAGTGACGATCAATATTCATTGAACTCAACAAAATTATTGGCATATAAGTCTCATTTATTGATCAAGCAACGGTGGCCAGGGACGAATTTGACGGAGATATAGATTGCTTAGATGATCAAGAAGTACATATTTTGAAGGAGTTTACTGTACTATGGCGTGTTTATGTTTTCATTATGTTAGAGTATTTAAACATAACTTATGGTGGATGTTATGATAGCGTGTGTACTATACGACTGTTTGTGGTGAGGGGTATCAATAGGCTTAAAGCTTCAAATATCCCTTCAATTTAAAGAAAGGAAGATGATTGGGTGGATTCAAGATCATGGGCATGAGTTAAAGTTTCTAATTAAATAAGTAACCGGAACAACACAAAACATACAAGTCAAAAGGGGATGGTCGTAGATTTCAGGAACCAGAGAAAAGATAGTAACTGGAACAAGACAAGGACTCGCCGATCTAGTTCACTATTCTATACACTATAATTCGTAATGTCATGTCATATGGTTTTATGGAATTCTCACTACTTACTATCATCTTGAGGTGTGAGCTTGTTTTGCTATTTAACAAGGGCATTGTCTTTGTTATCCATCATGGCAATGATTCTTGCTTTTAGGGATGGATTTTCGTCCTAAATAAAAGGTTGGTTTACCTTGTATAATTCCATAAGAGGTGTGTAGCACCCGCTTTTCAGCTATGTGAGCTTGTTACATGACGACTTCGATTGTGAGGTGGGTCTTCTCACTATACTATGTTGGATGTTAGTTGTCTTAGTGGCATTTGTATGAGAGACTAGGGTTTGGCCCCTGAACATGACATGAAGACCAAGATTTAGCCCCTGGTAGTTGCATGGGAGACGGAGACCAGGATCCAGCCCCTAACACTTGTACAAGTAAATACCATGATTTGCCCCATGGCAGAAAGTGATGGCAAGACTATTCACTCAGGGTTGAGATAGACTTGTTATGTTATCTATGGTATGTGGTATTTTGGGGAACTCACTAAGCTTTGTGCTTATGGTTTTGTGGTTTAAATGTTTCAGGTACTTCTAGTTCCAAAGGGAAGGGCCCGACATGATTGCATAACATCCCCTGAAGATTGTTCCGTACTTTTTATTTGATTCACTCTGATTTTTTAGAATATTTTTTACATTGTTTGGTTTTGAAAACAATTGGTTGTATCACTTAAAAGATTAAATGTATATTAAATACCTAATACTCTGTGTCAAGTATATACAATAAGTTAGGAAAATGTTGTCTAAATAGATTTGGTATTGGATGTTAATTATAGGGATTGTAGTCTAGTCTAGTTTCTAAACTAAGACATATAAAGGATGCTTAGATCCACTTAAGTTGGATAATAGTTATATACTATATTGCGATAGTATGACATAAACAGGAAAACGATTTTTGGATGATGATTACAAGCATTATAGTTTTGCCTAGTGATGAAGTAAGACTTATAAAGAATGCTTAGTTCAAGTTGAAATAGTGCTTAGTTATACATTGTATTGTAAAGATATTACATAGGCATAAAGTTTGTGTTGAAGGTTGATTACTGAGTATTGTAATCTTGTCTAGTTATAGACTAAAACCCAAAGAGATGCTTAGTTCAATTAAGTTTGGGCATTGGGTATTTTTATATTTAGGGTGTGCGTGAGATTGGAACGGAGAGCAGAACTCTGTTTCTCAGGTGTTACTTGTGTCGGGGTACTATTATGTACAAGAAGTACTATTTTGTACAAAGTCTTTTTCGACACTATTATGTTTCGGGGTACGGATTACGTACCAAAGTACTATATTAGTATCCCCCTCCTTTTAGACAGCCAGATAAGGTGCGTCTGAGGGTGGAACTCTGTTCGATAACACTTGTGATCAGACCACTGCTAGGTATGTCTAATTCATCTAGAAGAGTATAGATGATCACCCTTGACTTAACTGTCTTGCCGTTTTAATGAATTATAATGATCCAGAGAAAAGGATTGTATGTTCATTCGAGTACTCCATTCCCCTAATTTGTTGTCTTTATTGATCCTCACTTGCTGTCAGAGAATTCCCTGAAGCAGTATAGTCAATTCCTTGCTTACAGTGATCCGTTAGGATAGATCTCAGAGGATCATTGCTATAGGATCGTTATGTGAGAATCGACATGATGGGTACTAAGGGTAGATTGTCTTATACCTATAGGATATATCTATATTGTTTGTCTTATACCTATAGGATATATCTTTATTGTTTGATAGTAGTTGGTTTTGCGGGATTATTAATTATGGGTTATTATCTAATAACATTGTGGAATTGGAAACCCTATGTATCTCATCAGCTTTCCCAACCTGACTCACTCAATTTATATACATCACATGTAGCGGTGTTAAGACTATTGAAGATTTGAATATGATACTGAGTGATTGAAGAGAAGACAACAAAAGTATTCAGGACCGTTAAGTCTTCACGCTATAACTTATGTACTGTGTTGATTATGACATCCTTAGTGTGAGACAATTAATTGTACTCAAAATGTTTTAATATACTGGGATTTTCCGCAAACCAATATATTATGATTTTTAAAGCGTAAAGAAAAAATATGGTTCTGAAAAATAAGGGATGTCACAGTTGATATCTCAGTTCCTTGAATACCATCATAACATGATAACAATGTATACCTGACAATTGTCATTTCCCACACGTGTAGTAACGAGATTTCAAGTTTATTATACCATTTTTCATTTGGTTAGCCACATCATATCTGCTTTGATCAATCTGGTATACCCGAAAACTAGAGGATTTGTTGATCCTCCTATCGATTACCTTCTCAGCATACTCAGTAATATCTTTTTTGCTTTCAATTATAAAAAAACATTTACCTATATGTTGTCATTCCCAATAAAGTATACTAAAATTATCATGGAAGTATTATAATATAAATAGTTACCTCCAACATTATGTCGCTGACACCGCCATTGTTGTATAGTTGCTCGAAAGAAATCAATCAACATTGTTATTGGTAGTTTATGTGTGTTTCATGATAACACATTGATGGATTCGACACTGTTTGATGTCATAATACTATACCAAACCACAGGGAAACACGACCCTGCCCATCTCTCGTAACATATTTTGTCTAGCCATGTACGACAGTCTTCGTTTAGTGCACAATGTAGCCTACCCAACTTTTTTTTTTGAAATTAGACTGTCGACAAGCTTCTGCAACCTCCCAAAAAAATCTATGTTCTCTCTTGTTTTCCGATCATTGTTCTCATATTCATTAACAAATGGCGACAACGGAGTCCATGATATACGTTCAGTAACATATATTGAATGGTCATTTCAGTTAAATTGGCTTTGTCTGATATGATAACCAAAGAGGGCATGTCCCAAATACATTCTTTGAGTTTTGATAAAAACACATATCCATGACTCCCTACTTTTAGTTTTCCCAACACCAAATGCAATATGGAGGATTTGATTATTACAATCCATGTCTATTGCTAGGAACATCGTGCCTAAGTATTTCCCTTTAAGGTGTGCTCCGTTAATGATAATAATAGGACACAAACAAGTTTGAAACGCTCGAATCTAAAAAATAATTAATATTAATATATTAATATTTAAAGCAATCACACGTGTAACAACAATAAATATAAAGAACTTATTATATTAGAAATATTATTGTGCAACCGATAGCCATGAAAAAGTATTCAAATTTGTTGTCATAACTTGTCTCTATATGTGTAAGCGTCCATGGATTCTTCTTCTTCAAGTTATAACAATATAAATGTAGTCTTTGAAAGCTTTCTTCAGGGGTCCCTCTCAACAGATTTAGAGCATACATTTTAACACTCTATGCTTGCCAGTATGAAATATATACACACTAAGACGGTCATTTAAAGTTCGTTGTATATATTTTCCCTGTAACATATTACATGTACTATTAACTAATATGCCCTTCAAGAAGTGACTAAATACCTTTTTGTTGGCTTGTTGATGATGGGGACGTAGTTGTGTGTTTAAGAAAATGTGCCTCTCCGATAGTTTAACCACTTAGAAGCCTTCAGTAACACTTTTGAGTCCTAAATTAAGCTTAGGCTCTTCTTTGCTTTTGAAGAGTTGTAATAACTTTACATAGGAAGTATAATTGTGAGTTGTAGCACATTTATGTTTTTGTTGAACTAATTAGGGCAATGGTAAAGGTTCATGCATACCCAATGGGTGGTTTTTGTTTCTCCCGAATCGGAAAAATAAGAAGGAAACGTTTCCTGTTGTGGTTTTCGGGGTTGTAAGGGCTTAGTTGTGACATCCCAAATTTCACAGCCAGAAAAGACCAATTTGTTTATGCTTTATTCGAAAATCAGAGTATCCTTTTTGAAGAATAATATTGTTGAATTTGTTAAAAAAAAACACTATATTGATATTATTAAAGCATTTCCGAAGAAATGTATTTTTATTTATATTAAAACATTGGGATGTCATCGTCAATACAGAAACATAAGTATAACGAAATATTACAAGCCTTACAATAATTAAATTAGCGGCCTAATACTCTTTGAATATCTCAGCAGAATGTATCTTTCATATAGCCACCTGTGATACAATAAACTGAGTGGGTCAGGTTGGAAAACCTGGTGAGTACATAGGGATTTCAATCCCACAATGTGATAATAATGTATAACTCAAACCTGCAAATCCAACTATTAACACAGATATATCGTATCTCTAATACAATTTATCCCATCCCGTCGATTCGCACGTATAGATCATATACAACGATCTTACAAGATTTAGCCTAAAGGATCAATATAAATAACAAACTGACGAAGCTGCTTCGGAAATTCTCTGACAGCAAACGAGGATCAATAAATACATCAAATGAGGGGAATGGAATTAGTTTCACCACGAACCTTCGTTCGTAAAACAAGACAATTAAGTCGTGGATGGTTATCTAGATAACCGTTCCTAAGAGTGGTTTGACATCGTGAGGTATTTTACCCCCAAACTCACCCTATCCGACAATACAACATCAAACTTTTCCTAACAGTGGTCTGACACCATGAGGTATTTTACCCCCAGACTCACCCTATCTGGCAATACAACATCATACATATCTAGTAGTTGTCTATTACTGACACAGTCTATTAGGCAGTCTACAAGGTTCCCTCAATTACTTCGTGAAAGGAAACGTTGACAAATGAAGCTCGTCCGATCACTTCATAAAAGAAACGATGACTCCAAAGCTCTTCAAAATAAAAAGTATGGGAAATACTAATAAAGTACTTCTATACACTCCCGTACCCCGACACACAATAGTGTCAAAAAGAAGGACTTTGTACATGATAGTACTTCTGGCACATTATAGTACCCTGGTATGAGTGAGACTCATACCCTAGAACATAATAATACCCTGACACAAGCAACACCTAAGACACAGAGCTTTGAAAAAGACTTGGTACATAGAAAGTACTTTTGTATGTAGAACATACTCCATCAATCTCCTCGAACAGAGTTTTTATTCTCTATTCTGATCACACACGTACCCTTAATAAGATACTACCCAATATCCAACTTAATTGAACTAAGCATCTCTTTTAAGTCTTATTTCATCACTAAGTAAGCCTACAATGCTTATAATCAACTTTCAATACTACCTCTATTACGACAACACTATCTTAATTTAGTGTAATATTTTATACAGAGTATTAAGTATTAACATACATTCATCTTCTCTCTCATTTATAATACTTCTATTATTATTATTATCGTGTAACATGTCTGGTTCGCATAGCGTATATCATCAAATATACATATAACACATATTTCCAGATAATAAGCATATAATTCACATATAACCTTTCAACATATATTTAACACTTTTATTAATACTTGTATTAAAATCATGTTCATGAAAGGGACTATGTACTCACTTGTTAAAGTGATGACGCGGAATTCAGACAGCGCTTCGCTTCTAACAATCGTCTTTTCATTCGACGAAATCTGACATTATTATCGTTAACTTTTAGTCTAATATTTATTGGGACTAATTATTAGTCTAGATTTATCATTAACTTAAAGTCTAATTTCATGATCTAGCAAGTAAGGAACAACCAAGTAAGATAATATCAGAGGTAGGGTCCGTTTGGTATACGAAGTATACTATTTGGAAATTCCACTTTAAACACCTCACTACATCACAACCTAGACATTATCCCCGTAAGTAGATCAATCAGTATAACGACTTGGAATCACTGATAAATCTTATTTATAGGTTCATAATAACGATAATGAACTTAAACATAAGTTATACTTAAAGTATGGTAAACATAACTCACTTACAAGGGGGTTTAGCGACGAACCGGGCTCGGCGCCGACAGAACTTCTGAGCCGAAAGCTCTTCTTCTCGGAGCCTTATGGTGCTCCGGTACTCGCCTCTAACTCTTAAGGAGGGATAGAGAAAAGCCTTTAGGCTTTGGGATTGTTTGGGAGAGAGTTGGAGTGAATTGGTGTGGAGAAATAAGGAGAAACGCCACCTATTTATATAGGCTGCCAGCTCTTGCATACGCTGGGCATACATAGAGCTACGCGGGGTGTACTCAAGCCACATATCAAAATCGCATGTGAAGTCGTGGGGAAGAAGGTGGGACTGGGATCTCGCCACGTGTCGCTTGCTGGTTAATCCTAAACATTAATTATATTCTAAATTCCGTAACTTTCGCATACGAGCTCCGTTTTTGACGTTCTTTATATCCACACGTAGGTAGTGAGGTGATCTACAACTTTCGTTTAGACTTCGTCGACTAATTTTGACTTTTTTTTAAGTTATATTTTAACGGGATATATACAGTAAAGTCCCAATATTTTCATCGATTTAACAAGAAAGTCCTAAACTTTATTTTTTTGACAGTAAAGTCCAAATTACGGACAGTTTTTGACGCTTTTACCCTTTTTTCCCGGTTAGCCGGTAATTAGGACTTTTTTTGTCAAAAAAAATAAAGTTTAGGACTTTCTTGTCAAATCGTCAATTAGGACTTTACTGTAAAAAAAAATAAAGTTTAGGACTTTTTTGTCAAATCGTTAAAAATATTGGGACTTTAGTGTATATATAATTTTTTTTGTTAGAAATTTAATGGTGTGATACTCTTTAAGCATAAAAGTTATTGAAACCTTCTTTAATCAGCTAGATCCTATTGAAATCCTTAACGTTTACTTCTTGTTAAATCGTTTTTTTTTTTAATTTCAACAAACCAACACAACCCTGGTTCTTTCTTTCTTTCTTGATTATCTCCATTTTTTTCAATGTCAGTTTGTTTAGATTAAAAAACGAATAATCAAGAAGCAAATGTTAAGGATTTCAATAGGATCTAGCTGACTAGAGAAGATTTTAATAACTCTTATGCTTAAAGAGTATCATATCATTAAATTTCTAACAAAAAAAAGGATATATACACTAAAATCCTAATATTTTCAACGATTTGACAAGAAAGTCCTAAACTTTATTTTTTTGACAATAAAGTCCTAATTGACGATTTGACAAAAAAGTCCTAAAGTTTATTTTTTTGACAAAAAAGTCCTAATTACTGGCTAACTGGGAAAAAATGGTAAAAGTGTCAAAAACTGCCGGTAATTTGGACTTTACTGTGAAAAAAATAAATTTTAGGGCTTTCTTGACAAATCGATGAAAATATTGGGACTTTAGTGTATATATCCCTATTTTAACAGGCTTAGACATATAAAGTCCGTTAAAAATTCATAACTTTGTCATCCGATGTCTGTTTTCGTATGTTTTTATATCTTTAAGCTCCTATCAACGAGATATTTGAGTTTAGATTGTGTCGGCGAAAAATCATTCGATCTATAATTCGATTTCCGGGCTGTGTTCTGCTATGCAAAATTTTAGAAAAATCATAACTTCCTCATACGAAGTCAGATTTAGACGTTCTCTATCTGCACGATTTTGGTTTAACGTCTACTACGACATTCGTATAGATCGCTAAGGCTAAAAAGTATTTTATCGCAAACTCACTTTTTATGATACACAACATCGTGCCGATTTGTCGCAAAACTTCGACGGGTCATAGCTTCTTCGTTATAAGTCGGATTTTAGTGTTCTTTATATGTACGTAATCCTTATGATATATACTATAACTTGGTTAAGATTCATCAACATTAGTTTCCTCATGTTCACCTTCAGTATCATCCCCATCAAATTCAGTGTAACTCTAGAAATGTTCAAGCGGCTCTCCGTATGAAATTATATTACCATAATCCACTAACAACATTAGTTTTTGTTCATCATTTGCAGATTCATCAACATCAACTGTTGGAGAAGCATCATCAACAACCTTACCTTTATATCTATAATAATCACCCTCGTCTATAGGGCTATTATAAGAAGGAACATGGTTAGTTGTCATAGGTAATAAATTACAAATTTGGTTACGTCCAACACCGGAAGACCCATTTCCACCAGAAGGATTTCCACGAAAAATTGATGAATGCCACCTTCCACAACATTATTAACAACAAACAATTCTATTGTTTTAGGAGGCATACGACTAACAAAACTAAGAAATTATCTGACATCACTATCGTCAGGAATCTGCATAACTATATTTGATCAAAGATATTGAAAAGATTGACATATTTGATTAGTGTGTAACCTGGACTTGGAAACAACCAACGTAATTTACCCAGTGAAGTTGATATCATTGCTTATATCTACACCAAAACATGTGTAGTTGGAGCAATATATCGCATAAATCCGTCGATACGTTGTCATTGCCCTCCACTAGAAAATGACACTCGGAAGAATTTCGTATACATACTCATTCCGGAACGTATAAGAAAACTACCAAACAAACAAACGGATTGCATATAGGGTAGAAAAACTAGAGTTGACAACGGGTTAACCTGGGTTGAGTTCGGGTTTAACCCATTTAATAATTGGGTTGAAAATTTCAACCCAACCTAACCTGTTTATTTAAATGAGCTAATATTTCCAACCCAGACCAATCTTTTAGATAAATGGGTTGTCACCAGGTTAACATGTTTATTTAGTTCTCGACTTAACCTATTAAATAAATGGGTTAAACCTGGATTAACCCATTTAAAATCAAATAAATAAATTAATTAACTAAATAGTATACCACTTAATTTAGTTTCGTACATTAATAAAACTTTCTAAGTATGACAAAAACATAATATCAATTCATAAATACAAATAAATTGTTCAAATAACATTAAAAATATTTTAATTTCAAAGTAATTTTGGAGAGTGACTAATATTATCGGCGTTAAAAAAAGATGGAAGTTAGGATTGAATTTTTATAAAACATAAATAATAATACAACATTATAATTTATAAATTAATATTTTGATTAATACTTGATAATATTCATATAGTTATTAAATTAAATATATATTAAAGTTAAATGGGTTGACGGGTTGATAATTTTTACCTAACCCAACATATTTAATTAAATGAGTTATACAAGTTGACCTATTTAACTTAAATGGGTTGAAAATCTCAACCCAACCCATTAATTTTGGGTTGGGTTTGGGTTGGATTGACGGGTTGGATCGATTTTTGCCAACTCTAAGAAAAACACACAGATATCCTATTTTTGCCTCTCCGGAATTTCCCTTCGGAATGTATGGGGATGTCGGACTACAATCTGAAATGTACTTTTCAGTGCGGAACGTACGACTGTGTCAGATTCCGGACCCAAACTCTACCAACCACCACCAACTCCGTAATAGAAATAAATACTCCGGAGTATTGTATTCCGAAATTCGTTGAACGGCCAAACTCCGGAATAAGATATTCCGGAACAAGTGATCATTTAAAAAAAAAATTGTTTTTATTAAAGTCGTTTATAAGGTTAAATTACTGAATTTCCCATATTAAAAACTAAGTTATTTTGTTATATCACCGTTTTCATTTTGTCAATCTTTATGATTTGCCTTGTTCAAAAGCAATTAACAAGGGTTAACCTAACCTAACCAAAGCAAACCAAACCATCTTAAAGTTGAATCGGTCGCTATCTAACCGTGAAAACCTAAAACCGGCCAACCCTAAAACAACTTCATAAATATGAAGCAGAAAGAATTTGTACGTTGCTTAACAAAACTTGTACTTCTGTATTAGACCGTGGTGGGTAGCCGCATAGACGGAACCCAAAGTAGAATTAAATCGAGTTTAATCCACAAATCGACGTATAAAACTGTCAATCCCTCTTTCTTGTAATTCTCTTTACCAATTTAATTACAAGAATACGTCGAGATCCGGCGCGGCGGTCGTCGGATTTCGTCTAATTCCATCATGATGAAGGTTTGTTCTTCCACTGTCGTCGCATCTGTCCTCGCTGCCTCCACCGCGGTTCTCTCCTCCTCCCATTCCAATGCAACTGCTCAGGTACACAACACTTTCCCCAAATTTCATGATTTTTGTTAAAGAAACTGAAACCTAAAAGATATGGATGTGATTGGGTTGGAATGGTTTAACAGGAATTGAAAGTGCTAAATAGTGGGGAAAGCAGTGTAGTAGAGAAGGAGAAATTCGCACCTAGATTCGATGGATTAAGGTTCATCGAGACATTGGTGACAGCCCACAGATGAGAGATTAGGCAATTTCAGGTTCCATCATGCCAAAGTCGCAATCTTTTTCTTTTCGTTTTTACAATTTGGAAAGGACCAATTGGTTGTTAGCTTGTGACGTTTTGATTTGGTGTGATGGATTGGGGTTTCAGGTTTCTTATTTCTTATTTCTTTTTGTATTCTATCAGAGTGTAAAATCCCATTTTTTGGGCGCCGATTGTATTACTGTTTGAATTTGAGATTCTTCTCTTTATCGATTCTGAATTTACATAACTTTTTGGCCTAATTTTGGATCAAATAATACTACTTGGTGTTAATTTGGTGAATTCTTGTAACTTCGGTCATGGATGGATGAACGGGAGAACTCCGGTCTAATAATTTTCCAGCAGGAAAGTTCTTGTATAACGTAATCAATAACAACATATGTAAATATCATCAAAACCCAAATCGTCAAATTGCGTGTATCAAAATATAGGTAAAATGTTCATTTCAATCAAACCTTGAGGAATGATCTTGAATCTGTAGTTCGAACAAGACTCTACCTGCCCGAAACGTGGCTACAAATTGTTAGAATTAAAGTTAACAAACAGAAGTTATATAAATTGTTTGTACGGAAGCGAATTTGATAGAGGTTTGCAACTATATGCAGTTGCAGGGTCCTAACACATAAATTGTTTGTATATGGGTATATCTAGAAGATACAATTAGGTTATACAAATTAATGTGTTTGGGTTGAATTTAAAAGATGTCCAGCTTAGCTGGGTTGATGCATCGGGTTTTATACCCATGTGGGGCGTTAGGTGGGAGTTCAATTCCCTTAAATTATCTCTTGTGGTGCCACATTTGGGGAGTTTTTCCTTGGAAATCCCTATGGGAGTTGGGTCTGCCCTGTAAAGGAGCTCGAACCCGTGGTGCTTGTTGAAATGTTGCGAGTAAGCTTCCACTTAATTCGTTTGCCGTTTCAAAAAAAAATGTAATCTATAGGTTGGGCAGTGTTCGGGTTGGTAGATAGGTCTATAGGTTATTTAGAGGTTGATCCGGTTGGTAGGTCTATAGATTGTTTACAGGTTGATTCGTCCTGTTCAATTATATCATGTTAAAAAAACATATTTGTTATTTTTCAATTTAATTATATTAGGTTGAAAAAACATATTTGTTATTTTTCAATATACAATGTACCCCTAAAAGTAAAATCCGTCTACCCATAAGGTTTGAACTCTTAGTCTCGATCTCTCATGTTTTGAATTTGTAATGCTATAAATCCTAATCATTTTCATATGAGTTGTGTTACAAGTACCTCCCCTTCACTCATGGGGGAGCATAAATACTATTATACTCACATCACATGTAGAGGGTACACAACATTAGGGTGTACATATAGAAATTGCCTTCTACATTCCACGACTACGTCATTATCGTCTATTGTTTAATATAAAGTCTTTTACCAATAACTTTTCTTATGAATATAAGATTTATTGATTAAAAATAAAGGTAAATAATTTTATAATGGTATGAAATATGTTTAAAATGAATGAAGGTCATGTATACATGCTTTTATATGTCAATGACTTGTGAAACCGATTATGACCTGCAAACCCCCTTGAACTCGAATATAACTGGTGAATGAGATTATGACCCTCAAACCTACGAACCTGTATAGATCTTGTACATTTTTGGTCCGGATCATTCTGACCCACCAACCTGAACATGACACTATTACCACCCTAACAATTATAAATCAAGTAAACTTGGATATCGCTAATCAAACATGTCTCAGTTTTGGGAGACATAGTAAAACATGGTTTACTTGAATATCACTAATACAACATGTCTCGATTTTGGAAGAAAGAAGAAAACATGGACAAGAAACCATAGTTTTCTTTGAGAAAATTCCAACCCAAAATCTTTCAAATGAACTGATATTTATAGTCTACCATAAACTTGCCAAAACTGAAATTTCCCAACTCTCAAGACAGTTAATTACAAATTACGTAGTTAAATATATATTTAAAAATCAATTCGTAATTTAATTAAATAAAAATATATGTAGTATATCCGGCCATAATTTGATTAGCCGAACAAATTTAGCCCAAACTTTATCTATTTGGTAAACTTCTAAAATAAATGTAATTTTTCTAAAGCTTTTGATAGTTTGAAAATACCAAGTTCCAACATACATCAGAGCCTTTAAGATGTTAGTCACTGATTTGATATCTAAAATTTAGTTGGATATATGCAGTTTTGAATTTTTGTTAAAGTATTGAATTTTTGATTAATCTAAGAATTATAATAAAAGTTTTATATAGACATAACGGATAAACGGACAACAAGTTAGAATCGTTAATTTTTTTCGGAAGACAAAATTAGTTTTTTAAAAAACTATATCCATATATCCTGAGATCATAAAATTATTATGCATGACTCGTTAAACTTTATTGAAGAACTTCATGGTATCTTGTGCAAATAAACCAAAAGTATCAAACACTAAAGTTACAAATACATGTCGATTTTTCATGCATATTTTTTCATGTTTTGTAACATTAGAGGTTTTAAAACAACTTGCACCGGTGTGAAAACCTCAATCTGAAGCCCATGAAAAAAACCCCTTGTTAGGCCGGACGAAGTGGAGCGGGAAGGATGTACGGGAGCCATTCCCGCTCGGAGGAACACTGCACCGACGGTGCGGGATAGGAGGCACGGGGAGGAAGTGGGGGGAGGGGTTCCCGCTCTCTCTCTCTCTCTCTCTCTTGTTAGTGGCTGGAATTTGTTTGTTTGTTTGTTTGTTTTTTTTTTTTTTTTTTTTTTTTTTTTTTTTTTTGAGTTTGCAGGTTTTAACGAGGAAGAAGAAGATGAGAAGTTTCTGAAAATGACATATTTGGCCCTATGTTTTGGTCTTATGGCAGAATACACCCAGCTCTGAATTCTCTTCACAAAAATAGTTTTCGAAAATTACAAAATAGACACTATACTTTTATATTCAAATTATCATTAAAATCAATTAATTTTATTTAAAAAAAATAGTGAGGGAAGCCCTTCCCACCCATTCATTGGGTTTTAGGCAGGGGTGAGCAAAAACCGAACCGCAAACCCAAAAAACCGAAAAAACCGCATAAACCGAAACCGAATTGAAAACCGATGGTGCGGTTTTTAGTTTTGCAAAAACCGAAAATACTCGGTGCGGTGCGGTTTCTAGTCTCGCAAAAACCGCAAAAAACCGAACCGCACCGCATATATATATATATATATATATATATATATATATATATTAACTGTTGACATTTGTGAGAACCAAGAACTTAGACAATTAAAATTTCTATAAATATAAATATCTATCTTATCTATCGGATGATGATTGTATATTTTTAACATTTAAATATGAAGAGTACTAGTGATATAGTATCATTTTTATGAATACATTAATAGATATTATCGTATATATTAAATTCGTATTATATTGAAACATTATAAACATGTTGGATGAGTGGTTATGTAATTTGATTTAAAACCAAGAGATGGTGATATCGGTTTATCTCCAATAAATGATTAGCACTCCTCATCTTAGTCAAAGTAACTCGCCGAGTTACTTGAGTTTTAGTAAAAAGGCAAAACGAAAAAAAAAACAAAAAATAAAAAATAAACTAACAAAAAACCGCAAAAAAAACCAAACCGCAAAAAACCGCAAAAACCGAACCGCATAAAAACCGAACGGTGCGGTTTCTAAATTTCAAAAAACCGAAGTTGCGGTTTTCGGTTCGGTTTTGGCCAAAAACCGCACCGAACCGTACCATGCTCACCCCTAGTTTTAGGTAAGGGAAAAGAAAGTGAAGGAAATGGTGGTATGGCCCACAAAAAGTGAGAGAAGCTTCCCTCCCACTCCCTCCGGTCTTAGATTATAGATACATGTTTCCCTTCTACCGATTTCAACACATTAACATGAATGGGACTTGTATCTAACATTTCAACAAACTCCAAAAAATATCTCCATTAAACACCAAACAAATTTAATTTAAATCATTAAAAGAGCTATTTAATTCATTTAGTGTGACATATGAATTGACCATCACATGTTTTCTTGCTCTTCAATTATTCTCTTCTTTTGATATTATATACATATATTTTTTATTATTGGCACAGAAAATAGTAAAAAGGAGCATATCAAAGTACATGCCATTTGTTTCGGTTAATTTTTGTCCACGAAAGTAACGTCTAAATGCGTCACTACTAGCAGTCGGTGTCACTTGGCTTATCTTCAATTTCACCACCACCACCACTTTCGATCACTGGAAGTCCACTCATCCAGTCATCCATGGAACGTTTCACCACTCACCTCCTCCACTTCATCTTCCTTCTCTTTTCCGGCAACCTACTGGTGTTAGTGTCGTCAATAGGGATCAACTACGGCCAAATTGCCAACAATCTTCCCTCGCCGGAAAAGGTGGTTCCGTTAGTCAAGTCCATTGGCGCCACCAGAGTGAAGCTCTATGATGCAGATCCCGATGTCCTTAAAGCTTTTGCTAACACTGGTGTTGAGTTCATCGTCGGCCTTGGTAATGAGTACTTAACAAAAATGCAAGATCCCACCGCCGCTCAATCATGGGTGAAGACAAACGTTCAAGCTTACCTCCCTGCAACTAAAATCACCTCCATTGCTGTCGGCAATGAAGTTTTGACCTTCAATGATACCTCTCTTTCTGGTTGTTTACTTCCGGCGATGCAGAGTATACACACTGCCCTAATTAACCTGAATATGGACCGGCAGGTTACTGTCACCACCGCACATTCTCTCGCCATACTTGAAACCTCTTATCCGCCGTCAGCCGGAGCTTTCCGGGAAGATTTAAAAGGATGCCTTTCTCCTATTTTGGACTTCCTTTCGAAAACATGTTCCCCGTTTCTGATCAACGCTTATCCTTTCTTTGCATACAAGGCTAATCCGAAACAAATCTCGTTGGATTTCGTTCTGTTTCAGCCCAACGACGGAATTGTTGATTCCGGAAACAATTTGCATTACGACAATATGTTGTTTGCTCAGATTGACGCTGTGTATGCAGCTCTTGGTTCGTTAGGGTACAAGAAGCTTCCAGTTCAGATATCGGAAACCGGGTGGCCTTCAAAGGGAGATGATGATGAAGTCGGAGCGTCGCCGGAAAATGCAAAGAAATACAATGGAAACCTATTGAAGGTGGTGAGTCAGAAGAAAGGAACACCGGCGATGCCTGAATACGATTTAAACATTTTCGTGTTTGCTATGTTTAATGAGAATTTAAAACCCGGACCAACTTCAGAGAGAAACTATGGTTTATTTAAACCAGATGGAACTCCGGCTTATGGTCTCGGATTCTCCGGGATATCCACCGGAGGAGGTAATTCCGGCCACAACAACTCTGGAACAAACACGCCTACGCCGCCGTCGTATATTTTGCCGCCGGAAAACCCAAACAACGGCTACATGTCAATCTCGTCGGCTGTGAGTTTCTTTTTCCCTTTATTCCATTTCCTTTTTACAGAGAATCTTTTTATTCCAAACCTGAAGCATCTTTTTTTTACAGGAAAGACTCATTTGGAGGAGAAGTATCGGAATATTATCGGGGGTGGGTTTGATCTTGATTTTGATTTCGATTTCATTGCCATGAAAAGCCATCAATCAGAGACGACTACAGTCAATAAAGAGAGAAGAAGGGAGGAAAATTGTATTTCTTTATTATTATTATTAGTATCCATTTCTATTCTTTCATTCGATGCTTTAGGTTTTGCATATTCATGTATAATTGTATCCTCTCATCTTTATATATCATCTTTTTGCAACTTAATGGGTTAAGCGATAATCAAAGTTTATTCAGATAGAAATCATTACCCATTTAGCCTCTTTATCTATAAAGATAAGAATCACGTTAGAAAGATTTATCTTTTTAATAATACAAGCTCTAGTTATACATCTAACACTAATATCATACAACAAAAGTCAACTGGTAATAGTAAACATTATGACTCTGAGCTGGCAGACGCTTCATTTGCAACCGATGTTTTTCCACCTTCATCACTGAATGCACTTTCTTCACTAGAATCAGAAGAAGAAGATGAATCAGCATCATCATCACTAACAACTTCAGCTTTTCTTCTCCTTTTGATCCGTGTTCCTTGCATAGCAAGTCGCTTGTGTCTTCTAGCTTTTCTTTTTCCTTTTGGGAATTCATCACCTACACTCTTGTTATTATCTACATCCTTTGTGTTCCTATCTGTGCTATAGTCATCATCTTCTTCTGCTGCTGTTGCTGCTTCTTCTTCAGATTCAACATTTTGTGCATCAGCTTCAGACTTTCGTCTTTTCCTACCTGCATTCGTCTGCAACACAAATACAGATACCAAAATGTTTCATTTGAAATATATAACAATCACCAGTTCAGGGTTTAGGGTTTTACCTTGGGACCACGGTCAACCAATCTTGACCATTCACTTCGGTTCCTTAAACAATCAAGAACAGCTTGGGAGTGACTTGAATACGCATATCTCTCTCCATTATGCTTACGTAAATTAGGCCAATGCTGAAAATTAATATCATGATGCAAATTAATCAACAATTAAAGCATATAGGCTTAAAGGTGGCTTTTATACAAAATATTGAGTTTAAGGATCTATTTTTTTAAATTAAAACAAAATTATACCGGTAGAACTGCATTGCAGAGTTCTTCGTATGTCATTCGCTTTCCTTTGCTCATAATCTCAGCAATCAAGCCTGTAGAGCAACATACATGTCACACAAAATATATATTAATCTCAAGATTTTAGGGTCGATTACATTTTTGGTCCCCAAGTATAGCTGGATTTTTCAATTTTGGTCCCAAAAAGTTCTCTTGCAAACTTGGTCACTCTTTGAGGTTTCTATAACGTTTTTGGTCCATGTTTTAAGTAAAATGACTATTTTTATGACCAAAATTGTAAAAAAATCATCTATACTCAGGGACCAAAATTGTAACTTACTCAAGATTTTTTTATGTAAATTGTAAACAGACCTGGTAAAGTGCGATGGGTAGGAAGTTCATCATCAGAAGCATTTTGAGGTGATGACATGTTATGTTCATTAGCTTCATTAGAAGAAGATGGCCCACTGCTTACAGTTGTTGAGACAGGTGGCACACTCTTATTCGTTGATCCATTATTTTTCACAATCTCATGTCTCCTTGAACCCTTTTTTGCCCCCTCAACATTATTTGTTACATCCTTGTTTCTTTTTCTTGGCCCATTATTCATATCCTTTCCTCCAGAACTTGATGTCCGTTTCATTAATGTGCTTGTGGGTGTGGTTGAAGCTAGCTGAGGTAAGCTGCCAGCATGGCGCATACGTGGCACCCGAGGAACTCTTGGAGAGCTGTTCAGCTCTTGATGAAGAAGCAAAGCAAGCTCTTCATCACTTAAGTTTGTAGATGGAGGAGGGTGAACAACATGTTTAATTGCAGCCTGTTGTCTGTTGTTGTTTATCTGATTAATCTTTTCACCTTTTTGTGATGATTCTGAAGTGCTTTTGTTGTTCTGTTCATTTGCACCACCACCACCACTTTCACATCTCAATGAATTTGCAGAGTCACCGGAATCTGGGGTGGGGGTGGTGGTGGCGGCTTTAGATGATGATAAGACTGCAGGATCTTTGGAATCAGACGAGTTCTTTTTGGGTACATGTGAAGATTTGCTCAAATGTGATGATTTTAGTGCAGAAGTAGAGGACGATTTCAGAAGTTCTTTTACAATTTTTTTTGGCTTCTCAGAAACATCTGCATTATCTTTTTTGATCTTACTATTGTTTTCTTTCTGTTTGCCCTCTGAGTTGGAATATCTTGGCTTTTCTGGAATAGATGGTTTTGACGAGGGCTTACCTGTAATTTTGCGTTGATTTGTAACAGATCCATGTGATTTGGGTGGGCCTTCTGATTGAGTATGAGTATCAACATGATTTTGCACCTTATGGGTCATGGATACAGATGCAGATTCCTTCTTCACTTCAGAAATTGGAGATAACCGATCATCAGAAGTTTTTGGATCTTGGGGCAAGGTCTTGGAGCTATCTAACTTTAAATCACTAGTGGGGGCATTTTGGTGATTAGAAGTCTTTTCAGGATGAGTGGTTTCTACTGGTTTTACTTCAATTGGTGGTGATGGAATATGGAGATCGACATTTGGGGTCAAGTCTGGTTTTTCTAGATTGGTTATGTTAGGCTGAGTTCCATTACTTGTGCTACAAGTTCTTTCATTGTTATTTGCATCATCCACAACATCATGCTTAACCTAAATAAGAAAAATAAAAGTGTTACAGATAAATGCAATTCAAAAAAGTATTTAGAACCTAACTTCCATCAAGATCAATAAAATAAAGTTAAACAGACTCCATACTTCAAATAACCTCTTTCTTATATATATATATATATATATATATATATATATATATATATATATATATATATATATATATACATTTTCACAGGAATAAGATTCACTCGTCTTTTTATTTTTAAAAATAAACAAGTTTAACCTAAGTAAAAGAAAAATGAACATGAAAATTATTTCCCAACTATAGACACATTTTGGCATAGCACAAAGTTGTAACTAAATCCTATTTAACACAGGAAAGAGTTTGGTGAGGAAGGGTAAAATAGTTTCAATATGTAGATATATGTCAACCACCACCCATAACCTTACAAACAAAGAAAAGCAAGATTCTTTAGGTTTTCAGGAGAATGTCATATGAAGTTCTTAGCAGCTTATAAGTTAAGTGATTTGCAGGTAGATGTAATCATATTCCAGGGTTCATTGTCACATACCTCATCTTTAATGCTACTAGTTTCCACAGGATTCTGTTTTAGTGATGATGCAATGCCATCAGAAATCTCCACATTTATAGGAACTTGATTTCCATCATTTTCTTGCATTTGTTTTGCTTCTTTTGAAGGATTTAGTATTGAATCATCAATGGGTACACTCTCTGAAGGTTGTCCACTAGATAAAGGGATGTTATCTTCTGATTTATGATTGTCCTGCACATCTGTTCTTGAACTTTCAGGTTTACAACTTTGTTTATCAGTCTTGGAAGCCTTATGATCTTTGCCTTCATATGATTCTGATTGTTTTGCATCAGTTGACATGGTGGACACTAGTATCATAGTAAAGTAAACATGTATTATTAATCTTGCTTCCATAGTATATTATTGATTAGTATTCACAAATTCATGCAGATAACATACTATCACTATACACCAAACACCAAATCTAAAAAACAAGGGAAATTAGAGAAGAATACCTGATTCAAAAGATCTCTTCTTAGAATCTCCATATTTATCCATCGCTTTGACATTTTTCTTCCTGTTTTGGTCCTTGATTACCTTAGAATCATCTTTCTTTTGGTGGCTTGAATGAATCACAATAGGCTTCAATAAGCTCCTTTCCTTTCTCACATCTTGCTTCTTAGTATCAGTAGTTGGTGGGCCCATATCCAAAACACCTCCTTCATTAGCATGACTTTTATTGCCACCAGAAGTTGACAATGAAAACAAGGCATCAGCCCCTTTACAGGCAGGATTTTCAAGTTCTTCATTGTCTTTGTCATCATCATCATCATCATCATCATCCTGTCTTTCATCCCAACAAGGGAACTCCCTGTATTGAGAATTAAACTTTTTTGGAACATATCCTGTGCACTTCCAAAGCTGTTGACTGAAAAGTGGAGACACCCCACTAAACAATGCAGGATCACCACCAGGAATACCCTGCACGTGTACCTTTTCTTCTAAAGGAATCTCAGTCCAAACCTGAAATGAACTTTGAGGAGGGCAACTCATGGGATATGGATTATCCATTCTCAATGTTTTTGTAGGCAACTCAACCAACAATTGTGCAACCTCCGTTTCCTCACTCTCTTTCCTAAGCTTCTTGCTTTTGCACTTATCACAAGAAAAGAGTTTCTCACTTTTGACATATCTCGAACACCTGGTATGCACCCAAACACCACATTCATCACAATCGACCATTTCTTCTCCATCATCAAAATTAACCCCACACACACAATCCACCGTCCAAGACTCGTCCACCCAGTCATCCGGTGTGTCCGAAATCGTCGGCAGACGATGAGATCGGCTTTTCATCCCAAACCCTAGTTCTAAAAACCCGAAACTCCAAAAATGAACCAAAAAACCAATAGCACCCCCGCTAACCCATCGCCCGTTTCATCTATCACGGTCTATTTAATTTTTTCACACTTGCCGAAAGCAAGTGGTTCGCTTTCTTAAAAATCGATCAAAGGGGGTTTCGAAAAAAGACGAATTTAAGAGAAAAGAAAAAAAAAGAAATACCCGAATTGGAGAATTTACACCGTGAGAAAACCGGTTGAAGGGGTAAAACAGTCTTGTATGGCCGATGGGGCCTTTTGCGATGCCTGGAATTCTTGAAGTAGCAAGCAAAGACGACGATTTTTATCTGGTGACGTCTATGTGGACGTGAAAGTAGTC
This sequence comes from Lactuca virosa, assembly GCF_052849685.1. NCBI lineage: Eukaryota > Viridiplantae > Streptophyta > Magnoliopsida > Asterales > Asteraceae > Lactuca > Lactuca virosa. The sequence goes on along the minus strand of NC_136431.1, from coordinate 22,769,417 downwards.
GGAATGAAGAAGAAAGATAAGCAATTTGGAATACGCGGGTTATGAAATTGAGTGGCGTGGCGTCCGTCAACTCAAAATTGATTTTGGGAATTTGTTTATCGGACGATGTTTGTCCAAACACCAAACTCCAAATTCTAGATGGGCCTGCCCATCAAAGATGTGTAATTTGGCCCAGTAAAATTCTTGTTTTCAAGTATTAACTTTATGTTGTGAAAAGTTTAACAATGGTTTGGTAAGTTTCATAATTGTTCTCTTAAGAGTTAGACTCTGAATCTGTTAGATTCAGAATGTTTGGTTCGATATTTTGCTTCATGGATTTGTGAATTTGTACAGGTAAGCATTGCTTTCAAATTATTAAGTAAAGTTTTAAGGATTTAAACCTTGGTCATTACGTGAACACTTGTGTGTCACGAGGTGACCATGCCAGAGAAAACGCGCATCCCATTTAGTTGTCATGATGTGACCACATATGGGTCACGACGTGACAACCCTTGCGTGCCAAAACCTTAATTTCGGGGATTGTCTCCCTATTTAAGAGAAGTGAGGGCTAGAGTTTGTTCTCCCTCAGCCTCCATCACCTCCCTTCACCCTCCAAAAACCTTCCATTATTTGTCTTTGAGCTCCATTTTTTTGGTGATTTGAATCCTTGAAGAAGAGGAGAAGGCATTTAATGCATCATTTCAGCTTGCTAGCCACTCCATCGTCATCTTGAGTTGCATTAGGACTCTTGTAACTCCTCAAGTTCCTACCTTTTTAGCTCAATCTTATTAGATCTAGTGTTTGGCTCACTTTTCTCATAAATTATGGAAGTTTGAGTGTTGAGATCTCATAAAGATAACAAGTTTATGAGTTCTTAAGACTCCTTTGATACCCTTTGTCCCAGGTCTGGAATATTAGTGAGCTATGGGTTTGATGCATGAGATTTGATCTTATTTTCCTTTCATTTTGACTTAGTTTGTGTTTGGGATATGCATTGGACATGCATGTCTAAAAAGTTATGATTTTTATGGTATTCTGAGATGGAGAAAGCCTTTTGGAAGGTTTGGTTGCATGGCTTAAAAGATTAAGAGCTTAAGGAATTAATATGTCCAGAACGTTCCTCACGACGTGGCGCTTTGGTTGTCACGACGTGACTAGAGTCTGATCCGCGATTATTTTGTCTTTATTATGCCACGACGTGACCAATGGGTGGCCACAACGTGGCAACCAGTTGAATGACCTTTGAGTGTTGACTTTGACTTAAGTGTTGACTATTTGACCAAGTTTAACTTTAGGTCAAACTTAGGGATTTTGGTTGTAGTTTGAGATTTGTCCCTATTTGCTGTATAGGTGACGTGACCTGTAGAGCTGGTTATTGGATCTGTGATCAGTATTGTTATCTTCTAAACTGCAAGGTGAGGTTTCTCACTATACTTTGTACTACAGTATATGTCCTTGTGTATAGGATGTTGGTATATTGTAGTGATCTGTTAGATTTGGTAGATCTGTATAATTACATGTACTTGATGGTTGTTGACTATTGTTTGCATATGTTGACATGTGCGGTTGGGTTGAGGCAATACTGCTTTGTGTTGTAATCCATCTAACCCGAGAGCAATCCAATCATAAGTTGAGGGCCGGGAGGGCATTCTAGTCTTATGATGTGGGCTCGGGAGCAATCTAGTCATAAGCTGAGGGCCGAAAGGGCATTCCAGTCTTATGGTATGGGCTCGGAGGTGGTCCAGTCTTGTACTGTAGGCCCGATGTGCATGCATTGTATATGTGTTGTTGTGTGGAGTATTTTGGGGGAACTCACTAAGCTTTGGCTTACGGTTGTTAATTTCAATGTTTTCAAGTACATCAGATGATCAGGGCAAGGCGAATGCATGATCATACACATCTTCATGTTGATTTATGCTTTGAGAGATCATTTGTTACTCTGATTCTATGGATTTGATTTGAAAATAATGGTTGATCATCTTATGGTTTTGTGAAAATATTTTATAAAAATGAAAAATTTTATCATGATTTTTGGGTTGTTACAAATTGGTATCAGAGCCATGGTTTGAGAGAATTGGATAAACATTTATGTGATTCCAGGCGAAAGCATGATCGTACAATCAATAGGAGCCAAGGAAAAGTTATTCCCCAAGATACCCACATTTGTTTATGTGTATTGATGATATGTTAGAATTGTGTTCTAATTTATAGGCTAGGGATCTTCAGGAATTGCATGATACAACTGTTTGATTTATGATGCCTGATAGCCCAGGGGGATTTCTAATATGCTATATGGAACTAACATTATTATTATGGTTGCTTGGTGTGTGCATCATATTTTTGCATAACTAACATTTTATAGCCTACAAATCTTTGATTTAGCCTTATTTCCCATTCCTTGTTTAGTTGTGGGCTGAGGAGAATCAATTATTCGACTATCTATTGAATCCAGTGTTATGTATGATTAGCATACACAAGGCAGCTGTAGGGTTAGTGGAAGTTTCATGAGTGGGTGTGGTTGTGAGAAGTCGGTGTAACGTATGGTTAACTACGAGAGAGAGAGAGAGAGAGAGAGAGAGAGAGAGAGTATATGATGTATGTGTATCCTAGCTGATTGGACTTTATGGTAGAGAAATTCACGTCGATCCTTTGAGACAAATACGGGTAGGTGTGGAAGTTAGTATGGGTCCGTACTACTGAAAGCACAGGACCCGTATGCGTATCGAGGAAGTTACAAATTTTTAGGATTTAGTGTTTGAGTAGTGATGTGTTGGATTATTCTGTGATTTTTTGATGTGTTCCAGTTTACAGTATGGCGATCACAAGAGGTTCAGGATCAAGAGCTGACGACCCGAAGAGGATAGGATTAACTAACGATGATATTCGCGAGAAGATCACCACCTAAGTGACCATGGTAGTTAGGGAGGCGATCCCGAAGATGTTTGGGTCTGTCAAGACCACCATGATTGAGCTATTTGACGAGCGTTATGTCGCCGTTTCTGAGGCTGCAATTACCGCATCCACTGCAGCCATTGCTACTGCTGGATTTCAGGGGATATAGGTGATGCAAAATCGGGACTTTAGTAGCACGAAGCCCCCAGAGTTTGATGGGGTCAAGGACCCGATAGTTTCGTGGGATAAATATCTGATGTGGAGGGTTGTTTCTTCACACGTTCATGCCCGAAGGGCCATAAGGTCAAGTTTGCCTTGAACCTTCTATGATTGGGGGAGAAGGATTGGTGGAAGCTGGTGAACAGTGCTTATTCTCCTGCGGAAAAGGCAGCAGTGACTTGGGATCGGTTCACGAAGATGTTCCATTGGTTGAGAGGGAGAAGTTAGCCCAAGAGTACTTATCGCTGAAGCAGACGACAGAGTCGGTGACGGAGATCACCAAGATATTTACTGAGAGAGTCTTTTTTTGCCCCGAGTATGCAACTTCGGAGCAAGTTCAGATGTCCTGCTACTTGAGCATGCTAAAGACGGAGATCCGTGAGGTTGTGTCGACACAACAATATTGTTCCTTATCCAATATGCAGTCTTTCGCTCCGAGGAGAGATATTGAGATTGAGACGCAGGCGAGAGAGAAGAGGCAAACCCCAATTCAGACTCAGCCAACAGTGAAGCGGTTAAAGCCCGCCGATTCATGATCTGGAGGCCAGAGGGGTCGCACTTGTGGCAAGTGCGGGAAGATGCATTGATGTGTTTTTTATGCACTAGTTTTTTTATTTATAAAGTCATATCTAATCTCAACTAGTCTTAAACACAAATAGACAGTGTATTTGGTCATGAAGTAATATAGTTTAAGGTAACAAGGAGTGTCAACACAGGGAACGAGAATGGTTAGATCAAATACTTCAAATTTTAATTAAATTAATAACAGAAAAGTAAAGATAGGGTTTTTGTGTAAATAAATTAAACTAGTTTTAATGCTCTATTAATCAAACGAAGTAAATAACTAAATTAAAACAAAAGATAATAAGTACTTCCACTAGAATACGAATCCCCCAAGTTTCTATGTTTGATTTATTAGAAGTACAATGGATTAATGAGTTGATTACCAAATTATAATATTACTAGTTATCATGTTCTGACTCCTAGTGTTTAATAATTCATGAACTACTATACAATGGTCAAACACAAGTTGAACACTAAATTGATTTTAAAGATTATTTGGACTATGAATGATAAGATCTTATGATTACATATCTATGACCAAGACAAGAAATACAAGCACATAATATGGATAATTAATGCTCTCTAACACAGTCAAAGTTACTAATTAATATCACCTAACCCTAGGATTTTTTCAATCACAATATCTAACTATTAAATTATCATAAATAGCTAAATATCAAGTTTATGCAACTGGAATGGTCATCTAACTACACATAACTTGCAGATAAGAGATAAAAATTAGAAATTTAACATATTAGGTTGATGATCTATCAAACACAAGTAAAAACCAAACTCAATTAATTCATAAATAACAAAATCAAAGCATATCAACAAGGGTTCATCAATATCTAGTGAAAGTAAGGTTTTTACACCATATTCAGTAAATGAAAGCAGAAAAACATCACCAAAAGATTGCAAGACACGATCATCAAGCAAAACCAAAGTGAAATCTTGATGTATTAGTGCTTGAATCTTCAAATCCTTGCTCCAATTGAATTTCTAGCTTCAAAATCGACCCTTAGAGGGTCTATCGACTTCAAAACGAAGTAGGAGTCGCACATATAGGCTTCCAAATCCCTCACCCCGATTAGGGTTGGAAATCTAGTGTTTTTATATATTTTTCGGCTCCACGACGTGGCCAACAACTTACCACGCCATGGGAGATGGAATCTTCGAGTCCATGTAAAATTTGGATTTTCCATGTCGTGGAGATGGCTTTACTACGGCGTAGGAACTGAGAATCAGAATTTGTCATAAACACCAAACTTGTCCAAAAAAATTTCTAGTTTTCAGAACATTTTGAATCTCGTCAATCGGAGTTATGAGTCATGAGATATGATAAAAACACTAACGAGGGTTCGAGCTGCCAACAACATCCTTTTTTCGTCTTTTCAGCTCCGTTCTCCTCCTTTTGTATCCTAGCTCCCATTTTAACTATAATTAAACATTTTCAAGCATATTAAGTATAATATATATAAAAATATAAGATTTTAATCAAATATATTAATATAATGGCCTAAAATATATAGTTAAACAAGCCCATATCATGCATTATGGAGCATGCCGATCAACGACGAGATGCCGCGATTTCGGCAAGGAGGGTCACTATGCGAGGGACTTCCGTCAGGACTCAAGAGGATCCAAATTGTAATTCACGGATCTTGAGATACTTTATTTGTAATTAAAATTATCATTTTGAGGAATGCCACGACGTGGTGGAGACACCACGACGACGTGGCGAGGCGAGGCGAGAAAGGTTCGCGTGTTTTATTTAAGAGAGTCGACGCAGATGGATAAAAATAGCAATGTACTTGCTAACCTCAGCTTGAACAGAGCATATCCATGACGCGATCATAGACTATGATGCTATAAATGGATGTGGTGATCACGACGTGGTAAGAGTAAGACTACAACATGGTTGGAGTAGTATCGCAACGTGGTTGGGATCATACCACGACGTGGTTATGAGAATGATTTAATAAAGGTAACGTACTTAGATTAACCGTGGCGCGAATAGAGTTTTCCACGACACAAATTGAAAGTAGATTGTCTATATTATTATGACGATTTAGAGAGTGATGAGATAAAGATAGATCATGGCGCAATCCAAGAAGTACCATGGCACGGTGGTTATTGGAAAATGAGTAAAAATATTATATATATTTCGGATGTAAATTGTGTGGAATCAAGAGAAGAAATGCCAAGAGTATATAGAGTACAAGAGTATGATTAAGAATGTTGATACTACCCTAAGTTGAAACAATGTAAGAAATTATAATGGTTTTGTATATATGATGATGATTATACGAATGAGAGGCGCTTAGAGAAAAATGGAGATATATATATATATATATATATATATATATATATATATATATATATATATATATATATAGTGAGAGAGACATTGAATGAGTTATGATAGATAGAGAAAGAGAAAGAGATATATAAAATGAGATTCAATAATGAGAAATTTTGATTGACATCGTGAGATTTACATAATAGATCCATGAGAGTTGACTGGATCTCATTGTGTAAAAGATTAATGTAAATGGGAATCTTGGTTGAGATCATGATACTTACATGATTGATGTATGAGAGTCGATTAGATCATTCCAACCAGACTATATTTTGTGATTAAGTATCTGAGTGGCGACGAGGCTTAATCATGCGGTTAGGTCTCCAAGAGGCGACGAGTCCTAATTACATGAGAGTCTCTCCATTATAAATATTATGAGATATATGGATAGGTCTCCGAGAGGTGACAAGGCCTAATCCCAATATGAGATCCATTATGATTGATTTGAGTAATTAAAAGCGAGGTATTGATATTGATCATAGTAATTGATGTGAGTTATTAATCTGAGTAATTTGAGTAATTGATCTGAGTGGTTGACATTGATTTGAGCAATTTATTTGATTGATTTGAATGATTTAATTGACTAATCTGAGTGATCTGAGTAATTGATCTTAGTAATTAATCTAAGTGATTCGTGGATATCTGAGTAGATTAACCATATTGTAAGTATCATATAGATTAATGTGATTGAGATTGATTTGAGTGATTTGAGAACTCAAAAAAGGGAAACAATTTTTAAATTAGTATAGAAAAGGTCTGGAGTATGACCAATTAAAATGATTGATTAATGACTCAAGTATCGTGAAAAGATTGAGAAATGAGTGAAGTTATTGAGAAACAAGTTATTATTAGGAGATATGACATTTTTGTAATATCACAAGTTAACATTATATTCTTAGCGGTGTCACGGGCTGACACAATGATCTTTGTGGTGCGGGTTGACACGATGTTCTTTATGACTTCAGGGGTTGACATAATGCTCTTTGAAATTTCACGGCTTGGCATTTTGATTCAATACTTTTGTAATATCACGGGTCGACAGATAAGTGAATGAATTGCAAGTGATAGCATTCAATATATTGATTAGGAGTATCTATTTATTTGGTGTTAATGGTATACTCACGACTTTGGGATAAGTTGTAAGTCGAAACCCAAATAATAAGTGAGAAAGGCTAAGGAAATAGCCAAATTTGGATAAGTACTAAGTGAATAATAGTAGATGAGTCACAACACAAGCTTTTTGTGAAAATATCCTACGAGTAGAGAGAATGAGTGCCGTAAACCACATAATGGGTATTTGGTGGCAAAATATTTTCAGCAAGTGTAATATAACTATAATATAACTATTTATTGTAAAGAGGTGAGTATATATCTTGTATACACTGAGAATAGAGAGTCCAAATTGTGTATAATGGTGTAGAGTTATTATATACAACATGTTAGGGCCGAGATTCTTACAATATCCAGGATCCTAAAATATCTAGGATCCTCAGCTACCTCAGGATCCCGACTAATTGTCGTTATTATTTTTATTAATATTTATAACGGTCATATTTTGTCTGTAACTAACACGTGTGCAGAAGTAGTCAAGGGAAGACCAATTTTCAACGAAGAATCATCTCAACTATGCTAAAGACCCGAAATACTTGGTCAAAAAACGTTCATGAAGCTGATCATAGAGGATCCCGGAAATATCGGACATCTTGTTGGCTAGTTTAGACTATAAATTGACACTTGTATTCTGCACACAACACACTGTTCTTTAGTCTAAGCTTACTCTATGAAATTATTTACTCATTCTTACTAAGAATTCACTGTAATAATCATTTTATATCAATAAAATCATCAAGGCAGGTGATCATTATCACCTCCCAAGGTTTTATGTCGGAGATCCTAGCAAGGATCAAGGGTTTTCCTTGTAAACCATTGTGTCACTTTCTTTTACCATTTGCTATTACACAATCTGAACATCACATCCTCTCATTCAATTTGGTTGATTAGTACTTGTGTAATTTTTGACCAAAACAACGTGGCGCCCACCGTGGGGTCGTGGTGTTCAAAATCCTCGAAAAAAATCAAGTCTACACAACCGATCCTCTCTTCGTCCTCTGCTCCTTCCATTACAACCAAAAACCTACCACCTCCTCCGAGTGGGCCCCCTACTCAGAGGAAAATGCTTGACATTTCCAAGAAAATCACCCCCTCAATCGCTAATCCAGGAAGTTTGGGATCCTCAAGGCTCCAGGATCCAACTGCCTCAGTCACTACTGCAGAGCTTTTTGCTATGATGAGGAAAATGACGCAACTGGTGACCCAAGAGCAGGAGAAGAATAGAGCACTACTCAAAGAAATGGAGAGGATGATGGCGGAATTTCAGAAATCCCAGGATACGACGCCTACGGTTGTGTAACCAAGGATCCTGGACTTCGATAATGTAGCATCCTCAGAAAATCACCAGAAGAACACAATTCCTACCACTGTGGCATCACCCTGGGGGACAACCATGAACAACCGAGCATCCATGATCAATGATCTCAATGAGCCTTTCAACACTCCTATAAACCTTGATTCAGGATCCTCACCATGATGGAATCGTGATAACACTGTACATGGCTAACCATTTCGTCAGAAGGATCCTTGTTGATGGAGGATCCTCGGTCAATATCGTACTCCTAGACATACTAAAAAGGATGAACATCCCAGAATCAGAGATAGTAAGGAGATCCTCGGTGCTCATAGGATATAGCGGGGAAACGAAAGACACAATTGGAGAAATAAAGCTACCAATATACATAGAAGGGGTAAACTCTATACAAAATTTATGTGTTATTGACACCTTATCTTCTTATAATGTGATACTAGGTAGACCATGGATCCACGAGATGAAAGCGGTTCCATCAACATACCATCAGTGTGTAAAGTTGCCTACTCCATGGGGAACAGTGAAGATCATGGGAGATCAACAAGAATCGAAAGAATGCTACAAAACCTCTATGAAATCTACGACCAAACCCCAACAAGCATAGAAATTAAGGCAGGGGGCACAACATGTCCTAGAGACGAAGGAACTAGACGTAAAGGAAGTGCCCCTGGGCATCGAGGATCCTGAAGATAAAGTCCTCATAGGATCCTCAATGCATGAACAAATCGAGCAGGATCTATTGAATTTCCAAAGAACCAGAAGCAAGAAATTCGCATGGAAACACAAAGATATGACAGGTATAGACAAGAGTAATATTACTCATAAGCTTAATATTGATCCTTCTTTCAGACCAATACATTAAAAGAGAAGGAAGTTTGCACCTGAAAGGAATTAGATCATCCAAGAAGAAGTAGAGAAGATCCTCAAGACGAGAATGATCAAGGAGGTGAAGTTCCCAAGGTGGCTGGCCAACGTGGTTGTCGTACAAAAGAAAAACGGAAAATGGCAAGTGTGTGTAGACTACACAGATCTTAACAAGGCTTGTCCTAAGGATCCTTTCCCTCTACCGCATATTGAGTCTATGATAGATGTGACGGCTGGCCATGAACTCCTGACCTTTATGGATGCTTCAACAGGATTCCAAAAAATTCAAATGAAATCATCAGACCAAGAAGATATGGCGTTCATAACACCAAAATGTATATATTACTACACCACAATGACTTTTGGTCTTATAAATGCAGGTACAACATATCAAAGATTGGTAAATCGGATGTTTGAAGACAAGTTGGGGGACACCATGGAAGTCTATATCGATGACATGGTGGTGAAGTCAATGAAAGTTGAATATCATCTCAGAGATCTCAAAGAAGCATTTGACATCCTAGACGAATACAATATGAAGTTAAATCCACTCAAATGCCATTTCGGTATGAAGTCGGGCAAGTTCCTTGGTTATATAGTAACCAAGAGAGGAATAGAAGCAAGCCCGGCGCAAATCAAGGCAATAACCAAGTTGAAACCACCTTCAAAAAAGACATCCAAAGGCTAACCGAAAGAGTAGTAGCACTCAACATGTTCATTTCGAGATCCTCAGAAAGTTGCAAGCCCTTCTATGATATCTTGAAAAAGAATAAGAAATTTGAGTGGACAGGAGAACACAAGAAAGCCTTCCAGGAACTCAAAAAATATATGAGCTCTGCTCCACTGCTAGTAAAGCCTATAGATGGAGAACCACTTCTTCTCTACCTCTTAGTATCCTCAAACGTGTTAAGTGCTGTTTTGGCCAAGGATCTTAACGGAGACCAACATCCTATCTACTATGTAAGTAAAAGTCTCCTAGATCCTGAAACCAGGTACTCTCACCTCAAAAAGTTAATTCTTGCCTTAGTAACCGCTTCTACTAAATTAAGACATTATTTCGAAACACACACTATACATGTAAAAGTTAATTATCCTATTAAGAATGTCATGAGAAACTATAAATATCAGGAAGGATGGCAAAATGGTCGGTGAAGTTAAGCACGTTTGATATCAGATACGAACCAAGATCTACCATAAAATCACAAGCATTAGCAGACTTTCTGGCTGAATTTAGTGATGATCTACAAAACGAAGTAGACATGGAAGCCAAGCAACTCCTAGAAGATGAACACCTGGGAAAATGGATATTGTTCGCAGATGGAGCTTCAAATCAGAAAGGAACAGGCCTAGGGATCATACTAAAGTCGCCACAGGGGGACATCATACCCTAAGCAGTTAGTTGTGAATTCAACACTACCAACAACATAGCAGAATACGAAGCACTCATCATGGGACTATAATTGGCTAAGGATCTTCAGATCAGGGATCTTCAGGTATTTGTTGATTCTTTATTACTAACCAATCACTACAATGGATCTTATGCAGTGAAAGGTGGAAAATTAGCATTATATCTAGAGATCCTCAAAAAATTAGCTTCTGATTTTGAAAACTTTAGCCTAACCCAAGTTCCCAGAGAAGAAAACACAGAAACAAATGCATTAGCCAATTTAGGATCCTCCCTTAGGATCCTACCAGAGACGAAGATTCCTATAACCCATATAATAACCCCAGCCATAGAAACCCTCTCCGAAAAATCAGAAGATCCTAAACATCCGACAAGCATAGTAGCTATTGAAGATCCTGACCCTAGGATCCTTCCTCAAAGGGATCCCGGCGGAAAGGATCCTCGAAGAAGTCCGTGATCATGGACCCAACCCATTATGGAGTATCTCCAAAAGGGCACTACACCTGTAACGCCCGCAGATCCGGGCTAGTCAATTTAAGACAAGAGTCTCAAGATTCGTATTGATCTAAGGTAAACTTTACAAAAAATCTATGGCAGGTCCATACCTGTAACGCCCGCAGATCCGGGCTAGTCAATTTAAGGAAAATGAGCGTCAAAAATGACTTTTTGATGGAAGATTATTTAGACGGTGTAATCTTAACTAAGTTGTAGTATATGTTACAAGGATTTCGTATATATAAAGAACGCTGAACTCCGAGTTATAACGAAGAAGTTATGACCTGTCGAAGTTTCGCGACAGAACCGGCACGACACAGCGCGACGTAAATAGTGAATTTACGATAGAGCAATATTTGGCCTTAGCAGTCTAAACGAAAGTCGTAGAATACGTTAAACCGAGAGCGTGCATAAAAAGAACATCCAAATCTGACTTTGTATGAGGAAGTTATGATTTTTCTAAGTTTCGACTTAGCGGTATGCAGCCCAAAGTTCAAATATGAGATCGAGTGATTTCTAACCGAAACAATCTATACGAGAATCAAATATATCGTCGATAGTAGTCCAACGGTAAAAGACAGACGAAAACGGACGTTGGATGAAGAAGTTATGAGTTTATAACAGAGTTTTCCTGTCCCGGCCTACTAAAAATAAATATAATAAAAATTAAAGTCAAAATTAGCCGACGAAGTCTAAACGAGAATTGTAGAGCATAACCTCACCTACGCGTGGATACGTCGAAAACGGAGCTCGTATGCAAAAGTTATGAATTTCTGAAGTTCGGGGCACGAACCCCAACACTGTGTCAGAGTTCACAACGTGAAAAAGGGGTTCACGACTTGAACTCAGTGCTGACGTCTTCTGGAGCCTGACAGACTGAACATCGCGACTATGCACCTGATGACGTCCAAGGTCACGACGTGAACAAGTGGTTCACGACGTGAAATCTGAAATTTCAGCCGTATAAATAGAAACCGAAGGCAACCGGGTTTGGTTGCTAATTTCTCAACCTCTCTCCTACTCTACTTATCTTTAAGCCTTCTTTTAACCCCCCGAAGCCCCGGTACCATCCCCGATACCCGAAGCGAGTCCCGACGCTCCGAAGATCCAGAGAAGAAAAGAATTTCAAGCCGAAGCTCTGCCCGCGAGAAGCCCGGTGTGTGAAGATACCCCGGTTTCATCGAAGAATACTACTTTACAAGACGTAGTGCTGTCCGAGCATCGTGTAATACAGTGAGTATGTAGTTACTTTCTTCTAACACATAAATATGAAGTGTTTGCTATGAAATACATGCTATGTGTTATATATTGTTTGTTTATTTGAGATAGGTATGGATTTGATGTTTTATACAGGTTTTAAATGATTAAAACTGTATGTGTATTTTATATCTACAAGATAAATGTTGGGTAGAACATAGGTAGATGAAATAGTTGGTGTGAGATGAAAGATGTTATGAGTGAACCCTAGCGACTATGCGACGTAGTGCCTATTATATAAACCCTGGCGACTATGCGACGTAGTGCCTATTGTATAAACCTTGGCGACTATGCGACGTAGTGACTATTGTATAAACCCTGGTGACTATGAGACGTAGTGCCTATAGTATAAACCCTGGTGACTATGAGACGTAGTGCCTATTGTATAAACCCTGGCGACTATGAGACGTAGTGCCTATTGTATAAACCCTGACGACTATGTGACGTACTGCTTGTTGTATGAACCTTGGTAGCCATGGACTTTAGATAAATTCCTTAGGTCAATCCTTACGAATGAATGAATGAAGGATAGTTGATTCGTAGGGTAAATCCTTAAGAAATAAAGGAGATAATAGGGATGGGTAATTGGGTTGATTGTTGGATGATTGAATATAATAATTGTATTATTGTGGGTTGAAAACCCTATATGCTCACCAGGCTCCCAAGCCTGACCCACTCAGTTTTCTTTGTATCACAGGTATCGATAAGAAGACATATTTCACTGAGAGATTAAAGAGATGTAAATCATTAGTGTAAAATAATGTAAGTTCTGTTTATGCTTATGTGTCTGTATTGACCAGGACATCCCAAATGTTTTAAAATGAATAAATTGCATTTCTTCGGAAATGCTTTGATAAAGAATTTATCATGTTTTCTGGGAACAAATTCCGCAAAACTTTTAATCAAAGGATTACTCTGATTTTATAAAACAAAGCATAAACAAATCGGTCTTTTCTGGCCGTGAATTTGGGGATGTCATAGTTGGTATCAGAGCATTAGTTTAAGCGAACTAGGAATTTGTAGGATTTCTAAACTTACACTTAGAATGCTAAGTGAAGATTGTGAGAGGAGTGTCTGTTATATTTTAGACACGAGCATTAGTATATTTTAGGAGGGTTGCCTAAAATTCTTTTATGTGCTAATTGCTATATGTTTTCCATATATGAAATTATTTGTTCGGATCTATGGTCTGTTGCCGACTGGATCTGGAAACCTTATGTGTTTAGGATTCTAAGTGTGCGTCGATGGTATTAGAACTAGCATGTAAACGTTTCGGAGTGATATGGAAGATTTTAATATCTATCGGGAATGAGGATCTAATTTCACCTTATTCGGTGTATATATCAAGAATGGCAAAAACTAGAAGCGGAGTCAGAAACGTAAACGAAAATAGGAATCAACGGCCTCAACCACCAGTGATTGAGCAAATACCTGTTGTAGCTGCAGCACCTGAGCCAATGACGATGGCCAGCGTGCAAATGATGATTCAGACGATGTTGGATCGTCAAATGGAGGAGACAAGGTGATTACTGCAACAAAATAGGGAAGAAACTATGATCCCTATTGAACAACTCGAATTGAATGAAGGGCAGTCGGAAGGAGGAAACTACAGTGGGACTATTGGTCAAGACAACCCACTGATAGTTAGGCGAAACAACCAGGATGGAGGAAATGATGGACGGGGATGCAAATATAAGGATTTTATGGCATCCAAGCCACCGTGTCTTTCTGGGAGCCCGAAACCGGTGCAAGTTATGGACTGGATCTCCGAGATGGAGACAATGTTTGAAAGTTGTGAATGCAACAATAGACAGAAGACCGCATTCGCGATACCTTTGTTAAAATCTGGTGTACTGAGCTGGTGGAAGTTGCTAGCTGATTCGATGCCCAAGGGAGAAGCTAGCAAGATGTCTTGGGAAGACTTCGTGGTGCAACTAAAAATGCAATACTGCTCTGAGCAGGATCTTCTGGAAATCAATAATGAGTTTCAGAATTTGAAGAAGGGAAAAATGAGCGTCACTGAATACGCTACTAGTTTCACGGAAAAGATGAAGCTTGTTCCTTATCCAATTCCAACTGAACTCTCCAAGGTTAACAAGTTTGCCCACAGATTACCACCAGACTTTGGCCCGATAGTCAAGCAAGCAACCACTCTGAAAGCCGCCATCTGGGGTGCTAAAAATGTCGAGACTCAGATAAGAGAGAAGAGCCTGGAGAGAGCTGAAGTTGGGGAGAAAAGGAAGCATGAGGGATTTTCAATGATCAACAAAGAAAGCAAATTCTCGAAATCTGGAGGAAGAGATGAAGCTAAGTGGTGCGAAAAGTGTAAAAAGAAACACTTCGGGAAGTGTAGCCAGGAGATGACTTGCTACAAATGTGGGAAAACAGGGCATTACGCCAACAAGTACGCATCTAACAAGAAGGTGTTCTACGGATGTAACGAAGAAGGGCATATTTCTAGAGACTGCCCAAAGAAAAACGCACCGCCACAGCCAAGGGCATTCCACATGATCCTCGACGAAGCAAATAACAACGCTAGGAATTAGAAGTAAAGACTTAATGCCCGAAGATCAAGTTATGAAGTAACAATGTGAATATTAACATGTGGTGTAGCCTATTGGAGGCATAGTATAGGGTGAACTTGAACCTTTGTGTAATAGTTTCAAGAAATAATATAAACCCTGGTTTTGTTATCTGATGTGTTGAATGATTGTATGATTTATGAATGGTGACTTGGTCGACTGCGGGACAATACTTGGGACGAGTATGAGTAGGTGTGAATGGTAGTAGAGGCCTATACTACCGGAAGCACAGGACTCGCACTTGGATCAGGGAAAGTCACAAGGTTACCAAGAAACTAGTAATTG
Organism: Lactuca virosa; assembly: GCF_052849685.1. NCBI lineage: Eukaryota > Viridiplantae > Streptophyta > Magnoliopsida > Asterales > Asteraceae > Lactuca > Lactuca virosa. The sequence continues at coordinate 22,754,094 of NC_136431.1, read as the reverse complement.
ATTTCGTTTTATTCAAGTATGTCATTACCCTTGTTTCGGTAATGACTAGTAAGATGGTTGTTATTTCGACCCTAGTGGTCATATCAAATTGAGTCCGACTACGATGAGTTTGTTACATGGTTCAGAGGGCCAACTTCGATGTAAAATCCGACTTAAGTCAGAAGATTGAAATCAATGCGATCATTGGTATCACGCTCGTTATTAATGAAGTTTGTAGCTGGAAATGCTACATGTTAAAATATGGTTATATCGCATTAGAACATGAAGGAAGGTATATTCCATTTTGGACTTTAACTCTAAAAGACCTGAGTCTAAGCATTACATCATACGATGAGAGGTCATTAGAGCACGACCCATCGGTCTGTTACAATAGATAAAGGAAAGTATTTATCCTAAGAAGAAGAAGGAGTCCTTAATAAGGATTTATTTTGTAACTCGAAGGTTACGATTGAAAGTCCTACATAGTACGAAGAGCAGATGCAGGATTGAGCACTACCTGCTATCGAGAAGTCCAAGAGTTAGATACTCTTTCGAGGAAACATAGAAGTTACGGTTATTACCTAGGATGAAGAGATAACATATGGAATCATTATACAAGTCCTATTTCGTTGATGATTCCGGGACGTAATCATCCTAAGGGGGAGATAATTGTAACACCCACAGATCCGGGCTAGTCAATTTAAGGACAATGAGCGTCAAAAATGACTTTTTGATGGAAGATTATTTATAAGGAGTAATCTTAACTAAGTTGTAGTATATGTTACAAGGATTCCGTACATATAAAGAACGCTGAAATCCGAGTTATAACGAAGAAGTTATGACTTATCGAAGTTTCGCGACAGAACCGGCACGATACGGCGCGACGTAAATAGTGAATTTACGATAGAGCAATATTTGGCCTTAGCGGTCTAAACGAAAGTCGTAGAATACGTTAAACTGAGAGTGTGCATAAAAAGAACGTCCAAATCTGACTTCGTATGAGGAAGTTATGATTTTTCTAAGTTTCGACTTAGCGGTATGCAATCCAAAGTTCGAATATGAGATCGCGTGATTTCTAGCCGAAACAATCTAAATGAGAATCGAAGATCTCGTCGATAGTAGTCAAACGGTAAAAGACAGACGAAAACGGACGTTGGATGAAGAAGTTATGAGTTTATAACGGAGTTTTCCTGTCCCGGCCTACTAAAAATAAATATAATAAAAATTAATGTCAAAATTAGCCGACAGAGTCTAAACGAGAGTTGTAGAGCATAACCTCCTACGCGTGGATATAAAGAACGTCGAAAACGGAGCTCGTATGCGAAAGTTATGAATTTCTGAAGTTCGGGGCACGAACCCCAACACTGTGTCAGAGTTCACAACGTAAAAAAGGGGTTCACGACGTGAACTCAGTGCTGACGTTTTCTGGAGCCTGATAGATTGAACATCGCGACTACGCACCTGATGACGACCAAGGTCACGATGTGAACAAGTGGTTCACAACGTGAAATCTGAAATTTCAGCCCTATAAATAGAAACCGAAGGCAGCCGGGTTTGGTTGCTAATTTCTCAACCTCTCTCCTACTCTACTCATCTTTAAGTCTTCTTTTAACCCCCCGAAGCCCCGATACCATCCCCGATACCCGAAGCGAGTCCCGACGCTCCGAAGATCCCGAGAAGAAAAGAGTTTCAAGTCGAAGCTCTGCCCGCGAGAAGCCCGGTGTGTGAAGATACCCCAGTTTCATCGAAGAATACTACTTTACAAGACGTAGTGCTGTCCGAGCATCGTGTAATCAAGTGAGTGTGTAGTTACTTTCTTCTAACACATAAATATGAAGTGTTTTCTATGAAATACATGCTATGTGTTATATATTGTTTGTTTATTTGAGATGGGTATGGATTTGATGTTTTATACAGGTTTTAAATGATTAAAATTGTATGTGTATTTTATATCTACAAGATAAATGTTGGGTAGAACATGGGTAGATGAAATAGTTGGTGTGAGATGAAAGATGTTATGAGTGAACCCTGGTGACTATGCGACGTAGTGCCTATTGTATAAACCTTGGCGACTATGCGACGTAGTGCCTATTGTATAAACCCTGACGACTATGCGACGTAGTACCAATTGTATAAACCCTGGTGACTATGAGACGTAGTGCCTATAGTATAAACCCTGGTGTGTAACACCCATAAAATTTGAGCCAAATTAAAACATTTTAATCATTCAAAAACCATTACGTTCATATAACTCGTTTTCAAAATAGTTTAAACATCAGAGTATCCCCCAGAACCATATCATATAAATCATAAAACATGAGGAGCGGTACGATCACGCCTTCGCCTTGCCACGATCTCCTGAAGTACCTGAAACAATACACTGAAACTGTAAGCCCGAAAGCTTAGTGAGTTACCCCCAAAATACCAACCACACATATCACACTCATAACATATCATAAATAGAACAAACATGCACATCGGGTCTACTGTGTGACTGATTCGCCCGCACCGGGCCTTCAGTCCTCCTGGTCCACCCTCCGAGTCTAGCCATGTACGTCGAGTCTATAGTGTGATTGGTCCGCCCGCACCGGGCCTTCAATCCACCTGGTCCACTCTCTGAGTCTACAGTATGACTGGTCCGCCCGCACCGGGCCTTCAGTCGGCCTGGTCCACTCCCCGAGCCTCGGCACGTCTGGTCCGCCCTCTTGGGGCCTTCAGCCTATCCGGATCGCTCGCTGGGCCTTCGGAATATCCGGTCCGCCCTGGGTATGTTGGCCTTCAGCACAAAGCACGACCCGCCTCAACCCAACCCCCGTCAAACAACCATGTGCACATAAAACAATCAATCACATAACAATCCTCAACCAGACAAACAGTCTAACAGATCACATAGCATATCAACATCCTAACCAGGATTCCGACCTAACCGGTCACTAGCATACCATTACCCTATATCCCGGGTACCGACCTTAACCAGGTCACTAACATAACACCATACTAAATACCAGGATGCAGATCTAGCAAAACAATAACGTAACAAACAATACCCAGATTTCAATCCGATAAAGGGCCGGCCTTGGTGCCGTAGACCCTGTCGATATAGAGAGGATAACTCACCTCGCAATTGCCGACTGAAAGGATAAGATCAGCTGCTCCGATCACCGACACGAACTCCACCACCGAACACTACCAAAGAACCAATTCCATAAATACCAAAATCACCAAAATACCCTTGGAAGTCAAACTGGTCAACTCTTGGTCAAAGTCAAAGTCCTCAGTCAAAGTCAACCTCCCTGACTGACTCTACTCGCCGAGTCGACCCGTCGAATCGTCGAGTCCCTATACTCAGAAATTCCCATAACCCAAGTCTACTCGCCGAGTCACCCCAAGACTCGTCGAGTCCAACGATCTCCGAGTCCCATCCTGTCCAACTCACTGAGTCACCCCTCGACTCACTGATCTGCGTCTTAACCAAAAGGGGTTAGGGGTTCTGCGACCAGACTCGCCGAGTCCAAGAACAGACTCGCCGAGTCCACGACAATCTTCAATAGACTCGCCGAGTTGTTCTTCCAACTCGTCGAGTCCAAGCTCATCATCATAAGACTCGCCGAGTCACCCATGCGACTCGCCGAGTTACTACGTGACTCAAAGTCTGATCTCTAGCCCGACTCGCCGAGTCATCTCCCAGACTCGTCGAGTCCATACGTGCATTCCCAAAATCTCGAGACACAGAGCTGCTCCTTTGCTCCAAACAATAGATCGGGGTCTCTAGAGTCCATTAGCAACATAAAGTTGCTACCTTTACGTGCTTCTTGCCCCCATAATACCAAAAACCAAGCTAGAAAGGGACTTAACTCTTGGGGAAAGGCTTTTGCATAGCAACCAAAAGGGCTTTCTGCATCTTTGATCCAAATAGAGCTCAGATCTGGAGTTTCAACTCCAGATCTAACTTATACACCAAGATCTCATCATATCATCTCCAAACAAGCCCTAAAACTTCCATGAAAATGGATCTAGAAATGGGAAAGCCAAGGATAACGATTCATTACCTCCAAAACGACCTCCTGCTGAAGAGTAACCTGAATCTCCACAAATCTCCTTGATCCAAGCTTCTTGATCTTCAAGATCTCTTCACAAAACACTTAACAATGCTCCAATTTGCTTCCAATGGCTCTCACTCACGATTCTAGGGTTTCTGGGTTTCAAAGGGGGCTAAGGGAGCTGAGGGGAGGACATTAAGTCCTTTAAATAGGGTGCAACCCCGAAGATTAGGGTTTTTCCTCGACCAGCACTGACTCGTCGAGTCCAGCCGCCGACTCGCCGAGTCAGGCCACTTAACCCCGTGTCACGCACCCGCTTCGACTCGGCGAGTCAAGAGACCTACTCGCCGAGTCCCTTCCTTTATTTTCACTTAGCACCCTTCAACTTCTTGCTTCCGAACTTGGGATGTTACAATTCTCCCCCACTTAAATTAGGCTTCGTCCTCGAAGCCTGCGGCAACACGAACTTCCGGATGATACTCCCACAATGCATCCACTGATCTCAAACCGACCCAGATTCCTTCAATCACTGCTATCGAATCCCTAAAATCCATCTCTTCCCTTGCAGGGTCCTGATCAACTGCTTCAAGCCGGCCATCGGCTTCTTTTCTCTGATGACAACACTCATCAACTAAGTGCCACTTGAAGACACCACCTTACTTCCGTCTTACGCATTCATTCGCAACCTGCGAAAACTTGATACCACAACACCCACTAAGCTCCGCCAAGACACTAATTCATCTTCCTTCACCCAAGATTGGCGATAACCCTGACAACTAGCAACCTTGAACGAATCCTCATGATGGAATACCCCAGGTTGGAATACCTCCACATACATAACCCAAGCCTACAACCATACTCGGAACTAAGGACCTTGTCCTTGCGTCACCCTCGAACCCTTCGGTTCGACACAACGGAGTGCAATCCTCCCACACTTCCCTATCTTGATCTCTAGGTCCTTGACCTCCGACTGTAATATCCTTATGCAGTCCTCAACACCGGTCCAGACTGCTCCCGAGTCTGTTATCCTGCTGAATCACCTTCCTCTGTCCCATTCCCCGATCTGGAACCACTATCCTCCTCCTCTTCCAAGGAGACCGAAAACATGCCTGCGCATCATCCAACATTGCCACAACCTCAATGGGCATCCAACCCGTATGTGCTTCCATATATCTGGTACACTCCTAGTGCTTACTACCAATAACTGAAGCACTTTCGATCATCCATTTACTCCACTGCCTCCCTTTCAGAGGACCCACACTCCTTTCGGAGTTACATACCTTTCCTTTCCAGGAAGTCTACTCCACAACCATAACCGCACTTATAAGTGCCACTGAGCTAAACTCCACTCTACCAATCCACTAACACATATAGAGTCTTCAGCATGACTGGACCGCCCTTCCAGGCCTTCAGCCTATCTGGACCACTCTCAGAGCCTTCAGCATGTCTGAACCGCCCTCCTGGGCCTTCAGCCTGTCTGGACCGTTCCCTGAACCTCCGACCGACTCCATCATCATGATCAATACTTGGGGCCAGACCATATCGATTACTATTGCATGGTGACTTATTCACTCATTCTCCTCCTATCGATCCATGAACACATACAAAGTCTTCAGCATGACTGGACCGCCTTCCCAGGCCTTCAGCCTATCTGGACCACTCTCAGAACCTTCAGCATGTCTGGACCGCCCTCCTGGGCCTTCAGCCTGTCTGGACCGTTCCCCGAGCCTTCGGCCTGACTGGTACGCCTCCCGGCCTTCAGTCTATCCGGACCGCTCAAATTCCATCGCACATCACCCTGAACCATTCCTTCCGGGAATCCCTCCCATGCAGTCTGTTCTAGCCCTCTAAGGGTTCCGAACTCCACATCCGTTCTATGAATCTTTTACCCCGGCCTGATCCCAGGCCTCTCAACAATCAATCACTTTCTCTGAAAACCATGGTCTGTTCCCTGCCCCACGTGTCTATCTCCACATTCTCGGCTAGCACAACGCTGAAATCCAACAGCTAACCATCCCTGGATGCATGTTGTTCCACCGGAGAATTTTCCAATTCTCCCCCACTTAGTGCATCGACTACTAACCACCGTTCCTAAAACCGGCATGGCTCAAATGCCCTTACTCCATATATTCCCTCTTATCCATGAACTGACTCCCTCGGGAGTGAGTAACCTTCACCGTATAACCCTTCCGCCATCGCACACCTGAACTCCAAGGAAGTTCGAATCTCAACTGAACACTCCTCGCAACGCAGTCGCTATTCCAAGAAACGAGATCATATACCTTATCTTTCGACCAAGAATCCTCGTGAACACTAACTACCACTCCTAACTACTAAGATCCTCAATCATACTATGAAACATGCGGAACAATACAGACAGATTTACAATACTACACAATCAACAAGATAACAAGATATCAAAAAGGAAACATACCCGCAGCTGCATCCGGCTCTGCCTTGACCTCCTCTGCTGTAAGCTGAAAAGCGCGTCCCTGAGCCCTCGGAGGCTCCGCTCCAGCCTGACCCCTGCCAGTAATCCTCAAAGTGGCCGGTGTTGGAGCCTGCACCCTTCCTGCAGCAAACTGTGGACAGTTGGCCCTCAAGTGTCCAACCTGATGGCAATGATAACAAATCCTCATATCCTGCACCGGGGCTGACTAACGGCAATCCCTCGCATAATGCCCCTCTCTTCTGCACTTGCGGCACGCACCACCGGACCTACAAACTCCGGTATGACCCTTTCCATACTTTTCGCAAGTGTGGCTGCTCTGACTCCCAATCCTGGAGTCAACGGTTTTGAACCGTTTCGGCGCCGGCTGCGACTGCACTGGGGCCTGCCTCTGCTCTCGCAACTGTAACTCAATCTCTAACTCCCGCCGCCTGGCGGCCTCCTGCAGCTCTAACAAGGTATCACACCTTTGCTTGGACACAAACTGCCTGATGTACCTCTTGAGCATACTCAGATATCGGGACATCTGAGCCTGCTCTGAAGCAAACTTTGGGCAAAACATCGCCCTCTCAGTAAACATCCTGGTGATCTCCGCCACCGACTCTGAATCCTGCTTCAGCTCCAGGAACTCCTGAGCCAACCTCTCTCTCTCAACCGGTGGAACATAACGGGTACTGAACATTTCCCGGAACTGATCCCACGTAACCGCAGCCCGCTGCGCGTCAGAATAAGATCCCGTAGTCAACCTCCACCAATCCTTCGCTCCGAGCCTCAAAAGGTTCAGAGCACACCTCACCCTCTGATCAGCAGGGCATTAACACGTGAAGAAACATCCCTCCACATCTGACAACCACCTCATATCAACGATCGGATCCTGAACTCCATCGAAAGTAGGGGGCTTCGTATTATCGAAGTCCCGATACTGAAAACCTCGACCGGTTCCTCCCCCTGCCACTGCTACAGCCGCTGTAGCTGCCGCGACAGCCGCCTCCGCAAGAGCTGCATAACGCTCATCAAAGTACTCAACCATGGCAGTCTTGATCGACCCAAACATTTCCGGCAACTCGGCCCGGAACATAGCAGCAACCTCATCATGCAGGATCTCATGAATCCTGGCATCCAACTCGTCCGTACTCATCTGACCAATAACCTCGGGTGGTACTGACCCATCCTGACCACCCTCTCCCGATCCTGATCCCGAACCGGATCCTGCCCCGAAACGCCTCGTAATCGCCATACTGCAATACACCAACGAGACCCTTAGACACATCTCATAATCACCCGGGGACTATCTCATAACCGATACCCTAGAGAGTTGTGACTTCCTTGATACACGTATGGGTCCTGTGCTTTCAGTAGTACGGGCCCATACTACCTTCCACACCTACCCATATTTGTCTCAAGTATCACCACAACACTCTAACCATATACACACACCCGCTCAATCCTCACTCCTAGAGGAAAAGCTGCATATCTCAAATAAGGAAAACCCTAGGCTAATAGGCATCACATAATCAGGAAATTCTATCATGCAATTCCTGAAGATCCCTAGCCTAGTACTAGCATGCTGTTCTAACATATCACATAATCAAATAACTTGTATGGTATTTTGGGGTCTACTTACCGGCTCTGGCTGATCGTACCCTCTGCATCCTCCTTTACTTATTTCGAAAACCTTTTGAAAACCATTTTGAAAATCCCTCCTTGATTTGAGACTGGATTCACACGAATGTTCCTCCAATTCACTCAAACCAAGGCTCTGATACCAACTTGTAACACCCATAAAATTTGAGCCAAATTAAAACATTTTAATCATTCAAAAACCATTACGTTCATATAACTCGTTTTCAAAATAGTTTAAGCATCAGAGTATCCCCCAGAACCATATCATATAAATCATAAAACATGAGGAGCGGTACGATCACGCCTTCGCCTTGCCACGATCTCCTGAAGTACCTGAAACAATACACTGAAACTGTAAGCCTGAAAGCTTAGTGAGTTACCCCCAAAATACCAACCACACATATCACACTCATAACATATCATAAATAGAACAACCATGCACATCGGGTCTACTGTGTGACTGGTCCGCCCGCACCGGGCCTTCAGTCCACCTGGTCCACCCTCTGAGTCTAGCCATGTACGTCGAGTCTACAGTGTGATTGGTCCGCCCGCACCGGACCTTCAATCCACCTGGTCCACTCTCTGAGTCTACAGTATGACTGGTCCGCCCGCACCGGGCCTTCAGTCGGCATGGTCCACTCCCCGAGCCTCGGCACGTCTGGTCCGCCCTCTTGGGGCCTTCAGCCTATCCGGACCGCTCGCTGGGCGTTCGGAATATCCGGTCCGCCCTGGGTATGTTGGCCTTCAGCACAAAGCACGACCCGCCTCAACCCAACCCCCGTCAAACAACCATGTGCACATAAAACAATCAATCACATAACAATCCTCAACCAGAAAAACAGTCTAACAGATCACATAGCATATCAACATCCTGACCAGGATTCTGACCTAACCGGTCACTAGCATAACATTACCCTATATCCCGGGTACCGACCTTAACCACGTCACTAACATAACACCATCCTAAATACTAGGATGCAGATCTAGCAAAACAATAACATAACAAACAATACTCGGATTTCCATCCGATAAACGGCCGGCCTTGGTGCCGTAGACCCTGTCGATATAGAGAGGATAACTCACCTCGCAATTACCGACTGAAAGGATAAGATCAGCTGCTCCGATCACCGACTTGAACTCCACCACCGAACACTACCAAAGAACCAATTCCATAAATACCAAAATCACCAAAATACCCTTGGAAGTCAAACAGGTCAACTCTTGGTCAAAGTCAAAGTCCTCAGTCAAAGTCAACCTCCCTGACTGACTCTACTCGCTGAGTCGACCCGTCGACTCGTCGAGTCCCTATACTCAGAAATTCCCATAACCCGAGTCTACTCGCCAAGTCACCCCAAGACTCGTCGAGTCCAACGATCTCCGAGTCCCATCCTGTCCAACTCACTGAGTCACCCCTCGACTCACTGATCTGCGTCTTAACCAAAAAGGGTTAGCGGTTCTGCGACCAGACTCGCCAAGTCCAAGAACAGACTCGCCGAGTCCACGACAATCTTCAATAGACTCGCCGAGTTGTTCTTCCAACTCGTCGAGTCCAAGCTCATCATCATAAGACTCGTCGAGTCACCCATACGACTCGCCGAGTTACTACGTGACTCAAAGTCTGATCTCTAGCCCGACTCGCCGAGTCATCTCCCAGACTCGTCGAGTCCATACGTGCATTCACAAAATCTCGAGATACAGAGCTGCTCCTTTGCTCCAAACAATAGATCGGGGTCTCTAGAGTCCATTAGCAACATAAAGTTGCTACCTTTACGTGCTTCTTGCCCCATAATACCAAAAACCAAGCTAGAAAGGGACTTTAACTCTTGGGGAAAGGCTTTTGCATAGCAACCAAAAGGGCTTTCTGCATCTTTGATCCAAATAGAGCTCAGATATGGAGTTTCAACTCCAGATCTAACTTATACACCAAGATCTCATCATATCATCTCCAAACAAGCCCTAAAACTTCCATGAAAATGGATCTAGAAAGGGGAAAGCCAAGGATAACGATTCATTACCTCCAAAACGACCTCCTGCTGAAGAGTAATCTGAATCTCCACAAATCTCCTTGATCCAAGCTTCTTGATCTTCAAGATCTCTTCACAAAACACTTAACAATGCTCCAATTTGCTTCCAATGGCTCTCACTCACGATTCTAGGGTTTCTGGGTCTCAAAGGGGGCTAAGGGAGCTGAGGGGAGGACATTAAGTCCTTTAAATAGGGTGCAACCCCGAAGATTAGGGTTTTTCCTCGACCAGCACTGACTCGTCGAGTCCAGCCGCCGACTCGCCGAGTCAGGCCACTTAACCCCGTGCCACGCACCCGCTTCGACTCGGCGAGTCAAGAGACCTACTCGCCGAGTCCCTTCCTTTATTTTCACTTAGCACCCTTCAACTTCTTGCTTCCGAACTTGGGATGTTACATGGTGACTATGAGACTTAGTGCCTATTGTATAAACCCTGGCCACTATGATACATAGTGCCTATTGTATAAACCCTGGCGACTATGTGACGTAGTGCTTGTTGTATGAACCTTGGTAGCCATGGACTTTGGATAAATTCCTTAGGTCAATCCTTACGAATGAATGAATGAATGATAGTTGATTCGTAGGGTAAATCCTTAAGAAATAAAGGAGATAATAGGGATGGGTAATTGGGTTGATTGTTGGATGATTGAATATAATAATTGTTTTATTGTGGGTTGAAAACCCTATATGCTCACCAGGCTCCCAAGCCTGACCCACTCAGTTTTCTTTGTATCACAGGTATCGATACGAAGACATATTTCACTGAGAGATTAAAGGAGATGTAAATCATTAGTGTAAAATAATGTAAGTTCTGTTTATTCTTATGTGTCTGTATTGACCAGGACATCCCAAATGTTTTAAAATGAATAAATTGCATTTCTTTGGAAATGCTTTGATAAAGAATTTATCATGTTTTCTAGGAACAAATTCCGCAACACTTTTAATCAAAGGATTACTCTGATTTTATAAAACAAAGCATAAACAAATCGGTCTTTTCTGGTCGTGAATTTGGGGATGTCACAATACCTTAGATGCTTGGAAGATCTTGAAGCTGCAAAAGTCTTAAAGGATATACACGAAGGAGATTGTGGCAATCACACCGGGGACAGATCCTTATGCTCCAAAATACTTGGAACAAGATACTACTGGCCAACCATGAAGAAAGTCTGCTTTCTACATGCTCAAAAGTGTGATGCTTGGCAAAGACACAGCAGCATCCTGCATCAACTTGCAGAACCTCTACATCCTATTATCTCCCCATGGCCATTTATGAAATGGGGAATATATATAGTAGGAAAATTACCAGTAGCCCCAGGAGGAAAAGTCTTCATGCTGGTGATGACTGATTACTTCTCCAAATGGATCGAATCTGAAGCTTTTGTTCAGGTAAGAGACAAAGAGGTAGTATTATTTATTAAACTTAATATCTTGACCAGGTTCGGGATCCCGACTGAAATCATATGCGACAATGGATCCCAATTTATAAGCAAAAGGACAAGAGACTTTTGCACAATCTGGGGAATCAAAATGATAATGTCTACTCCTGTTCATCCCCAAACTAATGGTTAAGTAGAATCTAGCAACAAAATAATAGTAAACAATTTGAAGAAAAGGCTGGACAAAAAGAAAGGAAGATGGGCAGAAGAGCTTCCTTTCGTTTTGTGGGCAGATAGGACCACTTCCAAAGTGGCCATAGGTCAGACCTGTTGGATTAGTGTCTAAGCCCATAACTATTTTGGTATGTACTTGACCCGATTGCGAGCATGGTCCTTTTGGGTTGCCTTCACCAAAGCAACTTGATAGGATGATTTATGGAAAAAGAGAATAATTATGATTTATTAATATATTATATGAATAATATATTAAGAGAGAAATCATATTATTTAATTAATAATAGTCAAGAATTAATCAGAATTAATTTTGTGGCTAAAAGACATTAATTAAATAAAGGGGACTAGAACTGTCAATTGTGTGATAGTTGGATATTGGGCTAATGGACTCCATAGAGGATGGAGTGGACGAAATTTATGGGGAAACCCATTAGAATTCGTCCAAGGTCTCTAAAGGAGGAGTCCATGGGTTGCTTAGGGCATAAGCAGTCAGATTAGGGTTTCCTAGTTCAAAACCCTGATAGCCTCACATATTTAAAGACCCCTAGGGCACCAAAAACATGGTTAAGCTTTCTTTAGGGTTCTTGGACGTTTTTTGGTGCCTCCTTCTCTTCTCCTAAGTCATCCTCTTTCTCTTGGTGTTTGTGAGCCCTTATGTAACACCCTGTTTATTTATTAAATAAATAAACAAATTAAAGAATGAATAATAGCCCTAAAATAAATAATTATATATAAAAGGATGGTCTCGAAGAGCTAATTATCACAATTTTAGAGATTGGGGGTTAAAAACATAATTTTCGGATTAGTTATAAAGTATTATGGAAGGCAGGGACTAAATGGTAATTATTGGGACTTCATTGAAAAGATTTTTTGGAGGCTAAGGGGCTATTTGGTAAGTATTAGACTTAATTTGTAAAGGATTTCTGGAGACTGGGTTAAAAAGGTAAATTTTGGACTAGTCTTGTAAAGATTTTAGAAGATGGGGGCTGTTTTGTAAAAATTAGGACTTAATTAGTAAGGGTTTTCAGGGGCAGGGCTTAAATGGTAAATATGAGATTAAGTTTGAAGAAAATGTTATGGGGAGGGACTATTATTGTCATTATGGCAAACTTGTAGATGGAGGCGGGTATTTAAAGGGTGTGTAACCCTAACCCTAAGAGAGAACAACCGCCGCTCCATCCTTATGCCCCCACCATACAGCCGCCACTTCCTCTCTTTACCCCCAACCGCTGCTATTAGCTCCGACCACTAGCACCACCGAACAACCACCGATGGCACTTGTTGTCGGCATTATCGAAGACCGCCTCGCTACTGCTACTGTGGTCTATTCCGACGAGAAGACGAGTCGCCGATAGCCGTCGGTGCTGAAGACGGGGACGAAGAGCCTCCTGCCGCCGCTTCTGTCGCTCACGGTTCCACCACCGCTTTCGTTCTTTGACTAATCGCCATCAGCAACCCATCGCCACCATCTTCGTCAAAGTTGAAACCATCGTGAGGCGTCGTCACGGTCGGGGATATCGTTCCCGCCGGATGTAGGCGCAAGGGTGGGCGCCGTTCGCTGCCACCGTTCCTTTTTCTCCATCCTTCCGTTCGGCCGCCGTGTTGCTTCAAGTCGCCAGCGAGGCCGTGAACCGCAAGGACCGACCGCCGGCTGCCTTATGTCGCCGCTTGGTGGTTGTGTGGATGCGTATTTTCTTGGGGTCCGACCTCTTTTTTGGAGTTTGTGTGCATTTACTATAGGTCGGAAGCTGTAAAGGAACCACGATGGCCGCCAGCCATGGTGGCTGCCGCCACTCGACACCACCGGCTACCGCAAGGTGGTTATGTATGTGTGTATGTGTTAGTTAGTGTGTGTGTTACTTTTGGTTTTTCCATTGTAAATTGTAAAAAAAAAGGAATAATGAGAAGAAACCCTAACCACCACCGGCCGCCGTGTCGGGTGGCGGTGTGCTTGCCTCGTTGAGTTTGATTCGTTTGGGGTGCTTGAAACCCTAATGGGCCTTGTGAGCCCTAATGGACCTAAAAGCCCAAGCATGTGATTAATGGGCTTAATGATATTCTAGTGGGCCAAATAGGCCCAATAAAGCCCTAATTTACCTAAAAGCCCAACAAATTGATAAATGAGCTAGTAATTGGGTTGGAAACCCTAATTAGGGTTTGGAAAACCCTAATGCCAATAAAACCCTAATTTTGAGAATTATTTGATAACTTGAAATATTAAAAAAATAATCATTGGCAAAAATTAATCTGAGCAATATTGGACTTAATGGATTAAGTGCTTAATGGATTAAGTCCTTAATGGATTAAGTCCTTAATGGGTTAAGTAGGAAACTTAACCCTAATCATCATTTTATGTGAAACCCTAATTTCACTTGGGTTTATTGTTGGGACTTGATGATTGGGTTACTAATGGACCATCCAAAGTCAAGCAATTGGACTAGAATAATTTAATGGGCCTAGGGTAAGGCCCATGTAAGGGGTTTGGGCCCAATTTGGAAAATTGGGCCATAGATGGGCCATAGTTTGGGCCTTAATGATTATATGATGTTGGGCCTTAGAATAAGACCATGTATAGGCCTGGGCCCAATTTGGAAAATTGGGCCATATGTTGGGCTTTGATTCCTAATTGACTTTGGGCCTATGGATTGGGCCTTGGGCTTGAATAAGCCAAGCTAGGGGTAATGTGGTAATTACCCAAAGAATGTACTTATGGTTATGTAGTGGGACCCAATTATTAATTGGGTGTTATTTTGGTGTTGACAGTTCGGGAATCTGTCATCCAGCAGCTGGGGTTGAGTCTGCGGGACTTCAGCAGAGTGGGATTGTGTCTACGGGACTTCAGCAGTGTGAGGTGAGTTACCTTCCAGTAGCGGTGGGTCTACGGCCACAATGCCGACCCACTAGTAGGAGTTGTATGTTAGATGATTGTCTTTGTGATATTCATCTAGGTTTGCTGCTACCTGTTATGTTTTATGTGCTAGCATGTTATGATGTTATGTGATAGTGGTAGTAGGGGGTGAAATAGTCCTTGGTTACCGGTCGATAGGACCGAAGGGGTAGATTAGTACCCAACCATGCTAGCCAGATTATGATATATATGATATGATTTTATGTGGTAGTGGTAGGGGCAAAATAGTCTCCGGTTAACGGTTGAAAGATACCGAAGGGGTAGGTCGGGCACCCAGATATGCCTGACATGGGGTAGGTCGGACACCCCGGTATGCCTGACAGTGGGGTAGGTTGAGCACCCCGGTATGCTCAGCAGGGTAGGTCGGGCACCCAGATATGCCTGGCAATATGTGATTGTATGGTATGTGGTATGATGGGGGAACTCACTAAGCTTCGTGCTTACGGTTTTCAGTTTTGGTTTCAGGTACTTTGTTTACAAGGAAAAGAGCCGGCTTGATTGCAGCGCGTCACACTATGTTTCCCCACATGAGATCTTTGGGATTACACTCTGATATTGTTTTATATTGACATGTTTTGATTATTTACACTTTGGCTTTGACATGAGATATTAATATGAATGTTTTTATACGGTTGGTTTTATATAATAACTTAATTAAAACGAAATTTTTGGTCTTGAATTTTGGGATGTTACAAGTTGGTATCAGAGCCTTGGTTTGAGGGATTCGGACATACTCTCGGTTGTGTCTGAACTCAAACTAAGGGCTTGGTATGAAAATTTTCAAAAGTAAAACCATTTTATAAAAAAGAGTTGAAAAGAATCTGAAAAGAGAAAAGAACTTTGAGAAGAACAAAGTGTGTGATGCGTGCAATCATCCGAGCTCAAGTAAGTTTTCCCCAAGATACCCATACATGTTATGTTATGGTATGATATGATATGATTATGAGAATTGCATGCTAGATTAGGGCTAAGGATCTAGGAGGATGCCTTATGTGCCTATTGTATGTGCTTGTAGACTTGCATGCTAGTATCGATCAGTCAGTAATAGGATATCCTGTTTAGGTTATGCCTGATTGTATGAGCCTTTGAATTGCATGTACAGATTCCTGATTAGAGGATAGAATGATTTGATTGGAATCTGATGGTTAGATTTTCCATTGTCTGAATGTTGCTTGCTTTGTGCTTTGTGGGACTCTTAGTAGTGTGAGCTAACTATTAAGTGAATATGCTAAGTCACATGGGACACAGGCCGGATAATCTCAGAGTGAGAGACTTGACCCTATTGCGCATCTCTTGTCTGTGTCCAACCGTTCTAAGGATGGGTCTTTTACTCGAAGGATTATCTGATCTCTGTTGCATGTGGCTATATTCATGAGGTAGCTAGTTGACATTACTGGGAATCTTTCAGTAGCTGAGGACTGGGTGAGTTCGGGAACCTAGGAAAGCCTAGGATACGTTCAGTGGGCTAGAAGCAAGGTTTAGTGAGACTTGGGTGTATCAGATTGAGGAAGTGACTTGGAGGATCCGAGAGGATTGCTGAGGAAAGTATGGATAGGTGTGGAAGGTAATATTCGGCCCGTACTACTGAAAGCACAGGATCCATACTCGAATCAGTGAGAGTCTTGGAGAATCTGAAAAGCTTCGGAGAGGAGTTAGTGACCCGGTTTGGGGACAGAGGATGTTCCAGTGTTGCAACTTAGCCATTGGCAAGTGAGCTAGTAAGCGTGACAGGGTGTCAGACCCTGAAGGATATGACTTCCAAGAGTTTGCAGATATGAGATCGATTTCGAGCACTTTGAGAAGAGAGGTTCATGCTAGGTGGGTATAGTAGAGGGTCCCGAGAAGAGACCCATGACTTTTGATCATCGGGTGAAAGGTCAGCAGGGCCTAAGTCAGTGCAGCACGTACGAGAAAGTGCACGAGGGAGTTTGTCATCCCAAGGGTTTAGGCTGCTACGGGTGTGGCAGGGTTGATCATGACAATTGAAGGTGATCAGTATTCCTCCAGATGTTGCGGGTATGTCGTCTTCTACTACTATTAGATGTATGTTGGGAATACGTATCGCTTTGGAATTGTGAGCGAGTTTGGATAAGTCGGATCTTGGGTCGGTTTTCTGCTAGTGTTTGGGTTATTAGGGATCATATATGCCATCCTGCATGCCGAAAGGTCCTTGATGAACCCACAGAGGGACACATCTTGCGGACTGGGTTCTGCGTGTACCGTTATCATTCCGGATCTTTGTCGGGATCTATACAGGAGTATTATTTAGAGGATACTCGGTCAGGGTTGGAGTGATAGTTCTTCAGTGAAGTCAGCGTTCAGTGGTTCCATCATTGTTGGGTAGGGTCATTAGTTGTCTATGGAAGAACTTTGGAGATTCAAGGCACCATCGTTGCTAGGGAAGGATTGGTAGCATGAAGATTGTGAAGTCATTTGCGAGTGTTAGACGCATGGGTCGTGTTCGGTTAGAGTTCAGTGGTATTGCAAGATTGAGAGTGGGAACAAGGATTCGTCAGCTAGAGTGAAGATTAAGGTCTTCAA
Organism: Lactuca virosa; assembly: GCF_052849685.1. Lineage (NCBI taxonomy): Eukaryota > Viridiplantae > Streptophyta > Magnoliopsida > Asterales > Asteraceae > Lactuca > Lactuca virosa. The sequence continues at coordinate 22,736,921 of NC_136431.1, read as the reverse complement.
TTGACAGCATGTGAGATGGATTGAGGTGTCAGACTGGATTAGATTTCAAGAGTACTCATCAAGATTTCCGCAGATGGGAGATCTCAAGGTTTAATCGGTGATTAAACGCTAACATTAGCAGGCACAGGTTGTCATCAGTGGGATATTAGAAAGCGAGAAGGATTGGGAATCCTTCAATTCTCATGTACTGTGAAGACTTAGTCGAATCTAAGTGGGGGAGAGACTTTTTATAAAGTTCTCTAACTATGAGTTCTGCTTGCACGAGGTGCAATCTCTTGGGCACCTTGTCAACCCGAAGGGTATTCTGGTCGATCCGGCCAAGATAGAGGCCGTGATGCAATGGGAGATTCCAAGGTCTCCATCTGAGATTCAGAGTTTCCTGGGTCTAGCGGGTTATTATCAGAGATTTATATGGGACTTCTCCGCGATTGCGGTTCCTTTGATCCGGCTGACCAAGAAGTCGGTGGCTTTCGCTAGGAGCCTGAGCAGCAGGCAACCTTCGAGACTCTCAGACATCAGGTTTTGGGAACCAGATTAGAGCTTCAGTTTGGACTCAACTTCCGTTGAGTGTTAGGTCGAGTGCGTGTTCGACCCGGTTTGGAAAGTGTTGTAAGACTATGGGGGTAGCCGTAGCATTCACTAACAGTCAGATAGTAAGTGTTGTAAGACTACGGGGGTAGCTGTAGCATTCATTAACAGTCAGTTAACATGGTAGGTGTTGTAAGTCTGCGGGTGTAGCCGTAGCATTCACCAGGTTAGCGGATAGTGTTAGAGTTTTGTAAGTCTGCGGGGATAGCCGTAGCATTCACTAGGTTGGTGGATAACATGAGCACGTTCATAGATCGTGAAAAGGACAGTAGTACCCACCAGTTCGGGTGCAGCAGTGAGGATATGGAAATCCACAAATCGGATTTCGGTGTTACCCAGATGGATTAGATCTGTTTGAGCCAGTGATAAGAATGTAGGAGCGCCACTACAATTATGGGATCTGGAAAGCAATGGACTATATGAGATTGCTTGTGATATAAGGCTACCATCGGTCATGTAGCAATCGTTTTTAGCCTTAGACTTGAATTTCAGGATTCGACGTATGGGCCTGATCGGTTAGATCAGAAGGTTGTTAGAGCCACAATTGCATGATAACCAGTGGCAACTAGTCCAGAGAAGGATTTCGTTCAGAAGTCGTGTGAGGCGACTAAGTGGGAGTCCTTTGGCTCCGCAGCCGGGCCGGAACCCGATATTTCAGATGATGGGCGAGCGAATTGAGACCCAGGAGGTCTCGGTAGCTTTTGGGAAGCAGCCATGTGGCAACATAATGCTTCAAGCAGTTCAATGTTCGGGCAGATTTAGTGTTTGGGCAGTATTAGTATTTGTGATTTAGGTTGCAAGTACAGACGGAATAGCTGGTTGATTAGGAAGTGACAAGTCACTCACAGCGGGATTAGCCGAGCCTTGGCCAAAAAGAAGTGATTTGCAAGGGTAATTAGGTTTGTGATCCTGTTTTATACTGGGAACCTCGAACTATCAGAAGTTGAGTAGACAGTTGAGGGATAAACAAACTGGATTCGTCAATGATGTTTCAGTATGAGTGGTCTGTCAAGGAATCTGACCATCTCTAGATAGTAGATTCAGACGAAGTAGATGTAATCCTGTTGCGAGGAATTCGTTCATATGAGGATATTAGGGCTTTGTGAAGATTGGTCACAGCTACCCTGCGAAGGCTAGGGTGTGCCTAAGACGGATCATGTTACTAGAAGTGGTTTGGCATATAAGAAATAGTAAGGAGTGATTTCGAGGACGAAATCTAATTTAAGTGGGGGAGAGTTGTAACACCCTGTTTATTTATTAAATAAATAAACAAATTAAAGAATGAATAATAGCCCTAAAATAAATAATTATATATAAAAGGATGGTCTCGAAGAGCTAATTGTCACAATTTTAGAGATTGGGGGTTAAAAACATAATTTTCGGATTAGTTATAAAGTATTATGGAAGGCAGGGACTAAGTGGTAATTATTGGGACTTCATTGAAAAGATTTTTGGAGGCTAAGGGGCTATTTGGTAAGTATTAGACTTAATTTGTAAAGGATTTCTGGAGACTGGGTTAAAAAGGTAAATTTTGGATTAGTCTTGTAAAGATTTTAGAAGATGGGGGTTGTTTTGTAAAAATTAGGACTTAATTAGTAAGGGTTTTCAGGGGCAGGGTTTAAATGGTAAATATGGGATTAAGTTTGAAGAAAATGTTATGGGGAGGGACTATTATTGTCATTATGGCAAACTTGTAGATGGAGGCGGATATTTAAAGGGTGTGTAACCCTAACCCTAAGAGAGAACAACCACCGCTCCATCCTTATGCCCCACCATACAACCGCCACTTCCTCTCTTTACCCCCAACCGCCGCTATTAGCTTCGACCACTAGCACCACCGAACAACCACCGATGGCTCTTGCTGTCGGCATTATCGAAGACCGCCTCGTTACTGCTGCTGTGGTCTATTCCGACGAGAAGACGAGTCGCCGATAGCCGTCGGTGCTAAAGACGGGGACGAAGAGCCTCCTGCCGCCGCTTCTGTCGCTCACGGTTCCACCACCACTTTCGTTCTTTCACTGATCGCCATCAACAACCAATCGCCGCCATCTCCGTCAGAGCTGAAACCATCGTGAGGCGTCGTCACGGTGGGGGATATCGTTCCCGCCGGCTGTAGGCGCAAGGGTGGGCGCCGTTCACTGCCACCGTTCCTTTTTCTCCTTCCTTCCGTTCGGCCGCCGCGTTGCTTCAATTCGCCAGCAAGGCCGTGAACCGCAAGGACCGACCGCCGGCTGCCTTATGTCGTCGCTTGGTGGTTGTGTGGATGCGTATTTTCTTGGGGCCCGACCTCTTGTTTGGAGTTTGTGTGCATTTACTATAGGTCGGAAGCTGTAAAGGAACCACCATGGCCGCCAGCCATGGTGGCTGCCGCCACTCGCCACCACCGGCCACCGCAAGGTGGTTATGTATGTGTGTATGTGTTAGTGTGTGTGTTACTTTTGGTTTTTCCATTGTAAATTGTAAAAAAAAGGAATAATGAAAAGAAACCCTAACCACCATCGTGAGGTGGTGGCTGCCGCCTCCTGCCGCCACCGGCCGCCGTGTCGGGTGGCGGTGTGCTTGCCTCGTTGAGTTTGATTCGTTTGGGGTGGTTGAAACCCTAATGGGCCTTGTGAGCCCTAATGGACCCAATGAAGCTTAATGGACCTAAAAGCCCAAACATGTGATTAATGGGCTTAATGATATTCTAGTGGGCCAAATAGGCCCAATAAAGCCCTAATTGACCTAAAAGCCCAACAAATTGATAAATGAGCTAGTAATTGGGTTGGAAACCCTAATTAGGGTTTCGAAAACCCTAATGCCAATAAAACCCTAATTTTGAGAATTATTTGATAACTTGAAATATTAAAAAAATAATCATTGGCAAAAATTCATCTAAGCAATATTGGACTTAATGGATTAAGTCCTTAATGGGTTAAGTAGGAAAATTAACCCTAATCATCATTTTATGTGAAACCCTAATTTCACTTGGGTTTATTGTTGGGCCTTGATGATTGGGTTACTAATGGACCATCCAAAGTCAAGCAATTAGACTAGAATAATTTAATGGGCCTAGGGTAAGGCCCATGTAAGGGGTTTGGGCCCAATTTGGAAAATTGGGGCATATATGGGCCATAGTTTGGGCCTTAATGATTATATGATGTTGGGCCTTAGAATAAGACCATGTATAGGCCTGGGCCCAATTTGGAAAATTGGGCCATATGTTGGGCTTTGATTCCTAATTGACTTTGGGCCTATGGATTGGGCCTTAGGCTTGAATAAACCAAGCTAGGGGTAATGTGGTAATTACCTAAAGAATGTACTTATGGTTATGTAGTGGGACCCAATTATTAATTGGGTGTTATTTTGGTGTTGACAGTTCGGGAATCTGTCATCCAGCAGCTGGGGTTGAGTCTGCGGGACTTCAGCAGAGTGGGATTGTGTCTACGGGACTTCAGCAGTTTGAGGTGAGTTACCTTCCAGTAGCGGTGGGTCTACGGCCACAATGCCGGCCCACTAGTAGGAGTTGTATGTTAGATGATTGTCTTTGTAATATTCATCTAGGTTTGGTGCTACCTGTTATGTTTTATGTGCTAGCATGTTATGATGTTATGTGATAGTGGTAGTAGGGGGTGAAATAGTCCCTGGTTACCGGTCGATAGGACCGAAGGGGTAGATTAGTACCCAACCATAAATAAGGATCTCTCCCATGAGTTATATCACAGGTTGGGATCCTCCCCAGAATATAACATTAACATGTTATCTATTGAACCTACGGTGTTACACAAGAATTTTGTCGAAGTCTATAATCAAAACAGGTTACTATAAAGATAAATTTGCCATATGTGATCCTTTTCTTCAAAGGATCTCTGATAGTAAGGATCCTTGCCCTTAATGATCCTCATTGATCTTCATTACTAAGGAACCTCATTCTCAGCAGTGAATCAAAATTCTTTCCTAATTTGGAATTTATCTTCAGTGTTTTGGTCAAAAATTACACAAGTGCTAATCAACGAAATTGAATGAGAGGCTGTGATGTTTAGATTGTGTAATAACAAATGATAAAAGAAAGTGACACAATGGTTTTCAAGGAAAGCCCTTGATCCTTTCTAGGATCTCCGACATAAAAACCTTGGGAGGTGATAACGATCACCTGCCTTGATGATTTTATTGATATAAAATGAAGATTGCAATGAGTTCTTAGTAAGAATGAGTAGATAATTTCGTAGAGTAAGCTTAGACTAAAGAACAGTGTGTTGTGTGCAGATTACAAATGTTAATTTATAGTCTAAACTAGCCAACAAGATGTCTGATATTTCCGGGATCCTCCATGACCAACTTCATGAATGTTATTTGACCAAGTATTTCAGGTCTTTAGCATAGTTGAGATGATTATTCGTTGATAATTGGTCTTCCTTTGACTACTTATGCACACGTGTTAGTTATAGACAAAATATAACCGTTATAATTATTAATAAAAATAATAACAGTAATTAGTCGGGATCCTGATGTAGCCGAGGATCCTGTATATTTGAGGATCCTGAATATTGTAAGGATCCTGTCCCTAACAATTTCCCCCAAGTTATTCCTGAAAATATCGGGGTTAGTTTTGTAAATATTAAAGGAATAACTTAAAGTGAATAGGTGAAAGGAATTTGAAATTAGTCTTTAATGGATAAATCTTATCTTTATCGAGATAATCTAGAAATGGTCAAATCGTCTCTGTTATATTTTTCTAGCTATAAATGAGGGCTTCCGGTAACTCCTCTTTTTACTTCTTCTAAGTCGCCATCATCTCACTGTGAAGGTAATCCATTTTTCCTTTCATTTGTTCTTCCGTTGTTTTGATTTTCCTTGTCATGGCTAAGAAAACTAGTTGTTCTCAAACTGGCATTGTTATTCCTTCCAAGAACGATTTTAACGATCAAGGAATCTTAACCTATGACGAGGTTTGTTCTTTTGATAATGAAGACATGGAATCGTTGAAAGCCATCGGGGCTTTCTCTTCTGATGTGGTTTTTCATCCTTTCAAGGCTACCGTTCAACCTGATTTTGTGTCTTCAACATGGGTTTGTTTTCCTGAATACCCATTCACTCTAGGTTTAACTTATCCTTTTACTGGTATTATTCGTGATTTCTTTCTGTGTACCCAAATCTCCTATATCCAAACTATGCCTGTGGTTTGGAGGATCCTCTTTTGGATTGATCGCCCGAATCAGTCCAAAAATATGGACATTGGATTAACTGAGTTGGCCTTCATCTATGATCTTTCTACTTTTGGTTCTTCTCATTTCCTGTTAAGAGTTAAGACAAAGAAACCCACCTCATTATGAAATCTAAACAAAACAATGGCACTTGGAAAAAATATATTTCTTCGTGAGACGCGACTCGATTCCTGAGGGGGATTCCCTGCCAAGATCATGGATTAAAAAGGGTAATAAACAAATTTAGATATCAAGGATCCTGAAATTTACTTCCCTTATTTTGTTTGTTTTGATGCAACGTTTAGTTTTGAGGAGCTTATTCCTGTCGTCGGTGACTCTGAGGACAAGATTTCCAAATTCCTCACACTTCCTATGGTTGAGAGGTCGTCCAGGCTTGAATATTCCAGTCTTCAAGAGGGTTCCTCTACTATTGATTATATGGCCACTGGTAACATTATTTTTCTTGGATATATCTTTTTAGAGGATCCTGACTTGATATGGATCTGTGGCAGGTTCTAAGACTACTCGATCCAAGGCCCGCTTTGGTTTGGCAGATCTTGAAGATGATATGACCAGTGGTTCAATCAAAGCTAAACAGGAACAAGGTGCCAATCTTCCTCTTCCCAAGAGATCTCATATAGATCTTATGATTAAGGCTTCAGGATCCCAAAAACGAAAGACTTCTGAGGCTGTAGATTTCAGCTTGGAGAACCTCAGCATCGAGGATGCCCTTGGGAAGTTGTCTTCATTTTCCCAAGCTGTAAGGATTCCGCATAGGCATTATTCATATTAATCTATCATACCTGTCATTTTTCATGCTGGTGTTTATGTTTCTTTCCAGGTCTTCGCTCATGTTTCCCATGTTACCGGCGACCTTAGGGTCTGTGTCGATAAAGCCGAGTTGGTTTTAAAAGAGCAGGAGAAGACATGGAGGGTCACCAATGAGGATCTTCTCCAAAGGGTGGAGTTGTTGAGCAAGAAGAAAGTCGAAAAGGAAGAAGAACATCTTGCGGATCTCAAGGAGGTGATTGTGATGCCAAGACAAGTGTTACGATAGCTATTCTGCAGGCTAAGACCAAGTTGGCTGAGGATATTGAAAACGTGAGTTCTGGGGATGTGGATGGATGGCGTGAGGCGTTATCCAAGCTGATCGATAATCCTGTTGTCGCCAATCAGGATCATGTGTTGATGTTGACCGGAGGAGGGGATAATAAGGGCACAACCGATGATGACCAGACTAAGGTCTAGGCCTGCAGAAAATTGGTTTAAGTAGTTTTTGTTTTTGTTAGTAATGTAAGACAATTAACTTTTTGGTTGGGTTGATATGCAACCCTTTCTTCTTTTGAATGTTATGGTAGCATTTTCCTTTTACATCTCTCTCATGGTTTTTCTGCAGGGCTGATTGTCTTCGAGTTTCTCTTTAAGCTTCATGAGACTTTGAATTTTAGATTTTACCAAGGATAAATTCCAACTGAGAGCGTTGGTTCACGTTTGAGAATGAGGTTCCTTATCAACGAAGGTCGATGAGGATCCTTAAGGGCAAGGATCCTTACTATCAAAGATCCTAAAAAATAAGGATCTTGGATCACATAAGGGAAATTTTTCCTTAGGATAACCTGTTTAGATTATAGACTTTGACAAAATAAATAACATGTTAATGTTATATTATGGGGAGGATCCCCACTTGTGATATAATTCATTGGATAGATAACATGAAAATGTTACAATTCGACCATATTTTCTGTGGAACATTCCCAATGTGTGACAACATGAAGATGTTATAGACCTTATGTACTTTCTGGGGAAAACTCTTAATCTTTGATAACATGAAAATGTTGTAAGCCTTAAGTAGTTACTGGGGTGGGATCCCGATTTCTGGATAACATGAAAATGTTATGAACCTTAAGTAATCACTGAGGTAGGATCCCGATTTTTGTATAACATGAAAATGTTATAAACCTTAAGGACCTAGGGGTGTAAGTGAGCCGAGCTACTCGTGAGCTACTCGAGATCGACTCGTTAAAAGCTCGACTCGAGATCGAATTAAACGAGCCTGAGCCGAGCTCGAGCCTAAAAACGAGGCTCGTTTATTAAATGAGCTCGAGCCGAGCTTCAATTCATGGGCTTGCGAGCCTAAACGAGCTTAAACGAGCCTATATACATACATACATACATACATACACACACACACACACACACACACATATATATATATATATATATATATATATATATATATATATATATATATATATATATATATATATATATATATATATATATATATATATATATACATACATAGAGGCTCGTTTAGGCTCGCGAGCCCACTAAATTGTTCACGAGCCGAGCTCGAGCTTCATTTTAAGGCTCGAATCGAGCTCGAGCTTTCTTAATATTAAACTAGCCGAGCTCGAGCTTGGTCAGGCTCGGGCTCGGGTCGGCTTGTTTACACCCCTACTTAAGGATCTCAACTTGTGTTCAAATATAATAGGGTTGCTAAGTCACTGAATCGTGAAATGATCCCGTTACCCGTATCCCATAGTTAGATATCATGCGTCCAAGCGAGGTGTATAAACCTTAGTTCATATGAAAGAGGTAATTAGCTCTTTAAACCTTAGAGGGGATTAAGTACCCTTAAGCGTGGGAGAGATGATCAGACTCTAGCTTGGGTACATGATAGTTTAGAGATTACATTGTTAAATATAATAGAGTTTACCAAGTATTGAGATCTTTATGTGTCAAGATCCTTGTGCTTCAGGGTGTTCAAACTTGAGGATCCAGATGTTCCAGGATCTTTGATTGTGAGGATCTTGATGTTTCAGGATCTTTGATTGTGAGGATCCTGATGTTTCAGGATCTTCACTCTTAAGGATCCTTAACTGTATGTTGTTCTGCATAGCAAATGTTAGCTAGGGGCGGGCGTTAGTCTGGCTAATGCCCCTCCGATGCTTAAGTTAGTAATGTATTCGAGGAGAAAATTAGTAATAATAAAAGTTTTAAGGTAAAGAACATGTGTACCTTGGTTTTGTTGTGGATCATTCGATCCTACTTACATGTAGTATGCTTTGAGGTGTATAGAATTTAAGGATCTTGGTTGAACGTCTCCTTCGAGTGTTGCTAGCCAGTATGCTCCTTTTCCTTCTTCAGCATCTACAAGATATGGTACTTCCCATTTGGGAGCCAATTTTCCTGTACTAGGATCCTTGGTGTTTTGGAATGTTTTCCTTAATACCAAGTCTCCTATTTGAAACCTTCTGACTCTTATGTTGCTATTGTAGGATTTGGTGATCCTTTATTGATGAGCAGCAATGCGTATTTTGGCAAGATCCCTAAGCTCGTCAATAGTATCAATATCCTATGCTAGGATCCTGTCGTTATTTCTTGGTCTTGCAGCAAATATCTTGCCGTCGGGATCACTACTTCAGTAGGGATTACTGCTTCTGTCCCAAACACCAAAGAATAGGGGGTCTGACCTGTGGCCACTTTGGAAGTGGTCCTATCTGCCCACAAAACAAAAGGAAGCTCTTCTGCCCATCTTCCTTTCTTTTTGTCCAGCCTTTTCTTCAAATTGTTTACTATGATTTTGTTGCTAGATTCTGCTTGACCATTAGATTGGGGATTAACAGGAGTGGACATTATCATTTTGATCCCCCAGCTTGTGCAAAAGTCTCTTTTCCTTTTGCTAATAAATTGGTATCCATTGTCGCATATGATTTCAGCTGGGATCCTGAACCCGATCAGGATATTACATTTAATAAATGTTACTACCTCTTTGTCTCTTATCTCGACGAAAGTTTCAGCTTCGGTCCATTTGGAGAAGTAATCAGTCATCACCAGCATGAAGACTTTTCCTCCTGGGGCTACTAGTAGTTTTCCTACTATATCCATCCTGTTCTTAGTATTTTAGAGCATAAGGATCTGCCCTAGGTGTGATTACCACAATCTCCTTCGTGTATATCCTTTAAGATTTCTGCAACTTCAGGATCTTCGAAGCATCTAAGGTATGGACCTGCCATAGATTTTTTGTAAAGTTTACCTTGGATTAACATGAATCTCGAGACTCTCATCCTGAATGTTCTTTCACTTTTTTCTTCTGTCGGAATTGTGCCATTTTGGAGATACTCCACAATGGGTTGGATCCATGATCGCGGACTTCTTCGAGGATCCTTTCTGTCGGGATCCCTTTGAGGAAGTATCCTCGAGTCGGGATCTTCAATAGCTGTTATGCTTGCCGAATGTTTAGGATATTTTTATTTGTCGGAGAGGGTTTCTATGGCTGGGGTTATTATGTGGGTTATAGGAATCTTCTTCTCTGGTGGGATCCTAAGGGAGGATCTTAAATTGGCTAATGCACCTGCTTCTGTGTTTTCCTCTCTGGGAACTTGGGTTAGGCTAAAGTTTTTGAAATCAGAAGCTAATTTTTTGAGGATCTCTAGGTATAATGCTAATTTTTCACCTTTCACTGCATAAGATTCACTGTAGTGATTGGTTAGTAATAAAGAACCAACAAATACCTGAAGATCGTTGATTTGAAGATCCATAGCTAATTGTAGTCCCATGATGAGTGCTTCGTATTTTGTTTCGTTGTTGGTAGTGTTGAATTCACAACCAAATTCCTAGGGTATGATGTCCCCCTGTGGAGACTTTAGTATGATCCCTAGGCCTGTTCCTTTTTGATTTGAAGCTCCATCTGTGAAAAACGCCTATCTTCCCAGGTATTCATCTTCTATGAGTTTCTTGGCTTCCATCTCTACTTCGTTTTGTAGATCATCACTAAAGTCAGCCATAATGTCTGCTAATGCTTGTGATTTAATGGCGGATATTAGTTCCTATCCGATGTCAAACGTGCTTAACTTCACCGACCATTTTGCTATCCTTCCTGTCATTTCTGTTTTTCTCATGACATTCTTAATAGGATAATTAGTTTTTACATGTATAGTGTGTGTTTCGAAATAATGTCTTAATTTAGTAGAAGTAGTTACTAAGGCAAGAATTAATTTTTCGAGGTGAGAGTACCTGGTTTCAGGATCCAGGAGAATTTTACTTACATAGTAGATAGGATGTTGGTCTCCATTAAGATCCTTGGCCAAAACGACACTTACCGAAGAAGTGGTTCTCCATGAAGGTCAGGAGTTCATGGTTTGATGGTTCCATTTAGATTTGTTGGAATCCTGCTGAAGCATCCATGAAGGTCAGGAGTTCATGGCTAGTCCTCGCATCTATCATAGAGTCAATATGTAGTAGAGGGAAAGGATCCTTAGGACAAGCCTTGTTAAGATCCGTGTAATCTACACACACTCGCTATTTTCCGTTTTTCTTTTGTACGATAACCACGTTAGTTAGCCATATTGGGAACTTTACTTCCTTGATCATCCCTGTTTTGAGGAGCTTCTCTACTTCCTCTTGGATGATTTGATTCCTTTCAGGTGCAAACTTCCTTCTCTTTTGGTGTATCGGTTTGAAATAAGGATCAATATTAAGTTTATGAGTAATGATAATCTTATCTATACCTATCATATCTTCGTGTTTCCATGCTGATGTCTTGCTTATTGTTCTTATGAAATTCAATAGATCCTGCTCGATCTATTTAGGTATTGAGGATCCTATGAGGACTTTAGCTTCAGGATCCTCAATGCCTAGGGGCACTTCCTTTATGTCATGTTCCTTTGTCTCTAGAACATGCCGTGCCCCCTGCCTTAATTGCTATGCTTGTTGGGGTTTGGTTTTATATTTCATAGAGGTTTTGTAGTATTCTTTCGATTCTTGTTGATCTCCCATGATCTTCACTGTTCCCCATGGAGTGGGCAACTTCACACACCGATGGTATGTTGATGGAACCGCTTTCATCTCGTTGATCCATGGTCTACCTAGTATCACATTATAAGAAGACAAGGTGTCAATGACACAAAAAGTTTGTATAGAGTTTACCCCTTTTATGTATATTGGTAGTTTTATTTCTCCAATTGTGTGTTTTGTTTCCCCGCTAAATCCTATGAGGACAGAGGATCTCCTGATTATCTCTGATTCTGGGATGTTCATTCTTTTTAGCATGTGTAGGAGTACGATATTGACCGAGGATCCTCCATCAACAAGGATCCTTCTGACGAAATGGTTGGCCATGTACAATGTTATAATGAGTCCGTCATGGTGAGGATCCTGAATTCCTTCCCTGTCCGTCTTGTCAAATGTGATTTCTTTTTCACTGCTAAACATGGTATTCTTCCGTGGTCTATCCTCCTTTTCTGTTTTAGAGACCCTGGCGTGTATTTTAGCGTGAGAATAAGAGGGTGGGGATCCTGGTTTCTCCAGGATCCTATGATCATCCTGGCTGTTCTCCTTTGGTTTTTCTCCTTTTCTCCCAAGGATCTCTTTGAGTTGTCCTTTACTAAGGAGGTAGCTGATTTCTTTTCGTAGGGCTATGCAGTCCTCCTTCATGTGGCCAAAGTCTTCGTGATAGGCACACCATTTAGATTTGTCTTTCCAAGTTGGGGACTTGCTGTCTCTCTTTGACCATATTGCTTTATCTCCAAGATCCTGCATAGCATGAATTACACCTGAAACATCCACATAAAACAATAGTCAGTGATTTTAGGAAGCTCTTCTTCTTCCCCTCCATCTTCAAGGGCATTAACCCTGTGATGATCCGGTTTGGAATAGGGCTTCGATTTGTAGGATCTTTGAGTCGAGGATTCGGCCTTCCTGTTGGGGTTCTCATATTGATCCGAAGGGTTGCTTCTTTTCTGGATCTCTCTATCCTCTTCGAGCCTTATGAACCTCAACGCCCAGCACCTGACTTCATCCAATATTTTACATGGGGTCATCACAAGGTCTTCATAGAAGGGTGAACCCTTTCTTATTCCCATTTTAAAGGCTTCCACAACGGTGGCCATGTCGATGTTGGGGATGCTCAGAGCTTCCCTGCCAAACCTGTTAACAAAGTCCCTAAGTTTTTCCTTAGGATTCTGAACCACCCGGTAGAGATCACTAGTGATCTTCTCGAAGGTTCTGCTGCAAGAAAATTGGTTATTAAAGATAATGACTAAGTTTGCAAATGAAGTAATAGAGTATGAGGGAATGTTTAGCAGTCATTTGAAGGATGATCCTGTAAGGGTCGAATCAAAGCCTTTGCACATGCAAGCTTCCTTCAAGTGCCTTGGGATAGGAATGAAGTCCATCATTTCTCTGTATTGGGCTATATGCTCTTCAGGATCTGTAGTTCCGTCGTATAGCTTCATGTTGGGAGTTTGGAGCACTTAGGAACTTCGGTATCGAATATCGCAGGAGAAAATCTTGAGATCCTATGGCTTGTAGGAGATGCTTCTGGTATTGGTTGGACCACTCTGGGTACACTGGAGATTATTTGTGTTAATTGCTGAAGTTCCCTGGCCATGTTTGGGTTTATTCTTGCGTCAATGTTAATACAGTTAGTATTAATAGTATTGATGTTTAAGAAGTTACTAGAATCAAGGTTTTTTAGGAGTGTTGAAAGGCTTACTGAGATCATTGATCATGGACGCTCGGTTGTCCATAGTTGCCCCCCGGGTGACGCCACAGTGGTAGGAATTGTGTTCTTCTGGCAATTTTATAAGGATCATGCATTAATGAAGTCCAGGATCCTTGGTTGCACAACTGTGGGCGTTGTCTCCTGGGATTTCTAAAATTCCGCCTTCATTCACTCCACTTCTTTGAGTAGTTCTCTATTCTCCTATTGCTGCTGGGTCACATGTTGCGTCATTTTTCTCATCATAGTGAAAAGTTCTGCAGTAGTGACTGAGGCAGTTGGATCCTGGAGCCCTAAGGATCCCAAACTTCCTGGATTAGCGATTGAGGGGGTTCTTTTCTTGGAAGTGTCAGCCATTTTCCTCTGAGTAGGGGGGCCACTCGGAGGAGGTGGTAGGTTTTTGGTTGGAATGGAAGGAGCAGAGGACGAGGAGAGGATCGGTTGTGTAGTGTAACGCCTGGTTCCTAGTATGCATTTTGTAACACCTGTCCCACATATTATTTAATTTATCTAATTTTTTCAAGGTTTTGTGCATGGACTCGGCGAGTTGTAGAGCTCCAACTCGTCGAGTAGAGATCGTATGAGGACGCGGATTTTAAATCCTACTTGACGAGTCGGAAGGCCCCGACTCGACAAGTAGGTGCTGTAAAGGAAAACCCTAATTTTTAGGGTTTGCACCGTATTTAAAGAATATAACCCGCCTCTTGTGGCCTCCCTTACCACTTCATTAGCCAGAGAAAACCCTAGTTGGACCTTGCACCTTCTTGAGAGAGAGAGAGAGAGAGCTTTTTTGAGCATTTTTGGTGTGGTTGTGAAGGATCGTGGAGCTTGAAGAAGAAGGAGCAAGGAGAGAAGCAGTAGATCCGACATCTACTCTGTATTGGCAACCATCTTGAGGTATAAAGTCTTTACCTTGACCTTTAGTTGCTTAGATCCCTTTTCTTGGAAGTAAATGGGCACTTTTGGTGCAAAATGGGGTCATACTCGGATTTGGACTTATCACAAGGATATGGTTTTAGATCTGGACCTCTCTAGGTCCCCAATGACATAAAGATGCACTAAAACCTTGTAGGGAGCTTAGTTTTGATGTTTTAACCTTATGAGGCCTTGCATGCACGTAAAGTTTGCAAGTTTACGTGGTAACTGCACTAGGGAAGGGTGGATCTGAAGTTTGGCACCTTGGGTCCAACTGAAAAAGGCTGAACACAAAAGGGACTGAAGGAACTCGTCGAGTCTCTTAGTTGACTCGACGAGTCGGGTAGGGTTTACCTGTTTTCGAGATTCTGAATGAGTGAAGTGAAGGATTAGGGTTTTGGGATTGCATGAACTCTTAGTTTTCTGGACATTTAATGAACTCGACGAGTCACTTAGGTGACTCGGCGAGTTGACATGGATTCAGTGGATTGGACTCGGGAGGAACTCGACGAATTGCTAGGATGTACTCGACGAGTTGAGGTCAACATGGACTGTTGACCTTGACTTTGACCAAGGCTGACCATGGTTGAATTTGAGGGTATTTATGGTATTTCGGGTTTGTGACAAGTTAATACCATGATGATTATAGGCAGTTGAGTTGGAGCAGTACGTGGGATTTGATGGATTACATGTCTAAGCCCATAACTATTATTGGTATGTATTCGACCCGAGAGTAGCATGGTCCATTTGGGTTACATGACATCAGAACAATTGGATAGAAAAAATGAGAAAAAAGGATACTTATGATTTATATTAATATATTATAAGTTCTAATATATTAATATGAAATCATATTATTTAATTAGTTTTGATCAAGAATTAATTTAGTGATAAAAAAGGAACTAATTAAATATGGACTCTTATATATATATATATATATATATATATATATATATATATATATATATATATATATATATATATATATATATATATATAAGATGGGCCAAGTTCATTTAGGTTGGGCTAAGCTTTCTTGGATAGCCCATGGAGTTTTAACCCATGGATCCTATGGAAATGAAAGGTCATGGGTATTAGGGTTTACATGAATGTAACCCTAATCCTCCACACTATATAAATAGGTCTCTAGTTCATGAAATTGGCACTAGTGCATACAAAAAGAGGGCAAAGCCGATTTTCATAGAGTGAACCTAAGTATTCTTCTTCTCTAGTTATTCCAAGGGTTTTTGGTGTTGTGTGAACCATTTGAGGTGCAACACTTGGGGCACTAAGCTCTTAAAGGTTCAAGACTTCAAGCTCCATCAAAAGGTATGTCATCTAACTAGAATTTTGTTGTATAGTTGCTCCATTGTATGTTAGTTAGGATGAGAACCTTGGAAAAATCATATTTGCATGTCTGATAGAGAAAACATAGATCCAAGGTTTCTAGGGTTGCATGTATACCATAGGAGTGTTAGAATGCTCAAAACCCATCAGTGGTATCAGAGCCTAGGCTTGTTTTCACTTATACTTGATGTAATTGCTGAAAAACTCGATTTTCTGTTGTTCTGGGCTGGGGACTCACCGAGTCCATGTACAAATTCATCCAACTTGCCAAGTTTGTTCCTGCACTCGACGAGTCGGAGCCCCTGAGTGCAGATTTTTGATGTTTTTGGCTGGAATTGGACTAGAATCATTACCCTAAGCTGTTTTGGACTTATAAAACCTGTTTTTGATGTGGTAATGATTATGGTAAACCAATTTCAAGGTTATTATCAAAAATTTCAAGTTTTATATGTGTTTATATGATTCTTGAAATTGTTGATATGATTGTTCATACACTTATGGGTTTTGGTAGATCATAGGAATTATTTGCAAGTTGTTGTTAGTTAATTCTTGATCTAAATGTTCTTTTAATGGAGTCCATAATTTGTCCTCAAGTTATGGATTACCAAAAGTCATTTCTTTTAAAGATCCATTAAAAACTCATAGGTTACATAATTGAAGAGTCTTTCTCATAAATAGTTTTATGGACTCCATTACTTGTCCTCAAGTTATGAATGTTCAAGAGTCTCTTCATTAAAGTTTTTTAAAACCTTAATTAAACTCATAAGTTATGAAAATCCAAAAGTTTTTTGAATTGTTCAAAACTTTCCCTCAAGTTTTGGAATTTATAAAGTCTCATACACACTTTAATTCCAAACCCTAGAGTTTTAAAAGTTAAAATTCAACCCTTATACTTTATAGTATTATAAGTTAATAATATATATATGTATAAGAGCAAGTCGGTCTTACCGTTAGTAGGCCTCATTCACGAAGCCGGTCTATAAGGGGGGGGGGGGTATAAGGTTGTTGCCTATAAAATGGCAGCTTAATGGGTGTCCACTCTCACCCACCGCTTCCTTGACTGGTGGAGGGTCGTTAGCCGAACGGGTAGGACAAGGACTATAATTCTCATTATAAGTATAATGATAAATAGAAAGTAACTAAACCCTTTATAAATTCCCAATCTTAGTTACTTTAGGAAAATGTGAATTTGGTGCTAACCCATGAAATTACACTTTGTACCTTACCAAGTCGTTGGTGGAGCGTGTGTGGATAACCAGCACACTAACATGGACTAGTAAGAGTGGCAAATGGTGACTTAATGTTTATCATAGACCGGTGGAGCGTGTGTGGGTAACCGACACATCGATTAGGTGATAAAATTAAGGGCACCAAGTTAATTTGCATGGTTATTCACACCTTGTTTGTGATCCTCAGCATCCCAGTCACAAACTTGAGAGGGCACAATCGAGATTTAAACATGCCATTGAAAAGTTCAATGAATCTCAAAAGATCTAGGAGTTTCAAATCCAATTAAAACCTAATAATTTATTTCGTTTTTCATGGTGGAAATTGGTGAATCGTCATTTGCCTACCTTCAAATATTTTGTAGCTTGGATTACAACATCCCTCTTCCGAGTTATAAAATATTGTGTTGGGTCCTAGCCTTAATATTTCATATTGGGTGTTCTATTAAGGACTTAAATAAACTAACTTGAATTTCTCCCATTGTAGATGTCTGGTTCAGACAAATATGATCTTCCCAAATCTCTTGGAACAAACTTTCCTAATAAAGATGATGTCCAGCGATTGGATCATGGAAATCATACCTCTCTTCCTCCACCTCCTCCAACTATTCTCCCTGATCCATAAGCTCGAAGACTTGAAAAGTTGAAGATCACTCAAGCCCTACTTGAAATGAAACATAAAGATGGAACACCTGTGTGTACTCATGTATTAGAGATGAAGTCACACATTGACAGGTTAAGAATGTTGGGTGTCGATATCCCAAGGAAGTTGGCTACTGACTGGGTTCTTCAGTCACTTCCTGAGTCGTATAGTGAGTTCATTAAGGATAACTATGTGACAGATCACGACATGACCCTTATTGATCTTTCTTATTTGCTTGTTGCTGCTGAATCAGAAATGTTTTGGCGCACTGGAAAAGTAAATTTGGGTGGAAGGTCCACTTCTCAAACTTCCATGGACATTGACAATGGTAACATTGGAAGTCCAGAAAAGTTTTCTCTTCCCAATGGAAAGGGATCGGCCTTGGTCAACTCGGTTGACCAAAAGGTAAAGGGAAAGGCTAAGTCTGTGATAGTCCCGTGTATCATTCCCAAAGAGTCTATATGTTTTTATTGTCAAGAGAAGGGGCATTGGTTGCGAAGCTGCCCTAACTACCTGAAAGATCTGAGAGAAGGAAGAATCAAAAAGTTTGACTCTGCTTCAGGTAAGTCCACTATCTAACTCTGTTAAGTTCCTAATTGTTGATTCTTAATACATGATGTGACTAGGTTTCATTTTGATGTTTGACAGGATCATACAAAGGGAAGGAAACTTAAAAGAAGAGTATGCTGAATCTGATCACGAAGATGGATTTCATTCGCATGGTTCGAAGATTGGATTTTTGAGCTACTACTTAGGGG
This sequence comes from Lactuca virosa, assembly GCF_052849685.1. NCBI lineage: Eukaryota > Viridiplantae > Streptophyta > Magnoliopsida > Asterales > Asteraceae > Lactuca > Lactuca virosa. The sequence continues at coordinate 22,718,757 of NC_136431.1, read as the reverse complement.
TTATGATAGATTGCTAGGAAATATGTAATAGCATAGTTTTCATTTAAAGTTGCATTGTAAGGAAAAGTTTTTCCGCATTTTATAAATAAATAAAATTTGTTTTGTTTTATTTTATATCTCCTTGCAATGGCATTTATGGAAAATTGATGTTTGTATGTTTCTAGTAATAATGGAAATATGAATTTGATTCTTTCATTTGTGGTAGTGTCTAAATTTACCAAATAAGGAAAGATTCTCATCACCCAAGTTTCAATTGGACCGAAACTTGGAATCATGCAAGCTGTATTGTATGACAAATGAGAATGTTCATATTTGGAAAATTAAGACTAATTCCTTGTTCACATGTATATGTGAGTCAAGTGAAGGACAGAGGGATCGGGTACACTTGGTTGTACGCTGGTCAGGTCCACCACAAGGAACGATAAGGCTATTCATACGGATTTACTAAAAGTTGGTAAATATGGTTACGCTTACAAGTTTAAGTGTAATTCTGAAACATTGGAAAAGTTTCAGTGTATGACAAGACGGATGAGAAGAATCAAATTAGGCAGAAAGATAAAAGTTTCTCGAATTTGAAAAGATGGGAGAGTACTTTAGTATCATGTTTTATGATCATCTTAATGATTATGAAACCATATCACAATTCATCCTCTAAGGACATCTTAGTGCATCCGTATGACTAAGAAGAGGAGTCATGAATTATTGAAGTGGTTAAATCAAGAAGATGAGTCATACTTCGTTCCAAAACAATTCTTAGAGTCATACTCCAAGATTATAACTTGAGTGACACATCTTAAAAAAGGTTTATAACACTTTTCAAATGTATGAGTAAAAGGTTTTCTACTCTTGAACATTTGAAATTGGTAAGTTGTGATGTTTCATATAAAACAAAGACCAACTAAGGCCACTTGTGTGAAGTGTTTGTCTTGATAAGAATCCACACTGTCTCTTGAATATTTGTTTGTTAAGGAATGGTTCTTGGCAAGAGAGTCTTATATGTCAAGAGGACAGTGGGAGTCTAAAAAGATCCTGAAAGAGTTTCAAGAACTAATCAAGAATAAAACCTGTTGTTTATCACTAGCACACGACTTGAGGTTTATAGCCTATCGTGTTGACATAATCTAGTTTTGTGCCCATTCCAGTTAAAGTTGGCTTTGCATATGAGTTTTGAGAGTTATTAATTGGTTGCATAACAACCTGGAAGCAATGGTAGGCCCTTGTGATACCAGGTGGCAAGAAGTTAAGATTGCACAAGTTCGGTCCATATGAGTTTGGATTTGTCACTAACCTTGTCTTGTAATTATGGTTTTGAAAAATTCACATGGATAGGAACACATACACCATAAAATGTAAGTGTCATAAGGTTTCTCTCTGATTCACGAAAATGATGGTGAGGAAACGCTTTCACTAAGTAGATTTTAAGTAGATAGCAATTGTGATATTTGCATTCTCAAAGTCGTTATGGAGCGTGTGTGGTTAACCGGCACACTAACATGGACTTGTGAGAAATGGAAAAAAGGTCTAAAATTATGATTACGACATCCCTTTTCATAATTGTTTAGACACACATGTGAGCTATCTAAGGAAAGGTGTATGATTTTGATAAAGTTTTATCAAAGCATCTCGTATCAGAAATCTGAACTTTGGTAAGAAAGTCAATAAAGTATTGATTTGTAGAAGTCCAACTAATTTCTGGATACATGTCAAAGCTAGTGGGAGCATAACTGTTATGCTAATAATTATCATGTGAGTGGGAGCATGATTATTATGTAAAGTTTTTATTATAGAAAACAAAAAATTTCAATTCCTGACTCTGCAAGTTTTGAAAAGTTGTTTTGCTATAATTAAGGGAGAGGAAATTATACTTCATTTCAATTCTAAAAAGCTTAGATTGAGATTTTAATCATCTTTAGTCAAGGCTATATATATGAATTTTGTGTTGGAATGGTTCAACATGAGGAAATTCTATATATATTGCGTTCTCAAAATTCGATTATGATTACGACATCCCTCTTCATAGTCGAATTATGAAAACATGGCAAAAACAAAAATATTGTAGCAAAAGACTGGTCTAGGATCATGTCTTTATGTGAGACATCATGAATCGTGTCCCATATGCTTCATATATAGGATCGATTACATGTGCTATAATATTTATCCTTTATAAATTTTCCAAATGCCTAGGGCATTAAGAGGGGAAAAGGTCTAGAATTGGAGATGACTAAAATGATTAAGCAATTGTCGAGGACAATCTGAGGTTTACCAAAGATTGGTTGCTCATGGACAGTTGGAAGTATGGTGTAAATTTTTGGAAGGACCATATTGACATATTCTGAAAGAGGCAACTCTTGTTCAGAAGTGGCAGTCAAAATGGGAATATGGAAATGTCTCCTTAGGTGGAACTTATTCAATCTATGTAAGATTAGAAAAACTTAATGCAAGAAGTATGTTAAAAGGAATGTACTTTGAATATGAGACTTCGTTTCCATGGAATTGGTCTCCATTGTAATACTTTGTAATGTTTGTTGCCAAGTCTTTGTGACTTTTGTGCATAGTCATTACAAGAGGATCAATGCATATGAGTTTAGAATCTGACAGATTTCGGTAAATGGCAGGAATTTGAAATTCTCACATTTACGATGAGGATATGGGATTGTGAAATGAGAATCATTGGAATTATGTTCAATTGATCTATTCCACAAAGTAAGGATCATATACAAACATGGTGTGCATACTTGGTGTATGGCATAACTATTGTTTGGACAAACATAGTGTGCATGCTTGGAGCATGGCATGACTATTGTTTTAATTCAAGTACTAAGTTGATTATTTGAAACATTATGCAATGAATAATGTGTAATCAATATGGTGATAAATAAAAGGTGTTTTATTTATATTCATAAGTTCTGAGACCATATTGGATTCGATTATTCTTGTGTTTCACTTTGCATGTTTTGACTTCCCGAATAACTAGGTTATTAAAACTATCCACAGTCGATCCTACTTTGGAAGTAAGTATTGAGGCAAGACTGTCATGAAGGGTCTGTAGTTTGTCTGGGACAAAGTGGCTGCAATGTTCATGAGTGCCCCTAGAATGAGATTCGAGTATTGGATTCAACCCACGCTCATTTGAATCACTTCATGGATTTTATCACGAGTGAATCATGAGACGATAATATCTTATATTCTTCAAACGGAGACGTGTGAGTTGTAGTTGCGCGTCAGTTGCACATTGACATATGTAAACACAACCAGTAACTTGGTTGTTATAAAGCTTATCGTTGTGTGTAATTTAATGAGTAAGTACAAGCGAACACTTGGGTCAAAGTTTATCCATTCATTTTACCCTTGGAGGGATAATAACGTATCTGTGGGCCCCTCGATGATTTAGTGATAACACCCCTAAGTGCTTGGCCAAGCCTGGACTGATTTGATTTGTTCAATTAGTCGGCCGCCATAAATCAGAGATCGGGAAACAACAGATGGACAGAGATAATGATTATAATCCATGTCTCAGTCCATATGATATCTAGAATGGAGGAATATATGACCCCTTATCTAATGGACACGTCATTTGACTAGGTCAGAGTTCGGCAGCGGTTTTAAGAGCTACGATTGCTAGTCAGGATCTTGGAGTCATACGCAATAATAGTTTTAGACTTATCCAAGTGGGATACTGTTGGATTAGATGTCTAAGCCCATAACTATTATTGGTATGTATTCGACCTGAGAGTAGCATGGTCCATTTGGGTTGCATGGCATCAGAACAATTGGATAGACAAAATGAGAAAAAAGGATACTTATGATTTATATTAATATATTATAAGTTCTAATATATTAATATGAAATCATATTATTTAACTAGTATTGATAAAAAATTAATTTAGAATTAACTTAGTGATAAAAAAGGAACTAATTAAATATGGACTCCTATATATATAGGATGGGCCAAGTTCATTTAGGTTGGGATAAGCTTTCATGGATAGTCCATGGAGTTTTAACCCATGGATCCTATGGAAATGAAAGGTCATGGGTATTAGGGTTTACATGAATGTAACCCTAATCCTCCACACTATATAAAGAGTTCTCTAGTTCATGAAATTGGCACTAGTGCATACAAAGAGAGGGCAAGGCCGATTTTCATAGAGTGAACCTAAGTATTCTTCTTCTCTAGTTATTCCAAGGGTTTTTGGTGTTGTGTGAACCATTTAAGGTGCAACACTTGGGGCACTAAGCTCTTAAAGGATCAAGACTTCAAGCTCCATCAAAAGGTATGTCATATAACTAGACTTTTGTAGTATAGTTGCTCCATTGTATGTTAGTTAGGATGAGAACCTTGGAAAAATCATATTTGCATGTATAATAGAGAAACCATAGATCCAAGGTTTCTAGGGCTGCATGTACACCATAGGAGTGTTAGAATGCTCAAAACCCATCAGGATTCATCCGATCTTAGCTTGTCAGTTCAACATTCGAGAGGTGACTCTCCTCACCATATCAATGGGTCTAAGGTACTAAGGCCGGACCATTTGTAGTAAGTGGTATACAAGCTGTAGTAGAGATATGTGGTATGATAATTAGCTATGTGCTAAGTGGTATGCTAGTGATTATATGATACTTGCAAGGAAGACCATGGGGGGAGCCTATGACACTTGGATAAGACCATGTGGGGGAGTCCATGGCTTGTAATTAAAGACCATGGGGGAGCCTATGGCGGTCGTATGAAAGACCATGTGAGGGAGCCCATGGCTTGTCAGTTAAAGACCATGGGGGGAGCCCATGACACTTTGGTATAAGACCATGTGGGGGAGCCCATAGCATCCTTATATGTTTTTATGCATGGCTTATGTGATATATGTAGCTTTTATAACTAATATGATATGTGTTATGTGGATTATGTGTGGGGTATGCTCTGGGGAACTCACTAAGCATTAGCTTACAGTTTGTGGATTTGTTTCAGGTACATCTGAGCCGAAGGGAAAAGGCAAGGCTTGATGGCGTGGCGTGCACTCTCTCTCAGGCATTTTATGGGACACTCTGATGATTGAAATAAAATTGTATTTGATATGAATTTTGAGAACAATTGTAATTGGTATTTCATGGTTTGTGGAAAGTCTTTTGGTTAATCAAAAATGAAAAATTTCTTTTAAAAATTGGGTTGTTACAAGTTGGTATCAGAGCCTTGGTTTGAGGGATTCAGGCACACTCTCGGGTGTGTCAGGACTTAAACTAAGGAAATGGTAAAATTGTTTTCAAGAATAAAAGTTAAAAACTTTTAAGAATGGAAAAGAGGAGAGTGCAACGCGCGTGATCGGACGAGCCAAGTAAGTAGTTCCCCAATATGTTATGATATTTGAGCTATGATAATCGTATGAATCTTGCTATGTGTATGCTTTTTAAAATTGTATACAGTAGGAGCTTATAGTCTTAGAATGATTGATTTGGCCTTATTTCCTGTTCCTTGTCTGGTTGTGGTCCTAGGGTAGAATCTCTTATTCGAAAGTCTATTTGATCCTTTTCTGTGTATAATTTGCATGCATAAAGGCAACCTGTTATGATTGGTCTGATTGATGTGGGTAGAGCAAATCTCAGGATAGCCTAGGATTTGAGATATGTGGCAGTCTGTGGGATATGAATTGTTTTGGGACGAATTGGAGTTATCAGGTAGAGCCTTGGGGAAGGTATAGGTAGGTGTGGAATGTAGTATTGGGCCCGTACTACTGAAAGCATAGGACCTGTACCCGAACCAATGTTAGATCTGAAAGCTCTGAGGAGGACCAGTGTGGGAAGATCCCCTATATGGATATCCTAATCATTATGATTTATGACATTTCAGTTCAGCATGGTGATGACATGATTAGGAGTATGGGGATCTGGATCGGGCAGCGGTACTGAGCCCGTTGATTAGAGGTTGCGCGAGCTCATTGCAGGCAAGGTGACAAGGGGTATCCTTGACGCTACCCCAGTTATCTTTGGGACGGTCAAGGAAGGTATGATGGAGATTATGGAGGAAAGGCTCAGGTCATTCAGTGCCAAGATTGCTGCGGACCGGGTTGGGGCCCGAACTCCCTTATTCCCGGAGTTCAAGGCATGCGGGGCGCCGAAGTTTTTCGGGGTCAGGGACCCGATTGTTAGCCGATGCTGGGTGGCAGATATTGAGAACGCCCAACACACAAGTTCTTTCCCTGATGCAGCAAAGGTGGGTTTTGCTTCATGTATGCTGAGAGATAGAGCCCGAGAATGATGGGGAGAAATGACTAGCCAGGTGGGCGCAGCCAGTGTGGCTGAGATGACATGGGCCGAGTTTATTCGGTGATTCGATGTGGAGTTTGCACCACCTATTGAGGTGCAACGGCTTGTGAGGGAGTTGCATGACCTTCAGCAGACTACCGAGACTGTGGCGGAGATCACTGCCAAGTTTTAGGAACGAGCTTTGTTGATCCCACAGTATGCTACGGATGAGGACATGAGGAGGAATAGGTATCATTCCATGCTGAGGGATGATATCCGAGATTTTGTGAGCTTCACAGGGTGTAAAAACCTGAATGAGATGATGGAGAAGGCCCGTGAGCATGAGATGAGTTGGACTTCCACACCAAGCGAAAGCCTGAGCAGGCATAGACAACAATAGGTCAGGCTAAAAAGCCTAAGACCTCGGATTCATCCAGTAGGGGCCAGTAGGGCCGTGGACGGTGTGCCAAGTGCAGCAAACCGCACAGTGGGGCTTATCAGATAGTAGGTTCAGGATGTTACGCATGTGGCCAGCCGGGTCACTTGAGCAGGGATTGCCCCAAGAAGGGCCTGATTTGTTTTCACTGCAAGCAGGCTGGCCTTAAAAAGGCCGATTGCCTGAGGTTGCAGGGAGGAGGAGGAGCGGTGGCGGCGCCTGCGCCCGTCATGATGAGGATTACTGATGGCCGCCCTGCTAAGGCGGATGCTCCAGCGGTGAAGAGCCGCACATTCCAGTTGACTACCGAGGAGGCTCGGGCAGCGCCAGACGTTGTGGCTAGTACGTGTTTATTCTTACCTGCTTTAGATTTATTGAATTGCTTATGTATATACTGTGCTTGTGTATAAGGACCTTTTTGGTCAATGGTATGTCTGCTCACGTTTTGTTCGATTCGGGAGCTACCCGATCGTTTGTGTCTCTTGCAGTTAGCAAGAAGTTTCGGGATACGCTGGGAAGTTTGGATTCCCCGCTCGAGGTAGAGATCGCGGATGACCGCACTGTGAGTGCTACGAGGGTGTATCAAGACTGTGTCCTGAATGTTCTCGGGGAGAGGTTTCATGTTGATCTAGTCCCGATACCGTTGCGAGGATTGAAGGTGATTATCGGAATGGATTGGTTGGGGCCCAATGAGGCCATGATCGATTGCGAGCGCCATTTGGTGAGGGTTCGAACCCCAAGTGGGGGAGAACTAGTTATTTATGGTGAGAAGGCCTCGCAGGGGCCAACCCTCTGTTCAGCTGCGAGAGCTAGGAGATTTCTACAGCAGGGTTGTATGGGATTTCTGTCATATATCTCGGATATGAGGGTTGAGATCACGACAGATGTGGGCAATGTGCCGGTTGTACAGTAGTTTCGGGATGTCTTTCCCGAGGAGTTACCGGGAGTGCCTCCGGAGAGGCAAGTGGAGGTTCACATTGATTTAGTGCCGGGTGCTGCTCCGATAGCGAAGGTACCGTACCGACTAGCACTGCCCGAGATGCAGGAGCTATCTAAGCAGCTTTAGGAATTGCTAGACCAACGGTTTAGCCATCGAGCAGTTCCCCGTGGGGAGCACCGATCCTGTTCGTGAAAAAGAAGGATAGATCCCACATGATGTGCATCGATTACCGAGAACTGAACAAACTAACAGCGAAGAACCGTTATCCGTTACCGAGGATCGATGATTTGTTCGATCAGTTGCAGGGTGCGTCTTGGTTTTCCAAGATTGATCTTTAGTCGGGATACCATTAGATCAGGATTCGGGATGAGGATATACTGAAGACAACTTTCAGGACTCGATACGGGCACTATGAGTTTCTGGTGATGCCATTTGGGCTCTCCAATGCCCCAACAACATTCATGGATCTTATGAACAGAGTATGTAGACCGATGCTGGATCGGTCGGTGATCCTTTTTATTGATGATATCATGGTATATTCTAAGATCAAGGAGCAGCATGAGCAGCATCTGAGGGAGGTATTAGAGACTTTGAGGGCGGAGAAGCTTTATGAAAAGTTCTCCAAGTGTGATTTCTGGCTGTGAGAGGTACAAATTTTGGGGCACATCATCAATCAGGAGGGAATTTCGGTTGATCCAACCAAGGTTGAGGCAGTGATGCGGTGGGAAGTACTGAAGAACACATCCGAGATCCATAGCTTCTTGGGTTTAGCGGGCTATTATCGGAGATTTATCCAGGATTTCTCCAAGATTGTTATGCCTTTGACCCGCTTGACCAAGAAGAATGTAACATTTCAATGGGGCACGGATCAGCAGTTGGCTTTTAAGACCCTGAGACGGAGGTTATGCGAGGCTCCGATTCTAGTACTACCTGAGGAGTTAGATGATTTGGTTGTGTACTGTGATGCATCGATATCAGGGTTAGGTGCGGTACTGATGCAGAGGGGGAATGTGATAGCCTACGCCTCGAGGCAGTTGAAGCCTCATGAGGCGAATTACCCCACCCACGACATGGAATCGGGGGCAGTGGTGTTTGCCCTCAAGATTTGGAGGCACTACTTATATGGAGTACGGTGTACAATTTATACTAATCACAAGAGTTTGAAGTCTTTGATGGATCAGCAGAACCTCAACATGCGACAGAGGAGGTGGTTGGACGTGCTGAAAGACTATGATTGTGAGATCTTGTACCACCCGGGGAAAGCCAACGTGGTGGCCGATGCTGTGAGCTGCAAGGCGGCCGGTTCCCCGACTGGGAATGTTTGTTTGAGGATGACGATGATTTCTCCATTGTTGGATATGATCAAGGAGGCTCAGGTCGAGAGTGTGAAGAAAGAGAATTGGAAGATATAGCTGATTCGGGGTCAGTATCCCTTGTTTGTTCGGGATAGTCGAGGTCTTCTGACACAGTGTGTCCGAGTGTGGGTACCGGTGACTGGAGGAGTGAGGCATAATATATTGGAGGAGGCACACAAGTCCAGGTTCTCTATACATCCGGGGGCTATAAAGATGTATAGGGATTTGAGATTGAGTTACTGGTGGCCCTGCATGAAGCGGGAGATCGCTTGGTTCGTGGAGCGGTGCTTGACCTGCAGGAAGGTCATGGCCGAACATCAGCGACTGAATGGTAAGGTTCAGCCGCTACCCATTCCCATGTGGAAGTGGGAGAAGATCACTATGGACTTCATCACGAAGTTACTGAGGACAGCGAGGGGTGTGGACGCCATATGGGTGATCATGGACAGGTTGACGAAGAGTTCCCACTTTATTCCGATCTCTGAGAGCATATCCGCAGAGAAGCTGACAGATATTTATGTGCAAGAGGTGGTGGCTAGACACGGGGTGCCGGTGTCGGTAGTCTCTAACAGAGATGTTCGATTTACATCTAGGTTCTGAAAGAAGTTCCACGAGGAAGTAGGCACTCAGCTGCTCTTTAGCACATCATACCACCCCCAGACAGATGGCCAGAGTGAGAGGACGATCCAGAAACTTTAGGATATGCTTCAGGCATGCGTGTTGGATTTTGGAGGGAGTTGGGATACATGCCTCACTTTGGCGTAGTTTTCATACAACAACAGCTACCATGCCAGTATCGACCGACCCCCGTTTGAGATGTTGTATGGTAGGAGATGAAGGACCCCGGTTTGTTGGGGTGAGGTTGGACACCGGGTCATGGGGAGCACTGAGGTAGTGCTCAAGACTACCAGGCTGATTTAGCAGGTGCACGACCGGCTGCAGGTCACGCAGAGCCGTCAGAAAAGATATGCTGACCGACGGCGATCGGATTTCGAGTTCCAGGTTGGGGACTTCGTATTATTAAATGTGTCTCCATGGAAGGGAGTCATGAGGTTTCGGAAGAGAGGAAAGCTAGGGCCCTAATATATTAGACCGTTCAGGATTACGGCTCGGGTGGGCAAGGTAGCCTATCGCTTGGATCTGCCGGAGGAGCTTAGCTAGATTCACAACACCTTCCATGTGTCAGAGCTTCGAAAGTGTGTCACCGATGAGGCCGCAGTTTTTTCTCTAGACGATATTCAGGTGGACGAGAGCCTAAACTACATTGAGAGGCCTATTGTGATTCTAGACAGGAAGACCAAGGTCCTTCAGAACAAGGAAGTGAAGTTAGTAAAGGTGTTGTCTCCTGGTATTTCTAAAATTCCGCCTTCATCCTCTCCACTTCTTTGAGTAGTGCTCTATTCTCCTCCTGCTGCTGGGTCACCTGTTGCATCATTTTTCTCATCATAGTGAAAAGTTATGCAGTAGTGACTGAGGCAATTGGATCCTGAAGCCCTAAGGATCCCAAACTTCCTGGATTAGCGATTGAGGGGGTGGTTTTCTTGGAAGTGTCAGGCGTTTTCCTCTGAGTAGGGGGCCCATTCGAAGGAGGTGGTAGGTTTTTGGTTGGAATGGAAGGAGCAGAGGACGAGGAGAGGATCGGTTGTGTAGTGTAACGCCTGGTTCCTGGTATGCATTTTGTAACACCTGTCCCAGGTATTATTTAATTTATCTAATTTTTTCAAGGTTTTGTGCATGGACTCGACAAGTTGTAGAGCTCCAACTCGTCGAGTAGAGATCGTATGAGGATGCATATTTTAAATCCTACTCGACGAGTCGGAAGGCCTCGACTCGACGAGTAGGTGCTGTAAAGGAAAACCCTAATTTTTAGGGTTTGAACCCTATTTAAAGAACATAACCCGCCTCTTGTGGCCTCCCTTACCACTTTATTAGACAGAGAAAACCCTAGTTGGACCTCGCACCTTCTTAAGTGAGAGAGAGAGAGAGAGAGCTTTTGCGAGCATGTTTGGTGTTGTTGTGAAGGATTGTGGAGCTTGAAGAAGAAGGAGAAAGGAGAGAAGCAGTAGATCTGACATCTACTCTGTATTGGAAATCATCTTGAGGTATAAAGTCTTTACCTTGACCTTTAGTTGCTTAGATCCTTTTTCTTGGAAGTAAATGGCTACTTTTGGTGCAAAATGGGGTCATACTCGGATTTGGACTTATCACAAGGATATGGTTCCAGATCTGGACCTCTCTAGGTCCCCAATGACATCAAGATGCTCACTTTATCCTGCTTAGACCCTTTCCATGCACTAAAACCTTGTAGGGAGCTTAGTTTTGATGTTTTAGCCTTTTGATGCCTTGGATGCACGTAAAGTTTGCAACTTTACGTGGTAACTGCACTAGGGAAGGGTGGATATGAAGTTTGGGACCTTGGATCCCACTGAAAAGGGCTAAACACAAAAGGGACTGAAGGAACTCGTCGAGTCTCTTAGTTGACTTGACGAGTCGAGTAGTGTTTACCCATTTCGAGATTCTGAATGAGTGCAGTGAAGGATTAGGGTTTTGGGACTGCATGAACTCTTAGTTTTCTGGACATTTAATGAACTCGATGATTCACTTAGGTGACTCGGCGAGTTGACATGGATTCAGTGGATTGGACTCGGGAGGAACTCGACGAGTTGCTAGGATGCACTCGACGAGTTGAGGTTAACATGGACTGTTGACCTTGACTTTGACCAGGGGTGACCAGGGTTGAATTTGATGGTATTTATGGTATTTTGGGTTTATGACAAGTTAATCACATGATGATTATAGGCATTTGAGTTGGAGCAGTACGTGGGATTCATCCGATCTTAGCTTGTCAGTTCAACATTCAAGAGGTGAGTCTCCTCACCATATCAATGGGTCCTAGGCACCAAGGCCGCCCCATTTTGCAGTAAGTGGTACACTAGCTGTAGTAGAGATATGTGGTATGATAGTTAGCTATGTGCTAAGTGGTATGCTAGTGATTATATGATACTTGCAGGATGACCATGAGGGGAGCCCATGACACTTGTATAAGACCATGCGGGGGAGCTTATGGCTTATAGTTAAAGACCATGGGGGGAGCCCAAGGCATTCGTATGAAAGACCATGTGGGGGAGCCCATGGATTGTTAGTTAAAGACTATGGGGGGAGCCCATGACACTTTGGTATAAGACCATGTGGGGGAGCCCATGACATCCTTATATGTTTGTATGCATTGGATATGTGATATATGTAGCTTTTACAGCTAATATGATATGTGGATTGTGGATTGTGTGTGGGGTATGCTCTGGGGAACTCAATAAGAATTAACTTACAGTTTGTGGATTTGTTTCAGGTGCATCTGAGCCCAAGGGCAAGGGCAAGGCTTGATGGCGTGGCGTGCACTCACTCTCAGGCGTTTTATGGGACATTCTGATGATTGAAATAAAATTGTATTTGATATGAATTTTAAGAACAATTGTAATTGGTATTTCATGGTTTGTGGAAAGTCTTTTGGTTAATCAAAAATGAAAAATTTCTTTTAAAAATTGGGTCGTTACACATTTATCTCATTAATTTATTTATTTTGGAAGGGTAACTCGACGATTTGGTGGCCCTAACTCGTCGAGTAGAGGTCAGGATATGCGCGAGGTTTAAGCTATCTACGAAACCCTAGAGCTTTATTTGAGAGTGTGAGCCATTTTGAGTGATCTTTGTGTAATTTTGAGGCTTATGGAAGAAGAACAAGATAGCGGGCTCAAGAGGGAAAGAGTAGATCTAGAAACTACACATCATTTGCTACATTTTCTGGTAATCAAGTTTCTATCTTGGCTATTAGTTCATTAGATCTCTTTATGTCCATCTTCATGAGGGTTTTTGGTCCAAGAATGATAGCTTTCGGAGAATGATCGACCCAAGTGTGTATTCTTCCAGATCTAGGACCTAGAGGGGTTGATATGACATAAAGGTGCAAACTTTATGCCATTGGATCCCCCATGCAAGCCATAGAGTGTCATATTGGCATTTTTAGCCCCAAAAGGCCATGCATGTGGAAAAAGGTGGGAACTTTACGTGTCCAAGTAGTGTTAGGGGTTTAGATATGAGGTTGTAAGCTTTAGTTGGGTGTATGGATGGCTTAAGGACCAAGTTCTAGGTCCCAAGGAATTAGGGTTTGAGCTGAACCCTTTAAGAAGAGGTATTAATGGGTAAAGTTAGAAACTTTACCCTTAAAAGGACATTTTCAGGGTTTATGTGAAGTATGAAGCTTCGATCTGAAGTGTAGGGCTTAATCCTTTAAGATAGCCCAAACACTCATGGGAACTCGGCGAGTCCAGAAAGGGACTCGACGAGTTGAGGCAGGTTGTCCCGATTCTATGCCAGGTAGAACTCGACGAGTCTGTGAAGGGACTCGACAAGTTGACTCGGTTGATCATGAGCCTGAGTAGTATAGGAACTCGTCGAGTTAGGAGGTAACTCGACGAGTTGAGTCGACTGGGATTTGACCTTGACTTTGACTTTGACCATGATGTTGACTTTGACTAGGGGTAAAATGGTCATTTTACCCTAAAAAGGATTATAAGATTTTGATTAAGTGTTATTGTGAAATTGATAGCCAGGGAGTCGTTGGAGCAACCGTCAGAGATTCCTCACAAGAGATTTCACAGCTAGCATACGAAGTAAGTTTTCCTCCAGTAGGAACGAGTCTAAGGCACCAAGGCCGACCCGTTTAGTTAGTAGTAGTTTCGAACTACGGTCTGATGTCGGGCGGGGCCCGATGCCGGTTTATATGCTTTTTCGGATTTCGATCCGATGCCGGGGCGGTCCCGAAGAATGCTTGTATGCTTGATGTCTTTGTGATTCTTGCATGTATTTGTAATTGGATGTTTCCGGACTTCGGTCCGATGTCGGGGCGGTCCCGAGGAATGTTAGTATGTTTCCGGATTACGGTCCGATGCCGGGCGGGGACTGAGGAATGTTTAAATGTTAATGATATATGCATAGGTTTATGTGTATTATTTGATTATGTTCACATGTATTCCGAGATGTGCTCGATGCCGAATAGGGTTCGATGCCGGGAAAGCTGATGCCGGGTGATGACCTGATGTGGCCGGGGTGGGGCCCAAGATATGTTTATGTGATATGTGTATGGTATGTGGTAGTTGGGGAGACTCACTAAGCTTTGTGCTTATCAGTTTTGGTTTCATGTACTTCCACTAGCAAGGGGAAGGGCTCGGGATGACTGCATGGCACACACCACAATTTTTATCCTGGGAGGGTTTACTCTGATTTTGACATATGACTTTGATACTTTTGACAGATATTATGTTATTTTTGAGATACATGGTTTATGACTTTTATGTGATGGATGATATTGATGGTTTTTACTAATAAATTAAAATGAAATTTTTGGACTATATTTTTGGGATGTTTCATGTAGACATGATTTTTTTTTGAGGATTTTGAACACCACGGCCCCACGGTGGGCGCCAAATTGTTTTGGTAAAAAATTACACAAGTGATAATCAACCAAATTGAATGAGAGGCTGTGATGTTCAGATTGTGTAATAACAAATGATAAAAGAAAGTAACACAATGGTTTACAAGGAAAGCCCTTGATCCTTGCTAGGATTTCCAACATAAAACCGTGGGAGGTGATAACGATCACCTGCTTTGATGATTTTATTAATATAAAATGAAGATTACAGTGAGTTCTTAGTAAGAATGAGTAGAGAATTTCGTAGAGTAAGCTTAGACTAAAGAACAGTGTGTTGTGTGCAGATTACAAATGTTAATTTATAGTCTAAACTAGCCAACAAGATAATCAGGTTCCATCTTCCTTTATCCTTAACTTTGAAGTTTTAAGTAAAATCAAGGATTCCAAACTTTCCAGGATCCTAAATCAATCACTGATTTATAAACTTTCAACTTTAAATTGATTACGAGTTAATCATCAAACTTCTAAAGAAACTTATAAATTATTTCAAAAGTCAGTTGTTGTTTCAATCCTTATCAAACCATTTCGTCTTAAAAGTTATATACTGTTTTTAGGATCCTAACTATGCAAAGACCTTAGTATTGCATTATATAGGAAACGTAGAAAGACAAAAGAAAGATCAACCATTATATTCAAAACAAAAAGGCCTACAACCTTACAAGAGTCATGCATGGACATCAAAAGATTATGCTACCCTAATCACCTAAAAGGCCTAGACCTTAGCCTGGTCATCATCGGCCTTCTTCTCTTCCCCCCCACCGGTCAACCACAATACATGATCCTGGCTGGTGGTAGCAGTCTTGCTAGTTAATTTAGCCAGTGCCTCGCGCCAACCAACCATATCCCAGGATCCTGCATTTTTAAGATCCTCAGCAAGACGGATCTTGGCCTCCCAAACGGCCACCACAGCACTGACCTTCGCGTCGGAGATCACCTCCTCCAACTCGTGTATGTGCTCATCCTCTCTCCCAACCTTCTCCTTGCTAAGCAGCTCCACCCTCCTCAGAAGATCCTCATTGGTCATCTTCCACACCTTCTCCTGTCCCTGAAGGGCATGTTCAACCCTCTCTGCCCGAATCCTTAGATCAGCGGAAACATGTTCAGAGACATGTGACAAGGATATTATAAGTCAGCAAAAAACAAAATGAAAAATTGTCACACCCAAACCGAAACGACGGAAACATTCGGGGGCGGAGGACGTCATGTACAGTATCATAACAATGCACAATAGTAAAACAAGCAACAACATCATCCATTGCATTAATAATATAGTTAATACAAGTGTGTTCTGTGTAAAGTTTGTAAGACACCAAAAATATGTAATCAACAAAATAAAGTCGAGTCTTGAGCATGCTCCGTCTTCTCAAAAACCTGGTCATCTGTACCTGTCTACTGGTGACCTGAGAATACAAGTTATTTTGAAAGAGTAGATCAACATTTAAGTTGGTGAGTTCATAAGTATTTTTATGTCAATTGATTTCATCAGTTTTATGAAGATGTTTGTATATGTAAGTAAAAAGGTTTGTATCTTTCCAGAAAATTCTATATTTTCTACTTAAATGAAAAGTAGTCTTCTACCAAGACTCAACTGTTTTGTATGCTTGTTCTTTTTTAAAAAGTATGTTTTTCTAATGTTTATGACTATCTTTACTAGAAAAATAGATTGCGTTCCTCAATATGAGGATATCATGTATGAATGAATGGAAAATGAAGATGTACAGTAGTGTGGTGTGAAAATCCTCTACTGAAGCACTAACTACCTTAAAACCAAATTGTTAATTAAGGTTAAAATGTGATTAAGTTATAACCACACTTGATTGACTAGTATAAAACACGATGTTTTAAAGACGTCGAAAATGGTATGATATTTGTCACCTGTACACCTGCAGGTCCCACTGTAGCTAGCAGCAAGGTGTAGGATGGTCAATCCCGTATAGATCTATACACAAACTCACGCTCTCCCTCTAGGAGACTCTGGTTACAAAACGTGACACAACAAGTATATTTAGCTGTAGTTCTAAGTCCGTTAAAGCATACTTATACGTAAATACATAGACAAATATGATTTTGATATAAAAGAAATCTAACATAGTTTAAAAAGAGTTTTAACAAGTTTATGAGTATAAGAAATCCTTTTGTTTACTGTTTTCACACGTAAATGGTTAACACATTTATATTGTGTTTTACTTGTATTCCCCCCTAAAAGCATTTAAAAGCATTTAAAAGTGTATTTGTAGGGGTATGAACTCACTTGAAGTGAGTGATTCGAATGAAATATCGATATAGGATGTTTGGTATGCCAAGTGAAGTCCCAAGCACAAATGGATCCTATTTAGCATATATTAACACACACACACACACACATATATATATATATATACATATATATATATATATATACATATATATATATATATATATATATATATATATATATATATATATATATATATATATGAAATTATGGCCTATAACAACTAATATGTAAAGGAAACAACATTAGGAACTAGGAAACACTTACAATGAAGTGTTAGAACCGAAATTTGGGAGGCTGCAAGATGATCACGGCCCAAGAAGATGGGTTCTCGACCCTTTGAAGGGATCGCGGCCTAAGAACACTTGAAGTGTTCATGGCCCAATGATGAATCTTTGAAGGGTTCACAGCCAGGATGAAGGGTTCACGACCAGAACTCCTTGAAGATATTGAGGATCTTGATGAAATGTGAAGGATCAGTAGATGAAAGTAAATGGTTTCCAAGGAATCATAAGAAAAGGGTGTGATACTTATGTTTTTGAGATGAAAGGAGACCCTTTTGAGGATGATACTTGAGAGAGAAAGGAGAGTTCACGGCCAAGGATGGGTTCACGGCCGTGAACCTAGTTTGCGGCCGTGAACCTATTTTGAAGGTGTTTCCGGCTCGAATGCAATCCACTTATCTCTTGTTAACACTTCTTAACACACAATCCCTTAAGTGTACTAGGCCTAGAATTCATAAAATGACCCTTAACTCAGTAAAAGATAACAGAAACAAGTCTGAATTTTGGATTGATTTGATTGACTTACAAGATAGAAAATTTCGGGTTGCTACATCATCCCCCTGTTGAAGGGAATTTCGTCCCGAAATTAGAGTTTAAGAAAATACACATAGACTAAGGGAAAAGATGAGGATACTTAAGTTTCATTTGATCCTCCCGCTCCTAAGTGAATTCAGGTCCCCGCTTTGCATTCCAGTGAACCTTCACTATCGGGATACAACTTTGTTTCGTTTGCTTGACCTCCCTGTCCATGATTTCTATTGGTTCTTCCACGAAGTTGAGGCTCTCATTTATCTCGATTTCATCGAGTGGAATAACAAGAGTCTCATCGGATAGACACTTTTTCAGGTTTGATATGTGGAAGGTAGGGTGTACGTTACTAAGTTCTTGAGATAGTTTGAGTTTGTAAGCTACAGGGCCGATCCTAGCGAGAATCTCAAAAGGCCCTATGTACCTTGTATTCAGCTTCCCGCGCTTTTCGAAGCGTATCAAGCCCTTCCAGGGTGAGACCTTCAATAGAACAAGGTCACCAACCTGGAATTCCAAAGGTTTCCGTCTCTTGTCAGCGTAGCTTTTCTGTCGGTCTCTAGAGGCTGTCAATCGTTCACGAATCTGAACAATCTTCTCTGTCGTTTCCCGAATGATTTCCAAACCCATGAGAGTGCTGTCAGGAACTCGTGCTTTAGCTAGTTGCATGTCACCCACCTCAGCCCAGCACAGAGGGGATCTGCACTTCCGGATATAGAGGGCTTCAAATGGAGAAGCCTTTATTCTTGTGTGATAACTGTTATTGTACGAGAACTCGACAAGGGGTAAATGAGTATCCCATGCCCTTCCAAAGTCAATCACACAGGCTCGCAACATATCTTCAAGAGTTTGAATAGTCCTCTCACTTTGTCCATCAGTTTGTGGGTGGTAGGCTGTACTCATGTCCAGCCTAGTTCCCAGGGACATTTGTAGCGACTGCCAGAATCTTGAAGTGAATCTACTGTCTCTATCAGATATAATAGATATGGGAACACCATGCAGTCGTACAATCTCCCTGATGTAAGTTCTTGTCAGTTTCTCCATCTTGTCGGTTTCTTTGATTGGCAGGAAGTGTGCAGACTTAGTTAACCTGTCTACGATCACCCAAATGGTATCGAGACCACCCATTTTCTTGGGCAATTTGGTTATGAAGTCCATGGTGATCCGATCCCACTTCCACTCAGGTATTTCCGGTTGTTGTAGTAAACCTGAGGGTTTCTGGTATTCGACCTTAACCTTGGCGCAAGTAAGACACTTACTCACAAAGGTAGCAATCTCTGCTTTCATGTTAGGCCACCAGTATAAATTTTTGAGATCCAGATGCATCTTATATGAACCTGGATGAACGGAATATCGAGTATTGTGTGCTGCATTCATGACCACGTCTCTGAAACCACCGAGCTTCAGTGTCCAGATCCGATCCATGAGGTACAAGGCTCCGTCACCCTTGACTTCTAAGTTCTTATCCATCCCTATAAGGGATTAACCCGCCACATTTTCATGCTTCAAGGCTTCTAACTGAGCCTCCTTAATGTGTGTGGACAGATATGAATGGATTGTCATAGTCAATGCTTTGACACTACGACCTGATTATTCTTTCCGACTTAGGGCGTCCGCTACTACATTGGATTTACCGGGATGATAATGAATTTCGCATTCGTAGTCATTGAGTAGCTCGACCCACCGTCGTTGTCTCATGTTGAGCTCCTTCTGGTCGAATATATGTTGAAGGCTTTTATGATCTGTAAAGATAGTGCTTTTCATACCATACAAGTAGTGTCTCCAGATCTTCAGAGCAAATACCACTGCTCCTAACTCCAGATCATGTGTAGTGTAGTTGACTTCGTGCGTCTTAAGCTGTCTTGAGGCATATGCAATGACCTTTCCTCGTTGCATAAGAACACAACCAAGCCCTTGGTTGGATGCATCGTAGTAAACCACGAAGTCTTCTATCCCTTCTGGGAGAGATAATATCGGTGCGTTGCATAAGGCTCGCTTCAGTGTTTGGAACGCCTTCTCCTGTTTCTCTTCCCAGTCAAAGGTCACACCTTTCTGGGTCAATGTAGTAAGTGGTTTCACGATCCTAGAGAAGTTCTGAATAAACCTGCGATAGTAGCCAGCGAGACCAAGAAATTGACGAATTTCTGTAGGCGTCTTTGGTGCTGACCAGTTCTCAATGGCCTTTATTTTGGAAGGTTCCACGTGAATTCTCTCTTCGCTAACCACGTGACCCAAGAATTTGACTCTTCGAATCAAAATTCACACTTAGAGAACTTCGCATAGAGTTTCTCCGATCATAGCGTTTCTAATATCTGACGTAGGTGTTGACTATGCTCCTCCTTACTTCAAGAGTAGATAAGTATGTCATCGATGAATACAATAATGAACTGATCTAAGTAAGGACGGCACACCCGATTCATTAAGTCCATGAACACTGCGGGCGCATTGGTTAATTCGAATGGCATCACTACAAACTCGTAGTGTCCATAACCAGTTCGGAAGGCTGTTTTGGGAACATCTTCCTCTAAAACTCGTAACTGGTGATACCCGGATCTCAGATCAATCTTCGAAAAGTAATTTTCCCCTTGCAGTTGGTCGAATAATTCGTCTATACGCGGTAGAGGGTATCAGTTCTTGACAGTAAGTTTGTTTAGTTCTCGGTAGTCGATACACATACGGAACGATCCGTCTTTCTTCTTTACGAACAAGGCCGGTGCTCCCCAGGGTGAGAAGCTTGGTCTAATAAATCCTTTGTTGAGCAGTTCGTTCAGTTGACCGGATAGCTCCTGCATCTCAACTGGTGCTAGTCGATAAGGCGATTTGGATACTGGGGTAGCTCCTGGGACTAAGTCGATTCTAAACTCGACTTGACGTTGTGGTGGTAATCCTGGTAGTTCTTCGGGAAAGACGTCAGGAAAGTCGTGTACTTCTGGGATGTTCTTTATGTCTTTCGCCTCTTGGCTCATATCAACTACATGAGCAGGGAATGCATGAAATTCCTTCCGTAAGTACTTCTGGGCTTGTATACTTGAGATGATTCGAAGGTTCGTGCCTGGTTTGTCTCCATAGATAACTAGGGTTTCGTTAGACGGTAGATTAAGACGAACGACCTTCTCAAAACACATGATGTCAGCACGATGAAGACTCAACCAATCCATGCCGATAATGACGTCGAGACTTTTAATTGAGACATGCATGAGGTCTATTGGAAATGAATGAGTATCTAGAGATAGGGTACATCCTACGTATATATAGCTAGTGCTCTCAGTCTTTTCGTTAGCCATTTCTACGGTGAACGGTTCTTTTATTGCTTGTGGTTGTTGTTTAAGTAAGTGTGAAAATTTTTGGTTCACGAAACTCCTCTCCGCTCCACTATCAAATATAATGCATGCATAAGAGTTATTGAGGAGAAACGTACCAGTAACCACTGTAGGGTCTGCTACCGCTTCCTCATGGCCTATCGCCAAAACCCTTCCCACTCCACCAGCGTTCCCTGCCTTCGGGCAATTCCTTTTGTAGTGACCAACTTCACCACACCCGTAGGATGCCTGGCCCACTCCAATGCCAGGGACTTGGGTGACTGGCCTAGCCGGAGCTTTGCAGAAACGGGCGGTGTGCCCCTTCCTGTTGCAGTTTGCACACTGCATTTCCCGAAAGGGTCCGTTATGGTGGAAGTTGCACTTGTTGCACTTTGGCAAACTCCCAACATATTGTTTCACCGGCGCAGTGGCAGCAGGTGCTGTCGCAGCATGAACAGCCACGATTTGCTACTTCTTTGCAGAGTTCTGCGCTGCATTGCTCTTCTTCTTGTCCCAAAACTTCCGCTTGTTGTCGGCTGTTTTGGTTGGTTCTGGGACAGTGAGGGTTGTTGTTGGTGTGCGGACTCCATCATCGATGAGCCGCTGTGCCAATCGCTTGGCACTGTCGAAGGTAGTGGGGTTTGAAGATAACACATTCTCCTGAAATGGAGGCACCAGCCCCCAATTGTACATCTCGATCTTCTTTCCCTCAGTGGGGACCATTCCTGGACATAGAGCCACCAGATCACTGAACCTGGCAGTGTAGGCTACTATGTCGGAGCCTTTCACGGTTAGGTTCCAGAGTTCCTGTTCAAGTTTCTGAACTTCGCCCCTCGGGCAATACTCCTCTATCATGAGGTCCTTTAGTGCTTCCCAACCAATCGCATTAGCCATTATTAGATTAAGTGACTTGACATGGCTATTCCACCATGTGAGGGCTCTGTCCGAGAAGGTACAGGCAACAAATTTTACATTGCTTCCTTCCGTACAGGAGCAAATCTCAAAGATCGACTCAGTTTTCTCGAACCATTGCGATAGAGCAATGATTCCTCTGGTGCCGTTAAAGGCTCTGGGTTTATAGTTGGTGAAGGCTTTATACGAACACTCCCTAGAGCGCCCGTGAGAATGACCTTGGGTAGAATTAACAGCTGTTCCACCCCCGCTAGTACTGCTAGCGTTGAATTGAGTTAGGGCTGCCGTAAAGAACTGCAGGATCGTATTGTGGAGGAGGTGGTGGTGGTTGAGTTGGAGTTATCGGAGGATTCCGTCTTGTTGATCTACGGGGAGGCATCTTTCAACTGTAAGTTTACAAAGATGAAGATAATAGTAAGCATTCAATAGTGAGAATAACGAGAGTGATCCATGAACTAAATCACCATAGTTCAACAATGAGATGAGAAAGTGATTGTAATAGAGATCTAACAATAGAATGATGAAAGCATTTGGACAAAGATCCCCAACTTCGGATCGGCAGACATTTAGTTCCACCTGTTGGGCGTCAGTGCGAGTCCTTTCTAAGTTCCGGTCATCGGTTAGATGACGGAGACGAACTGTGTTGACTCCGGAGTTAGCACGGATCTCCATGACTTGGTCGAAGTTTGCTCTTCCTTGCTCAACATTGCGAGCAACACGACACACCAAGACAGGAAGGACGCTGTCTGCTGAGCCTCCCTCATTCAGATTGTAGAAGCTTCGGTCGCCATTGTAGGGAGGTGGTTGTCCCTGTTCGTGGCTCCACCTTCCCAAGTTCACCTCCCACAGAGGCGTAGGGCCTTGAAAAGCCGGACGATGGTTAGGATTTTGAGCAACTTGGGGTGGATCATAGACCTCGGGTTCTGAGTCCGAGTCTTCCTGGACTTCCTCTTAGTTCTCTTCATCATAACTTTCCTCGGAGTCTTCTACTGTTGGGACCACCGGGTTCTCTTCTTCAGGCTCCGCTTCAAGCCATGCACCATTCCCTTGATCAGGAAAGTACTGGTCGCCAGGTAGATGGAATCCGGCCATGTATCTAAGCGAGAAAATAGGTGTAAGAAACATATAATAAACGTACTACTAAAGATAATTATAGGATGATCCTTACCAGTTACTTCAATATTTGCGTAGTGCATACTAGTCACATATAACCAAGATAGGATAGACCTTCGAATAAGTGATCCAACTTTAAGTCCAAAACCAAACAAGGAACATGAAGTAAAGCAAAGATCACAGATTCTAAGTCTATAACATCTTAGTCACGTATAACCTTAGCTTATCCACTCAGCAACTATTGACCTACTAGTAAAGACCTTTTAGTTTTCACAAAAGTAATTTTAGTACCACAAAATACTCCTATAGTATTTTAAGTTTATGTTATGTTCAAGAGTTTTCATTATAGTAGAGTTGGTACGTTTTTAGACTTGTTGCAACACCACAACCATTCCTAGGCACATGATAATCACTTTTCGGATAGATATAGTTGATCAGGCTATATCATTCCCAGACCTGATTATATGTCCCCAAGCCTACTTGTGCTGTCCAACAACCGCCGTACTTTTGTTTTGTTCTAGTATGACCCTGATCCTAGTATGACCCTGATCCTAGTATGAATGCATGCATGTATACTTTAGTAAAATATTTTTTTTATTTAAAAGAGTAAATTACATGAATGGTCCCTATGGTTTAGTGTAATTTACGCATTTGGTCCCTAACTTCTTTTTTTAACTCAGAAGGTCCCTATTGTTTGTTTTTGTTACGCGCTTGGTCCCTATCTTACCTAAAAAGACTATTTTGGCCTTGATTTTTTAATTTATATTAAATAAACACACCCCCAAACCCACCCCTCACCTTACCTTACCTACCCCACCATTTTTTTCTATTTAAAGAATAGTCTTTTTAGGTAAGACGGGGACCAAGGGCGTAACAAAAACAAACAGTATGGACCAAGCGCGTAACAAAAACAAACAGTAGGGACCTTCCGAGTTAAAAAAATAAGTTAGGGACCAAGCGTGCAAATTACCCCAAACCATAGGGACTATTCGTGTAATTTACTTTATTTAAAAAGTATAAAATCTTGGTCAGAGTGTTTTAATCCTGATGTGTTTATAGTTGTATATCTTTTATGGGTTGATATACTCAGTTCACTATAAACAAAGATCTGATACCAATCTGTCACACCCCCAAACCGGAACGACGGAAACGTTCGGGGGCGGAGGACGTCATGTACAATATCATAACAATGCACAATAGTAAAACAAACAACAACATCATCCATTGCATTAATAATATAGTTAATACAAGTGTGTTCTGTGTGAAGTTTGTAAGACACCAAAAATATGTAATCAACAAAATAAAGACGAGTCTTGAGCATGATCCGTCTTCTCAAAAACCTGGTCATCTGTACGTATCTACAGGTGACCTAAGAATACAAGTTATTTTAAAAGAGTAGATCAGCATTTAAGCTGGTGAGTTCATAAGTATATTATGTGTCAATTGATTTCATTAGTTTTATGAAGATGTTTGTATATGTAAGTAAAAAGGTTTGTATCTTTCCAGAAAATCCTATATTTTCTACTTAAATGAAAAGTAGCCTTCTACCAAGACTCAACTATTTTGTATGCTTGTTCTTTTGTAAAAAGTATGTTTTTTCCAATGTTTATGACTATCTTTACTAGAAAAATAGTTTGCGTTCCTCAATATGAGGATATCATGTATGAATGAATGGAAAATGAAGATGTACAGTAGTGTGGTGTGAAAATCCTCTAGTGAAGCACTAACTACCTTAAAACCAAATTGTTAACTAAGGTTAAAATGTGATTAAGTTATAACCATGCTTGATTAACTAGTATAAAACACGACGTTCTAAAGACGTCGAAAATGGTATGGCATTTGTCACCTGTAGACCTGCAGGTCCCACTATAGCTAGCAGCAAAGTGTAGGATGGTCAATCCCATATAGATGTATACACAAACTCACGCTCTCCCTCCAGGAGACTCTGGTTACAAAACGTGACACAACAAGTGTATTGCTATGCCAAGAAATAGTGTTTCACATTCTAGTTGTTATGTTCTTGTTATAGTATATATGTTCTTTTCTGTTATTGTTATAGTATGTATGTTCCTTCCTGTTCTAGTTATAGTATGTATGAGCTGACTCATGTATGTTTCAATGATCTAGAGATAGTAAGTGGTAATTCTCTAAACTATACCTATTATAGTTTACTAGCAAGATTGATCGACTGTTTCTGATTTGTAGAAAAGACTCAATTACTCACCAAAAGCAACTAAGTTAAGTATAATCCTTAAAAATGGGTTTAATATTCATATATGTATTTAATGAGCATAACTATGATTTAGCCGACAGTCGAACTAGTGATCCTACTCTAAGCCCACAACCAAACAAGGAATAGGAGTCAAGGTATTTAGCAGTAGTTCTAAGTCCGTTAAGGCATACTTATACGTAAATAAATAGACCAATATGATTTTGATATAAAAGAAGTCTAAAATAGTTTAAAAAGAGTTTTAACAAGTTTATGAGTATAAGAAATCCCTTTGTTTACTCTTTTCACACGTAAATGGTTAACACATTTATATTGTGTTTTACTTGTATCCCCCCTCCCCTAAAATCATTTAAAAGCATTTAAAAGTGTATTTGTAAGGGTATGAACTCACCTAAAGTGAGTGATTCGAATGAAAGATCGATATAGGATGTTTGGTATGCCAAGTGTAGTCCCGAGCACAAATGGATCCTATTTAACATATATTAACATATATATATATATATATATATATATATATATATATATATATATATATATATATATATATATATATGTATGAAATTAGGGCCTATAAAAACTAATATGTAAAGGAAACAACCTTAGGAACTAGGAAACACTTACAATGAAGTGTTAGAACCGAAATTTGGGAGGATGAAAGATGATCACGGCCCAAGAAGATGGGTTCACGGCCCTTTGAATGGATCATGACCCAAGAACACTTGAAGTGTTCACGGCCCAATGATGAATCTTTGAAGGGTTCACGGCCAGGATGAAGGGTTCACAGCCAAAACTCCTTGAAGATCTTGAAGAACAATGAAGGATCAATAGATGAAAGTAAATGGTTTCCAAGGAATCATAAGAAAAGGGTGTGGTACATACGTTTTTGATCTGAAAGGAGACCCTTTTGAGGATGATACTTGAGAGAGAAAGGAGAGTTTACGGCTAGAAGGGAAGAAGTAAAGAGAAAATGAGCTAAACTCTTATGTATAGGGTGGAGTTCACGACCAAGGATGGGTTCACGACCGTGAACCTAGTTTGCGGCCGTGAACCTCTTTTGAAGGTGTTTCCGGCTCGAATGCAATCCACTTATCTCTTGTTAACACTTCTTAACACACAATCCCTTAAGTGTACTAGGCATAGAATTCATAAAATGACCCTTAACTCAGTAAAAAATAACAGAAACAAGTCTGAACTTTGGATTGATTTGATTGACTTACAAGCTAGAAAATTTCGAGTTGTCATAAAAATTAAGCAAGAGTGAAGTCAAAACTGATGGGTTTTGATCATAAGAACATCCTATGTGCTCATACAAACCCTAATGCTTGGATCTAGGTTTCTCTATTGTACATGCAAGTCATCCAAGACTATAAACCCTAGATCTAGTATATGATAATCAATATAACATATAAATTAGGGTTTAGATCATACCTTAATTGTTATGTAGCAATAACAATCTCAAATCCTTCTTGTATTGACTTTAGAAAGCTTAGAGTCACAAATGTCACTCCTCTAATGGTTCACAAACACCAAGAGCAAGAGGATGAAGAGGAGAAGAGAAGGAGGCTCTCAAAAACGTATGGAAACCCTAGAAGGAAGCTTGTCCACGTTTTTGAGGCATAAGGGCTCTATATATAGTGAGGCTATTAGGGTTATCTAACAAGGAAACCCTAATTTGGATGCTTAAGCCCTAAGCAACCCATGGACTCCTTTCCTTAAGGGCCTTGGAGGATTTCTAATGGGTTTCCCCATAGAATTCGCCACTCCTTAATATAAGGCAATCCATAGCCCAAATTGCAATTATCTTATAATTACAATTCTAGTCCCTTAAGTTTAATTAATCTCTTTTAGTCACAAAACTAATTACTAATTAATTCTTGACTAATATTAATTAAACAATATGATTCCTCCTTTAATATATTATTCTCATAATATATTAATAAATCATATTTAATCCTTTCTCTCCATAATTCATCCTATCAAGTTGCTTTGGTGAAGGCAACCCAAAAGGACCATGCACCATCGGGTCAAGTACATACCAAAATAGTTATGGACTTAGACACTAATCCAACAGTCTCCCACTTGGATAAGTCTAATAACTATTCTGCGTATGACTTCAGATCCTGATATGCAATCGTAGCTTTCCAAAGCCGCTGTCAACTCTGATCCTATCACATACGCGTGTCCTTTAGATAAGGGATCATATATTCCTCCATTCTAGATATTGTAAGACATGATTTATAATCATTCTTTCTGTACTATTTCTCGACTTCCGATTTATGACGACTGACTAATTAAACAAATCAAATTAGCCCTAGCCCGGCCGAGCATTTACGTTTGTCATCACTAAATCATCGAGGGGCCCAAAGATATCGCTTTTATCCTTCTTTGGATAAAAGGAACGGATAAACTTTGATTCAATGCTCGCTTGCACTTACTCACCGAATCACACACAGCAATATGTTTTATAACACCAAGTTACTGGTGCGTTTACATATTATCAATGTGCAACCGATTTGCAAGATAAAACTCACACATCTTGGTTTCAAGAATATAAGATGTTATCGTCTCACCAATCACTCGTGATACAATTCATGTAGTGATCCAAGTGAGCGAGGGTTTAATCCAATGCTCAAATCATATTCATAAGCACTCATGAACGTTGCAGCAAACATTTGCTTATGTCTAATACTCTTTAGACAATCCACACACCAATTCACGACAGTCTTTATTCATACCTACTTCCAACATATGAACGACTATGGCCCGTTCGAATAATTTGACTGTTCTTAACCAATTAAATCATTCAGGAAGTCAAAACATGCAAAGTGAAACACAAGAATAATACTAATCCCATATGGCCTCAAACCTTTGAGCATAAATAAAACACCTTTTATTTATCACCATATCGATTACTCACTATTTGTTGTTTCGGGTAATCAACTTCTTACTTGAATTATTACAACACTTGTCCCATGCTCTTAGTATGCACACAATGTTTACCTATGGTTCTTACTTTGTGAAATAGATCAAATGAACACATTTCCAATCATACTCATTTCACAACTCCCAATCCTTTTTCACAAGTGAAAGAATATCAAATCCTTGCCACTTATGGAATATGCTAGATTCTAACATTTTATGCAACGATCCTTTTGTAATGTCACTGCACTAAAGTCACAATGACTATTGCCAATGAAATTACAAAGTCCTCTATCGGTGATTGTTACAAGACAATTCCTTAGATGTGATGTCTCTCACTCAAAGTACATTCCTTTGAACATCCTTTTGCATAAAAGTTTCTAATCTAGACATAGATTTTCAATATTCAATTCCCAATATGGACATGTTTCCATATTTTCCATATGACAACTCATTCTTAATAGAATCTTATCCATTTATAATAATGTCGATATGTTCCATCCAATACTATACTTCCAACTACTCACAAGCGACCAATCCTCGGCGAACTTTGGATTGTCCTTTGATAGTTGTTTAATTATCTTAGTCAAAACCAATTCTTGTTCTTTTTCCCTCTAAATGCGCTAGACATTTGGAAAATTTTAGAATGGTCAAATATTATAGCATTTGCAATCGATCCTATACCCGAAGCGTATGGGACACGATGCATAACGTCTTACATAAAGATTTGATACTTTATCAATCTTCTGCCATAATATTTTATGTGCTACGTTCTCAAAATTCGAACTATGAAGAGGAATGCCGTAATCATAATCGAAAATTGTGAACACACTATGTTTCCACAACCTAAGCCTTTAGATTTGAAATGAAGCATAATATTCTCTCCCTTAATTATAGCAAAACAACTTTTCAACTCTTGCAACTTTGCAAAGTATAACTATTGTTTTCTATAATTAATATTGCTAACTTGCAATACTTTCCATAATAATCATACAATCATAACATTTATGCTCCCACTATCATGATGATTATTATAAACATAACACTTATGCTCCCACTAGCTTTGACATGTATTCAGAAACCAACTTAACTTGCAGAAAAACAATACTTGTTGAATTTCTTAAGTTCATGTTTCTAATACCTAATGCTTTGATAATCCTTTATCTAAGCTTATACACCTTTTCTTTAGATAG
This sequence comes from Lactuca virosa, assembly GCF_052849685.1. Classification (NCBI taxonomy): domain Eukaryota; kingdom Viridiplantae; phylum Streptophyta; class Magnoliopsida; order Asterales; family Asteraceae; genus Lactuca; species Lactuca virosa. The sequence continues at coordinate 22,689,581 of NC_136431.1, read as the reverse complement.
TTCATATGTGTGTCTTGCCAAATCTCACAATTCGAATCATGGAAAGGGATACCGTAACCATAATCGAATTCGAGAATTCAATTTCACTATCTTCTTAAAATCTTTCTTAGTGAAAGCATTTCCTCACAGTCATTTTCACTTAGATTTTAATGGTGTATGTGTTCCTATCCATGTGAATTTGTCAAAACCAAAGTTTACGACAAATTCAAACTCATATGGACCGAACTTTCTTAATCTTGACTTCTTGCCTTATGGTAACACAGCTGCCCACCATGTCTTCCAAGTAGTTAAGCAGCTCACCCTTTCCTATCAATGTACTTTCATTGATCAAGGTCCTTGCCTTTTATGCATTCAAACGAGAACTCATAGGACTCACATGCATAATTAACTCAATTGGAATGGCACAGAAACAAAAGAGTGTCAACATGATAGGTTGTAAACCTCAACTCGTGTGCTAGTGATGATCGATAAGGTTTATTTTGATTTGTTCTTGAAACCTTTCAAGACCATTGAGACTCCCACTGACTCCTTGACGTATAAGATTCTCTTGTCAATAAACATTTCTTGACAAACAAATATTCAAGAGTTAGTGTAGTTTTTATCAAAACAAAACACTTCATAAAATTGGTCCTAGTTGGTCTTTTGTCTTGTCCAAGACATCACAACTTTCCACATTTGATGAATGTTATAAACCTTCTTAAGACTTGTCACTCATTGTCACAATCTTAACTCTAAGACTTGTTTGGAACGAAGTATGATTGACTTTTTGATTTAACCATTTCTTCAATTCTTGATTCCTCTTCTTAGACATGCAATTGTACTAAGACTCACTTAGAGGATCAATTGAGATATGGTTCTTAATCATTAAGACTTATAAAACATAAAAGGTACTCTCCCTTCTTCTTAGAATGGAGAAACTTTTATCTTTCTGCCTACTTGATTCTTCTTATTCGTTCTGCTATTGATTTAAACATTTTTAACCAATTCAGAATTACACTTAATCTTATAAGTATAATCATATTTACTAAACCTTTAGTAAATCATGACGAACATATTTGCTACTCTTATGGTGGACTTTGATCAACACACAACTTTGTGTACTCGATCTCCTAGTCCTTCACTTGACACTTTGTCAATGAATTAGTCTAATTTTGAAATATGAAATTTCTCATTCATCATGCAACCAAGTTGCGTGATTCCAAATTTCTGTCCAACTGAAACTTGGGCGATGAGAAACTCTCCCTTTTTTGGTAAATTTTCGACATTTCCATAATTAAGAATCAAATCCATTATTGCTAATCAATTTTTCATACACGCCATTGCAAGGATAAATAAATAATATAAAGTCAAAATTTATTTTATTGCGGAAAAATTTTGTCCTTACAATGCAATTCATTGAAAAACTATGCTAATACATATTTCTTAGCAATCTAATTCTAACTCTAAGTAGTAGCTCAAGAATCTAATCTTCAAGTAATGCGATCAAAATCCATTTCTTCACGGTTAGATTCTGCTTACTTCTTCCCTTAAGCTTCCTCTCTTTTCTTCGATCCTACAAAACATCAATTGTAATCTTATCACATTATGTATTAAGAATCTAGAATAGGAGTTTAAAAGAGTTAGTCAATGGATTTTACCTAAAGCAGAGCCATACGTTTTGACTCTCCCATCTCTTAGATATCTTAGGTAAATAGGGCAACTTCGTCTCCAATGCCCCTTCTCTTGGCAATAAAAGCAAATCGACTCTTTCGGAACAGGACATGGAACTACTTCAGACATTGCCTTTCTCTTATGATCAAACTTTTCGATCATAGCATGTCTTTCGTTGCCATTGTCTATATCCATAGAGGTCTTGAAGGCAGATTCACCAATCAACTTTGCTTTTCCATTGCGCCAAACCATTGCTGATTCAGCAGCAATAAGCATATAGGTGAGATCTATAATGGTCACGTAGTAGTTCATCATATAGTACTCTCTTACGAACTCACTATATGAGTTAGGAGGTGACTGAAGAACCCAATCAACAGCCATCTCCTCACAAACAACGGATCCCAACATTCTTAACCTATCAATGTGTGACTTCATCCCTAGGACGTGTGCACACACCGACTTTCCTTCTATATGTTTGCTTGCCAAAAGGGCTTGAGTGAGCTTGAACTTTTCAAGCCTTCGAACTTGTGGGTTAGGGAGAATAATTGGAGGAGGTGGAGGAAGTGAAGCATGATTTCTTGTTCCTCGATCGAATCGTGGAATATCATCTTCATGTGGAAAGCTTGTTCCACGGGATTTGGGAAGACCATAGTTGTCGAACTTTGACATCTACAAAACGGGAGAAAACAAATTCAAGTTAGTTGATTGATTGAGTCCTTAGTAAATCACCCAAATGAGATACTAAGGCTAGGACCCAACACAATACGCTACAACCTAGAAAAGGGATGCCGTAATCTAGTTGCATAATATTTGAAGGTAAGTGAATGACGATTCACTAATTTCCACCACGAAAAACGAAAAAAAAAAAATTTAAGTTTTTAAATCTATGAAAACTCCTAGATCCTTTGAGATTCATTGAACATTTCAATGGCATGTTTAAATCTCGATATGCCCCTCTAGTTTGTGACTGGGATGCCGAGGATCACAAAGCGGGTGTGAATAACCATGCAAACTTACATGGTGCCCTCACATGTTACAGTCACCTATTCGATGTGCCGGTAAACCACACACGCTCCACCGAACTATGACAAACATTGAGTCACCCTTTTCTACCTTTGCTTAGAACCATTTAGTGTGCCGGTAAACCACACACGCTCCACTAACGTCTTCGCAAGGGCACAAAGTGTAATTTCATGGAATTGCATCAATTCACTTTTGCCTAAGTAACTAAGATTGGGAATTTGTAAAACATTTAGTTACTTTTGTACTTCATTATACTTATAATGGAAGGTTTTGTCCTATCCTACCTGTTCAGCTAACGACCCTCCACTAGTCAAGAGTGCGGTGGGTAAGAGTGGATACCCATTCAATCGCCATTTTATAGGCAATTTCCTTAAACACTCCTTATAGACCAGCTTCGTGAATGAGGCCTACTAACGGTAAGACTGACTTTTACTCATACATATATATAATGTTAGACTTTTAATGTTATATATAGTATAGGGTGTATTTTACACTTTTAAAATACTAGGTGGTCAAATTTAACGATTATACTTTTAATTCAATTAAATTGTAAACCAAAACTTTTATGGATTTATTAAACCTCTTTTAATTATACACCTTAATTAATTTATAAAACCATAAGGGTGTGATTTGAACTTTTCAAAAACAATACTAGGGTTTTAGAATTTAACATTCCTAAATTAAACTTTTAATCAACTTTTAAATTCCAAAACTTGAAGGCAAGTTTTGAAACATTTCAAAAACTTAGGGTTTAGAATTTAAATATACATCAAAATTAAACTTTTAATCAAAATTTAAATTCCAAAACTTGAGGACAAGTTTTGAAACCTTTTCAAAACATTAGGGTTTCAACTATTTAAATTTCAAAACTAAACTTTTGAGTTTAAATTTAAAACTATAAAACCTAAAGGGATTAATTTGAAACTATTCCAAACTTTGTCAAGAATATTCTAGATCACATAATTCAAATAAGGCAATTAACTATAATTGGTGGTTATCTAATTAGATCTAGTTCAAATTCTTGCAAGATAATGATCAAATAATTTCCATAACTTAACATATATCAAATAAGGTAACAATTATCTAATTAGATGACCAAAATCTTTTATTTTGACAAGGATAATCATAAGGGATTAACAAAATTCGAATTTTATTAAGTTTAAACAATTATGGCAATTATCCTAAGTCAAAATAGATAAAAAATCCCGAAAATCCGCCTGTCTGACAGCTAAACTCGTCGAGTCCCCTTATGGACTCGCCGAGTAGGGGCCTACTCGCCGAGTCCACAATGGGACTCGCCGAGTACATCAGGCAGGAGGCAAAAAAACGATTTTTTCAAGCATGAACAAATTAACAAGGCATCAATACAATAGAAACCAATCTAGTCTCTGATACCACTGATGGGTTTTGATCATAAGAACATCCTATGTGCTCATACAAACCCTAATGCTTGGATCTAGGTTTCTCTATTGTACATGCAAGTCATCCAAGACTATAAACCCTAGATCTAGTATATGATAATCAATATAACATATAAATTAGGGTTTAGATCATACCTTAATTGTTATGTAGCAATAACAATCTCAAATCCTTCTTGTATTGACTTTAGAAAGCTTAGAGTCACAAATGTTACTCCTCTAATGGTTCACAAACACCAAGAGCAAGAGGATGAAGAGGAGAAGAGAAGGAGGCTCTCAAAAACGTATGGAAACCCTAGAAGGAAGCTTGTCCACGTTTTTGAGGCATAAGGGCTCTATATATAGTGAGGCTATTAGGGTTATCTAACAAGGAAACCCTAATTTGGATGCTTAAGCCCTAAGCAACCCATGGACTCCTTTCCTTAAGGGCCTTGGACGATTTCTAATGGGTTTCCCCATAGAATTCGTCCACTCCTTAATATAAGGCAATCCATAGCCCAAATTGCAATTATCTTATAATTACAATTCCAGTCCCTTAAGTTTAATTAATCTCTTTTAGTCACAAAACTAATTACTAATTAATTCTTGACTAATATTAATTAAACAATATGATTTCTCCTTTAATATATTATTCTCATAATATATTAATAAATCATATTTAATCCTTTCTCTCCATAATTCATCCTATCAAGTTGCTTTGGTGAAGGCAACCCAAAAGGACCATGCACCATCGGGTCAAGTACATACCAAAATAGTTATGGACTTAGACACTAATCCAACAAAAACTTATAGCCTGAGAGAAAGAGACCAACTTCCGGAGCACCTCCTCAGCTCCAAGGCTCTCCAAAGATAAACCTATGGATTCAACAGTATTCCTTTTCCGGGATCCCCGAGTCTTCACTGTCAAATCCACGGTTGACCTTTTAGGAGGAAGAGAGGACAAACTCTTCTCCTTCTTCACCACCAGTTGATCCCCTGGAATGGCCGTATCAAGATCAGCAAGAGTGAAGCGAGCACTGGAGCAAGGGAATTTGGATCCTATACACATCAAAAGATTATTAAGGATCCTCACCAAAAACAGGAAAAAAATAAGGATCCCTACCCATCGACATATGGTCGGTAGTGGAGGAGATTTCCTGTAGGATGGCTTGATCGAATCGGAAGGATCTCTTGGCTTCAGACAAGGCCAAGAACTTCTCAATCTTCTCTTCATAATCCTCAGCGATGGGAGCAAGTTCCTCAAATTTGAAGGCTGCAAAGAAACAAACAAAATAAGAATAAGATCCTAGGGTTGCAAGCAAAAACATTGAAGTCCTACCCTTCTTAACCCAATCTGTGGGTAAGAAATCCCCGTTGGGAACAGAGTCACGTCTCACAAAGAGGTATCTCCCTTTCCAAGCTCCATCATTGTGCTTGGTTTTCAAGACTAGAGAAGAGCCGAGGGTTTTGACCTTGAGGAGGAAACGAGAATTCCCAAAGGTTGTGAGATCGTATATGCAGGATAACTCAAAAAGGCCTATGTCAAGACCTTTTGATTGATTTATCTGGTCGAACCAATATATGATCCTCCAGACAATTGGCATGGCCTGGATATATGAAATCCCAGTCGCCCTAAAAAATTCGGAGACGATCCTGGGGAAAGGGTATCTCAATCCTAAGGAGAAAGGGTACTCAGTAAAGCACACACAAGTGGGAAAGACGAAGTCAAGCTGAATAAGAGGATCGAAGGGCCTAAAAACAGCTTCGGGAGGAAAGGCCCCATTGAATCTTAGAGACTCAATGTCATCATCGCCAAAAGAACATGTCTCCTCATAAGAGAGGATCCCTTGGTCGATAAAATCATCGTCGGGAAGGGCCAATATGTTTTTACGAGAGACAACCATTTTTTGACCCATGGTAGAAAGAATAAAAGCCTGGAAGAAAAAATTACCTTCTAATCACAAGATAGCACGAGAAAAGAAAAGAAGAACGGATAGGAGATTATGGAACTGATCACTCATATTTATACTGGAACGATAAATATGATTTGACTATTAACAGCTAGTAAACTATCTGTTGGATTTCAAATTACCTAGCCGTTAAGGGTTAAAACTGAAGATTACTATTCTCTCTCCTTTTATCTATCTACTTTAAGTTATTCCTTTAATATTTACGAAACTAACTCCTATATTTTCAGGAATAACTTGGGGGCAATTGTTAGGGCCAGGATCCTTACAATATTTAGGATCCTCAGCTACCTCAGGATCCCGACTAATTACCGTTATTATTTTTATTAATATTTATAACAGTCATATTTTGTCTATAACTAACACGTGTGCAAAAGTAGTCAAGGGAAGACCAATTCTCAACGAAGAATCATCTCAAGTATGCTAAAGACTCGGAATACTTGGTCAAAAAACGTTTATGAAGCTGGTTATAGAGGATCCCGCATATATCAGACATCTTGTTGGCTAGTTTAGACTATAAATTGACACTTGTATTCTGCACACAACACACTGTTCTTTAGTCTAAGCTTACTCTACGAAATTCTTTACTCATTCTTACTAAGAATTAACTATAATCATCATTTTATATCAATAAAATCATCAAGGCAGGTGATCATTATAACCTCCCAAGGTTTTATGCTGGAGATCCTAACAATGATCAAGGGCTTTCCTTGTAAACCATTGTGTCACTTTCTTTTACCATTTGCTATTACACAATATGAACATCACAACTTCTCATTCAATTGGTTGATTAGTACTTGTGTAATTTTTGACCAAAACACAACATATATCACATGTCGAGTTCCCGTGATATCGAATAACGAGAGAATTGAGGTCATATAATGAGTATCTTGTGACGATTGTATTGGTAGATGGAGTAGCTGTAAGTCCATTTTTGAGAATTATTAACTAAAATTATGGCTTGAGTATCCGAAAAAACTATTATCATTATAATGAGGTTTCTACATCATAGAGTTGTTGCCTATTATTATGTGAACCTTATGTGTTAGTGACATTGAGAGATTAATATAACTAAAAAGGTGATTCAGTCATTTCCGTGAATATGTGAGTAAATTTTAATATCTTTAAAGTTAACATTAGTGAGAATACGTTGTAGATATCTGGAGTTGTTTGAATAACGAGATTAAATTGTAATGAGTGCAATTATATTTGTAGAGTTAAAGGTAAAAATGTATATAGTGACGCGAATCGAGTTGGCATGTGACACATTTAAAGTATAATGCTATAAAATAATAAATTAGAGTGTAGCACATATGTATAGCATATACGACATGTCCGATATGTATGAATGAGTGAAATAACTTATTTTTCTACTATTTCTACGTGTTGTGTAATTACGGTATCTACAAATTATATAGGAGACAACCTGTTTAGCGTTGGTGTAATTGATAAATGATGGTGTTTAATAAGGTTAAGAAGCATACGTTCAATGTGCTTAAGTGGATGTGAGATGAAGAAAAACAATGGTTGATAGAGTTAAAGCTACCGAGAGAAGAAATAAACAAAAGTATTGAGTCAGAGCTACCTAGAAGTAAGTATAAAACACTAAAGTTAAGAAAATAGTTCCATTAAACCAATTGAGTGAGAATAATGTGATAGAATTTTCTTTGAGATATCATCATAGATATGGATCAAAGAGATGAGCATCAATTTGTAATTATCATGACCTTTTTACTTATCAATTAAAGTTGATCACTACCAAAGAGTCAGATGAAGAGAATAGTAAACTAAGACACAAGAGGTGTTTAAATATAGGAGAAATATGTGAGTTATCTAAACCCAGAGAAAACATAAGAAGTGTTTGAAAGGAGTAAGTGGTACACCGCGTAAGTGATGCAACTAGAATATTATGAGAAGAACAAAATATTTATGAGAGAACAAGTGTAAAGAGAGAGCAACAGATGTAAAAAGAAGCTTTTGATTGAATATTTCAAAAAAGAATGATCATGAGAAGCTTTTGTGACTGGTAGTAAGTAATATACATCAGTAAGGATGCTTAGAGTCAAAGAGAGAACATACATTGAGAATGTCTGATGATAATAGAAAATAAAATGCAAAGCCTTCAGTTGAGAATATAAGAAGATATGAAAAGTTAACTTCTCTTTTAGCATTCCAATAACACTTAAGTGGAAAACACATGAGTAGAGTTTAAGAGTTGTTACACACACACACACACACACACACATATATATATATATATATATATATATATATATATATATATTGATTTAACTAGATTATAGTAGTATTTACTTTTGAGATTTGTCTTTGAGATTTCAGCAATTGCTTTGGCAATCAATATGATTTTCAATTGCAGAATGATCTGGCCAAAGTTTGGATATTTACAAAAATGTTTGTGATACATGTAGAAATTCTATATTATATAATAAATGGTGAGAGTTTTAGACACTACTATAGCATGATTGCAATAATTGACATGATAAGTCGTCACATGACTTAATTGTGTTACTATTATGATAGAGATAAATGATTAATTAGTTATTAGAGAAAGTATAAGAGTAGAAAAATTTATACCTAAGAGTGTTATGTGATATGAGAATAGAGTAAGAGTGTTTAAGATACTTAAATATTTATACTGGACGGGAAAAAAGTCTTATAATGAAATAATATTGTGATTGGAGAGTCCGAGAAGATATTTATGTTGAGATTCCCTTACTTATTTATCAAGATTCCATGGATGGAATCCTTTAAAGGATGAGAGAATTTGTGACATCTGTTCTCATGACAAGTATTATTATGAGACATAATTATCAAAAAAATCTCAAACTATGTGTTATAAGATGTATTTGGCGTTACTAAAACATGAAGTGACCCTCACCAGCTAAAAGGTATATTGAATTATCGAAGATTTGTTTGGATTGTTGCGGTTGAAGATTTTGTTTGAAGATCAATTGCGAATACTTGGAAGATCATACTGAAGACTTGGTTTACCAGAGTGAAGGAGGTTGACCCGAAGAGAACCCTGTTTTTTTCTTTTGTATGCCGAAGTATGGCAAGCAACCACCAAACTTTGGAGTATTGTATTGTTTATCTTGTAACACATTTTGCTATAAATAGATGATCATGTTGATCGATCTAAGCACCACTTCCAGACTTTTGATTGTATTACTCTTTATTGAATACATGTATTCATTATCTTCATTATCTCTTGCTTATGTTGTTCATCATTTACTAACTTGTGTTTGAATGCAAACCTTGTTATGATTCAACTAAGTATTACTACTTGCTTATATTTACTAATTAATCTTGTTATATTTTTCCTTATTATTCCGCATATTTATTATTATTGAGCTTTCTAAAAGATCCATTGAGATTAACTTACATTTTCGTAAATCAGTCTTAAAGTTTTTCTCTCAATAATTGGTATCAGAGCCGTATCTTAAAGATCTAAGCGATTATTTCAAGGGAACGACTCCTGATCAACAACTTTCATCTTGTGATTTTCGATTTTCACAAAAGTTTCTCTGTTCGCAACATGAAAATTTTACGATGAGTTTCCGATATTTGAGTGTTGATTCAAGCTATCCTGAAAAAAAATATCGTTGTTGTTCGTTCATATTTTCTGCTAAAAATCTGGGTTCAATAAAGTTTTCTTTCTTGCTGTTGAAGAAAGATATTTGTTGTCTAAACCACTTGAAGATTTTTCTCCAGGCATTTTTATGCTATGGAATGAAGACACAATATCTTGGGTTTTTATTGAAAAGATGGTTCTTGAGGAACATATCAAAGAGATTTTTGAGTTCATACAGCTTGGATATTTTTATCTTCCAAAAGATCGGAGAAGACCTCTTTTTGAAGACTTTATCAATATATTTTTTTTGAGTTCATAAATCTACATATGAGAAATCACAGAAAGTATGAGGCTCTTTGTTCTTTACTTTGAAGATGATAGATCTTTATTAAAGTGTCTTGGACGTTATGAAGTTGTTTTGAGAAAACATATGTCCTTTACTCCACCATTAATGCTTACCCATGCCTCTTGACACATCTATATAACTTTTCCCATCTACCCACTTTTTTACCCTATGCTTTGACATGTACACTCAACCTTTTTACTTTAAACCCATGCCTTTTCCCTTACCTTTCCCAACACTCCATCTTGTCTCCATATGATTTAGAAACCATTTCCATTGATAAACACGAAGACATGGCCTTTTCTGTCTCAAAAAATCATGAAAAACGACATTTTTCATCCTCATCCTTCCCATGCTCGGTGCCCGGCACCGAAGACCTAAATCTGATCATAGCCGAAGTTCATACCAATGAGTTAAAGCTATACTGAAATTTTGTTGGAGGTCCTCACATGCACAACCACTACGGTCCTTCTGAATCTGATACATCGCAGATCGGAGACTTCATACCACAGACTAAAGCATATACCATATATACAACTCTTCACAACCTCCTACTCTTCGCTACATCACTCCTCGCTACCTCATTCAAACCCACCTTACCCAAATCTTCTCCACATACCTACCTCACCACACCAGAGACTTCTATCAAGTCTTAGGTGATCAACTCCTTCTTTGCAACCTACCCGTATCACTCCTCACTGCAGACCATCCCTTCCCACCGAAGACCCCTCTCTTCAGTTGCCTTCCATCCTCGCCTCCTCTTCTCAACCTTCCACGCATCCTTCCACCCATCTTTCTAAACCTCATTCAGCCAAACCCTCTCATACCACAACCTAATTTTTTTTTCGGCCCATTTTTTTAATTAACTCTCATTTATTTTTTACCCATTTTTTACTCATTTTTTTATCAATTATTTCTATTAATACCAATTATTTTTTAAACCAATTTTTTATTTTAACACCAGTTTATTTTTAAAACAAATTATTTTTATTAACACCAATTTTTACCGCAACCCATGATCGGAAGCACTTTTGTGAAGAATAATTTTTACAAGACTCGATTTATTGTCTTCACAAAAGAGATTATTATTGGAGATTTATTCAAGCTTCGATTGTCACGATGGATTACTTCTTGCTGGTTATATTGGAAGAATTTTCTTATTCTTCGCATGAGGATTTCCCTTTAATCAAGGTTCGTCAACCAACATTCCTTGGATTAGTGTCTTAGGACCAGTTATTCTCCATACCGTAGTCGGACATCATATTTTATTCACGATGCTTGCACCACAGTTGCGTCTAATCAACAAAGTTGCTTCCCAACCTTCGCTCTACGAATACTTTTATGACTTATTGCTCTTTATCTTTGGTTGATAAACCATGTATCCTGAGCAAGTATACTTTATTTATTGAAGACCACTTCAGGAGTTCCGGCAACGCAGTTTGGGTACATACACATTTTTCAGCACCGCATAGATCTTTCAAGCAGAGTTCTTATTGTTACTTTGGTACTTGTTCGGACAATTTTTGGGACAGAATCAACCGACTACAGATTACCAGAGAATATTTATTTTACACTCATTCTTGTGTTTTATCGAGACCCATTATACATATAGGGAGAGCATGCAAATCTCTTGGTATCCAAAACTCTCCATCTAAATTTATTTATTTATTTTTGATATCCGGGCATTGGTTATCAAAAATAGGGAGAGAAAATTATATGATCATCCGGATCATATTTTATGGTTATTTGAGATTGGATTTTCGAGACTTCTAAAGACGATGATTTATTTAGTGATGCGATGTGGCACTGATTTTGGGTCATCATGATCAAAATTTTGGCCTTACTATATGTTTCCCGGATCCAAATTATTTATCATTCAGACTCTACTTCAGTATGTTTCATATTTTAGCAGGTTATTCTTTTGAAGAATTTTGGGTATATTATGATTTGAGAACTAGAGAAGTTTCAGACTTTTGAATCCGAAGTGTGACTTGATTATGGGACGTTTAGTTCAAGAGTTATTGGTATACTTTTAAAGATGATGAACTTGGTTCACTCATCACATCTGTAGATTGGAATCTCTCTCTTCAACACCAGAGATGCTTGACTTCGTTGCTTAGAAGACTTTGACTACAAAGATTTCATTGCCCATTTTCGGACATCACATACACTTCAAAGTTTCAAAGACATTTCAACATTTGGTTCTCATTATGTATCATTTTTATTATCGCACTTGCTAGTTGGTTATTATATATTTTAGCCTTTTATCACTGTATTTGTACCCCTCATCATTTGCGAGCATTTAGGGAGATATTATTGGAGCACGGAAATGCTCTACAAATTATGAGTGATAGTTAGGTTATTATATTCCTTTTATTGTATTGTAAGTTACCTCTCTCTATAAATTGAGAGGGAGTCACCATTTGTTTAGTGTGCACTAAAAATGTAGTCCTCTAGCTAGAGAGATTATGGTGGGATCTCTCCCACCAAGTTTTCTTCATTTTCATATTCTAACTCTTTCTTTCTAGTAAAATATCAGATGCCTCATCTCTTTGCGTTCTTCATATTTTTGTTATCGTTAAATCGCAAGATCTTATTATTCCGCACAAGCTGATCATTAAAATGGTATCGTACAATTGGTATCAGAGCCATAGTGGTTGCTTTTTAATTTTCTTTAAATACATAACTAGTTTTCAAAAGAAAAACTCTGATTTAAAAGGCTTTCTATACCACTTACCTCATCTTTTTCAAAATCGAAGGAAATATGACACAAGCTTACTCTTTAAATATATCTAACAGTGTTGGAGGTTCGAATCGACCTCCAATACTTGTTGTAAGTGAATATCATCACTAGTCTCAACGTATGGAAAGATATTTAATAAGACTTGGTAAAGAAGTTTGGAGATCTGTGGAAAAAGGACCACACGTACCTATCCTTACTCCCATTTTCACTGATGAAACTTAAATCGGACTTGGAGGCGGTCAAGATGCCATGACTAGACCTACCAACGATGACATTGAGAAGATGGAGAAAGATGAAGTTGCTTTCTATGAAATCTCTTGTGGAGCTCCTGATAGTTTCGATCTTATTATTAACTGTAAATAATCAAAAGAAATTTGGGATGTTCTTAAAAATCTTTATAAAGGAATAGAGCAATCACAAGACAAGAAGTTGACCACTGCCCTAAATGAGTTCAACAGCTTCAAAGCTCTTCCTGGTGAAAGTCTTGATGATTGCTTCAAAAGATTCAACCTCATCGTCACTAAAATCTCAAATGCAGGCATCACTTGAAGTGATCATGAAACAAATCTGCAGTTCCTGAATGGATTAGGAAAGCAGTGGACCATGGCGAAGATGATAGTTCATGGCGACAATAAAATCAAATCTCTGTCGTTGGACAAGCTACACGGTGACCTTTAAGCTTAAGAGTCTACGATGATGAAAGACTGCATGGATCTAGGTGGAGCAATCGACTTGGTCGCTCACTCACCACAGCCTACCAACCGATCTCCTCAATATCATCATACCAGAGAGTCATCATATCAAACCTCGTATGATGAAACACTGCAATCATATGAACCACAGAAATAACCTGATGACAAAGAAGCCTTTCAACACACATTAGCTCTTGTCGGCCAACAGTTCAACAGACTCCCTCCACCCAACTACTATAAAAAGCAATAGTTTACCAGACCTCCTTTTAACCGTAATTATAATCCTAAAAACAACTCCCTTCAACATTATCCTCAGCCTTCCAAATATCCTAGAAATCCACCATATCAATAACAGTCTAAAAACACACCTTTGATGCTCACAAACTCCACTGAAGCATTAAAATAAGAAAAATCTTCAGATACCGCAGTTGGCATCGAAGATAGGAAACAAGGAGTTCTCATATGCCATAAGTATCACTAGGAAAATCACTTCGTAAGAGACTGTAAAGCCAATGTTATGAAAGAAATGCATTCTATCTTAGAATGGCTCAAGAAGCTGAAGACACAGAAAGGGTTGAGAAAACTTTTGTAGCATAGAGACCATCAAGTATGGTCTTCGGGATATAAAGATGAGGACAATGACAATAAGAGGAAACGAGGCAAGCTATGCCTGGTTGCAAAGAAAAGGGAGAACACCGAAAAGCTGAAGAAAAACTACTACTGCATGGCAAAGGAAGGGAACATCAGCATCGTTGACCATGTAAAATTTATGATTCGGTCAAATAATTATAACATGCATGACTATGAACCATATCTAAAACAACTCACTCAAACGTGTGCTGACGTCCTTTCAGATTATAACAAAGTCTTAGATGAAAAGAACATAGCGACTCACGAGCTGTATCACTTGAGAGGAAGACTAGAAGACAAGAAGCTTAAGGTCACTATGTTAGAAGCAGACTTGAAAATAGTAAAAGATTCTAGGTTGCTTAGTGAAACTCAGTTAGATATTGCTTTCAATCTACGAGATTTAGCCCGAGCTGAAATTTTACGCTTAAACAAATTTGTAGAAAATCTCTTTAACAAAAGTGAAGCAATTGCAAACTTGGTCAATAATGGGTCTATAGACAACACTTATAATTAGGGTTGGTAAAATGGATACAATGCCGGAGAGAAATCTCCACCTCGGTTTGATGCCTAACACCCCTATGTCCCACCTGACATGACTTTTCACTTACCAATCAACAACAATACCTATCCCGAACACATTCAATGTCATTTTGGAAAACTTTGTGTCCTAAGTAACAACTCTTTCATTGAAGAGGTTGTCCCATCGGGACTTTCTGATAATGTTCATCCCATACCAGTCATTTGAATGATATATCCTGGACTAGGATCTGACGTTGACGAAGAAATCATTTTGGAAGGACCAAACATGTCCCCAAAGTCCTATGTTGACGAAGAAATAATCTTAGAAGAACCTGACTTACCTTTCAAATCAAATGTCCCCAAGAAAGTGAGTACTACGATATCCCACTCAACAAAATTCTCACCGCAGACTTCTGTTAAGTCCACCACTAAGATTCAAGCTCTTCCCCAAGGAGTAATAACAGACAATTTTGAGATAGGACAATGCTCTAAGTGTCAAGAACTTTACAGTTCTGATGACTCTTGTACTAGACCCATACTGAAGCCCAAACTTTTTAAGAGCAAAAGACCAAAACTGAACAAATATGATATTTTTGTTGGATTAGGTGTCTAAGCCCATAACTATAATTGGTATGTACTTGACCCGATAGTAGCATGGTCCTTTTCGGGTTGCCTTCATCAGGACAATTTGGTAGGATGGATATTTGAGTAAGAGCTTATTTGTGATTTATTAATATATTATAAGTATAATATATTAATTGATAAATCATATTATTTAATTAGTATTGATCAAGAATTAATTTGGAATTAATTTAGTGATCAAAAGAGACTAATTAAATTAACGGGGGCTGATTAAGTCAATCAGTTATATTTGTAGATTGGACCAATGATCCATATTGATTAGGATGGACTAATTCTATGTGGAAGTCCATGAAGAGTTAGTCCATAAGGCCCATCATATGGATTATTGGATTGCTTAAAGGCTTAAGTAAATGGACTAGGGTTTACAAGTTAAACCTTAGGAATCCCACACTATAAATGTGTAAGGTCCTGAAACGGATCTTACCAGTGATCAAATAGCAAACACAATCAATAACAATAAAGAACAAGTAGAAACAAGAATGATAACAAGCTTGCATACGCTTTGTATTAGGAATAACGTCTGGTACAACTTATGGTAATAGCAGCCATGAACTCTGTGGCATCAACAACTGACAAAAGACCTAGCACACCTCTATATATACTGGACCTGGGCCGGCCTTGGGTTTACGGCCGTAAACAGGCTTACGGCCGTAAACTCATTGTTGGGTCGTAAATTACACACAATCTACCAAAAGCTATAAATTGACTCAAAAGAACCTATTACATAGAAAGCCTAGACCAAACCACTAATTAGACCCTTCAATCTCCCCCTTGGTTTGGTGCTAGCTTGAAGTCAATCTTTGTCCACGATCATCACATCATCCAGCCCCATAGCTCCATTCCACATCCGCTTGTTTATAATCTCAGCAACCATAGTGGTGTATTCTTTCGCGGCAGACTCAAATATCTCCTCAGCAACCTGGATCTGAAAATGACTTAAATGATGAATGTCCCATTTTCTAAACTGGAGCAAATCCCTTCTATCATACAAACGAATGCAACCGTCCTTAAGTTTGATGACAGCAGATGCTGTGGTTTCATCAAATACCCAGTAGAGCATAGAGCTTAAGGATCCATCCGAGTAATGTTGAAGCACGGGAATCTGTTTGACCTGATTTGTAGCAGGCCACATCACCACCTGGAGGGGATTACCAGTTTTGGGATCAATGACATCAGGATACTACTTTATCACAGATTCAGCAGTCTTCATAAATGGAAAACCCTTCTTTACTTGATCTTCCAGAAAGTGTTTGAAGTTAGTTGCTTGCTGATTATCTGTCGGGTTTGAGAATGGAGATTGAGACAGCTCTGAAAGATCCACCCTGGTCCAAGAGTTAAAATCATAACAATCCTTGTAGAGCTCCGTCTTGCCGCTCTTTCTGCGAACAATCCACATTTTCTGGGGATCATGAAAACCCCAAGAAACGATTCCTGACCTATCACCATACGTGTCTCTAAACCTTACGACTTCGAGATCAGTAACAGTGATTGTGGATTGATTTCCTGGTGCATTCTTGTCGGAACTCCTCTTGAACAGGAGTTGTCCCTTCTCGGCGGATTTGTCTTGTTTATCTCAAATAATCTCTGCAACATGTGGGGCAGGAGCAGGTTCTTCTTCAAAACGATTCACCACTCGAGAAGTCTAAGCAGTTGGCACGGCAATAGGATGAGCCTGAGAGTGAAGATCGATTCTATGCTCATCTGCGGATGTCTTATACTTATCACCAAAGTCTTCTTCAAGCTTCTTCTTGAGATTAAAGTAGCTGAAGGTCAGAAGATTGAAATGATCTTGGAGCTCAGAGATTTGCCTGGACTTGATTGCTTTATCTTCTTGGAGATCAGAAACTTGAATCTTCAAATTTGTATTCTCACTCAAGAGTTCTTCAACACGAATGCTTAGCTCAATATTTTTCTGATCCTGCACACTCACTCTTTTCTGAAGCTCGTCTATCACGGAGTCATCTTCTCTTGACTGACCTTCTCCAAAAGCAATTCCTTTGCCCTTAGAGGAAGGTGCGGCAGCTTGTTCCTGAGCAAGATGCAAGGCCAAACGCACAGAGGCTGCATCGAAATCAGTTCTTGGAGGAGAGAATCCTGGTGGAATAGAAGAGCCACCGGCTTCAAAAAATGTGCTAGTGCCTTCACGTAAAGATTCCGTAGTTACAATTGCAGGAGTGGTAGTTGGAGTAAATGGCAAGCCCTGAGACAAGTTAGAATCCAGATGCCCGAATCTAGGATCTTGTCGTCTTCTTTTGAACGGAGGCTGCGAAGTCTGGTCTGTTGAGAAATCACCCTGAAGTGGTTCAGATGTAGGTGAGACAACGTCAAGGGGAGGAATCCCTGATACTGTCACCATTGGAATTGTAGAAACAACCACTTGTTCTGTAGTTATGGGTGTTGATTCGAGAACGTCTTCTGTATCCCTACTCTCCGTTGCCGTGTGAGCAACATCACTGAGATTATCTAGCAGCGAGTTGAGGTTGACATTTGACAGAAAGTCATCATTGGTTCCAAAATTAGTTGGGATCTCATCTCTATCGAAACCTGTGAGATCAAGGTCTTCATATTGATTAGGCTCAACAGTATTCTTGGAAGACCCTTCATTGTAATCTCCTTCAAAAATTTTAAAAACAAATCCTTTTGAGGATTAAAATTAAAACTGAAATTAAAAATAAAAAAAAATAAAATAAAATACAATTAATCTGCAAAATTTAAAAATTAAAAAATAATCGTTAAATTTTAACAGTTAATTAAATAAAAATAAAAATAAGATTAAAAATTAAAAAAATAAAAATAAAAATAAAAATAAATAAAAGTAACATCAAATAAAATATATAACTTAAAGAATTTAATTACTGAGAATAAATTTGTGACGCTGGGATCAAAGTTGTTGGACAGCCCTATTCCACTTGTCGGTACCCTTATTTTCACGTCTTCGTCTGATCGATCGCTAGTATTGTGGTCCACTTAAGCACGAAACATTTGTGACATAATTTTGAACAATTTACCAATAACATGACATTTTTAGCCCTTATTCTTAAATAAATTTCCTAGGGACCATTTAGTTGACTACGACCAGGGATATTGTTGTCCACCTAAATTGAGCAGCGAGATCTACAGACAATCTGTATGTGTTCAATTTTAATTGTACTAGAACGTGTTTCCCGCTTCCTGATATGCTCCAACCATCAAGGACTTCCAGAATACTCCTTACACCGGGTGAGCAGACAATTATTAAGAGAGAAAAACAATTTAGAGTGCATATGCTATAAATCCAGGTCGGATCTCTTCCAATCACGCAGAGGATGAAACATATGACTAACTGAAGTTTTAGAGGGATTGAGAAGAGAATGATGCATATACTGTGTACCAGGTCGGATTATGAGTCACGCAGAGGAGACAGTATATGGCTAACAGATTGAAAGAATTGCATAGAGAGAAGATGCAGAGAGATAGAATTGCATATAACACAGTCCAGGTCGGAACTATCGATCACGCAAAGGAGGCAACATATGACTAACAGACAGAAAGCAAGAAAATAACCTTCTACAGACCTAGTTTATCGGAATTCCCCAGTCACCCCATCAAAACCGAAATTAAGGACAGAATCCGCACATCAAGGAAAAGTGAATCCACAGTTCTAGATACGGGTTCTTTAGTGTGACCAGTAGATTCCCGTGTATATCTCCCTGCTCAACCTATCCGAGCGTCGCAATGTCAGGCTAAACGGATCTAACTAGGTCAATGTTTGTCAAGTCCTTGAATTACTTAAGTTCAACTCTCCCTAGTCAAGTCCATTTAAAGTATTTCGTGCCTACGAGCGCATCGAGCACAGAGCGTAGACAATTCAATTTAGGTACGTTACGCAGATTTAGATTGCCCGTTATCACTTGCTAATATCATTTCCCGTCACAACACCTGCAAACAAGACTATCAGCAATATTTTTTATATTCTGATTTTTTATGTTTTTGGATTTTTGAAATTTTTATTGTTTTTGGATTTTGATTATTTCTCCCCCTAAATTTGTGCATGGGTGAGAATAAAAATAAAAGGAAATAAAATGCGCAAATTTAAATTATCCAACCTACAGAAACAGAAATAAATTTAAAAAATTAAGAAGAATTAAGAAAACAGGAAAACAAAACAAAAAAAACTTAATCCTCAAAACGAATCATTTTCAGAAATCCGACAAGCACATCGAAACGAGCTTTGTTAAAAGGCTTAGTGAACAGATCCGCCACATTGTTAGCAGTGGGAACCTGTTCCAGCCGGATTAGAGAACGTTCATAACAATCTCTGATGAAATGGATTTTAATATCGATGTGCTTGGTTTTAGAATGTTGTACTGGATTTTTGGCAATTTGAATTGCGGCCTCATTATCAGAGTAAATGGGGGTTTCTAAATAATTCAAACCGTAGTCCAACAGTTGATGTTGGATCCAGATAACTTGAGAACAACAGGCAGATGCAGCAACATATTCCGCCTCCACTGTTGAGGTTGAGACAGTGTGTTGCTTCTTGCACTGCCAAGAGACTAGTCTGTCACCAAGATATTGACACCCTCCTGAAGTAGATTTCCTGTCAAGCTCACAGCCTCCATAATTACTGTCAGCAAAAGCATATAAATCAAATTCAGAGTTCTTCGGATACCAAAGACCCAATTTTGGGCTACCTTTGATATACCGAAAAATTCTTTTGACAGCAATAAGATGTGAAAGTTTTGGATTAGCCTGATAACGTGCGCATTGACAAACTGCAAACCTAATGTCTGGACGGCTTGCAGTAAGATACATCAACGATCCGATCATCGATCTGTAGAGAGTCTGATCTAAGGAGTCGCCATCAGTATCTGGAGTCAGAAGAGGTCTTTCAGCCATTGGCGTCGATGCAGATTTAGCGTCATGAAACCCGAACTTCTCAAGAATATCCTCCACATACTTGGCTTGATGTAGCAGGATGCCGGTTGAATTTTGTTTGACCTGAAGCCCCAAAAACATGGTCATTTCCCCCAATGAACTCATTTCTAACCTCTTTTTCATAACACCTGCGAATTCCTTGCAAAGCTACGGACTGGTTGACCCAAAGATAATGCCGTCAACATAGATTTAAACCAGAATCTGATCACTACCGACGTGCTTGATAAACAAAGTTTGATCGATAGTGCCACGAGAGTAACCATGCTCGAGCAAGTGCTTTGTTAGAGTCGCATACCACGCTCGAGGAGCTTGATGTAACCCATACAATGCCTTGTCCAACTTGTAGACATGATTAGGAAATTTCGAGTCAACGAACCCAGGGGGTTGATCAACGTAGATTTCTTCCTTCACCTTGCCATACAAGAAGGCAGTCTTGACGTCCATTTGGTAAACGGTGAAGTTCATGTAAGAGGCATATGCAAGGAAGATACGAATAGCCTCCAAGCGAGCTACTGGAGCATAAACTTCAGTGTAATCAAGACCCTCGACTTGTCGAAACCCGCGAACCACCAATCTAGCTTTATTTCTCACTATAACCCCTGAATCATCCTGCTTGTTTCGATAGACCCATCGTGTGTCAAGAGACTTTTTGCCCTTTGGCAACTCAACCAACTTCCAAACCCCGAGTTTTTCAAATTGATGTAATTCTTCATGCATTGCATCTACCCAGCTGGGCTCATTCAGAGCCATTTCAATATTCTTGGGCTCTATTTGAGAGATAAAGCAAGAGTAAAGACAAGTATTGACATCTCCACTCTGACTTCTGGTTTTAACACCGTCTCCCAGCTGACCAATGATGTTTTCGATCGGATGATCGCGTTGAATCCTGGAGGATATCTCTTGGCTGATATCATTAAGTGAGACATGAAGATTGCGAATATTGACACCTCCTTCATTTGCTGATTGAGCCGCGCCAGACGACTCTGCCACAAACTCATTTGAAATATCTTCAGGAAAGAGTAGCTCCATAAAGGTTGAAGTAACAGCGGAAGCATCTTTAGACATGAACTCTCTTTCTATAGGAGTGAACGGTGTAGTTTCAGCATCAGGAGTATCACTCTGAACCGGAGATTTTGGACTATCATGATGTACATATGACTCCCCCTCAGGCGAAGCAGAGGACTCCCCCCAGGCAAAGCAGGAGACTCCCTCTCAGGCGAAGCAGAGGACTCCTCCTCAGGTTGTGAAGAGGATACCGTTGGAGGTCTGTAGACAACTTCTTCGTCTTCGTCTTCAGAAACATTCTTCGAACCGAAGACAGATCCAGATGAGCTACCTGAAAACACATTTATGGACTTGAAAAGAGACGTGTAATCAAATAACCAATCCGGACGTACTCGAGCATCCGTCTCATTTTCTTCCAACCAGCGCACGTCATAAGATTCTACAACCTGCTTTATCTTCTTATTGTAGACCCTATAAGCGATACGAGCAGCATACCCTACGAAGTAACAATCATCGGCTTTGGCATTAAACTTCAGGTTGGTTTCTAAGTGAAGAAGGGTGCAAGGGCAGCCAAATACACAGAAATGACTGACTGAAGGCTTGTGACCATATAGAATCTCATACAGGGTCTTCATCTGAGCTTTGTTGATCAACACGCGATTCTGAATGTAGCAAGCAGTGTTTATCGCCTCGGCCCAAAAGAAAACTGGTAGTTTGGAGTCACACAACATCGTCCTTGCAACGTCTTTTAAAGTTCTGTTTCTCCTCTCAGCAACACCATTTTGTTGAGGTGTGTGAGCGGAGCTGTATTGACGCATGATACCCTTTTCTGCGCAAAAATGATTGAGTACAGAGTTCTTGAACTCTGTTCCGTTGTCGGTACGAAGCGCCTTCACCCGGTTGTTAGTTTGGTTCTCAATCAACACAATGAATTTCTTAATTAGATCAGCAACTCCAGCTTTGTTGGACAGAAAGAAAACCCACGTAAAACGAGAGAAATCATCAATCACAACCAGACAATATGAATTTCTGTTAATACTGAGAACGTTGACTGGTCCAAACAGATCCATATGTAGCAATTGAAGCACCTGACTAATTGAGTTGACCTGTTTTGGCAGGTGTGGTTTTCTGTGATACCTTGGGCACATGACACACACTTTTCAAACGTTATAAAGTCTTTGACAGGCAAACCACGGACCATCTCATTCTTTGCAAGACGATTCAAGTTCTTCGCGCTAGCATGACCGAGTCTTCGGTGCCATAGCATTGCATTTTGTTATGAGATCTTTGAAAAGAGGCACGTAACTTGTTTTGGAAGATTGCTATTCATATCAATGATGTAAGCATTTCCATCCCTTTTAGATTTTACAAGAATCCACTCTTCTGGGATGACAAATCCTGGCTTGAGAATCATGCATTCCTTTTCAGTGAAATGTGTAGAATAACCTTTGTCGCATATCTGAGACACACTCAACAAACTATGCTTCAATTCGGGAGCAAAGTTGACATTCTCGAAACTTAACACCCCATTTGTGACGGTTCCTCTTTGAGTGATTTTGCCACCTTCTCCACCTGCAAAGGAAATATACCCCTCATTAAAAGATTGAATGTTATGCAGTTGGGTGATATCTCCTGTCATATGTCGGGAGCAGCCGCTGTCGACGAACCAAGGTCTGACGACATTCCCCCGCAACTGTCCCTACAAAATGTGCGGGTTTATTTAGATTTGGGAACCCAGGTCATTATTTTCCTGGGTTGTCCCGATGCCTTTTCAGATTTATTATTATTTAATAACCTTTCAGAGGACACAGATGATGGACTGAAGGCTAATTTGGGCAACCATTGATAATTAGGTTTTCTAACAGTCCCGGGTGGTTTTGAAATTGGATTTTTATCAGTTTGCTTGGAGCATTTGGGTTTTCTACCAGAATTGGTTGAAGACCCATTGCTGCGTCTTGACGAAACCGACCTTGGCTTGGCCATGTTCGGTTTTGGCAAACTGCTTGGGACTTTGTTATGAATAACCTTTATATGCTTTTGAAAAACAGCCCGTTTTCTACTCCGATCATCCTTCCAATCATCATTCCGAGAATGATTTCTAGAGGACTTTCTAGTTAAAGACCTTCCTCTGAATTCGTTCTCTCCTCTTGGTGACCCAAAATGTACAAACATTCGATTAGAACAATTCCTAGCTATATGACCACCAATACCACAATTGAAACAAATCTGTTTGTTATTGTTAAAACTTGTACTGCATTGTTCAGATTTGTTTTCCATACCAACACCCTTGCTTCTCTCACATGAACAAGAACAAGAATTAGGTTGTGAGACAAGTGAGGGTGCATTAGATGGAGAAACTTGTGAAACTGGTGGTTTTTCATTATTAACATCACAAACATTAGAATTTCCAACCACATCATCAAACACTTTAAAACCATTCAAAAAGGTATCAGAAGATGTAGAAACATCACAAGAAACATTGTCACTAGCAACATCAGAAAAATTAAAGTCTTTATTTAAAACTAAAACTTCAAGTTCAGACTCAGTTTTATTTTCAGAAACAGATCCTTCAACTTCGTGCTTTGACTGATTTAAGGATTGATCTGCAGGAGAAGTAGAAATGTTAGTACTTTCAACATTAATAAATCCTCCCGAAACAAAACCGGATGGCTTGCCATAAACCATTGATGGTTTATTGGCAATCTCTTCCTTGGACAAAGGTTGAAACTGATATGAATGATTGAAAGGAGGAGGCACTTGATTATACCCTAGACCCTTTGACTGATTACGTTTAAATTGCATGCAGTGGTCTATCATATTGGCAACTACCTCACTTGATACATCATATTTTTGAAAATCAAAATCAGCAGTTTCAAATTTGCCCTTTAATGTTTCAATTTCAGTCACTAACTCAGCGTTCTGTTTCTTTATGAAGTCATAATTTTCACATTTATTACTATAGTCTTCCTGAAGTTTCCTAAAGTCCTTTATTTTAGATTCTAACTGGGCCTTAAGAGGTGTTTGTCCTTTTCTAAGTTGGTAACCCTCATACCTAAGGTCCTCTAGTTCCCTACGTAGTGTCTCAATTTCCTCATGGATAATTTTAACATAATCAATACAAGCTTGAGAGCATGAGGGTAGACTTACCTCGTTTTTATTTGGTTCATGAGAAGAAGATACCATCAACGCAAACTGCAGCTCCATCATTTGATCTTCAGCTGCAACAATCTCTGCCGGAGCATCATCACCAACCTGTGCGAAATGAGCATTTTCAGGTCCTGATATGTTCAGGGCCTGCATCTGATCCTCCCAGTCAAACGATTGCGCAACCATGGCCTTCTCGCTGTTGACCTGAGCACCGCTTCGATTGTTCCCAACTGCAAGCATTGTCCGGTCATTATTCAATCTTCTATCCGGTTGCGGACACTCACGAGCAAAATGCCCTGGCTCGTGGCAATTGAAACAACGCAGCTTTCCCTTGCTGAACCCAACCTTCTTGTCAGCACTCATCCCCCAGTTGTTCTTTCCGGTCTTCTTGGCAAACTGTTTCGCCCTGAAAACTGCCATGGCAATTTGCCATGTGATATCCATCTCTTCTACGTCTTCAGGGTGAATCTGATCGAGATCGGCAAATGACAATTGGGGCGGAAGATCTCCAGCTACAAGTGCATTGTAGCAGTTAACAAGCCCTGTAGCAAGAGCGAGATTTTCATCACCCTCCTTTCCTTTTGATGAGGAAGCCACATTGGAGGAAGAAGCAGCTTGAGCAGTCACGAATGATTGGTTCTGAGAGAGAGGCATGGCTGATGCAGCAGGAAGAAAAGAAGCTGATGGAGTAGAAAAAGACTGAACCTGAGCTTGCTGAGCAGCAAAGGGTTGACCTGCAGAAGAAAAAGTGAGAGATGAAAGAGCATTGTTAGAAGAGATCCCAAGGTTTGCAGCTGAGTATGAATTCACATGATTTATCTCCCGCTGCTTGTCATCAATATCACAGGCCTTGATGACTGCCATCACTTCAGCAAGAGAGAGCCGGCTTAGATCCTCAGTCTTCTTTATAACAGCCACATTCATGTCCCATGACTTTGGGAGAGCATTCAGTAGCTTCTTGTTTATCTCAGACTTGGTGTAAAAGATCCCGGCTACAGTCATCTCAGTGGTAAGAGTTGTGAATCGCTGCAGCTGTGCTTCAAGTGTTTCTCCAGGAACGTAGTTGAACATGTTAAACCGTTGTCGCATCATATCTTGGCGACTCTCCTTCATGTCTTCATTCCCTTCATAAACCTCGATTAGGGCTTCCCACAAAGCCTTAGCAGAAGTGTACTCCCTAAAACCTTGAGCTATATCAGGAGATAGGGCCATAGTCAGAGTGGCCAAAGCCCTTTCTTGCTCTTCAACCTTCTCGAAGTCTTCATCTGTGTAATTCTCAATCTTCTTGTCAACCACTTGCCCTGCAACAGTGGTGGTTATTCTGACAGGATCTTTTATGATGCTTCTCCAAATTTTGAAGTCCTTCATCTTGATATACTTCTCAATCCTGTACTTCCATTCAGGGAAACCTTCAGCGGACAGCAGTCTTGGAATTCGAGTGGTTGTGCCCACTACAGAATCCAGCTCGTGGTGGTGTGTTTGACTTTGTGAATCCATTAATATTAAATTAATATTAAATAGAAATTAAATTATTAAAAATAAATTAAGTTTCCAGTCAGACACAAGTTCACAGTCAAAGGAGAGTTTGCGGCCGTAAACTATGTTCACGGTCAAAAGAGAGTTTGCGGCCGTAAACTCTGTTCACGGTCAAAAGATGTCTACGGTCGTAAAGGTGTTTGCGGTCTAAGTTTGCGGTCTAAGAATCCAAGTTTCCGGTTGTTGAAAAATCCTTATTCACGGCCCAATAACCAAATTTACAGTTCAAGAACTTATTTGAGTTTGCGGTCGTAATCTAAGTTTACGACCGTAAGCTATGGCCGTAATCTCCCAGAAACGCAGTTTTTTGAATTAAGCTTAAAACCCTTTCGCAGCAAACACCAACTTCAGTCGTAAACAAAGAAGAACACGGTCAAAAATTCGATTGTAGGATGCCTTGACACTGGTTTTGCTCTGATACCAATTGTAAGGTCCTGAAACGGATCTTACCAGTGATCAAATAGCAAACACAATCAATAACAATAAAGAACAAGTAGAAACAAGAATGATAACAAGCTTGCACACGCTTTCTATTAGGAATAACATCTGGTACAACTTGTGGTAATAGCAGCCATGAACTCTGTGGCATCAACAACTGACAAAAGACCTAGCACACCTCTATATATACTGGACCTGGGCCGGCCTTGGGTTTACGGCCATAAACAGGCTTACGGCCGTAAACTCATTGTTGGGCCGTAAACTACACACAATCTACCAAAAGCTATAAATTGACTCAAAAGAACCTATTACATAGAAAGCCTAGACCAAACCACTAATTAGACCCTTCAAAATGTAACCCTTCTTTAGCCAAAATGGTGCCTAAGAGTGAAATGACATGAGATGGATGGTTTTGTGCTTCATAACTTCTCTCTCAATATTCTCCAATTGTTCATGATGTTTGTGACTTGTTTGAGGCACAACACTTAGGGTTCTAAGCTCTTGAAAGGCCAATTCCTACAAGCTATAATATAAAGGTAATCTTCTAACTAGTACTTATGATTTATACGCCAAATTGTATGCTAGTTGTAGGCTTTATGCTTTGGAAATTTTTGTTGCATGTATAACTAGAGAAAACTTAGATCCAAATCTATTAGGGTTGTATGTGCACCATAGGAGTGTTATAGTACCTAAAACCCAACAGTGGTATCAGAGCCATGGGTTGTTTTCTGTTATATAAATGCATAGCTAATTGTTCAAAGCTGGACAAACTGAAAATCTGCACCCTGGATAGTGGACTCGATGAGTCCATACATGAACTCGACGAGTCCATGAAGAACATCAACCAACTCGACGAGTCCATTATCAGAATCGACGAGTTGGATAGGCTGTTCGCAATTTTTCGGGTTTTTTTGGCCTCAATTGGATTAGGATGATTACCACAAAATGTTCTGGCTCATAAAATTTGATTTTGTTGATATGCTAATGATTATCCCCATCCAATAACATGTTGATTTCCAAATTTTAAGATAATTACTTCATTTTATGAAAAACTAATTATTTGTAAATTTTGAATCATTTTGCTACAAGAGTTGAATTAGGTCAATTTATTAAAAGATAAAATGATATGATTATTTTATTAGTTTTAAAAGTTTGATCTAAAGAGTTTATGAAAACTCCATAAGTTATGGATATGAAAAGTTTTTTTTCTAAAGTTTGATCTAAAGAGTTTATGAAACTTCCATAAGTTATTGATGTGAAAAGTCTCATTATTAACTCCTTGAGTTATGAATTCCAAGAGTCTTCAAAGGTTACAAAATTGTTTTAAATGGCTATGAAGAGTTTCATAACTTTCCCTCAAGTTATGGAACTTAGAAAGTATATTTTATGGAATTCTAAAAGTTTTCATGAGTTACAAAACTTGCCCTCAAGTTTTAGAATTTAAAATTTAATTAAAAATGTTTTAATTGAGAAATATTAAATACTAAACCTTTTGGCTTCATAAATTAAATTGAAAAATTAAAAGTTTTAATTATGGCTTTGTTGATAATTAACTAAAGTGATTAATTAAAAGAGTATTAATAAATCCATAACGATTTGGTTTGAGTTTAATTAAATTAAAAGTCTGTTTAATTAATATTAAACCACAAAGTATTTTAAATGTTTAAAATACACCATTATACTATATAAAATTAAAAGGTTAATATATTAAATATGTATAATTAAAAAGTTAGTCTTACGGGGTATAAGGATACTGCCTATAAAATGGTGGTTTAATGGGTGTCCACTCTCACCCACCGCTTCCTTGACTGGTGGAGGGTCGTTACCCGAACGGGTAGGATAGGATACAACCTCCCACTATAAGTATAATGAAATACCAAGTAACTAAATACTTATAAATTCCCAATATTAGTTACTTAGGAAAAATGTGAATTTGGTGCTAACCCATGAAATTACACTTTGCACCTTGTTAAGTCATTAGTGGAGCATGTGTGGTTAACCGACACACTATTTGGGACTGACAATGTGTGGCAAAGGGTAGCTTGGTGTTAATCATGGATCAATGGAGCATGTGTGGTTAACAGTGATTGGATGATTTGTAACATTAAGTGTACCAAGCTAATTTACATGGTTATTCACACCTTGTTTGTGATCCTCGACATCCCAATCACAAACTTGAAGAGCATAATCGAGATTAAACATGCCATTGAAAAGTTCAATGAATCTCAAAGGATCTAGGAATTTCAGTTCAGTTAAAACCTAAAGTTCATTTTCGTTTTTCATGGTGGAAATTGGTAAATCGTCATTTACCTACCTTCAAATATTTTGCAATTAGATTATAGCATCCATATTCCGAATTGTAAAATATTGTGTTGGGTCCTAGCCTTAATATTTCATTTTGGGTGTTATATTAAGGACTTAAATCAACTAAACTTGAATTTCTCCCTTGTAGATGTCTATTACTGACAACTATGGTCTTCCCGAATCTTTTGGAAAAAGCTTTCCACAAGAAGAGGATATTCCTCAATATCATACTTCACTTCCTCCACCTCCTCCAATATTTCTCCCTAACCCACATGTTCGAAGACTTGAAAAGTTCAAGATCACTCAAGCCCTATTGACATGCAAACATGAAAATGGAAAGTCTGTATCTGTTCACGTCTTGGACATGAAGCTGCATATTGAAAGGCTAGGAATGTTGGGTGTCGTGTTCTCAAGGAAGTTGGCTGTTGACTTGGTTCTTCAATCACTTCCTAAGTCATATAGTGAGTTTGTTAAAGACTACTATGTGACATACCAGGACCTGACCCTTATCGATCTTACCTATTTGCTAATTGCTGCTGGATCAGCAATGATTTGGCACACTAGTAAAGCAAACCTGATTGGAAGATCTATTTCACAAGTTACCATGGACATAGGCAATGACATGGATATCCCAGAATTGATTCCTTCTCCTAAAGGAAAGGAATTGGCCATGGTCAAAAGTTTTGATCATAAGAGAAAATCCAGTTCTTAGATAGTTCCATGTGCAAATGCCAAAGAGTCCACTTGTTTCTACTGCCATTTGAAGGGACATTGGAAACGAAGCTGTCCTGGTTACCTAAGAAATCTAAGAGAGGGTAAAATTGAATTGTATCGTTCTACTTCAGATAAATCCACTATCTAACTCTATTAAGTTCCTATTTGGAGATTCTTAATATATGATGTGATAAGATTACATTTTGATGTTTTGTAGGATCGAAGAAGAGAAATGAAGCTTAAAGAAAGAGCAGGTTGAGTCTGGTCGCGAAGAAATGGATTTCGATCACATGGTTCGATGATCAATTTTTTTGAGCTGCTATTAGGAGTTATGATAGATTTCTTAGAAATTTGTAGCAACATAGTTTTCATTTGTAATTATATTGTAAGGAAAAGTTTTTACGCAAATTTTATAAATAAAGAAAATTTTGTTTTATCTTATTTATATTTCCTTGAAATGGCATTTGTGAGATGTTTGTATATTTCTATTTTTAGCAATATGGATTTGATTCTTTCGTTTATGGTAGTATCTAAATTTACCAAATAAGGAAAGATAGTTGTGCACTGGTCAGGTCCACCATAAAGAACGATAAGACTATTCGTTAGGATTTACTAAATTTTAGTAAATATGGTTATGCTTACAAGATTAATTATAATTCTGAGTCATTGGAAAAGTTTCAATTGTATAGCAGAATGAATAAGAAGAATCAAATTAGACAGAAAAATAAAAGTTTCTCCAATCTGAACGGAAAGGAGAGTACTTTAGTATCGTGTTTTATGATCATCTTAATGATTATGAAAACCATATCACAATTGATCCTCTAAGGACACCTTAGTGCATTTGTATGACTAAGAAGAGGAATCAGGAAATTGTTGAAATAGTTAAATCAACTAAGGTGAGTCATACTTCGTTCCAAAAAAAAATCGAGTGTTAGAGTTATTCTCCAAGATTGTAACTTGAGTGACATATCTTGTGTGAAGTGTTATTCTTTATAAGAATCCACACTAACTCTTGAATATTTGATTTTAAAGGAATGTATCTTGACAAGAGAATCTTATATGTCAAGAGGTCAGTGGGAGTCTTAAAGATCTTGAAAGGTTTCAAGAACTAATCAAGAATAAACCTATTGTTTATCACTAACACACGACTTGAGGTTTGTAACCTATCATGTTGACATATTTTAGTTTCTGTGACCATTCCAATTAAAGTTAACTATGCATGTGAGTTCTATGAGTTCTCATCAGTGAAAGTTCATTGATCAGTAAGGGTGATCTACTCAACAACTTGGAAGACATGGTAGGCCCTTGTGTTGCCAAGTGGCAAAAAATTAAGATTGAACAAGTTCAGTCCATATGAGTTTGAATTTGTCATAGACCTTATCCTATGCTAATGGTTAGCAATAACAAATTCACATGCATAGGAACACATACACCGCAAAATCTAAGTGTCATAAGGTTTCTCTCCATTTCATGAAAATGACTATGAGGAAACACTTTCACTAAGAATATTTTAAGGAGATATCAGTTGTGTTAATTGCGTTCTCAAATTCAATTATGATTACAATATCCCTTTTCATAGTCCGAATTGTGAGATATCAGTTGTGTTAATTGCGTTCTCAAATTCAATTATGATTACAATACCTAAATCCCAACAATTTTGTCACCAAAAGATGAGGCAAAGCAAGCCTTGAAAGTTGAAATCAAATCTCGTATTGAGAAAAGGAAAGTTGAGTTGAATTTCAAGGTTACTGAAAACAAAAGGTCACCATTTTCAAAGAAAGTGTTTCAAATGACTCTGCGGTTGGCAAATCTTTTTAAAATAACTCAGCGCAAAAAAAAAACATTTTGACAAATATAACTCTTCGTAGAAGTTAAACCAGGAAAGAAAAATCAAAAGTCCAAACAGGTCACAAAGTCCCAAAAGGACTCAAAGTCCCAAACCTGTCCAAAGCAATGACATTACAGTCCTGATTGATGACATCGTAGTTGTCAATAAAAATACAAAGAAAAGTATGAAATGAAATTAAATCTTGCTAAACACATTGATCATGTTCCTAATTCTAAACCTAGGCAAACCATCTAGATAAGTGAAAAGAAATTAACCTTTAGTTCTTATCCATCTTTTAAGAAAATTGCCTCTAGGTCTAAGCAAAGAAGTTTTATTCCAAAAAGGACTTGGAAGATCAAAGAGATAAAGAACAACACATCTTCAAAAGTCACATCAAAACCACACACGACATACTTTAAATCATATTATGTTGTTGCGGGCCCCAAACAAGTTTGGGTGCCCAAATTAACTAACTAATGCTACAGGTAATGTGCGAGGAGGATCACGAAATAGAATGGTTAATTGATAACACCTGCTCCTTGCATATGATAGGAAGGTTGGAATACCTTTGTGACTTTAAGGTAGTCACACATGGTGGTCACGTAACTTTGGAAACGATGCAAATGGAACCATTCGAGGATATGGTGTCCTAACAAATGGAAACGTTTCAATTAAACAAGTTGCCTATGTTGAAGGGTTAAAACACAATGTCATTAGTGTTAGGAAACTATGCAAAGTTGGTTATCGTGTTGAATTTGATGATGAATACAACTACATCATGACAAAAGATAGATAAAGATGTCTAATTAAATCAAAGGCTGTTAGAACAATGTTCCCATTAGAGATATCTTTAGTCATCGGTAAACCACATCTGTGTTTTCTTTTGTCAAAAGTAGTCTTTGAGGTCAGTTGGCTCTGGCACAAGAAACTTGCTCACCTTAAATTTTGGTATATCAACAACCTGGTTACCGGAGAGATGGTGCGACGATTGTCTTTCCTAAAATTTGACGATGACACTTTATGCCATGCTTGTGAGTGTGGAAAGCAAATAAAAGGAAGTCATCTGTTAATACATGACTCATCCATCGCTGAACCTTTGGAGTTACTTCATATAGATCTCTGCGGTCCATAAACTGTGGCAAGTCTACATCATAAGAAGTACATTTTGGTCATAGTAGATGATTACACTCATTTAACTTGGGTGTTTTTCTTGAGACTTAAATTGGAGACATCACAGACTCGGATCAAATTCATCAAGGAAATTGAGTTACAAATCAAGCTCCCATTCAAAAAATTCGAAGTCACAATGAACTGAATTTACAAATTGATTGCTTAACGACTTCCTGGTGTCAAAAGGAATCAATCATAACTTTTTGGCACCCTAGACACCGTAGCAGAATGGCATGGTAGAAAGAAGGAACATAATTCTTGTAGAAGCTGGTAGATCAATGCTCAACTTCGCAAATCTGCCTCTCTAATTTTGGGCAGAAGTAGTCTCAACAACATGCTTTGTACAAAACCGCAACATCAACAAACTCCTTAATAAGACTCCGTATGAAGGTTTGAACAATCGTAAACCAAATGTTTTTTTTTCACATTTTTGGTTGTAGGTGTTTTGTGGTCAACAACAAGGAGCATCTGGGCAAATATGCACCCAAATCATACGAAGGAATATTTTTGGGTTCTTCTACAAACAAAGTGGCATTCAAAGTTCTGATCCGAAGAATAAGAATTATAGAAGAAAGCTTTGATGTAAAATTTGATGATTTCTATGTCTAGAAGACTGCTCCTCTCAATGACACAAAGTTTATCATGGGGAATGACATTTCAATCTAGTCTGGACCCCTCAACATGTAACGTCGTGATTTTTTACCATAATTTTTTTCTTCTTAAAACATTTATTTAACAGAATACGTTAGCGGAAGACTTAGTTTTTTAAATCAAAACATTTTCAAAACCACAACGTTACTTCGAAAACTCAAACATAATTCCAAACCATTAAACTGTAAACAAAAGTATTTTTAAAGTAAATAATAAAAAACGTGTCCAAGAGTGGTATCGTTAATACAAATCTACTACCCATAAGAACCCCTCTCACAAAGGCCAATCTTCTAAACTGCCTGTACCAATCATGAGACACAAAAGAGAAAAGATACAAGTGTCAGCCCCTGCTGAGTGAGTTCATAAAGTTGCATATAAAACATACAAGCCCCAAATGGGTCAATCATTCATTTTATGATGAAGCATAAAAATCATAGACAAATACCACTTAGAGAATGACCGCATATTATAATTATTCAATCACATATTCAACCGCATACATGCATATATGTTTAACCACAATTCTACCACATAACATATATGATCAACCAAATACCATATAAGCAACCGCATAACATATAAATAATCACATTTCATATTTAAGCAACCTTCAATTGTTCAACCTTTTATTAATAACCAACCTTTGTTATATATTCAACCTTTTAATATGCAACCAACCTTTTGTTACATGTTCAACCTTTTATTAATAACCAACCTTTGTTATATATTCAACCTTTTAATATGCAACCAACCTTTTGTTACATGTTCAACCTTTTATTATATCTATCCAACCGATTGATAGAAAAGTGTCTCTTAGTGCTACCTAACCCAAGAGAAACACCCCGTTCACTACTTGTGTACACGGCCAACCGAATGCTCTAAGTGGCTCATGACTTCCACCCGAAACACCAACCCCGTGACTCCAATTTCGCTACTCCGACTTTGCAAAGTACAAGTACCCCGCGGTGTCGTTCAGGATCGGTACAAACGGTGCCAATTCCACCGATACACCTCCTGATTCCCACGTGATGTTTGCGCTGGCCGCGAACGAGGGACCAACATCACTCCAGCCCACGAACACCGAAGTTCCCGCAAACCATGTGTCACATGGTCATCTAGAAAGACCGGCAACTAATCACCGTTGTGGCTATAGCTCTTCCTAGAAGTACTCTTTCAACCTAGTAGGCACCCTCAATGATCCGGATAAGGTTTTAGGTAAAGATGATGAACTACCCAAACCCTCTATGCATAACCCCGCAATGTCATACATTAAGTAAAGCATGTAATTCATAGAATATAAGTGTGTATTTAAACATGCATTATATTCATTACCAACACATCAAATCACCTTCATACATCATATTTCAAACAACTTAAGCTAGCATGCTATATACATCAAGTTCATCAAAGTGTAAGCAACATAGCAATTAGGTCATAACATGGCCTTAGCACAAAGCATATATTAGCATCACAAATATCATATCATCATCAAGCACAAGTAATGACAGGGTCATCCTAAAGTGAATCAAATCACCATCTACGGATTGCACGTTTCAATAATGCAACCGTAGTGAGTTAAAACTATGAACTCACCTTGTTCTGCGATAATAAAATATTACACTTATGCATCGTTTCGTAAGCTCCTTAATCTTCAAGGTACCTAAACAATAAATATATATTTTTAATTTAGTTTAGGCTTTCAATATTTTAGATTGCAAGTTAATCGCCTATTTGGTAGTGAAATCAATATGGCATAAAATTAGAATACATAGCTATGGTTATAAGTATGCATGCAGTACAAGTAATTATCCCAAAATACCAGTAATGAACTAAAATGGTATTAATGGTTGGATTATTTAACAGATACCGTCCATAATATATCTATTTAATTTTTCTTAATTAAAAGTATCCCTACATTCTTAAAGGACCTAACACAATCATATTAATTGTAAGCCCTTACACAAAGCCATCAAATATAAAAATAATCGTTAATTTATTCTAATAACCGATTATAAACCCAACATTTATTTTTATTGTTAACACTCATCTCATAGCCTTGATCAATAATTCCGTTTTACTCATGTATCCACAAATCATTTGATCTCTTTATTAACCTAATGAATAAATTATAATTCATAAAATTTATCGGCTTAGATATTATGGCATATGTATATATTTTATTAAAAGAATGAAATACATATACTAAAATCTAAGCCATTGTAACTCCACTTAATTTTAAATAATTAACCAGGTAAATGTATCTTTCTTCTTTTCGTTAAATTCATAAGCAAACTTGAGACCTCATCCTAGTATTTTGTTTAATATTATTAGACATGGAAATTCTTATTACGTGTTGGGTGTTGTATTTCATGCAACTAGCATTTACCCTCAACCATTATAGACTATAACTTTATAATGAAGGAAGAAGCACGTAAACAATGTACAAACAACCCAAGCACAACCACCCTTTGCACGGTGGTGGTGTCGTGGCGGAATCCGGCAACCATGGCTGCCGGTGGTGGTGATGACGAGAGTCGAACCATAAAAAGATAACACACGAGACTAGAATCTTACCACCACGATGTATGGCCGGAAAACACTTCAACCCGCTGCCTTAATAGGCTTCTTCCGGAAACCAAGGGCAACCGGAATCTTGCTGGAAACCTAGCCGCTCGCCAGAAAACCTTCACAACTAGCCGACAGCCTCTCCTCTGCTTCTCTCTCTCTCTCTCTCTCTCTCTCTCGTGGATTACGATGCAATCAGAAGGAAGAGTGTAGCCGTTTTTTATTAAGAATGGGGGAACGACATTAAAGCCATCGGGGTAACAGACGAAGAAAGAAGAGGAAAAGATACGTTGGTTTCTTGTTTCAGAGTTATTGAATGAACTTACAACTTTGGTCCCCAAGTTTGTTCCATAATAACGATTTAACCCCAAAATCCAAAAGCACCTCATTTTATTACTTCCAAGAATATCACTTTAACCCCTGGACTACATTTATACCTTTTATGGGTTATATTTATGCTAACTATTACTATAAATTAATTAATTAATTTAAATACCGTTTAATTATTAATTCATTCTTTTAAAATATTAAATTAACAACCTTTCTATTTAATTTACTCGTTTTATAACTTAGAACCGGAATAACTTGACAACAATTACTTTCTGAATAATGAAAAGCTAACGTCATTGACGAAAGGATTTTCGGGTCGTTACACAACATCGTAGAAGTCAACTATGACAAACTATTTGATACTCCAGAAACTGCAAGACTATCCGAATTCTTAGTCTCCCCTTCTGCGCAATTACAACATACCGAAGACTCTAGACGTTCAGTATCTGAGGACTCTTCACACATGACATCCACCTCACCGGTTGAGGGGGAAAGCAATCCTTCCAGTCGTGAATTATCACAACCATTGAGGTTTCAGTCATAGACGAATCCATTCCAGTAGTAAATACCAATCGATAAAGGAACTCTAGAGAATTTGAGGAATCAGAAGATGATGTTAAAGATATAGAAACCGGTGAAGTTCCCAAAGTTCCCATAATTTCCATTGCTTCAGTCCAGGGGGAACCTTCACCTTCAGCAGAGCAACCTAATCAAGACCTATCTGCTGCATGTTTTCAGATCGAGGGGGAACATGTTCAAGATGTTCAAAGAGAAACATATCCCGAAGTTGAAAATATTCCATCCAATGCAGCCGCTAAACATCATCAATCACGTCTACACATCTGGAGAAAAGATCATCCGCCCGACCAAATAATAGTAAGTCCTTATGCAGGTATATGAACTCGCTCTTCTGATGATTTAACTACATATTGTCATTATGCATCTTTCATGTCCTCTACTCAGCCCATAACCATCAAAGATGCACTTCTGGATCATGACTGGATTGTTGTAATGCAAGAAGAGCTTGCGGAATTTGAAAGAAACAAAGTGTGGAAATTGATCCCCAAACCAAAAGGACATACCATAGTTGGAACTCGCTAGGTATTTCGTAACAAACTGGATGACTCTGATGTAGTAATCAGAAACAAAGTCTGACTTGTAGGTAAGGGTTACAGTCAATTGGATGGAATTGACTACGACGAAACATACGCTCCAGTTGCAAGGATAGATGCCATACGTATCTTCCTGGCGTATGCAGCGCATAAGAATGTCAAAGTACATTAAATGGATGTAAAAATCGTTTTCCTAAATGGCAAAACGAAAGAAGAGGTATACTTACAACAACCTCCAGGTTTTGAGAATTTTGATCTTCCTCATCACCGTTACAAATTGGTGAAAACTATGTATGGCTTAAAGCAGGCGCCAAGAGCTTGGTACGAAACTCTTTCTATGTTTTTTTATCGAGTTTGGATACAAGCATGGAGTCATTGATCCTACCCTCTTTCGACGTTTAAGTGAAAAGCATCTAATGCCTGTACGAATCTACGTGGATGTCATCATTTTCGGTTGAACTGATCAAGTTATGGTAGTAGACTTTGTCAATCTCATGACCAGCAAGTTTCAAATGAGCATGAATAGAGAGATTAACTTCTTTCTTGGTCTTCAAATCAAGCAAGTACCTCAAGGAATCTTCATTCATC
The DNA here is from genome assembly GCF_052849685.1 of Lactuca virosa. NCBI lineage: Eukaryota > Viridiplantae > Streptophyta > Magnoliopsida > Asterales > Asteraceae > Lactuca > Lactuca virosa. Next base: position 22,652,078 of record NC_136431.1, on the reverse strand, counting down.
AAGAAAAGTATACCGCATAATTTTTAAAGAAATACTCTATGGATAAATGCTCCTCGACAAAGGTTCCTGTAGCCTTTGGATACAAGATCACCGAAGATCCCACCAGAGAGTCAGTTGATCAAGAGGTATACTGAGGAATGATTGGTTCTCGACTGTACCTGACTGCAAGTAGACCGAATATCATCTTTGCAATGGATTTATGTGCCAGATATCAATCTTATCCAAAGATTTCTCATCTGAATGAAGTCAAACTGATTTTCAGATACCTCAAAGGGACTAAAGCTTTAGGTCTTTGGTACCCAACGGAAAATGACTTCAAACTGCAAGCCTTTACAGACTCAGACCATGCGGGTTGTCGATTAGACCGCAAGAATACCCCAGGAGGATGTCAATTCCTCGGTGGGAGATTGGTGAGTTGGTCTTCAAGAAAACAAAACTACGTCTCACTCTCTACTGTAGTGGTAGTGTAACACCTGGTTCTTGGTACGTATTCTTTTTAGTAGTTCTTTAAATATTTTGCATTTTTGGCCTTGGACTCAGCGAGTTGAAGGACCAACTCGCCGAGTAGAAGCGAGAGGGGACGCGAGACTTAAGCGGTGGACTCGGCGATTTGGGTCCCGGACTCGGCGAGTAGACCCTGTCTGGACAAAAACCCTAATCCGAGGGTTTGCACCCTATTTAAACACTTTAACTCGGCCTCCTTCGTCCCATTTGCTCCCAGAAGACCCCCATAGCAAACCCTATCCGTTATTGAAGCAATCTAAGGCATTTGGAGTGACTTTGGTGCTTTTGTGATCCAAGGAGGGAAGGAAAAGCTTGAAGGAACAAGAGGAGGCTAAAGGGATCCGAGTTTGTGCACCATTTTCAGCTCATTGAAGGTAAAAAGTCTGTACCTTGCTCTTCCATTTGATAGATCCCATTTTGTGAATTTTTAGGGCTTTTCTAAGCCATTTTGGTCACCAACCATGATTGCAAGCATGGTTGGGGGTTGAAGTTTCAGATCTAGGTCCTTGGAGGGGTTACAAGGCAGAAAGGAGTGGCTTTTGGCACTCAAGGAAGGCCCCATGCATTGTAGGAGCCATTTTAGGGCCTTTAGGCTCAAAAGTCCCATGCATGCACGTAAAGTTCGTAACTTTACGTGCTAGAACGGTCCTAGGAGCCTAGATCTACCTTTTGGACAAGTGTTGTACACATGAAATCGAGAAAATGAGACTTGGACATACTCGACTCGGCGAGTCGTTCTTGGGACTCGGCGAGTCCGAGGCTTGACTCCCTTTTCTGTTATGGGTCAAGGACCCAGTTGAGTGTGGAAAGGTTTCAGGGAGGTCCCGGGGAGTGACCCAACGCTCTGGACTAAGCCAAGGTTCTGGAATTCATGGGACTCGGCGAGATCATGAACAGACTCGCCAAGTCCAAGGCAATCTTCTTAAGATTGAAGATGAACTCGACGAGTTGTTCATACAACTCGGCGAGTCAAGGACAGGACCTGTTCATCCGTTGAAGATGAACTCGACGAGTTGTTCATACAACTCGGGTAGTCGGATGAAGATTCAGTAGATGTTCAATTAGAAGGAAAACTCGTCGAGTCATCGCCTAACTCGACGAGTAGAGACGTGTATAAGGTCAAATAGAAGGATAGGGACTCGGCGAGTTGGCGAACCAACTCGACGAGTCAGGTCAACTGGAAGTTGACTTTGACTTTGACTTTGACTTGGTCAGGGGTAAAATGGTCATTTTACCCTAAAAGCAGTTGGCAGTGTATGACTAAGTGTTTTATGGGAATTATAGCCGGAGGATTTCCGGGGCAGCAGCAGTAGCAGTCAGAGGATTTCTCGCACAGATCAACAGCTACTACGAGGTGAGTTACCTTCCAGTAGCGGTGGGTCTACGGCCACAATGCCGGCCCACCAGTAGGAGTTGTATGTTAGGTGATTGTCTTTATGATATCATCTAGTTTTGCTGCTACCTGATATGTTATATGCTGGCATGATATGTTATAAGTGATAGTAGTAGAGTTCGGTTGTAAGGACCGAAGGGTAGGTCAGACACCGCAGATATGTCTGACAGCATGTGATGATATGTTTATATGCTGGCATGCTATGTTATATGTGATAGTGGTAGTAGGAGGGGAATAGCCCCAAGTTCGGTTGTTAGGACCAACGGGTAGGTCAGCACCCCAGAATGGCTTGACATGGGTAGGTCAGCACCCCAGAATGGCTTGACATGGGTAGGTCAGCACCCCAGAATGGCTTGACACAGGTAGGTCGGTACCCCAGAATGGCCGTATCGGGTAGGTCGGGCACCCCAGAATTGCCCGGCAGTATGTATGCTATGTGTTTGTATGGTATGTGGTACAATGGGGGAACTCACTAAGCTTCATGCTTACAGTTACAGTTTTGTTTTCAGGTACCTCTTAATCGAAGGGGAAGGAGCTGGCGCGGTAGCGGCACATCATTCACGCACAATGTTTTCCGCACCATGAGTTATTCTGGGATTTTGTACTCTGACATTATGGTTGTTTTTATGTTTTGCTTTTCAGACACGAAATATGTTTATGAAATGATATGATCAAACAATGTTTATTCACAAATGTTTTCCAAAGTATTGATTTAAAAATGAAATTTTTGGACGTGAAATTTGGGATGTTACAAGTTGGTATCAGAGCCCTGGTTTGAGGGATTCGGACGCACCTTCGGGAGTGTCTGGACTCAAATCGAGGGACTAAAGGGATTTTTATAAAATAAAATGATTTTCTAAAAGTTAAGATAAAGAGTTTGGAAAAGAACGAAGTGTGTGATGTGCGCGACCGGCCGAGCTCAAGTAAGTATTCCCCAAAGTACCCATACAAGTTTATGATATGATTACCACTCTAAGTTTCAGTAGAACTGCATGCTAACTTAGGGCTAAGGATCTAGGAAGGATGCCTTATGTGCCTGTTATATGTGTACCAGCTTATTGAGAACTGCATGCTATTACAGATTAGTCGGTATGATAGCCAGAGTAGTATATACTTGATTATGTGTACTCAATGCCCGAATGCTGCTTGCTTTGTGCTTTTATAAGATCTAGTTGTCTTTCACTAACTAGTAAATGAATATGTTAAGTTACATATTGCAAGGAATAAATAATTTCAGAAGGTTGGGTCTAGCTCTATTTCGCAGCTCTTGTTTGAGTCCAACCGTTGTAGGGTAGGACCTCTCATTTGAAGAATTATCTAGTCTGAGTAATATGTAATAGTATTCGCGAGCTAGTTAGGGGAAGAAAGCAGGGACTTCTTATGCAGCTGATGGCGGAGAGTGGGTTGGTGATTACCTAGGGCAAGCCTAGGATGAGATTAGCATGAGATCAGCAGTAGTAGTAGAAGGGACTTGGTGGAGTCGAGGCGATTCTTGAGGAAAGTACGGATAGATGTGGAAGGTAGTATGGGCCCATACTACTGAAAGCAGAGGATCCGTACTTGAATCGAGGAAGGCTAAGGCAAGACCAGGGAACTTGTAGTAGATGTGATCCCTTTAGAGGTATCAGTATCACTAATGGTTGCCTGTATGTATTGCAGAATGGTGGTACTACGTCCGAGGCCAGCAGTTGGCAGTTCAGGAGAGGGATCGAGTTCATCGCGTCAGAGATCACCAGAGGCATTCTTGAGTCGACCCCCATCATTTTCGGGTCGATCAAGGAAGGGATAGTTGAGCTGATGGAGGACCGTCTCAGGGCGTTCAGGAGTGACATGGTATCTGGCCAGTCAGGATCTCGTACGCTGTCCTTTAAGGACTTTAGGGGCAGTGGTGCGCCAGATTTCCATGGGACGAAGGACCCCATTGCTGCCAGACGATGGATTGCAGACATTGAGTCTGCACATTTGACTAGCTTCTGCCCTGAGGGGTCGAAGGTACGATTTGCAGCAGGATGTCTGAGGGACCAGGCCAGAGATTGGTGGGAGTCGGTTGGTGACTCTCTAGGAGCCTCGGCAGTTGAGGCTATGACATGGTCGGACTTTGTGACTCGGTTCAGAGTGGAGTTTGCACCAGCAGTGGAGCTCCAACAGTTGGCGAGGGAGTTCTTAGATATGAGACAGACTACTGAGACTGTGGCGGAGATCACCGCCAAGTTCCGGGAGAGGGCGTTGCTAGTGCCCCAGTATGCGGGAGATGAGGACATGAGGAGGACCCGCTACCATGACATGCTGCGAGCTGACATTCGGGAGCATGTTAGTTTTTCAGCTTGCCCTACCCTGGATTCCATGATTGCCAGAGCAAGGGAGAGGGAGATTGATCTGGAGCACATCCGGAAGAGGAAGGTAGAGGAGGGGCAGGTGGCTGGGGCTTCGGGGAAGAAGCCCAAGGGATCAGATGGTAGGCCGAAAGGCCAGTTAGGACAGGGCCGCTGCAGGAAAAGCGGCAGGCCGCACGAGGGAGCGTGTAGGATGGGATCATCGGGCTGTTACAAATGCGGCAAGACGGGGCATTTCAGCAGGGATTGTACCACCCCTGCACCCACTTTTCAGACATCAGAGTTGCTGTGTTTCCACTGCAACCAGAGGGGCCACAAGAAGGCCAATTGCCCCCAGTTGACAGCAGCAACAGCGCCAGTGAAGGCGCCAGCTCCAGCGACCCTGCGGATTACAGATGGCCAGCAGGGCAAGGCAGAGGCTCCAATGGTGAGGAGTCGGGCATTTCAGTTGACTGCCGAGGAGGCACGCGCTGCACCCGATGTGGTGACAGGTATGATTTCTTATTTATGTTTTATGATTCGCTGCTGTGATTTTGGTTATGTGATGAATGTGCCCTATTTAGGATCGTTCCATGTGAACGGGATCCCAGTGCAGGTATTGTTTGATTCGGGTGCTACCCGATCATTTGTCTCTCTTGCGCTTAGCAAGAAGTTTCCTGAGCCTTCGGGCATGTTGGAATGCCCTTTAGAGGTAGAGATTGCTGATGACCGATCGGTGCGAGCATCGGCGGTATTCCGAGATTGTGTGTTGCGATTATTCGAGGAGCGCTACTTGGTAGACTTGGTTCCTATTCTGTTGAGAGGGAACAAGGTGATTATCGGTATGGATTTGCTAAGCCCCAATGGGGCGGTGATCGACTGCGCGCAGCAGTTGGTGCGGATTAGGACCCCAAGTGGGGGAGAGCTGGTGATTCAGGGCGAGAGGCCACATCGAGGACCAGCTTTATGTTCGGCAGCGAGGGCTAGGCGTTACCTTCAGCAGGGTTGCGCAGGATATGTCGCCTATGTCATGGAAACCCGAGAGGCGGGTAAGACGTCAGTGAGCGATGTTCCGGTAGTGCGAGACTACGCAGATGTGTTCCCGGAGGAGCTTCCTGGGATTCCCCCGGAGCGTCAGGTGGAGTTCAGGATCGATTTGGTTCCTGGTGCGGCCCCGATTGCCAAGGCGCCGTACCGGTTGGCTCCTCCCGAGATGCAGGAGTTGTTTACGCAGCTGCAGGAGCTGCTAGACAAGGGATTTATCAGGCCGAGTAGTTCACCTTGGGGAGCCCCGATCCTGTTTGTCAAGAAGAAGGATGGGTCGCACCGTATGTGCATAGACTATCGGGAGCTGAACAAGGTAACGGTGAAGAACCGTTACCCACTCCCGAGGATTGACGACCTCTTTGACCAGCTGCAAGGAGCATCTTGGTTTTCCAAGATTGATTTGCGCTCAGGTTACCATCAGATGAGGGTCAGAGAGGAGGATGTGTAGAAGACGGCGTTTCGGACTCGCTATGGTCATTACGAGTTCGTGGTGATGCCCTTCGGGCTCACCAATGCTCCTGCCGCGTTCATGGATCTCATGAACCGCGTATGTAGACCGATGTTGGATCGGTCCGTGATAGTATTTATTGACGACATCTTGGTCTATTCCAAGACCCATGAGCAGCATGAGGAACATCTGCGAGAGGTTTTGGATACTCTGAGGAGAGAGAGCTTGTACGCCAAGTTCTCCAAGTGTGAGTTCTGGTTGCGCGAGGTGCAGTTTCTTGGGCACCTTGTCAATCAGAACGGGATTCTGGTTGACCCGGCCAAGGTGGAGGCCGTGATGAGGTGGGAGGTTCCGAAGTCTCCATCTGAGATTCGGAGTTTCCTGGGATTAGCCGGCTACTATCGGAGATTCATCCAGGATTTCTCCAAGATAGCCGTGCCCTTGACTCGGCTTATGAAGAAGGCCGTAGTCTTTCGTTGGGGGCCTGAACAGCAGGCAACGTTTGAGACACTGAGGCAGAGGTTATGCGAGGCGCCAATCTTGGCCCTGCCAGAGGGCGTAGAGGATTTTGTGGTATACTGCGACGCGTATATTTCGGGTTTAGGCGCGGTTTTGATGCAGAGAGGGCATGTTATTGCCTACGCTTCGAGGCAGCTGAAGCCTCACGAGGCGAATTACCCGACACATGATTTGGAGTTGGGGGCCGTTGTATTCGCCCTCAAGATTTGGCGTCATTACCTCTATGGGGTTCGTTGTACCATTTACACGGACCACAAGAGTCTGAGGTATCTCATGGATCAGCCAAATCTGAACATGAGGCAGCGTCGGTGGTTGGATGTGGTGAAGGATTATGATTGCGAAATCCTCTACCACCCGGGGAAGGCCAACGTGGTGGCCGATGCGCTTAGCCGCAAGGCGGCGCCGATCAGAGATATCTGCATGTGGATGACAGTAGTGACCCCGTTATTAGAGCAGATCCGAGAGGCCCAGCAGGAGGCTATGAAGGAGGAACATCGGAAGAGTGAGCGTATAGTAGGCCAGGTTTCCTCCTTCGACTATGACAGCAGGGGATTATTGACATTACACCGCAGGGTGTGGGTTCCATACCTCGGAGGCATGCGCCAGGTTCTAATGGAGGAGGCGCACAAATCCCGATTCTCCATTCATCCCGGGGCGACGAAGATGTATAGGGATCTTCGTCTTGATTATTGGTGGCCCTGCATGAAGCGAGATGTAGCATGGTATGTGGAGCGGTGCTTGACCTGCAGGAAGGTCAAGGCCGAGCACCAGAGGCCACACGGCAAGATGCAACCATTGGATATTCCCCTGTGGAAGTGGGAAGATATTACTATGGATTTCATCACCAAGCTTCCCAGGACCGCGCGGGGAGTGGATTCCATATGGGTCATCGTGGATCGGTTGACCAAGAGTGCCCATTTTATACCGATCCAGGAGAGCATATCGGCCGAAAAGCTGGCCGATATTTATATTCGAGAGGTGGTGGCTCGTCACGGGGTGTCGGTCTCCGTGATTTCTGACATGGATGTTCGGTTCACTTCCAGATTTTGGAAGAAATTCCACGACGAGTTGGGTACTCGTCTGCATTTCAGCACCGCCTTTCACCCGCAGACAGATGGTCAGAGCGAGCGGACCATCCAGACTCTGGAGGATATGCTGCGAGCATGCGTGTTAGACTTCAGAGGTAGTTGGGATACCTACCTTCCATTGGCTGAGTTCTCCTACAACAACAGCTACCACGCGAGTATTGATCGTCCTCCCTTTGAGATGTTATACGGGAGGAGGTGCAGGACCCCGATATGCTGGGGTGAGGTTGGCCAAAGGGTCATGGGTAGCACCGAAGTGGTGCTCAAGACGACAGAGAAGATTCAGCAGGTCCGGAGCAGGCTTCAGACTGCTCAGAGTCGGCAGAAAAGTTATGCCGATAAGCGTCGATCAGACCTGGAGTTCCAGGTCGGGGATATGGTTCTCCTAAAAGTGTCGCCTTGGAAAGGCGTCATTCGATTCAGGAAGCGGGGCAAGTTGGGCCCAAGGTACATTGGACCGTTCAGGGTCGTAGCCCGAGTGGTCAAGGTGGCGTACAGGCTGGATCTGCCAGCCGAACTCAGCCAGATCCACAACACTTTCCACGTCTCCCAATTGCAGAAGTGTCTGGTGGACCACTCAGCAGTGGTACCCTTGGAGGACATTCAGGTTGATGATAGCCTGAATTACATCGAGCGGCCTGTAGCGATCCTTGACCGGAAGTCGAAGGATCTGAGGAACAAAAGAGTGGAACTCGTGAAGGTGCAATGGCAGCACCGGAAGGGGTCGGAGTGGACTTGGGAGCCGATGGACGAGATGATGGAGCATTACCCCGAGCTGTTTCAGGAACGAGCAGCAGACTTCGAGGACGAAGTCTAAAATAAGTGGGGGAGATTTGTAGCACCTGGTTCTTGGTACGTATTATTTTTAGTAGTTCTTTAAATATTTTGCATTTTTGGCCTTGGAGTCGGCGAGTTGAAGGACCAACTCGCCGAGTAGAAGCGAGAGGGGACGCGAGACTTAAGCGGTGGACTTGGCGAGTTGGGTCCCAGACTCGGCGAGTAGACCCTGTCTGGACAAAAACCCTAATCCGAGGGTTTGCACCCTATTTAAACACTTTAACTCGGCCTCCTACGTCCCATTTGCTCCCAGAAGACCCCCATAGCAAACCCTATCCGTTATTGAAGCAATCTAAGGCATTTGGAGTGACTTTGGTGCTTTTGTGATCCAAGGAGGGAAGGAAAAGCTTGAAGGAACAAGAGGAGGCTAAAGGGATCCGAGTTTGTGCACCATTTTCAGCTCATTGAACGTAAAAAGTCTGTACCTTGCTCTTCCATTTGATAGATCCCATTTTGTGAAGTTTTAGGGCTTTTCTAAGCCATTTTGGTCACCAACCATGATTGCAAGCATGGTTGGGGGTTGAAGTTTCAGATCTAGGTCCTTGGAGGGGTTACAAGGCAGAAAGGAGTGGCTTTTGGCACTCAAGGAAGGCCCCATGCATTGTAGGAGCCATTTTAGGGCCTTTAGGCTCAAAAGTCCCATGCATGCACGTAAAGTTCGTAACTTTACGTGCTAGAACGGTCCTAGGAGCCTAGATCTACCTTTTGGACAAGTGTTGTACACATGAAATCGAGAAAATGAGACTTGGACATACTCGACTCGACGAGTCGTTCTTGGGACTCGGCGAGTCCGAGGCTTGACTCCCTTTTCTGTTATGGGTCAAGGACCCAGTTGAGTGTGGAAAGGTTTCAGGGAGGTCCCGGGGAGTGACCCAACGTTCTGGACTAAGCCAAGGTTCTGGAATTCATGGGACTCAGCGAGATCATGAACAGACTCGCCAAGTCCAAGGCAATCTTCTTAAGATTGAAGATGAACTCGACGAGTTGTTCATACAACTCGGCGAGTCAAGGACAGGACCTGTTCATCCGTTGAAGATGAACTCGACAAGTTGTTCATACAACTCGGCGAGTCGGATGAAGATTCAGTAGATGTTCAATTAGAAGGAAAACTCGTCGAGTCATCGCCTAACTCGACGAGTAGAGACGTGTATAAGGTCAAATAGAAGGATAGGGACTCGGCGAGTTGGCGAACCAACTCGGCGAGTCAGGTCAACTGGAAGTTGACTTTGACTTGGTCAGGGGTAAAATGGTCATTTTACCCTAAAAGCAGTTGGCAGTGTATGACTAAGTGTTTTATGGGAATTATAGCCGGAGGATTTCCGGGGCAGCAGCAGTAGCAGTCAGAGGATTTCCCGCGCAGATCAGCAGCTACTACGAGGTGAGTTACCTTCCAGTAGCGGTGGGTCTATGGCCACAATGCCGGCCCACCAGTAGGAGTTGTATGTTAGGTGATTGTGTTTGTGATATCATCTAGTTTTGCTGCTACCTGATATGTTATATGTTGGCTTGATATGTTATAAGTGATAGTAGTAGAGTTCGGTTGTAAGGACCGAAGGGTAGGTCAGACACCCCAGATATGTCTGACAGCATGTGATGATATGTTTATATGCGGGCATGCTATGTTATATGTGATAGTGGTAGTAGGAGGGGAATAGCCCCAAGTTCGGTTGTTAGGACCAAGGGGTAGGTCAGCACCCCAGAATGGCTTGACATGGGTAGGTCAGCACCCCAGAATGGCTTGACATGGGTAGGGTAGCACCCCAGAATGGCTTGACACGGGTAGGTCGGCATCCCAGAATGGCCGTATCGGGTAGGTCGGACACTCCAAAATTGCCCGGCAGTATGTATGCTATGTGTTTGTATGGTATGTGGTACAATGGGGGAACTCACTAAGCTTTGTGCTTACAGTTACATTTTTGTTTTCAGGTACCTCTTCATCGAAGGGGAAGGAGCTGGCGCGGTAGCGGCACATCATTCACGCACAACGTTTTCCGCACCATGAGTTATTCTGGGATTTTGTAATCTGACATTATGGTTGTTTTTATGTTTTGGTTTTCAGACACGAAATATGTTTATGAAATGATATGATCAAACGATGTTTATTCACAAATGTTTTCCAAAGTATTGATTTAAAAATGAAATTTTTGGACGTGAAATTTGGGATGTTACAGGTAGAATATGTTGCCGCAGCCAACTGCTGCTCACAAGTCTTTTGGATGAAAACACACCTCATGGATTATGGCTATAGAATGTTATGAATACCAATTTACTGTGACTCAGAGAGTGCAATTTATATTTCTCATAATCTAATTCTTCACTCAAAGACGAAGCACATTGAACTTCAGTATAACTTTCTCAAGGATCAGATCTTGAAAGGTAAAATTGAACTTATCTTCGTTCCATCCCACGAAGAAATAGCAGATGTTTTCACAAAAGCCCTTGACTCCACCAAACTTAATGGATTTTTAGAAATGTTAGGAATGATAAACCCCGATCCTCAGTTTTTCTTGAAAGGATAAATTATGGATACCTCAAGTCTTCGTATCTCGCCAATAGATATGCTTTATTCATCTAATCGTTGATCTTTGAGGAACCTATATTTGTCTATGATTTAAAATTTATTTCTTTTAAGTTTAACTATTGAGCACAGATTTCATAAATGCCTCCTCGGTACCCTTTGGTTACCCAATATTATTTATGATCTATGTACTCTCCGGGTCAATTTATTGTTTTTATATCTAACCTTGTGATCAAGTTGCTCTGTAGTGCTCATAATATTGTAGTTTTTCCTTCAAGAACATGAAGTCTTGTTTTTCTATTTGGCAATAAATAAAGTTTTTTTTGGTGTGCTATTTAGTGAATCGGTTACACTTTTTTTTATATTTTTATTCATTTTCATTAAATTTGTTTGCACCTTATACGGGTATCTTTTCAAAAACCGCACCTTTTCCCTTTTTTAATAAAGTGAAGATTTATCTTTTTAATAAAAGTACTTTTACCTAACATTTTGTGAGGTGACTGGTCCATACTCAACCGTCGGACGAAAAGTAATCCCTTAATCAACGGTTTCTAATAGTTATTTCAACCATCACCCCCCCCCCCCCCCCGTTTACCCACTTCATCATCATTTTCATTTAATGCGCCCCTTAACTACATTTAATGCGAGTTATTTCTAGATAAATACTTTTATATTAAAATAAACTAAATGGTAGAAACCTTTGGTTTTTACAGCTGTTAAAACTTTTCTCGTTTGGATTCCATTTTCAAATCTGGAGGTATAAATACCCCCATTTCTTCCCAAGAAAGCTTTACGCTTTCCAAACCCTAAATTGACGATCATCTTCTTCCTCGTCTTGATAAAAACACTTTTTCTGCAAGTTCTTCAAAACCATTTTCGAATCAATCACTATGAAATCCAGGGTTTCTAAGATGCAATCAAAACCAACTAGTTCAACGTCAACTGACAAGAACACAAGCCCCACAATTGCAGCAAGCAACTATCAAGAAATCTTACATGATCATGAACTATATGAAGTTGCAATAAAGATGATGATTCGCTCCTTGCCCAAACACCCATTGTTTGGACCTTTTGATGCTTTCACTGAAGTTCTTCTCCAACCAGTGCTATTCAACAATGCTTTCTCTTCATTCCGACTGTTAGACATACTCGATGAAGTTCATCTCAAGCTTGCCGATGAATCAATGGCAGTCCTCACCAAATCCAAATTTCTCAAAGCCATCAACCTTAGAATTCCTTCTTCAATCACGTTCAAGAATCCTAGCAATTCTAAAATCTTCACAGCTCTTTACAAGATGGGTTATCAAGTAAAACTTAAGGGAACCGCTGAATTCAAAAAGGGGAAACTTCCAGCTGTGTGGTAGTATGTTTGTCACTATGTGATTAGATGCTTATTAGGAAGAACTGTTGGAACGGAAAACATGGGGAAACAATTGTTAGACATTGTCTGGAACCATCCTTTCGGATGATATCATTCAGTATGTTAGTAAAAATCACCCAAGGAAGGAATCATCGAGCTCACATCCGCAAGGTTCTAGTCGCTCTGCTTAGTGGACCTTCACAAAGAAGCTAGAATCAGTCCAGGAGATGAACTCAATTGCTATTCATGCCGAGATCTCAAGAGGTATTCTCTCCCTAAAGACCAATCTATTTTCGGTCCCATTAGACAGTTACAAATGCACATCTTGACTACTATTGGAAAATTTGACTATGCGGTCGTTGATCACATTGAGGCTACGAATGATATAGCACCATATCGTTCTACCCCATCTAGCCCCATACTACAGACCACTGGTCCAGTCGTTGAACCCAAATCAAACAATGTCAAGACGGTTTCCAAAAGAAAGACTCCAACAAAGATCGTATCCAAAGTAGCTAGAGTCTTTAAGAAAAGAAAGATCGTCACTTAAGACCCCATAGTAACCGAAGACCCCATGATGACTGAAGACCCAATCCAAATCGAAGATCCCATGAATGTGAATGAAGAAGAAACTGAAGCAACATATATGTCTGAGGACTTGTTTAGAAAGAAGAAGCTGAAACTCTATGCCCCTCTAAGTAAAAAGCGTCCCACATTAGATACCGGAGACTCTCAAAATCTCTAGTAGTTCTTCGATTCCACGCTGAATCACCCGCTCGAACCCCATCCATCTACTCCGCTACAGAAAGTCTAACGGTTTCACATCGTGATCATGGAGACATTGACCAATCACGATTGCAAGTGGATCCTTGTGACGATAAAACACCTAAGGTCTCCAGGAGAACACACTTTCACATTTTCACTCTTGAGGAGCTGCACTCCTGTGACATCCCTAAATTCACGGTCATTTTAAAATTTTTATTTATGCTTATTTAAAAATCAGAGTATCCAATTTAAAGAAATGTGTTGCGGAATTTGTTCCCAGAAAACATGATAAATATATTATCAAAGCATTTATGAAGAAATGTATTTTATTTATATTAAAATTTGGGATGTCATTGATAATACAGAAACATAAGCATAAATAGACCTTTCATTCATTTACACTAATGATCCACATCTCCATCAATATCTCAGTGTAATGCAGCTTCGTATCGATACCTGTGATACAAATAAACTGAGTGGGTCAGGTTGGGAAACCTGTTGAGTACATAGGGTTTTTAACCCACAATAATAAAGTTATTATGTTTCATCATCAAACAATTAAACCAATTACCCATCCCCATTATCTTCTTTATTCTTAAGTATCTTACCTAAGAATCATCTATTCCTCAATATTTATTCCTAAGGAGTGTCCTAGGGAATAGGCACGAAGTCCATCGTTGCCAGGGTTTATATAACAGGCACTAAGTCCATAGTTGTCGATGTTATCTGTTAGGCACTAACTCCATAACTGCCAATGTTCATCTATAGGGAACTAAATCCATAGCTACCAACGTTTATTTGTAAGGCACTAAGTCCATAGCTGCCAACATTCATTTGTAAGGAACTAAGTCCATAGCTTTCGGGGTTTTTATAGTACATCTAGTGAACATATCGTTCACAGCACATACAGGTTGCGAGCCTGCTAGCGTTTTACTGGACTGTCTAGAATAGTCTGTGGTTGTCATCTATACTCTGCTAGATGACTGGGCCATCGCTTGGGTCAAGGCTTCTCATCATCTTTCATCTCGAATCATCTATATCATATATCATCTCTAATCATTCATCTCATCTTTCATCTACCCATCATTACCCAATATACTTTTAGGTATAAAATATGTATACAGTTTAAATAAAGTAAAACGTGTATATTTTGTTCATGCAACATAATATGCACACATAGCACGTAATTTATATTAAATACTTCATATCTATGTGTAATATGAAAGTAACTATGCACTCACTTGTTAAAGTGATGACTCGAAATTCGGACAACGCTTCGCTTCTAACAATCGTCTTTTCCTTCGACGAAACCTAGCATTATTATTGCTAAGTTTTAGTATAATATTTATTGCGACTAATTAACTCAAGGTCTATGAGCGATATTGTTTTATAAGTGTTAAACAATAACTTTCAACTACTATGTATAGACAGGGGCCAGACATGAAACACCGGAGGGCATGACCATTTTGGCATTTAAGTTGTTCTGAAATCCAACAACCCTATGCGGCCCTTCAAACCAGATTCCCCGTACCGCGAGCAGTTAAAAGGTATTATAAAAACACTTTTTATAATTTATACTTAAATATATAGTTTATAGGTTCATAATAACGATAATGAACTTAAACATAAGCTATACTCAAAGTAGGGTAAGCATAACTCACTTACAATGGAGTTTAGCGAAGAACCGGGCTCTGCGTGGGCATTTATTTATAGGGGGTAGCTTCAGACTATGTTGGGCGTAGCCTCGGAGTATGATGCGCGTACTCAGTATGTTGCACGTACGAGGAGCTATGCTACGCATACGAGGGCCAGATGTCAGCTTCGCGTGCGAGACCGTGGGGAGAAAGCGAAGGTCTGAATGGAGCCACGTGTCAGCCTCACATCTGCCCAAAATTTAATAAACTTCCAAATTCCGTAACTTTCTCATACGAGCTCCATTTTTTTATGTTCTTTATATCCACGCGTAGGTGGCAACGTGATCTACAACTTTTGTTTAGACTCCGTCAGCTATTTTTGAATTTATTTTTAAAGTTATATTTTAACTGGCTTAGACAGATAAAGCCCGTTAAAAATTCATAACTTTGTCATCCGACGTCCGTTTTCGTTATAACTCGGATTTCAACTTTCTTTATATGTATGTAATCCTTGTGACATATATTATAACTTGGTTAAGATTATTTATTCTAAATAATCTTTTATCAAAAAGTCATTTTTGACGCATATTGTCTCTAAATTGACTAGCCCGAATCTGCGGGCGTTACAATTATCTCCCCCTTAGGATGATTACGTCCCGAAATCATCAATAAAACATGGCTTGTATAATGACTCCATAAGTTATCTTTTCATCCTAGGTAATAACCGTAACTCTTATGTCTTTTCTAATGAGTATTTAACACTTGGACTTCTTGACTACTAGCGGTGCTTAATCTTACACCCGCTCTTCATAATATGTTAGACTTTCAATTGTAATCTTCGAGTTACAATCTCGATCCTTATTGAAGACTCCTGATCCTTCGTAAACAGACTTTACTTCGATTATCGTAGCAGACCGATAGGTCATGTTTTAATGACCTCTCATCATATAATGCAATGCACAGACTCAGGTCTTTTTGAGTCAGATTCCAGAATGGAATATACCTTCCTTCATGTTCTAATATGATATAATCACATTCTAACATGTAACACTTCTAGCTACAAGCTTTTTTTACTTTCACGACGATCGTGATACTTGCTTCAATTATCTTTCACTTCAATCTTCTGGCTTAAGTCATATGCTACATCGATCTTGGTTCTCTGAATCACGTAGAATACATATCTTAGTTGGACTCGATTTGATATGAGCACTAGGGTTGGAATAATAATCATAGCCTTAGTCATTACTGAAGCAATGGTAACGACAGACATGAATCAAACAGAATCAATTACTAGCGCCTTGGTAATCTTGTGACTTTCCCTGATCTAAGTGGGAGTCCTGTGCTTCTTGTAGTATAGGCCTCTACTACCTTTCACACCTACTCACAATCGTCCCAAGTATTGTCTCATAGTTTTCCAAGTCACCATACAAGAATTTCACATAGTCATTTAATACATAGGATAAAATAACAAAGGTTTATATTACTTATTGAAACGATTACATAGATATTCAGGTTCACCCTACACTATGCCTCTTATATTAGGCTACACCACATGATACTATCTATATGGCTACTTCATATCCCGATCTTCGGATATATAGATCCTTACTCCTGATCCCTTGCATTGTCACATGCTCCATCAAGGATCATCTGGAATGCTCTTGCCTTTAGGTTTGGTGGTATGTTTGGCTTTGTATCTCCTTCCCTATTTGGGCAGTCTTGCTTGAAGTGTCCTTCCCCACCACACTTAAAGAAGGCTTCTCCTTGGCCATGCACTCGTCGGCATAATGAACAGTCTTCCTGCATTTGAAGCAGGTCACCTCTTTAGAGCATCTCCCAATGTGTTTCCTTCTACACTTGTCACACCACCTTTCTCCATTGCTATCCCCATACCTCTTGTTGTTGGGATCAGACTTTAGGAACCTATTTTTCTTGTCAGATCTTGAAGGCTCCTCAAATTTCCTCTTTTTGCCAACTTCAACCTTGTTGGTGGTTCTGCCTTTGATCATTTCTTTGACAGACTTAGCAACCTAGATGGATACCTCAAGAGTAGGTGCCTGGCGTACTGGAACAACATACTCCCATGGTAGTCCCTTCTTTTACTTATCGATTTCTATTAGCTCGTCAGGGACAATGCGCAAAGCAAACTCCGTCTTGTCTATGAAGGCATTGGTATACTCGTCAATGGACATGCTGCCCTTTTTCAGTGTCAGAAACTGATTCTCTAGTTCTATCATGTTTTGGGCTAAGCAGAATTTGCTTTTGAAGTGGACCAAGAACTTTGCCCATGTCAGTTGTAGTGGCTCAATGGGGCTTATGATCTTTCCCAGAGTATTCCACCAACGAACAGCCCCACCCCTAAACTGACGCACAACATAAGTGGTTTGTAGCTTGCCCTTGCAACCACAAGCTATGAAAGCTAGCTCCATCTCAGAGATCCAGTCCATAACTCCGATTGGATCTTCTTTCCTAGTAAAAGTTCATGGTTTGCAGATTGTGAAGTCTTTATACTTGCATCCATTCCTTTCAATTCCTTCGTCTTGGTTATTTCTTCTAATCACTGGCAATTCAGCTTAACTAATGATTCTACTGTAATTTCCTTCTTCTGACTGTCCTTCATTCAACTCAGGTTGCATAATAGGTACAATAGGTTCATCCCTGTTAAAACTTTTTTTCCTCATCTCCTCCCTTTTTTCAGTCACCATAGCTCGAATCATCGCTTAGACTCCTGCCATCGTGATGGGATCGGGTGCAGCTGCTACCCCTGGTGCATGCTCAATCACAGGCCGCTGATTAGCATTAACATTTCCATTAGCGTTTCTGAATTCACTTCGAGTTCTTACCATGTCGATCTATACACCAAATCAGACATTCAGTGTGCAGTGACGAGAGTTAAGATAAGGAAAGCTTTATTTACGATAGACGTATAAATATCCTTATCACTCTGAAAAGTTACATGCCAGTTCTAATACCGTAATTAAACGTTTAGAAATCTGAACGCATAAAGTTT
The DNA here is from genome assembly GCF_052849685.1 of Lactuca virosa. Classification (NCBI taxonomy): domain Eukaryota; kingdom Viridiplantae; phylum Streptophyta; class Magnoliopsida; order Asterales; family Asteraceae; genus Lactuca; species Lactuca virosa. The sequence goes on along the minus strand of NC_136431.1, from coordinate 22,634,646 downwards.
CCAGATCCGATCGACAATAGACCATAGATCCGATCAAATAATAGCATATAAGGCATCTTTATAACTATAACACAATTCATTTAGCATATAAAAGCATTTTAGGCATCTTTCCTAAAATAAGCTAGTGCTCGTGTCTATTCAGGCATACTTCCTAAATATAGAAGACACTTTATCTCTCAATCATCGCTTAGCATTCTAAGTTTAAGTCTAGAAATTTCCTACAAATTCCTAGTTCGCTTAAACTAATGCTTTGATACCAATTGTGACATCCCCAAATTCACGGTCATTTTAAAAATTTTATTTATGCTTATTTAAAAATCAGAGTATCCATTTTAAAGAAATATGTTGCAGAATTTGTTCCCAGAAAACATGATAAATATATTATCAAAGCATTTCCAGAGAAATGTATTTTGTTTATATTAAAACTTTGGGATGTCATTGTCAATACAGAAACATCAACATAAACAGACCTTTCATTCGGTTACACTAATAATCTACATCTCCGTTAATCTCTCAATGTAATGTAGCGTCGTATCTGATGGGTTTTGAGCATTCTAACACTCCTAAGTGTACATGCAACCCTAATAAACCTTGGATCTATGTTTGTCTAAAATTCATGCAAAATATGATTTCCAAGGTTCATAATCCTATCTAGCATACATGGGGAACTTTTAACTTAAAAGATGGCTAGAATAACATACCTTGTTGATGATTTGATTCCTTGAAAACCTTGAGAGCCTATCACCCCAAGTATGATGCCTCAAATGCTTCACACAACACCAAATGCTTTTGGAGTAAACTTGAGAGAAATAAGAACACTTCTATTTTCGGCCTTGCCCTCTTGTATTACTAGTGTAGCCGAAAATAGGGAGTATGATGCTCTTTATATAGTGTGTTACAATTAGGGCTACACCATGTAAACCCTAATGTGACATGGCTCTTCATTTCCATGACCCATGGGTTTAAACTCCACAGAGCATCCATGGAGCATCCTATGGGTGTTAGCCAAACTTGATAATCCATGGAGCCTTTAGCCCACTATACAAGTTATGGATGATTTACATAATCAACCCATATATTTAATCAGTTATCTTTTGATCACTTAATTAATTCTTGATCAATACTAATTAAATAATATTATTAATATATTAGAACTTATAATATATTAATAAACCATAAGTGTTATTTCTCTCATTTTAGTCTATCCAAATGCATGATGCCATGCAACCCAAATGGACCATGCCAACCGGGTCAAGTACATACCAGAAATAGTTATGGACTTAGACACCTTATCCAACAGTCTCCCACTTGGATAAGTCTAATAACTATAACTGCAAGTATGACTTCAGGAACCGATTAGCAATCGTAGCTCTTTCAAGGTCTCTCGGAACTGAGAAGATGATGATACGCCATTTAAGATAAGTGATCATATAATCCTCTGTTCTAGATATCAGCCAGACAAATACATGGAACAATGTCTTACTTATTTTCCAGCAATTTGTTTCCCGATTTCCGATTTGTTTGACATAGAACTAAATTGAACACATCAATTAGGTTATGACCGGGCCCGGTACATAGGTCAAAACAAAATCATCGAGGGGCCCAGATATCGCTTCTAATCCAAGAAGGAACAAATAAACTTTGACTCATATGCTTGTTCTACTACTTATTGAATCATACACAAAGGGACGTTTTATAACATCGAGTTACCAATGCGTTTTCGTACAATCAATGCATAACCAACTCATAGGCAACAAATCATATATCTAGGTTTCAAGACTTATATGATATTACCGTCTCACGATCACTCGAGATAAATTCCATGAAGTGATACCAGTGAGCGTGGGTTGAATCCAATACTCAGACCTTATGAGCACTCATGAGTGTTGTAGCACCACCTTGTCCAACATCTTAGACCTCTACAATTCAACCCATGACAGTCTTGATTCATATCTACTTCCAACATATGACTGACTGTGGATGGTTTGAATAACTTAGTCATTCAGGAAGAGCGACTTAGTTATTCTGGAAGTCAAAACATGCGAAGTGAAACACAAGAATAAATGAATCTAATATGGTATCAAACCCTATGAATATAAATAGAACACCTTTTATTTATCACCATATTGATTACTCATTATTCATTGTTTCGGGTTTTATCAACTTTATACTTGAATTAAAAACACTAGTTGTCTCATGCTCCAAGCATGTTTACTACGTCTTTCAAACAATAGCTTTCCCATACACCAAATATGCACTCTATGTTTGTCTATGATCCTTACTCTCTGAAATAAACCAATTGAACATAATTTCAATGATTCTAATTTCACACTCCCGAATCTTTATTGAAAAATGTAAGAATTCCAAATTCCTATCATTTATTAGATTTTTAAACTTATATGCACTACCCTCTTGTAATGTACAAAGTCACAAAGACTTGTCACCAGTCATTATTAGGTATTCCAATGGAGATCAATTCCATGGAAACGAAGTCTCAAAGTACACTGCTCTGAACATCTTCCTTGGATTAAGTTTTCTAATCTTACCCAGATAACTTTCATCTATGGAGACAACTCCATATTTCCATTTTGACTATCACTTCTAAACAAGAGTTACCTCCTTTCATAATATGTCAATTAGGTCCTTCCAAAAAAAATTTAACACTATACTTCCAATTGTCCTTGAGCAACCAATCTTTGGTAAACCTTAGATTGTCCTCGACAAATGCTTAATCATTTTAGTCATATCCAATTCTAGACTTTTCCCTTCTTAATGCCCTGAGCATTTGGAAAAGTTTAGAAAAGATGAATATTATAGCACATGCAATCGATCCTATATCCGAAGCATATGGGACACGATTCATGATGACTCACATAAAGACATGATACTAGACTAGTCTTTTGCTACAATATTTCTATTTCTATTTGCCAAGTTCTCATAATTCAGATTATGAAACAGGGATGTTGTAATCATAATCGAATTTTAGAACGCAAATAATGGACCCATATATAAAATTTCTTTATGTTGAGCCAATCCAACATAAAATTCATATATATATATATATATATATATATATATATATATATATATATATATATATATATATATATATATATATATATATATATATATATATATATATATATATATATATATCCTTTGACTAAATATGATTATAACCTCAATCTAAGCTATTATAATTGAAATGAAGTATAATTTCCTTTCCCTTAATTATAGTAAAACAACTTTTCCCAATTGAAACCTTTTGTTTTCTATAATTAACATTGCTAATTTGCAAAACTTATTATGATTATCATGCTCCAACTAACATGATGATTATCAGCATAACACTTATGCTCCCACTAGCTTTGACATGTACTCAAAAATCAGCTGGACTTCTAGAAAAACAATACTTTATTGACTTTCTTACCAAAGTTCAGATTTCTGATACTAGATTGCTTTGATAAGACTTTATCAATATCATACACCTTATCTAAGATAGCTCACAGGTGTGTCTAGACAATTTAAGAACTATGAAAAGGAATGTCGTAATCATAGTCTCAATTGTTTAGATCTTTTCATTTATCATAAGTCCATGTTAGTGTGCCGGTTAACCACATGCTCCACTAACGACTTTGAGAATGCAAAGATCATAATTGCTATCTTACTTAAAATCTACTTGGTGAAAGTGTTTCCTCACCATCATTTTCATGAATCGGAGAGAAACCTTATGACCCTTAGATTTTATGGTGTATGTGTTCTTATCCACGTGAATTTGTCAAAACCATAATCACAAGATAAGGTTAAAGACAAATTCAAACTCATATGGACTGAACTTATGCAATCTTAACTTCTTGCCACCTGGCAGTACAGGGCCTGCCATTGCTTCCAAGTAGTTATGCAACCAATTGAGAACTCTCAGAACTCCTATGCAAAGCCAACTTTAACTGGAATGGGCACAGAAATGTCAACCCGATAGGTTATAAAACCTCACGTCGTGTGCTAGTGTCAAACTACAAGTTTTTTTCTTTTTATTCTTGATTAAATCTTGAAATTTTTCAAGATCCTTAAGACTCCCACTGTCCTCTTGAAATATAAGACTATCTTGTCAAATATTCAATAGATAGTGGGGATTCTTTATCAAGACAAACACTTGACACAGTTGGCCTTAGTTGGTCTTTGTTTTAACCAAAACATCACAACTTACCAATTTCAAATGTACAAGAGTAGGACACTTTTACTCTTACGTTTGACAAGTGTTTATAAATCTCTCTTTAAGATATGTCACTCTACTTACCGTCTTGGAGTATGACTCTAAGACTTGTTTTTGGAACGAAGTATGACACATCTCCTTGATTCAACCATTTCAGCAATTCTTGATTCCTCTTCTTAGCCATAGAAATGCACTAAGATATTCTTAGAGGACCAATTGTGATATGATTTCTAAATCATTAAGATGATCACAAAACATGATACTAAAGTGCTCTCCTATCTTTTCAGATTTGAGAAACTTTTATCTTCCTGCCTAATTTGATTCTTCGTATTCGTTCTGCCATACATCGAATTTTTCAATGATGCAGAATTATACTTAAACTATTAAGTATAACCATATTTACTCAATCTTAGTAAATCATGACAAATAGTCTTGTCGGTCTTTTGTGGTGGACCTTAGCAAGTGCACAAGACTGTGTACTGTATACCTTAGTCCTTCACTTGACTCACATATACATGTGATCAAGGAATTAGTCTTCATTTTCCAAAGATGACAATTCTCAATCATCATAATATACAACTTGCATGATTCCAAGTTTTGGTCCAAATGAAACTTGGTTGATGAGAATATTCCTTATTTGGTAAATTTGGACACTACCAAAAATGATAGAATCAAATTCACATTTCCATTATTGCTAGAACCATACAAACATCAATTTTTCATAAAATGTCATTGCAAGGAGATATAATTAAGATAAAACAAAATTTTATTTATTTATAAATGCCCAAAAAGTTTTCCCTTACAATGCAACTTGAAATGAAAACTATCTATTACATATTTTTCTAGAAAGCTATCATATCTCCTAAGTAGTAGCTCAAAAATCTGATCTTCAACCATGCGATAGAAATCCATCTTCGCGATCAGATTCAACATACTTTTACTTTAAGTTTCCTTTCCTTTGCTTGATCCTGCCAAACATCAAAATGTAACTTAGTCACATCATGTAATAACAATAAGCAATTAGGAACTTAACAGAGTTAGATAGTGGGCTTACCTGAACCAGAGGCAAACTTTTGATTCTTCTTTTCTTCCAGATCCTTCAGGTAGCTAGGGCAGTTTCGCTTCCAATGCCCTTTTCCTTCACAATGAAAACATATAGACTCTTCGGGAATGGTACAACAGGCTATTCCAGACTTAAACTTTCTCTTTACCTTCCGGTCAGCCGGGTTGACCAAGGCTGATCCCTTTCCATTGGGAAGATAAAGTTTTTCTGGACTTCTAATGTTACCATTGTCCATGTCCAAGGAAGTTTGAGAAGTAGATCTTCCACCCATAGTTGCTTGATTCTTGCGCCAAATCATTTCTGATTCAGCAGCAATCAACAAATAAGAAAGATCTATTAGGGTCATGTCATGATCTGTCATATAGTAATCTTTAATAAAATCACTATATGACTCAGGAAGTGACTGAAGAACCCAGTCAATAGCAAACTTCCTTGAAATAACAACACCCAACATTCTCAACCTGTCAATGTGTGACTTCATTCTTAAGACATGAGTGCACACAGGTCTTCCATCTTTATGTTTCATTTGTAGTAGAGCTTGAGTGACATTGAACCTTTCAAGTCTTCGGGCTTGTGGGTCAGGGAGAACAATTGGAGGAGGAGGAGGAAGAGAAGTATGATTTCCATGGGCCAAACTCAGGAAGTCATCTTCATAAAGAAAGCTTGTTCCATTGGATTTAGGAAGATCACTGTTATCTAAACCAGACATCAACAATGGGAGAAATTCAAGTTAGTTGATTAAAATCCTTAATATAACACCCAATTTGAAATATTAAGGCTAGGACCCAACACAATATTTTATAACTTGGAAGAGGGATGTTGTAATCCAAGCTATAGAATATTTGAAGGTAGGCGAATGATGATTCACCAATTTCCACCATAAAAACGAAATATAAACTATTAGGTTTTAATTGGTCTTTAGAAATTCCTAGATTCTTTTGAGATTCAATGAACTTTTCAAAGGCATGTTTCAATCTCGAGTGTGCCCTCCAAGTTTCGTGACTGGGATACCGAGGATCACAAAACGAGGTGTGAAGTAACCATGCAAATTACTTGATACCCTTAATGTTTATCACTCAATCGATGTGCCGGTTAACCACACACGCTCCACCGACCTATGATAAACCTTAAGTCACCCTTTACCTACCTTGTTAAGTCCAGGTTAGTGTGCTGGTTAACCACACACGCTCCACTAACGACTTTGACAAAGTGGAAAGTGTAATTTCATGGGATAGCACCTTATTCACATTTTCCTAAAGTAACTAAGATTTGGAATTTAATAAAACATTTAGTTACTTTATAATAATCATTATACTTTTAATGAGAATTTTATAACTCCTTGTCCTACCCGTTCAGCTAACGACCCTCCACCAGTCAAGGAAGCGGTGGGTGAGAGTGGACACCCATTAAGCTGCCATTTTATAGGCAACAACCTTATACCCCCCTTATAGACCGGCTTCGTGAATGAGGCCTACTAATGGTAAGACGACTTGATCTTATACATATATATATATATATATATATATATATATATATATATATATATATATATATATATATGTATATATATATATATATATATATATATATATATATATATATATATATATATATATATATATATTATTAACTTATAATATTATAAAGTATAAGGGTTGAATTTTAACTTTTAAAATTCTAAGGGTTGGAACTACAGTTTTTATGATGACTTTACATGTTCCAAAACTTGAGGGCAAGTTTTGTAACTTTACAAAACTCTTCAATTAATAACTTATGAGATTAATGGGTTTATTAAAATGAGTGTCTCTTCATTTTATGTAACCTATGTGATTTTAATGAACTTTAAAAGATAAACACTTTTGGTAATCCATAAGTTGAGGACAAATTATGGATTCCATTAAAAACACATAATGATCAAGAATTAAAACTAACAAGAAGTTACAAATAATTCCTATGATCATCTAATCTCATAAGAACATGAATATGAATATCAAAACTTCAAGAACACATAAAATCATGGAATTTTGATATTAGCCATTGTAAATGGATTAGAACAACCATTACACCAACTAAAAACAAGTTTTAAAACACCAAAACAGTTTACGGTAATGTTTCTAGTCAATTTCCAGCAGCAAAAGTCGAAAATATGCTGTCAGAGCCTCGTACTCGTCGAGTGCATGAACCTACTCGACGAGTTGGATGAATTTTGCCTTGGACTCATCGAGTCCCCCCATGGACTCGGCGAGTCCACTGTCCAGACAGCAACCAATTTCAATTTTGAACACAATTTTGCACAAATAACAAACAAACAAGCCTAGTCTCTAATACCACTGATGGGTTTTGATCATTCTAACACTCCTAAGTGTACATGCAACCCTAATAAACATTGGATCTATGTTTGTCTAAAATTCATGCAAAATATGATTTCCAAGGTTCATAATCCTATTTAGCATACGTGGGGAACTTTTAACTTAAAAGATGGCTAGAATAACATACCTTGTTGATGATTTGATTCCTTGAAAACCTTGAGAGCCTAGCACCCCAAGTGTGATGCCTCAAATGCTTCACACAACACCAAATGCTTTTGGAGTAAACTTGAGAGAAATAAGAACACTTCTATTTTTGGCCTTGCCCTCTTGTATTACTAGTGTAGCCGAAAATGGGGATTATGATGCTCTTTATATAGTGTGTTACAATTAGGGTTACACCATGTAAACCCTAATGTAACATGGCTCTTCATTTCCATGACCCATGGGTTTAAACTCCACGGAGCATCCATGGAGCATCTTATGGGTGTTAGCCCAACTTGATAATCCATGGAGCCTTTAGCCCACTATACAAGTTATGGATGATTTACATAATCAACCCATATATTTAATTAGTTATCTTTTGATCATTTAATTAATTCTAGATTAATTCTTGATCAATACTAATTAAATAATATTATTAATATATTAGAACTTATAATATATTAATAAACCATAACTGTTATTTCTCTCATTTTAGTCTATTCAAAGGCATGATGCCATGCAACCCAAATGGACCATGCCAACCGGGTCAAGTACATACCAGAAATAGTTATGGACTTAGACACCTTATCCAACAGTATCGACACTTTTGATACAAATAAACTGAGTGCGTCAGGTTGGGAAACCTCATGAGTACATAGGGTTTTCAATCCACAATAATAAAGTTATTATGTTTCATCATCCAACAATTAACCCAATTACCCATCCCCATTATCTTCTTTATTCTTAAGTATCTTCCCTAATAATCATTTGTTTCTTAATATTTATACCTAAGGATTGTTTTAGGGAATAGGCACAAAGTCCATTGCTGCCAGGGTTTATATAACATGCACTAATTCCATAGCTGCCGATGTCATCTGTTAGGCACTAAATCCATAGCTTCCAATGTTCATCTATAGGGCAATAAATCCATAACTACCAACGTTTATTTGTAAGGCACTAAGTCCATAACTGCCAACGTTCATTTGTAAGGCAATAAGTCCATAGTTTCCTGGGTCTTTAGAGTACATCTGGTGAACATATCGTTCACAACACCTATAGGTTGCGAGGCTGCTAGTGTTCCACTGGACTGTCTAGAATAGTCCATGGTTGTCATCTATACTCTACTAGATGACTGGTCCATCGCTTGGGTCAAGGTTTCTCATCATCTTTCACATCGTATCATTTATATAATCTTTCATCTCTCATCACTCACCTACCCATCTTTACTCAATATACTTATAGGTATAAAATACGTATACAATTTAAATCAAGTAAAACGTGTATATTTTGTTCATCCAGCATAATATGCAAACATAGCACATAATTTATATCAAATACTTCATATCTATGTGTAATATGAAAGTAACTATGCATTCACTTGTTAAAGTGATGACTCAAAATTGGGATAGTGCTTCGCTTCTAACAATCATCTTTTCCTTCGACGAAACCTGACATTATTATTGCTAAGTTTTAATCTAATATTTATTGCGACTAATTAACTCAAGGTCTACGAGCGATATAGTTTAATAAGTGCTAGACAATACTTTTCAACTACTATGTACAGACAGGGGAAATACATGAAACACCGGAGGGCATGACCATTTTGGCATTTAAGCTGTTCTGAAATCCAACAACCCTATGCGGCCCTTCAAACCAAATTCTCCGTACCGCAGGCAGTTTAAAGGTATTATAATAACACTTTTTATAATTTATAGTTACATATATTGTTTATAGGTTCATAATAACGATAATGAACTTAAACATAAGCTGTTCTGAAATCCAAGAACCCTATGCAGCCCTGGAAACCCTTATAACCAGCCCTCCACCGAATTATGGAAGATACATTTTGAAGCTTTTAAAAAGTTCGTCGATGTAAGAAAGCAGAGACAAACAATGCATCAACAAAAGAAGGAAGATGAGATCAGATACGTTGCAACATACTAGGCCGATTGGATCATCAACTTTAAGACCATCTATGATCTCTAGAATTCACAAAGATGGATTGATGATAAGGAAGAAACATTGTGAAAAGCTAAACAAGCTGAAGGGAACTTAGCCGGGGGATCCAAACCCGTTCCTTCACCAATTGATATGGGTAACTCCAATAACGGTGGAACTAAAGTCCAAATCAGCCAGGAACCTAGATTCAATTTCGTTTTCAATGAAGAGGAGGAAGTACAAAAGCAAGGCCAATTTGAGGATTTTGATATGTTTTTCGTAGATGAAGAATCCAGTAGATCTCAACACTCCACTTCCAAGCCGAAGAAGAAGAAGAAAAAGAAGGTTGCAGTGTTAAGGAAAGAATTCCTTGATCTAAAAAAATGATCAAATTCCCTATGCTGTATCTTCTCAACAGCCCCTACAGCCTCCTGACAATCTGTTAGATTAGGTGTCTAAGCCCATAACTATAATTGGTATGTAGTTCAATTGATAACAACACAATCCTTTTGGGTTGCCCTCAAACCTAGCAACTGGACAAGGAAATTATGAAAGGAGAAAGATTAATTTATTATGAGATTAATAAATTAATATAAATGATTTATTAATATGTTATGAGATTAATATATTAATTAGAAATCATAATATTTAATTAATAGTTAGCCAAAAATTAATTGTAATTAATTTTGGGGCTAATTGTATTAATTATAAAGTATAGGGACTAGTTTACAATTACTGAATAGTTGGAAGGAATGTTTTGGAACCTCCTTGGAGGAGGTGGAAGAAATTATTAGGGGAAAACCTAATGATTTCGTCCAAGGGATTTAGATAGGGCCTATGGATTAGCTTGGGCCTTAAGCAAAGAAACATTAGGGTTTTCCCTTAAACCCTAGCTGCTTCAACTATAAAAGCAGCCCTCTGGCTCTCAAAATCGACACTCCTTCTCTAGAAGAAACCCTAGGCCGAAAATTTCATACTCCTCCTCCTCTATCTATACTTTCCGTCTTGCTAGCTCTTGGGTGTAACTCCATTAGAGGCTACAATTGTAGTGCTAGGCTTCCAAGAAGATCAAGATCAAGGATTACCAATTGTTTGCTATAACAATTGAAAGGTATGTGATTCTAAAACCCTAATTAGTTATTTTCAAAAATAGCCTCTTCCCTTAGGGTTCTTGTTTTGAAATTCAAAGGTATATGTTCAATAGTTAAAACATAGACCCAAAGTAGGTTGCATGTGAACTTAGGAATTGTTTTTCTAGTTTATTTGTTTTACCTTAAACTCATCAGTGGTATCAGAGCCATTGGTTTTGTTTTAAATTGAATTGCTATAATAGTTTAATTGCAAATTAGGGTTTATAGATATTAAACCCTAAAAGGCCATGTTTTCGTTTAAGGGTTTTGGTTTGAGTGGTTTTCGAAAAAACCCTAGCCTCCATAAACCCTAATCGAAATTAGGTTTAGGGTTTTGAAAAACCCTAGCCACCTTCCCTTGATTTCGAAATTTCACTAGGGTTTTAGAATTCCTTGTTTGGATAATTGTTGCTTAATTGGATTAATTGGATAATTATCCTATACCCTAAATTTTCGAAATCTAGAGGGTTTAGGATTAGGATTAAATTAATTGTTTGATTTAGTTAGATAATCCTCCCAAGATTTAATAAATTAATTAAAAGTTAATTAATAGATAATTATTAAATCTACTCTTTGGTTTATTGAATTTAAAATTAATAGTCTAATTTTTCGAAAATTCATATAAACCTTAAAGTTTTAAAAGTTTAAAATACACCTTATATATATATATATATATATATATATATATATATATATATATATATATATATATTATAATTAAAAGTTAAAAATTATATATGTATAAGAATTGGCCAGTCGAATCGCTAGTATGCCTCATTCACGAAGCTAGTCGATAAGGGGGCATAAGGAAACTGCCTATAAAATGGTAGTTGAATGGGTGTCCACTCTTACCCACCGTTTCCTTGATTAGTGGAGGGTCGTTAGCAGAACGGGTTTGATAGGACAAGTTAATCTCATTAAAATTATAATGTTATTAATAAAGTACTAGAACATTATTTTATAAAATCCCAACTCTAGTCACTTTAGGAAAAATGTGAATAGTATACTAACCCATGAAATTGCACATTAGGCTTTATAAGTCGTTAGTGGAGCGCATGTGGTTAACCGACACACTAATTAGGACTAATAAAGAGTAGTAATGGGTATCTCATGATTATCATTTTTGATGGAGCGTGTGGTTTACCGGCACATCAATAGATAATGATAAAGACAATGAGTTTACCAAGCAAATTTGCATTGTTATTCACATCTTGTTTGTGATCCTCAGTATCCCAGTCACAAATAGAAGAGCATAATCCGAGATTAAAACATGTCATTGAAATGTTTTAATGTATCTCAAAAGTATTAGGAATTTCACTTCATTTCATTTCGTCTAATGGTGGAACTAGTGAATCGTCATTCACTTACCTTTATGAAATTTACACTTGGATCTCGGCATCCCATTTTTAAGTTGTGAACCCTCATAGTTGGATCCTAACCTTAATATTATATATTTGGGTTATTATATTGAGGTATCTTGAAATATAACTAAAAGTATATTTCTTTTCAGATGTCTACTCTTGGAAACACTTCTGCTCCATCATCCTCCAACCAAGGTTTCACTTTGCTCTCCATTTTCTCTAGAGTCGTTATGGATGGAAAGAACTATAACGAATGGATGCGTAACATTAAAATGGCGCTTCACTTTGAGGACAAAGAATATGTCCTTGAAAAGGAGCTTAAAGATATTGATGAAACCAAAGCCACTCCCGAAGAATATTATGCACACAAGAAGCATTATGATGATGCAACAGAATTATCTTGCATCATGGTCGCAACCATGTCTCTCGAACTACAGAAATACTATGAGGACTACTGGCCCTTTGAGATGAACAAGGACCTTATGGAAAAGTACCATAAGAGAGCTCGTCAAGAGAAGTTCGAGGTAGTCAAATCACTTATGGCTTGTAAGATGAAGGATGGGGACTCGGTTGTTAGTCATGTGCAAAGAATGTAACACTACATAGAGCGTTTGGTTAAGATCAACATTCATTTTGATGAGGAATTGGCCATTGACATGGTCTTGAACTCATTGCCCAATTGTTATGGTCAGTTCATCCTAACTTACCATTTGAACAACACTGAGCAGGTATTGGCTGGGTTGCACAACTTGTTGCAAATAGCCAAGGCAAGAATGAAGGGTAAAAGTATATCCTCCACTCCTGCTAGTGCTCCCGTCTTGGCTATTAGACAGGGAAAGGGGAAAAAGAGGAAAGGTACTCCTAAGCAAAACTGAAAGGGCAAGGCCCAAGCCGCGTCATCTGGTAGTGGCCCAAAGGCCAAGCCCAATGTTGTCATTCCCCACGCTTCTAATCCAAAAGATGCTGATTGCTTTTATTGCAATGAAAAGGGGCACTGGAAGCGAAGCTGCCCAAAGTATCTGCAGGACATCAAAGATGGCAAAGTGAAGCCATCTTCAGCAGGTATTTACACTATTTCTTCTAATAACTCATTATATTCTCGTTCTCGGGTCCTTGATACAGGATGTGGTTTTCACATTTGTTCTGATTTGCAGGGGCTAAAAGAAAGCGATGAGGTGAAACGAGGAAGGATAAACTTGATCATGGGAAACAGAAAGTCTTCACCAGTAACCATGATCAGATTTTATCAACTTTTGCTTAATAATGATGTTAGATTAGATTTATTGAATTGTTGCTATTCGTCTGAGATGATGAGAAACATTATTTCATTTCATGCATTGTTCAAACAAGGTTATAAGTATTCTTTTAATGATTTGAATGGTTCAATTTCTGTTTATAAGAATGGCATTTTTGTGTTTGAAGCTTTACCTTGTGATGGTGTGTGTGAAGCAGTGACTTGTGTTGATAGCTTAGGTAATAGTGTGTTTAATATTGACTTGTCAAATAGTGTAGACAAGGCATGCTTGTGGCATTATTGTCTTGGACACATTAACAAGAAACACATAGCCCAACTCCAAAAGGATGGAGTGTTGGAATCATTTGACCTAAAATCAGATGATATGTGTGAATCTTGTCTTTTGGGAAAGATGACAAAATCACCTTTCACGGGATCTTGTGAAAGAGGTGAAGGTTTGTTGGAACTCATACATACTGACGTGTGTGGACCCTTCAGATCAACCACAAGGGATGCTAATCGATTCTATGTAACTTTCACTGATGATTATAGCAGATATGGCTATATCTACTTAATCAAACATAAGTCAGAAACTTTTGAAAAGTTCAAGGAGTTTAAACATGAAGTCGAGAATCAATTAGGCAGGAAGATAAAAATACATAGATACAGTAGAGGCGGGGAGTATCTTAGCATCGAGTTCAACGACTATCTAAAAGAATGTGGAATAGTTTCACAATTAATTCCTCCTGGGACACCACAGTTAAATGGTGTGGCTGAGAGGCGTAATCGGACCTTGTTAGACATGGTTCGTTCTATGATGAGTCGTGCTTCAATTCCTATTCATTTCTAGGGGTATGCCTTAGAGACAACCACTAACATCCTCAATCTTGTCCCTGCGAAGAAGGTTGCCAAAACACCTCACGAAATGTGGACAGGGAAAGTTCCCTCGTTAGCACATATTAAAGTCTGGGGTTGTGAAGCTTTCTTAAGAAGAGAGACTCACGACAAGCTAGCAGCTAAAAGTGAGAAATGTGTTTTCATTGGTTACCCAAAACAGTCTTTTGGATATTTGTTCTACAAACCTAGTGAAAACATGGTCTTTATAGCACGAAGAGGAGTCTTTTTAGAAAGAGAGCTCATATTCAAAAAGGACAGTGGGAGTACTATTAACATTGAAGAAATTCAAGAGTTAGCCAATGAAGGAACCTTAGATGAAACTAGCACTCAACAAGAGGAAACGGTTCCTATTGAACCAGTTGATAACTCATTACATCTTCGAAGATCCACTAGGGTGAGTGTGCCACCTGAGTTATATGGTTTTCATATTACTTCAGATGGTGACACATTTATAAGTGACATGACACTGGTAAATTTAGATGCACCAGTTACTTACAAGGAAGCAATGACAGGCCCAGAGGCTTCCAATTGGAAAGAGGCAATGGACAGCGAGATAAAGTCCCTATGTGACAACCAAGTTTGGAATTTGGTTGATAATACACTAGGTCGTAAGATAGTTGGGTGCAAATGGATCTTCAAAAAGAAGACAGGCATGGATGGAAATGTGCACACACTCAAGGCTCGACTGGTTGCAAAACGTTTCACTCAAACCCTGGGGGTTGACTATGATGAGACCTTCTCTCCAGTAGCTAAGACTAAATCTATTAGGATATTGCTCGCCATAGCTGCCTTTCATGACTATGAAATCTAGCAGATGGATGTCAAGATTGCTTTCCTTAATGGGAAGTTGGCTGAGGATGTTTACATGAATTAACCAGAGGGTTTTGTTGATGCAAAGTTTCCCAATAGAGTGTGCCAGCTTAAGAGATCCATTTATGGATTGAAACAAGCATATCGCAGTTGGAATCTTTGCTTCCATGAGAAAGTCAAAGAGTTTGGTTTCTCTAGGAGTGAAGATGAGTTCTGCGTGTATATCAAGGCTAGTAGGAGTGTAGTAACTTTTCTGGTGTTATATGTCGATTACATATTACTCATTGGTAACGACCTTCCAACCTTGAAATATGTTAAGCCTTGGCTTGGAAAGTGTTTTGCCATAAAAGACCTTGGAGAAGCTGCCTATATTCTTGGGATTAGAATATCGATAGATAGAAAGAAGAGACTAATTGGACTTAGTCAGAGCACATACTTGGACAAGGTACTAAAGAGGTTTAGTATGGAAAATTCCAAGAAGGGAGAGATACCTATCCAGAGCAATACCAAATTGAGTAAGACTCAATGCCCGAGTATAGATGAGGAAATAGCTGACATGAGTCGTGTACCTTATGCTTCTGCTGTCGGATCGATCATGTATGCTATGACATGTACTCGCGCAGATGTGGCCTTTGCTTTGAGCATGGTCAGCCGTTATCAGGGAAATCCGGGTAGAGCTCATTGGATAGCGGTTAAGAATATACTCAAGTATTTGCGAAGGACAGAAACTGGGTCCTTGTACTTGGTGGCAATGATTTTTTGAGAGTAGATGGTTACAGTGATGCCAACTTTCAAACGGATAGAGACAACTTCCTGTTGGATTAGGTGTCTAAGCTCATAACTATAATTGGTATGTACTTGACCCAAGAGTAGCATGGTCTATTTCGGGTTGCATATCACCAGGACAATTTGATAGGGTGGATATTTGAGTAAGAGGTTATTTATGATTTACTAATATATTATAAGTATAATATATTAATGGGAAAATCATATTATTTAATTAGTTTTGATCAAGAATTAATTTGGAATTAATTTAGTGATCAAAAGAGACTAATTAAATTATCGGGGACTGATTATGTAAATTTGTGATACATATAGGATTGGGCTATTGATCCATGATATGCTAAGTTTATGTAAGCATCCATGAAGAGTTAGCCCACATGAGTTATGGATCACAACCTAAGTGTGTAGATTAGGGTTTACCCGTGACTCTTGGAATCCCACACTACATATATGTTACCCTTGGCCTAAAATCAGTTACACAAGTGTTCTTAGAGTTCAAATAACCGATTTTGTGTTCTCCATATTCTCTCAAAAATTCCTCCTTTGTTCATGGTGTGTTGTGAACCGTTTGAGGCATCACACTTGGAGTGCTAAGTTCTTAAAGGCCAAATACATCAAGCTACAACAAAGAGGTAATCATCTAATCTATTTTATGATTCAAATATCAAATTGTATGCTAGTTGTTGTTGGATTAGTGTCTAAGTCCATAACTATATTTGGTATGTACTTGACCCGATTGGCATGGTCCATTTGGGTTGCAGGGCATCATGCATTTGGATAGACTAAAATGATAGAAATAACACTTAAGGTTTATTAATATATTATAATTTCTAATATATTAATAAGATTATTTAATTAGTATTGATCAAGAATTAATTTGGAATGAATTAAGTGATCAAAAGGAGACTAATTAAATATATGGGTTGATTGTGTAAATCATCCATACTTGTATAGTGGGCTAATGCTCCATGGATTATCAAGTTGGGCTAAAACCCATAGGATGCTCCATGGTGTTTTTGTATACATTGATCATGGAAATGAAAGGCCATGACAATTAGGGTTTACATGGTGTAACCATAATTGTGACACACTATATAAGCATCTTATTCTTCCCAAAAATCGGCCACTATGAAGGAATGGTGAGGGCTAGCCGATTTCATGAAGTGTCTCATTTCTCTCAAGTTATTCTATGTGTATTTGATGTTGTGTGAACCATTTGAGGTGTCACACTTGAGGAACTAGGCTCTTAAGCTCCATGGAATCAAGCTACATCAAAAGGTATGTCTTCTAACTTATATTATTCCATATGAATCAATGTTTTGTATGCTAGTTAGGATAATACCTTGGAATATTCATATTTGCTTGCATAATAGAAAAAACATAGATCCAACGTATTTAGGGTTGCATGTACACTTAGGAGTGTTAGAATGCTTAAAACCCATCATTGGTATTAGAGCCTAGGCTTGTTTTCTTGTTATACTTGCAAAATTGGCTGAAAAATTGAAGTTTGTTGCTGTCTGCTCAGCAGACTCGCCGAGTCCATGAAGGGACTCGACGAGTCCAAGGCTAAACTCATCCAACTCGCCGAGTTGGTTCATGTACTCGACGAGTTGGACCCCCAGATAGCATATCTTCGACTGTTTTGGCTGGAATTGGACTAGGAACATTGCCCTAAGCTATTTTTCAACTTATAAACCTGTTTTTGATGTGGTAATGTTCATGCTAATCCAGTTTCAAAGATAATTGTCAATAGATTCATGTTTTGTATTAGTTTAATGGTTAGGCTAATTACATGGAAAAGTTTGATTGAATTATCTTGTTCTTATGAGTTTCTTAGATTAATAGAAAAGTTATGTGAAATTGTTGTTTTCAATCCAAATTAATCTAAGAGTTGGTTCTAAAATGTGTTTTTGTAACTTGTGCTCATGTTATATGAAAAGTCACATTTAAGATTCATAAAACTCATAAATATTTCCATAGGTTATGAATAAAGAAAAGTCATATTCTTTTAATAGTTCAAAGTCTTCCATAACTTGTCCTCAAGTTATGGAACTTGAAGAGTTTTTTGAATTAAAACTACTTTAAACACATAAGTTATGGAATTGAATAGTTTTGAATAGGTTTAAAACTTGCCCTCAAGTTTTGGAATTTGTAAAGTTTTCCCTTATGACTACTTTAATTCCAAGTTAAGCCCTTAGAATTTTAAAAGTTAAAATTCAACCCTTATACTTTATAGTATTATAAGTTAATAATATATATATGTATAAGAGCAAGTCAGTCTAACCGTTAGTAGGCCTCATTCACGAAGCCGGTCTATAAGGGGGGTATAAGGTTACTGCCTATAAAATGGCAGTTTAATGGGTGTCCACTCTCACCCACCGCTTCCTTGACTGGTGGAGGGTCGTTAGCCGAACGGGTAGGACAAGGACTAGAATTCTCCCTTCATTAAAAGTATTAATGATAAATACTAAGTAACTAAACTTTTATAAATTCCAATCTTAGTTACTTAGGAAAATGTGAATTTGGTGCTAACCCATGAAATTACACTTTTCACTTTGCTTAAGTCGTTAGTGGAGCGCGTGTGGGTAACCGACACACTAACCTGGATTTGACAAGGCAGGCAAAGGGTAACTTAATGTTTATCATAGTATCGGTGGAGCGCATGTGGTTAACCGATACATCGATTGAGGGGTAAATATCAAGGGTACCAAGTATATTTGCATGGTTATTCACACCTTGTTTTGTGATCCTCAGCATCTCAGTCACAAAATTTGAGAGGGCACAATCGAGATTGAAACATGCCATTGAACAGTTCAATGATTCTCAAAAGATCTAGGAGTTTCAAATCCAAGTAAAACCTAATTAAATTATTTCGTTTTCATGGTGGAAATTGGTAAATCGTCATTCGCCTACCTTCAAATATTTTATAGCTTGGATTACGACATCCCTCTTCCAAGTTATAAAAGTATTGTGTTGGGTCCTAGCCTTAATATTTCATATTGGGTGTTATATTAAGGACTTTAGATCAACTATCTTGAATATCTCCCAAAAGATGTCTAGTTCAGACATCTATGATCTTCCCAAATCTCTTGGAACTTCACTTCCTCCACCTCCTCCAATTATTCTCTCTAACCCACAAGTTCAAGGTCACTCAAACCCTATTGGCAAGCAAGGTTTATGTGTGATTGCATCTTGGAGATGAAGTCACATATTGACAAGCCGGGAGAGTTGGGTGTCAAAGTCTTAAGAAAGTTGGATGTTCAATCACTTTCTAAGTCACATAGTGAGTTTCCTTGGGACTACTATGAAACAGACTGTGACATGACCCTTAATGATCTTATCTATTTGCTAGGTGCTGCTGAATCAGCAATGATTTGGAGCACTGGTAAAGCAAATTTGATTAGAAGATCAACTTCCCAAACTTCCATGGACATTGACAATGGTAACATTGAAAATCCAGAAAAGCTTTCTCTTCCCAATGGAAAGGGATCGGTCATAGTCAACTCGGTTGACCAAATGGTAAAGAGAAAGGCTAAGTCTGAGATAGTCTCGTGTACCATTCCCAAAAGGTCCATATGCTTATATTGACAAAGGAAGGGGTATTGGTTGCAAAGCTGCCCTATTTACCTAAAATATCATAAGGTTGGTCAAAAAGTTTGACTCTACTTCAGGTAAGTCCAGTATCTAACTCTATTAAGTTCCTATTTGGAGATTCTTATTAGATGATGTGACTGGGTCACATGTTGAAGTTTTAAGAATCAAAGAAAGGAGAGGAAGCTTAAGAGTTGTGATAGATTGCTTAGGAATAAATAAGAACATAGTTTTCATATGCATCTGCATTGTAAGGATAAGTTTTTCCGCAAGTTTTAAAATAAAAGAAAACTTTTGATTTTATTTATTTTAAGTATCCTTACAATGGCATTTGTGAAAAATTGTTGTTTATATGATTCCATTGATAGCAACATTGGAAAATGAATTTGATTCTGTCGTTTGTGGAATCCTGCAAGTTGTATAGTATGGTGAATGAGAATTTTCATCTTTGGAAAATTAAGACTAATACCTTGTTCACATGTATATGTGAGTCAAGTAAAGGACTAAGGGATCGAGTATACATTCGTGTGCACTGGTCAAGTCCACCACAAAAGATCAATAAGACTATTCGTCATGATTTACTAAAGTTTAGTAAATATGATTATACTTACAAGTTTAAGTATAATTCTGAAACATTGGAAAAGTTTCGATGTATGGCAGAACGAATGAGAAGAATCAAATTAGGCAGAAAGATAAAAGTTTCTCAAATCTGAAAATATGGGAGAGTACTTTAGTATCATGTTTTGTGGTCATCTTAATGATTAAGAAACCCTATCACAATTGATCCTCTACGGACATCTTAGTGCATTCCTATGGCTAAGAAGAGGAATCGTGAATTGTTGAAATGGTTAAATCAAGAAGATGAGTCATACTTCGTTCCAAAACAATTCTTAGAGTCATACTCCAAGATTGTAACTTGAGTGACACATCTTAAAGAAGGTGTTGAAACATTAAAAGTGACCCTTTTAAACTTATAAGAGATCCGAAGTTGCTTATGGAACCGCAGTCAATCTCACCCCGCAGTCATCGTCATCAGCTTCTTAGATTCAGTCTTTTGTCTGTTTTTGTATAATTACTTTCTTTTATCCATAGTGCCCTGCATGGCAACTCAAACAGATTAGGCAATATGTAATCTTCAAGACTCTATAAATAGAGTTCTCCACTACTCAATGAAAACACTTCTACCTCTACCTCTCTTACGCATCTTGAATCTTATCACTTATCTTTCTCTCTACTATCTCATCACCTAAATATAATCGTAACTCCTTGCAATCTTTCTTCGGAGCAAGTCTTACTAGACTTAATCACTAAGTTTGATCTCACTCACTAACTTGGTCTGATTTCAGTCCTTGTTAAGAATCAACGTAAGTGTATACTTGATATATTACTTGTTGTCTTTTATATTTCCTTATATTTCCGCAACTAATCATCTAACTATCTAACTCAAACTTATATTATTGTTGAGCTTTATGATCCTTTGAGATTAACTTTAATTTCCGCAATATAAACTTGTTCTAACGTTTGTTCAAGTGTGTTTCTCAAGTTTTTCTCTCAACAATTGGTATCAGAGCCAAAGTGGTTGCTTTTTGAAGCAAAACTCTGATTTTCAAAAGGCCATCTATACCACTGAAGCTCATTTCTTACAAAAAACAACAAAAAAAACTTAAAAAAAAAATAAATAAATATGGCACAAGCATTATCTCTCAATGTTTCCAACAGTGTTGGTGGTTCTAATCGAGCCCCAATATTGGTGGCAAATTAATATCATCACTGGTCTCAAATAATGGAAAGATACTTAAGGAGACTTGGTAGAGATGTATGGCGATCTGTAGAAGAAGGACCACATGTCCCTGTTCTTACACTAGTTCAAACCGACAGCACCACAGCCAGACTAGGAGGAGGTCAACCCGTCATGAATCGTCCCACCAAAGACGATCTCGATAAAATGGAAAATGATGTTGTTGCTTTTTGTGAAATCTCTTGTGGAGTTGCTCCTGACAACTTCGACATTATCATAAACTGCAAATCAGCAAAAGAGATCTGGGAAGTTCTCAAAAACTTGTATGAGGGATCGGAACAAGCTCAAGATAAGAAGCTCACAACTGCACTCAATGAGTTCAACAATTTCAAAGCTCATACTGGCGAAAGTTTGGAAGACTCCTTCAAAAGGTTCAACCTAATTGTCACTAAGTTATCTAATGCTGGCACCATCCGCAACAACCATGAAACAAACCTTCAGTTTCTCAATGGTTTGGGAAGACACTGGACTACTGCCAAGATGATAGTTCAAGGAGATAGAAATATTCATTCTTTGTCTCTCTACAAGCTCTACGGGGAACTGCAAGCACAAGAATCCACTGTACTCAAAGATTGTGTTGACTTCGGAGGACCACTTGCTCTTATAGCACAAGCACCACATACTCAATCTTACTCTCCCTCGTATGACAATCCTCCGCAGTCATACGAAGCTGACTCAGAGTATGATGATGAAGAACAATTTCAGAAGGCTATTGCTCTTGTTAGCCAACAGTTCAACAGGCTACCACCTCCTTCTTTTCGTAAGAATCAGCAGTTCAACAAACCTCCATTCGACCGCAACTTCAACCCACAAAATAACCATTCTCGATATCCCAAAAGTTCTCACCCACCACCGCAACCTCAGACTAGTCAAACCAAAGAGGCAACGAAGCCCATCAATCCAACTGACCCCGGTACATCTTCAGAAGATAAAAGTGACGTTGTAACTTGTCACAAGTGCAAAAAGTAGAATCATTTTGCAAAAGACTACAAGGTTAACATAGTGAAAGAAAGAGCATTCTACCTTAGAATGGCTCAAGAATTGGAAGAAAAGGAAAATGCAAGGGTATACGTAGCCCACGTAAAAAGAGACCATCAAGTTTGGTCATCCGGAGATGAAGACGAAGACAATGGGTCTACAAAGCTGGAAAAGAACTACTGCTACATGGCAAAGGATGGAACTCTAAGCATCGTCGAACAGGTAAAACTTATGATTCAAACTCTAAACTATAGCATGCATGGCTGTCAACCCTTCATAGACAATCTTAATGACACATGTGCTTCCATCCTTACAGACTATAAAAAAGCTCTAGATGAGAAGAACATAGCGTCCCAAGAGATGTTTCATGTAAGAGGACGACTGGATAACAAAAGACTCAAAGTAGCTATGTTAGAAAAGGACTTAGAGTTAGAGAAAGATGTAAGAATGTTGAGTGAAACACAACTAGAGATAGCTTTGAACCAAAGAGATTTAGCTCAGAGTGAGATTGTACGTTTAAATCTATGGCACTCTCTGAGTCACAGTAAATCGGTATCTGTAGCATCCTGTATCCGTAGTCCATAAGCTGTGTTTTCATCCACAAGACTTGTGAGCAACAGCTGGCTGCTGCCACATATTCAGCTTCTACGGTGGATAGTGAGACACAACTTTGTTTCCTTGATGACCAGCTAACGAGTCTTCCACTGAGAAATTGACATCCACCGGAAGTGCTTTTTTTGTCCAATCTACATGCAGCATGATCCGCATCAGTAAATGCTTGTAGGCTGAAGTCGTTCCCTGCGGGATACCAGAGGCCTAGAGATTTGCTGCCTTTTAAGTATCTAAGAATCTGCTTGGCTGCAGTCATGTGAGATACTTTGGGATCGGCTTGGTATCTTGCGCATACTCCTGTTGCAAAGACAATGTCTGGTCGGCTTGCGGTGAGGTACATCAATGATCCAATTATTCCTCTGTAAGTTTTGTGATCCACTGGTTCGCCGGAAGGATCAGCAGATATCTTGTATCCGAAGGCCATGGGGACCTTGGCCGAAGAACAGTTGTCCAATGAGTATTTCTTCAGTAGTTCAGTGGTGTATTTCTCCTGATGGATGAATATCCCTTGAGGGACTTGTTTCACTTGAAGTCCTAGAAAGAAATTAATCTCTCTATTCATGCTCATTTGGAACTTGTTGGTCATGAGCTTTGCAAATTCAACCACCATCCCCTGATCAGTTGATCTGAAGATGATATCATCCACATATATTTGTACAAGCATAAGGTGATTACCATTTGCCTTTCTAAATAAGGTGGGATCAATCACTCCTCTTTTGTATCCGGACGAGACAAGAAATTCAGAGAGAGTCTCGTACCATGCTCTAGGGGCTTGCTTTAGACCGTAGACTGCTTTTTCAAGTTTTTAGCAGTAATTTGGGAATTCAAGACTTTCGAAGCCCGGAGGTTGCTGAAGATAAACCTCCTCTTTCAATTCACCATTCAGGAAAGCACTTTTTACATCCATTTGATGTACCTTGATATTCTTGTCAACAACATACGCTAAGAAGATGCGTATGGCTTCCATTCTGGCTAATGGGGCATGTGTTTCATCATAATCAACACCTCCAAGTTGACTATACCCTTTAGTAACTAATCTTGCTTTGTTTCGGACTACCGCACTGGATTCATCTAGTTTGTTCTTGTACACCCATCTGGTACCAACAATAGTGTGACCTTTTGGCTTCGGAACGAGTTGCCACACTTTGTTCCTTTTGAACTCTTCCAGTTCTTCTTGCATTGCTGCTATCCAATCAGGCTCCATTAATGCTTCTTTGAGTTTTTTTGGGCAGATGGTGAAGGTTCCCCCTGGATTGCGGACGGGAGTTCCTCTTGAACCTGAGAAGGTTCCCCCTGGATTGTTGGAAGTGTGATAATTCTCGAGTCTGTTCTTGTGTCAATGTTCTCTATATCTTCATCATCTGAGTCAGAAGATACATTCGATGGTAAGGATTCTCTGCGGATAGGAACTGGAACTACATCATCAAGTATTGGAACCTCGATGGTTGTCACTTGATCCGGAGTAGAGCTTTCCCCCTCAACCGGCGAGGTGTAAGTATTGAGTGATACTACATCGGATAGAGATGGACCAGATACGTCAGCATGCTGCTGTTGAGCTTCCGGGGACACAAGAACTTCGGATAACTTGGCTGTTTCTACAGGGTCGAAGAGATCGTCATAGTTTACTTCAACTATATTTAGTGGACCCGAAGAGGCATGAATATCACTTTCTAGGATTGCTGTGGTTTCGGTTGATGGAGCGGTGTTGCGGACGTAATAGTCATCGAATTTGACATCGAAGCTTTCAACTATTAGCCTTGTGCGTCTAATGAGAACCCTATAAGCAACTTTGTTTGTTGAGTAGCCAAGAAATATGCCTTCATCAGACTTCGGTGCAAACTTGTTAAGATGATCTCTATTGTTGATCACAAAACACCTAAATCCAAAAATATGGAAGAATCAGACATTTGGCTTGCGGTTGTTAAGGCCCTCATACGGAGTTTTACCGAGATGCTTGCATATGATGCTTTGATTTTGAACAAAGCAAGCTGTGGCCACTGCTTCGGCCCAGAAGTAGAGAGGAAGGTGTGCGAAGTTAAGCATAGATCTGGCTGCTTCTACCAGAGTTCGGTTTCTTCGCTCTAATACCCCATTTTGTTGCGGTGTGTAGGGAGCTGAGAAATTGTGAGTGATGCCCTTTGAAACCAAGAAACTGTTTACGAGATGGTTGGTAAACTCGGTTCCATTATCACTTCGGATGCGGCATATTGGTAACTTGATCTGAAGTTCAATTACTTTGATAAAATTGATCAGTATCTGTGGAGTTTCAGATTTGAGTCTTAAGAAAAAGACCCAGGTGAAACGAGTGAAGTCATCAACTATAACCAGTATGTATTTCTTGTGATGAAGACTGGCTACGGTAGATAGACCGTAGAGATCGATGTGCAGGAGTTCCAGTGGTTCAGAAATTGTGGAATCAATTACCATTGGATGACTTGCTTTTTATTACTTGCCACATTCATATGCAGGACAGAGTGTATCATTGCTGAACTTGAGAATTGGAAGACCTCGGACGAGTTCTCCGGTGACCAGATTATTGATGAATCTGAAGTTAAGATGAGCTAGCTTGCGGTGCCATAGCCAGCTGACTTCAGATACTGCTTTGGATAGAAAGCATAGTTGCAGTTTCCTAATGATCAGAGAGACGTCGAGAGGATACATGGTTCCTTCGGACTTGGATTTGATCAAACAAGTGCTTCTATCGCTGGTCATAACATAGCAGTATTCATTGTCAAATTTAACCCTGTGGCCTGCTTTACATAGTTGGCCTACACTGATGAGATTGTGTTTAAGGCTTTCTTCATAAGCAACCTTTTGAATAGAGAAGTTTATCGTAGTAAGAACACATAACCTAGGATTACCCTATTTGCATTGTTTCCGAATGTGACGTTGCCACCGTTGCAAATTGGCCTGAAATCCCGAAGGTATTCTAACCTTCCGGTCACGTGCAAGGCGCATGCACTGTCGATTAACCATTCTTCTTCTTGTTCCTCCTTGCACAAAGCCTGAGAATTACACGGTTAGTTTAGGCATCCAAACTAGTTTGAAGCCTGGGACAAAAGATGAGTTTCTGATTGATGCATGAACCGAGTTTGCAGGGGTAGGTTTCATGTCAACTTTTATGCCTAGTCCTGGGTGTTTGTGAGTTTTTGGAGTGTTGCGAGATTTAGAAAAGTTACGAGGTTTTTGAAAAGAACTAGATTTGACATAAGATGAACCATTTTGACAACTACACAGACACTGACATGCTGAAATTTTGTCTTTTACCCTGACACTTTGTTTGGTCAGCGGTCTAAATGACGAGGTAGGCTTGTGACCAGTCTGAGGGTTGTTGGTCTTTGAAAAAGGACGTTTTGCAGATGTGAGAGCACGGAAGGATTTCTTGGAGAGTGATTTCTGAAAACTTTGATGTGATATAAAAAGTGTTGGAGTTGGTAAAATCCCTTTCCATTTTGGGTCATCTAAGGAATAGATTTGAAAACCATTGCTTCGAAAAGACTGTACTCTCTTTTGGGTTGTTTCAGATGTTTTTGAAATGGCTGTTGAAACTGTACATTCATTTTTGTATGTTTCCTTGATTGGAGAGTTTTTTGATAAATAGTGTGAGAAAATAAACTTTTCTGGACTCTTAGATTTTGGAAATCTGACATGCTCTTTGTTTTTTGAAAATATTTGCCGATTTTTGCCTCGGGATCTAATTTCCTCTTTGAAAGCATTTTTAGCTAAGGTTTTTGGAGAACCGCAGTCATTGGTGTTCATCTGCGGTTTCTTGGAAACCTTTGAGAATTTTTGAAAACGAGGGCTAGATTCATCCGAACTAGAAGATTTAGGGCTTTGATAGCATTGACCCACTTCAAAGTTTTCTATGGGTAATTCATGATGAATTGGCTGAAGAGTCACAGAGCTTTTGACTGAGTACTGCGGTAAGGATGATTTGACTACCGCAAAATAAGACTGAGTTGGGACTTCTGTGGGATTTTTGTGGGACTTCTGTGGCTCATGACTGCAGTGAGAGACACTGCGGTCTGAGGGCAGAGATGGAAAGTCCTTTGAGACTTCGGGACTTTCTATGACAATTTCCTCATCAACAACTGATGAAGTCTGAGAATTGGGATAGATTGTGCCACAGATAGGAATTTTATTACTTGTATGACCCGAAACTCTAGGCAAAATTTCCTCAATGACACAATTATTACTTAGATTATGAAGTCTACCGAAGTAAGTTCTGATGTCTTCGGGAAAGGTTTTGTCATTGACTGGGAAATGAAACTCTCGGTCCGGAGGGACATAAAGTCGATCTTTGTTAAAACGGGGTGACGAATCCTTTGCGGTAGGATATCCATTGGACCAACCCCAATTATAAGTATTATCGACGGTTCCATTATTCACCAAATTTTCAATAGCTTCACTTTCATTGAACAATTTTTCTATTAATAGATTTAAACGTACAATCTCACTCTGAGCTAAATCTCTTTGGTTCAAAGCTATCTCTAGTTGTGTTTCACTCAACATTCTTGCATCTTTCTCTAACTCTAAGTCCTTTTCTAACATAGCTACTTTGAGTATTTTGTTATCCAGTCGTCCTCTTACATGAAACATCTCTTGGGACGCTATGTTCTTCTCATCTAGAGCTTTGTTATAGTCTGTAAGGACGGCAACACATGTGTCATTAAGATTGTCTATGAAGGGTTGACAGTCATGCATGCTATAGTTTAGAGTTTGAATCGTAAGTTTTACCTGTTCGACGATGCTTAGAGTTCCATCCTTTTCCATGTAGCAGTAGTTCTTTTCCAGCTTTGTAGACCCATCGTCACTTGCAGTTTCCAGCATGCAGATCTTGCCATTTCCTTTGATGTTGCGATTTCTCATAATCCTGTTCATCACTCCAAAACAAATCATATTGAGCTACGGTACCACTTCATTAAAGATCACATCCTGAAAGGTAACATTGAACTAATTTTTGTCCATACTCATGAAGAGATTGCTGATGTATTCACAAAAGCACTTGACTCTACAAAACTCAACAGTTTCTTACAAATGTTAGGAATGTTGAATCTGGATCCACAATTCTTCTTGAATTGATAGGTACCGCAGACCACTCTTGGTCACCATTGCGGTCCTAAATAAATATATCCATCTTACATAGTCATGACATATCTTGTATACTGCAGTACATCTCTTGTACTGTAATATACAATATATATCGCAACTATATATCATACTTATATTTCAAGGGTCCTTACTGATTGTTATTTCTAATTGTGTTTAAGTGTTCTTCTCAGTCTCTCCTACTGCAGTTGTCTTACCACTCATCCGCAATGATATCTTCATCCGCAACGATATCTCCATCCGCAATGAAGTCTCAATCCGCAATAAAGTTTCAAACCGAAATCTCAGTGATTGAACTTTCAACTACTTCTTAAACCCGTGAAACAATGTGTGCTATTTAATGATCCTTCATTAAATAAGAAAAACATTCTCAAAAAATATTCGTTTTGTCCCATATGATTGTTTCAACTTCTCTTTTCAAATAAACCTTGTGTCAGACCTATTTTAGGTGTGATGCCAAAATAAATCCGTTTCCAATAAAAGAAATCTTTTCCTTAAACTGTCTTTTCCACTTACCCCAAAACGTCAAATCCGTTACAAATTCCACCTTTATTCAACGGGTTCTCACCCTCACCACACGTTCAGTAGACATGGGGTGTCGAGTCTGACACTTCATTAAATGTTCCTTTTTGAAATAAACAAAAAAATAATAAACTTTTGCTAAAACAATTTTGTAGCAGATAATGTTTTTTTAATATTTTTGGTTTTACCCTTAATCACCTTTTAGGGTAAAAACAATAACTTTTGGAATCCGCCACTATAAAACCTTCTTTCCTTCTCCAAGAAAGCTTTACGCTCTCTGATCCCTCAAGGCGAACAACTTCATCTTCTTCCCTCTTGCAAACCAAGCTTTTTCTGCAAGTTCTTCAACATTTTCAAAATGGTGAAATCTGGAATCTCCAAGAAACACTCGAAAGCATCAGCCTCTGTTCAACCCACCAGTTCCGATTCTGCTACTCGAAACCAATTGCCTACCATTGCATCGAGAAATTTTAGGGCAATCTTCGATGATCACTCTTCATATAATGTTTCGATTCGCCTTATGATCAAGTTCATCTCCAATCACCCTCTGTTTGGACCTTTCGATGCTTTCACTGACGTAGTACCCATCTCGACACTGTTCAAATGCGCCTTTTCTACATATCGTCCCCTCAACAACCTTCAAGAAGTTCATCTGAACTTGGTCGATTATTCTTTGGTCATCCTGACCAAAGACAAGTTTCTTGCTTCAATCAACTTATATGTTCATCCCTCAACGAAGTTCTTCTCACCTAGTGTCACAGACATCACCTCCACCCTATATCAAATGGGATACCAGAAGCAAATCAAGGGCATAAGAGAATTCAAGAAGAACCAACTGCCTGCGGTATGGCAGTTTGTGTGCCACTACGTCATCCGCAGCCTTTCAGGACGAAGCGTAGGCATCCACAACATGGGCCTCAAGCTTCTTGAGCTCGTATGGAGCATCTTCTCAGGCCACGATGTTAACTACGGTCAAATTCTTTGGGATGATTTTCTTTAGTAAATCCCTAAGGAGAACCCAAAGCAAAACTCAACCGAGCTTACCTTTGCAAGATTTTGGGCTCTCTACATCTCAGACCTTCACTCAGACGCCAAGATCAGATGGGCAACGACATCAACTTTTTCATCACCCGCGATCTCAAAAGGTACACTCCTTCTAAAGATCAATCTATTTTTGGACCAATCAGACGTTTACCCATCCACATTCTGACTACGATGGGACTTAAGACCCAAATTGTCACGGACCACATCGAGGCTACAGAAGGTATTGACCCATAAATTTCTACCCCGCCTCTCCCCAGTCAAAACATTTTAGTTTCAACCGCACCCAATCAACCAGAGCGATCCGTAGTCCCATCTTCTACTACTCTATCCAATGCCTCAAGGCTCAAGCAACTAGTTTCTCCAAAGAAAGGCCCCCACAGCAAAGGAAGAACACTTTCTACAGATAAAAACCCGCAGGAAACAAAAAGAGTCCAAGAAAGCCAAAACTGCCAAGGAAACAGAACCCTCAAAGAAACGAAAAATCCAACAAGTTGTATCATCAGAAAGTAACTCTCAATCCAATCACTCTTCTGACGATTCTGATCCTGACTCGGCTCCTATTGCCACTCTCAAGAAAAGGAAAACCAAATCCAATAGCCAAATGCGTGACCGGACCGATACCGAAGTCTCTCTAAAGACTCCGGTAGTCCTTGGGGTCCCCGCAGACCCATTTGCTACTACCCTCTCCAGCCACTCTAACACAGAAAGTGTGCTAGTTTCATCTCGACGTGGAGACTCACCCCCAACTAGATCCCAAGAGGATCTAATTGGTTCTTCTCGCCCTAAGGTCTCCAGGGCTTCCAGACTACATTTCTTTCAAGAATCGGAGATGCGCTCCATTTTAGACTCTGTAATCTAAACACTCCAAACATCTACCCAACCGCAGGGCGATTCGATTCTTCAGCCCATGCCAGAACGGAGCCGAGGCCAAACTTGACCACGGGTCAAGGAGACCAAGGAAGCTCCGGAAATCCTACTCTACTTACATCAAATCCAGGTGGTTTAGGCACAGTGAGCACAAATGTGCAAGGATCTGTGAACCCGAGGGACACCTCGGTGCGTTTTCAAGGATTTGACGGTGATGAATCAAATGATTCTTGGAGGCATTACACTCCAGTCTCAGAATCCGACATTCAAAAGTATGCCGCTTTCCGTAGGGCATTTCAGGCAAGAAAGGATCAACAAACCAAGCAACTTCAACAGAAGCAGCAGGAGATTGTAACCTTAGCCAAATACTGGGCC
This sequence comes from Lactuca virosa, assembly GCF_052849685.1. Classification (NCBI taxonomy): domain Eukaryota; kingdom Viridiplantae; phylum Streptophyta; class Magnoliopsida; order Asterales; family Asteraceae; genus Lactuca; species Lactuca virosa. Next base: position 22,603,811 of record NC_136431.1, on the reverse strand, counting down.
AACGTCATCAGCAATGCCAATACGGTTGCCACAATCCTCAAAGTCCAGGACTGGATGGAAGAAATGGCTGAGACGATCCGCAAAGCTCAGGCCAATCCAGTTGGTGCAAGTACATCCTAGCCCCCTCCAACTACTGCTGAAAACAACTCTGAAGAGGATGGAACTGCCATCGAAGTCAGTTCAGCTCCAACTTTTGGCTTCGATGACATAGACTTAAATGAGGTCAATGAACCGGACCCATCTGATGATGTCATGATGTTTTTTGATGAAGAGGAAGAGTCCAGCGGATCCCAACATTCAACCTCTCAGCCCAAGAGCAAAAAGAAGAAAGGAATTTTTGTCTCTACAAAACAAACAAGATCAGATTCTGGCTGCAGTCAAATCATCCCAACCGCAATCCGAGGACTCGCCTGGCCTGCAGTCTCTCACGACCGCATCGAACGACTGGAAGCCAGAGAGCGTCTTGCTGCAGAACGCATCTCCCTCAAAGTAGAAATGGGGCTCCGGGATCTAGACAACAACCGCAAGGCTGATCATCAACACTTCATTTCTACTGCTGAAAAACTCATATCTAAAGTATCCTCCATCAAATCGGATCTTCAAACCATCATTAAGGACCAGTCTGCTTAGTCTCAGAAAGTTGTGGAAGAAACGCACAATGCGTATGAATCCGCAATCTCTGTTCTGCAGTCAACGATCAACAATCTTCGCAGGTCACTATCCTCCAACTTTCATGGTCCTGAAATCCTGCAACTCACCAAGGAGATCCATCGATTGCTCTTCAATCCCGCAATTCCAAACAACCAAGAACTTGCTGATGCTCTCAAAGCTCAGTTTAATGAAGTTTGTGGAAAAATCGACGGTCTTCGTCAATGGCTTGAGGAAGTACCAGTGGCTCCTCCCTCAAGAGGGGGAAGTGCATACTCAGAACAAATCCCTCATCATCATTCCCATCTGCACTCACATAGAAGATCTCCCATCATCAATGAAAAAGTTCCTACTCCTAAACCTTCATCGCAACCTTCTCCTCAAAAGAGTCCAAGTAATCGATCTCCACCGCAACAACCACCAGTTCAAACTCCACCGCAATCCCCAACAAATCTCCTAAAAGACCCGAAATTCCCCCTCATTTCAAAAACTTAGCTTCACATATGTCATCAGATCCCTCAAACGACTCCCCCGCAACCAAACAAAAGAAAGCGGACTGGAGATCTGCTAAGTTTGCTGAGATGATCTGGAGGGAAAATGGAGTTGATATTACAATGGATGAATCCCTCATCAACTCATGGGTCAATCAGCACAGAAGATTATAGGATGACGACTACAAGCCCTACCTCACATACGCAGAACCCCTTACTGACGGTTATTGGGACATTCCTATCTCTCCCAACGCAAAATACTTTACTGTGTTTGAACCCTTTGACCGCAGTATCCCCGATGATAAGAGGTTACCCTTAGAATTTGAGAGGCTCATTAGATTTCATGCCTAACATGGGTCTTCTATAGAGAAAATCTGGTCAAATGACAGACCCTCCACAGTCAAGAATTACAAGCCTCGAAAGTTCATGAAGGCGGAATTCATCTAATACACTCTCACCAAAAGAAGCTCAAACTATGTCCGAACCTAAGCTGACTTTCCTTGCATGAACCCGGAAGAAATCTTCCTGATTGTAAAGGTATTTCATAATAAGTCTGAAAAGCACCCAAGAATGAAGACTGCTTATGAAAGTGCATGTACCTTTCTCAAAGAGACTGTGTGCGACTTCGCAAGGATCGATGCTGATATCCACCCTGCTCTTGCTCAGAAATTCAACCTTCCTCCTCTTGAACCAGCTCCGATCCTAACTGAAGGCTTTCAAGAAAGATCCCTTGGAGCAACCAACTTCCCGGATCTTGGAGTCATCTTCAAACGATTAAATGATGAAACTAAATACTTCATCCAGATGACTGCCATGAATCGTATGACCCGGAAGCAATTAGAGGTTATTCAGCCTGCAGTCAACAAATTCAAACATATGACTGCTGAAGTGAAGTTTGAGATATCAAGGAGGATCGCATGGCTCAAGGAAGTCAGGAAGTTCTGGTGGATTCTTATCAAGTTCCTCAAGCTCAACACTTGAAAGAAAAGTTGAAGAGGTCACTTAGGGGGAAATTGTTGAAACATTAAAAGTGACCCTCTTAAACTTATAAGAGATCCGAAGTTGCTTATGGAACCGCAGTCAATCTCACCCCGTAGTCAGATCAGCATCTGCAGTCATCGTCATCAGCTTCTTAGATTCAATCTTTTATCTGTTTTTGTATAAGTACTTTCTTTTATCCATAGTTCCCTGCGTGGCAACTCAAACAGATTAGGCAATATGTAATCTTCAAGACACTATAAATAGAGTTCTCCACTACTCAATGAAAACACTTCTACCTCTACCTCTCTTACGCATCTTGAATCTTATCACTTATCTTTCTCTCTATATCACTTATCTTTCTCTCTACTATCTCATCACCTAAATATAATCGTAACTCCTTGCAATCTCTCTTCGGAGCGAGTCTTACTAGACTTAATCACTAAGTTTGATCTCACTCACTAACTTGGTCTGATTGCAGTCCTTGTTAAGAATCAACTTAAGTGTATACTTGATATATTACTTGTTGTCTTTTATATTTCCTTATATTTCCGCAACTAATCATATAACTATCTAACTCTAACTTATATTATTGTTTAGCTTTATGATCCTTTGAGATTAACTTTAATTTTTGCAATATAAACTTGTTCTAACATTTGTTCAAGTGTGTTTCTCAAGTTTTTCTCTCAACAGAAGGTTTATAACACTTGTCAAATGTAAGAGTAAAAAGTTTTCTGCTCTTGTACATTTGAAATTGGTAAGTTGTGATGTTTTGGATAAAACAAAGACCAACTAAGGCCAATTGTGTGAAGTGTTTGTCTTGATAAAGAATCCGCACTATCTCTTGAATATTTGGCAAGATAGTCTTATATGTCAAGAGGACAGTGGGAGTCCTAAAGATCCTGAAAGGATTTCAAGATCTAATCAAGAATAAAAACCTGTAGTTTGACACTAGCACACGACGTGAGGTTTATAACCTATCGTGTTGACATATTTCTATTTCTGTGCCCATTCCAGTTAAAGTTGGATTTGCATATGAGTTCTCAATTGGTTGCATAACAACTTGGAAGCAATGGTAGGCCCTTGTGCTGCCAGGTGGCAAGAAATTAAGATTGAGTTCAGTCCATATGAGTTTAGATTTGTCATTATCCTTGTCTTGTGATTATGGTTTTGACATATTCACATGGATAAGAACACATACACCATAAAATCTAAGTGTCATAAGGTTTCTCTCCGATTCATGAAAATGATGGTGAGGAAACACTTTCACTAAGTAGATTTTAAGTAGATAACAGTTGTGATATTTGCATTCTCAAAGTCGTTAGTGGAGCGTGTGTGGTTAACCGGCACACTAACATGGACTTGTGAGAAATGGCAAAGGTCTAAACAATTGAGACTATGATTACGACATTCCTTCTCATAGTTCTAAAATTGTTTAGACACACATGTGACCTATCTAAGGAAATTTGTGTGATTTTGATAAAGTCTTATCAAAACATCTCGTATCAGAAATTTGAACTTTGGTAAGAAATTCAATAAAGTATTGATTTCTAGAAGTTCAGCTGACTTCTGAGTACATGTCAAAGCTAGTGGGAGCATAAGTGTTATGCTAATAATCATCATGTTAGTGGGAGCATGATAATTATTATTAGTATTGCAAGATAACAATGTTAATTATAGAAAACAAAAGTTTCAATTCGTGAAGTTGCAGGGGTTGAAAAGTTGTTTTTCTATAATTAAGGGAGAGGAAATTATACTTCATTTCAATTCTAAAATCTTAGATTGAGGTTTTAATCATCTTTAGTCAAGGATATATATGAATTTTGTGTTGGAATGGATCAACATAAGGAAATTCTATATATGGGTCCATTATTTGCATTCTAAAATTCGATTATGATTACGACATCCCTTTTCATATTCTGAATTATGAGAACTTGGCAAATAGAAATATTGTAGCAAAAAGACTGGTCTAGTATCATGTCTTTATGTGAGACATCATGAATCGTGTCCCATATGTTTCGGATATAGGATCGATTGCATGTGCTATAATATTCATCCTTTCTAAAATTTTCCAAATGCATGGGGCATTAAGAAGGGAAAAGGTCTAGAATTGGATATGACTAAAATGATTAAGCAATTGTCGAGGACAATTTAACGTTTACCAAAGATTGGTTGCTCAGGGACAATCAGTTGGAAGTATAATGTTAATTTTGGAAGGACCATATTGACATATTCTGAAAAGAGGCAACTCTTGTTCAGAAGTGATAGTCAAAATGGGAATATGGAAATGTTTCCATAGGTGGAAGTTATTCAATTTGTGTAAGATTAGAAATACTTAATGCAAGAAGGATGTTTCCATGGAGTTGATCTCCATTGGAATACTCTGTAATGTCTGTTGACAAGTCTTTGTGACTTTGTGCATAATCATTACAAGATGATCAATGCATATAAGTTTAAAATCTAACAATATTTCGGTAAATGGCATGAATTTGGAATTATTGCATTGCGGTAAGGATTTGGGACTGTGAAATGAGAATCATTGGAATTATGTTCAATCGATCTATTTCACAAAGTAAAGATCATAGACAAACTTAGTATGCATACTTGGTGTATGGCATAACTAATGTTTAGACAAACATAGTGTGCATACTTGGTGTATGGCATGACTAGTGTTTAGAAAACATAGTGTACATGCTTGGAGCATGGTACAACTATTGTTTTAATTCAAGTATAAAGTTGATAGTTTGAAACAGTATGCAATGAATAATGTGTAATCAATATAGTGATAAATAAAAGGTGTTTTATTTATATTCATAAGTTCTGAGATCATTTTGGATTCGATTATTCTTTTGTTTCACTTTGCATGTTTTGACTTCTAGAATAACTAGGTCATTCTTCCTGAATGACTAAGTTATTCAAACTATCCACAGTCGGTCATATGTTGGAAGTAGATATGAATCAAGACTGTCACGAAGCTGGATTGTAGATGTCCAAGGTATGGGACATAGCAAGTGGTACTACAACATTCATGAGTACTCATAAGTTCTGAGTATTGGATTCAACCCACGCTCATTGGAATCACTTCATGGATTTTATCACGAGTGATCATGAGACGATAATATCTTATATTCTTCAAACCTATATATATGACTTGTTGCCTATGAGTTGGTTATACATTGATTGCATGAAAACACATTTGGTAACTCGGTGTTATAAAATGTGCCTTTATGTATGATTCAACAAGTAGTAGAACAAGCATATGAGTCGAAGTTTATCCATTCCTTTTACCCTTAAAGGGATAAAAGCGATATCTGTGGGTCCCTCGATGATTTAGTGATGACACCCCGAAGTGCTTGGCCAAGCCAGGACTGATTTGATTTGTTCAATTAGTCGGTCGTCATAAATCGGAAATCGAGAAACAACAAATGGATAGAGAGAATGATTTTAATCCATGTCTCAGTCCATATGATATATAGAATGGAGGAATATATATGATCCCTTATCTGATGGACGCGTCATTGATTTGTTCAGAGATCGACGGTAGCAGCTTTTAAGAGCTACGATTGCTAGTCGGGTTTTGAAGTCATACGTAATAATAGTTTTAGACTTATCCAAGTGGGAGACTGTTGGATTAGTGTCTAAGTCCATAACTATATTTGGTATGTACTTGACCCGATTGGCATGGTCCATTTGGGTTGCATGGCATCATGCATTTGGATAGACTAAAATGAGAGAAATAACACTTAAGGTTTATTAATATATTATAAGTTCTAATATACTAATAAGATTATTTAATTAGTATTGATCAAGAATTAATTTGGAATTAATTAAGTGATCAAAAGGAGACTAATTAAATATATGGGTTGATTGTGTAAATCATCCATACTTGTATAGTGGACTCATGCTCCATGGATTATCAAGTTGGGCTAAAACCCATAGGATGCTCCATGGATGCTCCATGGTGTTTTTGTACCCATGGATCATGGAAATGAAAGGCCATGACAATTAGGGTTTACATGGTGTAACCCTAATTGTGGCACACTATATAAGCATCTTATTCTTCCCAAAAATCGGCCACTATGAAGGAATGGTGAGGGCTAGTCGATTTCATGAAGTGTCTCATTTCTCTCAAGTTATTATAAGTGTATTTAATGTTGTGTGAACCATTTGAGGTGTCACACTTGAGGCACTAGGCTCTTAAGCTCCATGGAATCAAGGTACATCAAAATGTATGTCTTCTAACTTATATTATTACATATGAATCAATGTTTTGTATGCTAGTTAGGATAATACCTTGGAATATTCATATTTGCTTGTATAATAGAGAAAACGTAGATCCAACATATTTAGGGTTGCATGTACACTTAGGAGTGTTAGAATGCTTAAAACACATCAGTTGTAGGCTTCATGCTTTGGATATTTTATTGCATATATAATTAGAGCCATGGTATCGGAGCCATAGGATGTTGTAGTACATAAAACCCAACAGTGGTATCAGAGCCATGGGTTGTTTTCTATTATATTGATGCATTGGTAATTGTTCAAAGAAAAAAAATCGTTTTTTTGGAATCTGCATGATCACCACGACGTGGTCAATATTACCACGACGTGGTGGCTAGTCAGTGGGCAGATTTTTCAGTTTTTTGGCCTAAATTGGATTAGGATTATTACCTTAAACGATTTTGTATCATAAAATATGTTTTTTATGATATGTTAATGATTATTCCATCCAATTAAAAGATAAATTGTCAAATCTTGAAATTTTTATGATAAGCTAATTGTTTGTAAAATTTGATTTGAAGTTATCTTACTATAAGAGTTGCATTAAGTGAAATTTGTAAAAGATAAAATTTTGATTATTTTATTGGTTTTAAAATTTGATCTAAATGTTTTTAGGAGTTACAAAACTTGCCATCAAGTTTTCGAACTCAATTTTTTTGAGGGAGTTACAAATCTTGTCATCAAGTTTGGAACTCAAAAAGGTTTTCAAGAGTTACAAAATTGCCGTCAAGTTTTGGTATTTGAAATGTCTCAAATTATGAAACATTGATTTCTAAAACTCTTGTAAATAAAAGGTGAAACTCTTGGGTTCATAACTTAAAATTAATTAAATAGTTTTAATTTTGTATTTTATGTTTAGAACCTTAATGTCTTTTGAATAGTTCAAGTTAACTCTTATGGATTGTATTAAATTAATTAAAGTGTTTAATTAAAAGAGAAGATTAATAAATCCATAATAATAACATGGTTTAAGTTTAATTAAATTAAGAGTATAATTTATTAATTAAACCAGCAAGTATTTTAAAAGTTTAAAATACACCCTTATACTATATAAAATTAAAAGTTTAATATATATATATATATATATATATATATATATATATATATATATATATATATATATATATATAAGTAAAAGGTCAGTCTTACCATTAGTAGGCCTCATTCACGAAGCCCGTCTATAAGGGGGTATACGGTTACTGCCTATAAAATGGTGGTTTAATGGGTGTCCACTCTCACCCACCGCTTCCTTGGCTGGTGGAGGGTCGTTAGCCGAACGGGTAGGATAGGACACTAAACCCTCATTAAAAGTATAATGAATTATAAAGTAACTAAATATTTTATAAATTCCCAATCTTAGTTACTTTAGGAAAAATGTGAATTTGATGCTAACCCATGAAATTTCACTTTGCACCTTGCCAAGTCGTTAGTGGAGTGTGTGTGGTTAACCGGCACACTAACTTGGACTAACAAGGGTGGCAAAGGGTAGCTCGATGTTTGTCATGGATCAATGGAGCGTGTGTGGTTAACCGGAACATTGATTAGGTGATAAATGACATCGAGAGTACCAAGCTAATTTGCATCGTTATTCACACCATGTTTGTGATCCTCGGTATCCCAGTCACAAACTTGAAGGGCATAATCGAGATTAAACATTCCATTGAAAAGTTCACTGAATCTCAAAAGAATATAGGAATTTCAATTCATTTAAAACCTAATATTCATTTTCGTTTTTCATTGTGGAAATTGGTAAATCGTCATTTACATACCTTCAAATATTTTTCAATTGGATTACGGCATCCCTCTTCCGAATTGCAGAATATTGTGTTGGGTCCTAGCCTTAATATTTCATTTGGGTGTTATATTAAGGACTTAAATCAACTAAACTTGAATTTCTCCCTTATAGATGTCTAGTTCTGACAACTATGGTCTTCCCGAATCCTTTGGAAAAAGCTTGCCTCATGAAGATGATGTTCCTTGAAATCATGCTTCACTTGCTCCACCTCCTCCAATAATTCTCCCTGACCCACAATTTCGTCGACTTGAAAAGTTCAAGGTCACTCAAGCCCTATTTGCTAACAAACACCAAATTGGAAGGTCTGTGTGTACACATGTCTTGGAGATGAAGTTACACATTGACAGGCTGAGAATGTTAGGAGTCGTTGTGTCAAGGAAGTTGGCTCTTGACTTGGTTCTTCAGTCACTTCCCAAGTCGTATAGTCCGTCTGTTTCTAGACTACTATATGAAAAACCGCGATGTGACCCTTATTGATCTTACCTATTTGCTAATTGCTGTTGAATCAAAAATGATTTGGCGCACTGGTCAAGCAAAATTGATTGGAAGATCCACCTCCCAAACTTCCATAGACATTGACAATGGAAACATTGGAAGTCCAGAAAAGTATTCTCTTCCTAATGGAAAGGGATCTGCCATAGTCAACCCAATTGACCAAATGGTAAAGAGAAGGGCTAAGTCTGAGATTATCCCATGTGCCATTCCGAAAGAGTCTATTTGTTTCTATTGCCAAGAAAAGGGGCATTGGTTGTGAAGCTGGCGAATCTACCTGAAGGATCCTAAGGATGGTAAAGTCAGAGTGTATGACTCTGCTTCAGGTAAGTTCACTATCTAACTCTATTAAGTTTCTATTTGGAGATTCTTAATACATGATGTAATTATTGGGTTTTGAGCATTCTAACACTCCTATGGTGTACATGCAACCCTATAAACCTTGGATCTATGTTTTCTCTATTATACATGTAAATATTAACTATTCCAAGGTTTCATCCTAACTAGCATATTATGAAGCACCTATACTATAAAGTTCTAGTTAGATGACATACCTTTCGATGTAGCTTGATGTCTTCAAGCTTTAAGAGCTTAGCCCCAATAGTGTGGAAGCCTCAAATGGAATCACAAATCACCAAAACACCTTGGAAGAACTTGAGAGAATATGTATGCACACTAAAATCGGCCCACTCTTATTTTCACACACTTGTGCCAATTTTGTGAGCCAAGGACCCCTTTATATATTATGGAGGATTAGGGTTACATCCATGTAAACCCTAATACCCATGACCTTTCATTTACATAGGATCCATGGGTTAAAAGCTCCATGGACCATATGAAAGCTTAGCCCAACCTAAATGAACTTGGCCCATTCCATATATATAAGAGTCCATATTTAATTAGTTCTTTTTGATCACTTAATTAATTCTAAATTAATTCTTGATCAATACTAATTAAATAATATGATTCCATATTAATATATTAGAACTTATAATATATTAATATAAATCATAAATATACTATTCTCAAAAGACTATCCATATAAATTGTGTCGGTGAAGTGCAACCCAAATGGACCATGCCGGGTCGGGTCAAGTACATACCAAATATAGTTATGGACTTAGACATTAATCCAACAGTAATGTAATTACATTTTGATGTTTTGTAGGACCGAAGAAAAGAAAGGAAGCTTAAAGGAAGAGTAAGCTGAATCTGATCGCGAAAAGATGGATTTCGATCGCATGGTTCGATGATCGGATTTTTGAGCTGCTACTAGGAGTTGTGATAGATTGCTTAGGTAATGTTTAGAAACATAGTAAGGAAAGGTTTTCCACATTCTATAAATAAAGAAAAATTTTAATTTTGTCTTATTTTATATCTCCTTGCAATTGCAATTGTGAAAATTGTTGTTTATATGTTTCCATTGATAGCAATATTGGAAAATGGATTTGATTCTTTTGTTTGTGGTAGTGTCAAGATTTACCAAATAAAGAAAGATTCCCATCACCCAAGTTTTAGTTGGATAGAAACTTGGAATCATGCAACTTGTATTGTGTGATGAATGAGAACCTTTGTCTTTGGGAAATTAAGACTATTCATTGTTCACATGTATATGTGAGTCAAGTGAAGGACTAGGGGATCGAGTACACTTGGTTGTGCGCTGGTCAAGTCCACCACAAAGAACGATAAGACTATTCGGTATGATTTACTAAAATCTAAGTAAATATGATTATACTTACAAGATTAAGTGTAATTATGAATCATTGAAAAGTTTCAGTGTATAGCAGAACGAATAAAAAGAATCAATTAGGCAGAAAGATAAAAGTTTCTCCAATATGAAATGAATGGAGAGTACTTAAGTATCGTGTTTTATGATCATCTTAATGATTATAAAACCATATCACAATTGATCCTCTAAGGACATCTTAGTGCATTTCTATGGCTAAGAAGAGGAATCATGAATTGTTGAAATGGTTAAATCAAGAAGATAAGTCATACTTCGTTCCAAAATCAAGTCTTAGAGTCATACTCCAAGATTGTGCCTTGAGTGACATGATCTTAAGAAGGTTTATAACACTCATCAAATGTAGAGTAAAATGTTTCTTACTCTTGTACATTTGAAATTTGTAAGTTGTGATGTTTTGGATAAAACAAAGACCAACTAAGACCAATTGTCAGAAGTGTTTGTCCTGATACGAAATCGCACTAACTCTTGAATATTTGTTTGTCAAGTAAGGTTTCTTGACAAAGAGAATCTTATATGTCAAGAGGTCAGTGGAAGTCTTAAAGATCTTGAAAAGTTTCAAGAACTAATCAAGAGTAAGCCTATTGTTAATCACTAGCGCACGACTTGAGGTTTGTAACCTATCATGTTGACATATTCTTGTTTCCATGCCCATTCTAGTTGAAGTTGACAATGCATGTGAGTTCTATGAGTGCTCAATTGTTTGCATAACAATCTGGAAGAAATGGTAGGCTCTTGTGTTGCCAGGTGGCAAGAAATTAAGACTGAACAAGTTCAGTCCATATGATTTTGGATTTGTCACTAACCTTGTCTTGTGATTATGGTTATGACAAATTCACATGGATAGGAAAACATACACCATAAAATCTAAGTGTCATAAGGTTTATCTCCAATTCATGAAAATGATTGTGAGGAAACGCTTTCAGTAAGTAGATTTTAAGGAGATAGCATTTGTGATATTTGCATTCTCAAATTCGATTATGATTATGTCATCCCTCTTCATAGTTTGAATTGTGAGAAATGACAAAAGGTCTAAACAGTTGAGACTTATTGCTGTAAGTTCTAAAATTGTTTAGACACACATGTGAGCTATCTAAGGAAAGGTGTATAAGTTCGAGAAGCCTAGATAAAGTCTTATCGAAGGATTTTGTATGAGAAATCTGAACTTTGGTAAGAAAGTAAACAAGTATTGATTTCTAGAATTCCAGCTAATTTCTGGGTACATGTCAAAGCAATTGGGAGCATAAGTGTTATGCTATTAAAGAAATAATTGTTATGCTAGTGGGATCATAATCATTATGGTAACTGTTGCAAGTTAGCAATGTTAATTATAGAAAACAAAAGTTTCGATTTGCAAAGTTGAAGAGGTTGAAAAGTATTTTTGCTATAATTAAAGGAGATGAATTCATACTTCATTTCGAATCTCAAAGCTTAGATTGACATTTTAATCGAATTTAGTCATGGACATATGTGAATGTTATGTTGAAATGATTCAACATAAGGAAATTCTAAATGTGGAAATATTATAGCGAAAGACTGGTAAAGTATCATGTCTTTATGTGAGACATTATGAATCATATTCCATATGCTTCAGATATAGGATCGATTACATAAGCTATAATATTAATGTGTTCTAATTTTCCATATGCCTAGGGCATTAAGAGGGAAAAGGGACTAGAACGAGATATGACTAAAATTGTTAAGCAATTGTCGAGGACAATATGAGGTTTACCAAAAATTGGTTGCTCATGGACAGTTGGAAGTAAAGTGGAAATTTTGGAAGGACCATATTGACATACTCTGAGAAGAGGTAACTCTTATTCAGAAGTGATAGTCAAAATGAGAATATGGAAATGTTACCACAAGTGGAAGTTAATCATAAAATCTATGTAAGATTAGAAAACTTAATGCAAGAAGGATGTTCAAAGGAATATACTTTGAATATGAGACTTCGTTTCTATGGAATTGCTCTCCATTGTAATACTTTGTAATGTCTATTGCCAAGTTTCTATGACTTTTGTGCATAGTCATTACAAAAGGATCATTGCATATAAGTTTAGAATCTAACAGATTTTAGCAAATGGCAAGAATTTGGTATTCTTACATTTACGATAACGGTTTGGAATTGTGAAATGAGCATCATTGAAATGTTGTCCATTGATCTATTTCACAAAGAGAGGACCGTAGGCAAACGTAGTGTGCATGCTTGGAGAATGGGATAACTATTGTTTTAATTTAAGTATTAAGTTGATTAATCGAAACATTATACAATGGATAATGTGTAATCAATATGGTGATTAAATAAAAGGTGTTTTTATTTATATTCATAAGTTTTGAGACCATATTGGATTCGATTATTCTTGTGTTTCACTTTGCATGTTTTGACTTCCAGAATAATAAGATTATTCAAAATATCCACAGTCGATCATACTTTGGAAGTAGGTATTGAGGCAAGACTGTCATGAATCTGACTGTAGATTGTCTAGGTGTTTTAGACATAACACAAGGTTGATGCAGTGTTCATGAGTACTCTTGGAATAAGATTCGAGTATTGGATTAAACCTACGCTCATCTGAATCACTTCATGGTTTTTATCACGAGTGATTGTGAGACGATAATATCTTAAATTCTTAAAACAGATATGTGTGAGTTGTAGCTTACAAATCGGTTGCACATTGATGATGCGTAAACGCACCAGTAACTTGGTGTTATAAAACGCATTGTTGTGTGTGATTTGATGAGTAAATATAGCAAGCATATGAGCCGAAGTTTATCCATTCATTTTACCCTTAGAGGGATAAAAGCGATATCTGTGGGCCCCTCAATGATTTAGTGATGACACCCTAAACGCTTAGCCAAGCCTGGACTGATTTGATTTGTTTAACTAGTCAGTTGTCATAAATCGGAAATCGGGAAACAACAGATGGACAAAGAGAATGAGTATAATCCATGTCTAAGTCCATATGATATCTTGTAGAATAGAGGAATATATGATCCCTTATCTAATGGACGCATCACTGACTAGGTCTGAGTTCGACAACAGCTTTTAAGAGCTACGATTGCTAGTCGGGATTTTGGAGTCGTACTTGCAATAATAGTTATTAGACTTATCCAAGTGGGAGACTGTTGGATTAGGTGTCTAAACCCATAACTATAATTGATATGTACTTGACCCGAGAGTAGCATGGTCCATTTCGGGTTGAATATCACCAGGACAATTTGATAGGATGAATATTTGAGTAAGAGGTTATTTATGATTTACAAATATATTATAAGTATAATATATTAATGGGTAAATCATATTATTTAATTAGTTTTGATTAATAATTAATTTGGAATTAATTTAGTAATCAAAAGAGACTAATTAAATTAACGGGGACTGATTATGTAAATCAGTGATACATATAGGATTAGGCTATTGATCCATGATTGGCTAAGTTTATGTAAGCATCCATGAAGAGTTAGCCCACATGAGTTATGGATCATAACCTAAGTGTGTGGATTAGGGTTTACCCATGACTCTTGGAATCCCACACTATATATATGTTACCCTTGGCCTAAAATCGGTTACACAAGTGTTCTTAGAGTTATATAACCGATTTTGTATTCTCCATATTCTCTCAAAAAAGTCCTTTGTTCATGGTGTGTTGTGAATCGTTTGAGGCATCACACTTCGGGTGCTAAGTTCTTTAAGGCCAAATACATCAAGCTACAACAAAGAGGTAATCATCTAATCTATTTTATGATTCAAATATCAAATTGTATGCTAGTTGTAGGCTTCATGCTTTGGATATTTTTTTGCATGTATAATTAGAGAAAACTTAGATCCAAAGCATTTAGGGTTGTATGTGCACCATAGGATGTTGTAGTACATAAAACCCAACACTTTTGTTCTCAATCTGGCCGGGTATTTCTACTGAACGGGGGAGTAGTTACTTGGAAAAGTTCCAAGCAAGATACGGTGGCTGATTCTACCTATGAATCAGCATACATAGCAGCGAGTGAAGCGTCAAAAGAAGCAGCTTGGTTGAGGAACTTCATCGGAGATCTAGGAGTTGTTCCAACCATTTAGGAGCTGATGGAACTGTACTACGATAATGAAGGAGCAGTTTCCTTAACAAAGGAACCTAGAGATCATGGTAAAACCAGACATATTGGAAGAAAGTACCATTTCATCAGACATAGAGTAGAAGAAGGCCATCTTGTCGTAAAGAGGGTATCATCCGAGGATAACCCAACAGACCCCCTCACAAAGGGTCTGAGTAGGGTTAAGCATATTCAACATGCTCGGAGCATTGGAATGAGAGATTATATTAGTTTTAGCAGTTAGATTAGTTTGTTCTGAAACTTGTAACAAAGTAAATGTAATTGACTTTTGGTGATTAAATGATAAAGTATTATTTATGAGTTTGATTACTGCCTCTTGTCAATTGTTTATTATTGTGTTTCCTATTTTGCATGTTTTACTTCCTGAATAATATGATTATTTAAACTCCACAGTCGCTCGTACTTTTGGAAGTAAGTAGTAAATTAAGACTGTCATGAATTGGATTTCAAATTGTCTAAGGGAGTTAGGAATAGCAATAGAATTGCTGCAATGTTCATGAGTACTCAAAAGTGGAGATTTGAGTATTGGATAAACCCTCGCTCAGAGTATTACTCCATGGAATTCATCACGAGTAATATTGAGATGATAATATCTTATAATCTTAAAACAGAGATATATGTGTTATAATTTACAAGTCGGTTATGCATTGGTGATACGAAAACGCATTAGTAACTTGGTGTTATAAAACGTATTGTCATGTATGGTTTGATGAGTAAAAGATGCAAGCATATGAGTCAACCTTTATTCATTCCTTTTGCCCTAACGGGAAAAGCGATATATGTGGGCCCCTCGATGATTTGGTGTTGACTTATGTGATGGGCCCAGCCATGACTAAATTGATGTGTTCAATTAGAAGTCCTACATCATCATAAATCAGAAATTGGGAAACATAGATTCTAGACAAATATATTGATTTCATTCCATGTCTTATGTCTAGGGATATCTTGCAGAACGAATGATTATATGATCACTTATCTTAGGACACATAACTTACTAGGTCAGAGTTCGGCAAAAGCTTTTGGAAGCTACAATTTGTTGGTCGATTTATAGGTCATACTATCAATTATAGTTACAGACTTATCCAAGTGGGAGACTGTTGGATTAGGTGTCTAAGCCCATAACTATAATTGGTATATACTTAAATTGATAGCAGCACAGTCCTTTTGGGTTGCCCTCAAACCTAGCAACTGGATAAGGAAATTATGAAAGGAGAGATATTAATTTAAATTGAGATTAATAAATTAATATAAATGATTTATTAATATGTTATGAGATTAATATATTAATTAGAAATCACAATATTTAATTAATAGTTAGCCAAAAATTAATTGGAATTAATTTTGGGGCTAATTGTATTAATTATAAAGTACAGGGACTAGTTTGCAATTACCGAATAGTTGGAAGGAATGTTCTGGAACCTCCTTGGAGGAGGTGGATGAAATTCTTAGGGGAAACCCTAATGATTTCGTCCAAGGGATTTAGATAGGGCCTATGGATTAGCTTGGGCCTTAAGCAAAGGAGCATTAGGGTTTTCCCTTAAATCCTAACTGCTTCAACTATAAAAGCAGCCCTCTGGCTCTCAAAATTGACACTCCTTCTCTAGAAGAAACCCTAGGCTGAAATTCGCATACTCCTCCTTCTCTCTTTCTATACTTTCCTTCTTGCTAGCTCTTGGGTGTGACTCCATTAGAGGCATTACAATTGTGGTGTTAGGCTTCCAAGAAGATCAAGATCAAGGATTACCAATTGTTTGCTATAACAATTGAAAGGTATGTGATTATAAAACCCTAATTAGTTATTTTTGAAAATAGCATCTTCCCTTAGGGTTCTTGTTTTGCAATTCAAAATTATATGTTCAATAGTTAAAACATAGATCTAAAGTAGGCTTCATGTGAACTTAGGAATTATTTTTCTAGTTTATTTGTTTTACCTAAAACCCATCACAATCAACCTCCTCAGCCTTTTGAGAAAAGGCTCAAAGCCATTGAAGAAAGAGAAAAAAGGGTTGTTGACAGGATTCTGATACACATTGAGATGGGGATCCGAAAAGTAGATCAACAAAGACAAACATATCATAAAGAGTTCATCAAGAAGGCTGGAGACTTTCTTTATGACATCAAGTAGTTGAAGGATCAACTGATTATGATGACTAATGAATAAGAGGCGAAGTCAAAATTCTTGATTGACGAAACACACAAGGAATATGAAGTTGGTTATTCCGAACTTCAAGAAACAATCCGTAGTCTCCGTTGATCAATCTCTGCCAACAAAAGTATAAATGAAATGCTCACCATCAAAGGATATCTATAATTTTCTCATACATCCTCAGATACCGACCAACAATGACCTCAGTGGTCAAATTTTGATTCAATTTGGTAAAACCTTCAAAAAGCTAAATGAACAAAAGCATTGTTTGAGGAGAAAGGAAGGCCTTCTTCCTCAAAAAGGGGAAAAGATATAGCAATCCAAGTCGATGAAAGTTCAAGCTCCTCTTCGGGATCACACAGACCGAAGTCTCCCCCTCGAAAGATTCCAACTCCTCTTCGGTCTCCAAAAGATAAAACTCCACCGCAGTCCCCCCAAGATCTCATCCCAAGAACAAAACTCAACTCCTCCAACCTCTCCAAAGAAGCCTTTACCCATCCAAGCAAAGAAACCAGAGCCTTCCATGTCCGATGACAATTCCTACAACTCTCCCAATACAAGACAGAAATGGGAAACTCTTTTCAATTCTTGGGTAAATCCGAAATAAACACTCTTGGGCACTGATTATGTTCCTCATCTCACTTACTCTAAACCCTTTGGAGCATATTGGGATATTCCTCTCTCTCCCAACACTAAATATGTCCCAGTGTTTAAGCCTTTTGACCAGAATATCCCCTATGAGAAAAGGATGCCAATGGAGTTTGAAAGATTAAACTTTTTTCATAACAAGTATGGGAAATCAATTGAGGAATTTAGTCAAGTGACATACCTGATGCTGTGACAACATTCAAACCATGGTCCTTCAAAGGAGAAATGCATTATCAATACAATCTTTCACGCTAGGGTGAAGAGTACCATAGAAATCAAGAAGACTTCATCTTTATGAACCCTAAAGAAATCTTTCTGGTTGCAAGGGTCTTCCAGCTCAGAGCGCAAAAATACCTGAAGATGGAGGACGCATATATCATTGTTGCTGATTTCCTCAAAGCCCTTGTATATGACTTCGGAAAAATCGATGCTGAAATCCTTTCGATCCTTGCAGAAAAGATGAAATTCCCTCCATTTGAACACCCCAATTACATTAACAAAGGGAGTCAAGTCTTAATCCTCGGAGCAACAACCTTTCCAGAACTTGGCATTGTTTGTAGGCTCTCCCGAGATGGTGAAAAGTTATTTCTGCCAGCCACTGCGTTTCATCGTTGTTCTCCTAAACAGCTGGAAGGAACTCTTTCCATGGATCAAAAGACCAAAAACACCACTGAAGAGGTGAGGTATGACATTTCCTGGAGGATCAAATGAATTATTGAAGTTAGGAAGTTTTGGTGGCTCATAATTAAGTTCCTTAAACATAATCAGTGAAAGTGGTAGTTGCGAGGTCACTTAGGGGGAAATTGTTGAAACATAAAGTGACCCTCGGCAGTTAAAAGGTGTATTGAATTACCAAATATTTGTTTTGATTGTTGCGGTAGAAGCTTTTTTTGAAGATCAATTGCGAAGACTTGGAAGATCATAGTGAAGACTTGGTTTACCAGAGTAAAGGAGGTTGACCCGAAGAGAAGCCTGTTTTTGTCTTTTGTACACCAAAGTGTCAGAAAAGTAATGTTTACCTTTTTAACAATGTGTGTTAGATGAGTTATGTCAGTCCAAGTGTGGCAAGCATGGCCACCTAACTTTGGAGTAATTTGTTGTTTATCATGTAACACGTTTTTCTATAAATAGATGATCATGTTGATCGATCTAAGCACCATTTCCAGACTTTCATTGTATTAATCTTTATTGAATACAAGTCTTCATTATCTTCATTATCTTTTGCTTATGTTGTTCTTCATTTACTAACTTGTGTTTGAATGCAAACCTTGTTACGATTCAACTAAGTATTACTACTTGCTTATATTTACTGATTAATCTTATTGTTATATTCTTCATTATTCCGCATATTTATTATTTTTGAGCTTTCTAAAAGATCCATTGAGATTACTTTACATTTCTACAAATCAATCTTAAAGTTTTTCTCTTAACAGGCGTACATATGTCCATGGTTAAACTCAAGTAGTACAACGACAATGTTTTTGGCAAGGTAATATGTACACATTTTTACATATTGTATTATACCAGGAAATCTACAACCCTTAGCAAAAAAGTAGTGAAGGAAAGTTTTTGTTCACTCCAAGACAGTCGTGTAGATATAAAGATCGTCGAAAACAGAGTTCGTATGATGTAGTTATGACCATCCGAAGTTGAGACAAAATAACTGCAACGCCACGACGTGGTGCTGATACAACCACGATGTTGTGTAACCGAATTAACAAAAAGTACATTTTTAAAGCCTTATTTCTTTATTTTAAGGCAAATGAATAACAAGAGCTCAGAGATCGGGTAAAGGGGTGAAAAGAGGCGAATTTTAGATGGATTAAGCCTATAGGAGGCTCGACGATTGTTACGAGCCTTGGTTTTCGTGATACCGACGTCGAGGGTAAGCTTATGTAACGATTAATTTGTGTATTTCATACATATGTTGGGATAAATCCCACACACTAGTCATGTTATGCTATAAGCTTGAGGGTTAAACCCTTAGTGTTAATTAATCGAAAAACTATGTTTACACTTTAAATATAATGTAACGACCAAATTTTCCGAAGAAATTTTTCATATTAAATTTGCCAAAACACTTTCCATAAACCATAAAATCCCAAATACAATTGTTCTCAAGTTCATAACGATAACAATATTATTTCAAATCATCAGAGTGTCCCATAAAAACGCCTGAGAGAGAGTGCACGTCGCGCCATCAGACCTTACCCTTGCCCTTAGGCTCAGATGTACCTAGAACAAATACACAAACTGTAAGCTAATGCTTAGTGAGTCCTCCAGAGCATACCCCATACAATCCACATAAACCCATAATCATATTAGCTATAAAAGCTACATAAACCACATAAGCCATGCATACAAACATATAAGGAAGCCATGGAAACCCTTCAGGGTCTTACACCTAGTGCCACTGGAACCCCCACGTCGTCTTAACTACCTGCCATGGGAACCCCCACATAGTCTTTACTACCAAGCAAATCTCATACAAACTAAACATGTAAATATACTAGGATGCCATGGAAACCCTCCAAGGTCTTACACCAAATGACATGGGAACCCCCACATGGTCTCAGTCTACTGCCACGGGAACCCCCCGGGGTCTTCCATGCAAATGTCATACTAACATAACGTATAATCCATCAACAATCCACATATCATAAAATGGGTTGGCCTTGGTGCCTTAGACTCATTGGTATGGTGAGAAGATTCACCTCTCGAACGCTGAACTGATAAGGTAAGATCTGATAAGTCCAACGCACAGCTCCAACTCAACTGCCTATAAGCATCATTATGATTTACTTGTCACAATCCTGAACTACCATAAATACCCTCAAAGTCAACAATGGTCGACCCTGGTCAAAGTCAAGGTCAACAGTCCATGTTGACCTCAACTCGTCGAGTGCATCCAGCAACTTGTCGAGTTACCTGAGTAACTCGCCAACTCGCCGAGTTACCTATGTAACTCGTCGAGTTCCTTAATTTACAGAAGACCGAAAACTCATGCAGACCAAAAACTCTAATCCTTCACTACACTCATTCAGAATCTCGAAAATGGTTAAACCATACCCGACTCGTCGAGTTAGCTAAGGGACTCGAAGAGTTCCTTCAGTCCTTTCCAGTGGGATCCAAGGTCCCAAAATTCAGATCTAACTTCTCCTAGTGTAGTTACCACGTAAAGTTGCAAAATTTACGTGCATGCAAGACCTCACAAGGCTAAAACACCAAAACTAAGGTTCCTTCAATATTTTTGTGCATGGAAAGGGCCTAAGCTGGATAAAGTGAGCAACTTTATGTCATTAAAGACCTAGAGGTGTCCAGATCTGGAACCATATCCTTGTGACAAGTCTAGATCCGAGGATGACACCCTTTTGGCACCAAAAGTGACCATTTACTTCCAAGAAAAGTGATCTAATCAATTAAAGGTCAAGATAGTGACTTTATACCTCAAGATGGTTGCCAATACAGAGTAGATGTCGGATCTACTGCTTCTTTCCTTGCTCCTTCTTCTAATCAATTAAAGGTCAAGATAGTGACTTTATACCTCAAGATGGTTGCCAATACAGAGTAGATGTCGGATCTACTGCTTCTTTCCTCGCTCCTTCTTCTTCAAGCTCTAAAATCCTTCACAACCACACCAAAATCACTCTCAAAAGCTTTCTCTCTCACTGAAGAAGGTGCAAGGCTCAAACTAGGGTTTCTCTGGGTTGAAAGAACAATGGAAGTGGCTGCAAATGAGCCATAAGTTTTTTAAATAGGGTACAAACTCCTGAAAATTAGGGTTTCCTTTTACAATGCCTACTCGTCGAGTTAGGGCCTCCCGACTCGTCGAGTAGATCCGAAGTCCCGTGTCCTCATAATAACCTCTTCTCGACGAGTTGGATCTCCCTAACTCATCGAGTCCCAGCATAAAATCCTAAAACTTATGAAATTAAATAATACCTGGAACAGGTGTTACATATAAGTTGTAAACTGGTTTTGATATATCGATAGCATGATTTGGAAGTTATGAATGTTGAGATGGTTGGAGTTTGATGAGTAGGATATTGAATGGTATGTGGTAATTATCTTAATAGTTACAAAACTAAAATTGGGAACGGGGTCACAGATACCGAAACCTCCAAGAATTGACCAATCTCAAGGTAAGCAGCACTACTGTAATACTCATTATTGAGATATCGGTGTTGCACTATATGTGAATATATTGTAATTTAAATAATTGGTCATTATTGTGGGATATATCTGTTGGGTTATGAGCAAACTAACACTCCTAAGGTGTTCATGCAACCCTAGAAACCCTGGATCTATGTTTGTCTAAAATACATGCAAAATAATTTTCCAAGGTCCATAACCTATCTAGCATGCATAGGGTACTTTTAAACATAAAAGATACTAGAAGAATTACATAGCATTGTTAGTGAGTTGATTCCTTAGGAGTTTGAGATCCTAGCACCAATAATATGAATGCCTCAAATGGAAATCACAAATCACCACAAACTTGGAAAACTTATGAGAGAGTACACAAACACTTTAGAAATCGGCCACTCTTATGCACACACACATAGTGTCTTTTCAAGCACCAAAAGCCTCTTTATATAGTGTAGATGATTAGGGTTATGAACCATGCAAACCCTAATAACCCATGTCTTTTCCTTTTCCAAGGATCCATGGGTTAAAATCTCCATGGATCATCCATGGACTCCTATTTAAGCTTAGCCCATTTCCTAATGAGTGTTAGCCCACACTATATAAACATAATAGCCCATTATTTAATTAGTCACCTTTTGATCACTAAATTAATTCATAATTAATTTAAGATCAATACTAATGAAATAATACGATTTCATATTAATATATTATAACTTATAATATATTAATAAGTCACAAATATACTCTTCTCATAATATTATCCATATAAATAGTTCGGGTGAAGTGCAACCCAAATGGACCATGTCGGGTCGGGTCAAGTATATACCAAATAAGTTATGGACTTAGACACCTTATCCAACAATATCATGATGGAGAGATTGATTATTGAAAGATAGATCACGATTGATAGTTAGATCATGATTAAGAGATATATCATTGATTATGAGCTTGATCATGATTAAGAGATTGATCAGAGATAGAAAATTGATGAGAGATAGATTATTAATGAGAGTAAGATCATTGATGAGAGATAAATCATGATTGAGAAATTGATTCCTTATTGAGAGATACATTATTGTTGCGATATAGATCATTATCGAGAGATAGATCATTCTAGCAAGATATATCAATATTGAGAAATGGGTTATTATTAAGAAAATGATTACTAATGATAAATCGATCGTTATTGAGAAACTGATTAACACTAGATTTTATAAGAGGATACGAGAGCAACATTATGTGGCGTAATTTATTTTTTTGCTTATCATTGATATTGAGTTGTTATATGCATATATGTTTTATGTGATTTATGTTAAAATAATTGTTATTCACTAACCCATGATACTTATCTTGTTGTTATGATTATTTGGAGGTATTTTATTGTGGCGTCCGGCTCGGATCCTGTAGTTGTGGTCAATACGATCCCTGGTGATAATTTCTTGTATTCCAGAGTGCCAGTTTACAACAAAATTATTTGTAAATTTTAAATGAGAATTGAAATTTTAGGGTGTACCTGGTATGAAAAACTAGGTGTTACATAGATGATCTTGTAGTAGGTGTAAAAGTGCTCAAGTGTCGATCGAATGAGAGTGAGAGTAAAGGTTCGAGTGTGTGTGTGAATGATGATCAACTATGTTTTCGATAGTCTTCGATAGTCTTCAACGTTCACAAGGATTTGACAATAACAAATATTTCAACTATTAGGCATCTTTCTTGATCCATGCTTGACCCGATGTTTTCGATAGTCTTCAACGTTCACAAGGATTTGACCATGTGCTTTTGACCTAGTTT
Source organism: Lactuca virosa (assembly GCF_052849685.1). Classification (NCBI taxonomy): domain Eukaryota; kingdom Viridiplantae; phylum Streptophyta; class Magnoliopsida; order Asterales; family Asteraceae; genus Lactuca; species Lactuca virosa. The sequence goes on along the minus strand of NC_136431.1, from coordinate 22,580,542 downwards.
GTTCCTTTCTAGTCAAGTTTATAGTTCCTACATATGATATTATAAAAAACACGATGACAGACCAACATATTGTCTAAATGCAAGATCTTAAGCTTGTTTAGAATGTCAGTACAAGTTCAAAGAAATATAAAAAGGGTAAGATGAAAATTAAACGCATAACACCAACTATGAGGTATTTATCTTGGAGAATAATATCTTAAGCAAGGGGAATCTCATCATGTAGACATACCTTTATGGTGATAAGTAATTTACGGTTATTAAACAGTTTTTTTTGTCTTTGGCAAGAAAGGTAAGTCTGCTAAACTCAAAACAATAAACTATTTTGTATGATTTATTTTTCATACATGTTCTTTGTCTACAACAGATTTATATGAAATATGTGATACATTAGATGTGAGTACATATAACATGTTATTTGTTATTAATCAATAGAAAACTAATTAAAATAAAACTAATAAATAAAAAACTATTATGCTATATAATAAACTTTAAATCAATAAAGATATATCCTTAAATAATTTATGTCACATGCTTTATGTTTTGCAAATTTCTAGTTTTAAAAGAATTATATTAGAGCTAAAAATTAACACAATAAAAAGAACTAAATACAATGAAATTTCAAAATATAACTATAGCACTACAATGTTTTTAGAATTGATCTAATCACCCCCCTAAACTTTTTTTGTCGCTATATGGGGGCATAAGGTAGATGTCGATATGCTTATTTCTTCCCTCTAACCTACAATAACTTGTCCATTATTCCACACAATCATTTGGAGAAGATATAGATGTCCAGTCAGCATGAAGTAGCCAACACGTGGTTATGCAATTGGACATCCATTACATCAAAAGACCTGAGTCTAGCCATTGCATCAGACAATGAGAGGTCATTGGAACATGACCCATCGGTCTATTACGGTAGTTGAAGTAGAGATCTTACTACATGTTAAGAAGGAGCAACAGTCTCCAATGAAGATCGAATTTAAAAGGAAGAGCAGGTGCAAGATTAAGCACCATCAACCGCCAAGAAATCTAAGAGTTAGAAACTCGTTAGAAAATACATGAGAGTTATGGTTATAACTAGGATGGAAAGATAACGTGCACGGTCAGTATACAAGACTTGTTTTGTTGATGATTCTGGGACGTAATCATCCTAAGAGGGAGATAATTATAACGCCCGCAAATTTGAGCTAGTCAATTTAGAGTTAATAAGCATCACAAATAACTTTTTGATAGAAGATTATTTAGGAAAAATAATATTAACAAAAGTTATAGTGTATGTGATAAGGATTTCGTACAAAAGTTATCGTGTATGCTTCTTCGAAGTTTCGCGATTAATCCAGCACGGCTCTGCGTATCGTAAAAAGTTAATTTTTGATAAATTACTTTTTAGTCTATGAGGTCTAAACGAAAGTCGTAGTTGTTATTAAACTGAGAGAATGCATATAGAGAACGTCTAAATCTAACTTCATTAGACGAAGTTATGATTTTTATAAGATTCGATGTAGCAGTATACAACTCAAAAATCGAATTTTAGATCAGTCGATTTTTAGCAGAAACAATCTAAACGAAAATTAAAGATCTCATTAATAGGAGTTCAATGATATAAATAGAGTTGAAAACGGACGTCAGATGATAAAGTTGTGAATTTTTAACGGACTTTAACTGTCTAAAACTATTAAAATATAACTTTAAAAATAAAGTCAAAATTATCCGACAGAATCTAAAGGAAAGTTGTAGATCTCATGGATAGCTAAGAGTGGATATAAAGAATGTCAAAACGGAGCTCGTATGCGAAAGTTATGGATTTTACAAGATAATTAATTTTCGGATTAACAAGAATGCGACATACGTCGCGATCTGGAACACCCCTTTCTCCCCACGACTGACCATCAGATGATGACACGTGGCCCCAGTATGCCCAACATAAGTTGAGTACGCCCATCATACCCAGTACACCCAACGTAGTGTTTCTCCTGGCTGCCTATAAAAAGAAGTCGATTTTCACTCTTTTCTTCACACCTTTTCATCCAATATCTTCCAAAACCCTCCCAAGGTCCCTAGGCCTTTCTCTATCACTTCTTAAGTGTTAGTGTCACACCCCCAAACCAGACGGCGAAAACATCTGGGCGTGGAGGACTTCAATTGTAGTATCACAACACATGCATCATAGTAATCAAAGTACATACAACCATTGTATTTAGAAAGTATAGGTATTTACATGTGTTCAATCATTGTATATTGAACCAAAATAGTTATACAAAAGAAGATATGACTCAACATAGCTCCATCTTCTAAAAAAGCTCGGGGAGTACCTGTATATTATTTCCCTGAGAATACAAGTAATTTGAAAAGAGAGTATCAACATAAAGTTGAGTGAGTGCATAAATGTTTATGTTTGAAAGAGTATCTCTGTATCTTGTATATGTAAACTATTCCAGAAAATCCTATATTTTCTGTTGTACATGAAGAGTAGTTTTATTCCCATAAAACCGTTCTCTTTGTATCAATGTTTTGTATTTGTATTCCTTTATGAAAACTTGTAACTGAGAGTGTGCCTGGCTCCGCCACCTGTTATTGAAAACTGTATTGAACCATTGTTGTTTGTATTCTATAAACTGGTACTTTGAAGGTGTACTTCCGTTTAGTTGTTTATACACTAACGTTTTGTTAATATCTTTTTAATGAGTTATTATAACCATACTATGACGGATGGCCTGAAACAAACGCTTTGTGGGCGTTTAAACTGTTGATAACGATTGCCACTCATTGGCGTGTATGTCGGACTGTAGCTAGTAGCCTGAGTGTGTAAGGTCCTGAAACGGATCTTTACCAATGATCAAGGCAATCAAACAATCACAAGCAATCAGAATAATAGTAGAAGAAGAAGAGAAATCGATCAATCAAGCTTGCACACGTTTATTACTGAAAACGTCTGGTACAACTCGATATACTGGCCATGAACTCTATTGCATCAACAAACTTACAATGACCTACAACTCCTCTATTTATACTAGACTTGGGCCACAAACAGGGTTTACGGCCGTAAACAGGCTTACAGCCGTAAACTCACCATCTGGCCGTAAACTGCTAAACAACCCACCAAATGACATTAAAGACTCAAATGAACAAGTACAATGTAAGCCTAGACCAAACCATTAACTGGACCCTTCAATCTCCCCCATGGTTTGGTGCTAGCTTGGACTCAGTCTTTATCAACCACCAGCACGTCTGACTTTCCCATAGCTCCATTCCACATTTCTTTTCGAATAATATCAGCAACCATAGCAGTGTATTCCTTAGCAGCAGACTCGAATAAGTCTTCAGCTACCTTGATCTGATGATGAGAAAGCTGATGTATATCCCATTTTGCCGAACTGTAGCAGATCCCTCTTGTCATATAAACGAATACATCCATGTTCAAGTTTGATGACAGCGGAAGCTGTAGTTTCATCAAACACCCAGTATTGCATGGATTTTAGAGATCCATCTGGATGGTTCTGAAGGATAGGAATCTGCTTTACTTGATCAGTAGCGGGCCACATCACAGATCGAAGAGGCTGATTAGTTTTGGGATCAATGACACTCGGGTATATCTTGATAATAGACTCTGTAGTCTTCATTAAGGGAAAGCCCTTTGCCACTTGATCTTCCAAAATAACTTGAAATGTGTTGCCTTGGGTTCATTTGACGGATTCACAAAAGGAGCCTTAGACAACTCTGTAAGATCAACCCTGGTCCAAGAGTGGAAGTCGTGAGCATCTTTATACAATGCGGTATTGCCACTCTTTCTTCTCACGATACACATATTTAGAGTGTCGTGGAATCCCCATGAGATGATCCCTGACCTATCACCATATACGTCCCTGAAGCGATTTTCTCCAAGATCCGTAAAGGTGATGTTTGGTTGACCCCCGGGAGCATTCTGATCCGAGCTCCTTTTGAACAAAAGCTGACCCTTCTCAGCAGACTTGGCTAGTTTAGCACGTTTTAACGCCACGACATTCGGAGCCTGCGCTGGTTCTTTGTCAAAACGACCGACAATCGTGGTTGTTCTTGTAGGTGGTGGAACTATGGGAGCATCTTGATTGGGAAGATAGACCCTTGGCTCATCGACAGATGACTTGAATTTATCACCAAGTTCTTCTTCCAGCTTCTTCTTCAAATCATAATAGCTGGCGGTCAACAAACCAAAATGCGTCTGAAGATTAGTGATCTGCTTCGTCTTCAGAGCTTTGTCTTCAAGAAGATCAGCAACTTGAATATTGAGCTTGGCGTTCTCAGTTTGAAGGTCTGCAACCTTGATATCAAGGTCGATATTTTTCTGATTTAGCACACCGATCTCCTTCTGAAGTCCAAGGATTGTAGGATTCTCTTCTCCAGAGCTGCCATCTCCAATAGATATTCCTTTACCATGTGAGGGAGGCGTTGTAAATTGTTCTTCAGCCAAATGCATGGCTAGCCTCACAGAAGCAGCGTCATGATCTGGCCTGGGAGGAGAGAAACCTGTGGGGAGGGAGGAGCCACCAGCTTCATAGAAGGTGCTAGGACCTTCACTGACAGGTTCAGATGAAACGATAGCGGGAGTGGTTGTTGGTGGAGTTGAAAAACCTTGAAATACACCCGAATCAGGAATTCCCTGTCTAGGGTCAAGTATTCTTCTCTTTATTGGAGGTTGAAAGGCCTGCGTTGTTGTGCGATCACTCTCCAATGGCTCAGATGTATGTGAAACAACATCAAGGGGAGGAATCCTTGACACTGTCACCATAGGAATTACTATTTCCGCCATTGGATTGGTAAGAGGAGGCGTGGCTTCGAGAACGTCTTCATTTTCCCTTATCTCCATTGCTGGATGAGCAACTTCATTGATATTGTCAAGCAGCGTGTTGAGGGTTTCACCGGTTATGAAGTCTTCATTACTACCAAAGTTTAGAGGGATTTCATCATTATCGAACCCAGTAAGATCGAGGTCTTCATATAAATCAGTCTCCGTTCCGCTTTTTGAACATCCTTCATTATAGTCACTTTGGACCTGAACAGATGTCAGCTCATGTTCCTCAGCTACTTGTGCATTAGGAGCTGGAATTTATTCTTCTTCAGCCTGATCCGACACTATAATAACATCATCTTCCAAAATGACTCTCTCAGAAGAAGTGGGCTCAGATGACATTTTGTCTGACGTTCCATGAGATTCGGAGGATTCATTTATCTCAGCAAATCTTCTGAATTTCACAAGAGGATGCAATCCTTGGAAGACGACCTTGCCCTTGCGATTCTTCTTAATGAGGCCAACAGTGTGGGGACCTAACGAATTCATATCTAAGGTTTCTCCCTCTTTGACCATCTCTGGGAACTGAATGTCGATGAACAGTTGGATGAACCTGGGATACATCAAGAAAGTATCCCGGTGGATTGCATTGATGTTAACTACGAACTCATCCAATATGAACTTTGAGAAGTTGAAGTGGATCCCAGCAGCTAGTGAAACGATTGCCCCAGTGTTCCTCAGAGATATCTCATCAGCACCTGACCTTCTGCCCGAGATACAGCTCGCAAAGACAGAAGCCAAGAATCTCCAATATGGAGGCAGAAGCTTCTTCACAGTAGGAGGAAAGATGCCTTCGTACCCCATCTTCTTTAGAATCTTCTGCACATCTTCAATGCCGATCTCAGTGGGATAATCAGGTTGATCATCAATCATAAGTGCTTCTCTGACAAACTGCTCAGTAATCACAATCTGGCAACCATTCACAGTAGCATTGACAGTCACTGCACCATCTTCGTCTCTGGTCATCTTAGCAGTCTGCCAGAAGTCCCTGATAATTCTTTGGTAGACCACTGGGTTCACAGGAATGGCAGAGGCTAGGTAGCATTCTCGCAGTCTGTGGATCATCGATCTGAATTCTCCATGAGCTGCAGGAGGATCTGCCAGGATGATGGCCAGGTTGTGCATGTCAGCAAACTTTAAACTTGCCATTGATCTGCCCCAAAAAAAATTATTTTGACCAAAAATTGGAGTTTACGGTCAAAATGTGGAGTTTACGGTCAAAATGTGGAGTTTACGGTCAACATTGGTCAAAGGGGGTTTACGGTCAAAATTGGGTTTGCGGCCGTAAACCCATGGCCATAAGCTCTTGGCCGTAAACGGAGTTTACGGCCGTAAACTCCGTGCCGTAAGCTTGGGCCGTAAACGCCGACGAACAGTAAACCTTCGATTAAACCCCCAAAATCAGTCGAATCGATTAACAAATTGCATTCCCATGGTCGGTTTTAGCATACCTTTGAGGTGGATGGAACGATTTCGCAAAAACACACTAATTTTTTTTCGAGGGGAGAGAGAGTCTGGGAGGTTTACGGCCGGAACTAGGAAAAATGAGGTGGGAAGGGTTTCCGGCTGTAACCTCCACCTTTTATACCCTTTTCGAAATATACATGTCTCCCACACAGTATAAGGCACAGTCCAAATCCCAGATGATTTATTAAAAATAAAACTTTTTGAGGATTTTAAAAATAAAATTAAAATTAAAATAAACTAAAATAAAAAATAAAATAATTTCTAAAATTTAAGAATTTAAAATTTAAAATTTTGACAATTATTAAAAATAAAATAAAATAAAATAAAATAAAAATAAAAATAAAAATTGAGATAAGATAAACGCAGACTAAAATTTATCTCACAAAATCACGGAGTATAATTTTTGTGACACTGGGATCAAAGTTGTTAGACAGCCTTAATCCACTTGTCGGTACCTTTATCTTCATGTCTTTGTCTGGTCGATCGCCGGTATTATGGTCCACTTAAACACAAAAGTTTTATAATAAATTTGGACAGTCTAAGTAGGACAAGACATTTCGATCCTTAATTCTTGATAAAATTTCCTAGGGACCATTTAGCTGACGACGACCAGGGATATTGTTGTCCACCTAAATTGAGCAGCGAGATCTACAGACAATCTGTAAGTGTTCAATTTTAATTGTACCAGAACATGTTTCCCGCTTCCTGAAATGCTCCAGTAATCAAGGACTTCCAGAATACTCCTTACATCGGGTGAGCAGACAATCATTAAGAGAGAATATAGATTTAGAATGCATATGCTATACACCCAGGTCGGATCTATTCCAATCACGCAGAGGGTGAAGCATATGACTAACTGAAGTTTTAGAGGGGTTGAGAAGAGAATGATGCATATACTGTGTACCAGGTCGGATTGAAAGTCACGCAGAGGAGACAGTATATGACTAACAGACAGAAAGAATTGCATAGATAGAAGATGCAGAGAGATAGAGTTGCATATGTTACATTCCAGGTCGGATCTTTCGATCACGCAGAGGAGGCAACATATGACTAACAGATAGAAAGAAAGAATATAACCTTCTACAGACCTAACTTATAAGAATTCACCAGTCACCCCATCAATACCAGGATTAAGGATATAATCCGCACATCGAGGAAAAGTTAATCCATAGTTCCAGATACAAGTTCCTTTAATGTGACCAATAGATTCCCATGTATATCTCCCTGCTCAACCTATCCAAGCGTCGTATTGTCAGGCTAAACGGATTTAACTAGGTCAAGATTTGTCAAGTCTATGAATTCCTTAAGTTCAGATTTGCCTAGTCAAGTCCATCTAGATTCTTTCGTGTCTTCCAGCGCATCAAACACAGAGAGTAGACAATTTAATTTTTGGTACTTTACGCAGACTCAGATTGCCTGTTATCACTTGATAATTTCATTTCCCGTCACAACACCTACAAGCAAAAACTTTTAGCAACATATTTTTGATTTTCTGATTTTTTAATGTTTTTGGATTTTTGAATGTTTTCTGAAAAAAATAAAACAGACACAAAATATTTTTGGATTTTTCATATTTTCTGATTTTTGTTTGGTTTTTGTTTATTTCTCCCCCTAAATTTGTGCATGGGTGAGAATGAAATCACTAAAATGCGCAAATTTAAACTAATCTAACAAAAAATTTAATCCTCAAAACGAATCATTTTCAAAAATCCCACAAGCACATCGAATCGAGCTTTGTTAAAAGGCTTGGTGAACAGATCCGCCACATTATTAGCAGTGGGAACCTGTTCCAGCCGGATGAGCGAGCGCTCATAACAGTCTCTGATAAAATGAATTTTGATATCAATGTGCTTGGTTTTGGAATGTTAGACAGGATTTTTACCAATTTGTATAGCAGCCTCATTATCACAGTAAATTGGGGTTTCTAGATAGTTCAAACTGTAATCCAACAGCTGATGTTGGATCCAGATAACTTGAGAGCAACAAGCAGATGCAACAACGTATTCCGCTTCTGCTGTTGAGGTTGAGACGGTATGTTGTTTCTTGCACTGCCATGACACCAGCCTATCTCCAAGGAATTGGCACCCTCCTGATGTAGATTTCCTGTCAAGCTCACAGCCTCCATAATTACTGTCAGCAAAAGCATATAAATCAAATTCGGAATTCTTCGGATACCAAAGACCCAATTTTGGGCCGCCTTTGATATACCAAAAAATCCTTTTGACAGAAATAAGATGTGAAAGTTTAGGATTAGCCTGATAACGTGCGCATTGACACACTGCAAACATGATGTCTGGACGGCTTGCAGTGAGATACATCAACGATCCGATTATCGATCTGTAGTGTGTCTGATTTACGGACTCGCCATCAGTATCTGGATTGAGAAGAGGTCGTTCGGCCATCGGCGTCGAGGCAGGTTTTGTGTCTTGAAACCCGAACTTCTCAAGAATATCCTCCACATACTTAGCTTGATGGAGCAGGATTCCGTTTGAATTTTGTTTGACCTGAAGCCCCAGAAACATGGTCATTTCTCCTAATGAACTCATCTCAAACCTCTTTTTCATCACGCCTTCAAATTCTTTGCATAGCTGAGGACTGGTAGACCCGAAGATAATGTCGTCAACATAGATCTGGACTAGAATCTGATCATTACCAACATGCTTGATGAACAAAGTTTGATCGATAGTGCCACGAGAGTATCCATGCTCGAGCAAGTGCTTTGTGAGAGTCGCATACCACGCTCGAGGAGCTTGATGTAACCCATACAACGCCTTGTCCAACTTGTAGACACGATTAGGAAACTTTGAGTTAACGAACCCAGGGGGCTGATCAACGTAGATTTCTTCCTTCACCTTGCCATACAAGAAGGCTGTCTTGACATCCATTTGGTAGACCGTGAAGTTCATGTAGGAAGCATATGCAAGAAAGATACGAATAGCCTCCAAGCGAGCCACTGGTGCATAAACCTCAGTATAATCAAGACCCTCGACTTGTCGAAACCCGCGAACCACCAACCTTGCTTTATTGCGCACTATAACACCATAATCATCCTGCTTGTTTCGATAGACCCAACGCGTGTCAAGAGACCTTTTGCCCTTTGGTAACTCAACCAATTTCCAAACCCCGAGCTTTTCGAATTGATTTAGCTCTTCATGCATAGCATCTACCCAGCTGGGCTCATTCAAAGCCATTTCAATGTTCTTGGGCTCTATTTGAGATATAAAGCAAGAGTAGAGACATGCATTGACATCTCCACTCTGACTTCTGGTTTTAACTCCATCACCCAGCTGACCAATGATGTTTTCGATAGGATGATTGCATTGAATTCTCGAAGGTATCTCTTGGTTGATATCATTGAATGAAACGGGAAGAGTGTGAATGTTGAAACCTCCATCATTTGCTGATTGATCCATATTAGATGAATCTGCTACAAACTCATTAGCAATTTCTTCAGGAAAGAGTAGTTCCATAAAAGTTGGAGTGACAGCGGAATCATCTCTAGACATGAACTCTCTTTCAATAGGGGTAAGAGGTGTAGTATCAGCATCTGGAGTTACATTTTGAACTTTAGACTCTGGACTATCAAGTCGAATAGATGACTCCCCCTCAGGTGGAGCAGAGGACTCCCCCTCAAGCGGTACTGTTGGAGGTCTGTAAATAACTTCTTCGTCTTCTTCTTAAGAAACAATCTTCGAACCAGAGAAGGACCCACATGAACCATCTGAAGACACATTTAAGGATTTGAAAAGCGATGTGTAATCAAATAACCAGTCGAGACCCACTCGAGCGTCCGTTTCATTCTCCTCCAACCAGCGCACGTCATAGGATTCGACAATCTGCTTAGTCTTCTTATTGTAAACCCTATACGCGGTGCGTGCAGCATACCCTACGAAATAACAATCATCGACTTTGGCATTGAATTTAGGGTTGGATTCCAGGTGAAGAAGGGTGCAAGGGCAGCCAAATACACGGAAATGACTGACTGAAGGCTTGTGACCATAAAGAATCTCGTACGGTGTCTTTATCTGAGCTTTGTTAATTAAAACACGATTCTGCACGTAGCAAGCAGTGTTAATCGCCTCGGCCCAAAAGAAAACAGGTAATTTGGAATCACAAAGCATCGTCCTTGCATCGTCTTTTAACGTTCTATTTCTCCTCTCATCAACACCATTTTGTTGAGGCGTGTGAGCATATCTGTATTGACGTACAATTCCCTTTTCTGCGCAAAAATGGTCAAGAACCGCATTCTTGAATTCAGTTCCATTGTCAGTACGGAGCGCCTTCACCTGGTTGTTGGTTTGGTTCTCAATCATCACGATGAACTTCTTTATCAGATCAGCAACCCCAACTTTGTTGGATAAGAAGAAGACCCACGTAAAACGAGAGAAATCATCGATCACAACTAGATAGTACGAGCTTCTGTTGATGCTCAGGACGTTGACCGCACCAAATAAGTCCATATGCAATAATTGGAGCACCTGACTGATTGAGTTGACTTGCTTTGGCAGGTGTGGTTTTCTATGATGTTTTCCTTGGGCACAGGACACACACTTCTCAAAAGTAATAAAGTCTCTGACGGGTAAGCCTCGGACCATCTCATTCTTTGCAAGTCGATTTAGGTTCTTAGCGTTAGCATGACCGAGTCTTCGGTCCCACAGCATTGCGTTTTGTTCGGAGACCTTCGAAAAGAGGCAAGTGACTTATTCAGGTATGTTACTGTTCATATCGATAATGTAAGCATTCCCATCCCTCTTAGATTTGACAAGAATCCACTCTTCCGGGATGACAATGCCTGGCTTGAGAATCATTCACTCTTTGTCGGTAAAATGAGTAGAATAGCCTTTGTCACAAATTTAGGAAACACTCAACAGGCTGTGCTTTAACTCGGGAGCAAATTTGACATTCTCGAAACTTAGCACTCCATTTGTAACGGTTCCTCTCTGAGTAATCTTGCCACCTTCTCCGCCCGCAAAGGAAACATATCCCCCATTAAAAGATTGAATGTCTCAGTTGGTAGATTTCTCCAGTCATATGCCGGGAGCAGCCGCTGTCGACATACCAAGGTCTGACGACATTCCTCCGCAACTGTTCCTGCAAAATGAGCGGGATCATTTAGATTTGGGAACCCATGTCATCACTGTCCTGGGTTTCCTTTTCGCTTTCTCTGATTGATCTTTCAAAATTTTCAATTTAGGATCCTCATTTCTAATCATTTCAAAGGATGCTGATGATTGATTGGAAGTTGATTTGGGCATCCATTGATAGTTGGGTTTTCTAACATTCACAGGTGGTTGTGAAATGCGTTTCTTATCAGTTTGCACTGAGCATCTGGATGTTTTATCAGAAGAGATAGAAGATCCAGAACTACTCTTTGACGAAACCGATCTTGGCGGAGCCTTGTTCGGTTTTAGCAAACTGTTTGGGACTTTGTTATTAAAAACCCTTTTATTCTTTTGAAAAACAGCCCTTTTTCTGCGTCGATCATCCTTCCAATCATCATCTCGAGAGTGAGTTCTTGAGGACTTTCTAATTAAAGACCTTCCTCTATATTCGTTCTCTCCTCTTGGCGACATATAGTTCACAAACATTCTATTTTGACAATTCCTAGCTATATGTCCACCAATACCACGATTGGAACAAATCTGTTTATTATTATTGGAACTGGCACTACATTTCTCAGATTTATTTTCTTGACTGACACTCTTACTCTTCTCAGAAGAACATGTATGAGTAACAGGTTGTGAGATAAGTGAGGGTGCATCAGATGATGTGACTTGTGGAATTGGTGTGTTTTCATTAGAAGCACAAGCATCAGAATTACCAAACAATTCATCAAACATATCAAAGAAATTAAATTCAACAGTAGCAGATGTGGAAGCATCACAAGAAACATTGTCAGTTTTAACATCAGAAACAAAAACTTTTTCATTTAAAATAAAAACATCAGGATCAGAAACAGTTTTATTATCAGAAACAGATTCTCCAACTTCTTGCTTTGCCTGATCTAAGAATTGATCTGCAGGGGAAGTAGAAATGTTAGTACTTTCAACATTAATAAATCATCCTGAAACAAAACCAGATGGCTTTCCATAAACCATGAATGGTTCACTGGCAATCTCCTCTTTGGATAAGGGTTGATACTGATAATTGTGATTGAAAGGAGGAGGAACATTATCGTATCCTAGACCCTTTTTCTGGTTCTGTTTGAACTGCAGGCAATGGTCAATCATGTTGGTAACTACCTCGCTTGATACATCAAACCTTTTAAAATTAAAATTTGCAGATTCAAATTGTCTCTTTAATGTATCAAGCTCAGCAGTTAACTCATCATTCTGTCTCTTAATGTAATCATAAAGTTCACATTTTTCACTGTATTCTGTCTGAATTCTTTTAAAGTCCTTAATTTTTGTTTCTAATTGGGCCTTTAGGGGTTTTTGTCCTTTTCTAAGTTGATAGCCCTCATATCTAAGGTTCTCTACTTCTCTACGTAATAATTGTATTTCATCATGAAGAAGTTTAACATATTCATTACATGCCTGAGAACAAGAAGGTAGATTTACCTCACTTTTCTTGGGCTCGGAAGTAGAAGACACTATCAGAGCAAACTGCAGCTCCATCATTTCTGCTTCAGGATCAGCTGCATCATTCTTCAGGGGAGCATCATCAGTGATTTGAGCTAGGTGAGCGTTTTCTGGCCCTGAAATATTCAGAGCCTGAATCTGGTCCTCCCAGTCAAATGACTGAGCAACCATAGCAGTCTCACCATTAACCGCAACACCTCCACGATTGTTTCCCACTGCAACCATTGTCTTGTTATTGTTCGTCCTACGATCCGGTTTTGGGCACTCACGAGCAAAATGACCCGGCTCGTGGCAGTTGAAACATCGCAACATTCCCTTGTTGAACCCCACCTTCTTGTCAGCATTCATTCCCCAGTTATTCTTCCTCGTCTTTTTAGCAAACTGCTTAGCCCTGAAAAACAGCCATAGCAATTTGCCATGTAATGTCCATCTCTTCCACGTCTTCTGGATGAATCTGATCCAGATCAGCAAATGACAGCTGAGGTGGAAGCTCTCCAGCTACAAAAGCATTGTAGCAGTTAACCAGCCCTGCGGCTAGAGCCAGATTTTCATCAGTTTCCTTCGTGTTTAAGGAAGAGGCTACAACTGGCACACTTGGAAGGGGAACAGCTTGTGGAGTGACAAATGGCTGGCTTTGAGAATGAGGAATGGATGACGCAGCAGTGAAGGTCTGAATCTGAGGTTGTTGAGCAGCAAATGCTTGACCTGAGGAAGACATGATTGATGAAAGAGCATTGTTAGAGGAGATTCCGAGATTTGCAGTTGAATATGAGTTCACATGGTTAATCTCTCTCTGTTTATCATCAATATCACAAGCTTTGATGATCGCCATAGTTTCAGCAAGAGTGAGGCGATTCAGATCCTTGGTCTTCTTAATCACAGCAACATTCATGTCCCATGACCTTGGAAGAGCATTTAGAAGCTTCTTGTTTATCTCGGACTTGGTCAACAAAATCCCAGATATGTTCATGTCAGTAGTGAGAGTTGTGAACCGATGCAGCTGCGCCTCCAGAGTCTCTCTGGGAATGTAGTTTAACATATTGAACTTTTGTCGCAACATGTCCTGGCGACTCTCCTTCATGTCTTCATTTCCTTCATATACCTCAATTAGGGCTTCCCACAAATCTTTAGCTGAAGTATACTCTCTGAAACCTTGAGAAATATCAGGAGATAATGCCATGGTCAGAGTGGCTAAAGCCCTTTCCTACTCTTCAACTTTCTCAAACTCTTCATCTGTGTAGTTCTCAACAGCTTTGTCAATCACTTGTCCTCCAACCGTCATAGTGATTCGAACAGGACCCTTGATGATGCTTCTCTAGACTTTAAAGTCTTTCATTTTAATGTACTTTTCGATCCGGTATTTCCACTCAGGAAAACCATCTGCAGACATCAGTCTTGGAATACGCGTAGTTGTGCCCATGACAGTATCAAGTTCGTGAAAATGAGTTTGACTTTGAGATTCCATCATAAATTAAAGCAAAATAATATCAGAAATGAGTTTACGGTTGATGCGTTTACGGCCGTAAACTGAGTTTACGGTCGGGTGTTTACGGCTGGGGTGATTACGGTCTAACTGTTTATGGTTATTGAAGATTAGTTTACGGTTAATGAAGATGTTAAGTTTACGGTACAAGAACACAGTTTACGGTTGATGAATGTTCTTGAGTTTACGGTCGTAAGCTGGGTTTACGGTCGTAATCTCTAGGCAGTAAACTCCCAGAAAGTGCATTTTTGGAGTAGATTCAATCCATTTAACAACGAAAACACCAAAACCAATCTCGAACAGTAAAGAATGTCAGTTTAAACAGCCGAAAACTCGATTGAATGAAGCTTTGACACCGGTTTTGCTCTGATACCAATTGTAAAGTCCTGAAACGGATCTTTACCAATGATCAAGGCAATCAAACAATCACAAGCAATCAGAATAATAGTAGAAGAATAAGAGAAATCGATCAATCAAGCTTGCACACGTTTATTACTGAAAACGTCTGGTACAAGTCGATATACTGGTCGTGAACTCTATTGCATCAACAACCTTACAATGACCTACAACTCCTCTATTTATACTAGACTTGGTCCACAAACAGGGTTTACGGCCGTAAACAGGCTTACGGCCGTAAACTCACCATCTGGCCGTAAACTGCTAAACAACCCACAAAATGACATTAAAGACTCAAATGAACAAGTACAATGTAAGCCTAGACCAAACTATTAACTGGACCCTTCAGAGTGCGGGGTTGTCAATCCCAATATAGATCTACACACAACTTGTTTCGATCCCCGAGGCTGGAGATTTTGGTTATAATGTCAGGACTTTACCTTGGTTGTCTAAAATGAATTAAACAACCTAAATTGAATGTCTCATAAAAAGCATATAAACGTTACATGTATATTAGTTATGAAAACCCAATCATTCTGAAATAAATGATTGATAGTATGTTCTTGAATTAGTATTCCGAACATGTATTTGACAAGTGTAAACCCTTGATTTGTTCTGAATCAAAACTTTTATTTCTTGTAAAACAGTGTATTCTAGTATGCTTGTATCAATTATTGTTCTATGTATCATAAATTATACCTATTATAATTTATATGTACTTTTTGAATCTGTATTTAACGGTATTTAGCATGTAACCCCTTGCTCAACGTGTTACAAAGCTATTTGAATTGATGCAATAACTTTTATATTTATATATATACACAATTGGATATACAAGTAAAATTTAAACGACACTCGGACAAATAACCGGAACTATAAGCCCACATCCAAACAAGGAAAAGGACCCAGAATAAGTTATCAGTCCTAAGCCTTTTAAATCTTATTTATATATATATATATATATATATATATATATATATATATATATATATATATATATATATATATATATACAAATATGAATTTTGGAGAAAAATATAAGATTATAAAAGAGTTTGATGTTTTGAGTATTTTTGGATAATTTAATGTTGTTTTATCATGATTTGAATCATGATTTTATAACACAAAGTTCTTGTGTTATGATTGTATTCCCCCCCCCTTAAAACAGTAGAAATTATGAAAATACGGGGGTATGAACTCACTTGATAGGTGGTGAATCGGACGGAGTTTCGTTTCCTAGAATGGAGTTTATTTGTCGAGAAACCGACTTAAATCGGGCAGAGTTTCGACAGGAGAGAGGTTAACTTCTCGGAAATCTCGGGGCTTCGAGGATTTCTTAGGGTTTGAGAATTGATACCGGGGCTTTAGGGGTTGTGTATGAGTTTATGGAAGTGGAAAATATGAAAGAGAGTGAAATTTAGGGTGAAAAATGTTAAATAATTCGGAACCCTCGCATGCCTTATATAGGCCGAAGCTTCGGAACCGAGGCCATGCGAGGCTGACGCGTGTCGGACAGGTGGTGAAGGAAGGGCCTCACTTCAGACCGCAGGCTCGCAGGTGGCAGGTTCAGATTGGACCGGACTTCGGTCCAATGGGAAGAAGGCACGTGCGAAGGGGGTATCCGAGGGGCGTCCGAGGGTGATGTCCGGTGTGTCTCATGCGAGGTTGTCCGAAGATGAGTGGACCACGGAGTTGGTCCAATCAGAAGGCGACATGCAAAGCTCGGTCCTATTAGCGGGTGACACGTGGAAGCCTCGCATGCGAGGTGACGTGTCCGAAGATGACTCATGCGAAATTTCCCGGTTTTCAACTTTTTCATCATTTTTGTGCCAAAAACTTGCGAAAATCATAACTTTTGCATATGAGTTCCGTTTTTGACGTTCTTTATATGCACGCGTAGGTAAAATCATACTCTACGACTTTCGTTTAGACATCGTCGGCTAACTTTGACTTTATTTTTAATATTATTATTTTAAACAGACCGGAACGGGAATCTGTTAAAAATTCATAACTTCTTCATCCGACATCTGTTTTTGTCTGTCTTTTTACCGTTGTACTACTATTGACGAGACCTTCAATTCTCGTTTAGGTTGTGTCGGCTAAAAATCACTCGATCTTTATTTCGAGTTTTTAGCTGTATACTGCTATACTGAAACTTAGAAAAATCATAACTTCCTCATACGAAGTCAGATTTTACCGTTCTTTTTATGAAAGTTCTCGGTTTAACATAAACTACAACTTTCATTTAGATTGTTAAGGCTAAAAAGCCTTTTATCGAAAATTCAGTTTTTACACTGAACAGTGTTTTGTCGGTTTTGACGTGGATTTTTGATTGGTCATAACTTCTTCGTTATAACTTGGATTTTTGTGTTCTTTATGTTTTTGGAAACCTTGTTACAATCTCCATTACTTGGTTCATCCCAATCGAGATTGTTTAATAATTTATTTTTTTGAGGGTCAATTATGTAAATATACACAATATGCTAAAATTTCTCTTTATTATTTAAAAAGAAATACAAATTGACCTACATTATTACATAGGTTTGAAATAACGATTTGTTACAGTTAGTGGCAAAGATACAGAGCGTTAGAAAGCTCCGAGAAATAGAGCTTTCAGTTTTGAAGTTCTGCCCGCGTAAAGTCTGGTTTTTCGCTAAACCACCGGTAAGTTGAGCTATATTTACCATGCTTTAAGTATAACTTATGTTTAAGTTCATTATCATTGTTATGAAACTATAAACAAGATTTATCAGTGATTCCAAGTCGTTATACTAATTGATCTACTTACGGGGATGATGACAAGGCTAGATTTTGTGATGTGTTTAAAGTGGGCTTTTCAAACAATATACTCTGTATACCAAACGTTCCCTACCTCCGAGATGATCTTACTCCCTTATCAACTATAGATCAATAGAATTTGAATTAATGATGAATCTATACTAATAATTAGTCGCAAGAAATATTTGGCTAAGACTTAGTGATAATGATACTAGGTTACGTCAAAGGAAAAGACAGTTGCTAAAAGCGAAGCGTTGTTCAAGTTTCAAGTCATCAATTAACAAGTGAGTGCATAGTCCCTTTCAAGAACATGATTTTAATACAACTTTAATTAAAGTATTACATATCTACTAAATATTTTATGTGTGATATATTTTCTATTGCCTGGAATACATGTTAAGAACATATATGATAATATATGATTAACTAGGTCTTACAGAATACACCTAAATTAATTAAGATGAATATCAGGTAGTATCTCCTTAAGAGTACGGTTGAGATATTCACGGAGGATAGAACTCTATCATTTGTCTTTGATCCGAGAGCATGGATTAGACATAGTCATTCGTCCTCAGTCCGAGAGTATGAAATGGTCCTAGTCATTTGTCATTAATCCGAGAGCATTGAATTGACATAGTCATTCGTACCTAGTCCGCGAGTATGGATTGAGCATAGTCATTTGTTATTGATCCGAGAGCATGGATTAGACATAGTCATTCATCCCTAGTATGAGAGTATGAAGCAGCCACATTCATTCGTCCCTAGTTTGAGAGTATGGATTAGGCATAATCATTTGTAATTGATCCAAAAGCATGGAGTAGACATAGCCATTTATACCTGATCCGGGAGTATGGATTAGATAAATCCATTCGTTTTAGATCCAAAAGTATGGATCATGTCGTTGTGAGGATCGACGAGGTGGGGTAAATTGCTTATATGAGGTGAAGTTGTATCTTGCGAGTTCTTATATATATATATATATATATATATATATATATATATATATATATATATATATATATATATATATATATATATATATATATATATATATATATATATATATGTTATAACATTGTGGGATTGAAATCCCTATGTACTCACCAGGTTTCCCAACCTGAACCACTCAGTTTATTTATCACATGTAGTGATATAAAAGATACATTCTCATGAGAGATTCAATGAGTATTAGGCCACTAGTTTAATTACTGTAAGGCTTGTAATATTTTGTTATGCTTATGTTTCTGTATTGACAATGCCACTCCAACGTTTTAATATAAATAAAATATATTTCTTCGGAAATGCTTTGATAATATCATTATCATGTTTTTGGGAACAAATTCCATAATATTATTGAGGATACTCTGATTTTAAATATACATAAACAAATCGGTCTTTTTTGGCCGTGAAATTGGGGATGTCACAGTTGGTATAAGAGCATTAGTTTAAGTGAACTAGGAATTTTTGAGGATTTCTAGACTTAAACTTAGAATGCTAAGCGATGATTTTGAGATAAGTGTCTACTATATTTAGGAAGTATACCTGAGTAGACACGAGCACTAGCTTATTTACGAAAGATCCTAAATTGCTTTCATGTGCTAAATGAGTTATGTTATAGATATAAATGCATTATATGCTTTATGATGCTATTATTTGATCGGATCTATGGTCTATTGCCGACCGGATCTGGAAATTTTATGTGTTGAGATTTCTTAACGTTTAATTACGGTATTAGAACTGGCATGTAACTTTTCAGAGTAATAAGGAGAATTACATATCTAAAACCTTCCCTATCTATATTCTCGTCTTGATACACAGAATGCTTGCTTTGGTGTATAGAATGTCATGGTAAGACTCGTAGTGGACTAGGAAATATTAACAAAAGTTGACAGCCTGAGCCTAAGCATGTGATGGGTCAAGCATCGGTCGATGCACTTGCACCCAAACCTATCACAAAGGCAGAAGTTCAGGAAATAATCTGAACCATGTTAGACTGAGCAAACTGATGAAATAAGGAGGCTTACAATAGTGAATGATACCTATCGGAAGATATCAATGATAAAACGTTTGGTGTAATTCCTGAAGTCGTCCCATCGTTTTGTGTTTCCACCACCAATCGAGTTGAAGCAGAATTGTTATTGAAGATACGTATAGAAGAAGTCCTAGTAGATTCCAGGGAAATTTTTGTGATTATTTGGATACATTCGTATGTGTTAAATCGTTTTGTGATTTTAAGAAATAAGAACTTGGGGACTGCGAGGCAATTCTTGGGACGAGTATGAGTAGGTGTGAAAGGTAGTAGATGCCTATACTACCAGAAGCACATGAATCAAACTTGGATCAATGAAAGTCATGAGGTTACTAAGGCATTAATAGTTGAGTTTGTTTCGTTTGTTTCCGTCGTTATCATTGTTTTAGTAATGACTACAAAGATGACTATCATTCCAAAGCTTAGTGGTCTTATCAAATCAAGTATGACTTGAGAATTAGTTTCTGAAATAAGTTAATTGGTTCAGAGAACCATGTTTGATGTAGTATCCGACTCAAGTCAGGAGGTTAAAGGAAAGGATAATCAAAGCAATCGACAGAAGTGTTGTAATCGTTGGTAAGGCTAAGCATCATGTAGCTAGAATTGCTATAATGTGATTACATCACATAGAACATGAAGGAAGGTGTCATCCATGTTGGAGTCTGACTCAAAAGACTCGAGTCTAGCCATTGCATCATACGATGAGAGGTCATTAGAACATGACCCATCAGTCTATTATGGTAGTTGAAGTAAAGATCTTATCATAGGTTAATAAGGAGTAGGAGTCTCCAATGAAGACTAAATTTAAGAGGAAGAGCAAGTGCAAGATTAATCACCATCAACCACCAAGAAATCTAAGAGTTAGAAAATCATTAGAAAAGACACGAGAGTTACGGTTATCACCTAGGATGGAAATATAACGTGCAGAGTCATTATACAAGCCTTGTTTTGTTGATGATTACGGGACGTAATCATCCTAAGAGGGAGATAACTGTAACGCCCGCAAATTCGAGCTAGTCAATTTAAAGATAATAAGAGTCAAAAATAACTTTTTGATAGAAGATTATTTAAGAAAAATAATATTAACAAAATTTATAGTGTTTGTGACAAGGATTCTGTACGTATAAAGAACGTTAAAATCCGACTTCATATAAAGAAGTTATGCTTCTTCGAAATTTCGCGATTAAACCGCCACAACTCTGCTTATCGTAAAAATTGAATTTTGATAAATTAATGTTTAGCCTAAGAGGTCTAAACGGAAGTTGTAGTAGTTGTTAAACCGAGAGCATGCATATAGAGAACGTCTAAATCTTACTTCATTAGAGGAAGTTACGATTTTTCTAAGATTCAGTGTAGCAATATACAACTCAAAAATCGAATTTTAGATCAGTCGATTTTTAGCCAAAACAATCTAAACGAAAATTAAATATCTCGTTAATAGGATTTCAATGATAGAAAGACACTCGAAAACGGGCGTCAGATTACAAAGTTATGAATTTTTAACAAACTTTAACTGTTTAAGACTGTTAAAGTATAACTTTAAAAATAAAGTAAAAATTAGCCGACAGAGTCTAAACGAAAGTTGTAGATCTTGTGGATAGCTAAAAGTGGATATAAAAAACATAAAAACGGAGCTCGTATGCGAAAGTTATGGATTTTACAAGATGATTAATTTTCGGATTAACAAGAGTGCGACACGTGTCGCGATCTGGAACACCGCTTTTTCCCCACAGCTGGCCATCAGATGATGACAAGTGGCCCCATTACGCCCAACATAAGTTGAGCACCCCAACATACCCAGTACGCCCAACGCACTGGGCCTCCTAGCAACCTATAAATAGAAGGTGATTTTCACTATTTGCTTCACACATTTTCATCCAATCTCTTCCAAAACCCTCCCATGGTCCCTATGCCTTTCTCTAGCACTTCTTAAGTGTTAGTAGCAAAGCTAAGAAGCATTACAAAGCCCCGAGAAATAGAGCTTTTGATTTAGAAGTTATGCCCACACAAAGTCCAGTTTTTTGCTAAACCACTGGTAAGTTGAGTTATATTTACGATGCTTTAAGTATAACTTATGTTTAAGTTCATTTATCGTTATTATGAACCTATAAACAAGATTTATCGGTGATTGCAATTCGTTATACTAATTGATCTACTTACGGGGATGATGACAAGGCTAGATTTAGTAAGGTGTTTAAAGTGAGCTTTCCAAACAGTATACTATGTATACCAAATAGACCCTACTTCCGATATGATCTTACCTGGTTAATTCTTATCAGCTATAGATCAGTAGACTTTGAATTAATGATGAATCTATACTAATAATTAGTCGCAGGAAATATTAAACTAAGACTTAGTGATAATGATACTAGGTTACGTCAAAGGAAAAGATAGTTGCTAGAAGCGAAGCGTTGTCCGAGTTTCGAGTCATCAGTTTAACAAGTGAGTGCATAGTCCCTTTCAAGAACATGATTTTAATACAATTATTAATTAAAGTATTAAATATTTGTTAAATAGTTAATGTGTGAGATACTTTTTATTGCCTGGAATACATGTTAATAACATATCTGATAATAGATGGTTATTTATGACATAGAAAATAGACCTAAATTAATTAAGATGAATATCAGGTAGTATCTCCTTAAGAGTACGGGTGATATATACACGGAGGGTAGAACTCCAACATTTGTCTTTGATCCGAGAGCATGGATTAGACTAAGGATGAGATTTAGAACCGGAAAACCGGACCGGAATCGGAATCGGACCGGAACCGAAACCGTTAGAACCGGTTCCGGTTCCGGGTTTAAAAATTGGCTTTATCCGGGTTCCGGGTAATCTGGGTTTGGGTCCATCAGGTCCGGGTAAACCAGGTCTAAAAACCGGAACCGGTGTTAGGAATCGGAACCACTTTTAGGGTCGGAACCGGTTTTTGTGAAACGTTTAAAAGATGCATATCTCATTCGTTTCAAGTCCGATTGACATGTGCTTTTTCCAACGTGTAGTTTAGAGTTTGTACATGATTTTAGACTATAAATTTGCCATTTTTAGTTTTATATTCATTGACTTATAGCCCCCCAAAGTCGAAATATCAAAGTTGAAAGTTTTAGTTTTTTAGTTTTTTTTATTCTGTGAAAGTTTTAAAACACGCATATCTAATTCGTTTGAAGTCGGATGGACATGTGGTTTTTTCAACTTGTAGTTTAGAGTTTGTACATGAGTCTAGACTATAATTTTGTTATTTTTGGTTTAATATTCAATGATTTACAGTCCCCCGAAGTCGGGATATCAAAAACTGAAAATTTTCAACTTTTTAGCTATTTGTTTTTGTACTTTCTATTATGTGAAAATGTTAACACATGCATATCTCATTCGTTTAAAGTCGTATTGACATGCGGTTTTTTCCAGAGTGTAGTTTAGAGTTTGTACATGATTTTAGGCTATAATTTTGTCAATTTTGGTTTTATATTCAATGAGTTACAATCCCCCAAATTTGGGATATCAATATGAAAATTTTCGAGTTCAACCTACTAAGTAGTAAGTAATTACCAAAAAATTCCGGTTTTTCCGGTTCTAAACCCACTTTATCCGGTTCCAACCTACCCACTTTGATGTTTCCTGGTTTTCCGGTTCTAGACCCACTTTACTCGGTACCGTGCCCGGAACCGAACTGGAACCGGTTCCTATATACCGGTCCATTTTTCGGTTCTACAAAATCCCGTTAATCGGTTATGGGTTTTCCGGGTCCGGGTCCATCCGGTTCGGGTTTGGACCCACTTTCATCCCTAGATTAGACATAGTCATTCGTCCCTATTCCTATACTATGAATTAGGCATATTCATTTGTCATTAATCCGAGAGCATGGATTAGACATAGTCATTCGTCCCTAGTCTGAGAGTATGAATTAGGAATAGTAATTTGTCATTATTACGAGAGCATGGATTAGACATAGTCATTCGTCCCTAGTCCGAGAGTATAGATTGGGTATAATCATTTGTCATTGATCTGAGAGCATGGATTAGACATAGTCATTCGTCCCTAATCTAAGAGTATGAAGTAGGTACAGTCATTCGTCCCTAGTCCGAGAGTATGGATTGGGCATAGTCATTTGTCATTGATCTAAGAGCATGGATTAGACATAGTCATTCATACCTGATCTAGGAGTATGGATTAGTAAAGCCATTCGTTTTAGATATGAAAGTATGGACCGTGTCGTTGTGAGGAACGATGGGGTGGGATAAATTGCTTATATGAGGTGAAATTGTATCTTGCGAGTTCTGAAATATATACATGTTATAACATCGTGGGATTGAAATCCCTATGTACTCACCAGGTTTTCCATCCTGACCCAATCAGTTTATTATATCACAAGTAGCGATATAAAATATACATTCTGTTGAGAGATTCAAGAAGTATTAGACCAATATTTTAATTACTGTAAGGCTTGTAATATTTCGTTATGCTTATGTTTCTGTATTGACGATGACACCCAACGTTTTAATATAAATAAAATACATTTCTTGAGAAATGCTTTGATAATATAATTATCATGTTTTTGGGAACAAATTCCACAATATTATTCCTCAAAGAGGATAGTATGATTTTAAATAAGCATAAAAAAATCTTAATTTTCTGGCTGTGAAATTGGGGATATCACAAAAATACCCGTAGTATCGACATAAACAATATTATATACCATGTGCTAAGCATCAATCAAACATCCAATATCTTATAGATCGTTAGGGAAGATGTAAAGGAATCGATATGTCCACATGATTTTGTCAACATCACCATTAATCTCAACCTATTCGATTACTCTCCAGCTTACATAAACATCAATTTCCTTTACGAATGTCCAAATTCTTTCAATCTCCATGGGGCCCCTCTTGATTCTTTATCTTGTGATCACATGGGATTGATAAATTTATTGTTTTGCCCGAAGAACAATGCCCTATAATCTATAATAACAATGTAATTATGTTGATTCTTGTAATGGTAGTTGAATCCACATGTATGGTAATTCAATCGGTTTTGGATCAAGTTCTCGGGGAAGGATTTAAGGTTAATTACGACTCTTTGTTTGCAGAAAATGGAAGAAAAAGGTATACCATCAGAGAAGATGAAACTCACAAAAAAGAAAACGTGTTGACTGTTTCAAGCAAAGGATTTGCTACCAATTTTCCGACAAGGATACTTTATTCTTCCTTAAGAATATAATTGGGAACCAACACGCCTATTTCAGAACTAGGTTTTTTATTTGTGATGAACTGGAAGCAACTACATATGGTTTTGACGATTCATAAGAACTTGGAGATTGTGGTTTTGACATTGTTTACTATGGTAAGTTGATCGATGGTCGAGAAGTGGTAATGAAATGCTTATACAAGAAGAACTTCAAGCGGGTGTAAAGAAATCGAGGGGTGCAATTTGGGGGTTTTATAGATGGGTTGAAACTAAATTTAGGTGATGAAGTTCGAAAAGAGGGAGAGAGAGAGAGAGAGAGAGAGAGAGAGAGAGAGAGAGAGAGAGAGAGAGAGAGAGAGAGAGGAGGATCTAATTTAGTCAATCTATTAAATGAGATGACATAATGGTAACCGGTTTACCCTTCCATTCTTCCAAAATGACCAATTATACCATATAAAAATAATCTTATGCCCCTTGAAGCACCAAAAAAAATTTAGGGATTGATTAAACCAATTTCAAAAGCATTATAGGGCTACAATTTCATTTTCCTTTATTAAAAAAAACATTTAATTGAAGTTCTAATTTTTTTAATATTATTGATTATTACATGAGTAATAGTAATTTATATTTATAATATATGTCATTTCATTACCGTTAGAAATGAAAAAATAAACTCTTCCTACACATAATACAAAGCGAGGTGGAATGACTTGTCCACTGATGACGTCTAGTCCAGCAAATGGTGAACTTAGATCATCACACATCCATGCATCCCAAGATTGAAAATGGTGTCAATGCGGCTATTTATGCCCTTGCTTGGACCATATGGAAGTGGTCAAGTGGAGGAATGATTGTATAGAAGCATTAAAGACCTTGTCAGCGACATAAACAATTTGGCCCTTAATTGAATTAAAAGAGCCGCGAGAGGTTCTTGTATTGATTGGAATAGATGGCTTAGCTACCCAAAGTCTCAATGTTTAATGCCTTGCATCAATTAGCTTCTCGCCAACTTCATTCAATAACTGTTGATGTTCTAAAAAAAGAATAAAAGATGAGTAGAAGAATAACATTCCATGATAACTTCTCCGTTACATTTCTTCTTCGTAGCAAACAAACATGATTTTTTCATTCCGTAGTAATATTCTATTCACCACCATTTAATTATTGTAGACTTGAATCTATCTTAATAGTGATTTCTATGGAAACGAACAAATACATATTTTAGATATTTAAATCTTGTTGTTTTTCAAATGGTTCTAATGAGTCCCAGTTTAAACTTTAGAAAGAAATGGTTTTCAAATTATATGATCCATCGGAAAATAAAACAAACAACCCTAAATTGATAAAAAAAAAAAAAGATTTGACACACATACTTGCAAGTTCATTGAAAAGCTTACAACCTTACGTTAATGAATCACTTATTTTTCTTTTGATTTATAGATGAAGCAAACATCGTATTGATTTTCCAAGAACTAGCAGTTGGAAAGCTTGGTCGATGTTGTTAAAGGGAAGCTCGTGGGTAATAAACTCTTCCAATTTTATCCCATCCTAAAACAACGAGTCCACATTCACATACTATCGATCATACATACATGCATACATACACACATACATACAAACATACCTGATGCATACATTGGTCAGCAAAGAGAGGGAGTTGGGATTTCCCTTTGAAACCACCGAACACTGATCCTGTGATTCTTCGTCCATCAAACAGCTCCATTGGATGCAATGGCAACATTCTTGGTGTTAGATGAATCCCCAATACTATTGTTAGTCCCCATCCCTGTATACAAATACCAAATAATTACTATATAATCAAGTTTAATTTACATCGGAATAGTCAAGGTCAAAAAATGGCATAAAGATGCTTAACGTCATGGGTCGACAAGAAGGCTTCCCGAAGAACATCAAGATTTCCTACACACTCGAAGCTGAAGTCTACCCCTCCTTCCGTCATTTCCCTTATTTTCTGTATGCATTCCATCACTATTCAATCTCTAATATAAGTTAACATTTTTCTTAATCGACTTTATATAAATGACACGGAATACTTGAGAAAAGTAGCATTTTATGATACACACATATACTAGCTAGCTAATTACCTCATGTGCCGACATTTTAAGATCCCTCGGGTTTATAAAATGTGTCATTCCCATCGTTTGACCTATAAATATAAAACTGAATAAGTTAATATATCATGCATGCATGTAAGTATATTTAGTTTTTGAATGAAAAGTTTATCATATACATGCATGCATGCATGTATTAGACCACCACCAATCAGGATTAAATGAGAAGTTTAATGAATAAAAAGTGATGATGTGGCCAAATAACCCACTATTGTAACCTTAATTTATTGAATAAGAGTTCAATGGTGATTGAACGGGGTATTGTGGATTTTAAAGTGTTTATATATATATATATATATATATATATATATATATATATATATATATATATATATATATATATATATATATATATATAAAATTTATTTTTTATTCAGTAAATTAATTTATTAAGTTAATTAAAATGATATATATTAATTTTCTAGGTAAATATATTTTGTTTATAACTTACTTTTTAAATGTCTAAACAATAATTTGTTTTCTAACTATTCATAATGAAATTACATATTATTAAAATGTTCCCAAGTATGCCCTATTAAATCATGTCGAAGAGCATGATTACCCCACCATCATGTAGCTTAAAGTTTCTTTGAATCTAATATTGAATTTCTTCGATAAGTTCTTGAATCACGCGTATTACAGGATTAATACCATTGTACATTTATTTAATATACTATTTGTAACTTGTAATATTTAATTAGTAATTTCTATCTTTTAATTCCTAATTAATCTAATATTTTAGTTTTATGTTTTAATAATACTTATAAAAAATATAAAAATATGGTGATATGATATTTCACTAAAATTTAATAGAGTTTAATGGAATGTAAATATTAATATATAAAATATTATTAGTTAATGAAATGTTGATGTGCCAATTTATTCAACTCTTAAGACAATTCATGTATGGATGTATATATATTATATTATAAAGGAATTGCTTTACCACATGTGTTTGAAAGCCTCAAATTCTTCGTATTTCATTATAATATATCTATTTTATTAATTTAAATGTGTTATTAAATGTGAAATATTATCAAATTAGAGGTATATTTTTGAATTATCAGTTATAATATAATTAAAATGTTAATTTAATTATTATGATAAATCCAATATATATATATATATATATATATATATATATATATATATATATATATATAAAATAAACATAAAAATATTCAAAAACTTTTTTTAAACGGTTCAAAATGTTTAAGTGTTTTAAATGTAAAACTAAATCGGCATGTTAAATTAACTAAAAACGAAAACAATTTTTTTTATAATAATTGAAAATTTCCCAAATAAATGGTTTTTAAATTAATTACAATAATAATAATTAAAAATAACATAAACTTATAAATTACATTATGTTATCAAAACTCAAATAAATAATATCTAAATTAATTAATCATAACAATTAAAGTAATATTAAGTTGAAATTAAATTTAGTTTTAATCATATGTCAATTGCAAGTAACGACCTTAAATTATATGATTTTAATAGATGTTATAATATGATTTGAAATCTTTAAATTTTAACAAAAGCAAATTAATGCAAGAAACTATTATTATATAGTTAATTATTTTTAATATGTATTTGTGTAAGTTTTAAGTATAAAGTTTTACTCTAGTTGCAGTGTATATAACATACCTTTGATATGCTTGTCCGCATTAATATCGACTCCTATGATTTTAGATGCTCCTATTGTTTTGGCCCCTTGTATGACCTGATATCAGACGTTCCTCATTCAAAAAAAAATGAAAATTGATTTCACCAAATCTTTGATCTATTAATATTATTACCGCCAGTCCCACGGCACCCAGGCCAAAGACTGCGACTGTTGAACCGTGTTGAACGTTGGCAGTATTGGTTACAGCTCCAAATCCTTGACACAGATATTTTAATCGTTGGACTTATGTTCAAATCAATAGGTTAATATTTGATTATGATCGAAAATAACTAACGAATATGTGTATATATTGACTAGAACCTGTGGACAGACAGCAACTAAGTAAAGTCATCTTGTCAAGGGGAGCTTTTGGATTGATCTTAACAACACATGCCGAGTCCATGACTGTGTACTCGCTAAAAGTGGATGTGTTGAGAAAATGGTAAATGGGTTTCCCGTCTTGCGTTGAGAACCTGGTCTTCTCATCATTCCTCATCACGCTTCGTGATGGATCCACGCGAAACTTTTCACATAGATTGGTGCTTTCAGACTTGCAATAAGCACATCTACGACACTCGCCATTGAAGATAGTGAGAACATGATCTCCTTCCTTCATATCCTGCACACCCTCGCCTATACACTCGACCACCCTACCAATCGATCCACACATAACATAACTCACTTACCACAACTAGCAATGTAAAATTTAATAAATACTTACATTAACCCAAATTAAAATTCAAGTTATTACCCGGAGGCTTCATGTCCAAAAATACGAGGATACACTCGTTGTGATTCATTCTACATGTGATTAATTATGTGCATATATTAATAACTAAGTGTAAATGATATGTATATCAATATACATATGTTAGTTACAAACGTACCTGGCCTTGCCACGCACTAAGATCAGTATGGCAAACTGAGGTGTACAAGATTTTGATTCGGACTTCCAACTTCTGAGGTGGTTGGACACGAATTTGTTGTATGGAGAAAGGCTGTCCAGGACCCCAAGCCACAGCAGCTTCAGGCATCATGAATATACAAAAAGCTTCAGGCATCATGATTATTAAGATCGATATACCGCATAGAATTTACATTATCTAAACCAACCTGTGCATGTGATTTCTTTGCCCAAAACACCATTAGCTGGTTCTATGACGTTGTCCATCTGGCTGCGTTTAAATGATGTTAGTTAATGGAGGGAGTTTGCACTATATATATACATTATACAGTCAACTTTTGGCGTCTATTTCCAGAGTATACGTAGGGCAGCTTGAGCTATTGCGAATTCAATTCAACATAGACCATCCGTATAAGAATTTGTTTAATCATCTAGCTAGGTGGCTTCTGTGCGTATATATCCTATATGCTTGACTATTATATATATATATATATATATATATATATATATATATATATATATATATATATATATATATATATATATATATATATATATATATATATATATATATATATAACTCAAGAAAGAGACATATATCTAACCATTATCAGTTAGGTTGGGCTCATTAAAGACTGAGCTTATTTATTAGGACCATCATACACTACTAGAACACGGGAGTTATTACTACCGAATGAAAAGTGTCGTAGAGAGAGAGGATTCTTTAAAAAAATTGAAAAAAATAAAAAAAAAATACAAATAAATCGAGCATAGTACTACGTCGGAGAAAAAAATAAAATAATTTTTTTTTTATCATTAAAATTGAAGTACATATCATTTTTATTATCCATGTTAATGAAATAATTTTACAAACACGTATTTTTACAAAAAAAATGTATACAAACACCTATTTTATTATAAATGTATACAAACACGGATTATATAAAAATATATTCAAACACGTTTTAATAAAATGTATACAAACACGATTTCATAAAATGTATATAAACACGTATTATATAAAAAATTATTCAAACACGGTTTTATAAATTGTATACAAATACGATTTTATAAAATGTATACAAACACGTATTATATAAAAAAAATATTCAAACATGTTTTTATAAAATGTATACAAACATGATTTTATAAAATGTATACAAACACGATTTTATAAAATGTATATAAACACGTATTATATAAAAAATTATTCAAACACGTCTTTATAAAAGAAATGTAAACAATCACGATTTTATAAGAAAAATATACATTTTTTTTATAAAAACGGATTTGTATATATTTATATACTTAATAAATACCTATTTTTATAAGTAGATATTTCATATACAAAAAACTTTTAAAAAAAAGTTTTATATTGAAAATATAATATTTTTATATGAAAATATGTTTTTTTTTTGTATAAATATGATTTTATAAAGAAAAAACACATTAGAAACAAAATTTTGTGAAAAAAAATTGTAAAAAAAAAACTAAAGTTAGGATGAATTCATAATAAAATTCTAAAATTTAGGCAAAAAGGGTAATGTTTGGATCAAATTTGTAATAAAATTTAAAATTTGGGCCAAAAGTGTAAATTTTGGACCAAAATTGTAATAAAATTTGAAATCTGGGCCAAAAATGTAATTTTCGAAAATTGGATGACCTGTTGACCGGATCAAGGGATTAAATTGAATACGATTACCGGTATTTGGGACTTACTTGAATAAAAAATATATATAAGGACTAAATCGATTATGAGGTCAATATGTAAGGACTTTATTGCAGTTTTCCCTTAAAAATAAATGTAATTTTTAGCAATTGTAACATGTATTCTATAAGAATTAATGTAATTTTTGTTTTAATTCTTCAATTGATGGTTCGAGAACTTTGTTATTCTATAAGAAATTTTTAAAGTCATGATCAAGAATTATGTTCAAGAATATTTTTATTATTTTATGGTTCAAGAATATTTTTATTTTTGAACATACTCAAACATATTCTGTCAGAATGTCCGAACTAAAAACCTTATAATTTGTAAAATTAGATTTTTAAAATTAATAGAATCTTTGATCCCTTAAAATATGCAAATTTCCTTTATTAAATCTATGTCTGACTAAAATACAATTATAGTTAAATTAGATAATATTTTTCAATTATATTTAATTAAATAATATGTATTAATCACTTTCTTAAAATAAGTAAAAATGATTGGCCCACATTTATGCATACAATAACACAATAATTACTTTGAATAGAATAATATAAGCATATATATATATATATATATATATATATATATATATATATATATATATATATATATATATATATATATATATATTAGAAAAGTTTGAGGCATGTGCTAAGCACGACCCATAGAAAGTAATTTGAGAATTTTTTTTGTGTAATCTAATGTCACACAATGAAGTTATGGTGATGTAGTTGAAGATTAATATGAAATAGCTTGGCATAAACATATTTATTAACATAACGTACATTATAAGTTTTATATTGCGAAGGTATCATTTACATTTTATTTACATATTCAACAATATAATATTCACACATTAATTTCCATTGGCAGTTGTTTATTGCTTCATCATCGGGTAATACATGGAAGGTAATACATGGATGGAATGAAGTAGGTGGCATGTCAACAACCCTTATAATAATTTAAATCGTGCATATAAATTATAAATTTCAAATCAGATTTAATATAAAACAAAATGTAGCTGTAATTTATGTTATATGCATTCCATATTTGAGTTGAAGATCAAGTGGAATTTTTGAGTGAAGTTGAATATTTACTAAAGTAATTTGACAAGTTACTATAATATTTTTCTAATTAGAAGAACATGATGATGGTGTTGCATTATATTTGAGTAAATAATGATTATGTTTCTGCAAATGTTGTCATTGTATGTAATTGATCTTCACATGAATTTTTATGAAATGAAAATGATTTGCAATGATATAAGTATTATACCTATTTGATTTTCTTTGTTGGTCTTGCAGAAGCGGGTGCATAAGTTTCTATTTCCTTGGATCTCTCGATTTGATGTTGGTTACGTTTTTGTGTTTGCTTAGATGAAGGTGATTTTGTTGATGATTGAGGTTCAGTTGGATTTGATGTTTCGATTTGTTGTTGGTTTTGGGTATGTGGTTGTTGAAGTTTATGTGCCTTAACAATGACATATCTTGTGGTTGTTTTTTGTTGGTGTTGTGTTTATATGATCGTACAAATGCTACAACTGATAATGATTGAATTGATGCTGCAATTTTGCCATGAGCATCTTCTCCCTGGTTCAATTAATGGGTTAGTTGTTTTGATAATGTATTTCTTTACATTTGGGTAAATTAGAAAATAGTTTGCTTACATTGTCTTCGGCATCTCTAACTGCATTTGGATTAAACGGAATGAAGGTTTCTATATCTGGAGTAGAAATAGTTGCACAAATGGATCTGCTCCCAGCATTGATATCAATTGTTGCTCTTAACATGTTTAAGGAAATACATGTAGTATTAATGTTTCGGTATATGATAATGTAGAGAAGTAGTAGACTTACATGATTCGGACTTTTGATTCAGTTTTGCAAGCAGGGCATGTGATGATCCAACGAACATCTGCATCAACTGGTTTCAAACAATTAGCACATCCTGTTTAGGTGAAACTCCTATCTTGATGTGGCAAATTGAGATTGCCTTTACCCATGTTACTTTACCCTATTTTAGAAAAAACAAATATGTTGATTTGGTATTTATCTTTGGAATAGAAAAGTTAATATTTCTCATTGATTTAGATTTGTGTACTAACATTTGTCATCCTTGTGATTGCAATAGGTATTGGATGTATATCCTCTTCTTTGGGATGTGGCAAAAGAATATTAGTATCTTTGTATGTTTCCCTTTGAATTAAGTCTTTTATTTCTTTGCTATTTTGTTGAAACCTGATAAATAGAATGAAGTTATCATTGAAATTAGTAGTTGGCTAATAGTTTTGTTAGAACATACCAGTTGTCTAGCCGTAGATCTGCGTTGACTGGGGGATTTATAAGGATTGAAGATCCATTACCTGTTGACAGTGATAGCCCTGCATTGTGAGTTACTTAATGTTTCTGATTTCTTCTATGTATAGGCATATATGTTGCGTATGTGGTTATAAGATTAGGTGACCGTACCATAGAAAGTTGTGATCTTCACTCTTATAGCAAATATCATTGGCGCACTGTGGGAGATTTCTTCTAATGCTTTTCCCTCATTCTTATTGAAGGAGTCCCATAATGTTAGTAGAAGAAGTATTTTCCTGATGATAGTATACATGAATGTAAAGTTTTAATAATTACTTTATCTATAAAAAATACAATAATTTTGGCTTGTTCTTGGTTAATTGTTTTACATACTCTTCATTAACAATAATCACATCTCTCTTTGATGATGTTTTTGTTCTTTGATTCATTTGTTCACTTGGAAAGCATTTAATAACGACGCTACGTACATCTGTGATATTAGAACAATAATCTTTAGTGAGTTTGTAGTAAGTGTAAGGTTGTATGCCAAATATGTAAAGTTTGTCTCACTTTGGTTGTTTTCTGCATCTACGTAAAGTTGAATAGGCATGGGAGTGTTGGAAAGGTTAGATCTGGTTGCGGTTCAACGAGGGTTTTTGGTAAGTGACCAGGAATGCTCGTATGACCCGAGTCGATATCTTGGTTCTGTCGGTATTAACTTTGCATTTGAAATGCGATAGCGTTTGTATTGTTGGAATGTGTTTTTTAAAAACTTGAGATAGTCACTAAAGATTAAGGCTGATACCTTAGTACCCTGTTAGATGTACACACGAATTAACATAATATACTTTAAACACACGCTGCAATGTAATGTTTTACCTGGGTATCAGTAAACATTAGTTTTCTGTAGTAATTTTTTGATTTGCTCTGTTTTGTATCCCCACATTCTAAAACCTGAATGATGACAGTCCATTTTTTGTTCAGGTTTGGAGTAATATACAATATGTTTGATAGTTCCCTCTCCGTCTTGTTATGGCTTCGCTTATTGTATCTGAAAATGTCAGATGGGTATTTTTGTATGCATGGTTAAGTTAATTTTGTACATGCATCGGTTAAGAAGTCAAAAGTAGTCGTTGAAGGAGATGTAAATTGATATTTATACATAGACTATCATTTTTGCAGAATCCAGTTATTATATCTGAATAATTATTAGAAATTTTTTGGTATTGTTTATGTGTTTATAGTTTATACGGGAAGCGATGTTTCACTTAATTACAAGAATAAAGAAGATGTGTATGAACACGAAAATAACATATCAATAATGTTATTCTGTAATGTTTGACATTAATCGCAGTCTAATGTCCAACGTTAATCGCAATGACATGAATGCTGATCGACAATTGAAACAGTACGCATAAACACGAAAATATCATACTAATAATGTTAGTCTTTAATGTTTGACTATCCCATTGTTTGTTTGTTCATTGGCACTTTTTTTGGGAATATGTTGATGCCAACCAAGTTCTCCAAATGAAAACATTAAAGGGTACTGTAATGGATCATAACAACCGTAATAATACTCAACACTTTTTGGTTCATTACTATGTGTTCTAACTTCAATATTTTTTTACCATGTTCTCCGTTCTCTTGGCCTTCAACCCAAAAGTGCTGCAACTTGTGCGACACCACGATTGTTATACACTCGTTGATCTTGTGTAGGGACAGTCTTAAGAATAGTCTTATATTCATCTAAACATGGTATGTCACTTAAATTTCGGAAAAAGCATGCATATGGATTATGATGTAGATAGGTTATGCATGTTGCAATTAAGTCTTTAGATAATCGTGGGGAAGTTGTTAATCAATTTTCTATTTCGTTCTCTGTATCGTGAAAATATAATTAAAGGTTTTTAGTACTTTTCTCATCAGGATGTAAATCATTCACAAAATGATAAACTTGGCCTTAGACTCTAAAAATGTAAATACCCTTATTTCTTTTTGTCAGGTTCTTGTCTGCTGTAACACCAAACGAAGTGAAGGAAAAATGATTATTGTATGTTCTAATATATGTTCTAAAAGATTTTGCTTCTTCTGATGTAGATGTTAACAAATTACACATGATAAGTGGGAGTTCATTATTGGATAAAACAATACGACCTTCTAAACAACAAAATTTGATGTTTCTGAATAAAACTTCACAACATTACAATAGGAACAACATACTACTTCAGGAAGAATATCTGCAGATAAAATAACTTGCTTTAACAGCGCCTTTCCTTTTGTATTATTAACCTGATTACAGATGACATTTGACATTGCAACTGATTTACCAATAACTATAAGTTTTCTTTTGTTAGTTATTCCTTTTTCTCCAATTATGCTTTCATTTGCGTTGGTTGATTTTTCTACTGTGGTATCATTTATTATTTTTTTTGTAAATTAACTAGAGATTTGAATTGCAAGTTTTCTTTGTTTTCTTTCTCCATTTTTTAATTGCATCTTTTCTATATTTTTTGTTATATTCACAAGCATTATGAATCATGTCTAACTTTTCTATTATGTCATTATAACGTGCCTGTGTTTTTCTTCCAATTTATAATAGCTAATCTTCTGTATTGTTTCTTATTTATAATGGAACAAGCAACAAGTAAAGCTTTTGTGTAATTATTAGATGCTTGTTGAAATATTTTCATGATATTCAAGTTTGGAATATTTAAATTTACAGATGATGTTTTTTCCTTAATGGTTACACCTATTCAGTTGAAAATTATATTTACCTATTGTCACAACTCGAAATTTTAAACCTAACAAAGCCTAAACCCTAACCTAGCACAAGTGAATATACATTACACTCCTTGTTGCATTGTAGCCTCGATAGCTATTAGGGCTTGTTTATAATTTAAATATCTAAGCCTAGATTGAACCTAAGTTAATTTAGGTTAGCTTAATGTAATATAAATCAAAATAAGAAGGTTTAAAACATAAATATACATCATATATTAGGGAATTCGGTCCTAAAAGTGAAATAAATGAAGAATTCGGGTTTGGGAATCTTTTCCCTTTGTTGTGTTCGGCCATAACATTCACCAAATGGTGAATTCGGTCTTTGCATGACCGAATTCTCCAAGTTCTAGGCCCATTAGAACCGATTTCACCCTAAGGCCCAAACCCTTGACCGATTTCCCTTCTGCTATATATATTTGTTCAACCGATTTCATCCTCATTTCATTCATTCCCACACCGAATTCTTGCCAAATTTTCTCTCAATCTTCATCCAAGAACGCCCTCACATCTTCATCCCATATTCATAAATCCCACCGAGTTCATCAACCACATTCAAATCTTCAAATATTCATCCCACCGAGTTCATCCATTTCCCCACCGAAAACCCCTTTCCACCAAAAACACCCTTCCCCCTTTATTTCCAAACATTTCCAATTAAATTGTAAGTCCTCTTTATATAATTAAATTATTATTTAACCCATTATTTAAATTAATTTATTATTAATTTAAATACGACGAATACAATTATTTTTAGGATACGACCACTGTTACGTATTCTAACCCACATATTTTTCAAGCTTTTTCAATGTTTTCAGGGTGAGAATACAAGTAAAACACAAGTAATCTTGTGTTTAAAAATATAATTTTATTTATTATATTTTCTTACCGTTCACATGCATTGAACATGAAACTTACTAAACACGGCAAACATTGGGACTACTAGACTTACAAACAAATTACAAAACACGTTAAGACTCAACTATTTACAAGCATAGATTTTAACATGGAAACAAACTCATAAACTAGTTTAAGTATAGTTTATGGAATGAACGAACTATTTTTACAAAGTTACATGTCATTAACAAAAAGGGATTTTCATTGTATTATTCGTGAATTCGTTGAGAGAACAAACTTGTGAGACACGTCTTTTGGGAAGTCTACTCATTAGGAACCAGATTCTCATGCAGGGAGAGCGTGAGTTTGTGTATAGATCTATACGAGACTGACAATCCCGCACCCTAACTATTAGCTACAGTCGTCCTGGGTGACAAACGTCATTAACGTTTACGACGTCGGAAGTACGTCGTAGTGTTTATCGTCCATCAGCATGGTTATAAGAACTCACATGGAAAACAACGACTCGTTCACGTAATAATATACTTAACAAACAGTCAACAGGGTTAGTAACTATGTGATTACTTAGTATATACATCAGGGCGATATGAAATTAACATCTGACATGCAGTGGGATGTGCGACTTCCGCCTCATTTCCTGTTCCTTGTTTGGTTATGGGCTTATGGCATAATCACCCAATCGACTGTCTGTTCGATCTAGATTTCTATAACCCGTATGTACTAACTGATCACAGGAGGGTATTAACATCACTTCCACTATACAGAACAACACGTTTTCGACTAGTTTTATTTGATAATAAAGCTACACTTCAACAACTTAAGTATGGAAATACTTATACTTTTCAGTTTGGAACAGTTAAGACAACGACTCACTTTTATGAAAAAATGTAGGATTTTCCAGGACAAACATCAGTATTTTACAAGCAATCGGTTTATCATTCAACTAACAAACATTCATTGTTAATTCTATAATTTCCTTAGTTTATGCATCAAGGTTATATATGAAGAATATCCGATAGACAGTTGGATGTGTGGTTTCCACCTTATTTCCTGTTCCTTGTTTGGTTGTGGGCTTAGGGCTGATCCATAAAATTAACTGTCCGTTCGATATTGGTTTATATATAGCTAGTATAAATTAAGTGGTCATAGAAGGAACTGGTATTATCATACTCTTATTAAGAAAATATAGGATTTTCTTGAGGAACACTTTCAACAGATTTCAAAGAAATAATACAGTTAACTCTGTAAGTACCTGGTGAATACATTAGGGTTATATACATGAGGATCCGACAACCAGTGGGCTGTGTGGCCTCCGCCTCATTTCCTGTTCCTTGTTTGGTTGTGGATTAGGGCAGAACCACGCAATCGATTGTTTATTCGATTTGGATTGTATATGACTTGTATACACTAAACACTCGTAGAAGGAACTGGTACGAATCATTTTACTTATCATTCTTCACATCAGAAAATATAGGGTTTTTTGGAGAAACACATCACGTTTTTCAAAGAACAAAGAACATGTTTTGTAAAACAAAACGCTTATGAACTCACCAACTTTAATGTTGACACTTTCAAAACTACTTGTATTCTCAGGACACTAGTAGACAGGTACACGCACCGGTTTCTAGAAGATGGAGCATAGTAGCTTCAAGTCTTTTCTTGTTATTTACTTTTGGAGTCAGTTATATATGATTCGAATACAATGTAAACATTATGCTATTAATACAATGGTCGTTGTTGATTTGATTACTATTTTACAATTGTTGTGATACTGTACATGACGTCCTCCGCCCTCGAACGTTTCCGCCGTTCCGGTTTGGGGGTGTGACAGATTGGTATCAGAGCATTGTTTATAGTGAACTCAGTATTTCAGCCTATAAAAGATATACAACTATAAATACAATGGGGCCGCGGTGCTCTGACTAAAAGTATACTTTTAAAATGTAAGTATTTATGAGAAGTATACAAACAAGCATACATACTAGAACAAATATCACAAGAAGAACAAAACAAAAGTATTTAGATGTTGGACACTACAGTCAAACCTGGACAGTTATGTAATCATATCTGGAATAAATATAACTTGATCAACTATATTTATTTGAGATATGAACATGCCTTTGGGAGTGATAGTGTTGTTGCAACGAGTCTAAAACTTACCAACTCTATATACAAAGGATCTCTAGAACAAAACATAAAGTTAAAATACTATAGGAGTATTTTATGGTACTCTAAGATCACAACAAGTCTGAAAACTTACCAAGTCCATATACCAAGAAACCTTAGAAACAATCATACAATTAGAATACTATAGGAGTATTTTAGGCACTATAACTAACATATGTGGAAACTAAAAGACCCTTACTGGCAGGTCTATAATTGAGAAGTGTATGCTTCTAGTGTTATATATAATTGGGATCTTATAGACTTAGAATTTGTGATCTTCGCTCTACTACCTATTCCTTGTTTGGTTGTGGTTTTAGAGTAGGGTCACCTATTCGAAGGTCTATTTGACCTTGGTTATATACAACTTGCATGCACTACGTGGTTATGGGAGGACCCAGTTTGGATCACTAAAAAACTTCAAAAGAAATGTTTTACTTAATCTCATAAGATTCTTTAGACATTCCCATTCTCGCACGAGCAACCTAGATAGATATAGCCACTCCACTACAACAACCAATAGAGTAGACAAGGAAGAACAAGAAGGGATTTACGGAGAGGATTCCGAGAAGGAATCATATGAGGAGTCAGACTTTCCATCAGGAAGTGATGGAGATCAGTGACAAAACCCGAAGCATTACGGAGTAAGGATTCGTCACACCTACGGAGAACAAGAACACCTTAGGAAAGTTCAGAGACAACAAATTCCCCCGGCTAAAACCAGGGCAATCATGACTAGGACAGAGAACAGAGGACACCACTCACGAGACGTGTGAGGTGGTAGAGCACCTTATGCGTCACACTAATAAATAACCGATTAACATAACCTAGTGAGTCAGTGGTTACGCTACTCACATTATGTGTTAGGCTTATCGCTACTTCAGTAACAACTAGTAACAGTAAACCAGGTCACAAAATTTCACTTAAAAGGTGATTATGACTATAAATTCATAAGTCTATTATTCATAGATCTTTGTTATGAATTGCTTCAAGAGTCAGAACATGATACACTCAGAACTAAGATAACTTCGATTCAAATAACACTCGACTTGTAATCATCACTAAAGACTTACCTTCGTTTCATCTTCTAATCTGTATAACAGAAAGATACCTCCCCCTAGGCCCATCGGGTGCGCTCATACCAGCACTAATGAACCGGATCCCATCAGAACTCCGCTGTTAAGTGTGCTTGTGCATAAGTAGTACCAGAATAAGAAAAACTTAACACTCGTCTGATACATATTCCTACCCATTTCCATAAGTACATCATAGAGATGCGGGGCGAAACATTGAGAATCGTACAACAAAATGTAAAATTTATATGTGTATATGAATAGTAAGAATACGACTAGCAATGACCATGGTTACTCACGAGCTCGTTTCTCACCATGCAACAGAATCATGCCTCCAAAAGGAAGTAAGCAGCCAACCAACAAAACACCAATCCTACAGATAGATTCTGCTACTTTTCAAGCTGCGGTCACAGCTGCTGTGACAGCCGTCATGGAACACCTCAATGCAAACAACACAAATGAAAGTGGAAATACTGTCGACAATTCCAACCGCAGTGATAACCAAGGAACCCAACGAGTGCCTACCTACAAGGACACCCCAAGCCCCAAACCTAAAAACATGAAACGAAAGATCAAGATCGAAAAAGGGGTAGTTCAACTCAAGGGCCTACAAAAAGGCAACAAGCGGTAGTAGTCCCTACCCCCACTCGCTCTACTACCCCAACACCTGATGGGTTTTGAGCATTCTAACACTCCTATGGTGTACATGCAACCCTAGAAACCTTGGATCTATGTTTGACTAAGATACATGCAAATAATTATTTTTCCAAGGTTCTTATCCTAACTAGCATGGCATGGGTACTTGAATCAAATAAAGCTAGTAGAATTACTTACCTTGTAGTAGTAGTTGATTACTTGGAGTTTGAGAGCCTAGCACCAATAATGTGGATGCCTCAAATGGAAGTCACAAATCACCACAAACTTGGAAACTTGAGAGAATAGTCACAACCTTCTTGAAATCGGCCCTCTTAGTTTACACACATCAACTAGTGCAATTTCAAGAACCAATGCCTCCTTTATATAGTGTGGTGGATTAGGGTTACATCCATGTAAACCCTAATACCCATGTCTTTTCATTTCCATGAGATCCATGGGTTAAAGCTCCATGGAGTATCCATGGACTTTCCATGCAAGCCTAGCCCATTCCAAATAAGCATTAGCCCACACTATATGAATACAAGAGCCT
Source organism: Lactuca virosa (assembly GCF_052849685.1). NCBI lineage: Eukaryota > Viridiplantae > Streptophyta > Magnoliopsida > Asterales > Asteraceae > Lactuca > Lactuca virosa. The sequence goes on along the minus strand of NC_136431.1, from coordinate 22,539,026 downwards.
ATATTTAATTAGTCATACTTTTGATCTCTAAATTAATTCTAAATTAATTATAGATCAACATTAATTAAATAATATGATTTCATATTAATATATTAGAACTTATAATATATTAATAAATCATAACTTATACTATTCTCAAAAGATTATCCGTAAATTGTTCGGGTGAAGTGCAACCCAAATGGACCATGCCGGGTCGGGTCAAGTACATACCAAATATAGTTATGGACTTAGACATTATCTCCAACAGTCTCCCACTTGGATAAGTCTAATAACTATAGTTGCAAGTATGACTTCAGAAACCGATCAGAAATCGTAGCTCTTAAAACTCTGTTGAACTATGAAGCGCCATTTTAGATAACTGATCATATAATCCTCTGTTCTAGATATCAGCCGGACAAATACATGGAACATGGTCTTGCTTATTGTCCAACATTTGTTTCCCGATTTCTGATTTGTTTGACATAGAACTTAACTGAACACATCAATTTAGTTCTGACCGGGCCCGGTACATAGGTCAAAACAAAATCATCGAGGGGCCCAGATATCGCTTCTAATCCTAGAAAGAACATATAAACTTTGACTCATATGTTTGCTCTACTACTTGTTGAATTACACACAAAGGCACGTTTTATAACATCGAGTTACCAATGCGTTTTCGTGCAATCAATGCATAACCAACTCATAGGCAACAAATCATATCTCTAGGTTTGAAGACTTATATGATATTATCGTCTCACGATCACTCGAGATAAATTCCATGAAGTGATACCAGTGAGCGTGGGTTGAATCCAATACTCAGAACTTATGAGCACTCATGAGTGTTGTAGCCCCGCTTTGTCTAACATCTTAGACCTCTACAAGCCAACCCATGACAGTCTTGATTCATATCTACTTCCAACATATGATCGACTGTGGAGAGTTTGAATAATATCATATATACCACAACATAATTATTCTGGAAGTCAAAACATGCAAAAAGAAATAATAGTAAACGATTGACAAGAGATAGCAACACTTTACTCATAAATAATAGCTTTTATTTATCATCAAATGTCAATTACACTTTACAAATTTCAAAATTATCTAACTACTAAAACTAATATCATCCTTCAGCCCTATGCTCCGAGCATGCTGGAGATGCTTAACCCGAGTCAGTCCCTTCGTGAGGGGATCTGTTGGGTTCTCATCCGATGATACCCTCTTTGCCACGAGGATTCCTTCTTCTATTCGATGTCTGATGAAGTGATATTTTCTGTCAATGTGTCTGGATCTCCCATGATCTCTTGGTTCCTTGGCTAAGGCAACCGCACTATTGCTGTCACAGAAAATCTCCATTGGCTCCTTTATAGCTGGTACAACTCCAAGGTCTTCGATGAAGTTCTTTAGCCATATAGCCTCCTTTGCTGCCTCGCTTGCTGCTATATACTCTGATTCACAAGTGGAATCAGCCACTGTATCTTGCTTGGAACTTTTCCAAGTAATTGCCCCTCCATTTAGGGTAAAGACCTAGCCCTACTGAGAGCGGAAATTATCCCTGTCAGTCTGAAAGCTAGCATCACTATACCCTGCTACTTTCAAGTCATCACTCCCACCAAGGGTAAGGACCCAGTCCTTAGTCATTCGCAGGTACTTGAGAATATTCTTTACCGTTGTCCAGTGAGCCTTGCCAGGATTCCCCTGATATCTGCTGACCATGCTCAAAGCAAAGGCAACATCAGGACGAGTACAAGTCATAGCATACATGATCGAGCCTACAGCGGAAGCATATGGTACTCGACTCATCTCAGTTATCTCAGCCTCTGTACTCGGACTCTGAGTTTTACTCAGTCTGGCATTACACTGGATAGGTAACTCACCTTTCTTGGAATTATGCATGTTGAACCTTTTCAACACTTTGTCCACATAGGTGCTTTGACTAAGTCCAATTAGTCTTTTATTCCTGTTTCTCAAAATCCTTATCCCTAGGATATAGGCAGCTTCTCCAAGGTCCTTCATAGCGAAACACTTCCCAAGCCAGGACTTTACTTCCTGCAAGGTTGGGATGTTATTTCCTATGAGTAGTATGTCATCCACATACAATACCAAAAAGTTGACTATACTCCCACTAGCCTTGACATATACACAAGATTCATCTTCGCATCTCGAAAAGCCAAACTCTTTGACTTTCTCATCGAAACAAAGATTCCATCTGCGAGATGCTTGTTTCAATGCATAGATGGATTTCTCAAACTTACACACTCTATTAGGATACTTTGTACTGACAAAACCCTCTGGCTGAACCATGTAAACATCTTCAGCCAACTTTCCATTAAGGAAAGCGGTTTTGACATCCATTTACCATATTTCATAGTCATGAAATGCAGTAATGGCTAACAGAACCCTAATAGACTTAATCTTGGCCACTGGTGAAAAGGTATCATCATAATCAACTCCCGGAGTTTGAGAATAACCCTTTGCTACCAGTCGTGCCTTGTAAGTGTGTACATTACCATCCATGTCGGTTTTCTTCTTGAAAATCCATTTGCACCCAACTGTCTTACGACCTGGTACATTGTCAACCAAGTTCCAAACTTGATTGTCATACATGGACTGTATCTTGCTGTCCATTGCCTCTTTCCATTTGGCAGACTCGGGGCCTGCCATGGCTTCCGCATAACTGTTAGGTTCATCCAGACTTACCAATGTTTCATCACTGATAAGTGTCTCACCTTCTGTAGTAATATGGAAGCCATAATAATGCTCAGGTGCATTCCTAACCCTTGTGGAACGCCTCAGAGGTTCAGACTTGTCAATTGGCTCAACAGGAGTTTCCTCCTCAGGTTGAGGGCTAGGGGTTGAGGTTCCTTCACCACTTGACTCTTGAATTTCCTCAAGGTCAATTTGCCTCCCACTGTCTCCTTGGCTTATGAATTCTCTCTCGAAAGACTCCTCTTCTTGCTACAAAGACCACATTATCACTGGGTCTGTAGAAGATGTAACCAAAGGATTTCTATGGCTAGCCGATGAAAATACACCTCTCACTTCGAGGTTCGAGCTTATCGTGAGTCTCGCGTCTCACGAAAGCCTCACAACCCCAAATCTTGATGTGGTCTAGATTGGGAACTTTTCCAGTCCACATCTCGTGAGGTGTTTTGGCAACCTTCTTTGTAGGGACTAGGTTAAGGATATGGGTGGCAGTCTCTAAGGCATACCCCCAAAATGAGATTGGTAGCGAAGCTCGACTCATCATGGAACGAACCATGTCCAACAAGGTCCGATTGCGCCTCTCAGCTACACCATTCAACTGTGGTGTCCTAGGACGTGTCAATTGTGAGACAATCCCACATTCCTTAAGATAGTCAAGGAACTCAGTGCTAAGATACTCACCACCTCGATCGGATCGAAGCATCTTAATGTTCTTGCCCAACTGATTACCCACTTCTTGCTTAAACTCTTTGAATTTTTCAAAGGTTTCTGACTTATGCTTGATTAAGTAGACATATCCATATCTAATAAAATCATCAGTAAAAGTCACATAGAAGCGATTAGCATCTCTTGTGGCGGTTCTAAAGGGTCCACACACATCCGTGTGTATGAGGTCCAACAAACCTTCACCCCTAGCACAAGAGCCAGTAAAAGGTGACTTTGTCATTTTTCCAACGAAACAAGATTCACAACTATCATCTGATTTTAGGTCAAATGATTCCAAGACTCCATCCTTTTGGAGTTGGCCTATACGTTTCTTGCTTACATGTCCAAGACGACAATGCCATAAAGATGCTTTATCTAAGCTAGTGGAAGAATCAATACACAATACATTATTTCCTAGGTTATCTATAACAGATACAATTTCATACACACCATCACAAGGTAATGCTTTAAAATAAAGAACATTATTAAAGAAAGCATCAATACCACCATTATTATTATCAAAATAAAATGTAAAACCTTGTTTATACAATGCATGAAAGGAAATAACATTTCTTGCCATTTCTGGCGAATAATAACATTTATTCGAATCTAATGTAAACCCACTATTGAGCAACAAGGAATAAACTCCTATCTTGGTGACAGGTGAAGCTTTCCTGTTCCCCATGATCAAGTTTATATTTCCATGCTCCACATTCTCACTTCTTTTTAGTCCCTGCAAATCAGAACATATGTGAATTCCACAACCTGTATCAAGGACCCAAGACTTAGAATGAGGTGAGTTATTATACAATATAGTGTATATACCTGCATGGTTGGGTTTTACTTTCCCATCCTTCACATCTTGATGGTACTTTGGGCAGTTTCGCTTCCAGTGCGACTTTTCATGGCAATAGAAGCATTCAGCCTCATTAGGGTTAGCAGAAGGAGTGACAAAATCTTTCTTGGTTTTGCTTGAAGAGGAGCCTTCAAGGGTCTTACCCTTGGTAGCCTTAAAAGGGTTCTTTCTCTTCTTCCCTTTGCCATGCCCGATTGCCAAGACATTGGCCGCAGTTGGAGTAGGAGGAGTAGGAACACCCGACTTGCCTTTAAGACTACTTTCTACAGTCTTTAAAATCCCTTGAAGTTTACTAAGTGTAACTTCTTCCTTGTTCATGTGGTATGTCATTCTAAATTGATCATAGCATGAAGGTAAGGAGTGCAAAATGATATCTATTTCCATCTCCTCAGGAAAGTCAACATTTAGTTTCTTCAAACGATCCACAAACCTTTGCATTTTCTGCATGTGGGCTGTGATGGTCTCACCATCCTTCATTCGGGTAGTTATCATGGAGGAGATAATTTCATACCTTTCTTGACGAGCACTTTGATGGTAGCGGTCCATCAAATCCATGTACATCTCAAAAGGGTAGTGGTCCTCATAGGAGTTTTGGAGCTCAGCTGTCATAGTGGCCATCATGATGCATGCTACCTTAGTAGCATCCCTTTCATGTGCCTGAAATGCAGCAATCTCCTCTGGTGTAGTAGTTGACTCATCAATCTCCTTTAGCTCCTTATCAAGGACATATTCTTTGTCCTCATAACAAGTGACCATCCTGATGTTTCTGATCCAATCCATAAAGTTGGATCCATCAAAGATGACTCTCCCACAAAGATTCATGAGAGAGAAGGAGCCAGTAGGGTTTGATCTAGAAGCATTGTTATTGGAAGACATCTGAAAAGAAGAAAGAATAGATTAGATTAGATGTAAAGATAGTCCTTAATAATACACCCAAATGTAATATTAAGGCTAGGACCCAACACAATATTTTATAACTTAGAAGAGGGATGCCGTAATCTAAGCTATAAGATATTTGAAGGTAGGTGAATGACGATTCACCAATTTCCACCACGAAAAATGAAATATTTAATTAGGTTTTAATTGGTTTAGAAACTCCTAGATTCTTTGAGATTCATTGAACTTTTCAATGGCATGTTTCAATCTCGAGTGTGCCCTTCAAGTTTTGTGACTGTGATGCCGAGGATCACAAAACAAGGTGTGAAGTAACCATGCAAATTACTTGGTACCCTTAATGTACTACCCTTCAATCGATGTGCCGGTTAACCATACACGCTCCATCGATACTATGATAAACATTAAGTCACCCTTTGCCTACCTTGATAAGTCCAGGTTAGTGTGCCGGTTAACCACACACGCTCCACTAACGACTTAATCAAAGTGCAAAGTGTAATTTCATGGATTAGCACCTTATTCACATTTTCCTAAAGTAACTAAGATTGGGAATTTAATAAGGGTTTAGTTACTTTAGTATATTCATCATACTTAAATGAGAATTATAGGCCTTGTCCTACCTTTTCGGCTAACGACCCTCCACCGATCAAGGAAGCGGTGGGTGAGAATGGACACCCATTATGTTGCCATTTTATAGGCAACAACCTTATACCCCCTTATAGACCGACTTCGTGAATGACGCCTACTAATGGTAAGAAGACTTTGTTCTTATATATATATATATATATATATATATATATATATATATATATATATATATATATTATTAACTTATAATATTATAAAGTATAAGGGTTGAATTTTAATAATTAAAATTATAAGGGTTGGAACTAAAGTTTTAATATGACTTTACTTGTTCCAAAACTTGAGGGCAAGTTTTGTAAACTTTCAAAACTTTACATTTCTCATAACTTATGAGTTAATTGACTATTAAAATAAAGACTCTTCATTTTTATAACTCATGTGTTCTTATAATGGTTTTTAATTAAAGTGTGACCCTTGGTTTTCCATAACTTGAAGACAAGTTATGGACTCCATTAAAACACATAATGATCAAGAATTAAACTACCAAGGAGGTTACAAATAATTCCTATGATCATCTAATCTCATAAGTTCAAGAACATGATTATCAATAATTTCAAGAATCATAAATAACTTATATAAAACTTGTAATTTTTGATAATAGCCATTGTAAATGGATTAGCATAAACATTACACCATCTAAAACAAGTTTTATAACACCAAAACAGTTTAGGGTGATGTTTCTAGTCCATTTCCAGCAGCAAAGCTCGGAAATCTGGACACTGCAGCCTCTACTCGTCGAGTGCATGAACAGACTCGACGAATAGCATGCATTTCTTCATGGACTCGTCGAGTCCCCCCATGGACTCAGCGAGTTCATACGTGCGGTGAACAAAAAAAAATTCGATTTTCAAGCTATTTGCATCAAGTATCAAGTAAACAAGCCTAGGCTCTGATACCACTGATGGGTTTTGAGCATTCTAACACTCCTATGGTGTACATGCAACCCTAGAAACCTTGGATCTATGTTTGACTAAGATACATGCAAATAATTATTTGTCCAAGGTTCTTATCCTAACTAGCATGGAATGGGGTACTTGAATCAAATAAAGCTAGTAGAATTACTTACCTTGTAGTAGTAGTTGATTGCTTGGAGTTTGAGAGCCTAGCACCAATAATGTGGATGCCTCAAATGGAAGTCACAAATCACCACAAACTTGGAAACTTGAGAGAATAGTCACAACCTTCTTGAAATCGGCCCTCTTAGTTTACACACATCAACTAGTGCAATTTCAAGAACCAATGCCTCCTTTATATAGTGTGGTGGATTAGGGTTACATCCATGTAAACCCTAATACCCATGTATTTTCATTTCCATGAGATCCATGGGTTAAAGCTCCATGGAGTATCCATGGACTTTCCATGCAAGCCTAGCCCATTCCAAATAAGCATTAGCCCACACTATATGAATACAAGAGCCCATATTTAATTAGTCATACTTTTGATCTCTAAATTAATTCTAAATTAATTATAGATCAACACTAATTAAATAATATGATTTTATATTAATATGTTAGAACTTATTATATATTAATAAATCATAACTTATACTATTCTGAAAAGATTATCCGTAAATTGTTCGGGTGAAGTGCAACCCAAATGGACCATGCCGTGTCGGGTCAAGTACATACCAAACATAGTTATGGACTTAGACACTATCCCCAACAACACCCACAACACCATATTATGGAAATCTACCACACTGCAGAAAGTGCAACTACCATCAGTACGGAGGCTGCCGGGAGTTGCATTGTAATCGGTGTATGAAGAAGGGACACACTGCCCGCGTCTGTAGGACTCCGGCCCAACATATCACCTCCACAACCAATGTCGGAGAAAGAACAGTATGCCATGCATGCGGAGCAATGAGACATTTCAAGAGAGATTTTCCCACAGAGAGGAACGATGGAGGATTAGGAGGAGTTTAACGATAGGACATGTCGAAACAACGAGAAACCCTCTTGGGATTTTTGGTACGTCTCTAAATAATAATACTTGCATCTTAAGTTCTTACTAAGACTATTATCAATTAAAAAGTAAACAATTTTATTCCTCATCCGAACAAAGCACATCACCTATACTAAAACTAAGTACCCTGCGGGTAAGCTGTGATGGTTTAGTGTATACCTTAGAGTCATACATAGTTAAGATTCTACAGGCTTAAAGTGAGTGATTCCGCATTACTTCCTGTTTCTTGTTTGATTGTGGATTTAGGTCAGAGTTACTCAGTCGACGGTCTTCTCAATCTTCATTATATATGACTTGTATACACCAAGCGATTATAGAGGGACCTTGCAGGGATTGTATTATGAGATGTTCATAGTAGAAATAAAAAGAATAAAACTGAAAGCACTAGAAAGTACACATAGAATGCACTATCGCTCTAACAAACACTTCTTCCTAATCGACATAACACCCGTTACAATAAGAAGTTCTGACGTCGTCATTAGAAATGAATTGGCTTGGTCCTCATCATACCTATTCCACGTGCTACCAAAGAGACCTTTCGTCTTAACTGACTGAATTACAAAACCCTCGTCACTCTTAATAACAAACCCGACACTGAACTTCATAATCGTCTCTCACTTCAAAACCTCCGAAGTACTCATGCGAAGAGTATTATATCCTTCCGTAACCTTCCCGAAGTATTCCCAACAGACCTTTCAGGAATACCACTTGTGCAGCAAGTCAAGTTCAAGCACAGAGGCTAGAGACAAATATGGTTAATCTATCACTACTAAGTGTATATGCGAGAGTAGTATATAATTAAGACTCTATGGACTTAGGATGTCTGTTTCCGCCCTATCTCGTGTTCCTTGTCTGGTTGTGGACCTAGGGCAGAATCACACATCTGACCGTCTTATTAATTTTAATTATATATGACTTGTATATGCGAGGCTATGATAGATGAACCAGGTATGAGTCTTACCATGAACTCCAAGGCAAAAGCTGCCCAGGACTACGAGTGGACATCCTACCAGTTAGATGAACGTGAACCAGTAAGCCACACCCACACACTTTCTACTGATCAGAACAACAGACCCAACAGTGAAGATCCGCTGGAACGCCAAGCGAGGATCTGAATTCACTGGAGAACAAGAAGTTCATAGGGAACTGAAATACTTACCCCTTTCCAAATTCCTAGCAGCCGCTCAGAATTCGAATTTCGGGAAGAAATTCCCTCTAACGGGGGGATGATGTCACAACTCAAAATTTTAAACCTAACAAAGCATAAACCCTAACCTATCACAAGTGAATATAAATTGCACTCCTTGTCGCATTATAGCCTCTATAGCTATTAGGGCTTGTTTATAAGCTAAATATATAAGCCTAGATTGAACCTAAGTTAATTTAGGTTAGCTTAATGTAGTATAAATCAAAAGAAGAAGGTTTAAAACATAAATATATATCATATATTAGGGAATTCAGTCCTAGAAGTGAAATAAATGAAGAATTCGGTTTTGGGAATCTTTTCCCTTTGTTGTGTTCGGCCATAACATCCACCAAATGGTGAATTCGGTCTTGGCATGACCGAATTCTCCAAGTTCTAGGCCCACTAGGACCGATTTCACCCTAAGGCCCAAACCCTTGACCGATTTCCCTTCTACTATATATATTTGTTCAACCGATTTCATCCTCATTTCATTCATTCCCACACCGAATTCTTGCCAAATTTTCTCTCAATCTTCATCCAAGAACACCCTCACATCTTCATCCCATATTCATAAATCCCACCGAGTTCATCCACCGAGTTCATTAACCACATTCAAATCTTCAAATGTTCATCCCACCGAGTTCATCCATTTCCCCACCGAAAACCCCTTTCCACCGAAAACACCCTTCCCCCTTTATTTCCAAACATTTCCAATTAAATTGTAAGTCCTCTTTATATAATTAAATTATTATTTAACCCATTATTTAAATTAATTTATTATTAATTTAAATACGACGACGAATACAATTATTTTTAGGATACGACCACTGTTACGTATTCTAACCAGAGGAGCATTCGTAATCACTTCGAGTCTGATCAAGCACGCACACTAGAGGTGAGTTCATACCCGCATATTTTTCAAGCTTTTTCAATGTTTTCAGGGGGCGAATACAAGTAAAACACAAGTAATCTTGTGTTTCAAAAATATAATTTTGTTTATTATATTTCTTACCGTTTGCATGCATTTGAACATGAAACTTACTAAACACGGCAAACAATGGGACTACTAGACTTACGAACAAATTACAAAACACGTTAAGACTCAACTATTTACAAGCATAGATTTTAACACAGAAACAAACTCATAAACTAGTTTAAGTATAGTTTATGGAACGAATGAACTATTTTTACAAAGTTACATGTTATTAACAAAAATGGATTTTCATTGTATTATTCGTGAATTCGTTGAGAGAACCAAATTGTGAGACATGTCTTTTAGGAAGTCTACTGCTTAGGAACCAGAGTCTCATGCAGGGAGAGCGTGAGTTTGTGTATAGATCTATACGGGACTGACAATCCCGCACCCTGACTATTAGCTACAGTCGTCCTGGGTGACAAACGTCATTAACGTTTACGACGTCCGAAGTACGTCGTAGTGTTTATCGTCCATCAGCATGGTTATAAGAACTCACATGGAAAACAACGACCCATTCACGTAATAATATACTTAACAAATAGTCAACCGTGTTAGTAACTATGTGATTACTTAGTATATACATCAGGGCGATATGAAATTAACATCCGACATGCGGTGGGATGTGCGACTTCCGCCTCATTTCCTATTCCTTGTTTGGTTGTGGGCTTAGGGAAGAATCACCCAATCGACTGTCTGTTCGATCTAAATTTCTATAACCCATATGTACTAAGTAATCACAGGAGGGTATTAACATCACTTCCAGTTTACAGAACAACACGTTTTCGACTAGTTTTATTTGATAATAAGGCTACACTTCAACAACTTAAGTATGGAAAATACTTGTACTTTTCAGTTTGGAACAATTAAGACAACGACTCACTTTTATGCAAAAATGTAGGATTTTCCAGGACAAACATCAGTATTTTACAAGCAATCGGTTTATCATTCAACTAACGAACATTCATTGTTAATTCTATAATTTCCTTAGTTTATGCATCAAGGTTATATATGAAGAATATCCGATAGACAGTTGGATGTGTGGTTTCCGCCTCATTTCCTGTTCCTTGTTTGGTTGTGGCCTTAGGGTAGATCCACACAATTAACTGTCTGTTCGATATTGATTTATATATAGCTAGTATAAATTAAGTGGTCATAGAAGGAACTAGTATTATCATACTCTTATTAAGAAAATATAGGATTTTCTTGAGGAACACTTTCAGCAGATTTCAAAGGAGCAATACAGTTAACTCTATAAGTACCTGGTGAATACGTTAGGGTTATATACATGAGGATCCGACAACCAGTGGGTTGTGTGGCCTCCGCCTCATTTCCTGGTCCTTGTTTGGTTGTGGGCTTGGGGCAGAACCACACAATCGATTGTTTGTTCGACCTAGATAGTATATGACTTGTATACACTAAGTACTAGTAGAAGGAACTAGTACGAATCATTTACTTATCATTCTTCACATCAGAAAATATAGGGTTTTCTGGAGAAACACATCACGTTTTTCAAAGAACAAAGAATCTGTTTTCTAAAACAAAACGATTATGAACTCACCAACTTTAATGTTGACACTTTCAAAACTACTTGTATTCTCAGGATAGTAGTAGACAGGTACACACACCGGTTTCTAGAAGATGGACCATAGTAGCTTCAAGTATTTTCTTGTTATTTACTTTTGGAGTCAGTTATATATGATTCGAATACAATGTAAACATTATACTATTAATACAATGGTCGTTGTTGCTTTGATTACTATTTTACAATTGTTGTGATACTGTACATGACGTCCTCCGCTCCGAACGTTTCCGCCGTTCCGGTTTGGGGGTGTGACACCTATCTTGTTAAATTAATCAGTAAAGAACATGGCTGATGTCATAGTATGGTTGTTGCATACCATTCACATTTATATTTCTTGTAAGCATCTTCAACATCTGTTCAATAAAAAAAATAGATACTTTAGCATGAATTATATAAATTCCCACAAGTAAATAAATGTAGGGGTGGCAAATCGTGCTATCGTTTCGTGTTTCTGTCTGACACGACACGACACGACAAAATTTTATGTAACACGAACACGACACGACATGATGTTGTGTTTTTTCTAACTAACATGAAAACGAACGAATTAAAAAACGACAAACACGACACGACACGACAAATATAACATTTACTAAAAACTAGTTTATTTAATTAATACTTTATCAAATATAACACGAAAAACACGACAAACACGAAAAACACGATATAGAACTACTACATCGTATCAATTTCGTGTCGAATTTTGAACACGAACACGACACGACATCGTGTTTTTTACTGTTACCACGAACACGACACGAACACGAATTCAAATTTCAGTTTCATCCCAATTTCGTTTCGTTTCATGCATTTTGGTCGTGTCGTGTCATAAATTGTCACCCATAAATAAATGGGTAATATATGATCCAACTACTTTTCTATATATATGAGTTAAAAAAATTAGATATCTAACTAAGTCTACAATATCATCAATGAAAATCCCAAACCCGAAAATTATCTCTTTCCAAAAAACCCTTAATCTGAAGTTTTGTTAAGAACATGCAAAACGCTACAAATTGTATTCACTGGAAACCCACAACTATGTTTTGTTGATTAGGCTTGGAATTGTTGTGTAAAAAAAATCATGTAAAACAGTTAGTTGTTGCAAACAAGAAAAATGAAACAACATTTCTGCAAAAGAATGATTAAACCAATATTATTCATTATGCAGGGTTGGTTATTGCATGTTTTCGTCTGTAGTTTATAGAAATTGCTTTCAGTGTGCATTGGTGTCCACTTTGGAGTGTGAATGAACATAACTTATAACAAACCAATAGAACTGTATTGTTTCCACCAGTAGTAACAGACCACCAAGTGACTTCAGTCATGGCTGTATTATATAGGATTATGTTAATTTCATTATTTATAAAACAATGAAATAGTTATAGTAAGTAATCTGAAGTGCACATGTAATCTTCAAAAAGTTAACGAACACAACTTATAACAAACCAATAAAACTGTATTGTTTTCACTATTAATAACAGACCACTAAGTGACTTGAGTCATGCCTGTATGCAATTGGATTATGTTAATTCATTATTTATGAAACAATGAAACAGTTATTGTCAGTAATTTGAAGTGCACATGTAATCTTCACAAAAGTTAGGGATTAGTGAGAAGGGTAATAATACAACACATTACACCAACCTCTTTCTCATTCAACTTGCCCCAATTCAGAAAACTACATAAATATAAACATAAGAAGCGATCATGGCAAGATGGAAGACAGAGAGTAATATGGGTTTTTTCATAATAAACATGAAAAGAGAGATGGAGAAGAGTGATATGTTCTTCAACCTGGAACGTGTTCAGTGACCGTTGGTGTCCAATTTTGAGTGTGAATGAACACAACTTCTTGGAAACCAATAATATTGGCGTAGAGATGCACCAACCTTTCCTTCGATCAAGTTGCCCCAATTCAGAAAACTACATAAATATAAACACAAGAAGCGATCATGGCAAGATAGAAGATAGAGAGAGATACGGGTTTTAAAAAAAACATGAAAAGAGAGATGGAGAAGAGTGAATTAGCCATGTGTTCTTGAACCTGGAACGTTTTCAGTGATCATTGGTGTCCAATTTTGAATGTGCATGAACACAACTTATAGGAAACCAAATATTACTGTCGTAGAGATGATGGTTTCGTAATAATTTCAAGTCATGTAAAATTATCATTATTTTAACACCCGATTTACTGAAAATAAAGAGACACCGATGATTACCGGTGCGTATGGTGGGGATAATCTTTGATGAAATCACAATAAAGCCCTAATTGTCTGGTTCATCCGGAAGAAGAAGATGGAAAAGAAGCGTAGCATGAATCCGAGATAGATTGATGAAAGCAGAGAATAGAAGAAAGTCGTTACCTTTTTGTATACAGGGTCGAATTACGCAATTTTCACTGGTTGGGCTTAGGAAGATTAACAAGAAGAGAAGCAAAGGAAACTGCCATTTATGATAATTTGACGTGCTTTTACCGGGAGGATGAGATACAGTAAAGATTTGGGGATTTTTGGATGGGAAGAGGATCGGGAATGGTTAGAGGGGAAGGAAATCGATGTGTCGTTTCCATTTGGATTTGGAAACGTTGTATGGATATTGGCAAACGTTGGGAGGGTGGAAAAACGATAAGTTGTCATCAGTTGTGTCGTTTTGTAGTTAGGTTACGTGTCTTGTAGTGGACCATGGAAATTGAAATTTAAAGGTAGGAGGAAAAAAAGGTTTATATATATATATATATATATATATATATATATATATATATATATATAGGTAAAGGTTCAAATGAGAACCACAAAAGAATAAGAATCCTAAGAACTTCTAATTTTAGCTTGTTAAAATAAAATAGTGGCATTATTGTAAATAACAACACATTTGAGTCTAGTTTCACAAACAATTTATCAGATGTTGCAAACTAGATCTACAAAGCTAGATCTGATTCATTCTTTCATAGTTCTCAAAAAATCAACCCATCAATTCTCTCCCTCATTCCACTGGTGGCAGGAACATCCAGCCGCTGTCGACGCCAATGCCGATGTCCACCTTGCCGGAATCGAAGTTTGCACCGTCGCCGTTGTAGCATCCAGCTCCTGGTACGTATTTAAATTCAAGTAATTTTGTATTTTACACTGGGACTCGGCGAGTTGGAGGCCCAACTCGTCGAGTAGACTCGACATTATGCGGGGGTTTTAGTGATCTACTCGACGAGTCGGGGGACCGACTCGACGAGTAGAAGCTGTCTGGATGAAACCATAATATTTAGGGTTTGCACCCTATTTAAACAACTTAACTCATCCCAAACCAGCCTCCATCGTCCCTATCACTTCCAGAAGACCCTAACTCGAAACCCTAACCATTCATTGAGTGTTCTTGAGCTTTGTGGTGCCATTTTTGTGTGTTTGAAGTTTGAAGAAGAGAAGGAAGTTTGGAAGATCAAGGGAAGGCAAGTAGATCCAGAAGTTTTGCTTCATTTCCACCTCATTGAAGGTAAAAAGCTTTAACCTTGACTTCTCATTGGATGGATCTTCTCTAGGGCTTAGATCTTATCATTTTTGGGCACTTCTAAGGCCATATTCGGATTGGGTGTGTATCATGGAGTTACACCCCAGATCTGGAACCATTGAGGGTTCCCATGGCATAAAGGTGCCAACTTTATGGCCATGGGAAGCCCATGCACCACATAAACCCCATTTCATAGCCTTTTGAGTCAAAAACCCCATCCATGGACATCAAGGTTGTAGCTTTACGTATAAAAGGGACCCTAGGTGGTCAGATCTATGATTTGGATGCATTAAGACCCGCTGAAATCGACTGTATAGTTTAGGACAAAGAGGGACTTGGCGAGTCGGGTCGTATTTCCCATCAAACCCTTTCTGTTGATGGACCAGATGCTAAGATAGAAGAACACTCAGTTGTCTAGGCTCATTAGGGACCTGGAAATCATGGAACTCGGCGAGTGGATGAACAAACTCGGTGAGTTCAAGGAAACGTCCCAACCCCATGGGACGGACTCGACGAGTTCAAGGAGAACTCGGCGAGTCATAGACTGGACACATTAATACAGATGAAGATGAACTCGACGAGTTCAAGGATGAACTCGGCGAGTCGATTGAAGATGGTCCCTATGTTATGGTTGAAGGAGAACTCGTCGAGTTCTTCCTAGACTCGACGAGTAGAGTCGGGGTTGTAGCATTTTGTAAGTATAGGGACTCGACGAGTTGGTGGACCAACTCAGCGAGTCGAGTCAACTGGATGTTGACTTTGATCAAAGTTGACTTTGACAAGGGTTTGACTTTGACTTTGACCTGGACTTAAGTTGACCCTTGTAAGGGAGGGTTGTGAGTATGAATTAGTAATCGAGAAAGGTTTTTGTTTAGGTATTGAGGAGTTGAGACGATTGGATTCTCGTACCGAGGACTGTGCAGACACTACATGACATCGATGTGAGTTACCTTCCAGTAGCAGTGGGTCTACGGCCACAATGCCGACCCACTAGTAGGAATTGATTGATAGATTATTGTCTTTGTGATAATTATCTAGGTTTGCTACTACCTGATATGTTTTATGTGATTGTCATGATGCGATATACGTGATAGTGGTAGTAGGGGGGATTATTCCCGGTTACCAGTTGAAAGATACCGAGGGGAGGGTCGTCAGAACACACGCATGTCTGGTAGTATGTTCATGATATGTTCTTATGTGGTAGTGGTAGGGGTGAAATAGTCCCCGGATACCGGTTGAAAGATAACGAAGGGGAGGTCAACTCTCGGTTACCGGTTGGAAGATACCGAAGGGGAGGTCAGCTCCCGGCTACCGGTTGAAAGATACCGAAGGGAAGTCCAGCTTCCGATTATGCCAGTCGGATACCGGTTGAAAGATACCGAGGGATAGACAATATAAGTTTATGGTATGTGGTATGATTGGGGAACTCACTAAGATTCGTGCTTATAGTTTTCAGTTTTGTTTCAGATACCTCTTCAGCGAAGGGGAAAGAGCCGGCACGGTAGCAGCGCATCGCACACACACGATTTTCTGCATATGAGATTTCTGGGATTTGTACTCTGACATTGTTTTATCATGATATTGTTGGATTAATGTCTAAGTCCATAACTATAATTGGTAAGACTTGACCCGACCCGGCATGGTCCATTTGGGTTGCATGGCATCATGCATTTGGATAGACTATAATGAGAGAAATAACACTTAAGGTTGGTTAATATATTATAAGTTCTAATATATTAATAAGGTTATTTAATTAGTATTGATCAAGAATTAATTTGGAATTAATTAAGTGATCAAAAGGAGACTAATTAAATATATGGGTTGATTGTGTAGATCATTCATTCTTATATATGTGGGCTTGTGATCCAAGATTCCTTATGTTGGACTAAGTCCATGGGGTGACCCATGGATACTCCATGGAGGTTAAAATCCATGGAGCATAAGGAATGGGTAAAGTTATGAGTTACATGGTGTAACCCTAATAGCCACCATATAAAAGAATCCCATGGCTCAAGAAATCGTGCACTAATGTGTGAATATGAGGGCTAGACGATTTCAAGGAGTGTTCCATTTCTCTCAAGTCATTCCATGTGCATTTCGTGTTGTGTGAACCATTTGAGGTGTCACACTTGGGGCATTAGGCACTCAAGCTTCATGGAGACAAGCTACATCAAACAAAGGTATGTATTCTATCCATTTGATTACCCAAGTATCAAGTATTGTATGCTAGATAGGGTAATACCTTGGAAAGTTCATAATTGCATGTATAATAGAGAAAACATAGATCCAAGGTATTTAGGGTTGCATGTACACTTAGGAGTGTTAGAATGCGTAAAACCCATCAGTGGTATCAGAGACAAGGCTTGTTTTCTTGTTATACTTGCAGAATTAGCTGAAAAATCGAATTGTATTAGTTTAAAAGTTATGCTAATTACTTGAAAAAAAATTTGATGTGAATTATCTTTGTTCATATGAGTTTATTAGATTAACAGAAAAGTTAATTGATTATGTGTTTTCAATCCATTTTAATCTAAGAGTTGATTCTAAAATGTGTTTTTGTAACTTGTCCTCAAGTTATATGAAAAGTGACATTTAAGTTTCATAAAACTCATAAAAAGTTGGCAATGGTTACAAAAATGAAGAGTCTTGTCCTCATTAAATGGTTTTATGACTCCATAACTTGTCCTCAAGTTATGGAGGTTCAAGAGTCACTTCATTAAATGATAAAATGTGTAACCTTAATCAGTTCCATAAGTTACAAAAATAAAGAAAAGTTACATTCTTTTATTAGTTTAAAGTCTTCCATAACTTGTCCTCAAGTTATGGAACTTGAAGAGTTTTTTTTTTTTTTAATTAAAACTACTTTAAACACATAAGTTATGGAATTAATTAGTTTTGAATATTTTCAAAACTTGCCCTAAAGTTTTGGAATTTGTAAAGTTTTCCCCATGAATACTTTAATTCCAAGTTAGCCCTTAGAATTTTAAAAGTTAAAATTCAACCCTTATACTTTATAGTATTATAAGTTAATAATAAATATATGTATAAGAGCAAGTCCGTCTTACCGTTAGTAGGCCTCATTCATGAAGCCGGTCCATAAGGGGAGTATAAGGTTACTGCCTATAAAATGGCAGTTTAATGGGTGTCCACTCTCACCCACCGCTTCCTTGACTAGTGGAGGGTCGTTAGCCGAACGGGTAGGACAAGGACTATAATTCTCCCTTCATTAAAAGTATTAATGATAAATACTAAGTAACTAAACACTTATAAATTCCCAATCTTAGTTACTTAGGAAAATGTGAATAAGGTGCTAATCCATGAAATTACACTTTGCACTTTGTTTAAACCGTTAGTGGAGCGTGTGTGGTTAACCGGCACACTAATCTGGATTTAACAAAGTAGGCAAAGGGTAACTTAATATTTATCATAGTATCGGTGGAGCTTGTGTGGTTAACCGGCACATCGATTGAGGGGTAAATATTAAGGGTACCAAGTATATTTGCATGGTTACTTCACACCTTGTTTTGTGATCCTCGGCATCCCAGTCACAAAACCTGAAGGGCACACTCGAGATTGAAACATGCCATTGAAAAGTTCAATGAATCTCAAAAGATCTAGGTGTTTCAAATCCAATTAAAAACCTAATTACATTATTTCGTTTTTCATGGTGGAAATTGGTAAATCGTCATTTACCTACCTTCAACTATTTTATAACTCGAATTACGGCATCCCTCTTCCAGTTATAAATAGGTTGTTGGATCCTAGCCTTAATATTTCATATTGGGTGTTATATTAAGGACTTTAGATCAACTATCTTGAATATCTCCCAAAAGATGTCTAGTTCAGACATCTATGATCTTCCCAAATCTCTTGGAACTTTACTTCCTCCACCTCCTCCAATTATTCTCCCTAACCCACAAGTTCAAGGTCACTCAAGCCCTAATGGCAAGCAAGGTCTATGTGTGATCACATCTTAGAGATGAAGTCACATATTGACAAGCTGGGAGAGTTGGGTGTCAAAGTCTTGAGAAAGTTGGATGTTCAATCACTTTCTAAGTCACATAGTGAGTTCCTTTGGGACTACTATGAAACAGACTATGACATGAACCTTAATGATCATATCTATTTGCTTGGTGCTGCTGAATCAGCAATGATTTGGAACGATAGTAAAGCAAATTTGATTAGAAGATCAACTTCCCAAAAACTTTATGGACAGTGACAATGGTGACACTGGAAATCCAGAAAAAGCATTCTCTTCCCAATGGAAAGGGATTGGCCATAGTCAACCCGGTTGACCAAATGGTAAGGAGAAAGGCTAAGTCTGAGATAGTCCCATTACCAAAGGGTCCATATGTTTATTTTGCCAAAGGAAGGGGCGTTGATTGCAAAGCTGCCAAGTTTACCTAAGGATGTTAAAGTCAATAAGTCTGACTCTACTTCAGGTAGAGCCCATTATCTAACTCTGTTAAGTTTCTATTCTAAGATCCTCATTACATGATGTGACTGGGTCACATGTTGATGTTTTAAGAATCAAAGAATAGAGAGAAAGCTTAAAGGAAGTATATGCTGATTCTGATCGCGTAGGTGGATTTCGATCGCATCAGAATTTTGAAGCTGTTACTTAGGAGTTATGATATATTGCTTAGGAATAGATAACAACAAGTTTTTCCGTATGCATTTGCACTATAAGGATAAGTTTTTTCCGCAAAGTTTTGAAATAAAATAAAAGTTTTTAATTTTATATTTATTTTAAATATCCTTACAAGTGGCATTTGTGAAAAATGGTTGTTTATATGATTCCATTGATAGCAATATTTGAAAAAAAAATGGACTTGATTCTTTCGTTTGTGGTAGTGTCATAATTTACCAAATAAGGAAAGATTCTCATTCCCAAGGCTTCAGTTGGATAGAAACTTGGAATCATGCAAGTTGAATAGTATGATGAATGAGAACTTTCAAGCATTGGAAAATTAAGACTTGTTCACATGGATGTGTGAGTCAAGTTAAGGACTAAAGGGATCGAGTACACATTCTTGTGCACTGGTCAAGTCCACCACAAAGCTCGTTAAGACTATTCGTCATGATTTACTAAATTTTAGTAAATATGGTTATACTTACAAGTTTAAGTATAATTCTGAAACATTGGAAAAGTCTCAATGTATGGCAGAACGAATGGGAAGAATCAAATTAGGCAGACAGATAAAAGTTTCTCAAATCTGAAAAGATGGGAGAGTACTTTAGTATCATGTTTTGTGATCATCTTAATGATTAAAGAACCACATCACAATTGGTCTTCTAAGGACATCTAAGTGCATTCTTATGACTAAGAAGAGGAGTCATGAATTGTTGAAATGGTTAAATCAAGAAGATGAGTCATACTTCGTTTCAAAACAAGTCTTAGAGTCATACTCCAAGACTATAAGTTGAGTGACATATCTTAAAGAAAGGTTTATAACACTTGTCAAATGTAAGAGTAAAAGTGTCCTACTCTTGTACATTTGAAGTTGGTAAGTTGTGATGTTTTGGATTAAACAAAGACCAACTAAGGCCAATTGTGTGAAGTGTTTGTCTTGATAAAGAATCCGCACTATCTCTTGAATATTTGGCAAGATAGTCTTATATGTCAAGAGGACAGTGGGAGTCTTAAAGATCCTAAAAAGAATTTCAAGAACTAATCAAGAATAAAACCTGAGGTTCTTCACTAGCACACGACTTGAGGTTTATAACCTATCATGTTGACATATTCTATGCCCATTCCAGTTTAAGTTGGCTTTGCATAGGAGTTCTGAAAGTTCTCAATTGGTTGCATAACAACTTGGAAGCAATGGCAGGCCCTGTACTGCCAGGTGGCAAGAAGTTAAGATTGCATAAGTTCAGTCCATATGAGTTTGGATTTGTCATTATCCTTGTCTTGTGACTATGGTTTTGACGATTCACATGGATAAGAACACATACACCATAAAATCTAAGGGTCTTAAGGTTTCTCTCCGATTCATGAAAATGATGGTGAGGAAACACTTCCACCAAGTAGATTTGAAGCAGATGGAAAAAGGTCTAAACAATTGAGACTATGATTACGGCATCCCTTTTCATAGTTCTGAAATTGTTTTGACACACATGCATGATATCTAAGGAAAGGTGTATGATTTTGATAAAGTTTTATCAAAGCATCTCGTATCAGAAATCTGAACTTTGGTAAGGAAGTCAATAAAGTATTGATTTCTAGAAGTCCAGCTGATTTCTGAGTACATGTCAAAGCTAGTGGGAGCATAAGTGTTATGCTAATAATCATCATGTTAGTGGGATCATGATAATTATTGTTAGTGTTGAAAGTTAGCAATGTTAATTATAGAAAACAAAAGTTTCAATTCGTGAGGCTGCAGGGATTGAAAAAGTTGTTTTGCTATAATTAAGGGAGAGGATATACTTCATTTCAGTTCTAAAGGCTTAGATTGAGACCTTAATCATCTTTAGTCAAGAATATATATATATATATATATATATATATATATATATATATATATATATATATATATATATATATATATATATATATGAATTTCATGTTGGATTGTTTCAACTTAAGGAAATTATATATATTGCGTTCTCAAAATTCGATTATGATTACGGCATCCCTCTTCATAGTCAAATTTTGAAAACATGGCAAATAAAAATATTGTAGCAAAAGACTGGTCTAGAATCATGTCTTTATGTGAGACATCATGAATCGTGTACCATTTGCTTTGGGTACAAGATCGATTGCATGTGCTATAATATTTGTCATTTCTAAATTTTTCCAAATGCCCAGAGGCATTAAGAAGGGAAAAGGTCTAGAATTGGATATGACTAAAATGATTAAGCAATTGTCGAGGACAATCTGAGGTTTACCAAAGATTGGTTGCTCAGGGACAGTTGGAAGTATAGTGCTAATTTTGGAAGGACCATATTGACATATTCTGAAAAGAGGCATCTCTTATTCAGAAGTGATAGTCAAAATGAGAATATGGAGTTGTCTCCATAGGTGGAAGTTATCTGTGTAAGATTAGAAAACTTAATGCAAGAAGCATGTCCAAAGCAATGTACTTTGAATATGAGACTTAGTTTCCATGGAGTTGATCTCCATTGGAATACCTTATAATGACTGTTGACAAGTCTTTGTGACTTTGTACATATTCATTACAGGAGGGTCAGTGCATATAAGTTTAAAATCTAAACAGATTTCGATAAATGATAGGAATTTGAAATTCTCACATTTTTCGATAAGGATTTGGGAGTGTGAAATTAGAATCATTGAAATTATGTTCAATTGGTTTATTTCACAAAGTAAGGATCATAGACAAACATAGAGTGCATACTTGGTGTATGGCAAAGCTATTGTTTAAGAAAAACATAGTGTACATGCTTGGAGCATGGGACAACTAGTGTTTTTCATTCAAGTATAAAGTTGATAAAACCGAAACAATGAATAATGAGTAATCAGTATGGTGATAAATAAAAGTGTTTATTTATATTCATAGGATTTGATACCATATTTGATTCATTTATTCTTGTGTTTCACTTTGCATGTTTTGACTTCCAGAATAACTAAGTCGCTCTTCCTGAATGATTAAGTTATTCAAACCATCCACAGTCGGTCATATGTTGGAAGTAGATATGAATCAAGACTGTCATGGGTTGGTTTGTAGAGGTCCAAATTGGTGGAAAAAGTGGTGCTACAACACTCATGAGTGCTCATAAGTTCTGAGTATTGGATTCAACCCGCGCTCATTTGAATCACTTCATGGATTTTATCACGAGTGATCATGAGACGATAATATCTTATATTCTTCAAACCTAGAGATATGAGTTGTTACTATGAGTTGGTTGTACATTGATTGCACGAAAACGCATTCGGTAACTCGATGTTATAAAACGTGCCTTTGTGTATGATTCAACAAGTAGTAGAACAAGCCATATGAGTCGAAGTTTATCCATTCCTTTTACCTTCGGGATAAAAGCGATATATGTGGGCCCCTCGATGATTTAAAGATGATACATGTGAGTGCTTGGCCAAGCCAGGACTGATTTGATTTGTTCAATCAGTCAGTCATCATGAATCGGAAATCGGGAAACAACAAATGGACAGAGAGAATGATTGATAATCCATGTCTCAGTCCATATGATATCTAGAATGGAGGAATATATGATCCCTTATCTAATGGACAAGTCATTGACAAAGGTCAGAGTTCATCGACAAGGTCAGAGTTCGACAGAAGCTTTTGAGAGCTACGATTGCTGATCGGTTCCTGAAGTCATACGCAATAATAGTTTTAGACTTATCCAAGTGGGAGACTGTTGGATTAATGTCTAAGTCCATAACTATAATTGGTAAGACTTGACCCGACCCGGCATGGTCCATTTGGGTTGCATGGCATCATGCATTTGGATAGACTATAATGAGAGAAATAACACTTAAGGTTGGTTAATATATTATAAGTTCTAATATATTAATAAGGTTATTTAATTAGTATTGATCAAGAATTAATTTGGAATTAATTAAGTGATCAAAAGGAGACTAATTAAATATATGGGTTGATTGTGTAAATCATTCATTCTTATATATGTGGGCTTGTGATCCAAGATTCCTTATGTTGGACTAAGTCCATGGGGTGACCCATGGATACTCCATGGAGGTTAAAATCCATGGAGCATAAGGAATGGGTAAAGTTATGAGTTACATGGTGTAACCCTAATAGCCACCATATAAAAGAATCCCATGGCTCAAGAAATCGTGCACTAATGTGTGAATATGAGGGCTAGACGATTTCAAGGAGTGTTCCATTTCTCTCAAGTCATTCCATGTGCATTTGGTGTTGTGTGAACCATTTGAGGTGTCACACTTGGGGCACTAGGCACTCAAGCTTCATGGAGACAAGCTACATCAAACAAAGGTATGTATTTTATCCATTTGATTACCCAAGTATCAAGTATTGTATGCTAGATAGGGTAATACCTTGGAAAGTTCATAATTGCATGTATAATAGAGAAAACATATATCCAAGGTATTTAGGGTTGCATGTACACTTAGGAGTGTTAGAATGCACAAAACCCATCAGATATGACCTGACTATTGATACTCTGGTTTTGATATGAATTGACACTATGGTTGTTTTCAGAGAAATGGTTTTATAAGTATTATATTTAAAAATGAAAATTTTTAGTCATGATTTTTGGGATGTTACAAGTTGGTATCAGAGCCTTGGTTTGAGGGATTCGGACACACCTTCGGGGGTGTTTGGACTCAAATCAAGGGTTTGAAAGATTTTTACGATAAAATTGTTTTCTAAAATTAAAATAAGGAGTTTAAGAAAGAACAAGGTGTGTGATGCTTGCGACCGGCCGAGCTCAAGTAAGTTTTCCCCAAGATACCCATACATGTTATGTTATGATGTGATATGATTATGAGAATTGCATGCTAGATTAGGGCTAAGGATCTAGGAAGGATGCCTTGTATGCCTATTATATGAGAACTGCATGCTAGATTAGGGCTAAGGATCTAGGAAGATGCCTTATGTACCTGTTATATGTGCCTATTGAGTTATATGCTAGACCTGATTAGTCAGTAATATGATGGTCTGAATAGGACATGCTTGGTATGGTTACTCAATGCTCGAATGCTACTTGCTTTGTGCTTTTAAGAGTTCTAGTTATCTTTAACTAACTAGTAAACGAATACGTTAAGTTACATATTGCAAGGACTAAATAATTTTAGAAGGTTAGGTCTAGCCCTATTTCACAGCTCTCGTCTGAGTCCAACCGTTGTAGGGTAGGGCCTCTCATTCGAAGAATTATCTGGTCTTAGTGATATGTAATGGTATTCACGAGCTAGTTAGGTAAAGGTAGCAGGGATTCCCTATGCAGCTGATGGCGGAGAGTAGGTCGGAGAGTTACCCTAGGGTAAGCCTAGGATGAGATTAGTGCAGCAAGCATTAATAGTGAAAGGGACTTGGTGAAGTCAAGGAAATCCTTGAGGAAAGTACGGATAGATGTGGAAGGTAGTATAGGTCGTACTGCTGAAAGCAGAGGATCCGTACTCGCGTCAAGGAGGGCCAAGATAGAACCAGGAAACTTGTAGTATGTGAGACCTCCTTATGTTACGTATGACCCTGACGGTTATGGTTTTGTTTCAGAAAGGTGATGACTACGCGTCATGGAGGAGGAGGTTCAGGATCGGGATCAGGATCAGGATCGGGTTTGGGATCAAGTGTCGAGCCAGTTGACGAGAGGTTACGTGAGTTAATTGCTTCTGAGATCACTATAGGCATCCTTGATTCGACCCCGATGATTTTAGGGTCGATCAAGGAGGGGATTATTGAGCTGATGGAGGATCACCTCAGAGTATTTAGGAGTGACTGGGCGGCTAGCCAGTCAGGGGCACACACACTTTCCTTTAAGGATTTCAGGGGATGCGGCGCGCCAGAATTCCACGGGGTGAAGGACCCCATTGTTGCCAGGAGATGGATTGTGGACATGGAGTCTGCTCAGTTGACTAGCTTCTGCCCTGAGGGGTCGAAGGTTCGGTATGCTGCTGGATGTTTGAGGGACATGGCTAGAGATTGGTGGGAGTCATTTGGTGATTCTTTGGGAGCCTCAGTCGTCGAGGCTATGAATGTTGGATTAGTGTCTAAGTCCATAACTATAATTGGTGTGTACTTGACCCGACTCGGCATGGTCCATTTGGGTTGCATGGCATCAGAACATTTGGATAGACCGTTTGTGAGGAGAAGACATTTTTGACATATTAATATATTATAAGTTCTAATATATTAATATGAAATCATGTTATTTAATTGGTATTGATCAAGAATTAATTTGGACTTAATTTAGTGATCAAAAAGAGACAAATTAAATATATGGGGATTGATTGTGTAAATCATTCATTCTTATATATATGGGCTTATGATCCATGATTCCTTATGTTGGGTTTAACCCATGTGGTAATCCATGGATACTCCATGGAGGTTAAAACCCATGGAGCATAAGGAATGGGTAAAGTCATGGGTTACATGGTGTATCCCCTAATGTGCACACTATATAAGAACCCCTTTAGCTCAAGAAATTACACTAGTGATACATATATGAGGGCTAGCCGAATTTGAGCATGAGTGTCTTCTTCTCATGGTTATTCCATGTGTTGATGATGTTGTGTGAACCATTTGAGGTGTCACGCTTGGGGTACTAGGATCTCGAGCTTCATGGAGTCAAGCTACATCAACAAGGTATGTATTTCTATTTAGTTTATTACCCAAGTATCAAAGATTGTATGCTAGTTAGGGTAATACCTTGGAATATTCATATTTGCATGTATAATAGAGAAAACATAGATCCAAGGTATTTAGGGTTGCATGTACACTAGGAGTGTTAGAATGCTCAAAACCCAACAGTGGTATCAAAGCCTAGGCTTGTTTTCTTGTTATACTTGCAAAAATGGCTGAAAAATCGAAATTTGTTGCTATCTGAACAGCAGACTCGCCGAGTCCATGAAGGGACTCGACGAGTCCATGGCAAAAACGATCTAACTCGTCGAGTTGGTTACTGCACTCGACGAGTTGGACCCCCTGTGTCACACCCCCAAACCATAACGGCGGAAACGTCCGGGGGCGTAGGACTTCAGG
The DNA here is from genome assembly GCF_052849685.1 of Lactuca virosa. Lineage (NCBI taxonomy): Eukaryota > Viridiplantae > Streptophyta > Magnoliopsida > Asterales > Asteraceae > Lactuca > Lactuca virosa. The sequence continues at coordinate 22,512,377 of NC_136431.1, read as the reverse complement.
TAAGTATCACAACACATGCAATATAGTAATCAAAGTACAAACAACCATTTCATTAATAAGTATAAGTTTTACATAAGCGTTTAAACATTACATATTCAAACACCAAGGTAGGTACAGTAGAAGACAAGAGTCGCGGTACGGTAGTAGGTAGTCTTCTCAAAAGCTTCGGGAGTGTACCTGTCTACTGGATTCTTGAGAACACAAGTTATTTGGAAAGAGTAGATCAGCATTTAAGCTGGTGAGTTCATAAGTATTTTAGTTCTGTTAAGTATACCCTAAGTTCTTTGAATAAGTTCACTGGTTCCCGCAGAAAATCCTATATTTCCTGAGATGATAGAGTGATAACCTCAATAGTTTCCCTCTATAATTACGTAGTTTATACTGATTATATATAACCCAATATCGAATGGACAGTTAAATGGGTGTATCTGCCCTAAGCCCACAACCAAACAAGGAACAGGAAGTAAGGCGGAAGTCATACATTTCACTGTCAATCAGATATTACTTATGTATAACTCTGATGTAATAACTAAGGAATTATAGAATTAACCACTAAAGTTCCTTTATGTGTTACTAGTTGACTAGGTTCCACTTGTAAAAGTAGTTTAATTCCATAAACTGTTTTATTCGTATAAGTGGTTTAATCCCATAAACCGTTTCATTTGTAAAACTGGTTTAATCCCATAAACTGTTCCTTCGTAAAAGTGGTTTAATCCCATAAACCGTTTCATTTGTAAAAGTGGTTTAATCCCATAAACCGTTTCCTTTGTAAAAGTGTTCTTAGTTATATTTGTTCTATAGTAAAAACCTTAGTATTAATCCTGGAAAATATTATATTATCCATAACATTGCCTTGTGGTTTTAAATGTTCAAAACCAGAAGTACAAGTATATTTACCATACTTGATTTCATTATACGTAGCTTTTATGTAAGTAAAAACTACAGAAGGTATATTTGGTCGGGATGTAATTACCTTTTCTTACCATTTTAAGAGAAGTATATTACTTTGTAATTCACTCGTTGTTTTATCCATGTGAGTTTTATTAACCATACTAATATGACTGATATGCCTGCATCGACGTTCTTCAGGCGTCGGAAACGGTATGATATTTGACACCCTAGGCCTGCCGGCCAAACTGTAGCGAAAAGCAAAGGTGCGGGATTGTCAGTCCCATATAGATCTATACACAAATTCCTGCACTCCCTACAAGAGATTCTGGTTAATAGGTCAGGATTTAAAGTCGTACTTAGATAAGTACACCGTGAAGGGTCTCACAAATTTATTGTTTCAACGATATTTACGATGTATTATTACCTCGTGCTTGCTAATACTGGTACTCTGTATCATACCTTTGTTAATGCAAACCCGATATGATGTATTATTACCCCATGTTTGCTAACCCTGGTACTCTGTATAGTACCTTTGTTAATGCAAACTCGGTAAGATGTATTATTACCCCGTGCTTGCTAACCCTGGTACTCTGTATAGTACCTTTGTTAATGCAAACCCGGTATGATGTATCTTTACTTCTTTAATATGTTGTTCATATATTAAAGGTATTATACATATCTTGGTATATTTGAATGAATTTTGGTAATTTCCTTGGAATGTATACAGTCGTGAATCATACTTGTATATTTAGTTTTGAATCATAAATTATACCCATTATAATTTATATGTTCTATCTGATTAGCATGATGTCTCATGGATAAACACCTTTGCTCAGCCTGATACAAAGGTAATGATACCAAAAGGAGTAACCTTTTATACTCATATATGTATAATATATATATAATTAAGAAGGCAACGACCTTCGGACAAATAACACAACCTTAATTCCACATCCAAACAAGGAAAAGGAAATAAGATAATTCATTAGTCCTAAGCCCTTCAAATCTTATTTATATATTTATACATATACAAACATGATTTTCGCATTTATAATTTGAAATAGTTTATAAAACATTTTTCAAAGAATTTAACGGAGTTTTCATGACTTTAAAGATTTAACATGGCTTTAAGTCATTTTGGAAGTATTTGGTAATTCTTAAAAGCATACGGAAACATCACACAAAGAGTTATTAACACAATTTAATATTGTGTTAAACTTGTATTCCCCCCCCCCCTAAAAAGCATTTAAAAACCATTAAAAAGGTAAATTATAGGGGTATGAACTCAATTTGATAAGAGGTGATTCGGGCAGCGTTTCGTTTCCCGGAAATGAGTTTATTTGACGAGAAACCGGCTCAAATCGGGTAGAGTTTCGACTGGAGAGAGGATAACTTCTCGAGAATTCCGGGGCTCCGAGGCTTGCTTCGGGCTTTAGACACGATACCGGAGCCTTGGGGGGTCGTGAGAAAGTTTACGGGGTGGAAATGTGAAAAATGGAGAAATTTGGGGTGAAAAATCCTTCAAATGCGAGAAGGCTCGCACCCTTTATATAGGGGTGCGAGGGTTCGGCCGAGGAGGACAGCTGGCGAAGCGAAGAAAGAGTCAGCAGCCACGCGTTGGTCAGCAGCGAGGTCCATGTGTGAGGCTCGGACAGGTGGAGGCTTCGGACTGGGCTAGGCTTCGGTCCAATAGGAGGAGTGCACGAGGGTCCGAGGGGCATCCGAGGAGTGTCCGGGGGTGTCTCATGCGATGGTGTCTGAAGCTTAGTGGACCACGGAGTTGGTCCAATCAGAAGGCGACATAGCGAAGCTCGGTCCTATCAGGAGGTGACACGTGGAGACCTCGCATGCGAGGTGACGTGTCCGAAGATGACTCATGCGAAATTTCCCGATTTTCAACATTTTCTTGATTTTTGTGCCAAAAACTTGCGAAAATCATAACTTTCGCATACGAGCTCCGTTTTTGGCGTTATTTATATGCACGCATAGGTAAAATCATACTCTACGATTTTCGTTTAGATTTCGTCGGCTGATTTTGAATTTATTTTCAATATTATTATTTTTTAGAGACCGGGACAGGAAATTCGTTAAAAATTCATAACTTCTTCATCCGACGTCCGTTTTCGTCTGTCTTTTTACCGTTGTACTACTTTTGACGAGACCTTCGATTCTCGTTTAAGTTGCATCGGCTAAATATCGATCAATTTATGTTTCGAATTTTTAGCTGTCTACTACTAAACCGAAACTTCGAAAAATCATAACTTCCTCATACGAAGTGAGATTTTTACGTTCTTTTTATGAACGTTCTCGGTTTAACATATTCTACAACTTTCATTTAGACTGTTAAGGCTAAAAAGCCTTTTATCGAAAATTCGCTTTTTACACTGAATAGTGTTTTTCCGGTTTTGTCGCGGATTTTCGATTGGTCATAACTTCTTCGTTATAACTTGGATTTCAGTGTTGTTTATATTTTTGGAAACCTTGTTACAAACTCTACCACTTGGTTCATCCCAGTTACGATTATTGATCAATTTATTTTTGACCAAAATTTGACTGGTGTCACATTATCCCCCCGTTAGAGGGAATTTCGTCCCGAAATTAAGTCTAGAGTGATACTCATGGACTAGGTCTAACCTTCCATTTCCCAAGTGAATTCAGGTCCCTGGTTTGTAATCCAGCAAACCTTCACTAACGGGATAAGACTTTGCTTGGTTCTTTTAGATTTCCCTATCCATGGTTTTCATTGGTTCTTCTACAGAGTGTAGACTTTTATTTAACTTGATTTCATCGAGTGAAATTACAAGTGTTTTATCGGATAGACACCTCTTTAGATTAGATATGTGAAAGATGGGATGAATGTTATTAAGTTTTTGTGGTGGTTTAAGTTTAAAAGTACAAGACCGATTCTGGTAAGAATCTCAAATGGTCCTATGTACCTTGAATTTTGTATTCCACGCTTTCTCAAGCGTATCTTGTCCTTCCAGGGCGAGACCTTCATATGACAAGGTCATCAATGCTGGAATTCCAAGGGTTTTCTTTTATCGAAGTCGTAGCTTCTCTGATTAACTTTGGAAGCTTTATGTCGCTTCCTGATTCGTATTTTGTTTTTGGTAGTTTCTCGGATGAATTCCAGATCAACGAGGGTGCTGTGTGGAAATTGGATCTCTAGCTAGTTGCATATTACTTAATTTAGTCCAGTGCAGATAGGATCTGGACTTATGACCACAGAAGGTTTTGAATGGAGCAACTTGAATGTTAGCGTGATAAAGGACTCGACTAATTGGTAAATGGGTAACCCATTCTTTACCATAGTCGATCACATAGGCTCATGACTACTCTAGTTCCTAGAGATTTTTGAGTGACTGGCTGAACTGGGAGATGATTCTATTATCTCAGCGGAGATAACAGATATTGGAATACCGTGCACTCACACGTTCTAGTTATCTTCTCTACTTGCCACATTTTCAGGTTTCAAGGCTTATTGTTGAGCCTCCTTACTTTGTGTGGATAGATTTGAATGAGTTATCATAGTTAATGATTGGCTCTACGACCTATGTACTCTTTCCGACTTAGGGTGTCAGCTACTATATCGGCTTTGTCGATATGATAATAAATTTCAAATTCGTAGTCATTTAGTAGCTCGACCCATTGTCGTGGTTTCATGTTGAATTCCACCTGGTAGAATACATGATGCAAGCTTTTGCTCCGAAGTTCATGATCAAACTCATACTTGGCTCATCCACCATCACCTCGTGTATCAAGTCGTATATAATTTAGATTTCACAAAACGTTCGGATGGGTGACTCTGCCCCAGGTCCACAACCAAACAAGGAACAGGAGATAGGGCGGAGTCACACATCCTTAATCTTGTTAAGTCTAACTTATATACCACCCTCGTGTATACACTTAGCAGCGATAGATTAACTTAATGAGTTCTTAGTCTCTATTCTTGAACTTGACCTGCGGTACAATGATTTTCCTATGAGATCTATTGAGGTACTTCGGTAGTTACTGACTTCTATGACTACTTCGGTGCTTTTCGTTTGAAATTTCCTGTTTACTGAGTAGGCTAGAATGGCGTGGTACCCTTCGCATGGGTACTTCTGAAGTTTTGAAATGAGAGACAACCTAAGGGTTTTGCGTTATGGATTGGAAGAATTTCATCTTACGGCTGATTAAGGAAAAAGTTCTCTTACACAGCATAAGACTTTTCACATGGTTAGGGTCAGGCCAAACCATGTCGAATAAGGATGTCGAAATTTTCTCGACGAAATAGATATTAAGTCGTTCTGGGGAAAATGATTACTTAGGATAATGAACTATCCTATGTACCTAAGTTTTCAGCACTTCTGGTTACGAATCCCCTTTTTGAAATTGGCGGGTACTACCAATACGAGAGTTTTGATAATTTGAAATTATGAACTTTCATGAAAGGATCCTTACTGGGTCTCTCTATAATCGCTTGGTGTATACAAGTCATGTATAATTAAGATTGGTAAGACCTTTGACTGAGCAACCCTGACCTAAATCCACAACCAAACAAGGAACAGAAAATGAGGCGGGATTACTCACTCTAAGTCTACAAATCTTAATTATAAATGACCCTTATGTAAACACCAAGTCATCACAGCTTACCTGTTAGGGTTTTAAATTTTATATAATTGCTGTGATTTTATTTGAACGAGAGAGTAATCATAATTATAGATAATTATCGGGATTTGGAAGCATACCAAAATATAGCAGGGTTCTTTGATGCTTCCCCATGTATTGGGGTCAAACTCCTCTTGCTCCCCTGTCGTTCTTCTTTGGTGGACAGTCCCTCTTGTAATGTCCTATTTCACCACAAAGGTGACATATGGGAATGGTTCCAACATCGGTAGTTGAAGTGATGAACTCAACCGGAGTTCTACAGATGTGGGCGGTATGCCCCTTTATGTTGCATCTATTGCAATGCAGCTCTCGGCAAACTCCGTGATGATGGTAGTTGCACTTGCTGCAGTGTGGGAGGTTTCCTAAATACAGCTTGGTCGGTGCTAGAATAACAGGGCTGATGGGGGTATTGACTGCCCCTGTTCGTTGCCCTCTGTTAGGTTTTTGAGTTGAACATCTCCCTTCCTTGTTCTCGAACTTTCGTTTCAGGATATTAGGCTTAAGGTTCAACGTGTCCTTATAAGTAGGTGCTCGTTGCTGTACTTGGCCATCACCACGATCGGGGTTACCGATAGCATTACTACTAACATTTGCATTGTTAGCATTAAGGTGTGCCATGACAGCTGCTATAGCTGCTGTGACCGCAGCTTGAAACGTAGCCGCATCTATCTGAAGGATTGGTGTTTCGCTGGTGGGTTGGTTACATTTCTTCGGAGGCATGATTCTGTTACATGATAAGAAAATGAGCTCTTGGTCAGAGTGTTTTTATCCCAATGGGTTTATAGTTGTATATCTTTTATGACTAATATACTGAGTTCACTATAAACACTGCTCTGATACCAATCTGTCACAACCCCAAACCAGAACGGCGGAAACGTTCGGGGGCGGAGGACTTCAGGTAAGTATCACAACACATGCAATATAGTAATCAAAGTACAAACAACCATTGCATTAATAAGCATAAGTTTTACATAAGCGTTTAAACATTACATATTCAAACACCAAGGTAGGTACAGTAGAAGACAAGAGTCGCGGTACGGTACTAGGTAGTCTTCTCAAAAGCTTCGGGAGTGTACCTGTCTATTGGATTCCTGAGAACACAAGTTATTTGGAAAGAGTAGATCAGCATTTAAGCTGGTGAGTTCATAAGTATTTTAGTTCTGTTAAGTATACCCTAAGTTCTTTGAATAAGTTCACTGGTTCCTCCAGAAAATCCTATATTTCCTGAGATGATAGATTGATAACCTCAATAGTTTCCCTCTGTAATTATTTAGTTTATACTGATTATATATAACCCAATATCGAATGGATAGTTAAATGGATGTATCTGCCTTAAGCCCACAACCAAACAAGGAATAGGAAGTGAAGTCATCCATTCACTGTCAATCGGATATTACTTATGTATAACTCTGATGTAATAACTAAGGAATTATAGAATTAACCACTAAAGTTACTTTATGTGTTACTAGTTGAGTAGGTTCCACTTGTAAAAGTAGTTTAATTCCATAAACCGTTTTATTCGTATAAGTGGTTTAATCTCATAAACCGTTTCATTTGTAAAACTGGTTTAATCACATAAATTGTTTCCTTTGTAAAAGTGGTTTAATCCCATAAACCGTTTCATTTGTAAAAGTGGTTTAATCCCATAAACCGTTTCCTTTGTAAAAGTGTTCTTAGTTATATTTGTTCTATAGTAAAAACCTTAGTATTAATCCCGGAAAATATTATATTATCCATAATACTGCCTTGTGGTTTTAAATGTTCAAAACCAGAAGTACAAGTATATTTACCATACTTGATTTCATGATACATAGCTTTTACTGTAAGTAAAAACTACAGAAGGTATATTTGGTCGGGATGTAATTATATTTTCTTACCGTTTTAAGAGAAGTATATTACTTTGTAATTCACTCGTTGTTTTATCCATGTGAGTTCTATTAACCATACTAATATGACTGATATGCCTGCAGCGACGTTCTTCAGGCGTCGGAAACGGTATGATATTTGACACCCAAGGCCTGCCGGCCAAACTGTAGCGAACAGCAAAGGTGCGGGATTGTCAGTCTCATATAGATCTATACACAAATTCACGCTCTCCCTACAAGAGATTATGGTTAATAGGTCAGGACTTAAAGTCGTACTTAGATAAGTACACCGTGAAGGGTCTCACAAATTTATTGTTTCAACGCGATTCACGATGTATTATTACCCCGTGATTGCTAACCCTGGTACTCTGTATCGTACCTTTGTTAATGCAAACCCGGTATGATGTATTATTACCATGTGTTTGCTAACCCTGGTACTCTGTATAGTACCTTTGTTAATGCAAACTCGGTAAGATGTATTATTACCCCGTGCTTGCTAACCCTGGTACTCTGTATAGTACCTTTGTTAATGCAAACCCGGTATGATGTATCTTTACTTCTTTAATATGTTGTTCATATATTAAAGGTATTATACATATCTTGGTATAGTTGAATGAATTTTGATAATTTCCTTGGAAAGTATACAGTCGTGAATCATACTTTTATATTTAGTTTTGAATCATAAATTATACCCATTATAACTTATATGTTTTATCTGATTAGCATGATGTCTCATGGATGAACACCTTTGTTCAGCCTGATACAAAGGTAATGATACCAAAAGGAGTAACCTTTTATACTCATATATGTATAATATATATATATATATATATATATATATATATATATATATATATATATATATATATATAAAATTAAGAAGGCAACGACCTTCGGACAAATAACACAACCTTAATTCCACATCCAAACAAGGAAAAGGAAATAAGATAATTCATTAGTCCTAAGCCTTTCAAATCTTATTTATATATTTATACATATATAAACATGATTTTGGCATTTATAATTTGAAATAGTTTATAAAACATTTTCCAAAGAATTTAACGGAGTTTTCATGACTTTAAAGATTTAACATGGCTTTAAGTCATTTTGGAAGTATTTGGTAATTCTTAAAAGCATACGGAAACATCACACAAAGAGTTATTAACACAATTTAATATTGTGTTAAACTTGTATTCCCCCCCCCCCCCCCCCTAAAAAGCATTTAAAAACCATTAAAAAGGTAAATTATAGGGGTATGAACTCAATTTGATAAGCGGTGATTCGGGCAGCGTTTCGTTTCCCGGAAAGGAGTTTATTTGACGAGAAACCGGCTCAAATTGGGCAGAGTTTCGACTGGAGAGAGGATAACTTCTCGAAAATTCTGGGGCTCTGGGGCTTGCTTCAGGCTTTACACACGATACCTGGGCCTTAGGGGGTCGTGAGAAAGTTTACGGGGTGGAAATGTGAAAAATGGGGAAATTTGGGGTGAAAAATCCTTCAAATGCGAGAAGGCTCGCACCCTTTATATAGGGGTGCGAGGGTTCGGCCGAGGAGGACAGCTGGCGAAGCGAAGAAAGAGTCAGCAGCCACGCGTCGGTCAGCAGGGAGGTCCATGTGCGAGGCTCGGACAGGTGGAGGCTTCGGACTGGGCTAGGCTTCGGTCCAATAGGAGGAGTGCACGAGGGTCCGAGGGGCATCCGAGGAGTGTCCGGGGGTGTCTCATGCGATGGTGTCCAAAGCTTAGTGGACCGTAGAGTTGGTCCAATCAGAAGGCAACACATCGAAGCTCGTTCCTATCAGGAGGTGACACGTGGAGACCTCGCATGCGAGGTGACGTGTCCGAAGATGACTCATGCGAAATTTCCCGGTTTTCAACATTTTCTTGATTTTTGTGCCAAAAACTTGCGAAAATCATAACTTTCGCATACGAGCTCCGTTTTTGGCGTTCTTTATACGCACGCGTAGGTGAAATCATACTCTACGACTTTCGTTTAGACTTCGTCGGCTGATTTTGAATTTATTTTTAATATTATTATTTTTAACAGACCGGGACAGGAAATTCGTTAAAAATTCATAACTTCTTCATCCGACGTCCGTTTTCGTCTGTCTTTTTACCGTTGTGCTACTTTTGACGAGACCTTCGATTCTCGTTTAAGTTCCATCAGCTAAATATCGATCGATTTATATTTCGAATTTTTAGCTGTCTACTGCTAAACCGAAACATCGAAAAATCATAACTTCCTCATACGAAGTTAGATTTTTACGTTCTTTTTATGAATGTTCTCGGTTTAACATATTCTACAACTTTCATTTAGATTGTTAAGGCTAAAAATTCTTTTATCGAAAATTCGCTTTTTACACTGAATAGTGTTTTGTCGGTTTTGTCGCGGATTTTCGATTGGTCATAACTTCTTCGTTATAACTCGGATTTCAGTGTTCTTTATATTTTTTGGAAACCTTGTTACAAACTCTACCACTTGGTTCATTCCAATTACGAATATTGATCAATTTATTTTTGACCAAAATTTGACTGGTGTCACACCCTGACAGCATATCTTCGAGTTTTTTGGCTGGAAATGGACTAGGAACATTAACATAAGCTGTTTTTGAACCTATAAACCTGTTTTTGATGTGGTAATGTTGATGCTAATCCAATTTCAAAGATAATTATCAATAGATTCATGTTTTGTATTAGTTTAATGATTATGCTAATTACATGAAAAAGGTTTGAATAAATTATCTTGTTTTTATGAGTTGCTTAGATTAATAGGAATGTTATGTGAAATTGTTATTTTCAATCCTAATTAATCTAAGAGTTGATTCTAAAATGTGATTTTGTAACTTGTCCTCAAGTTAGATGAAAAGTCACATTTAAGATTCATAAAACTCATAAATATTTCCATAGGTTATGAATAAAGAAAAGTCACATTCTTTAATGGTTTAAAGTCTTCCATAACTTGTCCTCAAGTTATGGAACTTCAAGAGTTTGTTGAATTAAAACTACTTTAAACACATAAGTTATGGAATGGAAAAGTTTTTGAATAGTTCAAAACTTGCCCTCAAGTTTTGGAATTTGAAAAGTTTTCTTTCATGAATACTTTAATTCCAAATTAAGCCCTTAGGATTTTAAAAGTTAAAATTCAACCCTTATACTTTATAATATTATAAGTTAATAATATATATATATATATATATATATGTATAAGAGCAAGTCAGTCTTACCGTTAGTAGGCCTCATTCACGAAGCCGGTCTATAAGGGGGGTATAAGGTTACTGCCTATAAAATGGCAGTTTAATGGGTGTCCACTCTCACCCACCGCTTCCTTGACTGGTGGAGGGTCGTTAGCCGAACGGGTAGGGCAAGGACTATAATTCTCCCTTCATTAAAAGTATTAATGATAAATACTAAGTAACTAAACACTTTTATAAATTCCCAATCTTAGTTACTTAGGAAAATGTGAATAAGGTGCTAACCCATGAAATTACACTTTGCACTTTGCTTAAGTCGGTTAGTGGAGCGCGTGTGGTTAACCGGAACACTAGCTTGATTTAACAAGGTAGGCAAAGGGTTTCTTAAAGTTTATCATTGGCCGGTGGAGCGTGTATGGTTAACCGGCACATCGGTTGGGTGATAAACATTTAAGAGTACCAAGTAATTTGCATGGTTACTTCACACCTTGTTTTGTGATCCTCAGCATCCCAGTCACAAAACCTGAAGGGCACACTCGAGATTGAAACATGTCATTGAACAGTTCAATGAATCTCAAAAGATCTAGGAGTTTCAAATCCAATTAAAAACCTAATAAAATTATTTCGCTTTTCATGGTGGAAATTAGTGAATCGTCATTCACCTACCTTCAGATATTCTATAGCTTGGATTACGACATCCCTCTTCCAAGTTATAAAATATTGTGTTGGGTCCTAGCCTTAATATTTCATATTGGGTGTTATATTAAGGACTTTAAATCAACTATCTTGAATATCTCCCAAAAGATGTCTAATTTAGACATCTATGATCTTCCCAAATCTCTTGGAACTTCACTTCCTCCACCTCCTCCAATTATTCTCCCTAACCCACAAGTTCAAGGTCACTCAAGCCCTATTGGCAAGCAAGGTCTATGTGTGATTGCATCTTGGAGATGAAGTCACATATTGACAAGCCGGGAGAGTTGGGTGTCAAAGTCTTAAGAAAGTTGGATGTTCCATCACTTTCTAAGTCACATAGTGAGTTCCTTTGGGACTACTATGAGATAGACTATGACAAGACCCTTAATGATATTATCTATTTGCTAGGTGCTGCTGAATCAGAAATGATTTGAGGACTAGTAAAGCAAATTTGATTAGAAGATCAACTCCCCAAACCTTCAATGGACATTGACAATGGTAACATTGGATACCCAGTAAAAGCTTTCTCTTCCCAATGGAAAGGGATCGGCCATAGTCATCTCGGTTGCCCAAATGGTAAAGAGAATGGCTAAGTCTGAGATAGTTCTACCAAAGGGTCCATATGTGTCAGTTGCCAAAGGAAGAAGGCATTGATTGCGAAGCTGCCTATTTACCTGAAAGATCATTAGGTTGATCAAGTCAAGAAGTTTGACTCTATTTTAGGTAAAAGTCCATTATCTAACTCTGTTAAGTTTCTATTTTGAGACTCTTATTACATGATGTGACTGGGTCACATGTTGATGTTTTAAGGATCAAAGAAATGTGAAGAAACTTAAAGGAAGTATATGCTGATTCTGATCGCGAAGATGGATCTCGATCGCATGGTTCGATAATCAGACTTTTTGAGCTACTACTTACGAGTTGTGATAAATTGCTTAGGAATAAGTAACAACATAGTTTTCATATGCATCTGCATTGTAAGGATAAGTTTTCCCGCAAGTTTTAAATAAAAGAAAAGTTTGATTTTATTTATTTTAAATATCCTTACAATCGCACTTGTGTAAAATTGTTGTTTATATGATTCCATTAATAGCAACATTGGAAAATGAATTTGATTCTGTCGTTTGTGGTAGTGTCATAATTTACCAAATAAGGAAAGATTCTCATCACCCAAGGTTTCAGTTGGATAGAAACTTGGAAATCATGCAAGTTGTATAGTATGATGAATGAGAATTTTCATATTTGGAAAATTAAGGCTAATTCCTTGTTCAAATGTATATGTGAGTCAAGTGAAGGACTAAGGGATCAAGTACACATTCTGGTGCACTGATCAAGTGCACCACAAAAGATCGATAAGACTATTCGTCATGATTTACTAAAGTTTAGTAAATATGATTATACTTACAAGTTTAAGTATAATTTTGTAGCATTGGAAAAGTTTCGATGTATGGCAGAACGAATGAGAAGAATCAAATTAGGCAGAAAGATAAAAGTCTCTCAAATCTGAAAAGATGGGAGAGTACTTTAGTATCATGTTTTGTGATCATCTTAACGATTTAGAAATCATGTCACAATTAGTCCTCTAAGGACATCTTAGTGCATTCCTATGGCTGAGAAGAGGAATCAAGAATTGTTGAAATGGTTAAATCAAGAAGATGATTCATACTTCGTTCCAAAACAAGTCTTAGAGTCATACTCCAAGACCGTAAGTTGAGTGACATATCTTAAAGAAAGGTTTATAACACTTGTCAAATGTAAGAGTAAAAGTGTCCTACTCTTGTACATTTGAAAGTGGTAAGTTGTGATGTTTTGGATAAAACAAAGACCAACTAAGGCCAATTGTGTGAAGTGTTTGTCTTGATTAGAATCCACACTATCTCTTGAATATTTGACAAGAAAGTCTTATAGGTCAAGAAGACAGTGGGAGTCAAAAAGATCCTGAAATAGTTTCAAGAACTAATCAAGAATAAAAACCCGTAGTTCATCACTAGCACCCGACTAGAGGCTTATAATCTATTGTGTTGACATTTGTGTGCCCATTCCAGTAAAGTTGGCTATACATTTGAGTTCTACATGTTCTCAATTGTTTGCATAACTACTTGGAAGCAATGGCAGGCCCTGTACTACCAGGTGGCGAGAAGTTAAGATTGCACAAGTTCAATCCATATGAGTTTGGATTTGTCACTAACCTAGTCTTGTGATTATGGGTTTGACAAATTCACGTGGATAAGAACACATACACATTAAAATCTAAGGTCATAAGGTTTCTCTTCGATTCATGAAAATGATGGTGAAGAAACACTTCCACCAAGTAGTTTTTAAGTAAGATAGCAATTGTGATCTTTGCAATCTCAAAGTCTTTAGTGGAGCATGCGTGGTTAACCGGCACACTAATATGGACTTATGAGAAATGGCAAAAGTCTAAACATTTGAGACTATGATTACGACATTCCTTTTCATAGTTCTAAAATTATTTAGACACACCTGTGAGCTATCTAAGATAAGGTGTATGATTTTGATAAAGTCTTATCAAAGCAATCTTGGATCAGAAATCTGAACTTTGGTAAGAAAGTCAATAAAGTATTGATTTCTAGAAGTCTAGCTGATTTCTGGATACATGTCAAAGCTAGTGGGAGCATAAGTATTATGCTAATAATCATCATGTCAGTGGGAGCATGATAATTATGACAAGTATTGCAAGTTAGAAATGTTAATTATAGAAAAAAAAAGTTTCAATTCATGAAGTTGCTGGGGTTGAAAAAGTTGTTTTTCTATAATTAAGGGAGAGGAAATTATACTTCATTTCAATTCTAAAAGCTTATATTGAGGTTTCAATCATCTTTAGTCAAGGATATGTATGAATTTTGTGTTGGAATGGCTCAACATAAGGAAATTCTATATATGGGTTCATTATTTGCGTTCTAAAATTCTATTATGATTACGACATCCCTTTTCATAATCTGAATTATGAGAACTTGGCAAATAGACATAGAAATATTGTAGCAAAAAGACTAGTCTAGTATCATGTCTTTATGTGAGACATCATGAATCGTGTCCCATATGCTTTGGATATAGGATCGATTGCATGTGCTATAATATTCATCCTTTCTAAATTTTCCAAATGCTCTGGGCATTAAGGGGGAAAACTAGAATTGGATATGACTAAAATGATTAAGCATTTGTCGAGAACAATCTAAGGTTTACCAAAGATTGGTTGCTCAGGGACAGTTGGAAGTATAGTGTTAATTTTGGAAGGACCATATTGACATATTCTGAAAAGAGGCAACTCTTGTTCAAGAGTAATAGTCAAAAGGGGAATATGGAAATGTTCCCATAGATGGAAGTTATTCATTAAATCTGTGTAAGATTAGGAAACTTAATGCAAGAAGAATGTTCAAAGGCAATGAACTTTGAATATGAGACTTCAGTTCCATGGAGTTGATCTCTATTGGAACACTCTGTAATGTCTGTTGACAAGTCTTTGTGACTTTGTGCATAATCATTACAAGAGGATCAATGCATATAAGTTTAGAATCTAACAGATTTAGGTAAATGGCAGGATTTGGAATTCTTGCATTTGTGGTAAGGAATTGGGATTGTGAAATGAGAATCATTGGAATTATGTTCAATCGATCTATTTCACAGAGTAAAGATCATAGACAAACTTAGTATGCATACTTGATGTATGGCATAACTAATTTTTAGACAAACATTGTGTGCATACTTGGTGTATGGCATGACTAGTGTTTAGAAAACATGGTGTACATGCTTGGAGCATGGGGCAACTATTGTTTTAATTCAAGTATATCGTTGACAGTTGAAACAGTATACAATGAATAATGGGTAATCAATATGGTGATAAATAAAAGGTGTTTTATTTATATTCATAAGTTCTGAGACCATATTGGATTCGATTATTCTTGTGTTTCACTTTGCATGTTTTGACTTCCAGAATAACTAGGTCGTTCTTCCTGAATGACTAAGTTATTCAAACCATCCACAGTCAGTCATATGTTGAAAGTAGATATGAATCAAGACTGTCATGGGTTGGCTTGTAGAGGTCTAAGATGTTGGACAAAGTGGTGCTACAACACTCATGAGTGCTCATAAGTTCAGAGTATTGGATTCAACCCGCGCTCATTTGAATCACTTCATCGATTTTATCACGAGTGATCATGAGACGATAATATCTTATATTCTTCAAAACTAGAGATATGAGTTGTTACTATGAGTTGGTTGTACATTGATTGCGCAAAAACGCATTGGTAACTCGATGTTATAAAACGTGCTTTTGTGTATGATTCAACAAGTAGTAGAACTAGCCATATGAGTCAAAGTTTATCCATTCCTTTTACCTTTGGGATAAAAGCGATATCTGTGGGCCCCTCGATGATTTAGTGATGACAAATGTAAGTGCTCGGCCGGGCCTGGACTGATATTATTTGTTCAATTAGTCAGTCGTCATAAATCGGAAATCGGGAAAAAACAAATGGACAGAGAGAATGATTTATAATCCATGTCTCAGTCCATATGATATCTAAAATGGAGGAATATATGATCCCTTATCTAATGGACAAGTCATTAACAAAGGTCAGAGTTCATCGACAAGGTCAGAGTTTGAAAGCGGCTTTTGAGAGCTACGATTGCCAGTTGGTTCTTGAAGTCATACGCAATAATAGTTTTAGACTTGTCCAAGTGGGAGACTGTTGGATTAGTGTCTAAGTCCATAACTATAATTGGTATGTACTTGACCCGACTCGGCATGGTCCATTTGGGTTGCATGGCATCAGAACATTTGGATAGACCGTTTGTGAGGAGAAGACATTTGTGACATATTAATATATTATAAGTTCTAATATATTAATATGAAATCATGTTATTTAATTGGTATTGATCAAGAATTAATTTGGACTTAACTTAGTGATCAAAAAGACACTAATTAAATATATGGGGATTGATTGTGTAAATCATTCATTCTTATATATGTGGGCTTATGATCCATGATTCCTTATGTTGGGTTTAACCCATGTGGTAATCCATGGATACTCCATGGAGGTTAAAACCCATGGAGCATAAGGAATGGGTAAAGTCATGGGTTACATGGTGTAACCCTAATGTGCACACTATATAAGAACCCCTTTAGTTTAAGAAATTGCACTAGTGATACATATATGAGGGCTAGCCGAATTTGAGCATGAGTGTCTTCTTCTCATGGTTATTCCATGTGTTGATGATGTTGTGTGAACCATTTGAGGTGTCACACTTGGGGCACTAGGCTCTCGAGCTTCATGGAGTCAAGCTACATCAACAAGGTATGTATTTCTATTTAGTTTATTACCCAAGTGTCAAAGATTGTATGCTAGTTAGGGTAATACCTTGGAATATTCATATTTGCATGCATAATAGACAAAACATAGATCCAAGGTATCTAGGGTTGCATGTACACTTAGGAGTGTTAGAATGCTCAAAACCCAACAATGACCTGGTCGGACTTTGTGACTAGGTTTAGGGCTGAGTTTGCGCCGACTGTGGAGCTTCAGCACTTGGCCAGGGAGTTTCTCGACATGAGACAGACTACTGAGACGGTGGCGGAGATTACCGCCAAGTTTCGGTAGAGGGCCTTACTGGTGCCTCAGTATGCAGGAGATGAGGAGATGCGTAGGACCCGCTATCATGATATGTTGAGAGCTGATATCCGGGAGCATGTCAGCTACTCGGCATGACCGACCCTGGATTCTATGATTGCTAGGACGAGGGAGAGGGAGATCGACTTGTAGCACATCAGGAAGAGGAAGGAAGAGGAGGGACAGGTTACTGGGGCTTCGGGGAAGAAGCCCAAGGGATTTGACTCTAGGTCGAAGGGCCAGTTGGGCCAGAGCTGCTGTGGGAAATGCGGCAGGTCACATGAGCGAGTTTGTCGCACTGGGTCGGGAACAGGCTGCTATAAGTGCGGCAAGACTGGGCACTTTGGTAGGGATTGTACCGCCCCTACCCCCACGTTTCATACATCAGACATGATTTGATTTCATTGCAATCAGAAGGGCCATAAAAAGGCCAACTGCCCGAGATTGACAGCAGCAGCAGCGCCAGTGGCGGTGCCAGCTCCAGCAACCATGCGGCTCACTGATGGCCGACAGGGAAAGACAGAGGCTCCAGCGGTGAAAAGCCGAGCCTTCCAGTTGACTACCGAGGAGGCACGCGCCGCACCCGATGTGGTGACGGGTATGATTTCTTCTCCCTAGCTTTTATTATATGTTGTTATGATATTTATGTGCTATGTTATGTGTTTTGTTTAGGATCGTTCCATGTGAACGGTATTCCAGTTCAGGTGTTGTTCGATTTGGGTGCTACCCGATCGTTTGTCTCACTTGCACTTAGCAAGAAGTTCCCTGAGTCTTCGGGCATGTTGGATTGCCCACTAGAGGTCGAGATTGCTGACGACCGATCAGTTCGAGCATCAGAGGTTTTCAGAGATTGTGTTTTGAGGCTATTCGAGGAGCGCTACCTGGTAGACTTGGTTCTCATACCTTTGCGTGGGAACAAGGTCATCATTGGTATGGACTAATTGAGCCCTAATGGGGCTGTGATTGACTGTGCACAACAATTGGTACGCGTCAGGACACCAAGTGGGGGAGAGCTAGTGATTCAGGGCGAGAGGCCACAACATGGACCAGCTTTATGTTCAGCAGCGAGGGCTAGGTGCTACCTTCAGCAGGGTTGCACCAGATATGTTGCCTATGTCATGGATACCCGGGAGGAGGGTAAGGCGACCGTGAGTGGTGTGCCAGTGGTGCGAGAGTACCCGGATGTGTTTCCAGAGGAGTTACCTGGGATACCTCCGGAGAGGCAGGTGGAGTTTAGGATCGACATGGTCCCCAGTGCGGCTCCGATAGCCAAGGCACCGTATCGGTTCGCTCCTCCCGAGATGCAGGAGTTGTCTACACATCTGCAGGAGCTGTTAGACAAGGGATTCATCAGACCGAGAAGTTCGCCCTGGGGAGCCCCGATTCTGTTCTTGAAGAAGAAGGACGGGTCGCATCGGATGTGTATAGATTATCGGGAGTTGAACAAGGTAACGGTGAAGAACCGTTACCCACTCCCGTGGATTGATGATCTTTTCGACCAGCTACAGGGGGCATCTTGGTTTTCCAAGATAGATTTACGTTCAGGCTACCATCAGATGAGGGTCAGAGACGAGGATGTACAGAAGACTGCGTTCCGAACTCGCTATGGCCACTACGAGTTCGTGTTGATGCCCTTCGGGCTCACCAATGCTCCTGCTGCGTTCATGGACCTCATGAACCGTGTATGCAGACTGATGCTGGATCGGTCTGTGATAGTTTTCATTGATGACATCTTGGTTTACTCCAAGACACAGGAGCAACACGAGGAGCATTTGCGAGAGGTGTTGGATACCTTGAGGAGGGAGAGATTGTACGCCGAGTTCTCCAAGTGGGAGTTCTGGTTGCACGAGGTGCAGTTTCTTGGGTACCTTGTCAACCAGAATGGGATTTTGGTTGATCCGGCCAAGGTAGAGGCTGTGATGAGATGGGAGGTTCCAAAGTCTCCATCCGAGATTCGGAGTTTCCTTGGATTAGTATGCTATTACCAGAGATTTATCCAGGATTTCTCCAAGATAACCGTACCCCTGACCCGGTTGACGAAGAAAGTCGTTGTCTTTCATTGTGGGCCTGAGCAGCAGGCAGCTTTTGAGACATTGAGACAGAGGCTATGTGAGGCGCCGATCCTCGCCCTGCCAGAGGGCATAGAGGATTTTGTAGTATATTGCGATGCATCCATTTCAGGTCTGGGCGCAGTACTGATGCAGAGATGGCATGTCATCGCCTACGCCTCGAGACAGTTAAAGCCTCACGAGGCGAACTACCCGACGCATGATTTAGAGTTGGGGGCGGTCATTTTCTCCCTCAAGATTTGGCGACATTACCTCTATGGGGTCCGTTGTACCATTTACACGGATCACAAGAGTATGAGGTACCTCATGGACCAGCCGAATATGAACATGAGGAAGCGTCGGTGGCTAGATGTGGTGAAGGATTACGATTATGAGATCCTCTACCACGCGGGGAAGGCCAATGTGGTGGTCGATGCTCTCAGCCGCAACGTTGCCCCGATCAAGGACATTTGCTTGCGGATGACAGTGGTGACTCAGCTTCTGGAGCAGATCTGAGAGGGCTAGCAGGAGGAACATCGGAAGAGCGAGCGTATCGTGGGACAGGTTTCCTCCTTCGACTACGATAGCTGTGGATTATTGACACTACATCGTAGGGTATGGGTTCCCTATCATGGGGGTATGCGCCAGGTTCTGATGGAAGAGGCGCACAAATCCAGGTTTTCTATTCATCCTGGGGCGACGGAGATGTACAGAGATCTTCATCGTGATTACTGGTGGCCCTGCATGAAGCATGATGTAGCATGGTATGTAGAGCGGTGCTTGACCTGCAGGAAGGTCAAGGCTGAGCACCAGAGGCCACACGGCAAGATGCAGCCGCTAGATATTCCCATGTGGAAATGGGAAGATATTACCATGGATTTCATCACCAAACTTCCCAGGACCGCACGGGGAGTGGATTCCATATGGGTTATCGTGGATCGGTTGACCAAGAGTGCCCATTTCATACCGATCTAGGAGAGCATTTTGGCCGAGAAACTGGCCGATATTTATATTCGAGAGGTTGTAGCCCGACACGGTGTGCCAGTCTCTGTGATTTCTGATAGAGATGTACGGTTCACTTCCAGATTCTGGAAGAAATTCCACGATCAGTTGGGTACTCGTCTGCACTTTAGCACCACTTTTCACCCGTAGACGGATGGCCAGAGCGAGCGGACCATCCAAAATTTGGAGGATATGTTGCGGGCATGTGTTTTAGACTTTGGTGGTAGCTGGGATACCTATCTTCCATTAGTTGAGTTCTCCTACAACAACAGCTACCACGCGAGTATCGATCGTCCTACCTTCGAGATGCTATACGGGAGGAAGTGCAGGACCCCGATTTCCTGGGGTGAGGGTGGGCAGAGAGTCATGGGGAGTACCGAAGTGGTACTCAAGACTACGGAGAGGATCCAACAGGTCAGGAGCAAGCTTCAGACTACTTAGAGTCGGCAGAAAAGTTATGCCGACAAGCGTCGTTCGGACCTGGAGTTCCAGGTCGGGGATATGGTCCTCCTGAAGGTGTCACCTTGGAAAGGTGTCATCCGGTTCAGGAAGCGAGGCAAGTTGGGCCACAGGTATATCGGTCCTTTCAGTTTTGCAGCCCGGGTTGGCAAGGTGGCGTATAGGCTGGATCTGCCAGCCGAGCTTAGCCAGATTCATAGTACCTTCCATGTCTCCCATCTGTGGAAGTGTCTAGTAGACGATTCAGCCGTGGTGCGCTTAGAGGATATTCAGGTGGATGATAGCTTGAACTTAATCTAGCAGTCAGTAGCTATCCTTGACAGGAAGTCGAATGATCTAAGGAACAAGAGGGTCGAGCTGGTGAAGGTGCAATGGCAGCACCGCAAGGGTTCGGAATGGACTTGGGAGCCGGAGGACGAAATGAGAGAGCACTACCCCGAGCTTTTTCCGAATTCAGCAGCAGACTTCGAGGACGAAGTCTAAAATAAGTAGGGGAGATTTGTAGCATCCGGTTCCTGGTACGTATTTAAATTCAAGTAATTTTGTATTTTACACTACGACTCGACGAGTTGGAGGCCCAACTCGTTGAGTAGACTCGACATTATGCGGGGGTTTTAGTGATCTACTCGACGAGTCAGGGACTAACTCGACGAGTAGAAGCTGTCTGGATGAAACCCTAATATTTAGGGTTTGCACCCTATTTAAACAACTTAACTCATCCTAAACCAGCCTCCATCGTCCCTCTCACTTCCAGAAGACCGTAACTCGAAACCCTAACCATTCATTGAGTGTTCTTGAGCTTTGTGGTGCTATTTTTGTGTGTTTGAAGTTTGAAGAAGAGAAGGAAGTTTGGAAGATCAAGAGAAGGCTAGTAGATCCAGAAGTTTTGCTTCATTTCCACCTCATTCAAGGTAAAAAGCTTCAACCTTAACTTCTCATTGGATGGATCTTCTCTAGGGCTTAGATCTTATCATTTTTGGGCACTTCTAAGGCCATATTCGGATTGGGTGTGTATCATGGAGTTACACCCCAAATCTGGAACCATTGAGGGTTCCCATGGCATAAAGGTGCCAACTTTATGGCCATGGGAAGCCCATGCACCACATAAACCCCATTTCATAGCCTTTTGAGTCAAAAACCCCATGCATGGACATTAAGGTTGTAGCTTTACGTATAAAAGGGACCCTAGGAGGTCAGATCTATGATTTGGATGCATTAAGACCCGTTGAAATCGACTGTATAGTTTAGGACAAAGAGGGACCCGGCGAGTCGTTCATGGGACTCGGCGAGTCGGGTCGTATTTCCCATCAAACCCTTTCTATTGATGGACCACATGCTAAGATAGAAGAACACTTAGTTGTCTAGGCTCATTAGGGACCTGGAAATCATGGAACTCGACGAGTGGATGAACAAACTCGGCGAGTTCAAGGCAATGTCCCAACCCCATGGAGACGGACTCGACGAGTTCAAGGAAAACTCGGCGATTCATATACTGACACATTCATATGGATGAAGATGAACTCGACGAGTTCAAGGATGAACTCGGCGAGTCGATTGAAGATGGTCCCGATGTTATGGTTGAAGGAGAACTCATCTAGTTCTTGCTAGAAACGACGAGTAGAGTCGGGGTTGTAGCATTTTGTAAGGATAGGGACTCGACGAGTTGGTGGACCAACTCGGCGAGTCGGGTCAACTGGATGTTGACTTTGACTAGGGTTTGACTTTGACTTTAACCTGGACTTGAGTTGACCCTTGTAAGGGATGGTTGTGGGTATGAATTAGTAATCGAGAAAGGTTGTTGTGTAGGGATTGAGGAGTTCAGACGAGTGGATTCCCGTACCGAGGACTGTACAGACACTACACGACATCGAGGTGAGTTACCTTCCAATAGCAGGGGGTCTACGGCCACAATGCCGGCCCACTAGTAGGAGTTGATTGATAGATGATTGTCTTTGTGATAATTATCTAGGTTTGTTACTACCTGATACGTTTTATGTGATTAGCATGATGCGATATATGTGATAGTGGTAATAGGGGGATTATTCCTGGTTACCAGTTGAAAGATACCGATGGGAGGGTCGTCAGAACCCACGCATGTCTAGTAGTATGTTTATTATATGTTCTT
Organism: Lactuca virosa; assembly: GCF_052849685.1. Lineage (NCBI taxonomy): Eukaryota > Viridiplantae > Streptophyta > Magnoliopsida > Asterales > Asteraceae > Lactuca > Lactuca virosa. Next base: position 22,489,828 of record NC_136431.1, on the reverse strand, counting down.
ATGTGGTAGTGGTAGGGGTGAAATAGTCCCCGGATACCGGTTGAAAGATACCGAAGGGGAGGTCAACTCCCGGTTACCGGTTGGAAGATACCGAAGGGGAGGTCAGCTCTCGGCTACTGGTTGAAAGATACCGAAGGGAAGTCCAGCTTCTGATTATGCCAGTCAGATACCGGTTGAAAGATACCGAGGGATAGGCAATATATGTTTATGGTATGTGGTATGATGGGGGAACTTACTAAGCTTTGTGCTTATAGTTTTCAGTTTTCTTTCAAGTACCTCTTCTGCGAAGGCAAAGAGCCGGCACGGTAGTAGCGCATCGCACACACACGATTTTCCGCATATGAGATTTTTGGGATTTGTACTCTGTCATTGTTTTATCATGATATGACCTAACTATTGATACTCTGGTTTTGATATGAACATCCAGATGTGTGATTTCTACCTGATTGAACCACCAGATACATCGCTAGCTTCGTTCTCCTCCACCTTCAGAGCTATGATTTTTGCCGGTAGCCGCCACCACCGACGGCATACCTCCTCCGACGACATCATCTTCTTCATCCTCCACCATCACTCCACCAGATCTATAGCCATATCCATCATTTTCTCTCTGATTTCTTGTGAACCAATAGATCTACATCAGATCTTTCTAGATCTGGATCAGATCTCATCAGATCTGCATCGGATATCACCAGATCTGATGTGTTTGTGCATTTTCAATTCAGATCAGATCTAGTCGGCGCACCAGATCTCGAGATTAACGAAGTTTCGAACGCTAGATCTACTACCTAACACCAGATCTTCATCAAATCTGATGTGTACGATGCATTTCATGTATGAATCAGGTGTATCTGGTTCATTTCATGTTGGCTTGCATCAGATCTGATTTTTGAAGATAAATCTTCAAAAAAAAATCAGGTATGTCGATTTTTATAAATAAATCTCCTTTAAGTTTTGTTTTCTACTTGTTTTTCTACTTGCATCTGTTTTAGATCTCTATGATATAGTTTTTTTTTGTTTGTTTTTTATGTTAAAGTGTGAATTTGATGTTTTAATCTCTCATTTGTCGTATAATTTTGTTAATCTTAGTTTTAACTGCTATTAAGTTGTGAATGTATAATTTGTTTTGAATTAAACTTTGAATTTATTATACTAGTTTGTGAATTTTCTATATTAATTTGTGTATTAATTGTAATAAGTGTTTTAAGTTGATAATATGGATGTGAATACTACTTTTTGTGTATTAAAATGTGAATTTAGTGTACTAAGTTGTGATTTTTGTGTTTTAAACTGTGAATTGATTGCTTTAAGCTTTGAGTTTTCTTTTTAAGCTACGAATTGACTGCATTAAGCTGTGAATTTTCTGTTTGAACTGTAAATTGGCTAGATTAAGCTGTGAATTATGTGTATGGAGCTATGAAGTTACTTGTATTAAGTTAAGCTATGAATTTTGTGTATAAACTTTGAATTGACTATATAAAGAGTGTTAAATTAAAAATATGGTTGTAGATGCTTACTTTTGGTGTATTAAACTTTGAATTTTGTGTACAAAACTGTGATTTTTGTGTTTAAACTGTGAATTGACTGAATTAAACTGTGAATTTTCTTCTTAGATTATGAATTGACTATATTAAGCTGTGAATTTTGTGTATTAAATTATAAATTGATTGTATTAAGATGAGAATGAATTGACATTAAGTTGTGATTATTTTATAATTTTTTTGTTTGCTTTTGAAATAATGTAAATTTTATTCACGGCTCAATATATTAAATTCACAATTTAAAATATGAATGATTTATGTATAATTTTTTTTTTGTTAATTTTCTTCTGAATATATTTATTTTTTGTGTTGTATAAGTATGTAAGAATACATTAGTTTTAATAATAGTTTTGCATTAAATTCAAAATGAGTTAAATAAATGGTTTTATTAGACTGTAAATGTAGTATTTAAGTTATTAATGCATAACTCTATTTACAGATCTGATTTAGAAGAAAATGATGGTTGCGATGCTTGTACAAGTGGTTAGTGGCAGCGTGTGATGGTGGTAGTAGTAGAGTTTGAATTTTTTATTTCTTTGAGTTTGTGAATTATTGTAAAATAGTTTATATTAAGTTGTGAATTTTGTGAATTAATCTATATATGGACTGTATAAACTTGTAATTTATATAAGTTTTGTGTTCAAATATGAGAGCATATAAGAATGAAGATATTATACTGTAATTTTTCCCTTTTTGTATCAAAAAGAGAAAAAATAGGATTTTCACATGTTTAATAAGAATATCATGTAAATATTTACTAACTAATGGGGGTTTTAAAATCTTTTGT